>NC_090697.1:26095000-28495000 GCF_040954835.1 Lepisosteus oculatus | reverse complement strand
TCACCCCAACCACACTAAAAACTCTCCTCCTTTTTCACAGTTCCTTAGGTTACGACGACTATGCAGCGACGACATCGACTTCGAGAACCAAGCCCTCGAAATGTACTCATTTTTTATCAACAGAGGATATCCCAGAAGTGTGATTGACAGGGCCCTTGCCCGAGCCAAAAACACCCCCCGGACCATCAACCCGATCAGGAACTCCCGCCGTAACAACCGCATTCCCTTGGTGCTTCCTTACCACCCTAACACACTTCCTATCCCCAGGACCATTAACCAGAACTTTTCCATCCTACAGGATGATCCCTCCATTGGGGCCCTCTTTTCTGATCGCCCTATCATCTCATATCGCCGACCACCTAATCTGCGTAACCTCCTTGTTCACAGCTCCCTTGACCGCCCTCAACAACCATCCACACCAGGCACTTTCCCTTGTAACAGAGCTCGCTGTATCACCTGCAAGTACACAGCCACCACCACACTCATTCAAGGCCCCTCAGGACAATTCCAGATCACCCAGACAGCATCTTGTACCTCCAGCAACCTTATTTACTGTATCTCTTGCAGTAAATGCCCATCCATCTACATTGGAGAAACAGGAAGGAGACTCGGAGACCGCTTCAGAGAACACGTCAGGGCTGTGAAGATTAAAGATCTCTCCAAGCCCATTGTTTCTCATTTCACCTCTGACGGCCACGACCACACTAATCTCTCCGTCTGTGTTCTCAAAGACGGTTTTCCGAACTCATACATCAGAAAGACCACCCAAACTAAAATTATTCTGCAGTTAGGATCACACATTCTCCCTTCCCTTAACGACAGATTACTGTTCTTTTAAATTTTCTCCATTCATTGAAAGTTTCATTTCACACCTCTCTGCACCCATTCTGACTTCACACCTCTTGATTGGCCTCTCTTTCTGTCCCCTGCTCCCGCCTCTCACTCCTCCTCCCTCCAAACCTTTGTTCTCCCGCTACTTTACCTTTGCCTACTGCCCTGTCTCTCTCACACCTGAAGAAGGCTCCACGGCCGAAACGTTGTGTTCTCTTTCTTCTTTTTTTCAGCATGGGATAAACCTATTACTTGTTCCATAAAAGAGATAGTACAGTTTAAGACTGAAGTTTAGAATTGACACAAATTAAGCTGATGTAATTAGTGGAGTGCCAAAGGAATCTGTATTACGACCACTGCTCTTCTAAAGGTGTATCAATGATCTAGATTCTGATATACAGTACAGTAGTAATTGTCAAAGTAAGGTGAACCCTACAGGCGAGGAATGTTCCTGCCTTGTGTACGACTATGCCACCTAGCAATACAAACAGAGTGCTAGGGCCCCTCTACATTGCCCCAGGTTCTGTTTATCTCCCAGAATCACCAATGTACACACAGACCAGAGACAAGCATTTGTTTTGTATAAGTGCCCTTTTTATTTTCTACATTCATCATTCATCTACTACTCTAAGAAGCATTAAAAAGGAACATCCACAACAAGAAAATAGTTCAAAGGGGCTCAATGAAATCCAGAGGGACAGCAGTCTTTTCTTCTGTAAAGTACTGAAGGGAGGCCACTACCACATTTCTTCTTAATATCGGTGAAAGTCATTGATGACCTGGAGACGAACATCCACTTTAAGGAGAAGGGTATCACCCAGTTCTATTTCCCGATCTCCGTTCAGGTTGTACTAGAAATCCCCCCACGAGCTGTACTCTATTTCCGCTCAGTTTGTATCCATTAGCTGGGCCAGGTTCTTTGTCCTTTGCCTACAGGTATTAAAAAGTCTTTGTACAGTACTTCTGTTACAATGCCAATGTCTCCCGTAGTTGTCAATTCCATGATTAATAGGTCCTTGGCTCCATGGATTTGCACTCTGCAGCTTCCCCGGCGCTGCCTGTGCCATTTCCAGGGTCCAGTGGGAGTTCTGAGACCCCTCTGTCCTGTCTCAAGTGTGTTTTTATCCCTCTCCTTAGCCAATCCCCTTCAGGGGATTTTCCACAGTCCCTGGCAGAATTGGGTTTGCCCAGTAGTTTTCCAGGAGGAAGCTTATGTTGATTGGGGACTGTGGGGGTGCCGAGCTAGGTGTCATGGGACCTTATCAGTTCATTGTTCACTCTCCGGCTCTCTCCCCTCCTCCCTTTGTCTGGCTAAACTGGCTCTGCGACTCCTCACACCTCCAAGTCTCGATACCTAATTGCTCCTGCTAGGTGGTATTCATTGGGACAACTGTAGTCGGCCCCCTGTGTGAGAGGCAACATTGACACCACCCTTGAAATCAACATAACCTAATCACCCAGCCTTTTACTGCCTCAATGGCCCACATGCTGCAACACTAATCAACATAGCCTAATCAATCCCCGCCCTCTGACTGCCTCAATGGCCCACATCCTGTGACATTATTAACTAGTTACATTTGTACTATATGTTACCAAAATAGGGGAAGTAACAAAAACTATAAGCAAGAAAGGAAATTCAAATTCACTTAGTTTTAGGGTGGTCCTACTCTGATATGAACTGAGTATTTTTATACTGAATAAATGCTGAATAACTATTAATAAAAATACTCTAAATCCTCGATATCCTCGGTATCGAGCTCCTTCATGTTTATATTGGCCCTCTGGTTTTCCCACAGGCTCTGGTTTCCCTCAGGCTCAGACACCTTTTGGTAAACTCTAGGTACCCGAATGCTTGAAATTCAAGAGCTATGAGTTCTCATGCCTTTCTATTATGGAATACCTCATACTAGAGTGGACATAAATGCACTGAAACATTTACACAAGGATATGATTATCATATATATTCAGGTATCATATAGTAATTTATCGTCAGAATTTTCAGCTTTGTAATTCCTAGAATAATGGTAAGATCACACCTAATGGCTGCACTGTAGAGGGAGATCTCTATAGTATTTGCTTTGAAACAGATAGCAGCCTGGGTTTCATGGCAGTGAGTCTTATTATCTTCCAGATTGCAGCTCCCCTCATGGTCTGCTGAGCAGCACAGGAAGGTGGCTCCGCATACTTTATTAGCCCTTGTTATTACATGCTGTGTTGGAGCAGAATGGATCATTAGCAGACTTTTCTATTCTTATTTGGGGAAAATTAGTTGGATGACCACAGGTTGTGAAACAAATTTAGATAAATTTAATACACATTGCTATAAGCTTATTATTCAAATTTGTCAAACGGCACCTATGCAGATTTCTTCAGGACGAACAGCGAAACATCAGAAGGAACACACGAAGACTGCTGCAAACACATTTAAAACCCAGAACAGGAGGCACTTCTTCACACAGAGGGCTGCAGGAATCTGGAACAAGCAGGAACAAGACATACTGTATCATTGAAATGAATTAGATCTTTGGATTAATTAGCTACCAACTACCAAACAAACCTGACAGGCTGAATGGCTGCTCTTGCTTGTCACCTTAATAATGTCCTTATGTTGCAGTTCTGCTTTTATCAAGGATACTTGACAAAATTATAAATAAACTTTGTTTTAGTTTTGATGTTGAATTAAAAAAAAAAGAGTGCAAAATGACATTGAAAATCATGCCCATTCAATTCGCCTGCTGGTTTTGAATCATGACTAGCGCATATTCTTACTACGCCCTGGAATGCAGATTAGCAAGAGTGCACTGGAGCAAGAACACTCTCTATCCCTTGAATAATTTCAATTCATTTTACTAATAGAGTCTGGTTCTTAACTTTGTCACTCAGACATAATCTGATGACAGTCCTCCTGGTATCAAGTGAAATGCATTTGAGCAACCTCTGTTTTAATTCACCATGAATGCATCTAGGCAAGAGACAGTTAAGCTTTCAATTTTGATTTACTTTGAGTTTGCTCTGTCCCCCTGACAGTGCTGATACCCCCACAGACTCTGATCTGACTAAAAAGCAGACTATTAAAATTCCTCCTTAAAACATATTGTAAAGCTGTCCTTTCTAACACTGTGAGAACATCTCTATGACATTGAACGTTTGATAAACTGTCTCTAAACTGAATTTCCACCCATCCCATTGTCCAGTCTTATTTACTCCAAGGTCAGATTGTCATGAAATCAATCAGTCAATAATGGTGCATATCTTTAATACAGTACAAACAGTATATATTATGTACAGGAAATAAGGCTGTGTGATGGTCTGCATGATACAGTGGAAGCAGCACTTTTTTTTCTGAAGCAGAAACTACATTTACAACCCTCATACATTGAGGGTATCTCACTGTTCAGAAAGAAGCTCATTGTCTTTGTACTCTCTGTGCACTGCTGCAGCATCATCAACATCCACACTGTTCAGACAACAGGCTCACTGTCTGAGTACACAGAGCGCTCTGTGCACTGCTGCAGAAGCATCAAAATTCACACTGTTCAAACAACAGGCTCACTGTGTACGCAGAGCGCTTTGTATACTGCTGCAGCATCATCAACATTCATTGTTCAGACAACAAGCTCACTGTGTACACAGAGCACTCTGTGCACTGCTGCAGCATCATCAACATCCACACTGTTCAGACAACAGGCTCACTGTGTACACAGAGCGCTCTGTGCACTGCTGCAGCATCATCAACATTCACACTATTCATGCTCCTGGTGCAAAAGACCTTGTTATCATTGTTTGTGTGTGCCTCCCTGTCATTAATGTTTCTTCACAAGCTTCTTCCATATAATATTGTAATGCTGGCATTTAGAAAAAGAATCTTGCAGTTGTCTTCTTCAGACCTCAACGTGGCTATAGTATTACAACTGACAGGACTGTCATTTTACAGGAAAGTATGGAAGTAACAAAGTAACAAAGCACAGCATTCACAAGGACAGCCAATCACCAGAAAGCGTTTCTTAATTAAGCATGTGATATTTGTCAGGCTGCCCCTACAAAGCTCCAAGATAACTCCAGCAAGGTGTGATATGCAAGTTGTCTCAAAAACTGCACTAACTGATCCCAGCTGAGTGTGTCTGGTTTTAACTTTTCTTCATAAATCCTCAGAACAAATGTGTCCAGTTTACTTATCTAACAACAGAGAATACCATTTGACAACAACTTCCCCAGCCCTCTCCTGAAGAAGGTAGCATAAAAATATAGAAGAGATCATACCAATGATTATTCTTATCTATCTCATTAAAAATATTGGTTTTCATGTAACTTAATATCCATAGATTCCAAGCCCAGGTCTCTGCACACTGTATATATTTAAAGGCCTGAATAAGATTTAATTCAATTTTTAAACAATACTGTTGCCAGCACATTTATTCATATCCTTGATTAACTGTAAAAAAAATTAGCTGATTTGCCAAAAAAGTGCGAAAACAAATTGTAACATCAAATTTTAACACTTATGAATTAAAACATGAAATAAATGCATGAAAAAGAATAATGAATATATCACAAACATAACTGTGAACAGAACTGGATCTATTTCTATTTATAGAATGTTATTTTTTTCATATCTTGCAAATACAGTATGCTGAAATTAAATGCTGTACATTTCATTAGCCAACATTCTTTCATCATCTGGCACAAAAGAAAGTTTCTTGGAGTTGCTTAGTCAATTTGTTTATTCAATCAATAGTCAATTTGATTGTCACTGCGTTTATCAGATCATCATAAAGAAAATGAGAATTTCCTGAAGATGTGAGGTAAAATATTATCAACTTCAATAACTTTAGTGAAATGTATAAAAACAAATCCTAAAACATTGTGATGTCCAGCATCAAGACACTCAAGTCTAATGTGATGATTATTTCCCCAGTAGGAAGAGAACATACAGTATGAGATTTTTACCAAAATGAGCACTCATATGGGGTAGCTTCCACCCAAGGGCAACAATTGTTCTTCCAAAATAGCTGCCATTGTTGGGATCACTAAAATTACCATTCAAATATCAAACTGTCCTTTGACTGCAATGATTTCATATCAATAACTACCAAAGATTTCTTATAATTGGGAGCATTGTTACTGTAGCTCTAAATGCTGGTTTCAGTCACTACAACAAACAGGGAAGAGATGCTCATAATTCTCTGTGAAACCATTAGGTCTTGACTCCTGAATACAATTTAAACTTGTGCTATTTCAACAGTACAGGTTTGAAGTAGAAGGATGAACTGGAAGAGGGAAGCTAGACTTGTTATTTACTCTAGAAAAAGACGACACTAAAAAAAGCCTCTTTTGGGACAGGAATCCTGCAGCAGGCAGAGATGTGGGATCACTGTGGAATGGGGGACATCCCCATTTCAAATCTGATAGGCAGGGCACTTCCCAGACTCATGTTTGTTTTCAATTCTAAGCAAGACCAAAACGTATAACTGAGAAACATGTGAATTGCATAAACCACACTGTAGGTTAATTCAACAGCTTCGTAGGTTAATTTGCAGCCCTGGATAGAATTCAATTGAACAGAACAGACTTATGCTTCTGGATTCAATAGAAAAGATAATCTTTCTCTATTGAAGAGTACACCTGGAACTCTATCCGTATGTACTTTTTTAGAAGACTAAGCTTTCTGTGAGCATCATGCCTATAAAGTGACTTTATTGCAACCATGAATTAGAGAGGGAAGGGAGCTCTTACATGGCTTAGCCAGTAAAAACAGACATCCAAAGCAAAAATTGGGGCCTCAAATTGCTGGTTGAAATTTAGGTTATAGCTGAAGGAGCGCACAATCAGTCAAGCACCATCATGCTTGAGTGGAAGTGTTTGCCACAGGAAGTCTGTGTCTTGCTGTGGAAAAGCCGCCCTTTGGCTTGCAAGATTTTCGTGGAGTGTGTGGAATAAAGGACTGGCAATTCAATCGTACAGTGGACAAAGGAGGAAGTCAGGAGCCGGTTGACAAACTGATAATGGAATAACTGGAGTAAGATTCCTTACTGAGATAAACTGATTGCATTTGGCAAATAAATATTGTAGTTTTTGTTTTTGGCTTGATTCAATGAATGCATTCTAATAACTTATCACATAAAAAATCAAAAATTAAAAACTGAAATTGCAGAAAGAAAATATCTGGTGAGTAATTAACTATCTGTGACAACCCTGTCACATGACCTCTGTTGATATCTATCATAAGCCTTTTCTTGACTTGCTCACCTGCTGTCCTTCTCCTGGAAGAAGAAGTCATTCTCTATGGATGCTGACTGATACAATACTAATATTAATGTATAATTTTAACATTATAATAATATTATGCAACAATATAAATACATATTAATTTATGATGTAATGCAGTCTGAATTGCTTTTAACTCTATCATAAATCCCTTTTAAGGATATAAGAGCAGTGTCATCGTAAACTGCCCTTCCAGAAATAAACACCACAAAGCCTTTGGAGGTATTGGGAAATATTGATATATATAACGTGGACATACATACAGTATTGTGTTGTACATGAGGGACCCCCTCCATGTTGAGAAAGAAAGACGCTTTTTCACAGGTGCACAAACATGCTTTTAACTTTGAAAATGCCTTCTTAAACTGTTTCATGCTACAGCCACCCTGTTCCTAAAGACACTCATCTGTGAAATTGCCATCTGTACTTTTTTCAGAAGTAATCTATATATCCTTGTACATATAAAGTTTGTCATATCTCAGAAACTAGGCAGGGGTGGGCTTGGTAGGTTCTGGGGTAGGATAACTCAGGGAAACCAGGTTATTGCAGCAAACAGTACTGGGGAACCATGTAGGCAGTACTCTTGCCTCTGAAACACTTTCCAATTTCCTTCAGATGAGACAGTAAACCAAGTGAACATCATTGACCTAAGACAGATGTTCTTAATTAAGGACAGATGTTCTGAATTAAGTCTCATGTTTTAAATTTGCTTTGCCCTGTGGGATCTTCAGCAACCTACAACTGAATCAAGGGCTCAGATCTGAGTCTTGCAGTGTGTGCAAGGAAGTAATGATACAGATACAGGTCACAGAAAAGGGAAATATCCAGAGCCAGCTGCACACTCACAGTTGGCTAATAATCTGCCTGATGGCCTTCAGAGGTTTAAGCAATTCTGAAGCCCAATACAGCTACTTAAGTCCTAAGTTAAAGTTAAGCCAGCAGCCATATCACCCTGCAAATCACAACTGGTAACCCACTGAAGCTAAGCAGGTGTTAGCCTGGTCAGTACCTGGATGGGAGACCTCCTGGGAAAAACTAAGGTTGCTGCTGGAAAAGGTGTTAGTGGGGCCAGCAGGGGGCACTAACCCTGCGGTCCATGTGGGTCCTAATGCCCCAGTATAGTGAAGGGGACACTATACTGTAAACAGGTGCCGTCCTTCGGATGAGATGTAAAACCGAGGTCCTGACTCTCTGTGGTCATTAAAAATCCCAGGGTGTTTCTCGAAAAGAGTAGGGGTGTAATGCTGGCGTCCTGGCGAAATTTCCCATTGGCCCTTACCAATCATGCCTCCTAATAATCCCCCTCTATGAATTGGCTACATTACTCTGCTCTCCTCCCCACTGATACACTGAACACTGTGGTGAGTGTTCTGGCGCACTATGGCTGCCGTCGCATCATCCAGGTGGATGCTGCACATTGGTGGTGGTGGAGGGGAGTCCCCATTACCTGTAAAGCGCTTTGAGTGGAGTGTCCAGAAAAGTGCTATTTAAGTGTAAGCAATTATTATTATTAATTAAGTTATATACTATAACGTACTGAAACCCAAAACTATAAAAACTTCATGCAATATCATCCAGTTTTGTAAACCACAATACTCAAGATGGTGCTCATGTTGCTCTTCCAAACACCATTTCCATATCTGATCATAGAGTTCATTTATAGATATGGTGTGATCGTTAATGTTTTTTATACTCTTACTTATTTTCTGATTGCAATGTTGTGCCACCAGACATGGCAATCAAAAACCACTGTAGCTTGAGGTAACATTAAATTTCTCATGCAGTGCAGTACATGTCAGTGAAGCACTGCCATGTAAACAGGCCACGTGAGAAAAAGCATAAGAAAGAAATAATTACAACAGGTTACATCATAGAGAGTTACGATGACATACTTTGGCAAAGTCCATCCTGAACTTTCCTAAAACATCAACACATTTTAAATACACTTCAGCTGCAATGATGTTATGGGAATTAAGTTGCTAAACAGAAGTCTGGGAACACTTCAAACTCTAATGTCATATTTCCATTCTCTTATGCATAAATACAATCTGGTGTGACTTTTCTAGCTCCCCTTCCTCCATCCCAACTTCACCTTTGCAGCTGCCTCCTTGGTTAATTCCTTATAAGTACCTTTCCTCAGTCAGTTGAGTTATTGCCAGACAAAATATTAAATGCACTATCCCTTTATATTTATTTGCCATAAGTACATGATCCCTTTATATTTAAAGGCGTAGTAATCTCTTTGTGCTAACTACAATTTTACCAAATACTAAATTGTAACTTCTTACAATCTAGACAGTGGGAATTCACCTACAGTAGTAAACCTGGTGTACTATATATATAGAGTGGAGTTTGCCACTCTCTGTAGAGTGGTGCTAAGTGGTTCTGAGAATCTCGGGACAGAGCATTGCTGTACCTATTATAATCACTCTACATTGGCAATATCCTCTGAGCAGCTGCCACAATGTGAAAAAAAAAAACGTTTCCCACACATTAAAGCAGCGAAAGTAATTGACTCAATTAATTCATGAGCAGACCTTCTATTTTCTTAACCAATTTGGGATGACTTGGAAGATGGAGTACATTTGATCAGCTGTTTATCAAAATGAGGAATAGTAGATCTCCAATTGGAATCTGAAACTGAAGATTCATTCTCAGTATTTTGCACTGATTTTAAAGAACCACTCAATTACTGGTCTGATTAAATAAAAAATGTATCAGTACATTATGTCTGCATTATAAAACTGTGAGAAATAAGGTCGCTCTGCTGATTAAGAATAAAAAAGGCATGTTTTATGACAGGCAATTTAAGTTCATAAGAGCTAATCACAAAACTCCATACAATTTAGTATCTTGTGTCTCCAGGTGATGATAAAAAAAGCCAAATTAACTGAACTTGATACAATGGAGAGACCTTGGCTAATCTATTTGACGTTCAAATGTCTGAATATTTAACAATGATTATGGCACGTCCTTTTTTCTGTTTCACTTAAGAAAGAAACATGTCTCTCTTTCCATTTATGTTAAAATTGTATTCCAATGCTAACAGCTACACTGCTGGAATTTTCTAAATAGAATTTATGAAGCATGCTGATCAGAGTCAAGAAGGCATAAGATAGCTGTTTTACAAGTAATTAACTAGAGATTAAGATTGTAAACAGGTGCATTATGTTAATGAAAAATTTGTTCCATATCAGGATGTGACACTTTTTTTTTAATGACACTGTGTTAAAAGGTCAATAAAAAAATCACATTAATGCAGAAAAATTGACTGCCATTATTTCTAAAACAAATTTGGGTTAAAGGAACATACAATACAGATCTAATTGCTGGACTATTAAAAACATTATTTTGAAAACTATTTTTGAACCTGTGGACCTTTTTTTTACTTTATTAGTAAAATAAAATAAAATTAGATTTTATTTATTTAAACATTGGTGCATATAATTCAGTATAATTTAATGAAAAGAGGGGATCTGACTGACCAGTCTGAGCACCATGACAACCTTTTTGAACATTGTCAAATCATACTAACAACTTCAAAACCAGCACTGCAAATGAAGTCTAAGGCACGTTTTAGTCAAGCAATCGGTCATTTTCTGCATGACTGATTTAGACTAATTTAAACATTCCACACACAGTTTTTATCCAGAATCTTTTCCAGGAAGATTATGTACTGTATTTATCCTCCTGCTCTAAACAACAAGCATTCTGGGGCCTGAGCTGTATATTATGAGTTCAGACATGATTCATGTCTTTCGTACTGACATACAGTACACTACTCATCTTTCACAACTGCCTTTTAATGGTAGTTTGCAGGACACCGGTCCTTGCAAGCAGTGTTCAACACCAGCTTTACAAACCAGTATTTACTGCTCATAGCCCTCAGCTCAGTACACAAATATAACTGTCCTTGGAGTACTAGAAACAGTTAAAGGGACTAGAGTGTGACATGCTTTAATTTCAATATCACCCTGGAACATTTCAAGAAGACTTGACCTGAAACAACAGTAGCAGATGCGGTCTCAAGGTGACTGTGAAATATGGGTCACCCTAAGCAAAATCCCTATAAACATCCAGAGGCATGCTGTCAGGACTGAGAACAGCAGCATATTGGAAAACATACTAAATAATGTAACCTGGGGATGGCTTTAAAATTGTATGAATGAATAAAGTTATAAGTTATACATTTTCACAGTATGTTTTAAGTATACCGTTTGATTTTTTTATATTCCTCTAGACCTACCGTATATGGAGACTTAGCATTTTTTCTGAAAAGCACATGAATATGAAAACCAGCTAAAAAGATTATTATGCATATTATGTCATGTTTGCAAGAGCACAGACATGTTTTCAATAGGAAATCATGCTGCCTAGTTGTATCAGCTTTAAGATCAATCCTTTGTTTGAATGGGAACTCATTTACTGTATAATTTTTCTTATAACAATTTCTATGACTAAAAATCACCACATCAGCAGGTGAATTTCTACATGTATTTCTTATGGAAATCTTCCCTTTGGTTTTGACCACAGATAATTCCCTCAGAGGTCACAAGTCACATGACAGATTCAAGTATTCAAGTATCCTGTGTTTTTTTCTGTGACAGATTCAAGTATCCTGTGTTTTTTTACTTACTGTACAGTATGTAACTTGACCATGATGTGCTGTTCTACAAATAGCATAGGTATTATTCAGGTTTTTTCTCCCCTCCAAATCATTTTTGATGAAAGGGAAAAACTACAGATATTTAAAAAGGTGTGCATTTGATTTGACAATGTGTTTGAACACGTGCTAACATGCACCGAGCTAGATAAATAATGAATGAGCCTTCCCAAGGTAACGGTACCACATCATGAAAAGCAAATTGCATACAAAAGCTATCTTTTGCTCAACTGGTTCAACAAAGGGCTTCAATCTTAGTTGCATTTGTTGAGCCACTTGATGTTTTTTGAAGACAATTTGAGTTCCTACAGGCATGGTTTGAAAGACCACCTGGTTCCTTTTCACAAGCTTTCCTGGACATTACTCTGCAATAAAAAGCTTTTATAGTAGCAAAATCTCTATCCATTTAAATCTCACATTTCTGCGTCTATCAGAGGGCCAGCTGGTTTTACTCCTTCTTTACCCACAATGCCAGGGTACAGATGAGGGTACAAACTGAAACCACAAAGACATTATCTTAATTAGCAAAGCAGCAGTAGCTGTTGCGAATAGTGACTGATCAGCAGAAATATCTCATTAAAGGCCTGTATTACCATTTTGTATTGGGTTTTTTAAAATGTGATCATGCTTACACTTATACAATCATATACAGTATATACAGCATACAGTATCATATTATAACACACAAATGTGCATTTTTAGATATCATGTTCAACACATTATGCTCATAGACTTTTCATTTTATTTCACAACCAAAAGATAAAAAAAATCTCTATAATATAAAAAATATAAATATAAATTAAAAAAAATCTCTAAGCATTGACGACACTGAGTTTGTGCTCTGTCAATTGAATTAATGTGATGAAGTGAATGGTCTGCAAATAGATCCTTGAAAAAAGAAACAATTCCCAAATGTCCTAAAATTCTAATTGGAAACCGAATGTGAAGCACGTAAAATTGTATCCCATGCAACACAAACAGCAACAAAAATATAGAAGCAGGTGTAGTGGTAAATACATATGGTGTGCTGCCAGTTTATAGACTGGGGGGAGTTTCAGGTTTTTATCTGAAATTAAAATGTGCGAACATTATTAAGTTCTTGCATTCAGGAAATATTTGAGGGACAACATAGATGTGTGATTATTTGCAATAATTTTCCCCCAAAGAGATTTTTTTTCATTTTATTATATTTAGACTTTGTCTTTATTTATCACAATTTCATGATACAGGTGGCACAATGGCACGTTGCTGCCTCACAGCACTGGGTTCAGTTCCCGAGGTGCTATCTGGGTGAAGTTTGCATGGTATCCCCATGTTTTCTCCAGGTGTTCCATTTTCCCAGCACTGTGGTGCTCTCAGGGGAAAAGGTATAACTCTCCTTCTGCACATAGTAAAATAGTACTTTCTAACAAGGCATTTGGTTTTCTTTTTCTTTCATATACTGGGTGGTTTATGCTTTTACAGTATAATGTGCTGAACCCCAGTTGTAAAAGACTGGCAGTTATAGTCTAAGGTTTCCTTCAAAAGAAGTATAGTTGTGCATTTTCTAGCTACCAAACTTTGTGACATTTCAAGCACAAAATTGTCCAAAATATCTTTGTTAATTTGATTTTGTACCAATTTAAGTGTAACTCCGGAAAAAGAGAAATGAGAAGATTTTTACAGAAGGCACGAGAGACAATATCCCAAAACTATTTTTAATAAACTATTCAAGATTAGATATCCACTGACCATGTATTTTGACATACAGTATAGGAAAGACACATACAGTACCAATCATAAAAATACCCTTGCAAAATCTACTGCAGTGTGTTAGTTTCCTCTAGTACAGTTCCCTCTTGCCCAATCTGTTTAAGGGAATACTGTATTAAGTACACAGTGCAATAAAATCGCCAGAGTGTTCCAAGAGATGCAAGCATTTTCTCCACATACACTCCTTTGCCAAGGCAGGAAATTAGACAATTTGTATGTAGATCCTCTTGAATGAAGTTTTGAATTTTTCTTTACATTACATTATCTCCCAATATAATTTCCTAGCTACTATTGAATAACATATGGCAAAATAAATGTGTGCTTGTGACAGATAATTGTGTTAAAAGATTTAGCTGTCAAAATCCCTAAGCCACTTACAATTTTAATAAATTGAAATGATCTGTACATACAGTAAGAATAGCTAGTTTTTTTGTAGACTATGTTAGTAATTCAAAAGTACCCATACCATCTCATTACCTAAAGTTTCATATGTAGGATGATTCACTTCAATATGAATTAATATAAAATCTGAAATCTATACAATTTATTTATGTTCTGCATAGAACCATCAATGTTTTCCAAGGGTGTCTGGTAATAGACATTGTTGGGACTTCTTTAAACTTTAAAGTATGATAATATCTTACATATTTCAGAGAGGGGGGGTTAGAAACCTGAAGATTCTATTCAGTTTGCAGTTAAAGTAGAAAATAAAAGACTTAAGAACTTAGTATTGCAAAATTATACATGAAACAAGACTGTTGGATGTTTTGTACTAATTTATTTATGTAGAAATTGTAGATATGTACAGTACTGTTTAAATGCAATCTGTCAGCTGACACCTCAACAACGCCACCAATACTGCATGGGTGGATGCTGTCACCAATTACGATCAGCAAATGCAACAAGCACAATAATGCATACCAACAGACAAGTACACGTACAGTATGCCAAGGACACCACTGAACATCCAGGACTCTTCTGCCTCTTAAGTGGTATAAGTGAATATAAGTTTGGTATAAGTGTTTGGTATAAATGAAAGCAAAGTTCTTCCCATTGAGAATGGAACTATATGGCTGCACAGTGCAGTACGGAAAATATGAAGACTTTGAAGGGGACTCATCAATGTAATCATCTAGAAGGGGTGATCTCAAACTCAATTAGAATGAGGGGCCTACTGACTTCCATTCAACACAAGCACTCAGCTTCTGAATTGAATAATTTTCTCTATTACACAAATATACATATTTTCAAGATTTGGACAGTCTGTTCTGGTACAGTACCTTTAAACGTGTGGATATGGAGAGCAGTGTTATTAATCCAATTAATAAAGCAATCAGCAATTAATTAAGCTATTAAAACAATTAAGTAACTGAGAGCTAAGTAATTTTGAAGACACACAGCCAGGGATGTTACCATCACTTAATATGTTCCTTGAGTTAGATCAAACAGTAGGCACTGCGTTCTTGACATCACATCAATAAAACGACATACTGTAGATGTCTTTGAGAATATTCAAAATAGGGGAACGGCTATCATTCATGAAGTGAGAAACACATATTTTGAGGAAAACGTTATAAAGCTATAAATATAGCATTAATAGCAGGTGATATGCTGTAGGAGTTCCATGAAATCTTAAAAGAGCATAAACATGCATATTTTCAGCTAGTACATTTGACTGATTTAACCCACTAGGGCTGATGACTGATTAGTTTGTGAGCAAAATCCTGCATAATTATCAATATTATTACTGTAGTTGTAATTTGTTATTTTGTGGTTTTACTATAACATACTGATGTTAATACAAGGTGTTTATCGTCCCATATGTACCTCGTTTTGAAGGTGATTTGTGGGAGTCTGATTAAAAGTCGATCTAGTGCACAGCATCTTTTACCCACATTCATTTCAACAGGTTTCAGTTCATGCAGCCGAAAAACCTATTAAATATTTTAGGAGAGCCACTGATCTAAAAGAATGGAAATAATTGCTTAATTATCTTTAAACAGGCACTGAATGACAAGAAATCCTCCAGCAACCACAGGCAGTGGTAATTTTAAATTACAATTTGTCTGCATTGTAATTAAAAAGACTAAGGTAAATTAGTTTGCTGCATGGCTAATGTAACATTTTACATCTATTTATGTTTGTTATTAACAGGCAATTTACTATTAATGACTGAAAATATATAATGAATTATTTTTTTTATGAAACGTAGATTGCTTTTAGGACACTTAATTATGTACCAATCAAAGACACAACAAAGCATTTTCTGTCCTTATTTTCTTATGGATTATTTTTGTTATGGTTTGAAAACTTTTCCCTTATAAGAGCTGTATATCTGAAATATTCAAGTTTATAACAAGGTATCTTGTTGCAAGACCTTTATTATTTAAAGGTTTTGTTCTGGATAGATTTTTCTATTTCCTAAATTACAGGTGAGAGAAAGTGAATTTTATTTAAAGGGCTAGATCAGCAGGGCAGAAAGATTAGTTTGCAGCTACAGTACAGCCTTTCTGTGTGGTTTTGTTCCTTATGTGTCCTGTGTTGTGATTGCAGGTCACTGTTTCTGATGACTGAAGCATCAAACTAACAAGCTCTTGATCTGTTGATCAATTTAATACATTTAAGATGGGACAGATCTTGTTGGACAATTTATCAGATTTTTTTCTAAGGAAGTTTAGTTTCTTTAAGGCAGCTAGAACTAATTTAACTATAAATCTAATGTCTATAAATCTTTTTATTAAAGGTGTTTCACTTACTGTTTTGCCTGTTAGTTTGGTAAGTGAAAATTGTAACAGGATAAGAGTTCTAAAGAATGCTGACAGAATTTTAGAGTGTGCCCCAAGGGGTAACAGGAACAGATCAAGGACATCACGTCTTCCCACTTCAATTTCCCTACTGAATAATGTAAAATATTTTTTTATTTTATTATAGTTTTCAGAGAATATTTTTCTATTGTAGTCTTGGTCCTGATGTCTTTGTTGGTGATGGTTTTTATGTTGTTTTATTGGGTTGGACTCTACAACAAAATACATTTCCACTAGGGGACGACAGTAAAGATTGAATTGAATTGAGAAGACAGAAAAGGTTATGAAAGTGTGAAACAATTTATCCAGCCATGTTGTTGACTAATACCTTGGCTTCTTTCAAGAAACAGCTGGATGAGGTCCTGCAGGCAGGACAGGAGAGACTATTTTACACAAAGTGTTGTGGGAACATGGAACAAGCTCCTCATCCATGTTGCTGAACCCAATACCCTGGCTTCTTTCAAGATACTGCAGATGAGATTTTTAGAATACTAAGCTAATAACTAATATGTTGTGTGGCCTCTTCATACAGACTTGAACAAAATGTTCCAAGACAAGCTGGATAAAATTGGAAAACATACCTCTAATGTGGAGTGCTAGCATACTCTGGATTTTGACACAGACACACCCTTTCCGCAGTGCTCCTCTTGATCTCCTCTCAGAGGGTTTTTTCACATTAATCAGCATTAGACAAAACGGCAACGTCTCTGCAGAAATAAGACAGCAGGCAGAACCCCGAAGAACACTTTTTTGGGAATTTTTATATTTAATATGCTCTCTTAATTTCAAACAAAAATATTTTGTTTCTTTGTTTTTGTAAAAATAAACAAAAACAATTGGGGGATCTGTTGAAGAGGACTAATGAAGACACAGGGCATAATACTATTCGAATTGATTGCGGCATCATGAGCAATAGTTCTACAACTTCATTAACTGCAGCAAACATTAAGATAAATATAGAACCCCACAGTGTTAGGTAGCAACTTCTGAGATCATCTACATATTTATGGTAGCCACTGAATAAATTTAAGACTCTTTCTTCTACTGTGCTGTCAGTTGATTGCATTTAATATTTTTGCATTTTGTTCTTGTCGCTAATAATAATTAATAAATAACTGCAAGTTGGTTTAGCTTCCAGATATTAGATCTCACAAGCTCAGCAAAACTGAGCTTGGTCAGTACTGGGATTGCAAACCACCAGGGAAAATGGAGCTGGTGGACCAGTAGGTGGTGCTCTTCCCTCTGAACCAGAATGTCCAAATACACAATCTATCCGTGGCAGGGGGAAGCTGTCCTTCAGAAAAGCCATTAAAACAATACCAGTTGCCTTGACCTTTGACCTTATTCCTGTTTTTCATCCTTAGCTTTGATACATTTTGATTATTTTCTTCAAATTGCTGCAACGCTCCTTAGTTTTATTTCCTGTTTCCTCTCTTGCTGTTTTCACTTCCACAGTTCTGGCATAGGTGGTGCAGTGGTTAACTTCGCTGCCTCACGCTGGGGTGCTGGGAGCAAATGCTAACTGTGTGGAGTTAGCATTTTCTCCCTGTTTCGAGCGGGTTTTCTCAGAGTGCTCTGGATTCCTCCCACAGTCCAAAGACATACTGTTATTATTGCTTATTGGAAAATCTGCACTGTTGCAAGTGTGTATGCCCTGTGTTGGACTGGCAATCCATCCAGTGTGTACCCTGGCCAGTTGCTTGCTGGGATAGGCTAATCTATGACCCTGTACTGTTAAAAGCAGTTTGTAAAATGAATGGATGGATGGGTTACAGCTCTTTGTTTTTCTCCAGTGCTGAAATGCCCCCACAGGGATTTGCATATTCCAAGCTTCGTCTTGTGCTGGATGTTCCAGTTTAAAAGTCAGGAGCACCCAGGTCACCCCAACATCTCTAGGTAAATTGCTCCTGGGCTGTTCATCATTCCCCTTGAAGACTCAGAAACATAATCAAAAACCCCATGACTACCACAAAGATAGGAGCAGTTAAAAACTTGATCTAAATTGAGATTAAGCTTTTGCACTTCAGTATTGTGTTTCTTAATGACTTCTCAGTGGATTCTATAAATCATATTCCATCATCACTAGATATTAATGTGTGATCCTCATACAAAAGAGATAAATGAGTCTAATGCTACTCTGTACAGCTGTCAGCAAACTGGGTCTTCTGAGCTATTTTCACCTTACCATAGCAAGAAACAATGAGGCTAAGTTATGCAGATGACCTCTGGCAATTTAAGAATACAAGGACAGAAACCCCTTCAGTTTTGAGTACATTAAGAAAATAAGAAAGTTTAAGAATATAGCCTATTTGGTATTTATTAACTAATTGGTTGGTAAATCTCATCCACTTGTTTCCTGAAGAAGTCAGGGTTATTTAGTTCAACAATATGGCTAGGAAGCTTCTTCTATACCCTCACAGCCCCATGTACAGTATAAAGAAGTGCCACTTATTCTCAGTTTTAAATTCCAAACCTGATTCCAGAGCAACAATACATTTTTTAGAACATGGCGACCAAATTGGTACACAATATTCTAAATGAAGTCTTATTAGTGCATCGTACATTTTTAACATAATGTGCTTTGAATTTTTTTAACTATACAGTAACTAACATTGTTTGTATTATTTATTGCCACCCCACATTGTCTATAAGATGTAAATGATGTATCAACATAAACACCCAAGTATTTTTATAACAAGATTCTTTAAGATCAGTGTTCTGCATTTCGTGCTTAAAGTATTCACTACCTGCATATACAAATCCTACATTTGTCATCTGCCTGGTATTTGGCCAGTCTGGAATTTTATCAACTGTATATCTTTTTGAATTTCTTCCTCTGACTTTCTAATCTTTCTATTTTGTTATTGTCTCCAAACTTGAATAGATTACCAGCTATACCAGAATCCATAACATTGATATACACTTATAAGAGCAGTGTGCTTAGTACAGATCCCTGTGGTATTCCACTAATTAGAACACCCCAGTTTTAACATGCACCTCTCATCTGTACTTTGTTTTCCATTACCCAGTTCTCCAATTTTGTATTCAAAAACAAACTTTTCCTCAAATGCCTACCACCTATAATTGGAGAATTAATCTTCTTACTGCATGAGGAACTAAACAAAAAAGCCTATTGATAATTTAAATGCACGGTATTATATGTTCTTACTGCTGTTGCTTGTTTAGTTTGATTATTGGTGGTTGGCAAAACCTATTTTGACCTTTGACCCTATTCCTTATTGCACATTATAAATCCACCTTGACTTTTCCCTAGAATCTGATTTCCATATTCAGTAGGTGATCCTTTAATTTGTACTATTAATTTTTCCATCACATTACATATAAAGATGAGACTTACCTGTAATGGTCTATACTTGGTTCAGTTTTCTCACCCTTTGTATGGATGGACATCAGTTGTACTCAAGGAAACGAGAGATGTTGTTGGTGTTCAGAATCCATTGACATTACTTTTCCATCTGTCACTTCAGACAGGGAGAGGACTCATCTCTTGTTTCCTTAAGTACAGTTTACAGTAACTGGAGATTTTTTAACCTTGAGTGCTCCTCATGCCTGAAACACTTCTGTCTTTTCTATGTAAATAAAGAACTTTGCCCTTCTACTGTTTGAGGCCTATTGTTTAACTTCTTTCTGAGTGAAATATTATTTTAGTGCATCAGTAAATTCCCTTTCATTTTCTAGTTGTTTCCCATTGTAGTCTCAGGTACATTCTACATCATCCTTAATGTCTCTTTCCTGTTACAGCAAACCTTCAATTGTTCTTTTTTCCCCCATTGTAATTTTCTTCTCCATCTCTTTCTTGGCCTTTCTGCCATCCTTTATTTTTTTCTGTAGGAAAGATACTTTAGCAGTTTGTAAACTAGGGAGAATATTCAGTAACTTCTGAAAGACTTTCAGAGACTATAATAACTGCTCGGGTTCAAACCTTGAAAGCATTATTTTAATACAAACAAGTATTTCATGTTCTCAGGGAATGACAACAATAAACAGGAAGATTAGAAAAGGAGAAAGGAAAAGGTGGGATGCAAACATATTATTCAGTGATGTGATTGCACTTTACCAGCCAAGCATTTACATGCAAATAAAGATTATGGTGAAACTTATTTATGCTTCATTCAAAGTGCCTATTAAATTCCCTTTACAGTAATTTCAGCATTATCAGGGAGTAGCTCATTTCTTCATGCAGACTTACAGAGGAAACCTTTTCATTTCTGTAATGTGCTGTGACGCCTCTCCTGGTCTTGAATAGAGAGTGAAGGAAATGGCGCTGTGATCAGGGTCTGATTTCTATCTTGATGCTGAGGAAATGGGCAGGGTGAGTCCAAGGCTGCTCTTGTCCCCGCGGTGAAAGAATCCATTTGATAGGAATAGTGAATTTCAAAGTCTATGAATATGTTCTGTATGTAAATAATGTCTACAGACAGCAGGAAATTCCTCCATTCGGTTTTAACAGTTTTATAGTAAAGAAAATTCATTTTTCTTTTAGCAAAATGAACCCAGCAGAGAAGATGCCTTCTCTCTTGGTTATTTAAGGAACTAACTCTGACTACCTTATAAATGAATTGATCCACATTCCATTAGTCTAAAAGCCTTTGATATCAAATAGGATGTAAATTACTACAACAATGTTCTGAGGGAAATCTCAATTTTTCCCTATGTAATTCCCATGAAAGTAAGTCAGGAGAAAAATTAATTTCCAAACAGTCCACCCAACATGACATTTTCACCACAGTCACCTTGAGCACTTTTACAATTCCACCTCCATTTCACAGGGTGCAGGGTGCCCTTGAGATACAGTCGTGTGAGGTGGTCCCCAAGTCATATCTGGCCCCCAGTATGTCAAGGATTCCTGATCCTGCTCCCAGAAGGGAACTTTTCACTATAAACTGAGCCTAACTGCCTAACTGCAGCCTTAATTGAACAAAGAAGTTGCTTGATAGTAACTTTTCCATGTTTTGTTTCCTACTCAAATGTTTTAGGTTTTGGTTGTACTCATGAAATGTAAAAGATAAAAGGCAACCTAGTACACTTAAACAGCTGATGACAGTCAGACATCTCAATTCAAGAATTCAAGCTTTATTATTACCTGGGTGAAATGTGTTTTATGGCAGAGTCCAACGCAACAATAAAATAAAACAGAAACATCACCAACACAGTACAAGAGTGCTTCAGGAGATAAAGTTATTTTATAGTGTTTGAGAGTGCGATTGCAGAGCAAATGAAAGATTTACCATTACAACTGGGGGCACAGAGGCATCTCGCAGATGGGAGTCGTGTGAATTCAGACATGACATGAATACAGCCCCGTCCAGGACCAGGACTGGACACCCTGCTGTAGACAAAGCGCCCCCTCCAAGACCAGGATTGGACACCCAGCTGTAGACACAGCGCCCCTTCCAGCACCAGGACTGGATACACAGCGCAGGCCTTGCCAAGATAACCTTTATAAAATACACACCTTTTTACTATACTCTATATAGTTACAATAGCAACATCACCTTGAATGGGATTTTGCTGTGCAGCTCTGAAAGTCCCTTAACAGCTGTGGTGGAAATCATAAGTAAAAGAAATGAGAAATAAATATTGTATTGTTTTCTTTTTCATCTGTTACTTTGAGGTATTTAGAACCTCAGCATAAAGATCTTGTCATGATGATGATCCACCTATTGCCAATAACTGCTTGCCCCAATATAGGGTCAATACAATACAATAGTCACAAGGCAGGAGCAGGGCATGATGGCTATCACAATCCAGTCCATTACAGGACAAATTCAGACCTGCTAATAAACCTACTGTATGTCAGTGGACCACTACCCTTTTCTGACACTTCTTTGTCTGCTGGTTTTGGTTCTACCTGCACCGTCAATCAACTGGTACAAAGTAATCAACCTGTTTGTTCAGCTGTATCCTTCTAACACCTACAATGTGCCTGAATGAGGACGGTTCAGGACCTAAAGAACTGAACGAATCACATTCAGCATCGAGAACTGAAACAAATAGACCTCAAATAGAAAACTGAAATCAATAAGACTGTGATTAAGAACTCAGCTAGAACATAAAGGAGGAGATACAGGGGTCCAGAATCCACTGTATGAGATGGCACAGGTAAAACATGCAAACTCCGTAAAGAAGGATCTTCTGGTCAGATTTAAACTGGGACCTAGATGCAAATTACCTTTGCTGTTTCTAAGGTTAAGTTTTATTTTTCTTTGCCAGACATGATGTGTTGATTAATATGTATTATTAAATACTTATTGCGTAAATCAACAATTAAATCATCATGGTTACATAAAACTATGAATCAGGGCACTTTCTCATGAATTACACATTTTATTTCAATTTGAATTTAATTCCGTATCTGAATAGACAAATCAAAAGATCATCCAAATAAACCTCATTATTAAATGAATAATTAAACCACATCCACTAAATGATATTGAAGTAATAACTGGCTGACTGGGTGTCATGTTGTCAGCAACTGCTGCCTGCCCCCCGAGGGTTAAAAACAGAGCAACATTGGAGCTGTGCAACATTTAACAGTGATTCAGTTAATCCAATTAGATCACATTCTTTTCAAATAATGAGCTCATCTATTTGCCTTGTTAGCATTGATTAATGCCAGTTAAAGATTCCAAGAAAAAAACCTAGTGAACCAAAAGAGTCTTTTTTTATCCTTTGGGCTATAAATAACTTTCAGTTGATACAAAACCCATAGTAGCAAACTAACTCACAATTACTAGTGATAGGGACACTATACTGTTAACAGGTGCCGTCCTTCTGATGAGACTTAAAACTGAGGTCCTGACTCTCTGTGGTCATTAAAAACCCCAGGGCGTTTCTCGAAAAGAGTAGGGGTGTAACCCTGGCAACCAGGCCAAATTTCCCATTGGCCCTTATCAATCATGGCCTCTTAATAATCCCCATCTATGAATTGGCTTCATTACTCTGCTCTCCTCCCCACTGATAGCTGATGTGTGGTGAGTGTTCTGGCGCACCATGGCTGCTGTTGCATCATCCAGGTGGATGCTGCACATTGGTGGTGGTGGAGGGGAGTCCCCACTACCTGTAAAATGCTTTGAGTGGAGTGTCCAGAAAAGCGCTATATAAGTGTAAGCAATTATTATTAATATTATTATTATTATTAGTAGTAGTATTATTATTATTATTATTATTATTGTTACTACTACCCTGCCCACATGGTTGCAGTACTTTTAGTACTGAGTTTGTTGTCCATTTTCAATGAAGATGCATTTGTTTAGATTTCTTCCACTAGAACTGAGGTTAATGGGAAAAAATAAACTGCTGCCTTCCAAGGCAGGCCTGGCCTTTCTGAAGTGCGGTAAATTCCAGACATTCCACTTCTCTTGAACCAGGACTACACAGCTTGCAGACACACTGACCCTCGAGGTCTGGACACCCTGCAGATACACTGACCCTCCAGGACCAGGACTGGACACCCTGCAGACACACTGACCCTCCAGGACTGGAAACCCTGCAGATACACTGACCCTCCAGGACCAGGACTGGATACCGTGCAGACACACTGACCCTCCAGGACTGGACACCCTGCAGACACACTGACCCCCCAGGACTGGACACCCTGCAGACACACTGACCCTCCAGGACCAGGACTGGACACCCTGCAGACACACTGACCCTTTTAGACCAGGTTTAGTCAGCCCTGATCTGCATAGATGGTTAAAGAGAATATACTCTCAGCATACACTTATATAACATGCTTTTCCATGCCATTCCATTAAAATAGACTTGCAAATTCTATTGAGTATATACTGTACTGTATCCAGCTGTGAATGGGACAGAATTGCTCAGCTTTTTTTCAGTGGGGGAGCAATTCATCTATTCTGTGGTAAATTGTTAAAACTGGGAATAAAACTTTTGCATAGCTTTGCATTGAATTACAATTTACTGTGATGTGAGCTTCAAAGAGGACACAGAGTAATCTACTTTGAAAAAACTGGCAGCATAATTACTTAAAAGGCAAGCAATGCCTTATTTTTAAGTGAGTCTGTACAACCTTCATTTTCTGTTTTGGTTTTATTGTGTTTATTTTTATGGTTGTATTTTCTGCAAAGATGTCCTGCTGGATTTAACTGTGTTGTAAGAATTGTTTTTGAATTAAAAAAAAACATCTCCCGTTATCCCTGTGTCATAAATGCACAAACTTGTTTGTTTGAATTAGTGTTAAGTAAATCACATTTGCCATTGGGGACATTAAAGGCTCACTTCATCATGTCAGACATAATAGTGTATATAATATGGTCCTCGATACAGAGAACGTGTAGTCAAAACAATTACTGTCAGAAAACATAATCTACAGCAGTTACCCATTGCTTCAGTAACTGGCCCTTAAAATCTTCTGCAAAAAGATTAAATGTACAGTTGACATTGGTCCTTGTTTGAAATTACTCATTCATTTGTTCATTATTTAAAACTGGAGTGGGTGGGATCCCTATGTTTCTTGTCCTTACCTGAGACAGGAGCTCAATCTTTCAGCAAGAGATTCCACACCGTAGCTTTTACAGCGGGACCTTGTGGCTGGATTGCTTGTTGACAGTGGACATAGTCAATTGGAATAAAACTGGGATGTCTTACAAAATAAATGTTCTAATTATACGGTGTCTTGCAAATGTATTCAGACCCTCCTAATGGTGTCCTATTTTGTCAATTTGCAAAATTATGCAGAATGTATCAATTTCTTAAACCTTTTTATTTTAAAACATTGAATCCACCAATTCTCTATGTAATTGTAAATGTCACCTAAACCCTGAGAGAAAAAAAAATAACTGTTTATTGCATAAGCACACAGACTTATTAACACATGATTTCATGAAAACACCTTTGGTAGCAATTATAGCCACAGGTCTTCTTGGGTAAGTCTTTACGAACCTCAGCCCCCTTGGGAGAATTGTAAGCAAAGCTTTTACCAGACCTACTGTATCTATCCATTATGGAGAAACTGTGTGATAGCAATATGTTGTACAGTATGTGATGGCTCCCAGCAGTTTACAATGAATTAGTATGGCTCTCTACAACTTTGGGTACAAAGTTATAGAAAATAAATTGCTGATCTGGAATCAGTCCTCGAGAAGAGCAACTAAATACATTCCTGGGCTTAAGGGAATCTCCTACAATGACAGGCTGAAGGAAACAAACCTTTTTAGTCTTGTACAGAAAAGACTACGAGGAAACTTGATACAAGTATTTAAAATCCTCAAAGGCACTGACAATCCAGTGGATGAAATGAACCCAGAATGAAAAGTGAAAGGCAATCAAGAGGACACAAGTGGAAATATGTGCCAGTTCATTTAAAACTGTGAAAAGAAGACACTTCTGTACACAGATAGTGGTGGGAGTGTGGAACAATTTATGCCAGCCATGATCAAGCTGGCTTCAAGAAACATCTAGATGACACTCTTTTGCCAATTAGCTAACTCTACTCTCCTTTCTCATGTTCTTAAGTTTCATATTCCATCTGCCGCTTACCATGATAATGCACTGTGGGAGAGTGACACCTTAGGACCTCAGGACTTATTCACATAAGGCCATGCCAGGAACTGCAAGGAACAGCTGTATTATGAATGTGTTCAAACTCTCGTGCCTGTTCTATACAATATGTGTCAGTTCAGTATATTGGGAAACAATGGGTATTGTGCAACGTTGGGCACTCCCCATCGTTTTAGGCTTTTGGGAGTTGCTGAGCTTTGCATGTAGTGGGTGCAGGGGAAATTTGGAAATGGAGGGGACTACTGTAGCACTGCATCCAGGGGAGTCAGGAATGGTGGAGCTGCACAGCTAACACTAAGCCTTTGTAAAGGATTACGTTACTGTATCCGGAGTACAATACTCCATTTGCTCAGCGCAGAACGTCAAGTGTGGAACACCACTGGGGACGAGAGGCCTTGAGAGAGCATGCAGATGCTGGTGTGTGTGCCTCTCTGCCGTGATGATTATTACAGAACCAGCTGGGGGCTGATACACACAGGACCCTGGCTCCGGTCTTAGGCTGTGCGAATGTGAAGAGTGGCATTGCCAAGCAACGGCCAATTCTGACTGGAGACATTAAAAGCAAGAGAGGAGTAAATAATTCAGTGTCATGTTTTGCTGCTCAGAGGTGCATTCCAATCTAATGAAAAATGACACCAATGGTTCCTCTGAATATATGGTGAATGTTCAAAATGTAATGGGAAATATTTTACTATATGAAATAGATCTATAAATATATACTATACTGTAGATATACAGTGCTACATATTCATATGCTTTCCACAGATTCTTAATAAGATTGAAGTCAGAACTTTGATCCTGACTGAGTGATGCACTGTGTTGGGTTGTCACATTGGATTTAGACCACAAATTTCTATTTTTTTCTAGACTTACCACAAAACGTTTGACACATGTTTGGATAATCAGTTACATTTTTGTGGCAAACAATATGCAGGTTTTGAGGGTTTTTTGCAGTTCCTTACAAGCCTAGTTTGTAGCATGACCAGGATATGTTGGCCAATGGATTTTTTCTCCCATCTCTGACAGTAAACTCTAAATCTTTTTGTATGTGTCTACAGCAAAGGGTTTGAATAATTTTGCAATTTAACTTTCACATTTTTCTTTCATACTAAGTATTTATATTTTCGCTTTAAATGTGTGGAATAGATTGTGAATTTAGTAATATTAGTATACTATTTCAAAGTATATAAAAGAATAGGGATGCCAGAGTCAGAACTGTTAGTCTGGCATCACAGTCAAGCAATTTGCATTTTTGATCATGAGTGATAAGTACAGTAAAGTATTTATTTTTGGGTAGTTCCATTCATGAAGTTTTTAATAGAAATTCAGGAGGCTGGTTAGGTCCTAATGTCACACACGTCTGCCTACTTGCGTACTGTATATAAGGTGCAACTCAATAGTGATCTGTTTCTTGCAGATAGGCTGCTATTTCGTCTGCTAGTGAGTCACATTACAATATATACCATCTACTGTACATCATTTTTCCATCTCAGCAATAATGCCAGACTATGTCCTATGTTGAAATTGACTGTAGCAGAACGGCTGGTCATCAGCTTGTTTTCTTCTAGAACTGAGTAATGCAATGCCCTTCTTGCTGGGGGATCTAAATCCAATATGTTCAGAATTCAGTATCCAGCCCCCTGAGCAGGCCATCACATTACGCCGGTCTTGGGGTCCTTGTACTGACTTCCTATCTGATTTTGAGTTGAAGTCGAAATGCTCATGCTCACATGAAGGCTCTTCATGGCTTGGCTCTCAGTTCCTGTCTGACCTATTATCTGTCTGCTCCCTAATTCACAAACTTCATTCATCTGACTAGTCTTCTAGATGTCCTCCAAGCTTGTTTATATTCTATGGCTGACAAGGCCTTCTCCTGCTTCACCCCAGAGCTCTGGAATTCTATCCCCAAGAATATCAGAGATTCACCTACCCTGAGTGCATTGAAATCTAGACTCAAAACCTGTCATTTAAGAAAGGTTTTCATTTAATTAGTGCCTGTGACATGCATTTTCTAATGGAAATTTATTTTATTTTTTTCACCTACAGTAAAGCACTTTGAGTTGGTACTTTTAAAGGCACTATATAAAACAAATATTATGATGATGATTATTTTAAGAACTAGAATTTAATTATATTAGAACAAAAATATACTCTGTGGTTAGCACAGTAATTTCAAGCAACCATTAGTCACTTTTTAAGTACATTTCAGAGTGTGAGTCTTTGGTTGAAGTCTGCAAACCTTTGAGATCACCAAATTCTTTGTGCCACTATTGGAGATGCTTTTCTTCAGACACCTTGAGTTCTTGCCTATTCTCACGGTGTTCCGAGTTCGTTCTTCAGCACGTAAAATTCAGGCTCAATTGGTTTTAAACATGTTAAGAGAGTTAGACAGTGTAGGATTTTCCACTTGTTTCCCCTGATGAGCTCCTTGGTAGCTCTATGTGTTGTGGGTCCAATAAATACGGAAACACTTTCATCTCCAAAAGCAGATAAAATGTTTCCGTAAAGCTCAGAATTCATTCAGCTGCTGCCACTATTAGATACATCATCAGTAATGATTAATGAGCCAATTGCAAGGGGATGTGCTCAGTTCTTTTCTTTCTCCACACTTTAACCTCTCCACTAACAGCACTACATACTATAACCTCTCCAGTGCCTGCTGCTCAGCAGTCTTCCTCCACCACTCTTCCAACTCCACTGCAGTCTCCCTTTCTCTGTGTGTGGGGAACTCTATCCTCCTGCCCCCTGGCTGCAGTCCCCCAGATATTTTTGGATGTGAGGGCTGGGCTTGGGTACAACCTGGAATTAGCCTTAGCAATGTGGGAAACACATGAGCAGCTCCTGAAATCTTGATTTCGTGTACTGATGTGGGCAGCAACACTGAGCCCATTAACATGTTCCTGCTCCCTCTCCTAGCAGAAAAGGTGCTTCCCACACCCCACAAGAAATACATAAAACATCTGCTTCTTCACTGCACCAATGCAGGTTGAGTCGTGAGGTTTTGTCTGCACTGCTGAAGCTGAGTTATAACCTCTATGTCCAGGGAATGAACATGAAAGACAAACCTCTGCAGTCGCTTTCCTTGTACAGTAGAAACCCTCATGCTTTTGACTTGTATGAATGTATGAATCATGTATGTAAGGTCATGTATGAATCCAAATATATAAAGTATTTAGGATTTTTAATTTTATCATTTAAATATTATTTTAATATGGCATTGTAGTTGATTAATAGCAATGCCCCAGAAAAGCACCGGTTTTAGCTGTCTCTAGGATCATATTCTTGAAGGTGGCCAAAGCTGATTATCATTACTTGTCATCCGTGATGAGTTCCGAGCTGCGTCTCCACCAATGCATGTCCAGTCATGAGAATCCACTGGGCTGAGAGCCACTATTGGAGGAAAGAATCCCATTAGAAGGAGCTCATGTGACACGCCTAGAACTTGACTGACAATTGCCAGCCTGCTGCTGCTCCAGGATCTGAAGGTTCCTTAATGAGACACAGTCCTGTTTTTCCCCTGCAGTTCTCATGCCATACAGACTTTATTGATGACGGCGTATTTAATTCTGTTCCAGTTCAACATTAAAAGTTAATGATAACTCTGCCTTTAAGCTGCCTTTAATATTTCAGTCTCCCAGCTTCCTTGGTTTTCGCAGCAATAAGTGCATATTAACAGAAAATTAACCTCACCTTCAACTTCACTTTAAAACCATTTGACGTTACCTTGGGTTTTTACTCCGGAAATATTCCATCTAAATGAAAACTACTGTTTTGTGAATAAATGTCTGACAACCTGCCTGGTGCAATTAATGTGTTGCTGCAAAAGTGTCGTTTTACCACCTCAGAGACACTGTCACAGTGAAGGAAGTGATGGCCTACATTATCAGTCCAGCTGCAGAGAGGCTAATGCATGTCGTCAGAAGTAATGATTAGCCTGCCTTTTATTATTTTTTTGCTGTGTATTGGCCTTAAAGGTTTCTGTTCATTCTAAATGCTATCACACAAATGTTCCTGGTTTTGTGCTTGACACAACTCACAGAAGTCAAACAATTCTACCAGTACAGGCCACTTATCACTAGTTGCTGGTGTAATTTAGAGGCAATTTGCTGCTATTAAATTTAACCTACAGGTCCATTAATGGCTTCACTAGTCCTTTGTGTCTCATTGACTGTCACTACACCAGAACATTAGAAAGGTTACAAATGAGAGGAGACCCCATAGCCCTTTTGGTAGCTAGTACTGTAGCTAATGGATATGAGGAGATTATTTCATTCAATTCTTGAAGGATGCCAGGTTATTGACTTCAACAGCATGGTTGGTTAGCTTGTGTCATCCTCCTCCTCTACTCTATGTGTAAAAAAGTGACTCTTCTCAGATTTAAAAGCAACTTAATATAGTTTCACATGTGTCCTCTGGTTTGTGTTTCAAAAGATTACAATAATGTTTCATCCCTAGACTTCTTTCCCTAATGAAGCTCGTTCAGATTTTATTAACTCTCATAGTAATTTGAGAGCAATTAGTTATCCTACAATGGCACCTGCAGAAATACCAATTGTGAGCACTGCTGTACTTCGCAGCTTACACACACACTGCATGAACAGGATTTTATATATCTGAATGATATCTGATTGTGATTCATTATTTTTAGTGTTATTCATTTGGAAGAAAAGTCACCACAAGAACATTTTATCTAATTGATTTAAGGAGTTTTAGCATTATGACATTACCTTCTATAAATGTTGAATGAGTTTTCTGGTTTAAAATACTGTATATGATATTACAAAGATAGGCGAATTTTTTGCTGTTTCAGCTCGTTTATGTCTTACCCAACATGGGAAGTTTGCTAATGCTGCACTTTTTCTGCTCACAGTATCTCTCGATGCAGACTTAGAGGAAGTGAAGAGAATGAGCTGTTCCAACAGTAAAAATAAACAAACTGGTTTATCGCTTCCCGTAGAAGTGACCTCCTCAATGCTTGCTTAACAACAGACAAAATTTGTTTTTAGTGCTTGTTATTACCCAAGGATAAAAACTTAAACATCATTAAAGCAGGACTAAAACTTTAAATTATTGAAGGCAGGTATCTGAAATCTGATCATCTACAACAGAGCAGACAATACTGTATAAAAATATTGAATGTTGTTAAATTGTGCCTTGCTATTATCTTCATTCATTGTTGCATTTCATTAAATAAAATGTAAATACACATCGCCACTGGACTAATAACTGTTTATCCTTAACCAAAGAAAGATAATTGCATTCAACCATTCTTTTTCTAACCTCTATCCAATACAGGGCCACGTGGACCCCTGTCCCAGCAAGCAACAGGCGTAAGGCAGGATACACCCTGGACAGGACGCCAGTCCATTGCAGGGCACACACTGACACAGAGGCTAATCAGCATATTACAGTATATGTACAGTATGTCTTTGGGCTGTGGGAGTACACAGACTAAACCACACAAACAAGGGGAAAACATGTTAACTCCACACAAATAGCAGCCCAGGGACTGAATCCCTTTTTCATTTACATACAAAACAATAGAAAGGAATATTGTGCAGAGCCAGTCTAAGAGTAGCATATATTCAAATGCTCCGACACCACAGTACGAAAAATATGACACATATATAAGAATAAAACATCACAGAAAAAGCATTAACACACTGCTGAACAGAAATAACATGGCTTTCTGCATTACCGCTTCTACTTACAGTCTACAATACATCACCAAAATTATATCTGCATACATGAATACGTTTCACCTGTCAGAAAATGATTAGGGCTTGAACTGGAAATGGCTTGTTCTTTATTTGTTAAGAACACAGCCCTGCGTTTCTAAAATGTCAGTTTCTAAGGGCTTCATCTCTGGGACATGATTCTACTTTGTTTTTTTTCTCTCATGTATCCATACAATATAGTCTGGATGTGCAATCAACTGAATTCTATGGCTTTATGCTTACAAATTTAGCTGGATTGAAGCAATAGCTGTAATCAGGATATCACTTTTTCAGTCCTCTTGGTGTTATGAAGAAGACAGGAAAGCAGCAAATTCATGCTGAGAAGACCATTTCTTGTGTAATTTTTACAAATTACAAAAAAAACTTTGCAGACTGACATTACAAATTGCCCTCTATAAAAATATCAGTTTTCACCTTACAATCATACAACTTTGCTGTTCACTCTCTAACAAAAATACCTGGAAGGAAATAAACTTTTTTTTTAAACTTTTTTAAATGCCAGAAACTGCTAAAAATATATTTGTAATAGAAATATGCAAACATTACAATACTGCTCCCAGAGTTCTGAGGATACAGCTCTATATGAATTGTTGAAAATAAATAGCACTTGTCTCAGTTCAACTGAAATCTCCTAGACTCACAGGAATAAGAGACAAATATAGGTACAGTATGTACTGTATTAATTAACCAGAAATGCAGGAAAATCAGACTTGAAGTAGATTCAAAGGTTTTGAGATGATAGTATTTAACTTAGTGCAAACATCGCTGCATGCGGCTAATGTCTAAGAAACTTGACTTAAAAGGAGCATCTCACTTCATTATTTTACATCACCAAAACCACAAAACCTTTACAGAAAACGTTTTATCAATCAAAAAAGGTTCAACTAGAGCTTCACAAAACCATTTTCAGAAACCCCCCCAAAAAACATTAATTTAATCAAACCTGGCCCGTGCTTGGCATAGCCACAAGCGTCCATGGTGTAAATTAACATTTACTTTTGATTCTTGAATCATATTTAATCGTTTCTTACCAGCAAAACCAAAAAAAACATGTTTTCAATCTAAAAAGGACAACCGGAGCTTTAAATAAAAGACAATCAATCACAAAGCTACTTTCTATCTGATGATGCAATTCCAAACTTCCAAAGTGCATGGATAAAGTAATCAATAAGCCAGTAAAACAAGACCTCAAAAGCAAAAACCTGCAAAAAAAAATATATATGTTTTTACCTTATTCTGAAGCAGGATGTATATCCACAAAAGGCTAGAATAACCTACTTCCAGACATGGAGGAAACTGAAGGTTATTGACTTTGGAATAGATATTTGAAGCAGGACCGCCAGAAATAAGGCAATCTGATTGGTAATAAACACTGTCATTCATTGTATTTTCAGCCATTCAGAGCCCTTAGGGGCGAGACTTCCTCTAGAAGCCTCAGGGTGTATTCCGCCCGACTTCTAGCTGTCAATCATTGATTCAGAAGGTAATCAATCAGTTTCTTAACAGAAAGCAACTCAGGTTTTTTTTTCAATGCCTTACAGCGGAAAAAAGCTCTCTAGCAGTGTCTAAAGGTTTTTATAGCAATTGCACTAGTTTTTATTGTTACTTGCTTTCAATATTTTTTATGATTTATTTATTATATATGAAAAATTTCATTCCAGGTCCAGTCTTCACAAAACAGTATGTAAGTTTGTTCCAGATTTGTTCCAGATTTAAATCATTTCCAGCTACTTGACAGGCCTAGAACTATAAGTTCTGACCTCTGAAAACCAAAACAAAATTTCCGCCTGCTGTTTTTTAGTGTTTTTTTTCCATATGTTTGTCTGCTGAGTGGACACATTAAGAAATAAAAGAAATTTGACTGTTCACACTCAAAGCCAAGGGGGTTAGCCTCAATTTAAGACCTGAATTTAAGGCTCCTCCTATGTTCTGCTGCAGAGATATAACAAAATGTTTAAGGAGAGAAATTCCAGGCAGACATTGGCTAAAAGGATCTTCTGCAACATATAATACTGTACAGTATATAATAGTTTATAATTATAATAATTATTGTGATGATTATGTGTAGTACGGTATTAAACACAGTGTTGTGTCATACAGAAACTACCAAACAAACAGCAAAACACTGGATTCTGTGAAGAGGAAGCACAAGACTTGACAAGTTTATAAGATTTTAGCTCTGACATGCTGTAGGTCCATCCTCATTCTGGACTCACTTTTAACTTACTGTGTCTTGTTTTGCTTTACTGCTTCAAGCATTACAGAGTATATGAAGGCTGTAGGACACTTTCAGTCTGAAGACAATCCTGTGAAATTACAGCTCTTTTGGACACAGTCTGGAACTCCTAAGTGCTATTTCATGACCATTCATGTCTGAACCTACTGCTATTGCTTATCATACTTGAGCAACATGCAGTAGGTATCACATGCATTTTTTAATGTTTTTTTCTTCTGAAGAATTGTAAAATAGGCCAGGACTGACTCAAGGTAGAAGAGAAATCAATATCTGTTCTTTTGGGGAAACATCCAGCTTCATGAACCTGTACAAGAAGTTCACCAAAACAAACCTTGTGAAATTTCTCAGCAATTGATTGCTCTGATCAAAGTGGTGTACACACCGAGAAGCTGAGGACTGCCGAATGGTAGAGACTGCAGCACAGAAAACCACATAGTAGTAGTTAGTTGATGGCAATTAAATTCAAATAGCTCCTGTAAAGTAGAAGAAAGTGAACATTAATAAGATAGGAATGAGAGAACATCTGAGAATGAGTAATACCTTTTAAATCTAATTCTGTATTATAAGGATTATTAAAAATACCTGCATGCATTCAAGCCAAGTTGGTAGTTCTCAACTTATTAATAGAGATCTCATCAAGCTGTTTTCAGAAATAAACCAGCTTGGAGCTTGTTCCAGACACCCACAACCCAGGTGCCCCCCTTTTCTCATTTTTAAATGCATTTCCTCATAGTTTGAACTTGTGCCCTCTGGTCTGTGTTTCAGTACTCTTTCTGAAGTCTGCTATGTGAACATTGGCAATACCTTGGAAGATTTTTAATATTTGAATGAGCTGCTTTCGTAATCTTCTCTGTTCAAGACAAAACATTCAAATTCTTTACCCTCTCAGAGTAACACATTCCTGTGAGCCTGGAAGTGCAATTGGTTGATCTTCTATATAAGAGTAGGAATATATTTTTTATACCTTTATTTTGAGGGAAGCTTCCTCTGTGAAATAATTGGACTTACAGTAATCATATCCAAAGGGGCATAACTATCTGTTTTAAGTGCTTATTTATTCTAAAACATGAAACTTTACATCCACAACTCGACGATTAAAAAGGCAGTTTACACAAAATATCACCCATTGCATTGAAGACTTCTGTGTGCCTCATTGCAATGGAATTCCTTGCATATGGTTAATTAATACAATAATATGGATAATGTCAAAATCCCAGCGTGTCAGTGTTGTAGCGTGGCAGATTCTGAGCCTACAAGTGACTGTAATCAAGTCCCAGCAGAAGAGGACTTACTCATCCTGACAGGTGCATTCTTCTGCACCTTATATAATTGGGATATTTGAAATGATCCTAGCAGTTTTTTTTTTTTAATCAGGATCATGTTCTTTGAGCATCATAGTGTATTACTAAAAGGAAGAGTAAAGAGGCAAAGGACTACAGACAGAACAATATAGGAAAAGACAAAACGTCAGTTAAATCACAGGGTATTGTCATCACTCCTGTTTTTCAAGCTGCTCTTGCTATTTCCTTCATGCTCTCACATTGCTTCAACACTGCCCATTGACAAGTACATTTCTGTTTGGAGAGGGGGCTGTGTAAACTTGTAATGAGACATCTGGCCACCCCAGAAGTGTTTTCCGACTTGCTGTGGAAGCATGGTAAGACATATGTTAAAGGAGTGACAAGGACTTTGCAGCTAGCACACAGATGTTAAGACAACTCTGCCTTACTAGGTGTTACAAGCGACAGGGGGTGTCAAGATTTTAACTACACCTTACAGCAACCTTACAGCACTACTTATCTTCAAGATAAGACAATGGGCTTTCTTTGGAGAATTTGGCACTCTAATTGGAAAGCTACAGGACCCTGAAAAGAAAATTCACTAGCTGTATATCTAACCAGGGTAAGAGATAGCAAACAGAAACAGACACTGATGAAGTACAGACAGTGACCACAGCCCGGCCATAGAAACTGGGTGGTACAGACAGACCTGGCTGTCCAGAGAAGTCATGCTCCTACTGCCAGCAGAGTAGATGAAGAAAGAGATGCACTTTCTGCTGCACTGTGAGAAATACTCTAGGATTAGACAAACATTCTTCTCTAAAATAACACATTTAATCACAGAAATCCTACTACAGCAACCCAATCCTACTGGGAGAGGAAACTCATTAGAGCTGCAGCTGAGTATGTGATCTTCTGTCAAAGGCTGAGGGATGGACAATGAGCATGTCTCTCAATAACATTTGATGTGATGTCAGTAAATGTCCAATAACATGTTTGTACTATAAATGTCCGTAAAAGGTTGTGGAAATTGTATCTGCTTTGGCAGCACTGTAGTTCCTTGGCCATGCCAATAAATCTCAACTAATTTATATTTGAATTAGTTTGCTCAGGCCAGCTATTCTCACATATCTCATCTCATCAATTGAGGAATCCACAATGGGTCCAGGTGGCCAGACAACATTCACTAATATTTAACAATGGCCAAGCCGTTCCTTATAGGTCTTTGAGCCTTTCTGAGGGAGGTAGACAGGGGAACAGTATTCCCCAGTGCAGTATAAATATAGGTAGAAAGAAGAAAGGAACTAGAAAGTTCAATCAAAGATAGAAGAAAGAGAAGAAAGAGTACGAGAGAGGGCTCCCTCTTTTGGCAGACCAGACAAAGAACCTCTCTACTTTGAACACTTAAGTGAAATCTACAATATGGGACAGGGACAGTGTGTTTTTAATTGTAGCAATATTTATTTTCTTTGTTGTGGTATCCACCAGGCTAAAGTAAAATCTCATTTGTGCAAAGATGTGTTATTTAGATTAGGAAAAAGGTTCCCCCTTGAGGAGCAAACACTTTAGGAAGCAATTAAAAGCTTTGGAGTTTTTAAAAAACAGTTTCCCCTTTTCCTACAGTATATGGTTTTTCTTGCTTATTTACATAGTTTAGTTCTGTCTGCTGATTCTACAGGTGGTCTTGATATTCACAGCTTTTGGAACTACAGTATTTACACATAATTGGGAGTACAAATTGTGCGCTTGTGTTTAATACAAATATACATATTTACTGCATGTAAATAAAGATTTGTCTTTTAAAGCCTGCTGCCTTGTTCATTATATAGTTACCTCATTGATTTCATGAACAAATAAAACACACCTACAAGAATGATCACTCTGTATTCTCTAACAAACAGTAATGTAATTGGTAACTCGTATTAATTGCTTGCATGTCAACCTGGTGTCAGAACCTGATTCTATTTTCTAATTTTAAGTTTCTCTATTCAATTATTCACATTCCCTGCTTGTAATAATAATAATAATAATAATAATAATAATAATAATAATAATAATAATAATAATAATAATAATAATAATAATAACAATAATAATTGCTTACACTTATATAGTGCTTTTCTGGAAACTCCACTCAAAGCGCTTTACAGGTAATGGGGACTCCCCTCCACCACCACCAATGTGCAGCATCCACATGAATGATGCGACGGGAGCCATAATGCGCCAGAATGCTCACCACACATCAGATATCAGATATTGTAACACTGCTAAGGACTGTTTTTAGACAACAGATAGACCAATATCCAATTCCATTTCTCTTTTTTGCATAAAAAAGCACATCATAATTCTGCTATTCCTTTCAAGTCCCTCAGAATGAGATTTCTGAAGATTGGTACATCTGTACACTTAATGAAACATAAACATTTTGAGGTGCCAGTTTGATGTACTGTAATGATGTCACACTGTAAATTAATACATCTGTGTGAAAACAGTTGGAAAGATGATGTTAACATAGATGATGATAATAACAATGATGACACAAAACAGCAAGACTGTCACTATGACAACATACAACTTACAATAGATGAAATGCAATCATTTAATCATTGACATTCCGGGACTTCTACCATTCATGCAGTATATTCAGCTTTATAACAGTGTTTCAGACGTTCTGGCAAATCCTATTTAATGAGACATAGAAATGAAACATATTGAAAGTTTATTTGGCGTAACTCTCCTGGCTGAGGGAACGGCAGCCTACCTGAGAGGACAAGGACAAGAACAGACACTTGGAAATGGAAAAAACTGAGTTCGAAACATAAGCCTAAACAGTCCAGATGTGCCAACAACAAAAAAAAATAAAAGTATTTTTTTTTCAAAACATTGGATACAAGAGAGACTACAAAGTTACAAATGAGAGGATGGCACCTGACCCATTTACCTTATTATGTAACTACCAGCCAAATGATCCAATTCAACAACATGCTGGTATGACAAAATATGGGCCCAGGAGATAGGAAAACACAATTAGGATCAGGACGGGATTACAGACAGGGGTGCATGACGACGGTGATCCAGTGCTTGGGGGGCGTGGCACAGGCAACCAAGTCAAAACAGTCCAAAAAGGTAAACCGGGGCGCAGTCCAGAGTCCAGGTGCCGGGAGAACCATCCAAGACAGACAAGGTTAAAATCCAGAAAGGCATCCAGAACAGGAACAGGGAGTTAAAAACAGGATAATGAGGACAGGCGCTCCGAGCCCAAGACTCACACGGTCAGGTCCCCGGGGAATAAGACCTGCCCTTGGGCTACCGGGGAGTAGGCAAGCCTTGTGGTGTCCATCTTCCAATACTGAGAGAGGAATAGCGGGAGCGCCATGCTTAAATAATAACTGGCAAAATAAGGGGCAGGTGCACGTTATAAACTAAAATATGAAAGGGTCAGAGCACCCTTAAAAGGAGGGATGAAGATCGTGACAGGCCCAGGAGATAGCAATGTCACAAACCTCCGTAACTTTCCCCATTCATATCCCGTAGTTTCAGGGAAAAAACACATTTCCCAGCAGGCCATGAATTAAGTGAGTGCAGGTCTTCTCAATGAAAGCCTGTGCTCAAGGTGAATAAGGGTAGAGAAAGGGACAAGTCTTTTTCCATGGAGATCAAATTGTTAGACTGAAGTTGGTTTGCCACAGTTCTGTGAAAGACATACTGTAAGGAAGGCTTTCTAAAGAATGTTTTGATGGGTTAAAACAAGTAAATTGCTGAGAGGAAAAGATGTAATGTTAAAGTGGATTAGCCACCTAATCTCCCAGTTTAGCTGTGGAAAAGGACAACCAGAGTTCAAACAGAAGGAGTAGCCTTTGCTTAGAACCTTTTCTTTTTGTAAGGTTTAACATCTGTGGGCTATTTTCAGTAGCAAGAAAGACAATCAGAATGTGGGAATACAGTATGTAGTTAAATACTGTAAATCAAGTCAAAATTTGTACAATGAACTTCAGTAGTAAGACCTCATGTAGAATCAATAATGAAACATGAGCTAGAAGACATATTTCTTAACCTGTGAAATGGGGGTACTTTTTATACAAAGGATTGTGGCAATGTGGGACAACTACCCCAGCTCTGCTGTTGAAACAGATACCCTGGCTTCTTTAAAAAAACAGCTGCATGGAATTCACAGATGACTTAGCCACTGGCACCTAAACAAGTTAGATAGGCAGAACAGCCTTTTCTCATCAGCAGTTTTACACACGATGCATTTCATCTCTTGCAGCCCTTCTGTCAAGGTGAGAATACTGTACTTTAAAGTCATTTTAACTGTCAGGGACTTGTCATCTTAACCAAGGTCATTACCCAGAAATTGACCTGGAAGTGATACTTATCTTAAACTCACACTAGCAGGCTAATGTGTGCAACAGTTACTAAATCAAGAGAAATTCTGGAAATGTTTCCAATTTATCTGGCCATTTTTAAAAAATGATACAAAAATGACTGTCATCTGAGAAGTCTCTCTTTTCCATCATGGGCATATAATATAAAATAATAAACTTAATACCATGCTTGTTAATAATTCCATGATGTTTTAATCTAAATCTCAAGCAGTCTGATGAAAAAGGGAGAGACGTTTTGCCAGCTCATAAAATCATAAAAGTTAAAACATAAGGTTAACACACATGCAGTAGATGTACATTTCAAGTTCTAAGATGTTTGTCTTTTCCCATATCATTTGTTGAACAGTCTTCTGAAGTCACCTACTATAATCTACGCTAATAAACTTTAATTCAGCTCCAGTCGAGCCTAATTGTAACGAACAGTTCTTTCCGGACCCTATACGGACGACACAATCCGACGGAGTGGGGAAACACTAGGGAAACGTCATGCAGGAAAACGGGGCTGAAGACAAGGGGGCGTGTCCAAGGTGCGCTGGTGCACGGGGGAGGTGTGGCCGAGGCGAACAATCCGAGAGTAGTCCTTAGGGAAAATCCAAAACGCAAGGGTAAGTCCAAAATCAGGAGGTCCATCAGAGCAAGAATTAAAAAACCACGAAGGCCGGGTCGGAACCGGCGGACGGGGAACAGGAACGGGAACCAAGATTAAAACCTTAACGGGACCAGGCGCTTCCTGGTCCCGGACTCGCACGATATGGAAATCAGATGCAGAGCCCGGATGAGCGTCAGCGCCTGGCTTTTAAGGTGGGCTGGGAATAGGGAACAGGTGCAGAGAATAAAGCCTCATGTGAAAGGGCTGGAGCACCCTTAAGGAGGGGGAACTATAATCGTGACACTAATTTGCCTGTTAATTCTGTGCTTTCCATGTCTCAGAGCAGGGATGTTGTCCATAAGGGAAAGATGCTGCATGCACCTTTGAGGTTTTGTCCAGGTAGAGTGAGTGAGGCCTGCTGCCCTCAGAGGGAGAGAACAATTACTCTAGGCAAATTAAATATGCGAGCACTGGGATAACTTGCACTAGAGTCACTGCTGCTGTGTACAGTACAAGCTTGCACTGATGGCTGCACTGTCTTAGATATACTGTAACTTTTCTCCTACTTTTTTCTGTCAAAATAAAGGGCACTTGCACTAATATTTAAACTTTGCACTGTATCCTGATACCTTATTACTTGTAAGCCTGCACACCAAGTATTTGAGTACAACATGGAACACAAAGGCATTTCATACATGAACAGTCTCTGGAATCGTTCTCTCAATTTCTGCTGATTTGCTTTTAAACCTACCCCACGTCAGCTTCAAAGAAAGGGTTTCTCAACATCACTTTCCGGCCTCTTTTGTAAAGGTGCATTAAAATTCTCAGCCTGACCTTGCAAAGGGGAAGCAGATTAGCAAATACCATATTCACATGCAGTTTGTCACCACATAATGTGTTGACATTCCCCTTGCTTGTGTAATTACTCCAGTCTTTTGAGAGCAGAGGAATTGGATCTTCTCTGGCTGCTTCTGTAAATATTTAACAGTTGTAATTGTGAACTGAATCAGTAGCAGAAATGCTTTAATGTCGTGTCAGGGGTGTTTAATATATTACAGGAGTGTTAGAAATATTTATGATACAGCAGTGCCAGATGGAATATTTAGCATTTCTGCAGAGACATGCTGCTCAACAAAGGCCTCCTCTGTGCCTCTTGCTCAATAGATTTAATTAGTGCGTCCCATCGACATAATTCTATAAGACTACTTCCAGTCAGGGAATACACAGTATGTACTGCTGCATCTTAACATTTTAGGGAAAGTTAGCGAAGGCTAGCATTCCTTACCAACTCATGTTAGTTTAGTTCTCCAGGGCTCTCTACAGATTTTTCCTTCTTTTTAAACTTTTCCAAGGGATTCGTACACTGGAACGTGTAAGAAAGGTTGCAAATGGGAGGAGGATCTTTCATTGTTTGTGAGATAGGTGAATGTAAACCAGTTTCTTCTTGAAGGAGACAGAGATTGGCCCGCAGTCTAGTAATTCATTTTTTTATTGTGACCCTGAGTTCTTTTCTGCTAAAGAATATAAAATGATCCCCTTAGTTGAACTTTTCCATTTCCCTAAGCATCTTAAAAAAATAAATCCAATCTTCTCATGATCACCTTTATTCTAGACTGCAATAACCCAAGAGTCATTTTTAACTGCTTCTTATTGTATTGCATTGTAAACTTCAGGCATAACTTCCCTGGGTTTAAATTTCACACTCTTTGCTCTATTGCCCAAGCTTTGGGTTTGTCTTTTATTGATTCCCCACATTGTCCAGATGAAACAGAAGAACCTACTGTACTGTATATAACCACTCAGATTACTTTCATATAAAATTGCCTGCAAATTTATGCGACTCCCCCAGGCAGTAGTGCAGTTCATACTATACAATAATATATGATATTTTTATCTCTGTGGATCACTTTTGACTTATCAGTGTTAAATTTAATTTGTCCAGTGCTTTTCCTTTCCATGATTTAGAGTATTTTTGAGACCGAGTCCAACTCAAAATATCTTGTTCCAATCAGCAATGGTCAGAATTTTGTTTCTTGAAATGTTGCAGTATTCCTGCAAAGAGAACTTTGAACTGAACCATCCAAGTTTAGATAAATCCCCATTAGATTCTAAATTCACATCATTGAATGAGCCATGAACTGCACAGTTAAAATGTTATTTGCAAATCATTATTTCTCTTTGTTAGACAAGAAAGATGCATTTTAAAAAGTATTTCCAATATATGTATGTATAAGTATACATCCAATATTATGCTTGCAAATTATTCATGAACCTTTTATAAACAAGAGAATGGGGGTTGTGCCTCAGTGATCTATTTTTCAAAGTCTTGCAAATTGGTGCAGGAACAGTAAAATATTATGTGTAAATCAATTAGGGCAAAACAGGTGAAAATTACATATAGCGTACAAGTGTTAATCGGGATATTTAAAATCATAAATGTAGCAGTAACACCCATTGCCTACTGTGGTGTTGTAAACAGTGCCACTAGGTGTTGCTATGTCTGATTCTGTGCTTCCTTAAAGAAGCACAGTTACTGTAGTTAATGGAAGTGTACTGTAGTATTGTATGTACTGTATGTAGTATAGTATTGTGGATAACTTCTGTACTGTTAATAAACATCCTTGTCAGTTAGAGATGGATGGAGCATTACATGGTGTTGTGTTCAGTGTGGAGGCAGAGCCCTGGATTGAGGGCAATGCGTTGCCTTAGAAACCACAGCTGCCCTGGCTGAATAAAAAAGAGGTGCAGCTGTGGGGGCCCTTTAAGACACACTGAAGCAGAACCCTGCAAGGGGAGAACCTTCCACCGACAGTCCCAGAGGGAACTGTGACGCGAGCGGAAGGCAGACATCTTTTTTCTTTTTCTTTTCTCCTGTCCCGCCATGTTTCTCCAAAGGGGCAGGTTTAGTTCTCTCTTTGTTTTGGCCTTGTATTTTCTTTTGTTCTGGGGTGGACCCCGTAAAATAAGGTGTCCAGCTTGGACACCGCTGGGCAAAGTGCTGCATTTTTATTTTTCCTTTTTGTTTTTTTGTTTTCGGTTTTCACTAACTTTATCTCAGAACCTCAGACGGGGCTCCCGCACTGTCACAAGATCTACGTATGCAGATTTATTCTGGCACATACAACATGATAAACAGGTTGGTGCCATAGTTATAAATACTGTAATGAGACTGCTGATATGAAATGGCATGAGCTAAGGGGGAAAAAAAGTATTGTCTCCAGCACAGTTAAAAGTTGAAAGAGAAGCTGCTGCAAAAAAGAGCAGCCTTCAACCCATAACTGGAAAACCAGCAGTGCATCCAGAGTCAATACAAATACATCAGCATAAATCTGTTGGAAGCAAAATAGAGACTTATTTTGAAAGGCACATAAATCAATATAACCCTGACTGTTTAGAGCAAAATAAGATTAATTCTAAGCTATAATTGCAATAACTAAAGTTGCAGTTGTGTAAAAAAAATATCCATGATGCACTTTGGTGTGACAAGAGCAAACAACAGCAAAAGACCCCAAGGACAGTGGAATCATGAAGAAAACATCCTTTTTCAAAGGCAAATCATTCCTCGTACCACTGAGAGCACAGATGAAGCCTCCAGATAAACCATCACAGCCAAAGCAGAGTAGTATGAGCAACTGCATTACACAGGCTTGGCCACAAACAACTGAGATCTGTTCCCATTACCTTTTCACTACACCTCCTCCGGAGTGCTTTCAGACTGCTATCAGAAATTCATTTTTGTTTGTCAGGTCATAGATGAATGAGTGATGTTGCATTTTCACTGCTAGAGAATAACTACACAGGCCATTCTGCACATACACATAATGGGGAAATGTAACAACAGTAGTGGCATAATAGTATAATAGTGGTCAATAGTACAAGTAAAGCCAAAGTCATTGTTCTGTATACATTGCCAAGGGCAAAATTAAATCAAAACTTCCAATTCAACCCGTCCATTTTCTAACTGCCTTTTCCGATTCAGGGTTGCAGTGGAGTATGAGCCTGTATCAATTCAAACGTAACATATAAATTAAAAACAACTTCCTTTGTTGCTGGGTAGGCTTTGCTTCAGCTCCCCCACAATCATGTATTTGATAACGTGGTTAGAAAATGGATGGATGCTTTGTGATAGATTCTTTCCTATCTAATGGGAACCTTTTTAAATCATTAATAACACTTTTTTAATTAAAGCAAGACTTACTTTGTTTAAATTGTACAGTATAATGCACTGGTAAGGCCTCACTTAGAATATTGTGTATAGTTACAGTCGCCATGATACTCAAAGGATATTGCTGCTGAAGGAGTTTGTTTCACACTCCCACAACCCTTTGTGTAAAGATGTGCCTTCTGTTGTCCGGTTTAAATGCATTTCTACATAGTCTTCACTTGTTTCAAGTAGTTTTCACTTCTTCTGGTTGGTATTTCACTGTTGATTCTGAAGATGTCTCCTGGGTTTTCTTTTACATTGCTTTTGAGGATTTTGAATATCATATTAGATTAGAATATTGGTCTAATCTGTTCAGACCTAAAAATATTTAGTTATTTTACTCATTAAGTCTAGGTCATTCTTTTGATCTGGGAATGTATGTGTTTGCTCTACTCTACATTGACTCTAAAACAGTGATATATTATTATTATTCTTGTCCTGACATGAACTTTCACTTAAGGCATTAAGTTTCCCATAGAAAATGGACATATCATTACTGACTTACTGTATACTGATATTCACTGACTGATATTCAATCAAACTAGTTCAAAGGTCAGGTCAAAGATTAAATATTGTCAGCTGTCTAATTAAATGATCAATGTGAAATTTAAAGTCCAAAATATACACTCATACTGTATGTGCAAAATAATTGTGTAAGAAGCAAACCACACATTTTTGGAAGTTCATACATTATATCCTTGAGGACTGTTGGTCTCCAGGTCTTGTAAAAAATTACAGATTGGTTCTATCTCTGCAGTGGGTATGCTCATAGCTTTACCATAGTTTCTGTTATGTGCAATTCAGCACCATGGGCAAAACCCCTCTTTTACCAGATGTACCCCAAGTCCAGGGTGGGTTTACTGTATTTTGATATTGAATGTAACTTTAGAGATATTATTAGTCTTGCAGTTTAGGCATTGCTTATTTAATAATAATAACAATAATAATAATTTTGTGGGCCTGTAGAGCAGTGCAGGGAAATCTTGTCCACGACAATGTTTTGTTTTACAATCAAACAGCCTCATCAAGGGCCATCAGCCACCAATTCAATATCTGTTAAGAGCAATGCTTGAGCTCCGGTTAAATGAAAACAAAAGTGACTGGAGTTGTGCCCTCCACGGCGGCCAACAAGAATCAAACTGGGTTTATCTTAGCATGCTGCCTCAGCAAAAACTCCCAAGATTACCTCTCTGGCCATCTGATATCTGCACATGTTATGGGTTATGGGTCCCAGTGTACTGATCAAGTTACTGTACATAAGTGACATCACCTCCCCACCCCTGAAATCTAGACAGTGCTGCGGCTTTGTGGTGTGGTGGATTAGCCTGCTGTCTAGGGCATGGTGCTATGTGGCTCTGTGCCCACTAATGACACATACACACAGGACAATAACAAGGGGCACAGGAGAGGCAGAGAAGACGATGAGAGAAAGGATATGTCGCATTGTGTCAGTAGAGAGAGTCAATAATTCCACCAGAAATAAAGAACTATGAGTAAAAAAAAGTCCAAAATCATTATTGTGGTTATCTAGCACATTTTCTACCTGTACTACATAATTATAGAATGAAGACCTTGACACAGGAGACTATTATCAAAAGGACCAACAAAAGCAATGATGAATGACTCTGTCTGACCTGACGCAGGTGTTCCTTAGCATCACAGACATGGCTTTACTTTCCCATTCATCATTTATGGAAACACAAGGGGGACTAGTATGAGGTGATCTTGGCTGTTCAGAAAGGAATGCACTTCACAAAGACTAATCAAGGTGAATTAAGAGCCTGATGTTCCAATAATTTTAAGAATTAATGTGCTGCTGAATCTTGCAGAAAAATGAGCGGAAATCTTTGTCTTATTATCAACACTAAAAGTGTTTAGTACAAGTTCCAGTAAAAATAATTTCATTACATACAGTAAAGCAAGTTTTTCAGACACACACAGATCAAATATAGTGTGTGACCCAAATTTGGAGTGTTTGATATGGAATTACAACACAGGTATAATAGAAATTAGGAAGGAAGATGAGATCCTAATTTCGCACATTTCCACTAGCCTACGTACAAAAGTCTTGATGTCCTGTAGCTCTCTCGTAAAACACGCATTCTCCTCAGTACTGTGTGCCTCGCCTTCTCTGCATTCTTCCTTCAGGTCTCCTGATGTCACCAATCTTCCATAATCTACCAATAGCTGCAGCACCTGCCTGTGCAAGTTTTTATTTCTTCCCCTCTTCTCTCTTCCTACTCACTCCTGCTCCATTCTCCTTTCTCTCCTGCTCTTTCAATATTTCTGGTCCAACTTATTGCACCCACAATATATTTGTCCCTCCCTAATCTCCCTGGGCACAGAGGCAGTCTGCACTGGACCTGAGTTTTCCCTCATTTACCCCTATACTGTCCCTCTCCAGGCTACATCAATAGGTCCCCCCCCCCCTTCTTTTTCTGTTGGCGTCCAACTGGTTGGTAACAGCCTTCGACTCTTCCCCCTCCCATACCTCTAGCCAGGTACAGTATGTACTGTAGTTAATATTCCTCCCTTTTTGGGGGATCAGCTTGAAATTATTTCCTATATTGTTCAGTTCTGTGAGCAGCTGTTGGAGCTGCTTCCCCGTGCTCACCAAGAAAGCCGGTCCTGCTGCTTCTGCTACTCTGCTAACTGCTAGTGCCGCTATTGTTTCTCAACTCGCGTTCTGGCTTCTCAAGCCACTATATCTAAACCCACTTGTTCATCCCGTCATTTGAATACATGTATTTTTGTCTAAAAAATCTGCTCAGCTCCAACTAAAAGGACAGCCAAACTGATTTGCTCTTAGCCTACATCAGTACTTTGGGGGATTTTTTGAGGGGTCTGGGAAGCCTCATTCTTATGGCTAGACTGCCATTCCATCAGATAAGCTGCTCCAAATACACTCTGCATATTTGTCTCTTTCTACGATTTATTAGGATCTAACTAAAGTACTGAAATAAGGGTTATGTGCAAACAAATAATTTAAACAATTTTAGAAGTGATAAAAAATATTAAGTAACGATTACATATAATTAAGCATGGGCATTCTATTAAGGCTGAGGCATATCACTATTTGAATCAATTTGTCAAAATGTCTCTAGAGAAATTACAATACCTGACAAGCTGGCTTCTTTATAATAGAATGGCTACTTCATAAACCAAGTGCTGTCTTCTTCCAAACCTGAAAATGCCCAAAATATTTGTTTTTTTATTGGAGTGGAGGCTGGAGTTGTAAGTAAAAGTACAATGAGAATCTATGTGAAGCCCCACTGCTACTGGAAAGCAGGTATATCATTTGAACAGAACTACACATTCTGGAGGGCTGCTGGCCTGTTTTGGGTTGAAGGCACCTGTCATTTTTGGGTGGTAAGGTAGCTGAATGAAAGGTACAGGGATAATAAGTACAGTTACCTTCTTCTTAACATCATAAAGTCTCTGAGTGTAAGAAGGAAGTTATACTGGTTGTTTAACCATGCACTGATTAATGATCTCTCCATATTAGTCTGAATGCCACAAGGGCTTACCCAAAGATATAATCAGAAATAGGTAATTATAAATGATTTCCTTGACTTTATGGCTGTACTGTGTAATATAATCATATATATTACCCTTCCTCCTTCATTCCCCCACACACCTGGAGAGGTTCCACGCCTGAAACATTTTAAATATTTTATTTATTCTTTTCAGTGTGTAATGTATTTGTCCCTATGTTACATACAGTATTATGCAGACCCAATAAGACACAATACAGTTACTTTATTGTAACTTTAAGTTGCAAAAAAATGTTATTTCAAAAATAATTGTAAAAACTCTGTGGCTGTGAGAGCATACAAATCCCAAAGTAGCTTAAGTAACCAAAACTCAGAACCCCAGGCATGGCAACTCTAAAATATAAGGAATGAGTGAGGAAAGCAAATAAAATGAATATATCCCATACTGTATATAAAGAGTATTTAATAAGGTAATCCAATCTGCCTTGGTCAGAAGCAAACTCCGGGTAGAGCACTGTCACATTATTGACCGGAGAGCACCTATAAGAGGCAATCCACTGGGATTCATCAGCAGCACATGGACATTTATGGATATCTTGTTACATCACACAAACAGGTATAGGTGCCTTCAGTAATGGCAGGATGGGATTTCAAAATGAGTGATGATCAGGGCTCCTGAGCAGTGCTACATGGAGGAGAATGTCTGCCAAGTGATTAAGGGAAGATTATGATTAATAGACATTGCTGGTCTCAACAAGCAAGCTCATTGCAGCCTGGGATGTCAGGCAAAGTGGGAATTGGGGATACCTCCAAGGGTTTAGAGTGCAGAAGCAGCCCTCACACTGCATGAGAGTGTTTTTTAAACTGCTGGGTGTCGCCTTGCTGCAGGAGAGCTCCAGATCACACAGTGCCTTAAGTACCACAGCTGTTACCTGTTATCTGTCATCATTCATTATGTGATGGAGGTGTTTGATCCTAGAAAAATCTCCTATGCTGAATTTGTTGTGGTAGAAATAAATAAACAGATTTGGAGAATACACGTACCTGTGCTGTGTACAGTGTCTTTATTATTGGTTATACCTGCTGTACAGTATGTACTGTACAAATACCTGTAAATACCGTGGTAATAATTGCCTCTTGTTAATTTATTTACTGTTAATAGAAAATGACAGTATTGGAAACTCAATTGAAATATCATTAAAACACTGTGATAAATGATACTACCCCAATTAAGTGTGTAGATCCTAATTTGAATTGTATGATTACACTCATTATATTTTTTTATAATTACAATTTGATGTATATATATTCAGTTGCATTCATTAGAAAAGTGACCTACAAGATGATCTGTTCTTCTGCCCAACCCTGTGCAGTTTTATCTTTAATTGAATGTCACTGATGACACAGATCCACTCACTGATAACGTAACAGATCCACTCGTGATCCACTCACCAATGACATCAGCAATCTACTCATTATCCACTCACCTATGGAATGAGCAATACTCTCACTGACATCAGTAATCTACTAGTAATCCATTTATTAATTATATCAGTATGTTCATGATGCCTTCCATAATCCATTTGTGATTGACTCACTGACAATATCAACGCTCCACTCATATCCGGCCCTTCCCCACAGTCTGCTTTCATCTATAATGCCTTGAATAATTGTTTTTTTCATAATGTGACTGAAATACTTCAGCTTTCACGCAATAGAGCAAACAAAAAATGACCAGTATCTGTTGCATTTCTATCATTGCAGCACATACAGTACTTGTTTGTCACTTATGGTGTCCAGGGAATATTTAGGACCTTTCTATATGTTCTTCTATATGTCTTTGTCTCAAAAACAGAAGGGAATCTCCATGACGCAAATGGGTGAGTCTCCTGCCAACATTATGAACGCCACCTGTGTTTGTGGAGGAATGAGAGGCACTACTATAGGTGTTGTCTGTCCTTCCAAAAGAAAGTTAGAAGTTAATAATGAGAAGAGGTGTTTGGTAGTCAGCAGTTAATTGATTCTAGGATCTTATTTAGCCATCCTTTGAAAGAATTCCTTGAAAGAAACCAGTTTACTGCTTTCAACAGCAGCTTTTTCCACACTTCCACAGTATATTATGTAAAGAAGAACTATCACATGCAGGTCTATCTCATGGTAAGACGCCCAGGTGTTATAACTAAAGGAAAGAAGTGCCACCTGTTTTTCGTTTTTAAATTGATGTTCAGGTAATTTGCACTACTCATCGATTCCTGCTTCCACCAAGTTTTTTTGTTTTAAAAAAGTACATCCCAGTTTTGAATTTAAGCACAATTTCCTTTAATCTACAGTATATACAGTATATCATCTGGTTCATGTTTCATTGATTCTCATAAAGTTAATTGATGTGACTTTGGTGGTGCATTTGAGGATTTGGAATATTTGAATCTGGTCTGCTCACAGCCTAAGTTTAATACAAAAAGGATTTGTTTACTTATCATTGTATTTCTCATTTGTATAACCTTGCATGGTCTATAATTATGATTAATATTTTATGAGGAGCTTTGTCAAAAGTTTTCTGAAAATTGAGATACACCACATAGAAAATTCTCTTTCTATATCCATTTCTCGTGTTACGTGTTCTAAGAACTCTAATAAGTTAGTTAAGACTTGTCTTTTTTAATTCACAGTTGACATTCCTATAGAATTCTGTTGTCATAAAGATGATAACAAAAACATAAAAAGGTTATAAACAAGATTGCCCATCTAGTTCTTGAAGAATTTCATAGCTAAGTGACCTGAAAATTTTATCCAGTCATTCTTGAAATGAGATAGGGTATCGGCTTGAACAACATGGCTGGATAGTGGTCCCATAACCATTTCTTTAAAGGAGTGTCTCCTGTAGAGCACTATCACAATAAAGAGAATGTCTTAAGCCTAATAACTCCACATATAAAAGGAAATCAGGATTTTCTTAAATAAAATGGTAGCAAGCTCTCTTAAAGGGAAATTACAGCCTTATTTTTATATTTAAAGATTAGAAAGAATTGGCATCGATGAGTGCATTTCAATCCACAATGAAAGTAGAATGTACACTACACAGTAACATGTAAAACATCCAATTCCCCCTATTATATTGTAAATAACCAGGCTTGTGAATACAGCTGTGCAACAGTATTTATCATTTATACTTCTGTAGCCAGCATCTGCCCGGTTCCTCCCCAGTGTTGAATTTTATACAGTATTTCATTTCACATGCCAATCCGGAAACTGTCTCCAAACTTGTCTAGTTTAACCCATAATCTCGTTCCTTAGGTTTACATCCAATTTTCATTTCCACTTCCTTACATATAAAAGAACTACTTTGGTCAGTTTTGTCACCCTTCTAAATTCCTGGGTAAGACCTCTGTATTGAGCAACTTTTGGAAGAGTTAAGTCAATAGCTTCTGAAACACATCTCTTATTTACTGTATCTCGGTACAATTGGAAAAATACAACAAAATATTATTTTACCCTATTATCATTAATAGCGGTCTTTCTTCAGGTAGCTACAATACTTCAAGTTGTTCTGTCTGTCAGCATCATGTACAGCATGTGCACTGTGTTCCCAAGGCATGGTAAGATTAAGCTGAGATATATAACAAATTACACTCTGCTAGCAATGCACAGACAGGGCATGATTGATGCTAAGTTCAGACACATCTCCAGGGTAATCAGTTTCCAGGTGCTTGCCAAACTTTGATTGACCAGAAAGTGTTTCATGATAGTTACTAATAAAATTCGCTTGAAGCAGTGCATTCATATTTTCTTTCATAAGTCTCTAAAAAGATATATTAGTCTGCAAAAGTGTGCTGAGATGAAGTGCACAGTTGAATACATTGTGAAAAGCTATGGGCAGGTGAAATAAGTGACAAACAAAGCACATCTGTTTAGCCATTCTTTTGAATTTGAAACTAATTCATAGGAAATTGCCTTTTGTGTCAAACTGAGAGGTAACTGACAAATTCAACGTGTTTTCTAATGGAAATCTCAAGATATAAATTGAATTACAATGTTGCTGTTCAACAAAGCCTGACAAAGTACAAAATTTGTTGCAAGACATGAGATGGAACACTGAAATCTTTGGCATTTACTCTTAACTAGTTTTGTTACTTTACGAACTTTTTTTTGTGGGCGGCATAATGGTGCAGTGGTTAACATTGCTTCCTCATACGGCTGGGGCCCTTGGTTCAGTTACAGACCTGGGGTGCTATCTCTGTGGAGTTTGTGTGATCTTCCCATGTTCGTGTGGGCTTCATCTGGGTGCTCTGGTTTCCTCCCATAGTCCAAAGATTTATTAATCTAATTAAATTGGCCCTGGAGTGAGTGAGTGAGTGTGTGTGTGGGCTTTGCAATGGACTGGTATCAATTGTTTGCCAGGAAAGGCTCTGGCTCCACTGTGACCCTGAATAGAAAATGGAGGAATGGACAAACTTTTTTTCTGGCCCATGTACAGTAAGTATCGATCACTTATCATTATATTGTTCCAGACTGGAGGGTGTTGACAAATAACGGAGGGTAACATTTCAAATGGACACCACCGTGTGTTTCAATCAAGTTTAAAAAGTTAACAATTATTCGCCTGTGAGGGTGTATGGTGTGGTAACTCTTACATGCACAAGTTTATTTTGTTCCCAGTAGAGTAGGGTAGGTGAAAGGTCCAGCTATTCACAAAACCAGGAAACAGAAGTCAAATACAGAGCAAAGAACTGCAAATAAGATCGTTGTAGTACAGTATGGAAGAAAAGGAGTGAACCTTTTTCTTATAAGATGAAAGTGCTACGCAGGACTAAATGCCTAAATTGTAAACTGTAAATTGCACAGCAGGTTTGCAATAAACAGTATTTAACAATTTTCATGACAAAGCTTGAGACTGTTGAAGTGAACCAAAAATTATACTGTGTATGAGTACTGTACTGTATTTAGTTGCAAGCTATAGCCTATACTGTATATACAGTATATATAAGAAATACCATTGAATATTTTTGAGTATATGAGTATTTTTGACATTCAGGAGTGACTGGAGAAACAAGATAAATGAAAGTGTTAGCTTTCATTAGCTAAGTCAAGTAACCTGCAATTGGCACTGGAGATGCAGAGCTCAACTGGAATGAAAACCAGCAGACCCAGTGTTCCTCCATGACCACTGGGATAGAGGTTCAGGTGAAATCAGTGAAATCATGAATGGGAGAGGTGAAATCAGAATCTTCGAGGGATATTTGATTCTCACTTCACTGACATAGTAATACACATTGAAGTTATTATTATTATTATATATTATGTATTATGTATTTATATATTCACAGTGCCTTGTAAAAGTATTCACCCCTTACAATCATGGGAAAGGGTTGAACACATCCCTTGAATACCTGAAATAAATATTTTTTTATTTAAAATATTCCATTCAAATAAAAGAGCATACATAATTTGCAATCAACAAAATAAGACATAAATGGAAGGCACTGTATGCATATACTGTATAATCTTAAATGTTCTGCTCACTTTGCATTATCTGAGCCTCAGAAGTTCTTTTGGCTCAGCAAAGATGTTAATTAAATTGAAGCTTTGGATTTCCTGGAATTAGCTGTCAGGTTTGATTATGTCCTCCAGTGAACTTAATACATTTAAATCTCAATTACTTGTTTGCACATCCAGGATTGCAATCTCTTTATTTTCTTGCTGAAAGATCCCCACTGGTGTTTCTTCAACCACAGTGTGTTCATTGTCTGAAGTGAGCAATGTTCTGGCTAAGGGAAAAAAGCAGTCTGCTGTCTGCTTATTGTACCACCCCTTGCTTGATTGAATCATTGCATAGATGAAGGCCTCTGCCTTTGGGATGCCGAAGGATGAAAATTAATGAACTCAGCTTGAGCTGAGTGATACATCACAGTGACTATTGGCTGTTGGATAACGGAGCTGTGAGTCTTTTGTCTGAACCGATAACCTGTCTTCTATAGGACAGGTTTATACAGGAGTGGATAGACCATCTCAGAAAGCACCACAGCAGCTAAGAAATTAAATTCCAGTCTTTGTTTAAATTGATTAACGACTATGATTTTTTTTGTTCTTTTGTTAACATGTGAATTTGACACTGTCAGGACTTGGTTTTGAGGCTCAGGTGTTGTTTAATCCCTATTCATACCTTAAAAGACCCTCTGATTGTCAAGAATCCAAAACACTAATGCCACATTTATCAAACCAAACGACTTACAAGATATTTTCTATAACTGTCCTGTATTTTAAAGTGCATTTTTGACCACCTTACAGACGTGCACTTGAGTCTTTCTCAGGTTTAGAATTTCTCGTGTGAATCATAGAGAAAGATCAACATCTGTTCTGCAAAACACAAATATTGTAACGAAAGTGTTCTTTCTGGACCCTATGCAGATGACACAACCCGGGGATGAGTGAGGAAAACATGCTGAAAAAATATGCAGGAGTCGGGGATGAAAACAGGGGGCATGTCTATGGTGCACTGGTGTTCAGGGAAGGTGTGTCAAACCAAACAATCCAGAAATAAATCCAAGGGGGAATCCGAGAGGAGGCAAAAGTCCAAAGCTGGGCAGTCCATCCAAGACAAACGGGGTTAAAAACAGGAACCGGGTTGGGACCGGCACAGGAACTGGAACAGGAACAGGAACAGGAACAGGAACTAAAAAAATTCCAGGTTGGGAACCAATGCAGAGCCCAAAACAGAGTAAACATCTGGCTTTTAAGAGGAACTGAAAAGGGGGCTGGAACAGGGAGCAGGTGTGGGAGATGAGTAAAAAACAAGGAAGAGCTGGGGCATCCTTAAGAGGAGGGGTTTACGAACGTGACACATATCCCTTCTCCTCCCAGGTCAGAGCTTAAGAATATGTCATGATGCAGCCAATCTTGGCTTGTGAAATAATGCTCAATAAAGACTTATTCACCTGCTCTGAAGGGCTTAGAATAACTGGTACACTTTTCACTTGCCTTTGTTTTTAGCTTTGTTTACATGATGTTTAGAGAATTAAAAAAGAGACAAACAGTGAACAATGAGGTATAGTCTATGTTTATTTTTTTATTTGTGAAAAGGGCAGTCCTTAAAATGTAACTAGATAAGCTGACAGCAGCTCAGACATCTACATTTGGCCAAATCTTAATCATTAGCTCTCAGTGAGCTGTCAGTGACTTGCATGATTAATTCCATGCACCATAACAAAATTGAAGGTTCCATTCTGCAAGAGAGCAAATGTGGGGAATTTCTCTGTGAATGCTGAGTATATTAAACCACTTAATAAGATTGTACAGATTGCTTATTTATAATTGATAAAAAATTGAATTAATAGAAAGTAAAAAAAAATCATAATCATTTAAAAGTTTTTACTCAGTGAATAAGACCTAATTTTTCATAATGAAACCACCAGCATGAATATTAATGTATTCCATAAGTTAATGAACGTATTATTCAATCAAAATTATGTGTGAATTAATGAGAATTCCCACACTAATATAAATCCAGATCAAACAGCCCCTCCGGACACTTTATTATAATGAATTAATAAGAACTTTGCTTGAAAACTTAGGCAGCTTTTTAATTTGTTGGACATTTGTAGAAAATATTTTATCAAGCAAGTTTTTGCATCAGCCAACACTTTTAAATTTGCTTTTATTTACACTTCATGAGACTAAGATAAACAGCATGAAGTCCTATTTTTTTCCGAAAAAGTGGTTTGACTATACTAAAGTATTGGATTGTATCATTATTATTCCAAATTACATTGCATGAATGGAATAATTTGCAGTATAGTAACGTAAGCTTTTGTATCTCAGTTTTCTAAAAACATTACAACAATGAGAATGATTCATGCATTCAAATCCTTCACAGAGATAACTCAATGGATGTTTTCTAATTGAACAGTAAAAACACCAGCCTAAGAACACAAATGGCAACTACGTGGAAGTCCAGTTCCACAAAAAGACACTTCTTTACATCAATGACTGTGAGTATGAACAAGCTATCAAGCCATGTTGTTGAAGGTTAAACTCTGGCTTCTTTCAAGAAACAGATAGTTTGGATCCTGGAATTAACTTGTATGAAATGGGTTAGATGGGTCTAATGGCTGTATTCAAACAGTATATAATTTTTCTGTTTTATTAATGGGCTTTGATTAAAGTGTTTTATTATTTTTCATATAAAATAAGAACATTGCATAGTAATAATATAATAGCAACATAATAGAAGCTACTCAATGTTGGAGCTATCTAATGTCTTAATAAATATATGTTTACTATTCTTTAAATTAGATAGACAAGACCAACAGTATCTTTTCTACATCTATGTTGTCTGTTCCCTAGGTTGATGATGTGAGCTCTGTTGCATTAAGAGGTGTCTGGTATAGACGGGGCTGTAGACAAGGAGTTTGTGGAGATCAGGTGGTCTGTGGTTTGAGATGATGGAGATTCTGGGTAGTTAAGCGAATTGTGGACAAGGCGTTTGTGGAGATCAGGTGACCTTTGGAGTGAGATGTTGGTGGCTGTGGGTTGTTAACATCCAACAAGGGTAGTTAACAAGGGAACTGTGGACAAAACCCAAGTGCAGGGTGCATAGACAACTTAGCAAACACAGGCAAGCATGGCACAACATATTCTAGATTATTAGATGGAGCAAGCAGGGTTCATCCTCTTAACCTAACACGGAGCAACAGCATAAAGGGTAAATCCAAAAGGTAATGTCAAGACATCCAAGTAAGGGTCTTAGCTGAGTGAATCACAGTTAAAAAAACAAGGGAATATCCAAAACATGCGGTCAAGACAAAGCATGTTCAAGAATCCAAAGCAAAGGACAAAACAGGGAACTAGGGGCCCAGAGAATGATGGACCTTAAAAAGGCTAAGAGTAAATTTCTTATTTTACTAATTTTAGGGCAGAACACTGCCAAGGCAGATCCACCTAAGTAGCCACTTAAATAACCTGAGCCACCTGAGACAGGAGTGGTTGTAGATTGAGCACAGGTGGACCAGGCTTCCTGTCTGATCATGTAACTGTGGCAACCAGATGACTTACAGGTAAGTTGAGGTGTTGACAACTGCTTTAGTAATGCTAGCATGGTCCACAGCACTGCAGTGGGGGAAGCACGACAATTTATTTGAATACATTTCTATTGTGTTAGTGAAAATGATTTACTATACAGTACAGTATATAAAATAATGACCTAGCTGCATATTTTGACAATGTTGGCAATCATTTTTGTAAGAAAATCCACTTCTTGGTGTGTATCAGACTAATTAATTTGGACTTCCCCTGCTCTTTGAATGTCTTATGTTATATAAGTAATGTTAATTACTTCATAGTTTAAATCTTAAAATGAACATGCACACACAAGGAAAAATAGATAATTGCAGAGAACTGCACTTTACTTGCATTAAGATTCAGGTTAATGGTGAGCTGTCACATTTATCATAGATGTTGAGTTTAATAAGATAAGACTAGAATTTATAATTATTATTCAATTGGAAACAAAAAGTTCATAGTGTAATTGTTAACTTTAAATGTAGTCATTTCAGAATGACTTAAAAGAGATAAGTGCACGTATGAACAAAATGTTGAGATAAAGCTTCGGCTGATGGGCACAATTTGCTCTCCATTATTATTAATGAAATTAGTTTTTTTCACTTAATTTTATATTTTAAAATTATCTGGATTTTAAGCAAACAAATGGAAATGGAAATTGGCATTGAACTGAAAATACAGTATGGAGATATTTAAGCTTGGCTTTTCACAAGTGCACGTTCGCACAACGTGAATTAAGGTACAGATTTTTATCACAGTTTTTCAGTTTAATTTTTTACAACATATTCATTGGTGTTTTGTATGATGGCCTGGTATACTGTGCAATATGTACTGCATGCATCACAAATATAATCAAGTAATTTAAAGTGTGTACAGAGGGCATCCAGCTATCAGTCACCATCTGCTGTCTGAAAATAAAGTATTGAAAGCATTGCAGCAGTTTCTTTCTCCTCGCAGTGGGACTGTTGTGTGTCTCCCAGGTGGAGCTGTTGGCGCAGACCGGGCACTATGTGTTGTCCTGGTGGGGCTTCTTGTGCAGAATGGCTTCTGTGAAATTGGCTCTGGTGAGAGTGTGTGCATGTTTGTGTCTGTGTGGGCCCTGAGACGGACTATTTCCCACCTGGGGTATATCTCGCCTTGCACCCATCACTTGCCAAGTTAGGCTCCAGCTCCCCCTGTGAGAGTGTACTGGATAAGAAAAATACAGTAGATAGATATCTTCAGTTCAAGCTCACATCCTGTCTTTTACATCAGGGAAACAGCGCCAACCATCTCATAAAGCAATACTGTACAGTAGGGACTTGACATCTGTGAATTTTACATTCACTGATTCACTTATTCGAGATTCAGTTTGCCTGACCCAATCTTGTATGGAGGAAGAGCATAGCTTGATGATACCGAGCCAAAGGCTGTAAACCACAACTTTCAAATTGGTGGTGCAACAGACCAGGATCATGAGACAGATCTAGTGAGTAAGTGAGCCCCTCCCTGCCCCCTGCCCAAGTATCCACTACCCAGCATCTGTAACGAACAGTTCTTTCCGGACCCTATGCGGACGACACAATCCGACGAAGTGGGGGAACACTGGGGAAACGTCATGCAGGAAAACGGGGCTGAAGACAGGGGGGCGTGTCCAAGGTGCGCTGGTGCACGGGGGAGGTGTGGCCGAGGCGAACAATCCAAGAGTAATCCTTAGGGAAAATCCAAAACACACGAGTAAGTCCAAAACCAGGAGATCCATCAGAACAAGAATTAAAAACCACGAAGGCCGGGTCGGAACCGGCGGACGGGGAACAGGAACGGGAACCGAGGTTAAAACCTTAACGGGACCAGGCGCTTCCTGGTCCCGGACTCGCACGATACGGAAATCAGATGCAGAGCCCGGAAGAGCGTCAGCGCCTGGCTTTTAAGGTGGGCAGGGAATGGGAAACAGGTGCAGGGAATGAAGTCTTTAGTGAAAGGGCTGGAGCACCCTTAAGGAGGGTGGACTATAGTCGTGACAGCATCCACATCTCAAGTGGTCTTGTTTGTGTATTGTAACAAACTCTTCCGGCTCTGTGTCAGCAGCGTGGGGAATGACAGGCTGGAGATGACTTTATAGGGTCACTGACAGTTTACTTGCCCTTTTTATTACAGTAGGGCATGCTAACAATGGAGGCAGAGAGATCACGTTGTTTATTTTAACTGATTACTATGAGTTTGTGATTACAAATGCTCATTTTAATTGATCAATGTTATTAACAGTAAATAAAAATGATTTAAGTCAACACATTAGTACTTTAATTATCATTTAAGGAAGGGTTTATTATGTCTTTTAACCACATATACTATATTCTGCAGCACATTATGCAACAGCATAGGGGTGGACTTGGTTATTTATGAATTTAGTTATTCGCCACAGTTCTCTGCACCAAACTCTTGTGAATGTTGAGACCCTACTGTACATTCATGCAAATGTGGTGCTATATGTCGCAAATATAATAAAATAATTTAAAGTGTTTACAGAGGGCTTACAACTGTCAGTCACCAGCTGCTGTCTGAAAATAAAGTATTGAAAGGTTCATTTGGTATAACTTACCAAATTCCAACATTCCAAAATAGATCTAAGGAATGACATTAAACCAGGTGTGTTGGGTTGCATGCCTGATGATGAAAGGTGGCAGAAAGGAGATTGAGGATGAAGAAGGAAATGGAGCAAGCAGGGATTGTGGGGATTAGGGGAATGGGGAAGGAGGAGGGGTAGACACCTGGGGCGTGGTTGTACCAGAGCAACAGGGAGACATTAGAAATATCTAGAAGAGAAGGGTAAACATTCTGTCCATTCTGGACACTTGTTCTCACTTGCTCTGTCCTTTGTTCTCTTGATCTTGTTGTCTATCTTCCTGCTACAGTCCATTTCATTCCCTCATCTAAAAAAGGTCCAGCAGCCAAAATGCTTTTCTTCTTTTTATTCTTCAGCTTGGAATTAACCTTTGTTATTTTGCAGCCAATGCACACTGACGCAGCTCTCACCTGGAACATTGTCCTTTACTGTGCCCCAGTACTCTGAAATACAGTGCCACATTCCCAATCCCCCCCCCATGGGTGAGTGAGCTGTGCCTCTTAACCCTAGAGATACCAATCTATTTTCATCTGGGAACATCAATGGGGTAACTAAAGAGGACAAAAAGTTCTTTAGATTTCTTTAGTACTTTAATGGACAGGTGAGCTCAAATACAATGACTGAAACCCCTCTTTCAGTCTTACAAAAATTAAAGTAAGTGTGCAAAACCGATTAGGAATACTCGTGTATCAAAGCCTGCTGATGTCTTATTTCTGTAGATTTGCTGTCTCCATTTAAAATCTTTCCATTGCGCCTGTAACTAGAATGAGATATATTTTCCAGCTAAGATTGCTTTTCTTATCTTTTTTTTATGAACAGTGACTTAAACTTTTTTTAAATATGCTGCTCATTACTTTAATGAAAGTTACATAATAAAACATTATCTGGGATAATCAAGTGCTTCAGAAGCCTGTGCTGTAGTGTTAAAATAGCAGAATCTTTTTGTGATGCCATCTGCTATTGTATTCGAGATTAGTTCCTGCATTTAAAACATCTCAAAGAAAACTAAAATTATTTGCAAACAACCTTCAAACCCTTAATCAGATTAATATAATATCACTAAAATATATATTTTACCTCATCTTAGGTGCCTAGCAGCAGAACGATACACAATTTGTATGTAAATATGGAGCAAGACTTTGTAAATTTGCAATTATTTTTTTCAATTAAATCTATTTTTTCAATTAAAATATTAAATTGGGTTAACAAACATTGCTCAAATTAACAATATTATATATTTATATTTACTTAAACACAGAAACATAAATAGTCATAGCTTACTCATTTTGGTATCTAATCTGAAAGGAGTTACCAAGTTATGTAATTAGAAAATCTGGAAAATGTTATTATTCATGTTTGTTTTAATTTAAAATGATGCAATACATAAAATACTACAAAATAAAATATGTTAATCTGAAGTACAGTACAACTGATGAGCTCATCCTTGTGAAAAACGTAAACATAAACATCCTTGTAAAGAACATAAGAAAGGATACAAACGAAAGTAGACCATTTAGCCCATCTGGCCAGTCTGGAAGCTAGGATCTAATTGATTCTAGGATGTCTTCCATCTGCTTCTTGAAATAAACCAGGGGATCCACATAAATGGCTGTGTAGCTTGTTCCACACTCCCACAACCCTTTGGAGAAAGAACCTTTATTACAGAGCAGTAAGAAATACTGGAGAAAAGGTATTTTTAATAGTCAAGTATTGAAACCTAAAAAAAGTATAATTCTCATTCTCCATTAAAACAAATAAAAGTGTCTCATATTTGTGGTAGATCATCTTTGTAAAAGATCATTTTTTTATTTATACACCTATGAGTTGCAATTAAGTGGCATGGTGGTTGTGGGTCCGATTCCAAATGGGGGTGAAAATAATTTGCTTGTTTTTCCCCGTGTTCATGTGGGTTTGTTCCAGGCCATGACAGTTATGTTAATTGCTGTTTCTAAGTCATCTCTGATGTGTATTTCCCTCACAGGACCGATATCGCCTCCGGAGTGTAGTCGGTCTGAGCCCTATGAGTCTGGGTAGTTATAACCCTTAATAGGAATAACCAGTTTGATGAGAACAGAATGTTTTGCCATCACTGTATATTTGGTTCCCTACACGCCTGTACCTTGGAGTCACATGGTCACATTATATTAAGGATTTAATGATTCTATTTCTCCCTTCAAACACTGTAGATTATGTTTTGTCCCCTTACTAACACAATGAATTACAACTTGGAATTTGGAGGAAATCAGGCACAGTGATTAGCACTGGGTCCTGGGTTCAGTTTCAGACCTGGGGTGCTCTCTGTTTTGAGTTTGTATGTTTTCCCCATGTTCCCACGTGGGTGCTCTGGTTTCCTCCCACAGTCCAAACACATACTGGGAGGTTAATTGACTTCTGGGGAAACTGGCCCTGGAGTTTCATCCAGGGTGTACTCTGCTATTGCTTGCCGGAATATACTCCAGCTTCCACGTGACCATGTATTAGATAAAGATAATGGAAAATAGATGGATGAATTTGGTGAGAAACTTCACAAAACATGAAATATCATTGTCGTCCAACTCTTTCCAAGGGTAGCGTAACAAAATCAGGTAACAACAAAGAGGCAAAATGTTGGATCTGGGAAAGGAAGTAGGCACAATACCACTGGGTTTAAAAGTGTGCAAGGAACCCAGATTGAATGGTCCACATGACCCAGTTCATATTTACCTTTTCACGTGTAACAAATAAAAACAGACTGGAAGGTAAACTGCTTCAGATTACATATGCTTTTGTCACTTAAAGAACAAATGCACAGATTGCTCTTGAATATGGACAGTTTCAGAGTTCTGTGTGGGACGTGCGTTATGAACTATGGAACTACAGAGAATGGCACGGAGACAGACTGTCCAGATGGAAATACCCTGGTTTCCATGATGAAGAAATTATACCAGCAAGAACTGAGCCCACAAAAATGGATTAAGACCCTGTCGCAGCAGTAACTTTGATATGCCAAGAGTGAAATATTTGGAGTCAGACTTCACTGGATACTAATAACAGACAAGAAAGCAATCTGATGGCTAAGCAAAGACCCTTTCATATGACGTCCCTAGAGCTGCTTTGAAATGGGCACTGAATTAATGTTTCAAGCAAAGAGAATAATACTTCAGCTATTTAAAGCTAACAGACACAGATGGTTTTATAAGGATATAGAAAGCACCCATTTTAATGTATGACATCTCCCGCATCATACAAACAATACATAATCCATACCTTAAGCATTGAAAAACTGTTCAGATTGCAGGAACTAAACCTTTATGTCCTTAAAGAGTGAAAACGGTGAGGACACCTGATACAAGTATTTGATATCCCCAAAGACACCCAGAGAATTTCTCCAGAATCAACAGAAAAAAATGAACTAGAGGACACAAACTTCATGAAAGTGAATTTAAAACTTGGAAGAGGAGGCACTTCTCTAGAAAGAGGGATATGTGAGTGTGGAATAAGCTGCCCATGCATGTTGATGAAGCCAATACCTGGTTTATTTCACGAAAGAGCTGAACAAGATCCTCAGATCAATTAACTATTAACCACCAAACAAGCCAGATGGACCAGATACCTCCTTTCATCTGCAACCTTTCTTATGTTGTAATGCTCCCCTTAACTTGACTGGTGAGATCAATATTATTGTTGTTTATTCTTATTTGTTTATTTCTCTGGATTAGCAGATGGGTGTCTCACAGTGGAGATTCAGACAAAATTCCTTTCTTGTGCACTGAGGTGGAGATGTGTTGGTATTTTCTAGTTTACAATCTCTTGTGCAGTGGGGCCCAGGCCACATGAGCAATCCCCTCTGTCCTCTATCATTCTTCTGCCTTCCTCCATGTGCCCAACTTCATCTCTCTACTGTTTAGATCACGGGTTTCAGACTCAGTTGAATTTTTTAATTGGGAGCAGAACTGTTAATATTTCTTGCCAGGTTTGGAGGTGTTCTGTAGGTAAATGTACTGTACTTCTATTAAAGTGCTTTTTTCAGTAATAATCAAATATTTAAGACCAGATAAAAATAATTAACCTGTCCAAATAAAGATAATAATTAGGTTAATTGTTTAACTTAATTGAGTTTGACTGGTCTGGCTTATTCAATTTCCAGTATGTTCTAGGGTTGTCAAACATATCGTTTCTTGTGAACTCTTGCATACAACTTACACATGGTATTCTTTTTTTACAACCACAACCATGGAGTCACACAATACCTTTGTTAGAAAAGGGGAAAGGCGAAAATCTCCCACTTTGAATTAGTAAACTGAGTCAAAAAAATAAATTCAACTACCCAGCTAATCCCCAGTAGACAAACAAAAGTAATTTGTGATGCTCATTGAGACACCAGATGCTGACCTTATTTCTCCAAAGGAACAAGTAATACGTTTATTCCATGCTGAAAGGCGAAGAAAAGAGAAGAAAACACAGCATTTAGGAAGTGAAGCCTTCTTCAGGTGTAAGAAAGACAGGGCAGACAGCAAAGATTACATAGCACAGAAGAACAATAGCTGGGAGAGGAGAGGAGGCAGGAGGGGCAGAGAGGCAGAGAAGCCACTCAGAAAGTGCAAAGTGCAGAGGGTTGAAGAAGGGAAGGTGTGAAGTCAAAACCTGCATGAGAACTCAGGCACTAAAATCTCTCCACAACAGGGATGATATTGTCATCAAATCAGTGCACAAAGGAGGAGCTGTTGTGGTGTGGCAAAAAGACCTGTACATTAAGGAAGCCTCCAGAAATTAACCGATACTTCTGCCTACCGTCCTCTCCAACAGGATCCTACCACTGACTACCAAAAGGAAGTGGTATCCACTTTCTCTCTTCTTATCAGCAACCAGGAGCTCCCCTAGGAGGCAAACCGTCTCATCGTCGAACATCCCCAGGTATCCCAATTCTACTTCATTCCCAAAATCCACAAACCTGAGACCCCTGGATGCCCCATTGTCTCAGCATGCAATTGTCCGACCACACTCATCTCTGCTTTCCTCGACAGCCTTATGAGACCTCTGGTTAAAATGCTTCCCTCACATATCAAGGATACTAACCATGCCCTCCAACTTTTCAATGATTTCCAATATCAGGATCCAGAATGCTACATTTTTACCATGGATATCATGTCTCTCTACACCGTCATTCCCCACAATGACAGTCTTACAGCCCTCAAGCACAGGCTAGAAAAACGCACAGTGCTTGATCCACCCACCCACACTCTAAAGTGCGTCTTGCGGAATTGGTTCTCACATTCAATGCCTTCTCATTTAATAACCTTTTTTATCAGCAGGTTAGTGGAGTCACCATGGACACCAGGATGGGACCTAGCTATGACAATATTTCTGTCGGCTGGGTAGAAGAATGCTTCTTTGCTTCCTATACTGGCTTTGTCCCTGACCTCTACAAGCGATACATCAATGACTACGTCGGTGCTGCTACATGCACTAATGACCAGCTAGAGCAATTCCTGCATCAATTCACTAACTCTCAGCCATCCCTCAAATATACAGTTAACATATCTTCCACCACTCTTCTGTTTCTAGACATACATTTTATTTTTAACCATCCACAGCTCTCATCTTCGGTCTATTACAAACCCACAGATTCACACAGCTATCTCCCGTACAACTCTTTTCATCCCACTCACACCAAAAACTCTCTTCCTTTTTCACAGTTCCTCAGGCTACGTGAACTCTGAAGTGACGACTTGGATTTACAGAACCAAGCACTCAAAATGTATTATTTTTTAATCCGCATTCCTTTGGTGCTTCCCTATCTCTCTAACACACTTTCTATCCCCAGGACCATTATTAACAACTACTCCATTTTACAAGGCAATCATCTCATACCGCCAACCACCCAATCTACGTAAGCTTCTGGTTCACAGCTCCATTCACCGCACTTGGCAATCATCCCCACCACGCACCTTCCCCTCATTCATGCTCATTCAGGGTCCCTCAGGTAAATTCCAGATCACCCCCAGAAGACATCCTGTACCTCCAGCAACCTCATTTATTGTATCTCAGGAAGGAGACTAGGAGAAGACTTCAGAGAAGATGTTAGGGCTGTGAAGGTTAAAGATTTAACCCCATAGTTTCTCATTTCACCTCAAATGGCCATGATCACACTGATCTCTCTGTCTCTGTTCTCAAGGAAGGGTTTCTCAAGTCCCATAGCAGAAAAACAACAGAAACTAAACTCATCCAGAAACTAGGTTAACACCATCCCCTTTCTCTCAATGACCGATTTGTTTTTGTGTAATCTTCGCTATTCTCATGCAGGTTTTGACTTCAAACCTTTCTTTACCCCCTCTCCACTCTGCCCTTCCTGCCTCCTCCCCTCTCCCAGCTTTTGTTCTGTGCTATTTAATCTTTGCCATCTACCCTGTCTTTCTAACACCTGAAGAAGGCTTCATAGCAGAAACGTTATGTTTTCTCTCTTCTTGTTTCAGCATTAAATAAATCTATTACTTGTTCCTTTGTAGACTATGCATGCTGACACAGCTACCCACCTGAACTTATTTCTCCAAGCTGACCCCTAAAAAAGGAATAGTACAGTACTGAAAACAGACCCTGTCTGCTGTAGTTTTTGGTTAGATTCATAGGAAATTCTAGAGACACAGGTCATTTTGGTCCATACATTTCTTCACCTTTAATCAGCACCTACTTTCATCTTATTATTCTCTTTCATCCAAATAAATCTGAGTCACTCTACCTTCTATATTTCATAATATCTCCTCCAAGGTGCTGTGGCACCTTGAAGATCTCTAGCTGTCTTTTACAGGGAGCAGGGGATTTGAGGTGGCTTATAGCAGCCAGGAATATTATTATCTGGATGCTTGGCATGAAGCCCCTGGGCTGATTGCTCAAACAAGCTCCGCTCATTGCAGTGGTGTGCAATTATAAAACTAAATACAAAAGGAAACCATTAACAGTCTTTAATGAAAACTAAAATCTTTTCCTTTGTTTTCATTAGGAACCCTGAAATTCAAACAGTGATGAGACTTTGAATTCTGAAAAACAATCACTTTGTGCTTGAATTAGTCCCAGCAACCTTACACTTAGAATCATACAGCCTGTTCTACAGCATATACCCGTTCATAGGATTTACATTACAGTTCCTTCAGAATATATTCATATTTTTACACAATTTGTTAAGGTTTATTGCAAACCCGAATAGAAATGCATTTATCTCAGATTTTATATCACTGAACTACACAAATTATTGTTAAAATACTGTAGGTGTTTCTGAGCAGTATTGACTCATGGGGGTAAATAACTCAGTAAATGAGATATTTCAGCTTTTCATAAATTCTGTTACATGATAAAAATATTTTTGCCAGTTTAAATATCCATTAAATTGTTGGGTATATCGTGAGAAATGAGAGCTAAAACTATTTTCAGTGCATTAAACATTCTAGTCAGAACACAACATTTTCAATTGCTAAGAGGGGTTGAATACTTTCTGAAGTCACAGTCTTTGTGAGTCCAAATGTTTCTGTTAGCAAGAATACAAGGAGCGCATCACAAGAAAGCAGGTCATCCATCACATTTTCATGTTTTGGTTTTTAAGCCTTTGGGAACACTGTCTCTACAAGAACACTTACTCCACAGTGCTAGGCCACACCCCCGGAAGAATCGGCATTCCACCTCACATTCCAGCACGGTTCCCAATTAGCCCTTTTCCCCAGCCTATTTAATGCTGCCTCACACTCTTCCCGGTGCTCAGTATTAGGGTTTTCCTGGCTAGAGCTACTCCCAGTCTTACTGTTATTCACTACTTGGTTTTTGTCTTCCTGGCCCTGGTTTGTTCTCCGTCTACGTCTCCTGGTTTCGGTTTTGGTACTTTTGCTCGCGTTCTAGTTTTGACTCTCGGCTCCCTTACGGATTAAGGCTCCTCCTCTGGTTATTTGTACTTTTGCACCGGCTAGTTTACCTACGGCTTTCAGACCTCGGATTGTTCTTTCGACTACGCCTTTTGGAGTTTGCCCTGGTTTTCTGCATAGGGTCCTCACTACTAATTCCTAACACACAGTGTTTTCCATTGTGTGGCAGTCTGAGAACTCATCCTGAAAGTGCAGTACTGGTATCTCTAAAACCCCTGAACAGGAAAACAGCTGAAAGCAGCTGAGCACTCCAGAAGAGGTTAAATATATCAACAAAGTCAAACCCACTTTCCGTTCTTCACTAACCTTAGCAAATATTGACACAACAGAGCACTAAAAATAAAGCTAGATCATTTTTTGTCTTTGCTTATAACACAAAAATGGAACATATCCTGGAGGGATTTTCAAAGCTCCTTGCTTCAGATCAAAATTTGTTTCTCCATCTTTCAAGTGCATCTGTAAAAGTTTAAAAGTGCAAAAACTACATTGAGACTATTTCAAGCAGGGAAAAAATATCTACTGTAGTTTCACAGTAGCTGACAGAAAGTCAAAACAATCTTTTTGTTTTCTTGTTGCAAGTACTCTTTATCCATTTCACCAAAGTGATTTAGTGTTTTTTATATTTTTATGTTTGAGGTTATCTCAGAGTCATCATCTGACAAGTAGTTCTGGAACTGTAATGTCTTCATCAATGGCTACATCGTGACTACAGTATACAGTACATACAGTACTTTATAAGAAGAGATGGAGTTGAAAACAGATGTGACATTTCTTTTCAAATTCATGTCTACATGTTAGTTTCTTTGTCTTTGTTTACAGAACATCAGATGAACACTATCGCTTTGTACTTTTCCTAACACCAAACACTTTCAAACAACAAGTAAGGATGGCATTTGGATATGTAACCTATTTTACTGCATAGTTTGTGACTTGCAGCAGTAATATTGATCTTTGACAATACTTGGATTCTACTGCATTCTCTAAAACCTCCTCCAAATCCTCTGCCTAGGTAGACTCCAATTATTAAATGAACCCATCTAAATGTAAAGAGATCTCAGTCACAGATGAGCAGAAATATTAAACACTCAGGACAGACATCACCACGTACAAGACTGTAAAAAAGGGAAAATTACACCTCCCAAGTTTAAACCCATTCGAATCACGGTCCGTTTTTGCATTGTCTACAGTCATAGACTATTCTTGACACTAAATACAGGCAGAGATCATAGTAATTATTTTGCTAATTGAACATCTTGATATTTCTTTCACTTACCCCTGTGGAAGTAGTATATTAAGTAATGAAAATAATTTGATTAAAAGTACTATATTTAAATATTGCTTTATTTCTTTAGTAGCTACATTTCTAAACATCACTGACATCATCTGGAGTGGAAACTTATGGCACAAGTACTAACCATACTGGCAACACATGAAATTAGGAAAATTTCATTATGGGGTTGTGCTATTTTCTACAATTCCAATATGTTGGTAATGATCACTCATAAACACTGGTGATCATGGCTATACTTGGGCTATAAAAACTCGCCCTAACACCACTGTAATTCTGGGAACTGTGGGGGCGGCACTTTGTGCTGTCTTCTTGTGTGTCTTCTCCCAGTGTTTTCCAGAAATGGCCATTTTCATCACAAATGGAGCTCATCTCAAACCTTCAATGAACTGTGCTTTGCTTCCTTGAAACCCTACACTTCTTTGATACATATTGTGTTTGAAAATATTGTATAATAGTCATGATATCCTAAAATCTGAAAACCTTGACAATGTGTTGCGGAAACTTTTTCATATAAAGTATTTCAGATTCACTCTATACAGATTGGCTTTGTGCTACAATGTTTACTGAATGCACTTACAGATGCTCCACATGAGCTGTTCCTCACACTGCCTTTCATCATCCATTTAATTGCTCGGGAGTTTTATGCTGATGGAAGCTGATGGATGCAGCAACAGCACCTGATAAAGTCTTTGATTTGAAGGGAAGAAAGCTCGATACCATGATCTTATCCTTTTGAAACATCACCTCCAATCCATTTGTACCAGTAATTATCTCTTAAAGTTACAGTATATTATGTAATGCCACTACAAATTCACAAGTGGGTTAAAATGACATAACCTAACTTGTCTTTCTCACAGGTATGGTGTTTGCAAGTGCAATATCCTTGTTACTCTGGGCTCAAGAGAAGGCTGTTCATATCAAATCAGCTGGGACTGCTTTCTTACAGATCCCTCCCCCGTATAGCAATAGTGCAGCACACAGCTATTTGAACAACAACCTTAAACACAATCTTTGTAATTGATGTGTGCATTGATTGGAGTATCAGGAGAACCACAACTGTCCTCCGGAACCAACCGAGGGACTGAGCGCTTGACAGACCAAGTCAGTATTTATCTTAGACAAACATCACATCTCATAGTATTTCATCAACAAAAACCAAAAACCTTTACAGAAAACCTTATATCTATTGAAAATAGACAACCGGAGCTTCACAAAACTGTTTTCAAAACCGAAATATAATCCATCACAATAAAACTTTTTATCTGATGACACACTTCAGCAAACTTCCAAACTATGTCCATGAATTATCAATAACCCGGTCAAATATGACTGGAAAAAAACAAAAGCCAATAAAAAAATATATACACCATGTTTTTAACCTTGTTCAGGCATCCATAAGAAATATATCCAAAAAATGCCAATCTTACTCATCTCCAGACCTGAAGGAAACTGAGAGTTATTGGCTATTGGAATTGAATTTTGAAACTGACTGCCTCAAAAAAGCTGGTCCAATTGGTGAAAACGCTGTCATTCATTGTATTTTTAGGCATTAGAGGATGGGACTTCCTCTGGGAGCCTTGGGCTGCATTCTAGCTGTAATCCTGCTGATAATTATCAACACAGCAGTTGGTAATCATCAGTGGTAATTTTAATTCACACCTGAAGGCCACTCTAATGCCTAACATTAAAAAAGGCAGAAAAAGGATCTTTTACAGTGCCAAAAGGCTTTTTATAGCAACAGCAATAACTTTAACACATTTTTATTGACTTTTAGTATTTTGGGGGCAGGGGGGATTTCATTCCAGGTCCAGTCTTCACAAACAATTTTTATCAAATTAATCATTATTGATTGATTAAATTGATTTTTATCCAAGCTAGTAGACACCTACAGTAGGACAAGGCCTACAGGCATTTTGACCTATTTGGCAGGCCCAAAACCTGAAAAAAAAAGATATTTGAAGACAGAAAAATTGTGCCTGCTTTTTTTTGTTTTTGTCTTTCTTCTTTATATTTTTGTCTGCTGAGTGGACACATTAAGAGATAAAATAAATTTAATTGTATACACTTAAGTTTAAGACCTGACCAGGCTTCTGCTATGTTCTGCTGCAGAGATACAACACAATGTTTAATGGGAGAAAATTCCAGGTGGAAATTGGCTCTTGGGGCCAGTTACAGCAAGGTGTTAAGGTTCAAAGGTTGTGTAAAAAGAGTTATTCAGAGAGATTGGTATTCAGGGCAGGTATTTGCATTCAGAGAGATCAGAAAAGCAATTCTGCAGCAGCAGGTGCTTATAGGGCTTTAAGTGGATAGAGACACATAAGTAGAGAGAGAGTTGTAAACAAAGAAGAACCACCCGGTTAAGTTCGCTCACTTGGTTAGAGAATAAGAAAGTCATCCGATTTAACATCTCTTGGGATAGAAGTTTGGGAGAAGTTTTCCTCTCAGCAATCAAAAATCCTAAAGTAAAGTAACAGATCTGGCTGTTGTGTCAAGGGCACAGATCTAGGTTAAGGCTAGCATCCCTTTTGCCAAACAGAATCAGATGAGTAGGGTTATCCCTCTACTATCTGTGGTTCTTAATGGTTAATGTTATTTTTGGTTAAAGGTTTGGTTTATGTGGTTAGTTTTCTCTTCCCTGAAAGAGGTTTACAACTAATGGTTATTGGGTTTAACACCCCAGAGGGTTGAGTCCAGACCCCATTGTGTCAGTGGAAGGAAAGACTGTGTCCCTTTAAGGCATCTTTCGTCTACAGTATATTTGCAGAGGCAGCTGCGAAGGGTCCCAGGAGAGTTAGCCTGTGGGTGAGGTGTGTGGGAGTCCTGCAGTGTGTCTGCTCTCGGCCGTACTGAGGTGGTGATTTGAACCCTCCCACTGCTTGGTCACCAGGGGAATAGAAGCCCTGGCCTATGCAGGACCTGACAGGTTCACCAAGAGGGGAGACATGGTTGTCAATAATACTGGAGGGAGTTACAAAAGTGAAAATGCCTGGTTAGCTACTGAGAACAGAATTATTGCATATAAACACTGGCTACATGGTTTATGGTTTATGGTTTATGGTTACAGCTACAGAGTATGGTTATGGTTTATGGTGTTGGTCTCTGATTGATGGTTTTACAGTATGATTTATGGTTTATGGTGTATGGTCACTGGTTACATGGTACAAGTATTATTGTTATTGGCTGGAGGTTATACTGTAGCTATGGTTTGTCATGTCGGGTGCAGGTCTGTGTTCATGACTGTGTGGTTAACGTAGGTTTCTCATGATAGTTATGTGGTTTATGGTTATGGTCTGGAGATTATGGTTATACTTTATGGCACCAGCTGTAAGGTCTCTGATTGATGGCTGTATGGCTTGTATATGGCTGTATATGGTTGTAGTTTTAAGATGTTGTTACGGTTAGTAATACAACTTCCCATAGGACCTTGTGAAGCTCGGGGTGTCACTGTAAGATGGGTATCCTGTCCTGGATTTAGCATGTTGTGGCATGAGGTTAATAGACTTTGAGGTATAGTCTCCCCAGAGCAGTGAAGCAACAGGATTGTAGAAAAGAAACCCAGCCATGTCAGCCACAACGGAAGATCATGTAGCTGGGAAATGACAAGTTATGGGCTATAAATGGCCACTGAAAGGCTGCCAGTCTGTATGCTGATGTCTGTAGGAGGGGTAAAAGTTAATATTTTTAGATAAAAGTATTCTGGTTTCAATACAACAGTCTGAGATTTGCAGTGATAACTCACTTTGTAGATACATTATAAAATTAAAAAATTAAGTTAAAGTTAATAATTAATAATCAAACAAAAATCTGGTGTTACCATTCCAAAATACACAACATAAATGAATGCAGAAAGAGAGAAACATGAGTGATTGCCTGGCTGCTATTGGCAGGATTTTAAGTCACCTGCCCTAAACAGTGAAATGTTCTGCTTCAGCAATCATTAGACGAATCCTGAGAAACCCAGAGTGGTAAATCTGTCAAAGTCAGGCCCCACTTCTCGAACAGACAGAAGAAGAGGTGACGGAAGGTCACCTCACCAGCCTGGACTGTCACTTCCATCTGACCCATCTAAGTAATTGTTTTCAGACTGCAGAGCTATAGCACAAACAAAATGCTAGGAGAAATAAGCAGAAGAATGGCTATAGTTCACCTCTCATAGGAAAATTATCTTCATACTTAGAAGTCTTACTGGTGTAGCGTTTTGATTGCTGAGAGATTAAATCACCATCATCTGTGGGCCATAGCACATTTGATGTTGCAACAGTGGAGTAGTGTTGTGTATTTATTTTTGATTTTTTGTATTTAAAATTAATAATTCCATTTGACCTTTGTGTTAAAACGGCTGAAATGTTTTACGTATAATCAAGAATTAATCAAGAATAATGATGTCTACTGTGTATTGTAAGCATCAGCAACTTACTCCACTAGTCTCCACTAGTGTTTTCGACTGTTTCAATAAGATTAACTGTTATTAATACAGCTTCGGCTGAATGTGAAAAATACAAGCTTGTAATAAAATTAATTTAACATTAATTTACACTAATTAGAAGCTTGAAAAACCCTGGTCATTAATGGCAGCAGATACCTGAGCCAACAATATGATGTGTTATAGTAGCTAATCCATCACATTGATCACTACAGCCATGAATATTTATGACTCTCTTCAGATCCATAAATGTAAAAGTTCACTTATTATATAACAAAATACATATCAAAGCACACACAACAAGATACACTGTTAATTTTACTAGCTAAAATATCATTGTGTTTCTGTATTTATGCAATTTAATTGTGATACAACTCTGCTGGATTCAAACTGTCTAATACTGTATATTACAGTATATTAAATAAATGCAGTAACTGTATCAACTGACTACACTGTGCTTTAATCCACAATGAGGAATTTAATGGTAATTTTCAATCCAGTGTAAAATTGAAAAGGGCATTGTTCTTCCAAATTAGAAATATTTGCAGGAAAAGCCACATCTAAGTTTAGTTTATTACCATGATTTTAAAAAAGGGTTTTTCATGATAATTTTTTCTTCTGTATCTGCTTTGCTGTCTTGGCTTTTTAATTGTGTTTCATTTTGAGGCGATTACTTTAAAGATGCAAATAATATTGTTATTAGTAATAATAAAAAGCAGGGTCTTAAGACTTTGTGCAACAATGCACACAAAATCTATATTGCTCTGAAATGCACAGCCCAGTGACCAATAAAACTAATGGCTGGAGTCTCTTTGCATTACAGTGTACCACACGTCTCTGGGTAGATGAGAACAAAAATCCAAAATGTGGGCCAAAAGTTGTCGTCAAGGAAACAACAAAACAACACTTTTCCTACATTTCGAATGTCTCCAAAAGCACAGCAAAGGCATCAGAAAATGTCTACTTCTCATTCAAGCCCTAACCCTAACCCTAGCTCGGGCACTTTCATTAAACCAATCAAAAACCTTGCCTTCACATGCTGTGTTCAAAAAGTTACCCAAATGACTCCAAACTCATCAGAAACATTGAATGTAATGCTTTAAAGCACCTTCAGTGTATCTGCACTGAATCTGCTTGACATTTCCAATATTTCTTGTTGGGTCAACTGCAGGTGGAATTCGGCATGAAAAAAGCACGATTTGTGGCTTACTGGGGTCAGCATCACAATTTCCACTAAAGTTTGTCTAAAAGAATCACTTTATTTGGATTCCAATACATAAAGCGAAAGAGTTCAGCACGTAAAAAGTGTATTTGATAATTTGGGCATTTTTTAACATTTTTCAGCGACAGCCGCGCGTCTTAGCAAAAATCGCAAATGTGGGCCAAAAGTTGTCGTCAAGGAAACAACAAAACAACACTTTTCCTGCATTTCGACTTCCTCCAAAAGCACAGCAAAGGCATCAGAAAATGTCTACTTCTCATTCAAGCCCTTACCCTAACCCTAACTCGGGCACTTTCATTAAAACAATCAAGAACCTTGCCTTCACATGCTGTGTTCAAAAAGTTACCCGAATGACTCCAAACTCATCAGAAACATTTAAAGTAATGCTTTCAAGCACGTTCAGATTATCTGCAAAGAATCTGCTTGACATTTCCAGTATTTCTTGTTGGGTCAACTGCAGCTGGAATTCGGTGTGAACAAAGCATGATTTGTGGCATATTGGGGTTGGCATCACAATTTCCACTAAAGTTTTGCTAAATGTATCACTTTATTTGGATTCCAATACAAAAAGCGAAAGAGTTCAGCACGTAAAAAGTGTATTTGAAAATTTTGGCATTTTTTACCATTATTGAGCGACAGCCGCGCGGCTTAGCAAAAATCGCAAATGAGGGCCAAAAGTTGTCGTCAAGGATACAACAAAACAACACTTTTCCTGTATTTCGACTGCCTCCAAAAGCACAGCAAAGACATCAGAAAATGTCTACTTCTCATTCAAGCCCTAACCCTAACCCTAGCTCCGGCACTTTAAAAAAAAACAATCAAAAACCTTCCCTTCACATGCTGTGTTCAAAAAGTTACCCGAATGACTCCGAACTCATCAGAAACATTTAATGTAATGCTTTCAAGCACTTTCAGTGTATCTGCAAAGAATCTGCTTGTCATTTCCAGTATTTCTTGTTGGGTCAACTGCAGCTAGAATTCGGCATGAAAAAAGCATGATTTGTGGCATAATGGGGTCAGAATCACTATTTCCACTAAAGTTTGGCTAAAATTATCACTTCATTTGGATTCCAATACAAATACCAAAAGAGTTCAGCACGTAAAAAGTGTATTTGAAAATTTTGGCATTTTTTACCATTATTGAGCGACAGCCGCGCGGCTTAGCAAAAATCGTAAATGTGGGCCAAAAGTTGTTGTCAAGGACACAACAAAACAACACTTTTCCTGCATTTCGACTGCCTCCAAAAGCACAGCAAAGGCATCAGAAAATGTCTACTTCTCATTCAAGCCCTAACCCTAACCCTAGCTCCGGCACTTTCATTAAACCAATCAAAAACCTTGCCTTCACATGCTGTGTTCAAAAAGTTACCCGAATGACTCCAAACTCATCAGAAACATTGAATGTAATGCTTAAAAGCACCTTCAGTGTATCTGCACTGAATCTGCTTGACATTTCCAGTATTTCTTGTTGGGTCAACTGCAGCTAGAATTCGGCATGAAAAAAGCATGATTTGTGGCATACTGGGGTCAGCATCACAATTTCCACTAAATTTTGGCTAAAAGTATCACTTTATTTAGATTCCAATACAAAAAGCGAAAGAGTTCAGCACGTAAAAAGTGTATTTGAAAATTTTGGCATTTTTTACCATTTTTGAGCGACAGCCGCGCGTCTTAGCAAAAATCGCAAATGAGGGCCAAAAGTTGTCGTCAAGGAAACAACAAAACAACACTTTTCCTGCATTTCGACTGCGTCCAAAAGCACAGCAAAGGCATCAGAAAATGTCTACTTCTCATTCAAGCCCTAACCCTAACCCTAGCTCGGGCACTTTCAGTAAAACAATTAAAAACCTTGAATTCACATGCTGTGTTCAAAAAGTTACCCGAATGACTCCAAACTCATCAGAAACATTGAATGTAATGCTTTTAAACATGTTCAGTTTATCTGCACTGAATCTGCTTGTCATTTCCAGTATTTCTTGTTGGGTCAACTGCAGCTAGAATTCGGCATGAAAAAAGCATGATTTGTGGCATACTGGGGTCAGCATCACAATTTCCACTAAAGTTTGGCTAAAAGTATCACTTTATTTGGATTCCAATACAAAAAGCGAAAGAGTTCAGCACGTAAAAATTGTATTTGAATATTTTGGCATTTTTTACCATTATTGAGCGACAGCCGCGCGGCTTAGCAAAAATCGTAAATGTGGGCCAAAAGTTGTCGTCAAGGATACAACAAAACAACACTTTTCCTGTATTTCGACTGCCTCCAAAAGCACAGCAAAGACATCAGAAAATGTCTACTTCTCATTCAAGCCCTAACCCTAACCCTAGCTCGGGCACTTTCATTAAACCAATCAAAAACCTTCCCTTCACATGCTGTGTTCAAAAAGTTACCCGAATGACTCCGAACTCATCAGAAACATTGAATGTAATGCTTTCAAGCACTTTCAGTGTATCTGCACTGAATCTGCTTGTCATTTCCAGTATTTCTTGTTGGGTCAACTGCAGCTAGAATTCGGCATGAAAAAAGCATGATTTGTGGCATAATGGGGTCAGCATCACTTTTTCCACTAAAGTTTGGCTAAAATTATCACTTCATTTGGATTCCAATACAAATACCAAAAGAGTTCAGCACGTAAAAAGTGTATTTGAAAATTTTGGCATTTTTTACCATTATTGAGCGACAGCCGCGCGGCTTAGCAAAAATCGTAAATGTGGGCCAAAAGTTGTTGTCAAGGACACAACAAAACAACATTTTTCCTGCATTTCGACTGCCTCCAAAAGCACAGCAAAGGCATCAGAAAATGTCTACTTCTCATTCAAGCCCTAACCCTAACCCTAGCTCCGGCACTTTCATTAAACCAATCAAAAACCTTGCCTTCACATGCTGTGTTCAAAAAGTTACCCGAATGACTCCAAACTCATCAGAAACATTGAATGTAATGCTTAAAAGCACCTTCAGTGTATCTGCACTGAATCTGCTTGACATTTCCAGTATTTCTTGTTGGGTCAACTGCAGCTAGAATTCGGCATGAAAAAAGCATGATTTGTGGCATACTGGGGTCAGCATCACAATTTCCACTAAATTTTGGCTAAAAGTATCACTTTATTTAGATTCCAATACAAAAAGCGAAAGAGTTCAGCACGTAAAAAGTGTATTTGAAAATTTTGGCATTTTTTACCATTTTTGAGCGACAGCCGCGCGTCTTAGCAAAAATCGCAAATGAGGGCCAAAAGTTGTCGTCAAGGAAACAACAAAACAACACTTTTCCTGCATTTCGACTGCGTCCAAAAGCACAGCAAAGGCATCAGAAAATGTCTACTTCTCATTCAACCCCTAACCCTAGCCCTAGCTCGGGCACTTTCATTAAACCAATCAATAACCATGCCTTCACATGCTGTGTTCAAAAAGTTACCCGAATGACTCCAAACTCATCAGAAACATTGAATGTAATGCTTTCAAGCACCTTCAGTGTATCTGAACTGAATCTGATTGTCATTTCCAGTATTTCTTGTTGGGTCAACTGCAGCTAGAATTCGGCATGAAAAAAGCATGATTTGTGGCAAACTGGGGTCAGCATCACAATTTCCACTAAAGTTTGTCTAAAATTATCACTTTATTTGGATTCCAATACAAATACCGAAAGAGTTCAGCACATAAAAAGTGTATTTGAAAATTTTGGCATTTTTTACCATTATTGGGCGACAGCCGCGCGGCTTAGCAAATATCGCAAATGAGGGCCAAAAGTTGTCGTCAAGGAAACAACAAAACAACACTTTTCCTGCATTTCGACTGCCTCCAAAAGCACAGCAAAGGCATCAGAAAATGTCTACTTCTCATTCAAGCCCTAACCCTAACCCTAGCTCCGGCACTTTCAAAAAAACCAATCAAAAACCTTCCCTTCACATGCTGTGTTCAAAAAGTTACCCGAATGACTCCGAACTCATCAGAAACATTTAATGTAATGCTTTCAAGCACTTTCAGTGTATCTGCAAAGAATCTGCTTGTCATTTCCAGTATTTCTTGTTGGGTCAACTGCAGCTAGAATTCGGCATGAAAAAAGCATGATTTGTGGCATACTGGGGTCAGCCTCACTATTTCCACTAAAGTTTGGCTAAAAGTTTCACTTTATTTGGATTCCAATACAAAAAGCGAAAGAGTTCAGCACGTAAAAAGTGTATTTGAAAATTTTGGCATTTTTTACCATTATTGAGCGACAGCCGCGCGGCTTAGCAAAAATCGCAAATGAGGGCCAAAAGTTGTTGTCAAGGAAACAACAAAACAACACTTTTCCTGCATTTCGACTGCCTCCAAAAGCACAGAAAAGGCATCAGAAAATGTCTACTTCTCATTCAAGCCCTAACCCTAACCCTAGCTCGGGCACTTTCAGTAAAACAATTAAAAACCTTGAATTCACATGCTGTGTTCAAAAAGTTACCCGAATGACTCCAAACTCATCAGAAACATTGAATGTAATGCTTAAAAGCACCTTCAGTGTATCTGCACTGAATCTGCTTGACATTTCCAGTATTTCTTGTTGGGTCAACTGCAGCTAGAATTCGGCATGAAAAAAGCATGATTTGTGGCATACTGGGGTCAGCATCACAATTTCCACTAAATTTTGGCTAAAAGTATCACTTTATTTAGATTCCAATACAAAAAGCGAAAGAGTTCAGCACGTAAAAAGTGTTTTTGAAAATTTTGGCATTTTTTACCATTTTTGAGCGACAGCCGCGCGTCTTAGCAAAAATCGCAAATGAGGGCCAAAAGTTGTCGTCAAGGAAACAACAAAACAACACTTTTCCTGCATTTCGACTGCGTCCAAAAGCACAGCAAAGGCATCAGAAAATGTCTACTTCTCATTCAACCCCTAACCCTAACCCTAGCTCGGGCACTTTCATTAAACCAATCAATAACCATGCCTTCACATGCTGTGTTCAAAAAGTTACCCGAATGACTCCAAACTCATCAGAAACATTGAATGTAATGCTTTCAAGCACCTTCAGTGTATCTGAACTGAATCTGATTGTCATTTCCAGTATTTCTTGTTGGGTCAACTGCAGCTAGAATTCGGCATGAAAAAAGCATGATTTGTGGCAAACTGGGGTCAGCATCACAATTTCCACTAAAGTTTGTCTAAAATTATCACTTTATTTGGATTCCAATACAAATACCGAAAGAGTTCAGCACATAAAAAGTGTATTTGAAAATTTTGGCATTTTTTACCATTTTTGAGCGACAGCCGCGCGGCTTAGCAAAAATCGCAAATGTGGGCCAAAAGTTGTCGTCAAGGAAACAACAAAACAACACTTTTCCTGCATTTCGACTGCCTCCAAAAACACAGCAAAGGCATCAGAAAATGTCTACTTCTCATTCAAGCCCTAACCCTAACCCTAGCTCCGGCACTTTCAAAAAAACCAATCAAAAACCTTCCCTTCACATGCTGTGTTCAAAAAGTTACCCGAATGACTCCGAACTCATCAGAAACATTTAATGTAATGCTTTCAAGCACTTTCAGTGTATCTGCAAAGAATCTGCTTGTCATTTCCAGTATTTCTTGTTGGGTCAACTGCAGCTAGAATTCGGCATGAAAAAAGCATGATTTGTGGCATACTGGGGTCAGCCTCACTATTTCCACTAAAGTTTGGCTAAAAGTATCACTTTATTTGGATTCCAATACAAAAAGCGAAAGAGTTCAGCACGTAAAAAGTGTATTTGAAAATTTTGGCATTTTTTACCATTATTGAGCGACAGCCGCGCGGCTTAGCAAAAATCGCAAATGAGGGCCAAAAGTTGTTGTCAAGGAAACAACAAAACAACACTTTTCCTGCATTTCGACTGCCTCCAAAAGCACAGCAAAGGCATCAGAAAATGTCTACTTCTCATTCAAGCCCTAACCCTAACCCTAGCTCGGGCACTTTCAGTAAAACAATTAAAAACCTTGAATTCACATGCTGTGTTCAAAAAGTTACCCGAATGACTCCAAACTCATCAGAAACATTGAATGTAATGCTTTTAAACATGTTCAGTTTATCTGCACTGAATCTGCTTGTCATTTCCAGTATTTCTTGTTGGGTGAACTGCAGCTAGAATTCGGCATGAAAAAAGCATGATTTGTGGCATACTGGGGTCAGCATCACAATTTCCACTAAAGTTTGGCTAAAAGTATCACTTTATTTGGATTCCAATACAAAAAGCGAAAGAGTTCAGCACGTAAAAATTGTATTTGAATATTTTGGCATTTTTTACCATTATTGAGCGACAGCCGCGCGGCTTAGCAAAAATCGTAAATGTGGGCCAAAAGTTGTCGTCAAGGATACAACAAAACAACACTTTTCCTGTATTTCGACTGCCTCCAAAAGCACAGCAAAGACATCAGAAAATGTCTACTTCTCATTCAAGCCCTAACCCTAACCCTAGCTCCGGCACTTTAAAAAAAAACAATCAAAAACCTTCCCTTCACATGCTGTGTTCAAAAAGTTACCCGAATGACTCCGAACTCATCAGAAACATTTAATGTAATGCTTTCAAGCACTTTCAGTGTATCTGCACTGAATCTGCTTGTCATTTCCAGTATTTCTTGTTGGGTCAACTGCAGCTAGAATTCGGCATGAAAAAAGCATAATTTGTGGCATAATGGGGTCAGCATCACTATTTCCACTAAAGTTTGGCTAAAATTATCACTTCATTTGGATTCCAATACAAATACCAAAAGAGTTCAGCACGTAAAAAGTGTATTTGAAAATTTTGGCATTTTTTACCATTATTGAGCGACAGCCGCGCGGCTTAGCAAAAATCGTAAATGTGGGCCAAAAGTTGTTGTCAAGGACACAACAAAACAACACTTTTCCTGCATTTCGACTGCCTCCAAAAGCACAGCAAAGGCATCAGAAAATGTCTACTTCTCATTCAAGCCCTAACCCTAACCCTAGCTCCGGCACTTTCATTAAACCAATCAAAAACCTTGCCTTCACATGCTGTGTTCAAAAAGTTACCCGAATGACTCCAAACTCATCAGAAACATTGAATGTAATGCTTAAAAGCACCTTCAGTGTATCTGCACTGAATCTGCTTGACATTTCCAGTATTTCTTGTTGGGTCAACTGCAGCTAGAATTCGGCATGAAAAAAGCATGATTTGTGGCATACTGGGGTCAGCATCACAATTTCCACTAAATTTTGGCTAAAAGTATCACTTTATTTAGATTCCAATACAAAAAGCGAAAGAGTTCAGCACGTAAAAAGTGTATTTGAAAATTTTGGCATTTTTTACCATTTTTGAGCGACAGCCGCGCGTCATAGCAAAAATCGCAAATGAGGGCCAAAAGTTGTCGTCAAGGAAACAACAAAACAACACTTTTCCTGCATTTCGACTGCGTCCAAAAGCACAGCAAAGGCATCAGAAAATGTCTACTTCTCATTCAACCCCTAACCCTAACCCTAGCTCGGGCACTTTCATTAAACCAATCAATAACCATGCCTTCACATGCTGTGTTCAAAAAGTTACCCGAATGACTCCGAACTCATCAGAAACATTTAATGTAATGCTTTCAAGCACTTTCAGTGTATCTGCACTGAATCTGCTTGTCATTTCCAGTATTTCTTGTTGGGTCAACTGCAGCTAGAATTCGGCATGAAAAAAGCATAATTTGTGGCATAATGGGGTCAGCATCACTATTTCCACTAAAGTTTGGCTAAAATTATCACTTCATTTGGATTCCAATACAAATACCAAAAGAGTTCAGCACGTAAAAAGTGTATTTGAAAATTTTGGCATTTTTTACCATTATTGAGCGACAGCCGCGCGGCTTAGCAAAAATCGTAAATGTGGGCCAAAAGTTGTTGTCAAGGACACAACAAAACAACACTTTTCCTGCATTTCGACTGCCTCCAAAAGCACAGCAAAGGCATCAGAAAATGTCTACTTCTCATTCAAGCCCTAACCCTAACCCTAGCTCCGGCACTTTCATTAAACCAATCAAAAACCTTGCCTTCACATGCTGTGTTCAAAAAGTTACCCGAATGACTCCAAACTCATCAGAAACATTGAATGTAATGCTTAAAAGCACCTTCAGTGTATCTGCACTGAATCTGCTTGACATTTCCAGTATTTCTTGTTGGGTCAACTGCAGCTAGAATTCGGCATGAAAAAAGCATGATTTGTGGCATACTGGGGTCAGCATCACAATTTCCACTAAATTTTGGCTAAAAGTATCACTTTATTTAGATTCCAATACAAAAAGCGAAAGAGTTCAGCACGTAAAAAGTGTATTTGAAAATTTTGGCATTTTTTACCATTTTTGAGCGACAGCCGCGCGTCATAGCAAAAATCGCAAATGAGGGCCAAAAGTTGTCGTCAAGGAAACAACAAAACAACACTTTTCCTGCATTTCGACTGCGTCCAAAAGCACAGCAAAGGCATCAGAAAATGTCTACTTCTCATTCAACCCCTAACCCTAACCCTAGCTCGGGCACTTTCATTAAACCAATCAATAACCATGCCTTCACATGCTGTGTTCAAAAAGTTACCCGAATGACTCCAAACTCATCAGAAACATTGAATGTAATGCTTTCAAGCACCTTCAGTGTATCTGAACTGAATCTGATTGTCATTTCCAGTATTTCTTGTTGGGTCAACTGCAGCTAGAATTCGGCATGAAAAAAGCATGATTTGTGGCAAACTGGGGTCAGCATCACAATTTCCACTAAAGTTTGTCTAAAATTATCACTTTATTTGGATTCCAATACAAATACCGAAAGAGTTCAGCACATAAAAAGTGTATTTGAAAATTTTGGCATTTTTTACCATTATTGGGCGACAGCCGCGCGGCTTAGCAAAAATCGCAAATGAGGGCCAAAAGTTGTCGTCAAGGAAACAACAAAACAACACTTTTCCTGCATTTCGACTGCCTCCAAAAGCACAGCAAAGGCATCAGAAAATGTCTACTTCTCATTCAAGCCCTAACCCTAACCCTAGCTCGGGCATTTTCATTAAACCAATCAAAAACCATGCCTTCACATGCTGTGTTCAAAAAGTTACCCGAATGACTCCAAACTCATCAGAAACATTGAATGTAATACTTTCAAACACGTTCAGTTTATCTGCACTGAATCTGCTTGTCATTTCCAGTATTTCTTGTTGGGTCAACTGCAGCTAGAATTCGGCATGAAAAAAGCATGATTTGTGGCATACTGGGGTCAGCAATACAATTTCCACTAAAGTTTGGCTAAAAGTATCACTTTATTTGGATTCCAATACAAAAAGCGAAAGAGTTCAGCACGTAAAAAGTGTATTTGAAAATTTTGGCATTTTTTACCATTTTTGAGCGACAGCCGCGCGGCTTAGCAAAAATCGCAAATGAGGGCCAAAAGTTGTCGTCAAGGAAACAACAAACCAACACTTTTCCTGCATTTCGACTGCGTCCAAAAGCACAGCAAAGGCATCAGAAAATGTCTACTTCTCATTCAACCCCTAACCCTAACCCTAGCTCGGGCACTTTCATAAAACCAATCAATAACCATGCCTTCACATGCTGTGTTCAAAAAGTTACCCGAATGACTCCAAACTCATCAGAAACATTGAATGTAATGCTTTCAAGCACCTTCAGTGTATCTGAACTGAATCTGATTGTCATTTCCAGTATTTCTTGTTGGGTCAACTGCAGCTAGAATTCGGCATGAAAAAAGCATGATTTGTGGCAAACTGGGGTCAGCATCACAATTTCCACTAAAGTTTGTCTAAAATTATCACTTTATTTGGATTCCAATACAAATACCGAAAGAGTTCAGCACATAAAAAGTGTATTTGAAAATTTTGGCATTTTTTACCATTATTGGGCGACAGCCGCGCGGCTTAGCAAAAATCGCAAATGAGGGCCAAAAGTTGTCGTCAAGGAAACAACAAAACAACACTTTTCCTGCATTTCGACTGCCTCCAAAAGCACAGCAAAGGCATCAGAAAATGTCTACTTCTCATTCAAGCCCTAACCCTAACCCTAGCTCGGGCACTTTCATTAAACCAATCAAAAACCATGCCTTCACATGCTGTGTTCAAAAAGTTACCCGAATGACTCCAAACTCATCAGAAACATTGAATGTAATACTTTCAAACACGTTCAGTTTATCTGCACTGAATCTGCTTGTCATTTCCAGTATTTCTTGTTGGGTCAACTGCAGCTAGAATTCGGCATGAAAAAAGCATGATTTGTGGCATACTGGGGTCAGCATCACAATTTCCACTAAAGTTTGGCTAAAAGTATCACTTTATTTGGATTCCAATACAAAAAGCGAAAGAGTTCAGCACGTAAAAAGTGTATTTGAAAATTTTGGCATTTTTTACCATTTTTGAGCGACAGCCGCGCGGCTTAGCAAAAATCGCAAATGAGGGCCAAAAGTTGTCGTCAAGGAAACAACAAAACAACACTTTTCCTGCATTTCGACTGCGTCCAAAAGCACAGCAAAGGCATCAGAAAATGTCTACTTCTCATTCAACCCCTAACCCTAACCCTAGCTCGGGCACTTTCATTAAACCAATCAATAACCATGCCTTCACATGCTGTGTTCAAAAAGTTACCCGAATGACTCCAAACTCATCAGAAACATTGAATGTAAAGCTTTCAAGCACCTTCAGTGTATCTGAACTGAATCTGATAGTCATTTCCAGTATTTCTTGTTGGGTCAACTGCAGCTAGAATTCGGCATGAAAAAAGCATGATTTGTGGCATACTGGGGTCAGCATCACAATTTCCACTAAAGTTTGGCTAAAATTATCACTTTATTTGGATTCCAATACAAATACCGAAAGAGTTCAGCACATAAAAAGTGTATTTGAAAATTTTGGCATTTTTTACCATTATTGGGCGACAGCCGGGCGGCTTAGCAAAAATCGCAAATGAGGGCCAAAAGTTGTCGTCAAGGAAACAACAAAACAACACTTTTCCTGTATTTCGACTGCCTCCAAAAGCACAGCAAAGGCATCAGAAAATGTCTACTTCTCATTCAAGCCCTAACCCTAACCCTAGCTCGGGCACTTTCATTAAACCAATAAAAAACCATGCCTTCACATGCTGTGTTCAAAAAGTTACCCGAATGACTCCAAACTCTTCAGAAACATTGAATGTAATGCTTAAAAGCACCTTCAGTTTATCTGTACTGAATCTACTTGTCATTTCCAGTATTTCTTGTTGGGTCAACTGCAGCTGGAATTCGGCATGAAAAAAGCATGATTTGTGGCATACTGGGGTCAGCATCACAATTTCCACTAAAGTTTGGCTAAAAGTATCACTTTATTTAGATTCCAATACAAAAAGCGAAAGAGTTCAGCACATAAAAAGTGTATCTGAAAATGTTGGCATGTTTTACCATTTTTGAGCGACAGCCGCGGCTTAGCAAAAATCGCAAATGAGGGCCAAAAGTTGTCGTCAAGGAAACAACAAAACAACACTTTTCCTGCATTTCGACTGCGTCCAAAAGCACAGCAAAGGCATCAGAAAATGTCTACTTCTCATTCAACCCCTAACCCTAACCCTAGCTCGGGCACTTTCATTAAACCAATCAATAACCATGCCTTCACATGCTGTGTTCAAAAAGTTACCCGAATGACTCCAAACTCATCAGAAATATTGAATGTAATGCTTTCAAGCACCTTCAGTGTATCTGAACTGAATCTGATTGTCATTTCCTGTATTTCTTGTTGGGTCAACTGCAGCTAGAATTCGGCATGAAAAAAGCATGATTTGTGGCATACTGGGGTCAGCATCACAATTTCCACTAAAGTTTGGCTAAAATTATCACTTTATTTGGATTCCAATACAAATACCGAAAGAGTTCAGCACATAAAAAGTGTATTTGAAAATTTTGGCATTTTTTACCATAATTGGGCGACAGCCGCGCGGCTTAGCAAAAATCGCAAATGAGGGCCAAAAGTTGTCGTCAAGGAAAAAACAAAACAACACTTTTCCTGCATTTCGACTGCCTCCAAAAGCACAGCAAAGACATCAGAAAATGTCTACTTCTCATTCAAGCCCTAACCCTAACCCTAGCTCCGGCACTTTCAAAAAAACCAATCAAAAACCTTCCCTTCACATGCTGTGTTTAAAAAGTTACCCGAATGACTCCGAACTCATCAGAAACATTTAATGTAATGCTTTCAAGCACCTTCAGTGTATCTGCACTGAATCTGCTTGTCATTTTCAGTATTTCTTGTTGGGTCAACTGCAGCTAGAATTCGGCATGAAAAAAGCATGATTTGTGGCATACTGGTGTCAGCATCACTATTTCCACTAAAGTTTGGCTAAAAGTATCACTTTATTTGGATTCCAATACAAATACCGAAAGAGTTCAGCACGTAAAAAGTGTATTTGAAAATTTTGGCATTTTTTACCATTATTGAGCGAAAGCCGCGCGGCTTAGCAAAAATCGCAAATGTGGGCCAAAAGTTGTCGTCAAGGAAACAACAAAACAACACTTTTCCTGCATTTCGACTGCCTCCAAAAGCACAGCAAAGGCATCAGAAAATGTCTACTTCTCATTCAAGCCCTAACCCTAACCCTAGCTTGGGCACTTTCATTAAACCAATCAAAAACCTTGCCTTCACATGCTGTGTTCAAAAAGTTACCCGAATGACTCCAAACTCATCAGAAACATTGAATGTAATGCTTAAAAGCACCTTCAGTGTATCTGCACTGAATCTGCTTGACATTTCCAGTATTTCTTGTTGGGTCAACTGCAGCTAGAATTCGGCATGAAAAAAGCATGATTTGTGGCATACTGGGGTCAGCATCACAATTTCCACTAAATTTTGGCTAAAAGTATCACTTTATTTAGATTCCAATACAAAAAGCGAAAGAGTTCAGCACGTAAAAAGTGTATTTGAAAATTTTGGCATTTTTTACCATTTTTGAGCGACAGCCGCGCGTCTTAGCAAAAATCGCAAATGAGGGCCAAAAGTTGTCGTCAAGGAAACAACAAAACAACACTTTTCCTGCATTTCGACTGCGTCCAAAAGCACAGCAAAGGCATCAGAAAATGTCTACTTCTCATTCAACCCCTAACCCTAACCCTAGCTCGGGCACTTTCATTAAACCAATCAATAACCATGCCTTCACATGCTGTGTTCAAAAAGCTACCCGAATGACTCCAAACTCATCAGAAACATTGAATGTAATGCTTTCAAGCACCTTCAGTGTATCTGAACTGAATCTGATTGTCATTTCCAGTATTTCTTGTTGGGTCAACTGCAGCTAGAATTCGGCATGAAAAAAGCATGATTTGTGGCAAACTGGGGTCAGCATCACAATTTCCACTAAAGTTTGTCTAAAATTATCACTTTATTTGGATTCCAATACAAATACCGAAAGAGTTCAGCACATAAAAAGTGTATTTGAAAATTTTGGCATTTTTTACCATTTTTGAGCGACAGCCTCGCGGCTTAGCAAAAATCGCAAATGAGGGCCAAAAGTTGTCATCAAGAAAACAACAAAACAACACTTTTCCTGCATTTCGACTGCCTCCAAAAGCACAGCAAAGGCATCAGAAAATGTCTACTTCTCATTCAAGCCCTAACCCTAACCCTAGCTCCGGCACTTTCATTAAACCAATCAAAAACCTTGCCTTCACATGCTGTGTTCCAAAAGTTACCCGAATGACTCCAAACTCATCAGAAACATTTAATGTAATGCTTAAAAGCACCTTCAGTGTATCTGCACTGAATCAACTTGACATTTCAAGTATTTCTTGTTGGGTCAACTGCAGCTGGAATTCGGTGTGAACAAAGCATGATTTGTGGCATATTGGGGTTGGCATCACAATTTCCACTAAAGTTTTGCTAAATGTATCACTTTATTTGGATTCAAATACAAAAAGCGAAAGAGTTCAGCACGTAAAAAGTGTATTTGAAAATTTTGGCATTTTTTACCATTTTTGAGCGACAGCCGCGCGGCTTAGCAAAAATCGCAAATGTGGGCCAAAAGTTGTCGTCAAGGAAACAACAAAACAACACTTTTCCTGCATTTCGACTGCCTCCAAAAACACAGCAAAGGCATCAGAAAATGTCTACTTCTCATTCAAGCCCTAACCCTAACCCTAGCTCCGGCACTTTCAAAAAAACCAATCAAAAACCTTCCCTTCACATGCTGTGTTCAAAAAGTTACCCGAATGACTCCGAACTCATCAGAAGCATTTAATGTAATGCTTTCAAGCACTTTCAGTGTATCTGCAAAGAATCTGCTTGTCATTTCCAGTATTTCTTGTTGGGTCAACTGCAGCTAGAATTCGGCATGAAAAAAGCATGATTTGTGGCATACTGGGGTCAGCCTCACTATTTCCACTAAAGTTTGGCTAAAAGTATCACTTTATTTGGATTCCAATACAAAAAGCGAAAGAGTTCAGCACGTAAAAAGTGTATTTGAAAATTTTGGCATTTTTTACCATTATTGAGCGACAGCCGCGCGGCTTAGCAAAAATCGCAAATGAGGGCCAAAAGTTGTTGTCAAGGAAACAACAAAACAACACTTTTCCTGCATTTCGACTGCCTCCAAAAGCACAGAAAAGGCATCAGAAAATGTCTACTTCTCATTCAAGCCCTAACCCTAACCCTAGCTCGGGCACTTTCAGTAAAACAATTAAAAACCTTGAATTCACATGCTGTGTTCAAAAAGTTACCCGAATGACTCCAAACTCATCAGAAACATTGAATGTAATGCTTTTAAACATGTTCAGTTTATCTGCACTGAATCTGCTTGTCATTTCCAGTATTTCTTGTTGGGTCAACTGCAGCTAGAATTCGGCATGAAAAAAGCATGATTTGTGGCATACTGGGGTCAGCATCACAATTTCCACTAAAGTTTGGCTAAAAGTATCACTTTATTTGGATTCCAATACAAAAAGCGAAAGAGTTCAGCACGTAAAAATTGTATTTGAATATTTTGGCATTTTTTACCATTATTGAGCGACAGCCGCGCGGCTTAGCAAAAATCGTAAATGTGGGCCAAAAGTTGTCGTCAAGGATACAACAAAACAACACTTTTCCTGTATTTCGACTGCCTCCAAAAGCACAGCAAAGACATCAGAAAATGTCTACTTCTCATTCAAGCCCTAACCCTAACCCTAGCTCCGGCACTTTAAAAAAAAACAATCAAAAACCTTCCCTTCACATGCTGTGTTCAAAAAGTTACCCGAATGACTCCGAACTCATCAGAAACATTTAATGTAATGCTTTCAAGCACTTTCAGTGTATCTGCACTGAATCTGCTTGTCATTTCCAGTATTTCTTGTTGGGTCAACTGCAGCTAGAATTCGGCATGAAAAAAGCATGATTTGTGGCATAATGGGGTCAGCATCACTATTTCCACTAAAGTTTGGCTAAAATTATCACTTCATTTGGATTCCAATACAAATACCAAAAGAGTTCAGCACGTAAAAAGTGTATTTGAAAATTTTGGCATTTTTTACCATTTTTGAGCGACAGCCGCGCGTCTTAGCAAAAATCGCAAATGAGGGCCAAAAGTTGTCGTCAAGGAAACAACAAAACAACACTTTTCCTGCATTTCGACTGCGTCCAAAAGCACAGCAAAGGCATCAGAAAATGTCTACTTCTCATTCAACCCCTAACCCTAACCCTAGCTCGGGCACTTTCATTAAACCAATCAATAACCATGCCTTCACATGCTGTGTTCAAAAAGTTACCCGAATGACTCCAAACTCATCAGAAACATTGAATGTAATGCTTTCAAGCACCTTCAGTGTATCTGAACTGAATCTGATTGTCATTTCCAGTATTTCTTGTTGGGTCAACTGCAGCTAGAATTCGGCATGAAAAAAGCATGATTTGTGGCAAACTGGGGTCAGCATCACAATTTCCACTAAAGTTTGTCTAAAATTATCACTTTATTTGGATTCCAATACAAATACCGAAAGAGTTCAGCACATAAAAAGTGTATTTGAAAATTTTGGCATTTTTTACCATTATTGGGCGACAGCCGCGCAGCTTAGCAAAAATCGCAAATGAGGGCCAAAAGTTGTCGTCAAGGAAACAACAAAACAACACTTTTCCTGCATTTCGACTGCCTCCAAAAGCACAGCAAAGGCATCAGAAAATGTCTACTTCTCATTCAAGCCCTAACCCTAACCCTAGCTCGGGCACTTTCATTAAACCAATCAAAAACCATGCCTTCACATGCTGTGTTCAAAAAGTTACCCGAATGACTCCAAACTCATCAGAAACATTGAATGTAATGCTTTCAAGCACGTTCAGTGTATCTGCACTGAATCTGCTTGTCATTTCCAGTATTTCTTGTTGGGTCAACTGCAGCTAGAATTCGGCATGAAAAAAGCATGATTTGTGGCAAACTGGGGTCAGCATCACAATTTCCACTAAAGTTTGTCTAAAATTATCACTTTATTTGGATTCCAATACAAATACCGAAAGAGTTCAGCACATAAAAAGTGTATTTGAAAATTTTGGCATTTTTTACCATTATTGGGCGACAGCCGCGCGGCTTAGCAAAAATCGCAAATGAGGGCCAAAAGTTGTCGTCAAGGAAACAACAAAACAACACTTTTCCTGCATTTCGACTGCCTCCAAAAGCACAGCAAAGGCATCAGAAAATGTCTACTTCTCATTCAAGCCCTAACCCTAACCCTAGCTCGGGCTCTTTCATTAAACCAATCAAAAACCTTGCCTTCACATGCTGTGTTCAAAAAGTTACCCGAATGACTCCAAACTCATCAGAAACATTTAATGTAATGCTTTCAAGCACCTTCAGTGTTTCTGCACTGAATCTGCTTGTCATTTCCAGTATTTCTTGTTGGGTCAACTGCAGGTAGAATTCGGCATGAAAAAAGCATGATTTGTGGCATACTGGGGTCAGCATCACTATTTCCACTAAAGTTTGGCTAAAATTATCACTTTATTTGGATTCCAATACAAATACCGAAAGAGTTCAGCACGTAAAAAGTGTATTTGAAAATTTTGGCATTTTTTACCATTATTGAGCGAAAGCCGCGCGGCTTAGCAAAAATCGCAAATGTGGGCCAAAAGTTGTCGTCAAGGAAACAACAAAACAACACTTTTCCTGCATTTCGACTGCCTCCAAAAGCACAGCAAAGGCATCAGAAAATGTCTACTTCTCATTCAAGCCCTAACCCTAACCCTAGCTCGGGCACTTTCATTAAACCAATCAAAAACCATGCCTTCACATGCTGTGTTCAAAAAGTTACCCGAATGACTCCAGACTCTTCAGAAACATTGAATGTAATGCTTAAAAGCACCTTCAGTTTATCTGTACTGAATCTACTTGTCATTTCCAGTATTTCTTGTTGGGTCAACTGCAGCTGGAATTCGGCATGAAAAAAGCATGATTTGTGGCATACTGGGGTCAGCATCACAATTTCCACTAAAGTTTGGCTAAAAGTATCACTTTATTTAGATTCCAATACAAAAAGCGAAAGAGTTCAGCACATAAAAAGTGTATCTGAAAATGTTGGCATGTTTTACCATTTTTGAGCGACAGCCGCGGCTTAGCAAAAATCGCAAATGAGGGCCAAAAGTTGTCGTCAAGGAAACAACAAAACAACACTTTTCCTTCATTTCGACTGCGTCCAAAAGCACAGCAAAGGCATCAGAAAATGTCTACTTCTCATTCAAGCCCTAACCCTAACCCTAGCTCCGGCACTTTCAAAAAAACCAATCAAAAACCTTCCCTTCACATGCTGTGTTTAAAAAGTTACCCGAATGACTCCGAACTCATCAGAAACATTGAATGTAATGCTTTCAAGCACCTTCAGTGTATCTGCACTGAATCTGCTTGTCATTTCCAGTATTTCTTGTTGGGTCAACTGCAGCTAGAATTCGGCATGAAAAAAGCATGATTTGTGGCATACTGGGGTCAGCATCACTATTTCCACTAAAGTTTGGCTAAAATTATCACTTTATTTGGATTCCAATACAAATACCGAAAGAGTTCAGCACGTAAAAAGTGTATTTGAAAATTTTGGCATTTTTTACCATTATTGAGCGAAAGCCGCGCGGCTTAGCAAAAATCGCAAATGTGGGCCAAAAGTTGTCGTCAAGGAAACAACAAAACAACACTTTTCCTGCATTTCGACTGCCTCCAAAAGCACAGCAAAGGCATCAGAAAATGTCTACTTCTCATTCAAGCCCTAACCCTAACACTAGCTCGGGCTCTTTCATTAAACCAATCAAAAACCTTGCCTTCACATGCTGTGTTCAAAAAGTTACCCGAATGACTCCGAACTCATCAGAAACATTTAATGTAATGCTTTCAAGCACCTTCAGTGTTTCTGCACTGAATCTGCTTGTCATTTCCAGTATTTCTTGTTGGGTCAACTGCAGGTAGAATTCGGCATGAAAAAAGCATGATTTGTGGCATACTGGGGTCATCATCACTATTTCCACTAAAGTTTGGCTAAAATTATCACTTTATTTGGATTCCAATACAAATACCGAAAGACTTCAGCACGTAAAAAGTGTATTTGAAAATTTTGGCATTTTTTACCATTATTGAGCGAAAGCCGCGCGGCTTAGCAAAAATCGCAAATGTGGGCCAAAAGTTGTCGTCAAGGAAACAACAAAACAACACTTTTCCTGCATTTCGACTGCCTCCAAAAGCACAGCAAAGGCATCAGAAAATGTCTACTTCTCATTCAAGCCCTAACCCTAACACTAGCTCGGGCTCTTTCATTAAACCAATCAAAAACCTTGCCTTCACATGCTGTGTTCAAAAAGTTACCCGAATGACTCCGAACTCATCAGAAACATTTAATGTAATGCTTTCAAGCACCTTCAGTGTTTCTGCACTGAATCTGCTTGTCATTTCCAGTATTTCTTGTTGGGTCAACTGCAGCTAGAATTCGGCATGAAAAAAGCATGATTTGTGGCATACTGGGGTCAGCATCACAATTTCCACTAAAGTTTGTCTAAAAGTATCACTTTATTTGGATTCCAATACATAAAGCGAAAGAGTTCAGCACGTAAAAAGTGTATTTGAAAATTTTGGCATTTTTACCATTTTTGAGCGACAGCCGCGCGGCTCAGCAAAAATCGCAAATGAGGGACAAAAGTTGTCGTCAAGGAAACAACAAAACAACACTTTTCCTGCATTTCGACTGCCTCCAAAAGCACAGCAAAGGCATCAGAAAATGTCTACTTCTCATTCAAGCCCTAACCCTAACCCTAGCTCCGGCACTTTCATTAAACCAATCAAAAACCTTGCCTTAACATGCTGTGTTCAAAAAGTTACAAAATGACTCCAAACTCATCAGAAACATTTAATGTAATGCTTTCAAGCACGTTCAGTGTATCTGCACAGAATCTGCTTGACATTTCCTGTATTTCTTGTTGGGTCATCTGCAGCTAGAATTCAGCATGAACAAAGCATGATTTACGGCATATTGAGGTCAGCATCACAATTTCCACTAAAGTTTGGCTAAAAGTATCACTTTATTTGGATTCCAATACAAATACCGAAAGAGTTCAGCACGTAAAAAGTGTATTTGAAAATTTTGGCATTTTTTACCATTATAGAGCGACAGCCGCGCGGCTTAGCAAAAATCGCAAATGAGGGCCAAAAGTTGTCGTCAGGGAAACAACAAAACAACACTTTTCCTGCATTTCGACTGCCTCCGAAAGCACAGCAAAGGCATCAGAAAATGTCTACTTCTCATTCAAGCCCTAACCCTAAACCTAGCTCGGGCACTTTCATTAAACCAATCAAAAACCATGCCTTCACATGCTGTGTTCAAAAAGTTACCCGAATGACTCCAAACTCATCAGAAACATTGAATGTAATGCTTTCAAGCACCTTCAGTGTATCTGAACTGAATCTGATTGTCATTTCCAGTATTTCTTGTTGGGTCAACTGCAGCTAGAATTCGGCATGAAAAAAGCATGATTTGTGGCATACTGGGGTCAGCATCACAATTTCCACTAAAGTTTGGCTAAAAGTATCACTTTATTTGGATTCCAATACAAAAAGCGAAAGAGTTCAACACATAAAAAGTGTATTTGAAAATTTTGGCATTTTTTACCATTTTTGAGCGACAGCCGCGCGGCTTAGCAAAAATCGTAAATGTGGGCCAAAAGTTGTTGTCAAGGAAACAACAAAACAACACTTTTCCTGCATTTCGACTGCCTCCAAAAGCACAGCAAAGGCATCAGAAAATGTCTACTTCTCATTCAAGCCCTAACCCTAACCCTAGCTCGGGCACTTTCATTAAACCAATCAAAAACCATGCCTTCACATGCTGTGTTCAAAAAGTTACCCGAATGACTCCAAACTCATCAGAAACATTGAATGTAATACTTTCAAACACGTTCAGTTTTTCTGCACTGAATCTGCTTGTCAGTTCCAGTATTTCTTGTTGGGTCAACTGCAGCTAGAATTCGGCATGAAAAAAGCATGATTTGTGGCATACTGGGGTCAGCATCACAATTTCCACTAAAGTTTGGCTAAAAGTATCACTTTATTTGGATTCCAATACAAAAAGCGAAAGAGTTCAGCACGTAAAAAGTGTATTTGAAAATTTTGGCATTTTTTACCATTTTTGAGCGACAGCCGCGCGGCTTAGCAAAAATCGCAAATGAGGGCCAAAAGTTGTCGTCAAGGAAACAACAAAACAAAACTTTTCCTGCATTTCGACTGCGTCCAAAAGCACAGCAAAGGCATCAGAAAATGTCTACTTCTCATTCAACCCCTAACCCTAACCCTAGCTCGGGCACTTTCATTAAACCAATCAATAACCATGCCTTCACATGCTGTGTTCAAAAAGTTACCCGAATGACTCCAAACTCATCAGAAACATTGAATGTAATGCTTTCAAGCACCTTCAGTGTATCTGAACTGAATCTGATAGTCATTTCCAGTATTTCTTGTTGGGTCAACTGCAGGTAGAATTCGGCATGAAAAAAGCATGATTTGTGGCATACTGGGGTCAGCATCACTATTTCCACTAAAGTTTGGCTAAAATTATCACTTTATTTGGATTCCAATACAAATACCGAAAGAGTTCAGCACATAAAAAGTGTATTTGAAAATTTTGGCATTTTTTACCATTATTGAGCGACAGCCGCGCGGTTTAGCAAAAATCGCAAATGAGGGCCAAAAGTTGTCATCAAGGAAACAACAAAACAACACTTTTCCTGTATTTCGACTGCCTCCAAAAGCACAGCAAAGGCATCAGAAAATGTCTACTTCTCATTCAAGCCCTAACCCTAACCCAAGCTCGGGCACTTTCATTAAACCAATCAAAAACCATGCCTTCACATGCTGTGTTCAAAAAGTTACCCGAATGACTCCAAACTCATCAGAAACATTGAATGTAATGCTTTCAAACATGTTCAGTTTATCTGCACTGAATCTGCTTGTCATTTCCAGTATTTCTTGTTGGGTCAACTGAAGCTGGAATTCGGCATGAAAAAAGCATGATTTGTGGCATACTGGGGTCAGCATCACAATTTCCACTAAAGTTTGGCTAAAAGTATCACTTTATTTTGATTCCAATACAAAAAGCGAAAGAGTTCAGCACATAAAAAGTGTATTTGAAAATTTTGGCATTTTTTACCATTATTGGGCGACAGACGCGCGGCTTAGCAAAAATCGCAAATGAGGGCCAAAAGTTGTCGTCAAGGAAACAACAAAACAACACTTTTCTTGCATTTCGACTGCCTCCAAAAGCACAGCAAAGGCATCAGAAAATGTCTACTTCTCATTCAAGCCCTAACCCTAACCTTAGCTCGGGCACTTTCATTAAACCAATCAAAAACCATGCCTTCACATGCTGTGTTCAAAAAGTTACCCGAATGACTCCAAACTCATCAGAAACATTGAATGTAATACTTTCAAACACGTTCAGTTTATCTGCACTGAATCTGCTTGTCATTTCCAGTATTTCTTGTTGGGTAAACTGCAGCTAGAATTCGGCATGAAAAAAGCATGATTTGTGGCATACTGGGGTCAGCATCACAATTTCAACTAAAGTTTGGCTAAAAGTATCACTTTATTTGGATTCCAATACAAAAAGCGAAAGAGTTCAGCACGTAAAAAGTGTATTTGAAAATTTTGGCATTTTTTACCATTTTTGAGCGACAGCCGCGCGGCTTAGCAAAAATCGCAAATGAGGGCCAAAAGTTGTCGTCAAGGAAACAACAAAACAACACTTTTCCTGCATTTCGACTGCCTCCAAAAGCACAGCAAAGGCATCAGAAAATGTCTACTTCTCATTCAAGCCCTAACCCTAACCCTAGCTTGGGCAATTTCATTAAAACAATTAAAAACCTTCCCTTCACATGCTGTGTTGAAAAAGTTACCCGAATGACTCCGAACTCATCAGAAACATTTAATGTAATGCTTTCAAGCACCTTCAGTGTATCTGCACTGAATCTGCTTGTCATTTCCAGTATTTCTTGTTGGGTCAACTGCAGCTAGAATTCGGCATGAAAAAAGCATGATTTGTGGCATACTGGGGTCAGCATTACAATTTCCACTAAAGTTTGGCTAAAATTATCACTTTATTTGGATTCCAATACAAATACCGAAAGAGTTCAGCATGTAAAAAGTGTATTTGAAAATTTTGCCATTTTTTACCATTATTGAGCGACAGCCGCGCGGCTTAGCAAAAATCGCAAATGAGGGCCAAAAGTTGTCGTCAAGGAAACAACAAAACAACACTTTTCCTGTATTTCGACTGCCTCCAAAAGCACAGCAAAGGCATCAGAAAATGTCTACTTCTCATTCAAGCCCTAACCCTAACCCTAGCTCGAGCACTTTCATTAAACCAATCAAAAACCTTCCCTTCACATGCTGTGTTCAAAAAGTTACCCGAATGACTCCAAACTCATCAGAAACATTGAATGTAATGCTTTCAAACACGTTCAGTTTATCTGCACTGAATCTGCTTGTTATTTCCAGTATTTCTTGTTGGGTCAACTGCAGCTAGAATTCGGCATGAAAAAAGCATGATTTGTGGCATACTGGGGTCAGCATCACAATGTCCACTAAAGTTTGGCTAAAAGTATCACTTTATTTAGATTCCAATACAAAAAGCGAAAGAGTTCAGCACGTAAAAAGTGTATTTGAAAATTTTGGCATTTTTTACCATTTTTGAGCGACAGCCGCGCGGCTTAGCAAAAATCGCAAATGAGGGCCAAAAGTTGTCATCAAGGAAACAACAATACAACACTTTTCCTGCATTTCGACTGCCTCCAAAAGCACAGCAAAGGCATGAGAAAATGTCTACTTCTCATTCAAGCCCTAACCCTAACCCTAGCTCGGGCACTTTCATTAAACCAATCAATAACCATGCCTTCACATGCTGTGTTCAAAAAGTTACCCGAATGACTCCAAACTCATCAGAAACATTGAATGTAATGCTTTCAAACCCGTTCAGTTTATCTGCACTGAATCTGCTTGTCATTTCCAGTATTTCTTGTTGGGTCAACTGCAGCTAGAATTCGGCATGAAAAAAGCATGATTTGTGGCATACTGGGGTCAGCATCACAATTTCCACTAAAGTTTGGCTAAAAGTATCACTTTATTTAGATTCCAATACAAAAAGCGAAAGAGTTCAGCATGTAAAAAGTGTATTTGAAAATTTTGGCATTTTTTACCATTATTGAGCGACAGCCGCGCGGCTTAGCAAAAATCGCAAATGAGGGCCAAAAGTTGTCGTCAAGGAAACAACAAAACAACACTTTTCCTGCATTTAGACTGCCTCCAAAAGCACAGCAAAGGCATCAGAAAATGTCTACTTCTCATTCAAGCCCTAACCCTAACCCTAGCTTGGGCAATTTCATTAAAACAATTAAAAACCTTCCCTTCACATGCTGTGTTGAAAAAGTTACCCGAATGACTCCGAACTCATCAGAAACATTTAATGTAATGCTTTCAAGCACCTTCAGTGTATCTGCACTGAATCTGCTTGTCATTTCCAGTATTTCTTGTTGGGTCAACTGCAGCTAGAATTCGGCATGAAAAAAGCATGATTTGTGGCATACTGGGGTCAGCATTACAATTTCCACTAAAGTTTGGCTAAAATTATCACTTTATTTGGATTCCAATACAAATACCGAAAGAGTTCAGCATGTAAAAAGTGTATTTGAAAATTTTGCCATTTTTTACCATTATTGAGCGACAGCCGCGCGGCTTAGCAAAAATCGCAAATGAGGGCCAAAAGTTGTCGTCAAGGAAACAACAAAACAACACTTTTCCTGCATTTCAACTGCCTCCAAAAGCACAGCAAAGGCATCAGAAAATGTCTACTTCTCATTCAAGCCCTAACCCTAACCCTAGCTCGGGCACTTTCATTAAACCAATCAAAAACCATGCCTTCACATGCTGTGTTCAAAAAGTTACCCGAATGACTCCAAACTCATCAGAAACATTGACTGTAATACTTTCAAACCCGTTCAGTTTATCTGCACTGAATCTGCTTGTCATTTCCAGTATTTCTTGTTGGGTCAACTGCAGCTAGAATTCGGCATGAAAAAAGCATGATTTGTGGCATACTGGGGTCAGCATCACAATTTCCACTAAAGTTTGGCTAAAATTATCACTTTATTTGGATTCCAATACAAATACCGAAAGAGTTCAGCACGTAAAAAGTGTATTTGAAAATTTTGGCATTTTTTACCATTATTGAGCGACAGCCGCGCGGCTTAGCAAAAATCGCAAATGAGGGCCAAAAGTTGTCGTCAAGGAAACAACAAAACAACACTTTTCCTGTATTTCGACTGCCTCCAAAAGCACAGCAAAGGCATCAGAAAATGTCTACTTCTCATTCAAGCCCTAACCCTAACCCTAGCTCGGGCACTTTCATTAAACTAATCAAAAACCATGCCTTCACATGCTGTGTTCAAAAAGTTACCCGAATGACTCCAAACTCATCAGAAACATTGAATGTAATGCTTTCAAACCCGTTCAGTTTATCTGCACTGAATCTGCTTGTCATTTCCAGTATTTCTTGTTGGGTCAACTGCAGCTAGAATTCGGCATGAAAAAAGCATGATTTGTGGCATACTGGGGTCAGCATCACAATTTCCACTAAAGTTTGGCTAAAAGTATCACTTTATTTGGATTCCAATACAAAAAGCGAAAGAGTTCAGCACATAAAAAGTGTATCTGAAAATTTTGGCATTTTTTACCATTTTTGAGCGACAGCCGCACGGCTTAGCAAAAATCGCAAATGAGGGCCAAAAGTTGTCGTCAAGGAAACAACAAAACAACACTTTTCCTGCATTTCGACTGCCTCCAAAAGCACAGCAAAGGCATCAGAAAATGTCTACTTCTCATTCAAGCCCTAACCCTAGCTCGGGCACTTTCATTAAACCAATCAAAAACCATGCCTTCACATGCTGTGTTCAAAAAGTTACCCGAATGACTCCAAACTCATCAGAAACATTGAATGTAATGCTTTCAAACCCGTTCAGTTTATCTGCACTGAATCTGCTTGTCATTTCCAGTATTTCTTGTTGGGTCAACTGCAGCTAGAATTCGGCATGAAAAAAGCATGATTTGTGGCATACTGGGGTCAGCATCACAATTTCCACTAAAGTTTGGCTAAAAGTATCACTTTATTTGGATTCCAATACAAAAAGCGAAAGAGTTCAGCACATAAAAAGTGTATCTGAAAATTTTGGCATTTTTTACCATTTTTGAGCGACAGCGCGCGGCTTAGCAAAAATCACAAATGAGGGCCAAAAGTTGTCGTCAAGGATACAACAAAACAACACTTTTCCTGCATTTCGACTGCCTCCAAAAGCACAGCAAAGACATCAGAAAATGTCTACTTCTCATTCAAGCCCTAACCCTAACCCTAGCTTGGGCAATTTCATTAAAACAATTAAAAACCTTCCCTTCACATGCTGTGTTGAAAAAGTTACCCGAATGACTCCGAACTCATCAGAAACATTTAATGTAATGCTTTCAAGCACCTTCAGTGTATCTGCACTGAATCTGCTTGTCATTTCCAGTATTTCTTGTTGGGTCAACTGCAGCTAGAATTCGGCATGAAAAAAGCATGATTTGTGGCATACTGGGGTCAGCATTACAATTTCCACTAAAGTTTGGCTAAAATTATCACTTTATTTGGATTCCAATACAAATACCGAAAGAGTTCAGCATGTAAAAAGTGTATTTGAAAATTTTGCCATTTTTTACCATTATTGAGCGACAGCCGCGCGGCTTAGCAAAAATCGCAAATGAGGGCCAAAAGTTGTCGTCAAGGAAACAACAAAACAACACTTTTCCTGCATTTCGACTGCCTCCAAAAGCACAGCAAAGGCATCAGAAAATGTCTACTTCTCATTCAAGCCCTAACCCTAATCCTAACTTGGGCACTTTCATTAAACCAATCAAAAACCATGCCTTCACATGCTGTGTTCAAAAAGTTACCCGAATGACTCCAAACTCATCAGAAACATTGGATGTAATGCTTTCAAACACGTTCAGTTTATCTGCACTGAATCTGCTTGTCATTTCCAGTATTTCTTGTTGGGTCAACTGCAGCTAGAATTCGGCATGAAAAAAGCATGATTTGTGGCACACTGGGGTCAGCATCACAATTTCCACTAAAGTTTGGCTAAAAGTATCACTTTATTTGGATTCCAATACAAAAAGCGAAAGAGTTCAGCACGTAAAAAGTGTATTTGAAAATTTTGGCATTTTTTACTATTTTTGAGCGACAGCCGCGCGGCTTAGCAAAAATCACAAATGAGGGCCAAAAGTTGTCGTCAAGGATACAACAAAACAACACTTTTCCTGCATTTCGACTGCCTCCAAAAGCACAGCAAAGACATCAGAAAATGTCTACTTCTCATTCAAGCCCTAACCCTAACCCTAGCTTGGGCAATTTCATTAAAACAATTAAAAACCTTCCCTTCACATGCTGTGTTGAAAAAGTTACCCGAATGACTCCGAACTCATCAGAAACATTTAATGTAATGCTTTCAAGCACCTTCAGTGTATCTGCACTGAATCTGCTTGTCATTTCCAGTATTTCTTGTTGGGTCAACTGCAGCTAGAATTCGGCATGAAAAAAGCATGATTTGTGGCATACTGGGGTCAGCATTACAATTTCCACTAAAGTTTGGCTAAAATTATCACTTTATTTGGATTCCAATACAAATACCGAAAGAGTTCAGCATGTAAAAAGTGTATTTGAAAATTTTGCCATTTTTTACCATTATTGAGCGACAGCTGCGCGGCTTAGCAAAAATCGCAAATGAGGGCCAAAAGTTGTCGTCAAGGAAACAACAAAACAACACTTTTCCTGCATTTCAACTGCCTCCAAAAGCACAGCAAAGGCATCAGAAAATGTCTACTTCTCATTTAAGCCCTAACCCTAACCCTAGCTCGGGCACTTTCATTAAACCAATCAAAAACCATGCCTTCACATGCTGTGTTCAAAAAGTTACCCAAATGACTCCAAACTCATCAGAAACATTGACTGCAATGCTTTCAAACCCGTTCAGTTTATCTGCACTGAATCTGCTTGTCATTTCCAGTATTTCTTGTTGGGTCAACTGCAGCTAGAATTCGGCATGAAAAAAGCATGATTTGTGGCATACTGGGGTCAGCATCACAATTTCCACTAAAGTTTGGCTAAAATTATCACTTTATTTGGATTCCAATACAAATACCGAAAGAGTTCAGCACGTAAAAAGTGTATTTGAAAATTTTGGCATTTTTTACCATTATTGAGCGACAGCCGCGCGGCTTAGCAAAAATCGCAAATGAGGGCCAAAAGTTGTCGTCAAGGAAGCAACAAAACAACACTTTTCCTGTATTTCGACTGCCTCCAAAAGCACAGCAAAGGCATCAGAAAATGTCTACTTCTCATTCAAGCCCTAACCCTAACCCTAGCTCGGGCACTTTCATTAAACCAATCAAAAACCATGCCTTCACATGCTGTGTTCAAAAAGTTACCCGAATGACTCCAAACTCATCAGAAAAATTGAATGTAATGCTTTCAAACCCGTTCAGTTTATCTGCACTGAATCTGCTTGCCATTTCCAGTATTTCTTGTTGGGTCAACTGCAGCTAGAATTCGGCATGAATAAAGCATGATTTGTGGCATACTGGGGTCAGCATCACAATTTCCACTAAAGTTTGGCTAAAAGTATCACTTTATTTGGATTCCAATACAAAAAGCGAAAGAGTTCAGCACGTAAAAGGTGTATCTGAAAATTTTGGCATTTTTTACCATTTTTGAGCGACAGCCGCGCGGCTTAGCAAAAATCGCAAATGAGGGCCAAAAGTTGTTGTCAAGGAAACAACAAAACAACACTTTTCCTGCATTTCGACTGCCTCCAAAAGCACAGCAAAGGCATCAGAAAATGTCTACTTCTCATTCAAGCCCTAACCCTAACCCTAACTCGGGCACTTTCATTAAAACAATTAAAAACCTTGAATTCACATGCTGTGTTCAAAAAGTTACCCGAATGACTCCAAACTCATCAGAAACATTGAATGTAATGCTTTTAAACATGTTCAGTTTATCTGCACTGAATCTGCTTGTCATTTCCAGTATTTCTTGTTGGGTCAACTGCAGCTAGAATTCGGCATGAAAAAAGCATGATTTGTGGCATACTGGGGTCAGCATCACAATTTCCACCAAAGTTTGGCTAAAAGTATCACTTTATTTGGATTCCAATACAAAAAGCGAAAGAGTTCAGCACGTAAAAAGTGTATCTGAAAATTTTGGCATTTTTTACCAATATTGAGCGACAGCCGCGCGGCTTAGCAATAATCGCAAATGAGGGCCAAAAGTTGTCGTCAAGGAAACAACAAAACAACACTTTTCCTGCATTTCGACTGCCTCCAAAAGCACAGCAAAGGCATCAGAAAATGTCTACTTCTCATTCAAGCCCTAACCCTAACCCTAGCTCGGGCACTTTCATTAAACCAATCAAAAACCATGCCTTCACATGCTGTGTTCAAAAAGTTACCCGAATGACTCCAAACTCATCAGAAACATTGAATGTAATGCTTTCAAACCCGTTCAGTTTATCTGCACTGAATCTGCTTGTCATTTCCAGTATTTCTTGTTGGGTCAACTGCAGCTAGAATTCGGCATGAAAAAAGCATGATTTGTGGCATACTGGGGTCAGCATCACAATTTCCACTAAAGTTTGGCTAAAAGTATCACTTTATTTGGATTCCAATACAAATACTGAAAGAGTTCAGCACGTAAAAAGTGTATTTGAAAATTTTGGCATTTTTTACCATTATTGAGCGACAGCCGCGCGGCTTAGCAAAAATCGCAAATGAGGGCCAAAAGTTGTCATCAAGGAAACAACAAAACAACACTTTTCCTGCATTTCGACTGCCTCCAAAAGCACAGCAAAGGCATGAGAAAATGTCTACTTCTCATTCAAGCCCTAACCCTAACCCTAGCTCGGGCACTTTCATTAAACCAATCAATAACCATGCCTTCACATGCTGTGTTCAAAAAGTTACCCGAATGACTCCAAACTCATCAGAAACATTGAATGTAATGCTTTCAAACACGTTCAGTTTATCTGCTCTGAATCTGCTTGTCATTTCCAGTATTTCTTGTTGGGTCAACTGCAGCTGGAATTCGGCATGAAAAAACATGATTTGTGGCATACTGGGGTCAGCATCACAATTTCCACTAAAGTTTGGCTAAAAGTATCACTTTATTTGGATTCCAATACAAATACCGAAAGAGTTCAGCACGTAAAAAGTGTATTTGAAAATTTTGGCATTTTTTACCAATATTGAGCGACAGCCGCGCGGCTTAGCAATAATCGCAAATGAGGGCCAAAAGTTGTCGTCAAGGAAACAACAAAACAACACTTTTCCTGCATTTCGACTGCCTCCAAAAGCACAGCAAAGGCATCAGAAAATGTCTACTTCTCATTCAAGCCCTAACCCTAACCCTAGCTCGGGCACTTTCATTAAACCAATCAAAAACCATGCCTTCACATGCTGTGTTCAAAAAGTTACCCGAATGACTCCAAACTCATCAGAAACATTGAATGTAATGCTTTCAAACCCGTTCAGTTTATCTGCACTGAATCTGCTTGTCATTTCCAGTATTTCTTGTTGGGTCAACTGCAGCTAGAATTCGGCATGAAAAAAGCATGATTTGTGGCATACTGGGGTCAGCATCACAATTTCCACTAAAGTTTGGCTAAAAGTATCACTTTATTTGGATTCCAATACAAATACTGAAAGAGTTCAGCACGTAAAAAGTGTATTTGAAAATTTTGGCATTTTTTACCATTATTGAGCGACAGCCGCGCGGCTTAGCAAAAATCGCAAATGAGGGCCAAAAGTTGTCATCAAGGAAACAACAAAACAACACTTTTCCTGCATTTCGACTGCCTCCAAAAGCACAGCAAAGGCATGAGAAAATGTCTACTTCTCATTCAAGCCCTAACCCTAACCCTAGCTCGGGCACTTTCATTAAACCAATCAATAACCATGCCTTCACATGCTGTGTTCAAAAAGTTACCCGAATGACTCCAAACTCATCAGAAACATTGAATGTAATGCTTTCAAACACGTTCAGTTTATCTGCTCTGAATCTGCTTGTCATTTCCAGTATTTCTTGTTGGGTCAACTGCAGCTGGAATTCGGCATGAAAAAACATGATTTGTGGCATACTGGGGTCAGCATCACAATTTCCACTAAAGTTTGGCTAAAAGTATCACTTTATTTGGATTCCAATACAAATACCGAAAGAGTTCAGCACGTAAAAAGTGTATTTGAAAATTTTGGCATTTTTTACCATTATTGAGCGACAGCCGCGCGGCTTAGCAAAAATCGCAAATGAGGGCCAAAAGTTGTCGTCAAGGAAACAACAAAACAACACTTTTCCTGTATTTCGACTGCCTCCAAAAGCACAGCAAAGGCATGAGAAAATGTCTACTTCTCATTCAAGCCCTAACCCTAACCCTAGCTCGGGCACTTTCATTAAACTAATCAAAAACCATGCCTTCACATGCTGTCTTCAAAAAGTTACCCGAATGACTCCAAACTCATCAGAAACATTGAATGTAATGCTTTCAAACCCGTTCAGTTTATCTGCACTGAATCTCCTTGTCATTTCCAGTATTTCTTGTTGGGTCAACTGCAGCTAGAATTCGGCATGAAAAAAGCATGATTTGTGGCATACTGGGGTCAGCATCACAATTTCCACTAAAGTTTGGATAAAAGTATCACTTTATTTAGATTCCAATACAAAAAGCGAAAGAGTTCAGCATGTAAAAAGTGTATTTGAAAATTTTGGCATTTTTTACCATTATTGAGCGACAGCCGCGCGGCTTAGCAAAAATCGCAAATGAGGGCCAAAAGTTGTCGTCAAGGAAACAACAAAACAACACTTTTCCTGTATTTCGACTGCTCCAAAATTACAGCAAAGGCATCAGAAAATGTCTACTTCTCATTCAAAATCTAACCCTAACCCTAGCTTGGGCACTTTCATTAAACCAATCAAAAACCATGCCTTCACATGCTGTGTTCAAAAAGTTACCCGAATGACTCCAAACTCATCAGAAACATTGAATGTAATGCTTTCAAACACGTTCAGTTTATCTGCACTGAATCTGCTTGTCATTTCCAGTATTTCTTGATGGGTCAACTGCAGCTAGAATTCGGCATGAAAAAAGCATGATTTGTGGCATACTGGGGTCAGCATCACAATGTCCACTAAAGTTTGGCTAAAAGTATCACTTTATTTAGATTCCAATACAAAAAGCGAAAGAGTTCAGCACGTAAAAAGTGTATTTGAAAATTTTGGCATTGTTTACCATTTTTGAGCGACAGCCGCGCGGCTTAGCAAAAATCGCAAATGAGGGCCAAAAGTTGTCATCAAGGAAACAACAAAACAACACTTTTCCTGCATTTCGACTGCCTCCAAAAGCACAGCAAAGGCATGAGAAAATGTCTACTTCTCATTCAAGCACTAACCCTAACCCTAGCTCGGGCACTTTCATTAAACCAATCAATAACCATGCCTTCACATGCTGTGTTCAAAAAGTTACCCGAATGACTCCAAACTCATCAGAAACATTGAATGTAATGCTTTCAAACACGTTCAGTTTATCTGCTCTGAATCTGCTTGTCATTTCCAGTATTTCTTGTTGGGTCAACTGCAGCTGGAATTCGGCATGAAAAAACATGATTTGTGGCATACTGGGGTCAGCATCACAATTTCCACTAAAGTTTGGCTAAAAGTATCACTTTATTTGGATTCCAATACAAATACCGAAAGAGTTCAGCACGTAAAAAGTGTATTTGAAAATTTTGGCATTTTTTACCATTATTGAGCGACAGCCGCGCGGCTTAGCAAGAATCGCAAATGAGGGCCAAAAGTTGTCGTCAAGGAAACAACAAAACAACACTTTTCCTGTATTTCGACTGCCTCCAAAAGCACAGCAAAGGCATGAGAAAATGTCTACTTCTCATTCAAGCCCTAACCCTAACCCTAGCTCGGGCACTTTCATTAAACTAATCAAAAACCATGCCTTCACATGCTGTCTTCAAAAAGTTACCCGAATGACTCCAAACTCATCAGAAACATTGAATGTAATGCTTTCAAACCCGTTCAGTTTATCTGCACTGAATCTCCTTGTCATTTCCAGTATTTCTTGTTGGGTCAACTGCAGCTAGAATTCGGCATGAAAAAAGCATGATTTGTGGCATACTGGGGTCAGCATCACAATTTCCACTAAAGTTTGGCTAAAAGTATCACTTTATTTAGATTCCAATACAAAAAGCGAAAGAGTTCAGCACGTAAAAAGTGTATTTGAAAATTTTGGCATTGCTTACCATTTTTGAGCGACAGCCGCGCGGCTTAGCAAAAATCGCAAATGAGGGCCAAAAGTTGTCATCAAGGAAACAACAAAACAACACTTTTCCTGCATTTCGACTGCCTCCAAAAGCACAGCAAAGGCATGAGAAAATGTCTACTTCTCATTCAAGCCCTAACCCTAACCCTAGCTCGGGCACTTTCATTAAACCAATCAATAACCATGCTTTCACATGCTGTGTTCAAAAAGTTACCCGAATGACTCCAAACTCATCAGAAACATTGAATGTAATGCTTTTAAACATGTTCAGTTTATCTGCACTGAATCTGCTTGTCATTTCCAGTATTTCTTGTTGGGTCAACTGCAGCTAGAATTCGGCATGAAAAAAGCATGATTTGTGGCATACTGGGGTCAGCATCACAATTTCCACTAAAGTTTGGCTAAAAGTATCACTTTATTTGGATTCCAATACAAAAAGCGAAAGAGTTCAGCACGTAAAAAGTGTATCTGAAAATTTTGGCATTTTTTACCAATATTGAGCGACAGCCGCGCGGCTTAGCAAAAATCGCAAATGAGGGCCAAAAGTTGTCGTCAAGGAAACAACAAAACAACACTTTTCCTGCATTTCGACTGCCTCCAAAAGCACAGCAAAGGCATCAGAAAATGTCTACTTCTCATTCAAGCCCTAACCCTAACCCTAGCTCCGGCACTTTCAAAAAAACCAATCAAAAACCTTCCCTTCACATGCTGTGTTCAAAAAGTTACCCGAATGACTCCGAACTCATCAGAAACATTTAATGTAATGCTTTCAAGCACCTTCAGTGTATCTGCACTGAATCTGCTTGTCATTTCTAGTATTTCTTGTTGGGTCAACTGCAGCTGGAATTCGGCATGAAAAAACATGATTTGTGGCATACTGGGGTCAGCATCACAATTTCCACTAAAGTTTGGCTAAAAGTATCACTTTATTTGGATTCCAATACAAATACCGAAAGAGTTCAGCACGTAAAAAGTGTATTTGAAAATTTTGGCATTTTTTACCATTATTGAGCGACAGCCGCGCGGCTTAGCAAAAATCGCAAATGAGGGCCAAAAGTTGTCGTCAAGGAAGCAACAAAACAACACTTTTCCTGTATTTCGACTGCTCCAAAAGTACAGCAAAGGCATCAGAAAATGTCTACTTCTCATTCAAGCCCTAACCCTAACCCTAGCTCGGGCACTTTCATTAAACCAATCAATAACCATACCTTCACATGCTGTGTTCAAAAAGTTACCCGAATGACTCCAAACTCATCAGAAACATTGAATGTAATGCTTTCAAACACGTTCAGTTTATCTGCACTGAATCTGCTTGTCATTTCCACTATTTCTTGTTGGGTCAACTGCAGCTAGAATTCGGCATGAAAAAAGCATGATTTGTGGCATACTGGGGTCAGCATCACAATGTCCACTAAAGTTTGGCTAAAAGTATCACTTTATTTAGATTCCAATACAAAAAGCGAAAGAGTTCAGCACGTAAAAAGTGTATTTGAAAATTTTGGCATTTTTTACCATTTTTGAGCGACAGCCGCGCGGCTTAGCAAAAATCGCAAATGAGGGCCAAAAGTTGTCATCAAGGAAACAACAAAACAACACTTTTCCTGCATTTCGACTGCCTCCAAAAGCACAGCAAAGGCATGAGAAAATGTCTACTTCTCATTCAAGCACTAACCCTAACCCTAGCTCGGGCACTTTCATTAAACCAATCAATAACCATGCCTTCACATGCTGTGTTCAAAAAGTTACCCGAATGACTCCAAACTCATCAGAAACATTGAATGTAATGCTTTCAAACACGTTCAGTTTATCTGCTCTGAATCTGCTTGTCATTTCCAGTATTTCTTGTTGGGTCAACTGCAGCTGGAATTCGGCATGAAAAAACATGATTTGTGGCATACTGGGGTCAGCATCACAATTTCCACTAAAGTTTGGCTAAAAGTATCACTTTATTTGGATTCCAATACAAATACCGAAAGAGTTCAGCACGTAAAAAGTGTATTTGAAAATTTTGGCATTTTTTACCATTATTGAGCGACAGCCGCGCAGCTTAGCAAAAATCGCAAATGAGGGCCAAAAGTTGTCGTCAAGGAAACAACAAAACAACACTTTTCCTGTATTTCGACTGCCTCCAAAAGCACAGCAAAGGCATGAGAAAATGTCTACTTCTCATTCAACCACTAACCCTAACCCTAGCTCGGGCACTTTCATTAAACCAATCAATAACCATGCCTTCACATGCTGTGTTCAAAAAGTTACCCGAATGACTCCAAACTCATCAGAAACATTGAATGTAATGCTTTCAAACCCGTTCAGTTTATCTGCACTGAATCTGCTTGTCATTTCCAGTATTTCTTGTTGGGTCAACTGCAGCTAGAATTCGGCATGAAAAAAGCATGATTTGTTGCATAATGGGGTCAGCATCACAATTTCCACTAAAGTTTGGCTAAAAGTATCACTTTATTTAGATTCCAATACAAAAAGCGAAAGAGTTCAGCATGTAAAAAGTGTATTTGAAAATTTTGGCATTTTTTACCATTATTGAGCGACAGCCGCGCGGCTTAGCAAAAATCGCAAAAGAGGGCCAAAAGTTGTCGTCAAGGAAACAACAAAACAACACTTTTCCTGCATTTAGACTGCCTCCAAAAGCACAGCAAAGGCATCAGAAAATGTCTACTTCTCATTCAAGCCCTAACCCTAAACCTAGCTTGGGCACTTTCATTAAAACAATTAAAAACCTTGAATTCACATGCTGTGTTCAAAAAGTTACCCGAATGACTCCAAACTCATCAGAAACATTGAATGTAATGCTTTCAAACACGTTCAGTTTATCTGCACTGAATCTGCTTGTCATTTCCACTATTTCTTGTTGGGTCAACTGCAGCTAGAATTCGGCATGAAAAAAGCATGATTTGTGGCATACTGGGGTCAGCATCACAATGTCCACTAAAGTTTGGCTAAAAGTATCACTTTATTTAGATTCCAATACAAAAAGCGAAAGAGTTCAGCACGTAAAAAGTGTATTTGAAAATTTTGGCATTTTTTACCATTTTTGAGCGACAGCCGCGCGGCTTAGCAAAAATCGCAAATGAGGGCCAAAAGTTGTCATCAAGGAAACAACAAAACAACACTTTTCCTGCATTTCGACTGCCTCCAAAAGCACAGCAAAGGCATGAGAAAATGTCTACTTCTCATTCAAGCACTAACCCTAACCCTAGCTCGGGCACTTTCATTAAACCAATCAATAACCATGCCTTCACATGCTGTGTTCAAAAAGTTACCCGAATGACTCCAAACTCATCAGAAACATTGAATGTAATGCTTTCAAACACGTTCAGTTTATCTGCTTTGAATCTGCTTGTCATTTCCAGTATTTCTTGTTGGGTCAACTGCAGCTGGAATTCGGCATGAAAAAACATGATTTGTGGCATACTGGGGTCAGCATCACAATTTCCACTAAAGTTTGGCTAAAAGTATCACTTTATTTGGATTCCAATACAAATACCGAAAGAGTTCAGCACGTAAAAAGTGTATTTGAAAATGTTGGCATTTTTTACCATTATTGAGCGACAGCCGCGCGGCTTAGCAAAAATCGCAAATGAGGGCCAAAAGTTGTCGTCAAGGAAACAACAAAACAACACTTTTCCTGTATTTCGACTGCCTCCAAAAGCACAGCAAAGGCATGAGAAAATGTCTACTTCTCATTCAAGCCCTAACCCTAACCCTAGCTCGGGCACTTTCATTAAACTAATCAAAAACCATGCCTTCACATGCTGTCTTCAAAAAGTTACCCGAATGACTCCAAACTCATCAGAAACATTGAATGTAATGCTTTCAAACCCGTTCAGTTTATCTGCACTGAATCTCCTTGTCATTTCCAGTATTTCTTGTTGGGTCAACTGCAGCTAGAATTCGGCATGAAAAAAGCATGATTTGTGGCATACTGGGGTCAGCATCACAATGTCCACTAAAGTTTGGATAAAAGTATCACTTTATTTAGATTCCAATACAAAAAGCGAAAGAGTTCAGCACGTAAAAAGTGTATTTGAAAATTTTGGCATTGTTTACCATTTTTGAGCGACAGCCGCGCGGCTTAGCAAAAATCGCAAATGAGGGCCAAAAGTTGTCATCAAGGAAATAACAAAACAACACTTTTCCTGCATTTCGACTGCCTCCAAAAGCACAGCAAAGGCATGAGAAAATGTCTACTTCTCATTCAAGCACTAACCCTAACCCTAGCTCGGGCACTTTCATTAAACCAATCAATAACCATGCCTTCACATGCTGTGTTCAAAAAGTTACCCGAATGACTCCAAACTCATCAGAAACATTGAATGTAATGCTTTCAAACACGTTCAGTTTATCTGCTCTGAATCTGCTTGTCATTTCCAGTATTTCTTGTTGGGTCAACTGCAGCTGGAATTCGGCATGAAAAAACATGATTTGTGGCATACTGGGGTCAGCATCACAATTTCCACTAAAGTTTGGCTAAAAGTATCACTTTATTTGGATTCCAATACAAATACCGAAAGAGTTCAGCACGTAAAAAGTGTATTTGAAAATGTTGGCATTTTTTACCATTATTGAGCGACAGCCGCGCGGCTTAGCAAAAATCGCAAATGAGGGCCAAAAGTTGTCGTCAAGGAAACAACAAAACAACACTTTTCCTGTATTTCGACTGCCTCCAAAAGCACAGCAAAGGCATGAGAAAATGTCTACTTCTCATTCAAGCCCTAACCCTAACCCTAGCTCGGGCACTTTCATTAAACTAATCAAAAACCATGCCTTCACATGCTGTCTTCAAAAAGTTACCCGAATGACTCCAAACTCATCAGAAACATTGAATGTAATGCTTTCAAACCCGTTCAGTTTATCTGCACTGAATCTCCTTGTCATTTCCAGTATTTCTTGTTGGGTCAACTGCAGCTAGAATTCGGCATGAAAAAAGCATGATTTGTGGCATACTGGGGTCAGCATCACAATTTCCACTAAAGTTTGGCTAAAAGTATCACTTTATTTAGATTCCAATACAAAAAGCGAAAGAGTTCAGCATGTAAAAAGTGTATTTGAAAATTTTGGCATTTTTTACCATTATTGAGCGACAGCCGCGCGGCTTAGCAAAAATCGCAAATGAGGGCCAAAAGTTGTCGTCAAGGAAACAACAAAACAACACTTTTCCTGTATTTCGACTGCTCCAAAATTACAGCAAAGGCATCAGAAAATGTCTACTTCTCATTCAAAACCTAACCCTAACCCTAGCTTGGGCACTTTCATTAAACCAATCAAAAACCATGCCTTCACATGCTGTGTTCAAAAAGTTACCCGAATGACTCCAAACTCATCAGAAACATTGAATGTAATGCTTTCAAACACGTTCAGTTTATCTGCACTGAATCTGCTTGTCATTTCCAGTATTTCTTGATGGGTCAACTGCAGCTAGAATTCGGCATGAAAAAAGCATGATTTGTGGCATACTGGGGTCAGCATCACAATGTCCACTAAAGTTTGGCTAAAAGTATCACTTTATTTAGATTCCAATACAAAAAGCGAAAGAGTTCAGCACGTAAAAGGTGTATGTGAAAATTTTGGCATTTTTTACCATTTTTGAGCGACAGCCGCGCGGCTTAGCAAAAATCGCAAATGAGGGCCAAAAGTTGTTGTCAAGGAAACAACAAAACAACACTTTTCCTGCATTTCGACTGCCTCCAAAAGCACAGCAAAGGCATCAGAAAATGTCTACTTCTCATTCAAGCCCTAACCCTAACCCTAGCTCGGGCACTTTCATTAAACCAATCAAAAACCATGCCTTCACATGCTGTGTTCAAAAAGTTACCCGAATGACTCCGAACTCATCAGAAACATTTAATGTAATGCTTTCAAGCACCTTCAGTGTATCTGCACTGAATCTGATTGTCATTTCCAGTATTTCTTGTTGGGTCAACTGCAGCTAGAATTCGGCATGAAAAAAGCATGATTTGTGGCATACTGGGGTCAGCATCACAATTTCCACTAAAGTTTGGCTAAAAGTATCACTTTATTTGGATTCCAATACAAAAAGCGAAAGAGTTCAGCACATAAAAAGTGTATCTGAAAATTTTGGCATTTTTTACCATTTTTGAGCGACAGCCGCGCGGCTTATCAAAAATCGCAAATGAGGGCCAAAAGTTGTTGTCAAGGAAACAACAAAACAACACTTTTCCTGCATTTCGACTGCCTCCAAAAGCACAGCAAAGGCATCAGAAAATGTCTACTTCTCATTCAAGCCCTAACCCTAACCCTAACTCGGGCACTTTCATTAAAACAATTAAAAACCTTGAATTCACATGCTGTGATCAAAAAGTTACCCGAATGACTCCAAACTCATCAGAAACATTGAATGTAATGCTTTCAAACCCGTTCAGTTTATCTGCACTGAATCTGCTTGTCATTTCCAGTATTTCTTGTTGGGTCAACTGCAGCTAGAATTCGGCATGAAAAAAGCATGATTTGTGGCATACTGGGGTCAGCATCACAATTTCCACTAAAGTTTGGCTAAAAGTATCACTTTATTTAGATTCCAATACAAAAAGCGAAAGAGTTCAGCATGTAAAAAGTGTATTTGAAAATTTTGTCATTTTTTACCATTATTGAGCGACAGCCGCGCGGCTTAGCAAAAATCGCAAATGAGGGCCAAAAGTTGTCGTCAAGGAAACAACAAATCAACACTTTTCCTGCATTTAGACTGCCTCCAAAAGCACAGCAAAGGCATCAGAAAATGTCTACTTCTCATTCAAGCCCTAACCCTAACCCTAGCTTGGGCACTTTCATTAAAACAATTAAAAACCTTGAATTCACATGCTGTGTTCAAAAAGTTACCCGAATGACTCCAAACTCATCAGAAACATTGAATGTAATGCTTTCAAACACGTTCAGTTTATCTGCACTGAATCTGCTTGTCATTTCCACTATTTCTTGTTGGGTCAACTGCAGCTGGAATTCGGCATGAAAAAACATGATTTGTGGCATACTGGGGTCAGCATCACAATTTCCACTAAAGTTTGGCTAAAAGTATCACTTTATTTGGATTCCAATACAAATACCGAAAGAGTTCAGCACGTAAAAAGTGTATTTGAAAATTTTGGCATTTTTTACCATTATTGAGCGACAGCCGCGCAGCTTAGCAAAAATCGCAAATGAGGGCCAAAAGTTGTCGTCAAGGAAACAACAAAACAACACTTTTCCTGTATTTCGACTGCCTCCAAAAGCACAGCAAAGGCATGAGAAAATGTCTACTTCTCATTCAAGCCCTAACCCTAACCCTAGCTCGGGCACTTTCATTAAACTAATCAAAAACCATGCCTTCACATGCTGTCTTCAAAAAGTTACCCGAATGACTCCAAACTCATCAGAAACATTGAATGTAATGCTTTCAAACCCGTTCAGTTTATCTGCACTGAATCTCCTTGTCATTTCCAGAATTTCTTGTTGGGTCAACTGCAGCTAGAATTCGGCATGAAAAAAGCATGATTTGTGGCATACTGGGGTCAGCATCACAATTTCCACTAAAGTTTGGCTAAAAGTATCACTTTATTTAGATTCCAATACAAAAAGCGAAAGAGTTCAGCATGTAAAAAGTGTATTTGAAAATTTTGGCATTTTTTACCATTATTGAGCGACAGCCGCGCGGCTTAGCAAGAATCGCAAATGAGGGCCAAAAGTTGTCGTCAAGGAAACAACAAAACAACACTTTTCCTGTATTTCGACTGCTCCAAAATTACAGCAAAGGCATCAGAAAATGTCTACTTCTCATTCAAAACCTAACCCTAACCCTAGCTTGGGCACTTTCATTAAACCAATCAAAAACCATGCCTTCACATGCTGTGTTCAAAAAGTTACCCGAATGACTCCAAACTCATCAGAAACATTGAATGTAATGCTTTCAAACACGTTCAGTTTATCTGCACTGAATCTGCTTGTCATTTCCAGTATTTCTTGTTTGGTCAACTGCAGCTAGAATTCGGCATGAAAAAAGCATGATTTGTGGCATACTGGGGTCAGCATCACAATGTCCACTAAAGTTTGGCTAAAAGTATCACTTTATTTAGATTCCAATACAAAAAGCGAAAGAGTTCAGCACGTAAAAAGTGTATTTGAAAATTTTGGCATTGTTTACCATTTTTGAGCGACAGCCGCGCGGCTTAGCAAAAATCGCAAATAAGGGCCAAAAGTTGTCATCAAGGAAACAACAAAACAACACTTTTCCTGCATTTCGACTGCCTCCAAAAGCACAGCAAAGGCATGAGAAAATGTCTACTTCTCATTCAAGCCCTAACCCTAACCCTAGCTCGGGCACTTTCATTAAACCAATCAATAACCATGCTTTCACATGCTGTGTTCAAAAAGTTACCCGAATGACTCCAAACTCATCAGAAACATTGAATGTAATGCTTTAAAGCACCTTCAGTGTATCTGCACTGAATCTGCTTGTCATTTCCAGTATTTCTTGTTGGGTCAACTGCAGCTAGATTTCGGCATGAAAAAAGCATGATTTGTGGCATACTGGGGTCAGCATCACAATTTCCACTAAAGTTTGGCTAAAAGTATCACTTTATTTGGATTCCAATACAAAAAGCGAAAGAGTTCAGCATGTAAAAAGTGTATTTGAAAATTTTGGCATTTTTTACCATTATTGAGCGACAGCCGCGCGGCTTAGCAAAAATCGCAAATGAGGGCCAAAAGTTGTCGTCAAGGAAACAACAAAACAACACTTTTCCTGTATTTCGACTGCTCCAAAATTACAGCAAAGGCATCAGAAAATGTCTACTTCTCATTCAAAACCTAACCCTAACCCTAGCTTGGGCACTTTCATTAAACCAATCAAAAACCATGCCTTCACATGCTGTGTTCAAAAAGTTACCCGAATGACTCCAAACTCATCAGAAACATTGAATGTAATGCTTTCAAACACGTTCAGTTTATCTGCACTGAATCTGCTTGTCATTTCCAGTATTTCTTGTTGGGTCAACTGCAGCTTGAATTCGGCATGAAAAAAGCATGATTTGTGGCATACTGGGGTCAGCATCACAATGTCCACTAAAGTTTGACTAAAAGTATCACTTTATTTAGATTCCAATACAAAAAGCGAAAGAGTTCAGCATGTAAAAACTGTATTTGAAAATTTTGGCATTTTTTACCATTTTTCAGCGACAGCCGCGCGGCTTAGCAAAAATCGCAAATGAGGGCCAAAAGTTGTCGTCAAGGAAACAACAAAACAAAACTTTTCCTGTATTTCGACTGCCTCCAAAAGCACAGCAAAGGCATCAGAAAATGTCTACTTCTCATTCAACCCCTAACCCTAACCCTAGCTCGGGCACATTCATTAAACCAATCAAAAACCATGCCTTCACATGCTGTGTTCAAAAAGTTACCCGAATGACTCCAAACTCATCAGAAACATTTAATGTAATGCTTTCAAGCACCTTCAGTGTATCTGCACTGAATCTGCTTGTCATTTCTAGTATTTCTTGTTGGGTCAACTGCAGCTGGAATTCGGCATGAAAAAACATGATTTGTGGCATACTGGGGTCAGCATCACAATTTCCACTAAAGTTTGGCTAAAAGTATCACTTTATTTGGATTCCAATACAAATACCGAAAGAGTTCAGCACGTAAAAAGTGTATTTGAAAATTTTTGCATTTTTTACCATTATTGAGCGACAGCCGCGCGGCTTAGCAAAAATCGCAAATGAGGGCCAAAAGTTGTCGTCAAGGAAACAACAAAACAACACTTTTCCTGCATTTCGACTGCCTCCAAAAGCACAGCAAAGACATCAGAAAATGTCTACTTCTCATTCAAGCCCTAACCCTAACCCTAGCTCGGGCACTTTCATTAAACCAATCAAAAACCATGCCTTCACATGCTGTGTTCAAAAAGTTACCCGAATGACTCCAAACTCATCAGAAACATTGAATGTAATGCTTTAAAGCACCTTCAGTGTATCTGCACTGAATCTGCTTGTCATTTCCAGTATTTCTTGTTGGGTCAACTGCAGCTAGAATTCGGCATGAAAAAAGCATGATTTGTGGCATACTGGGGTCAGCATCACAATTTCCACTAAAGTTTGGCTAAAAGTATCACTTTATTTGGATTCCAATACAAAAAGCGAAAGAGTTCAGCACGTAAAAGGTGTATCTGAAAATTTTGGCATTTTTTACCATTTTGAGCGACAGCCGCGCGGCTTAGCAAAAATCGCAAATGAGGGCCAAAAGTTGTCATCAAGGAAACAACAAAACAACACTTTTCCTGCATTTCGACTGCCTCCAAAAGCACAGCAAAGGCATCAGAAAATGTCTACTTCTCATTCAAGCCCTAACCCTAACCCTAGCTTGGGCACTTTCATTAAAACAATTAAAAACCTTGAATTCACATGCTGTGTTCAAAAAGTTACCCGAATGACTCCAAACTCATCAGAAACATTGAATGTAATGCTTTCAAACACGTTCAGTTTATCTGCACTGAATCTGCTTGTCATTTCCACTATTTCTTGTTGGGTCAACTGCAGCTAGAATTCGGCATGAAAAAAGCATGATTTGTGGCATACTGGGGTCAGCATCACAATGTCCACTAAAGTTTGGCTAAAAGTATCACTTTATTTAGATTCCAATACAAAAAGCGAAAGAGTTCAGCACGTAAAAAGTGTATTTGAAAATTTTGGCATTTTTTACCATTTTTGAGCGACAGCCGCGCGGCTTAGCAAAAATCGCAAATGAGGGCCAAAAGTTGTCATCAAGGAAACAACAAAACAACACTTTTCCTGCATTTCGACTGCCTCCAAAAGCACAGCAAAGGCATGAGAAAATGTCTACTTCTCATTCAAGCACTAACCCTAACCCTAGCTCGGGCACTTTCATTAAACCAATCAATAACCATGCCTTCACATGCTGTGTTCAAAAAGTTACCCGAATGACTCCAAACTCATCAGAAACATTGAATGTAATGCTTTCAAACACGTTCAGTTTATCTGCTCTGAATCTGCTTGTCATTTCCAGTATTTCTTGTTGGGTCAACTGCAGCTGGAATTCGGCATGAAAAAACATGATTTGTGGCATACTGGGGTCAGCATCACAATTTCCACTAAAGTTTGGATAAAAGTATCACTTTATTTAGATTCCAATACAAAAAGCGAAAGAGTTCAGCATGTAAAAAGTGTATTTGAAAATTTTGGCATTTTTTACCATTATTGAGCGACAGCCGCGCGGCTTAGCAAAAATCGCAAATGAGGGCCAAAAGTTGTCGTCAAGGAAACAACAAAACAACACTTTTCCTGTATTTCGACTGCTCCAAAATTACAGCAAAGGCATCAGAAAATGTCTACTTCTCATTCAAAACCTAACCCTAACCCTAGCTTGGGCACTTTCATTAAACCAATCAAAAACCATGCCTTCACATGCTGTGTTCAAAAAGTTACCCGAATGACTCCAAACTCATCAGAAACATTGAATGTAATGCTTTCAAACACGTTCAGTTTATCTGCACTGAATCTGCTTGTCATTTCCAGTATTTCTTGATGGGTCAACTGCAGCTAGAATTCGGCATGAAAAAAGCATGATTTGTGGCATACTGGGGTCAGCATCACAATGTCCACTAAAGTTTGGCTAAAAGTATCACTTTATTTAGATTCCAATACAAAAAGCGAAAGAGTTCAGCACGTAAAAAGTGTATTTGAAAATTTTGGCATTGTTTACCATTTTTGAGCGACAGCCGCGCGGCTTAGCAAAAATCGCAAATGAGGGCCAAAAGTTGTCATCAAGGAAACAACAAAACAACACTTTTCCTGCATTTCGACTGCCTCCAAAAGCACAGCAAAGGCATGAGAAAATGTCTACTTCTCATTCAAGCACTAACCCTAACCCTAGCTCGGGCACTTTCATTAAACCAATCAATAACCATGCCTTCACATGCTGTGTTCAAAAAGTTACCCGAATGACTCCAAACTCATCAGAAACATTTAATGTAATGCTTTCAAGCACCTTCAGTGTATCTGCACTGAATCTGATTGTCATTTCCAGTATTTCTTGTTGGGTCAACTGCAGCTAGAATTCGGCATGAAAAAAGCATGATTTGTGGCATACTGGGGTCAGCATCACAATTTCCACTAAAGTTTGGCTAAAAGTATCACTTTATTTGGATTCCAATACAAAAAGCGAAAGAGTTCAGCACATAAAAATTGTATCTGAAAATTTTGGCATTTTTTACCATTTTTGAGCGACAGCCGCGCGGCTTATCAAAAATCGCAAATGAGGGCCAAAAGTTGTTGTCAAGGAAACAACAAAACAACACTTTTCCTGCATTTCGACTGCCTCCAAAAGCACAGCAAAGGCATCAGAAAATGTCTACTTCTCATTCAAGCCCTAACCCTAACCCTAGCTTGGGCACTTTCATTAAAACAATTAAAAACCTTGAATTCACATGCTGTGTTCAAAAAGTTACCCGAATGACTCCAAACTCATCAGAAACATTGAATGTAATGCTTTCAAACACGTTCAGTTTATCTGCACTGAATCTGCTTGTCATTTCCACTATTTCTTGTTGGGTCAACTGCAGCTGGAATTCGGCATGAAAAAACATGATTTGTGGCATACTGGGGTCAGCATCACAATTTCCACTAAAGTTTGGCTAAAAGTATCACTTTATTTGGATTCCAATACAAAAAGCGAAAGAGTTCAGCATGTAAAAACTGTATTTGAAAATTTTGGCATTTTTTACCATTTTTCAGCGACAGCCGCGCGGCTTAGCAAAAATCGCAAATGAGGGCCAAAAGTTGTCGTCAAGGAAACAACAAAACAAAACTTTTCCTGTATTTCGACTGCTCCAAAATTACAGCAAAGGCATCAGAAAATGTCTACTTCTCATTCAAAACCTAACCCTAACCCTAGCTTGGGCACTTTCATTAAACCAATCAAAAACCATGCCTTCACATGCTGTGTTCAAAAAGTTACCCGAATGACTCCAAACTCATCAGAAACATTGAATGTAATGCTTTCAAACACGTTCAGTTTATCTGCACTGAATCTGCTTGTCATTTCCAGTATTTCTTGTTGGGTCAACTGCAGCTTGAATTCGGCATGAAAAAAGCATGATTTGTGGCATACTGGGGTCAGCATCACAATGTCCACTAAAGTTTGACTAAAAGTATCACTTTATTTAGATTCCAATACAAAAAGCGAAAGAGTTCAGCATGTAAAAACTGTATTTGAAAATTTTGGCATTTTTTCCATTTTTCAGCGACAGCCGCGCGGCTTAGCAAAAATCGCAAATGAGGGCCAAAAGTTGTCGTCAAGGAAACAACAAAACAAAACTTTTCCTGTATTTCGACTGCCTCCAAAAGCACAGCAAAGGCATCAGAAAATGTCTACTTCTCATTCAACCCCTAACCCTAACCCTAGCTCGGGCACATTCATTAAACCAATCAAAAACCATGCCTTCACATGCTGTGTTCAAAAAGTTACCCGAATGACTCCAAACTCATCAGAAACATTTAATGTAATGCTTTCAAGCACCTTCAGTGTATCTGCACTGAATCTGCTTGTCATTTCTAGTATTTCTTGTTGGGGCAACTGCAGCTGGAATTCGGCATGAAAAAACATGATTTGTGGCATACTGGGGTCAGCATCACAATTTCCACTAAAGTTTGGCTAAAAGTATCACTTTATTTGGATTCCAATACAAATACCGAAAGAGTTCAGCACGTAAAAAGTGTATTTGAAAATTTTTGCATTTTTTACCATTATTGAGCGACAGCCGCGCGGCTTAGCAAAAATCGCAAATGAGGGCCAAAAGTTGTCGTCAAGGAAACAACAAAACAACACTTTTCCTGCATTTCGACTGCCTCCAAAAGCACAGCAAAGACATCAGAAAATGTCTACTTCTCATTCAAGCCCTAACCCTAACCCTAGCTCGGGCACTTTCATTAAACCAATCAAAAACCATGCCTTCACATGCTGTGTTCAAAAAGTTACCCGAATGACTCCAAACTCATCAGAAACATTGAATGTAATGCTTTAAAGCACCTTCAGTGTATCTGCACTGAATCTGCTTGTCATTTCCAGTATTTCTTGTTGGGTCAACTGCAGCTAGAATTCGGCATGAAAAAAGCATGATTTGTGGCATACTGGGGTCAGCATCACAATTTCCACTAAAGTTTGGCTAAAAGTATCACTTTATTTGGATTCCAATACAAAAAGCGAAAGAGTTCAGCACGTAAAAGGTGTATCTGAAAATTTTGGCATTTTTTACCATTTTGAGCGACAGCCGCGCGGCTTAGCAAAAATCGCAAATGAGGGCCAAAAGTTGTCATCAAGGAAACAACAAAACAACACTTTTCCTGCATTTCGACTGCCTCCAAAAGCACAGCAAAGGCATCAGAAAATGTCTACTTCTCATTCAAGCCCTAACCCTAACCCTAGCTTGGGCACTTTCATTAAAACAATTAAAAACCTTGAATTCACATGCTGTGTTCAAAAAGTTACCCGAATGACTCCAAACTCATCAGAAACATTGAATGTAATGCTTTCAAACACGTTCAGTTTATCTGCACTGAATCTGCTTGTCATTTCCACTATTTCTTGTTGGGTCAACTGCAGCTAGAATTCGGCATGAAAAAAGCATGATTTGTGGCATACTGGGGTCAGCATCACAATGTCCACTAAAGTTTGGCTAAAAGTATCACTTTATTTAGATTCCAATACAAAAAGCGAAAGAGTTCAGCACGTAAAAAGTGTATTTGAAAATTTTGGCATTTTTTACCATTTTTGAGCGACAGCCGCGCGGCTTAGCAAAAATCGCAAATGAGGGCCAAAAGTTGTCATCAAGGAAACAACAAAACAACAATTTTCCTGCATTTCGACTGCCTCCAAAAGCACAGCAAAGGCATGAGAAAATGTCTACTTCTCATTCAAGCACTAACCCTAACCCTAGCTCGGGCACTTTCATTAAACCAATCAATAACCATGCCTTCACATGCTGTGTTCAAAAAGTTACCCGAATGACTCCAAACTCATCAGAAACATTGAATGTAATGCTTTCAAACACGTTCAGTTTATCTGCTCTGAATCTGCTTGTCATTTCCAGTATTTCTTGTTGGGTCAACTGCAGCTGGAATTCGGCATGAAAAAACATGATTTGTGGCATACTGGGGTCAGCATCACAATTTCCACTAAAGTTTGGATAAAAGTATCACTTTATTTAGATTCCAATACAAAAAGCGAAAGAGTTCAGCATGTAAAAAGTGTATTTGAAAATTTTGGCATTTTTTACCATTATTGAGCGACAGCCGCGCGGCTTAGCAAAAATCGCAAATGAGGGCCAAAAGTTGTCGTCAAGGAAACAACAAAACAACACTTTTCCTGTATTTCGACTGCTCCAAAATTACAGCAAAGGCATCAGAAAATGTCTACTTCTCATTCAAAACCTAACCCTAACCCTAGCTTGGGCACTTTCATTAAACCAATCAAAAACCATGCCTTCACATGCTGTGTTCAAAAAGTTACCCGAATGACTCCAAACTCATCAGAAACATTGAATGTAATGCTTTCAAACACGTTCAGTTTATCTGCACTGAATCTGCTTGTCATTTCCAGTATTTCTTGATGGGTCAACTGCAGCTAGAATTCGGCATGAAAAAAGCATGATTTGTGGCATACTGGGGTCAGCATCACAATGTCCACTAAAGTTTGGCTAAAAGTATCACTTTATTTAGATTCCAATACAAAAAGCGAAAGAGTTCAGCACGTAAAAAGTGTATTTGAAAATTTTGGCATTGTTTACCATTTTTGAGCGACAGCCGCGCGGCTTAGCAAAAATCGCAAATGAGGGCCAAAAGTTGTCATCAAGGAAACAACAAAACAACACTTTTCCTGCATTTCGACTGCCTCCAAAAGCACAGCAAAGGCATGAGAAAATGTCTACTTCTCATTCAAGCACTAACCCTAACCCTAGCTCGGGCACTTTCATTAAACCAATCAATAACCATGCCTTCACATGCTGTGTTCAAAAAGTTACCCGAATGACTCCAAACTCATCAGAAACATTTAATGTAATGCTTTCAAGCACCTTCAGTGTATCTGCACTGAATCTGATTGTCATTTCCAGTATTTCTTGTTGGGTCAACTGCAGCTAGAATTCGGCATGAAAAAAGCATGATTTGTGGCATACTGGGGTCAGCATCACAATTTCCACTAAAGTTTGGCTAAAAGTATCACTTTATTTGGATTCCAATACAAAAAGCGAAAGAGTTCAGCACATAAAAATTGTATCTGAAAATTTTGGCATTTTTTACCATTTTTGAGCGACAGCCGCGCGGCTTATCAAAAATCGCAAATGAGGGCCAAAAGTTGTTGTCAAGGAAACAACAAAACAACACTTTTCCTGCATTTCGACTGCCTCCAAAAGCACAGCAAAGGCATCAGAAAATGTCTACTTCTCATTCAAGCCCTAACCCTAACCCTAGCTTGGGCACTTTCATTAAAACAATTAAAAACCTTGAATTCACATGCTGTGTTCAAAAAGTTACCCGAATGACTCCAAACTCATCAGAAACATTGAATGTAATGCTTTCAAACACGTTCAGTTTATCTGCACTGAATCTGCTTGTCATTTCCACTATTTCTTGTTGGGTCAACTGCAGCTGGAATTCGGCATGAAAAAACATGATTTGTGGCATACTGGGGTCAGCATCACAATTTCCACTAAAGTTTGGCTAAAAGTATCACTTTATTTGGATTCCAATACAAATACCGAAAGAGTTCAGCACGTAAAAAGTGTATTTGAAAATTTTGGCATTTTTTACCATTATTGAGCGACAGCCGCGCAGCTTAGCAAAAATCGCAAATGAGGGCCAAAAGTTGTCGTCAAGGAAACAACAAAACAACACTTTTCCTGTATTTCGACTGCCTCCAAAAGCACAGCAAAGGCATCAGAAAATGTCTACTTCTCATTCAAGCCCTAACCCTAACCCTAGCTTGGGCACTTTCATTAAACCAATCAAAAACCATGCCTTCACATGCTGTGTTCAAAAAGTTACCCGAATGACTCCAAACTCATCAGAAACATTGAATGTAATGCTTTCAAACACGTTCAGTTTATCTGCACTGAATCTGCTTGTCATTTCCAGTATTTCTTGTTGGGTCAACTGCAGCTTGAATTCGGCATGAAAAAAGCATGATTTGTGGCATACTGGGGTCAGCATCACAATTTCCACTAAAGTTTGGCTAAAAGTATCACATTATTTAGATTCCAATACAAAAAGCGAAAGAGTTCAGCATGTAAAAACTGTATTTGAAAATTTTGGCATTTTTTACCATTTTTGAGCGACAGCCGCGCGGCTTAGCAAAAATCGCAAATGAGGGCCAAAAGTTGTCATCAAGGAAACAACAAAACAACACTTTTCCTGCATTTCGACTGCCTCCAAAAGCACAGCAAAGACATCAGAAAATGTCTACTTCTCATTCAAGCCCTAACCCTAACCCTAGCTCGGGCACTTTCATTAAACCAATCAAAAACCATGCCTTCACATGCTGTGTTCAAAAAGTTACCCGAATGACTCCAAACTCATCAGAAACATTTAATGTAATGCTTTAAAGCACCTTCAGTGTATCTGCACTGAATCTGCTTGTCATTTCCAGTATTTCTTGTTGGGTCAACTGCAGCTAGAATTCGGCATGAAAAAAGCATGATTTGTGGCATACTGGGGTCATCATCACAATTTCCACTAAAGTTTGGCTAAAAGTATCACTTTATTTGGATTCCAATACAAAAAGCGAAAGAGTTCAGCACGTAAAAGGTGTATCTGAAAATTTTGGCATTTTTTACCATTTTGAGCGACAGCCGCGCGGCTTAGCAAAAATCGCAAATGAGGGCCAAAAGTTGTCATCAAGGAAACAACAAAACAACACTTTTCCTGCATTTCGACTGCCTCCAAAAGCACAGCAAAGGCATCAGAAAATGTCTACTTCTCATTCAAGCCCTAACCCTAACCATAGCTTGGGCACTTTCATTAAAACAATTAAAAACCTTGAATTCACATGCTGTGTTCAAAAAGTTACCCGAATGACTCCAAACTCATCAGAAACATTGAATGTAATGCTTTCAAACACGTTCAGTTTATCTGCACTGAATCTGCTTGTCATTTCCACTATTTCTTGTTGGGTCAACTGCAGCTAGAATTCGGCATGAAAAAAGCATGATTTGTGGCATACTGGGGTCAGCATCACAATTTCCACTAAAGTTTGGCTAAAAGTATCACTTTATTTGGATTCCAATACAAATGCCGAAAGAGTTCAGCACGTAAAAAGTGTATTTGAAAATTTTGGCATTTTTTACCATTATTGAGCGACAGCCGCGCAGCTTAGCAAAAATCGCAAATGAGGGCCAAAAGTTGTCGTCAAGGAAACAACAAAACAACACTTTTCCTGTATTTCGACTGCCTCCAAAAGCACAGCAAAGGCATGAGAAAATGTCTACTTCTCATTCAAGCCCTAACCCTAACCCTAGCTCGGGCACTTTCATTAAACTAATCAAAAACCATGCCTTCACATGCTGTCTTCAAAAAGTTACCCGAATGACTCCAAACTCATCAGAAACATTGAATGTAATGCTTTCAAACCCGTTCAGTTTATCTGCACTGAATCTCCTTGTCATTTCCAGTATTTCTTGTTGTGTCAACTGCAGCTAGAATTCGGCATGAAAAAAGCATGATTTGTGGCATACTGGGGTCAGCATTACAATTTCCACTAAAGTTTGGCTAAAATTATCACTTTATTTGGATTCCAATACAAAAAGCGAAAGAGTTCAGCACGTAAAAAGTGTATTTGAGAATTTTGGCATTTTTTACCATTTTTGAGCGACAGCCGCGCGGCTTAGCAAAAATCGCAAATGTGGGACAAAGGTTGTCGTCAAGGATACAACAAAACAACACTTTTCCTGCATTTCGACTGCCTCCAAAAGCACAGCAAAGACATCAGAAAATGTCTACTTCTCATTCAAGCCCTAACCCTAACCCTAGCTCCGGCACTTTCAAAAAAAACAATCAAAAACCTTCCCTTCACATGCTGTGTTCAAAAAGTTACCCGAATGACTCCGAACTCATCAGAAACATTTAATGTAATGCTTTCAAGCACCTTCAGTGTATCTGCACTGAATCTGCTTGTCATTTCCAGTATTTCTTGTTGGGTCAACTGCAGCTAGAATTCGGCATGAAAAAAGCATGATTTGTGGCATACTGGGGTCAGCATTACAATTTCCACTAAAGTTTGGCTAAAATTATCACTTTATTTGGATTCCAATACAAATACCGAAAGAGTTCAGCACGTAAAAAGTGTATTTGAAAATTTGGGCATTTTTTACCATTATTGAGCGACAGCCGCGCGGCTTAGCAAAAATCGCAAATGAGGGCCAAAAGTTGTCGTCAAGGAAACAACAAAACAACACTTTTCCTGCATTTCGACTGCCTCCAAAAGCACAGCAAAGGCATCAGAAAATGTCTACTTCTCATTCAAGCCCTAACCCTAACCCTAGCTCGGGCACTTTCATTAAACCAATCAAAAACCATGCCTTCACATGCTGTGTTCAAAAAGTTACCCGAATGACTCCAAACTCATCAGAAACATTGAATGTAATGCTTTCAAACCCGTTCAGTTTATCTGCACTGAATCTGCTTGTCATTTCCAGTATTTCTTGTTGGGTCAACTGCAGCTAGAATTCGGCATGAAAAAAGCATGATTTGTGGCATACTGGGGTCAGCATCACAATTTCCACTAAAGTTTGGCTAAAAGTATCACTTTATTTGGATTCCAATACAAAAAGCGAAAGAGTTCAGCACGTAAAAGGTGTATGTGAAAATTTTGGCATTTTTTACCATTTTTGAGCGACAGCCGCGCGGCTTAGCAAAAATCGCAAATGAGGGCCAAAAGTTGTTGTCAAGGAAACAACAAAACAACACTTTTCCTGCATTTCGACTGCCTCCAAAAGCACAGCAAAGGCATCAGAAAATGTCTACTTCTCATTCAAGCCCTAACCCTAACCCTAGCTCGGGCACTTTCATTAAACCAATCAAAAACCATGCCATCACATGCTGTGTTCAAAAAGTTACCCGAATGACTCCGAACTCATCAGAAACATTTAATGTAATGCTTTCAAGCACCTTCAGTGTATCTGCACTGAATCTGATTGTCATTTCCAGTATTTCTTGTTGGGTCAACTGCAGCTAGAATTCGGCATGAAAAAAGCATGATTTGTGGCATACTGGGGTCAGCATCACAATTTCCACTAAAGTTTGGCTAAAAGTATCACTTTATTTGGATTCCAATACAAAAAGCGAAAGAGTTCAGCACATAAAAAGTGTATCTGAAAATTTTGGCATTTTTTACCATTTTTGAGCGACAGCCGCGCGGCTTAGCAAAAATCGCAAAAGAGGGCCAAAAGTTGTCATCAAGGAAACAACAAAACAACACTTTTCCTGCATTTCGACTGCCTCCAAAAGCACAGCAAAGGCATCAGAAAATGTCTACTTCTCATTCAAGCCATAACCCTAACCCTAACTTGGGCACTTTCATTAAAACAATTAAAAACCTTGAATTCACATGCTGTGTTCAAAAAGTTACCCGAATGACTCCAAACTCATCAGAAACATTGAATGTAATGCTTTCAAACACGTTCAGTTTATCTGCACTGAATCTGCTTGTCATTTCCAGTATTTCTTGTTGGGTCAACTGCAGCTAGAATTCGGCATGAAAAAAGCATGATTTGTGGCATACTGGGGTCAGCATCACAATTTCCACTAAAGTTTGGCTAAAAGTATCACTTTATTTGGATTCCAATACAAAAAGCGAAAGAGTTCAGCACGTAAAAGGTGTATGTGAAAATTTTGGCATTTTTTACCATTTTTGAGCGACAGCCGCGCGGCTTAGCAAAAATTGCAAATGTGGGACAAAGGTTGTCGTCAAGGATACAACAAAACAACACTTTTCCTGCATTTCGACTGCCTCCAAAAGCACAGCAAAGACATCAGAAAATGTCTACTTCTCATTCAAGCCCTAACCCTAACCCTAGCTCCGGCACTTTCAAAAAAACCAATCAAAAACCTTCCCTTCACATGCTGTGTTCAAAAAGTTACCCGAATGACTCCGAACTCATCAGAAACATTTAATGTAATGCTTTCAAGCACCTTCAGTGTATCTGCACTGAATCTGCTTGTCATTTCCAGTATTTCTTGTTGGGTCAACTGCAGCTAGAATTCGGCATGAAAAAAGCATGATTTGTGGCATACTGGGGTCAGCATTACAATTTCCACTAAAGTTTGGCTAAAATTATCACTTTATTTGGATTCCAATACAAATACCGAAAGAGTTCAGCACGTAAAAAGTGTATTTGAAAATTTGGGCATTTTTTACCATTATTGAGCGACAGCCGCGCGGCTTAGCAAAAATCGCAAATGAGGGCCAAAAGTTGTCGTCAAGGAAACAACAAAACAACACTTTTCCTGCATTTCGACTGCCTCCAAAAGCACAGCAAAGGCATCAGAAAATGTCTACTTCTCATTCAAGCCCTAACCCTAACCCTAGCTCGGGCACTTTCATTAAACCAATCAAAAACCATGCCTTCACATGCTGTGTTCAAAAAGTTACCCGAATGACTCCAAACTCATCAGAAACATTGAATGTAATGCTTTCAAACCCGTTCAGTTTATCTGCACTGAATCTGCTTGTCATTTCCAGTATTTCTTGTTGGGTCAACTGCAGCTAGAATTCGGCATGAAAAAAGCATGATTTGTGGCATACTGGGGTCAGCATCACAATTTCCACTAAAGTTTGGCTAAAAGTATCACTTTATTTGGATTCCAATACAAATACCGAAAGAGTTCAGCACGTAAAAAGTGTATTTGAAAATTTGGGCATTTTTTACCATTATTGAGCGACAGCCGCGCGGCTTAGCAAAAATCGCAAATGAGGGCCAAAAGTTGTCGTCAAGGAAGCAACAAAACAACACTTTTCCTGTATTTCGACTGCCTCCAAAAGCACAGCAAAGGCATCAGAAAATGTCTACTTCTCATTCAAGCCCTAACCCTAACCCTAGCTCGGGCACTTTCATTAAACCAATCAAAAACCATGCCTTCACATGCTGTGTTCAAAAAGTTACCCGAATGACTCCAAACTCATCAGAAAAATTGAATGTAATGCTTTCAAACCCGTTCAGTTTATCTGCACTGAATCTGCTTGCCATTTCCAGTATTTCTTGTTGGGTCAACTGCAGCTAGAATTCGGCATGAATAAAGCATGATTTGTGGCATACTGGGGTCAGCATCACAATTTCCACTAAAGTTTGGCTAAAAGTATCACTTTATTTGGATTCCAATACAAAAAGCGAAAGAGTTCAGCACGTAAAAGGTGTATGTGAAAATTTTGGCATTTTTTACCATTTTTGAGCGACAGCCGCGCGGCTTAGCATAAATCGCAAATGAGGGCCAAAAGTTGTTGTCAAGGAAACAACAAAACAACACTTTTCCTGCATTTCGACTGCCTCCAAAAGCACAGCAAAGGCATCAGAAAATGTCTACTTCTCATTCAAGCCCTACCCCTAACCCTAGCTCGGGCACTTTCATTAAACCAATCAAAAACCATGCCTTCACATGCTGTGTTCAAAAAGTTACCCGAATGACTCCGAACTCATCAGAAACATTTAATGTAATGCTTTCAAGCACCTTCAGTGTATCTGCACTGAATCTGATTGTCATTTCCAGTATTTCTTGTTGGGTCAACTGCAGCTAGAATTCGGCATGAAAAAAGCATGATTTGTGGCATACTGGGGTCAGCATCACAATTTCCACTAAAGTTTGGCTAAAAGTATCACTTTATTTGGATTCCAATACAAAAAGCGAAAGAGTTCAGCACATAAAAAGTGTATCTGAAAATTTTGGCATTTTTTACCATTTTTGAGCGACAGCCGCGCGGCTTAGCAAAAATCGCAAATGAGGGCCAAAAGTTGTCATCAAGGAAACAACAAAACAACACTTTTCCTGCATTTCGACTGCCTCCAAAAGCACAGCAAAGGCATCAGAAAATGTCTACTTCTCATTCAAGCCCTAACCCTAACCCTAGCTCCGGCACTTTCAAAAAAACCAATCAAAAACTTTGAATTCACATGCTGTGTTCAAAAAGTTACCCGAATGACTCCAAACTCATCAGAAACATTGAATGTAATGCTTTCAAACCCGTTCAGTTTATCTGCACTGAATCTGCTTGTCATTTCCAGTATTTCTTGTTGGGTCAACTGCAGCTAGAATTCGGCATGAAAAAAGCATGATTTGTGGCATACTGGGGTCAGCATCACAATTTCCACTAAAGTTTGGCTAAAAGTATCACTTTATTTGGATTCCAATACAAATACCGAAAGAGTTCAGCACGTAAAAAGTGTATTTGAAAATTTGGGCATTTTTTACCATTATTGAGCGACAGCCGCGCGGCTTAGCAAAAATCGCAAATGAGGGCCAAAAGTTGTCGTCAAGGAAGCAACAAAACAACACTTTTCCTGTATTTCGACTGCCTCCAAAAGCACAGCAAAGGCATCAGAAAATGTCTACTTCTCATTCAAGCCCTAACCCTAACCCTAGCTCGGGCACTTTCATTAAACCAATCAAAAACCATGCCTTCACATGCTGTGTTCAAAAAGTTACCCGAATGACTCCAAACTCATCAGAAACATTGAATGTAATGCTTTCAAACCCGTTCAGTTTATCTGCACTGAATCTGCTTGCCATTTCCAGTATTTCTTGTTGGGTCAACTGCAGCTAGAATTCGGCATGAATAAAGCATGATTTGTGGCATACTGGGGTCAGCATCACAATTTCCACTAAAGTTTGGCTAAAAGTATCACTTTATTTGGATTCCAATACAAAAAGCGAAAGAGTTCAGCACGTAAAAGGTGTATGTGAAAATTTTGGCATTTTTTACCATTTTTGAGCGACAGCCGCGCGGCTTAGCAAAAATCGCAAATGAGGGCCAAAAGTTGTTGTCAAGGAAACAACAAAACAACACTTTTCCTGCATTTCGACTGCCTCCAAAAGCACAGCAAAGGCATCAGAAAATGTCTACTTCTCATTCAAGCCCTAACCCTAACCCTAGCTCGGGCACTTTCATTAAACCAATCAAAAACCATGCCTTCATATGCTGTGTTCAAAAAGTTACCCGAATGACTCCGAACTCATCAGAAACATTTAATGTAATGCTTTCAAGCACCTTCAGTGTATCTGCACTGAATCTGATTGTCATTTCCAGTATTTCTTGTTGGGTCAACTGCAGCTAGAATTCGGCATGAAAAAAGCATGATTTGTGGCATACTGGGGTCAGCATCACAATTTCCACTAAAGTTTGGCTAAAAGTATCACTTTATTTGGATTCCAATACAAAAAGCGAAAGAGTTCAGCACATAAAAAGTGTATCTGAAAATTTTGGCATTTTTTACCATTTTTGAGCGACAGCCGCGCTGCTTATCAAAAATCGCAAATGAGGGCCAAAAGTTGTTGTCAAGGAAACAACAAAACAACACTTTTCCTGCATTTCGACTGCCTCCAAAAGCACAGCAAAGGCATCAGAAAATGTCTACTTCTCATTCAAGCCCTAACCCTAACCCTAACTCGGGCACTTTCATTAAAACAATTAAAAACCTTGAATTCACATGCTGTGATCAAAAAGTTACCCGAATGACTCCAAACTCATCAGAAACATTGAATGTAATGCTTTCAAACCCGTTCAGTTTATCTGCACTGAATCTGCTTGTCATTTCCAGTATTTCTTGTTGGGTCAACTGCAGCTAGAATTCGGCATGAAAAAAGCATGATTTGTGGCATACTGGGGTCAGCATCACAATTTCCACTAAAGTTTGGCTAAAAGTATCACTTTATTTGGATTCCAATACAAATACCGAAAGAGTTCAGCACGTAAAAAGTGTATTTGAAAATTTGGGCATTTTTTACCATTATTGAGCGACAGCCGCGCGGCTTAGCAAAAATCGCAAATGAGGGCCAAAAGTTGTCGTCAAGGAAGCAACAAAACAACACTTTTCCTGTATTTCGACTGCCTCCAAAAGCACAGCAAAGGCATCAGAAAATGTCTACTTCTCATTCAAGCCCTAACCCTAACCCTAGCTCGGGCACTTTCATTAAACCAATCAAAAACCATGCCTTCACATGCTGTGTTCAAAAAGTTACCCGAATGACTCCGAACTCATCAGAAACATTTAATGTAATGCTTTCAAGCACCTTCAGTGTATCTGCACTGAATCTGCTTGTCATTTCCAGTATTTCTTGTTGGGTCAACTGCAGCTAGAATTCGGCATGAAAAAAGCATGATTTGTGGCATACTGGGGTCAGCATTACAATTTCCACTAAAGTTTGGCTAAAATTATCACTTTATTTGGATTCCAATACAAATACCGAAAGAGTTCAGCACGTAAAAAGTGTATTTGAAAATTTGGGCATTTTTTACCATTATTGAGCGACAGCCGCGCGGCTTAGCAAAAATCGCAAATGAGGGCCAAAAGTTGTCGTCAAGGAAACAACAAAACAACACTTTTCCTGCATTTCGACTGCCTCCAAAAGCACAGCAAAGGCATCAGAAAATGTCTACTTCTCATTCAAGCCCTAACCCTAACCCTAGCTCGGGCACTTTCATTAAACCAATCAAAAACCATGCCTTCACATGCTGTGTTCAAAAAGTTACCCGAATGACTCCAAACTCATCAGAAACATTGAATGTAATGCTTTCAAACCCGTTCAGTTTATTTGCACTGATTCTGCTTGTCATTTCCAGTATTTCTTGTTGGGTCAACTGCAGCTAGAATTCGGCATGAAAAAAGCATGATTTGTGGCATACTGGGGTCAGCATCACAATTTCCACTAAAGTTTGGCTAAAAGTATCACTTTATTTGGATTCCAATACAAAAAGCGAAAGAGTTCAGCACGTAAAAAGTGTATTTGAAATTTTTGGCATTGTTTACCATTTTTGAGCGACAGCCGCGCGGCTTAGCAAAAATCGCAAATGAGGGCCAAAAGTTGTCGTCAAGGAAACAACAAAACAACACTTTTCCTGCATTTCGACTGCCTCCAAAAGCACAGCAAAGGCATCAGAAAATGTCTACTTCTCATTCAAGCCCTAACCCTAACCCTAGCTCGGGCACTTTCATTAAACCAATCAAAAACCATGCCTTCACATGCTGTGTTCAAAAAGTTACCCGAATGACTCCGAACTCATCAGAAACATTTAATGTAATGCTTTCAAGCACCTTCAGTGTATCTGCACTGAATCTGATTGTCATTTCCAGTATTTCTTGTTGGGTCAACTGCAGCTAGAATTCGGCATGAAAAAAGCATGATTTGTGGCATACTGGGGTCAGCATCACAATGTCCACTAAAGTTTGGCTAAAAGTATCACTTTATTTGGATTCCAATACAAAAAGCGAAAGAGTTCAGCACGTAAAAAGTGTATTTGAAAATTTTGGCATTTTTTACCATTATTGAGCGACAGCCGCGCGGCTTAGCAAAAATCGCAAATGAGGGCCAAAAGTTGTCGTCAAGTAAACAACAAAACAACACTTTTCCTGTATTTTGACTGCCTCCAAAAGCACAGCAAAGGCATCAGAAAATGTCTACTTCTCATTCAAGCCCTAACCCTAACCCTAGCTCGGGCACTTTCATTAAACTAATCAAAAACCATGCCTTCACATGCTGTGTTCAAAAAGTTACCCGAATGACTCCAAACTCATCAGAAACATTTAATGTAATGCTTTCAAGCACCTTCAGTGTATCTGCACTGAATCTGCTTGTCATTTCTAGTATTTCTTGTTGGGTCAATTGCAGCTGGAATTCGGCATGAAAAAACATGATTTGTGGCATACTGGGGTCAGCATCACAATTTCCACTAAAGTTTGGCTAAAAGTATCACTTTATTTGGATTCCAATACAAATACCAAAAGAGTTCAGCACGTAAAAAGAGTATTTGAAAATTTTTGCATTTTTTACCATTATTGAGCGACAGCCGCGCGGCTTAGCAAAAATCGCAAATGAGGGCCAAAAGTTGTCATCAAGGAAACAACAAAACAACACTTTTCCTGCATTTCGACTGCCTCCAAAAGCACAGCAAAGGCATCAGAAAATGTCTACTTCTCATTCAAGCCCTAACCCTAACCCTAACTTGGGCACTTTCATTAAAACAATTAAAAACCTTGAATTCACATGCTGTGTTCAAAAAGTTACCCGAATGACTCCAAACTCATCAGAAACATTGAATGTAATGCTTTCAAACACGTTCAGTTTATCTGCACTGAATCTGCTTGTCATTTCCAGTATTTCTTGTTGGGTCAACTGCAGCTAGAATTCGGCATGAAAAAAGCATGATTTGTGGCATACTGGGGTCAGCATCACAATTTCCACTAAAGTTTGGCTAAAAGTATCACTTTATTTGGATTCCAATACAAAAAGCGAAAGAGTTCAGCACGTAAAAAGTGTATTTGAAAATTTTGGCATTTTTTACCATTTTTGAGTGACAGCCGCGCGGCTTAGCAAAAATCGCAAATGTGGGACAAAGGTTGTCGTCAAGGATACAACAAAACAACACTTTTCCTGCATTTCGACTGCCTCCAAAAGCACAGCAAAGACATCAGAAAATGTCTACTTCTCATTCAAGCCCTAACCCTAACCCTAGCTCCGGCACTTTCAAAAAAACCAATCAAAAACCTTCCCTTCACATGCTGTGTTCAAAAAGTTACCCGAATGACTCCGAACTCATCAGAAACATTTAATGTAATGCTTTCAAGCACCTTCAGTGTATCTGCACTGAATCTGCTTGTCATTTCCAGTATTTCTTGTTGGGTCAACTGCAGCTAGAATTCGGCATGAAAAAAGCATGATTTGTGGCATACTGGGGTCAGCATTACAATTTCCACTAAAGTTTGGCTAAAATTATCACTTTATTTGGATTCCAATACAAATACCGAAAGAGTTCAGCACGTAAAAAGTGTATTTGAAAATTTGGGCATTTTTTACCATTATTGAGCGACAGCCGCGCGGCTTAGCAAAAATCGCAAATGAGGGCCAAAAGTTGTCGTCAAGGAAGCAACAAAACAACACTTTTCCTGTATTTCGACTGCCTCCAAAAGCACAGCAAAGGCATCAGAAAATGTCTACTTCTCATTCAAGCCCTAACCCTAACCCTAGCTCGGGCACTTTCATTAAACCAATCAAAAACCATGCCTTCACATGCTGTGTTCAAAAAGTTACCCGAATGACTCCAAACTCATCAGAAACATTGAATGTAATGCTTTCAAACCCGTTCAGTTTATCTGCACTGAATCTGCTTGCCATTTCCAGTATTTCTTGTTGGGTCAAATGCAGCTATAATTCGGCATGAATAAAGCATGATTTGTGGCATACTGGGGTCAGCATCACAATTTCCACTAAAGTTTGGCTAAAAGTATCACTTTATTTGGATTCCAATACAAAAAGCGAAAGAGTTCAGCACGTAAAAGGTGTATGTGAAAATTTTGGCATTTTTTACCATTATTGAGCGACAGCCGCGCGGCTTAGCAAAAATCGCAAATGAGGGCCAAAAGTTGTCGTCAAGGAAACAACAAAACAACACTTTTCCTGTATTTCGACTGCCTCCAAAAGCACAGCAAAGGCATCAGAAAATGTCTACTTCTCATTCAAGCCCTAACCCTAACCCTAGCTCGGGCACTTTCATTAAACTAATCAAAAACCATGCCTTCACATGCTGTGTTCAAAAAGTTACCCGAATGACTCCAAACTCATCAGAAACATTTAATGTAATGCTTTCAAGCACCTTCAGTGTATCTGCACTGAATCTGCTTGTCATTTCTAGTATTTCTTGTTGGGTCAATTGCAGCTGGAATTCGGCATGAAAAAACATGATTTGTGGCATACTGGGGTCAGCATCACAATTTCCACTAAAGTTTGGCTAAAAGTATCACTTTATTTGGATTCCAATACAAATACCAAAAGAGTTCAGCACGTAAAAAGAGTATTTGAAATTTTTTGCATTTTTTACCATTATTGAGCGACAGCCGCGCGGCTTAGCAAAAATCGCAAATGAGGGCCAAAAGTTGTCATCAAGGAAACAACAAAACAACACTTTTCCTGCATTTCGACTGCCTCCAAAAGCACAGCAAAGGCATCAGAAAATGTCTACTTCTCATTCAAGCCCTAACCCTAACCCTAACTTGGGCACTTTCATTAAAACAATTAAAAACCTTGAATTCACATGCTGTGTTCAAAAAGTTACCCGAATGACTCCAAACTCATCAGAAACATTGAATGTAATGCTTTCAAACACGTTCAGTTTATCTGCACTGAATCTGCTTGTCATTTCCAGTATTTCTTGTTGGGTCAACTGCAGCTAGAATTCGGCATGAAAAAAGCATGATTTGTGGCATACTGGGGTCAGCATCACAATTTCCACTAAAGTTTGGCTAAAAGTATCACTTTATTTGGATTCCAATACAAAAAGCGAAAGAGTTCAGCACGTAAAAAGTGTATTTGAAAATTTTGGCATTTTTTACCATTTTTGAGTGACAGCCGCGCGGCTTAGCAAAAATCGCAAATGTGGGACAAAGGTTGTCGTCAAGGATACAACAAAACAACACTTTTCCTGCATTTCGACTGCCTCCAAAAGCACAGCAAAGACATCAGAAAATGTCTACTTCTCATTCAAGCCCTAACCCTAACCCTAGCTCCGGCACTTTCAAAAAAACCAATCAAAAACCTTCCCTTCACATGCTGTGTTCAAAAAGTTACCCGAATGACTCCGAACTCATCAGAAACATTTAATGTAATGCTTTCAAGCACCTTCAGTGTATCTGCACTGAATCTGCTTGTCATTTCCAGTATTTCTTGTTGGGTCAACTGCAGCTAGAATTCGACATGAAAAAAGCATGATTTGTGGCATACTGGGGTCAGCATTACAATTTCCACTAAAGTTTGGCTAAAATTATCACTTTATTTGGATTCCAATACAAATACCGAAAGAGTTCAGCACGTAAAAAGTGTATTTGAAAATTTGGGCATTTTTTACCATTATTGAGCGACAGCCGCGCGGCTTAGCAAAAATCGCAAATGAGGGCCAAAAGTTGTCGTCAAGGAAACAACAAAACAACACTTTTCCTGCATTTCGACTGCCTCCAAAAGCACAGCAAAGGCATCAGAAAATGTCTACTTCTCATTCAAGCCCTAACCCTAACCCTAGCTCGGGCACTTTCATTAAACCAATCAAAAACCATGCCTTCACATGCTGTGTTCAAAAAGTTACCCGAATGACTCCAAACTCATCAGAAACATTGAATGTAATGCTTTCAAACCCGTTCAGTTTATCTGCACTGAATCTGCTTGTCATTTCCACTATTTCTTGTTGGGTCAACTGCAGCTAGAATTCGGCATGAAAAAAGCATGATTTGTTGCATACTGGGGTCAGCATCACAATTTCCACTAAAGTTTGGCTAAAAGTATCACTTTATTTGGATTCCAATACAAATACCGAAAGAGTTCAGCACGTAAAAAGTGTATTTGAAAATCTGGGCATTTTTTACCATTATTGAGCGACAGCCGCGCGGCTTAGCAAAAATCGCAAATGAGGGCCAAAAGTTGTCGTCAAGGAAGCAACAAAACAACACTTTTCCTGTATTTCGACTGCCTCCAAAAGCACAGCAAAGGCATCAAAAAATGTCTACTTCTCATTCAAGCCCTAACCCTAACCCTAGCTCGGGCACTTTCATTAAACCAATCAAAAACCATGCCTTCACATGCTGTGTTCAAAAAGTTACCCGAATGACTCCAAACTCATCAGAAACATTGAATGTAATGCTTTCAAACCCGTTCAGTTTATCTGCACTGAATCTGCTTGCCATTTCCAGTATTTCTTGTTGGGTCAAATGCAGCTAGAATTCGGCATGAATAAAGCATGATTTGTGGCATACTGGGGTCAGCATCACAATTTCCACTAAAGTTTGGCTAAAAGTATCACTTTATTTGGATTCCAATACAAAAAGCGAAAGAGTTCAGCACGTAAAAGGTGTATGTGAAAATTTTGGCATTTTTTACCATTTTTGAGCGACAGCCGCGCGGCTTAGCAAAAATCGCAAATGAGGGCCAAAAGTTGTTGTCAAGGAAACAACAAAACAACACTTTTCCTGCATTTCGACTGCCTCCAAAAGCACAGCAAAGGCATCAGAAAATGTCTACTTCTCATTCAAGCCCTAACCCTAACCCTAGCTCGGGCACTTTCATTAAACCAATCAAAAACCATGCCTTCACATGCTGTGTTCAAAAAGTTACCCGAATGACTCCAAACTCATCAGAAACATTGAATGTAATGCTTTCAAGCACCTTCAGTGTATCTGCACTGAATCTGATTGTCATTTCCAGTATTTCTTGTTGGGTCAACTGCAGCTAGAATTCGGCATGAAAAAAGCATGATTTGTGGCATACTGGGGTCAGCATCACAATTTCCACTAAAGTTTGGCTAAAAGTATCACTTTATTTGGATTCCAATACAAAAAGCGAAAGAGTTCAGCACATAAAAAGTGTATCTGAAAATTTTGGCATTTTTTACCATTTTTGAGCGACAGCCGCGCGGCTTATCAAAAATCGCAAATGAGGGCCAAAAGTTGTTGTCAAGGAAACCACAAAACAACACTTTTCCTGCATTTCGACTGCCTCCAAAAGCACAGCAAAGGCATCAGAAAATGTCTACTTCTCATTCAAGCCCTAACCCTAACCCTAACTCGGGCACTTTCATTAAAACAATTAAAAACCTTGAATTCACATGCTGTGATCAAAAAGTTACCCGAATGACTCCAAACTCATCAGAAACATTGAATGTAATGCTTTCAAACACGTTCAGTTTATCTGCACTGAATCTGCTTGTCATTTCCAGTATTTCTTGTTGGGTCAACTGCAGCTAGAATTCGGCATGAAAAAAGCATGATTTGTGGCATACTGGGGTCAGCATCACAATTTCCACTAAAGTTTGGCTAAAAGTATCACTTTATTTGGATTCCAATACAAAAAGCGAAAGAGTTCAGCACGTAAAAAGTGTATTTGAAAATTTTGGCATTTTTTACCATTTTTGAGCGACAGCCGCGCGGGTTAGCAAAAATCGCTAATATGGGTCAAAAGTTGTCGTCAAGGAAACAACAAAACAACACTTTTCCTGCATTTCGACTGCCTCCAAAAGCACAGCAAAGACATCAGAAAATGTCTACTTCTCATTCAAGCCCTAACCCTAACCCTAGCTCCGGCACTTTCAAAAAAACCAATCAAAAACCTTCCCTTCACATGCTGTGTTCAAAAAGTTACCCGAATGACTCCGAACTCATCAGAAACATTTAATGTAATGCTTTCAAGCACCTTCAGTGTATCTGCACTGAATCTGCTTGTAATTTCCAGTATTTCTTGTTGGGTCAACTGCAGCTAGAATTCGGCATGAAAAAAGCATGATTTGTGGCATACTGGGGTCAGCATTACAATTTCCACTAAAGTTTGGCTAAAATTATCACTTTATTTGGATTCCAATACAAATACCAAAAGAGTTCAGCACGTAAAAAGTGTATTTGAAAATTTTGGCATTTTTTACCATTATTGAGCGACAGCCGCGCGGCTTAGCAAAAATCGCAAATGAGGGCCAAAAGTTGTCGTCAAGGAAACAACAAAACAACACTTTTCCTGCATTTCGACTGCCTCCAAAAGCACAGCAAAGGCATCAGAAAATGTCTACTTCTCATTCAAGCCCTAACCCTAACCCTAGCTCGGGCACTTTCATTAAACCAATCAAAAACCATGCCTTCACATGCTGTGTTCAAAAAGTTACCCGAATGACTCCAAACTCATCAGAAACATTGAATGTAATGCTTTCAAACCCGTTCAGTTTATCTGCACTGAATCTGCTTGTCATTTCCAGTATTTCTTGTTGGGTCAACTGCAGCTAGAATTCGGCATGAAAAAAGCATGATTTGTGGCATACTGGGGTCAGCATCACAATTTCCACTAAAGTTTGGCTAAAAGTATCACTTTATTTGGATTCCAATACAAAAAGCGAAAGAGTTCAGCACGTAAAAAGTGTATTTGAAAATTTTGGCATTGTTTACCATTTTTGAGCGACAGCCGCGCGGCTTAGCAAAAATCGCAAATGAGGGCCAAAAGTTGTCGTCAAGGAAACAACAAAACAACACTTTTCCTGCATTTCGACTGCCTCCAAAAGCACAGCAAAGGCATCAGAAAATGTCTACATCTCATTCAAGCCCTAACCCTAACCCTAGCTCGGGCACTTTCATTAAACCAATCAAAAACCATGCCTTCACATGCTATGTTCAAAAAGTTACCCGAATGACTCCGAACTCATCAGAAACATTTAATGTAATGCTTTCAAGCACCTTCAGTGTATCTGCACTGAATCTGATTGTCATTTCCAGTATTTCTTGTTGGGTCAACTGCAGCTAGAATTCGGCATGAAAAAAGCATGATTTGTGGCATACTGGGGTCAGCATCACAATTTCCACTAAAGTTTGGCTAAAAGTATCACTTTATTTGGATTCCAATACAACAAGGGAGAGTTCAGCACGTAAAAGGTGTATCTGAAAATTTTGGCATTTTTTACCATTTTTGAGCGACAGCCGCGCGGCTTAGCAAAAATCGCAAATGAGGGCCAAAAGTTGTTGTCAAGGAAACAACAAAACAACACTTTTCCTGCATTTCGACTGCCTCCAAAAGCACAGCAAAGGCATCAGAAAATGTCTACTTCTCATTCAAGCCCTAATACTAACCCTAACTCGGGCACTTTCATTAAAACAATTAAAAACCTTGAATTCACATGCTGTGTTCAAAAAGTTACCCGAATGACTCCAAACTCAACAGAAACATTGAATGTAATGCTTTTAAACATGTTCAGTTTATCTGCACTGAATCTGCTTGTCATTTCCAGTATTTCTTGTTGGGTCAACTGCAGCTAGAATTCGGCATGAAAAAAGCATGATTTGTGGCATACTGGGGTCAGCATCACAATTTCCACTAAAGTTTGGCTAAAAGTATCACTTTATTTGGATTCCAATACAAAAAGCGAAAGAGTTCAGCACGTAAAAAGTGTATTTGAAAATTTTGGCATTTTTTACCATTATTGAGCGACAGCCGCGCGGCTTAGCAAAAATCGCAAATGAGGGCCAAAAGTTGTCGTCAAGGAAACAACAAAACAACACTTTTCCTGTATTTCGACTGCCTCCAAAAGCACAGCAAAGGCATCAGAAAATGTCTACTTCTCATTCAAGCCCTAACCCTAATCCTAGCTCGGGCACTTTCATTAAACCAATCAAAAACCATGCCTTCACATGCTGTGTTCAAAAAGTTACCCGAATGACTCCAAACTCATCAGAAACATTGAATGTAATGCTTTCAAACCCGTTCAGTTTATCTGCACTGAATCTGCTTGTCATTTCCAGTATTTCTTGTTGGGTCAACTGCAGCTAGAATTCGGCATGAAAAAAGCATGATTTGTGGCATACTGGGGTCAGCATCACAATTTCCACTAAAGTTTGGCTAAAAGTATCACTTTATTTGGATTCCAATACAAAAAGCGAAAGAGTTCAGCACGTAAAAAGTGTATTTGAAAATTTTGGCATTGTTTACCATTTTTGAGCGACAGCCGCGCGGCTTAGTAAAAATCGCAAATGTGGGCCAAAAGTTGTCATCAAGGAAACAACAAAACAACACTTTTCCTGCATTTCGACTGCCTCCAAAAGCACAGCAAAGGCATGAGAAAATGTCTACTTCTCATTCAAGCCCTAACCCTAACCCTAGCTCGGGCACTTTCATTAAACCAATCAAAAACCATGCCTTCACATGCTGTGTTCAAAAAGTTACCCGAATGACTCCAAACTCATCAGAAACATTTAATGTAATGCTTTAAAGCACCTTCAGTGTATCTGCACTGAATCTGCTTGACATTTCCAGTATTTCTTGTTGGGTCAACTGCAGCTGGAATTCGGCATGAAAAAAGCATGATTTGTGGCATACTGGGGTCAGCATCACAATTTCCACTAAAGTTTGGCTAAAAGTATCGCTTTACTTGGATTCCAATACAAAAACCGAAAGAGTTCAGCACGTAAAAAGTGTATTTGAAAATTTTGGCATTTTTTACCATTTTTGAGCGACAGCCGCGCGGCTTAGTAAAAATCGCAAAATTGGGCCAAACGTTGTCGTCAAGGAAACAACAAAACAACACTTTTCCTGCATTTCGACTGCCTCCAAAAGCACAGCAAAGGCATCAGAAAATGTCAACTTCTCATTCAAGTCCTAACCCTACCCCTAGCTCAGGCACTTTCATTAAACCAATCAAAAACCTTGCCTTCACATGCTATATTCAAAAAGTTACCCTAATGACTCCAAACTCATCAGAAACATTGAATGTAAGCTTTAAAGCACCTTCAGTGTATCTGCACTGAATCTGCTTGACATTTCCAGTATTTCTTGTTGGGTCACCTGCAGCTGGAATTCTGCGTGAAAAAAGCATGATTTGTGGCATATTGGGGTCAGCATCACAATTTCCACTAACGTTTGGCTAAAAGTATCACTTTACTTGGATTCCAATACAACAACCGAAAGAGTTCAGCACATAAAAAGTGTATTTGAAAATTTTGGCATTTTTTACCATTTTTGAGTGACAGCTTATGTGGCAAATGTGGGCCAAAAGTTGTCGTCAAGGAAACAACAAAAAAACACTTTTCCTGCATTTCGACTGCCTCCAAAAGCACAGCAAAGGCATCAGAAAATGTCAACTTCTCATTCAAGTCCTAACCCTACCCCTAGCTCAGGCACTTTCATTAAACCAATCAAAAACCTTGCCTTCACATGCTATGTTCAAAAAGTTACCCTAATGACTCCAAACTCATCAGAAACATTGAATGTAATGCTTTAAAGCACCTTCAGTGTATCTGCACTGAATCTGCTTGACATTTCCAGTATTTCTTGTTGGGTCACCTGCAGCTGGAATTCGGCGTGAAAAAAGCATGATTTGTGGCATACTGGGGTCAGCATCACAATTTCCACTAACGTTTGGCTAAAAGTATCACTTTACTTGGATTCCAATACAACAACCGAAAGAGTTCAGCACATAAAAAGTGTATTTGAAAATTTTGGCATTTTTTAACATTTTTGAGTGACAGCTTATGTGGCAAATGTGGGCCAAAAGTTGTCGTCAAGGAAACAACAAAAAAACACTTTTCCTGCATTTCGACTGCCTCCAAATGCACAGCAAAGGCATCAGAAAATGTCTACTTCTCATTCAAGCCCTAATCCTAACCCTAGCTCGGGCACTTTCATTAAACCAATCAAAAACCTTGCTTTCACATGCTGTGTTCAAAAAGTTACCCGAATGACTCCAAACTCATCAGAAACATTGAATGTAATGCTTTAAAGCACCTTCAGTGTATCTGCACTGAATCTGCTTGACATTTCCAGTATTTCTTGTTGGGTCAACTGCAGCTGGAATACGGTGTGAACAATGGAAGATTTGTGGCATATTGGGGTTGGAATCACAATTTCCACGAACGTTTGGCTAAAAGTATAACTTTATTTGGATTCCAATACAAAAAGCGAAAGAGTTCAGCACTTAAAAAGTGTATTTGAAAATTTTGGCATTTTTTACCATTTTTGAGCGACAGCCGCGCGGCTTAGCAAAAATCGCAAATGTGGGCCAAAAGCTGTCGTCAAGGAAACAACAAAACAACACTTTTCCTGCATTTCGACTGCCTCCAAAAGCACAGCAAAGGCATCAGAAAATGTCTACTTCTCATTCAAGCCCTAACCCTAACCCTAGCTCGGGCACTTTCATTAAACCAATCAAAAACCTTGCCTTCACATGCTATGTTCAAAAAGTTACCCAAATGATTCCAAACTCATCAGAAACATTGAATGTAATGCTTTAAAGCACCTTCAGTGTATCTGCACTGTATCTGCTTGACATTTCTAGTATTTCTTGTTGGGTCACCTGCAGCTGGAATTCGGCGTGAAAAAAGCATGATTTGTGGCATACTGGGGTCAGCACCACAAATCATGCTTTTTTCACGCCGTATTCCAGCTGCAGTTGACCCAACTTTTGGCCCACGTTTGCGATTTTTGCTAAGCCGTGCGGTTTTCGCTCAAAAATGGTAAAAAATGCCAAAATTTTCAAATACAGTTTTTACGTCCTGAACTCTTTCGGTTTTTGTATTGGAATCCAAGTAAAGTGATACTTTTAGCCAAACTTTAGTGGAAATTGTGATGCTGAACCCAGTATGCCACAAATCATGCTTTTTTCACGCCAAATTCCAGCTGCAGTTGACCCCAAAAGAAATACTGGAAATGTCAAGCAGATTCAGTGCAGATACACTGAAGGTGCTTTAAAGCATTACATTCAATGTTTCTGATGAGTTTGGAGTCATTCGGGTAACTTTTTGAACAGAGCATGTGAAGGCATGGTTTTTGATTGGTTTAATGAAAGTGCCCGAGCTAGGGTTAGGGTTAGGGCTTGAATGAAAAGTAGACATTTTCTGATGCCTTTGCTGTGCTTTTGGAGGCAGTCGAAATGCAGGAAAAGTGTTGTTTTGTTGTTTCCTTGATGACAGCTTTTGGCCCACATTTGCGATTTTTGCTAAGCCGCGCGGCTGTCGCTCAAAAATGGTAAAAAATGCCAAAATCTTCAAATACACTTTCTATGTGCTGAACTCTTTCAGTTTTTGTATTGGAATCCAAGTAAAGGGATACTTTTAGCCAAACTTTAGTGGAAATTGTGATACTGAACCCAGTATGCCACAAATCATGCTTTTTTCACGCCAAATTCCAGCTGCAGGTGACCCAAAAAGAAATACTGGAAATGTCAAGCAGATTCAGTGCAGATACACTGAAGGTGCTTTAAAGCATTACATTCAATGTTTCTGATGAGTTTGGAGTCATTCGGGTAACTTTTTGAACATAGCATGTGAAGGCAAGGTTTTTGATTGGTTTAATGAAAGTGCCCGAGCTAGGGTTAGGGTTAGGGCTTGAATGAAAAGTAGACATTTTCTGATGCCTTTGCTGTGCTTTTGGAGGCAGTCGAAATGCAGGAAAAGTGTTGTTTTGTTGTTTCCTTGACGACAACTTTTGGCCCACATTTGCGATTTTTGCTAAGCCGCGCGGCTGTCGCTCAAAAATGGTAAAAAATGCCAAAATTTTCAAATACACTTTTTATGTGCTGAACTCTTTCAGTTTTTGTATTGGAATCCAAGTAAAGGGATACTTGTAGCCAAACGTTAGTGGAAATTGTGATGCTGACCCCAGTATGCCACAAATCATGCTTTTTTCACGCCGTATTCCAGCTGCAGTTGACCCAACAAGATATACTGAAAATGTCAAGCAGATACAGTGCAGATACACTGAAGGTGCTTTAAAGCATTACATTCAATGTTTCTGATGAGTTTGGAGTCATTCGGGTAATTTTTTTAACATAGCATGTGAAGGCAAGTTTTTTGATTGGTTTAATGAAAGTGCCCAAGCTAGGGTTAGGGTTAGGGCTTGAATGAAAAGTAGACATTTCCTGATGCCTTTGCTGTGCTTTTGGAGGCAGTCGAAATGCAGGAAAAGTGTTGTTTTGTTGTTTCCTTGACGACAACTTTTGGCCCACATTTGCGATTTTTGCTAAGCCGCGCGGCTGTCGCTCAAAAATGGTAAAAAATGCCAAAATTTTCAAATACACTTTTTATGTGCTGAACTCTTTCAGTTTTTGTATTGGAATCCAAGTAAAGGGATACTTTTAGCCAAACTTTAGTGGAAATTGTGATGCTGACCCCAGTGTGCCACAAATCATGCTTTTTTCACGCCAAATTCCAGCTGCAGGTGACCCAAAAAGAAATACTGGAAATGTCAAGCAGATTCAGTGCAGATACACTGATAGGTGCTTTAAAGCATTACATTCAATGTTTCTGATGAGTTTGGAGTCATTCGGGTAACTTTTTGAACACAGCATGTGAAGGCAAGGTTTTTGATTGGTTTAATGAAAGTGCCCGAGCTAGGGTTAGGGTTAGGGCTTGAATGAGAAGTAGACATTTTCTGATGCCTTTGCTGTGCTTTTGGAGGCAGTCGAAATGCAGGAAAAGTTTTGTTTTGTTGTTTCCTTGACGACAACTTTTGGCCCACTTTTGCGATTTTTGATAAGCCGCGCGGCTGTCGCTCAAAAATGGTAAAAAATGACAAAATTTTCAAATACAGTTTTTACGTGCTGAACTCTTTCGGTTTTTGTATTGGAATCCAAGTAAAGGGATACTTGTAGCCAAACGTTAGTGGAAATTTTGATGCTGACCCCAGTATGCCACAAATCATGCTTTTTTCACGCCAAATTCCAGCTGCAGTTGACCCCAAAAGAAATACTGGAAATGTCAAGCAGATTCAGTGCAGATACACTGAAGGTGCTTTAAAGCATTACATTCAATGTTTCTGATGAGTTTGGAGTCATTCGGGTAACTTTTTGAACATAGCATGTGAAGGCAAGGTTTTTGATTGGTTTAATGAAAGTGCCCGAGCTAGGGTTAGGGTTAGGGCTTGAATGAGAAGTAGACATTTTCTGATGCCTTTGCTGTGCTTTTGGAGGCAGTCGAAATGCAGGAAAAGTGTTGTTTTGTTGTTTCCTTGACGACAACTTCTGGCCCACATTTGCGATTTTTGCTAAGCAGCGCGGCTGTCGCTCAAAAATAGTAAAAAATGCCAAAATATTCAAATACAGTTTTTACGTGCTGAACTCTTTCGGTTTTTTTATTGGAATCCAAGTAAAGTATTACTTATAGCCAAACTTTAGTGGAAATTGTGATGCTGACCCCAGTATGCCACAAATCATGCTTTTTTCACGCCGAATTCCAGCTGCAGGTGACCCAAAAAGAAATACTGGAAATGTCAAGCAGATTCAGTGCAGATACACTGAAGGTCCTTTAAAGCATTACATTCAATGTTTCTGATGAGTTTGGAGTCATTCGGGTAACTTTTTGAACACAGCATGTGAAGGCAAGGTTTTTGATTGGTTTAATGAAAGTGCCCGAGCTAGGGTTAGGGTTAGGGCTTGAATGTGAAGTAGACATTTTCTGATGCCTTTGCTGTGCTTTTGGAGGCAGTCGAAATGCAGGAAAAGTGTTGTTTTGTTGTTTCCTTGACGACAACTTTTGGCCCACTTTTGCGATTTTTGCTAAGCCGCGCGGCTTTCGCTCAAAAACGGTTAAAAAATGCCAAAATTTTCAAATACAGTTTTTACGTGCTGAACTCTTTCGGTTTTTGTATTGGAATCCAAGTAAAGGGATACTTTTAGCCAAACTTTAGTGGAAATTGTGATGCTGACCCCAGTATGCCACAAATCATGCTTTTTTCACACCAAATTCCAGCTGCAGGGGACCCAAAAAGGAAATACTGGAAATGTCAAGCAGATTCAGTGCAGATACACTGAAGGTGCTTTAAAGCATTACATTCAATGTTTCTGATGAGTTCGGAGTCATTCGGGTAACTTTTTGAACACAGAATGTGAAGGCAAGGTATTTGATTGGTTTAATGAAAGTGCCCGAGCTAGGGTTAGGGTTAGGGCTTGAATGAGAAGTAGACATTTTCTGATGCCTTTGCTGTGCTTTTGGAGGCAGTCGAAATACAGGAAAAGTGTTGTTTTGTTGTTTCCTTGACGACAACTTTTGGCCCACTTTTGCGATTTTTGCTAAGCCGCGCGGCTTTCGCTCAAAAACGGTTAAAAAATGCCAAAATTTTCAAGTACAGTTTTTACGTGCTGAACTCTTTCGGTTTTTGTATTGGAATCCAAGTAAAGGGATACTTGTAGCCAAACGTTAGTGGAAATTTTGATGCTGACCCCAGTATGCCACAAATCATGCTTTTTTCACGCCAAATTCCAGCTACAGTGACCCAACAAGATATACTGAAAATATCAAGCAGATACAGTGCATATACACTGAAGGTGCTTTATAGCATTACATTCAATGTTTCTTATGAGTTTGGAGTCATTCGGGTAACTTTTTGAACATAGCATGTGAAGGCAAGGTTTTTGATTGGTTTAATGAAAGTGCCCGAGCTAGGGTTAGGGTTAGGGCTTGAATGAAAAGTAGACATTTTCTGATGCCTTTGCTGTGCTTTTGGAGGCAGTCGAAATGCAGGAAAAGTGTTGTTTTGTTGTTTCCTTGACGACAACTTTTGGCCCACATTTGCGATTTTTGCTAAGCCGCGCGGCTGTCGCTCAAAAATGGTAAAAAATGCCTAAATTTTCAAATACACTTTTTACGTGCTGAACTCTTTCAGTTTTTGTATTGGAATCCAAGTAAAGGGATACTTGTAGCCAAACGTTAGTGGAAATTTTGATGCTGACCCCAGTATGCCACAAATCATGCTTTTTTCACGCCAAATTCCAGCTACAGTGACCCAACAAGATATACTGAAAATATCAAGCAGATACAGTGCATATACACTGAAGGTGCTTTATAGCATTACATTCAATGTTTCTTATGAGTTTGGAGTCATTCGGGTAACTTTTTGAACATAGCATGTGAAGGCAAGGTTTTTGATTGGTTTAATGAAAGTGCCCGAGCTAGGGTTAGGGTTAGGGCTTGAATGAAAAGTAGACATTTTCTGATGCCTTTGCTGTGCTTTTGGAGGCAGTCGAAATGCAGGAAAAGTGTTGTTTTGTTGTTTCCTTGACGACAACTTTTGGCCCACATTTGCGATTTTTGCTAAGCCGCGCGGCTGTCGCTCAAAAATGGTAAAAAATGCCTAAATTTTCAAATACACTTTTTACGTGCTGAACTCTTTCAGTTTTTGTATTGGAATCCAAGTAAAGGGATACTTGTAGCCAAACGTTAGTGGAAATTGTGATGCTGACCCCAGTATGCCACAAATCATGCTTTTTTCACGCCAAATTCCAGCTGCAGGGGACCCAAAAAGGAAATACTGGAAATGTCAAGCAGATTCAGTGCAGATACACTGAAGGTGCTTTAAAGCATTACATTCAATGTTTCTGATGAGTTTGGAGTCATTCGGGTAACTTTTTGAACATAGCATGTGAAGGCAAGGTTTTTGATTGGTTTAATGAAAGTGCCCGAGCTAGGGTTAGGGTTAGGGCTTGAATGAGAAGTAGACATTTTCTGATGCCTTTGCTGTGCTTTTGGAGGCAGTCGAAATGCAGGAAAAGTGTTGTTTTGTTGTTTCCTTGACGACAACTTTTGGCCCACATTTGCGATTTTTGCTAAGCCGCGTGGCTGTCGCTCAAAAATGGTAAAAAATGCCAAAATTTTCAAATACACTTTTTACATGCTGAACTCTTTCAGTTTTTGTATTGGAATCCAAGTAAAGGGATACTTGTAGCCAAAACGTTAGTGGAAATTGTGATGCTGACCCCAGTATGCCACAAATCATGCTTTTTTAACGCCGTATTCCAGCTGCAGTTGACCCAACAAGATATACTGAAAATGTCAAGCAGATACAGTGCAGATACACTGAAGGTGCTTTAAAGCATTACATTCAATGTTTCTGATGAGTTCGGAGTCATTTGGGTAACTTTTTGAACACAGCATGTGAAGGCAAGGTTTTTGATTGGTTTAATGAAAGAGCCCGAGCTAGGGTTAGGGTTAGGGCTTGAATGAGAAGTAGACATTTTCTGATGCCTTTGCTGTGCGTTTGGAGACATTCGAAATGCAGGAAAAGTGTTGTTTTGTTGTTTCCTTGACGACAACTTGTGGCCCACATTTGCGATTTTTGCTAAGCCGCGCGGCTTTCGCTCAAAAATGGTAAAAAATGCCAAAATTTTCAAATACAGTTTTTACGTGCTGAACTCTTTCAGTTTTTGTATTGGAATCCAAGTAAAGGGTTACTTGTAGCCAAACGTTAGTGGAAATTGTGATGCTGACCCCAGTATGCCACAAATCATGCTTTTTTCACGCCACATTCCAGCTGCAGTTGACCCAAGAAGATATACTGAAAATATCAAGCAGATACAGTGCATATACACTGAAGGTGCTTTATAGCATTACATTCAATGTTTCTTATGAGTTTGGAGTCATTCGGGTAACTTTTTGAACATAGCATGTGAAGGCAAGGTTTTTGATTGGTTTAATGAAAGTGCCCGAGCTAGGGTTAGGGTTAGGGCTTGAATGAAAAGTAGACATTTTCTGATGCCTTTGCTGTGCTTTTGGAGGCAGTCGAAATGCAGGAAAAGTGTTGTTTTGTTGTTTCCTTGACGACAACTTTTGGCCCACATTTGCGATTTTTGCTAAGCCGCGCGGCTGTCGCTCAAAAATGGTAAAAAATGCCAAAATTTTCAAATACACTTTTTATGTGCTGAACTCTTTCAGTTTTTGTATTGGAATCCAAGTAAAGGGATACTTTTAGCCAAACTTTAGTGGAAATTGTGATGCTGACCCCAGTATGCCACAAATCATGCTTTTTTCACGCCAAATTCCAGCTGCAGGTGACACAAAAAGAAATTCTGGAAATGTCAAGCAGATTCAGTGCAGATACACTGAAGGTGCTTTAAAGCATTACATTCAATGTTTCTGATGAGTTTGGAGTCATTCGGGTAACTTTTTGAACATAGCATGTGAAGGCAAGGTTTTTGATTGGTTTAATGAAAGTGCCCGAGCTAGGGTTAGGGTTAGGGCTTGAATGAGAAGTAGACATTTTCTGATGCCTTTGCTGTGCTTTTGGAGGCAGTCGAAATGCAGGAAAAGTTTTGTTTTGTTCTTTCCTTGACGACAACTTTTGGCCCACATTTGCGATTTTTGCTAAGCCGCGCGGCTTTCGCTCAAAAATGGTAAAAAATGCCAAAATTTTCAAATACAGTTTTTACGTGCTGAACTCTTTCGGTTTTTGTATTGGAATCCAAGTAAAGGGATACTTTTAGCCAAACTTTAGTGGAAATTGTGATGCTGACCCCAGTATGCCACAAATCATGCTTTTTTCACGCCAAATTCCAGCTGCAGTTGACCCCAAAAGAAATACTGGAAATGTCAAGCAGATTCAGTGCAGATACACTGAAGGTGCTTTAAAGCATTACATTCAATGTTTCTGATGAGTTTGGAGTCATTCGGGTAACTTTTTGAACATAGCATGTGAAGGCAAGGTTTTTGATTGGTTTAATGAAAGTGCCCGAGCTAGGGTTAGGGTTAGGGCTTGAATGAGAAGTAGACATTTTCTGATGCCTTTGCTGTGCTTTTGGAGGCAGTCGAAATGCAGGAAAAGTGTTGTTTTGTTGTTTCCTTGACGACAACTTCTGGCCCACATTTGCGATTTTTGCTAAGCAGCGCGGCTGTCGCTCAAAAATAGTAAAAAATGCCAAAATATTCAAATACAGTTTTTACGTGCTGAACTCTTTCGGTTTTTTTATTGGAATCCAAGTAAAGTATTACTTATAGCCAAACTTTAGTGGAAATTGTGATGCTGACCCCAGTATGCCACAAATCATGCTTTTTTCACGCCGAATTCCAGCTGCAGGTGACCCAAAAAGAAATACTGGAAATGTCAAGCAGATTCAGTGCAGATACACTGAAGGTCCTTTAAAGCATTACATTCAATGTTTCTGATGAGTTTGGAGTCATTCGGGTAACTTTTTGAACACAGCATGTGAAGGCAAGGTTTTTGATTGGTTTAATGAAAGTGCCCGAGCTAGGGTTAGGGTTAGGGCTTGAATGTGAAGTAGACATTTTCTGATGCCTTTGCTGTGCTTTTGGAGGCAGTCGAAATGCAGGAAAAGTGTTGTTTTGTTGTTTCCTTGACGACAACTTTTGGCCCACTTTTGCGATTTTTGCTAAGCCGCGCGGCTTTCGCTCAAAAACGGTTAAAAAATGCCAAAATTTTCAAATACAGTTTTTACGTGCTGAACTCTTTCGGTTTTTGTATTGGAATCCAAGTAAAGGGATACTTTTAGCCAAACTTTAGTGGAAATTGTGATGCTGACCCCAGTATGCCACAAATCATGCTTTTTTCACACCAAATTCCAGCTGCAGGGGACCCAAAAAGGAAATACTGGAAATGTCAAGCAGATTCAGTGCAGATACACTGAAGGTGCTTTAAAGCATTACATTCAATGTTTCTGATGAGTTCGGAGTCATTCGGGTAACTTTTTGAACACAGAATGTGAAGGCAAGGTATTTGATTGGTTTAATGAAAGTGCCCGAGCTAGGGTTAGGGTTAGGGCTTGAATGAGAAGTAGACATTTTCTGATGCCTTTGCTGTGCTTTTGGAGGCAGTCGAAATACAGGAAAAGTGTTGTTTTGTTGTTTCCTTGACGACAACTTTTGGCCCACTTTTGCGATTTTTGCTAAGCCGCGCGGCTTTCGCTCAAAAACGGTTAAAAAATGCCAAAATTTTCAAGTACAGTTTTTACGTGCTGAACTCTTTCGGTTTTTGTATTGGAATCCAAGTAAAGGGATACTTGTAGCCAAACGTTAGTGGAAATTTTGATGCTGACCCCAGTATGCCACAAATCATGCTTTTTTCACGCCAAATTCCAGCTACAGTGACCCAACAAGATATACTGAAAATATCAAGCAGATACAGTGCATATACACTGAAGGTGCTTTATAGCATTACATTCAATGTTTCTTATGAGTTTGGAGTCATTCGGGTAACTTTTTGAACATAGCATGTGAAGGCAAGGTTTTTGATTGGTTTAATGAAAGTGCCCGAGCTAGGGTTAGGGTTAGGGCTTGAATGAAAAGTAGACATTTTCTGATGCCTTTGCTGTGCTTTTGGAGGCAGTCGAAATGCAGGAAAAGTGTTGTTTTGTTGTTTCCTTGACGACAACTTTTGGCCCACATTTGCGATTTTTGCTAAGCCGCGCGGCTGTCGCTCAAAAATGGTAAAAAATGCCTAAATTTTCAAATACACTTTTTACGTGCTGAACTCTTTCAGTTTTTGTATTGGAATCCAAGTAAAGGGATACTTGTAGCCAAACGTTAGTGGAAATTTTGATGCTGACCCCAGTATGCCACAAATCATGCTTTTTTCACGCCAAATTCCAGCTACAGTGACCCAACAAGATATACTGAAAATATCAAGCAGATACAGTGCATATACACTGAAGGTGCTTTATAGCATTACATTCAATGTTTCTTATGAGTTTGGAGTCATTCGGGTAACTTTTTGAACATAGCATGTGAAGGCAAGGTTTTTGATTGGTTTAATGAAAGTGCCCGAGCTAGGGTTAGGGTTAGGGCTTGAATGAAAAGTAGACATTTTCTGATGCCTTTGCTGTGCTTTTGGAGGCAGTCGAAATGCAGGAAAAGTGTTGTTTTGTTGTTTCCTTGACGACAACTTTTGGCCCACATTTGCGATTTTTGCTAAGCCGCGCGGCTGTCGCTCAAAAATGGTAAAAAATGCCTAAATTTTCAAATACACTTTTTACGTGCTGAACTCTTTCAGTTTTTGTATTGGAATCCAAGTAAAGGGATACTTGTAGCCAAACGTTAGTGGAAATTGTGATGCTGACCCCAGTATGCCACAAATCATGCTTTTTTCACGCCAAATTCCAGCTGCAGGGGACCCAAAAAGGAAATACTGGAAATGTCAAGCAGATTCAGTGCAGATACACTGAAGGTGCTTTAAAGCATTACATTCAATGTTTCTGATGAGTTTGGAGTCATTCGGGTAACTTTTTGAACATAGCATGTGAAGGCAAGGTTTTTGATTGGTTTAATGAAAGTGCCCGAGCTAGGGTTAGGGTTAGGGCTTGAATGAGAAGTAGACATTTTCTGATGCCTTTGCTGTGCTTTTGGAGGCAGTCGAAATGCAGGAAAAGTGTTGTTTTGTTGTTTCCTTGACGACAACTTTTGGCCCACATTTGCGATTTTTGCTAAGCCGCGTGGCTGTCGCTCAAAAATGGTAAAAAATGCCAAAATTTTCAAATACACTTTTTACATGCTGAACTCTTTCAGTTTTTGTATTGGAATCCAAGTAAAGGGATACTTGTAGCCAAAACGTTAGTGGAAATTGTGATGCTGACCCCAGTATGCCACAAATCATGCTTTTTTAACGCCGTATTCCAGCTGCAGTTGACCCAACAAGATATACTGAAAATGTCAAGCAGATACAGTGCAGATACACTGAAGGTGCTTTAAAGCATTACATTCAATGTTTCTGATGAGTTCGGAGTCATTTGGGTAACTTTTTGAACACAGCATGTGAAGGCAAGGTTTTTGATTGGTTTAATGAAAGAGCCCGAGCTAGGGTTAGGGTTAGGGCTTGAATGAGAAGTAGACATTTTCTGATGCCTTTGCTGTGCGTTTGGAGACATTCGAAATGCAGGAAAAGTGTTGTTTTGTTGTTTCCTTGACGACAACTTGTGGCCCACATTTGCGATTTTTGCTAAGCCGCGCGGCTTTCGCTCAAAAATGGTAAAAAATGCCAAAATTTTCAAATACAGTTTTTACGTGCTGAACTCTTTCAGTTTTTGTATTGGAATCCAAGTAAAGGGTTACTTGTAGCCAAACGTTAGTGGAAATTGTGATGCTGACCCCAGTATGCCACAAATCATGCTTTTTTCACGCCACATTCCAGCTGCAGTTGACCCAAGAAGATATACTGAAAATATCAAGCAGATACAGTGCATATACACTGAAGGTGCTTTATAGCATTACATTCAATGTTTCTTATGAGTTTGGAGTCATTCGGGTAACTTTTTGAACATAGCATGTGAAGGCAAGGTTTTTGATTGGTTTAATGAAAGTGCCCGAGCTAGGGTTAGGGTTAGGGCTTGAATGAAAAGTAGACATTTTCTGATGCCTTTGCTGTGCTTTTGGAGGCAGTCGAAATGCAGGAAAAGTGTTGTTTTGTTGTTTCCTTGACGACAACTTTTGGCCCACATTTGCGATTTTTGCTAAGCCGCGCGGCTGTCGCTCAAAAATGGTAAAAAATGCCAAAATTTTCAAATACACTTTTTATGTGCTGAACTCTTTCAGTTTTTGTATTGGAATCCAAGTAAAGGGATACTTTTAGCCAAACTTTAGTGGAAATTGTGATGCTGACCCCAGTATGCCACAAATCATGCTTTTTTCACGCCAAATTCCAGCTGCAGGTGACACAAAAAGAAATTCTGGAAATGTCAAGCAGATTCAGTGCAGATACACTGAAGGTGCTTTAAAGCATTACATTCAATGTTTCTGATGAGTTTGGAGTCATTCGGGTAACTTTTTGAACATAGCATGTGAAGGCAAGGTTTTTGATTGGTTTAATGAAAGTGCCCGAGCTAGGGTTAGGGTTAGGGCTTGAATGAGAAGTAGACATTTTCTGATGCCTTTGCTGTGCTTTTGGAGGCAGTCGAAATGCAGGAAAAGTTTTGTTTTGTTCTTTCCTTGACGACAACTTTTGGCCCACATTTGCGATTTTTGCTAAGCCGCGCGGCTTTCGCTCAAAAATGGTAAAAAATGCCAAAATTTTCAAATACAGTTTTTACGTGCTGAACTCTTTCGGTTTTTGTATTGGAATCCAAGTAAAGGGATACTTTTAGCCAAACTTTAGTGGAAATTGTGATGCTGACCCCAGTATGCCACAAATCATGCTTTTTTCACGCCAAATTCCAGCTGCAGGTGACCCAAAAAGAAATACTGGAAATGTCAAGCAGATTCAGTGCAGATACACTGAAGGTGCTTTAAAGCATTACATTCAATGTTTCTGATGAGTTTGGAGTCATTCGGGTAACTTTTTGAACATAGCATGTGAAGGCAAGGTTTTTGATTGGTTTAATGAAAGTGCCCGAGCTAGGGTTAGGGTTAGGGCTTGAATGAGAAGTAGACATTTTCTGATGCCTTTGCTGTGCTTTTGGAGGCAGTCGAAATGCAGGAAAAGTGTTGTTTTGTTTTTTCCTTGACGACAACTTTTGGCCCTCATTTGCGATTTTTGCTAAGCCGCGCGGCTGTCGCTCAAAAATGGTAAAAAATGCCAAAATTTTCAAATACACTTTTTATGTGCTGAACTCTTTCGGTTTTTGTATTGGAATCCAAGTAAAGGGATACTTTTAGCCAAACTTTAGTGGAAATTGTGATACTGACCCCAGTATGCCACAAATCATGCTTTTTTCACGCCAAATTCCAGCTGCAGGTGACCCAAAAAGAAATACTGGAAATGTCAAGCAGATTCAGTGCAGATACACTGAAGGTGCTTTAAAGCATTACATTCAATGTTTCTGATGAGTTTGGAGTCATTCGGGTAACGTTTTGAACATAGCATGTGAAGGCAAGGTTTTTGATTGGTTTAATGAAAGTGCCCGAGCTAGGGTTAGGGTTAGGGCTTGAATGAGAAGTAGACATTTTCTGATGCCTTTGCTGTGCTTTTGGAGGCAGTCGAAATGCAGGAAAAGTTTTGTTTTGTTCTTTCCTTGACGACAACTTTTGGCCCACATTTGCGATTTTTGCTAAGCCGCGCGGCTGTCGCTCAAAAATGGTAATAAATGCCAAAATTTTCAAATACACTTTTTATGTGCTGAACTCTTTCAGTTTTTGTATTGGAATCCAAGTAAAGGGATACTTTTAGCCAAACTTTAGTGGAAATTGTGATGCTGACCCCAGTATGCCACAAATCATGCTTTTTTCACGCCAAATTCCAGCTGCAGGTGACCCAAAAAGAAATACTGGAAATGTCAAGCAGATTCAGTGCAGATACACTGAAGGTGCTTTAAAGCATTACATTTAATGTTTCTGATGAGTTTGGAGTCATTCGGGTAACTTTTTGAACATAGCATGTGAAGGCAAGGTTTTTGATTGGTTTAATGAAAGTGCCCGAGCTAGGGTTAGGGATAGGGCTTCAATGAAAAGTAGACATTTTCTGATGCCTTTGCTGTGCTTTTGGAGGCAGTCGAAATGCAGGAAAAGTGTTGTTTTGGTGTTTCCTTGACGACAACTTTTGGCCCACATTTGCGATTTTTGCTAAGCCGCGCGGCTGTTGCTCAAAAATGGTAAAAAATGCCAAAATTTTCAAATACACTTTTTATGTGCTGAACTCTTTCAGTTTTTGTATTGGAATCCAAGTAAAGGGATACTTTTAGCCAAACTTTAGTGGAAATTGTGATACTGAACCCAGTATGCCACAAATCATGCTTTTTTCACGCCAAATTCCAGCTGCAGGTGACCCAAAAAGAAATACTGGAAATGTCAAGCAGATTCAGTGCAGATACACTGAAGGTGCTTTAAAGCATTACATTTAATGTTTCTGATGAGTTTGGAGTCATTCGGGTAACTTTTTGAACATAGCATGTGAAGGCAAGGTTTTTGATTGGTTTAATGAAAGTGCCCGAGCTAGGGTTAGGGATAGGGCTTCAATGAGAAGTAGACATTTTCTGATGCCTTTGCTGTGCTTTTGGAGGCAGTCGAAATGCAGGAAAAGTGTTGTTTTGTTGTTTCCTTGACGACAACTTTTGGCCCACATTTGCGATTTTTGCTAAGCCGCGCGGCTGTCGTTCAAAAATGGTAAAAAATGCCAAAATTTTCAAATACACTTTTTATGTGCTGAACTCTTTCAGTTTTTGTATTGGAATCCAAGTAAAGGGATACTTTTAGCCAAACTTTAGTGGAAATTGTGATACTGAACCCAGTATGCCACAAATCATGCTTTTTTCACGCCAAATTCCAGCTGCAGGTGACCCAAAAAGAAATACTGGAAATGTCAAGCAGATTCAGTGCAGATACACTGAAGGTGCTTTAAAGCATTACATTCAATGTTTCTGATGAGTTTGGAGTCATTCGGGTAACTTTTTGAACACAGCATGTGAAGGCAAGGTTTTTGATTGGTTTAATGAAAGTGCCCGAGCTAGGGTTAGGGTTAGGGCTTGAATGAGAAGTAGACATTTTCTGATGCCTTTGCTGTGCTTTTGGAGGCAGTCGAAATGCAGGAAAAGTGTTGTTTTGTTGTTTCCTTGACGACAACTTTTGGCCCACATTTGCGATTTTTACTAAGCCGCACGGCTGTCACTCAAAAATGGTAAAAAATGCCAAAATTTTCAAATACAGTTTTTACGTGCTGAACTCTTTCGGTTTTTGTATTGGAATCCAAGTAAAGGGATACTTGTAGCCAAACGTTAGTGGAAATTTTGATGCTGACCCCAGTATGCCACAAATCATGCTTTTTTCACGCCAAATTCCAGCTGCAGGTGACCCAAAAAGAAATACTGGAAATGTCAAGCAGATTCAGTGCAGATACACTGAAGGTGCTTTAAAGCATTACATTCAATGTTTCTGATGAGTTTGGAGTCATTCGGGTAACGTTTTGAACATAGCATGTGAAGGCAAGGTTTTTGATTGGTTTAATGAAAGTGCCCGAGCTAGGGTTAGGGGTAGGGCTTGAATGAGAAGTAGACATTTTCTGATGCCTTTGCTGTGCTTTTGGAGGCAGTCGAAATGCAGGAAAAGTTTTGTTTTGTTCTTTCCTTGACGACAACTTTTGGCCCACATTTGCGATTTTTGCTAAGCCGCGCGGCTGTCGCTCAAAAATGGTAAAAAATGCCAAAATTTTCAAATACACTTTTTACGTGCTGAACTCTTTCAGTTTTTGTATTGGAATCCAAGTAAAGGGATACTTTTAGCCAAACTTTAGTGGAAATTGTGATGCTGACCCCAGTATGCCACAAATCATGCTTTTTTCACGCCAAATTCCAGCTGCAGGTGACCCAAAAAGAAATACTGGAAATGTCAAGCAGATTCAGTGCAGATACACTGAAGGTGCTTTAAAGCATTACATTCAATGTTTCTGATGAGTTTGGAGTCATTCGGGTAACTTTTTGAACACAGCATGTGAAGGCAAGGTTTTTGATTGGTTTAATGAAAGTGCCCGAGCTAGGGTTAGGGTTAGGGCTTGAATGAGAAGTAGACATTTTCTGATGCCTTTGCTGTGCTTTTGGAGGCAGTCGAAATGCAGGAAAAGTGTTGTTTTGTTGTTTCATTGACGACAACTTTTGGCCCACATTTGCGATTTTTGCTAAGCCGCGCGGCTTTCGCTCAAAAATGGTAAAAAATGGCAAAATTTTCAAATACAGTTTTTACGTGCTGAACTCTTTCGGTTTTTGTATTGGAATCCAAGTAAAGGGATACTTTTAGCCAAACTTTAGTGGAAATTGTGATGCTGACCCCAGTATGCCACAAATCATGCTTTTTTCACGCCAAATTCCAGCTGCAGGTGACCCAAAAAGAAATACTGGAAATGTCAAGCAGATTCAGTGCAGATACACTGAAGGTGCTTTAAAGCATTACATTTAATGTTTCTGATGAGTTTGGAGTCATTCGGGTAACTTTTTGAACATAGCATGTGAAGGCAAGGTTTTTGATTGGTTTAATGAAAGTGCCCGAGCTAGGGTTAGGGATAGGGCTTCAATGAAAAGTAGACATTTTCTGATGCCTTTGCTGTGCTTTTGGAGGCAGTCGAAATGCAGGAAAAGTGTTGTTTTGTTGTTTCCTTGATGACAACTTTTGGCCCTCATTTGCGATTTTTGCTAAGCCGCGCGGCTGTCGCTCAATAATGGTAAAAAATGCAAAAATTTTCAAATACACTTTTTATGTGCTGAACTCTTTCGGTTTTTGTATTGGAATCCAAGTAAAGGGATACTTGTAGCCAAACGTTAGTGGAAATTTTGATGCTGACCCCAGTATGCCACAAATCATGCTTTTTTCACGCCAAATTCCAGCTGCAGGTGACCCAAAAAGAAATACTGGAAATGTCAAGCAGATTCAGTGCAGATACACTGAAGGTGCTTTAAAGCATTACATTCAATGTTTCTGATGAGTTTGGAGTCATTCGGGTAACTTTTTGAACACAGCATGTGAAGGCAAGGTTTTTGATTGGTTTAATGAAAGTGCCCGAGCTAGGGTTAGGGTTAGGGCTTGAATGAGAAGTAGACATTTTCTGATGCCTTTGCTGTGCTTTTGGAGGCAGTCGAAATGCAGGAAAAGTGTTGTTTTGTTGTTTCATTGACGACAACTTTTGGCCCACATTTGCGATTTTTGCTAAGCCGCGCGGCTTTCGCTCAAAAATGGTAAAAAATGCCAAAATTTTCAAATACAGTTTTTACGTGCTGAACTCTTTCGTTTTTTGTATTGGAATCCAAGTAAAGGGATACTTGTAGCCAAACGTTAGTGGAAATTTTGATGCTGACCCCAGTATGCCACAAATCATGCTTTTTTCACGCCAAATTCCAGCTGCAGTTGACCCCACAAGAAATACTGGAAATGTCAAGCAGATTCAGTGCAGATGCACTGAAGGTGCTTTAAAGCATTACATTCAATGTTTCTGATGAGTTTGGAGTCATTCGGGTAACTTTTTGAACATAGCATGTGAAGGCAAGGTTTTTGATTGGTTTAATGAAAGTGCCCGAGCTAGGGTTAGGGTTAGGGCTTGAGTGAGAAGTAGACATTTTCTGATGCCTTTGCTGTGCTTTTGGAGGCAGTCGAAATGCAGGAAAAGTGTTGTTTTGTTGTTTCCTTGACGACAACTTTTGGCCCACATTTGCGATTTTTGCTAAGCCGCGCGGCTTTCGCTCAAAAATGGTAAAAAATGCCAAAATTTTCAAATACAGTTTTTACGTGCTGAACTCTTTCGGTTTTTGTATTGGAATCCAAGTAAAGGGATACTTTTAGCCAAACTTTAGTGGAAATTGTGATGCTGACCCCAGTATGCCACAAATCATGCTTTTTTCACGCCAAATTCCAGCTGCAGGGGACCCAAAAAGGAAATACTGGAAATGTCAAGCAGATTCAGTGCAGATACACTGAAGGTGCTTTAAAGCATTACATTCAATGTTTCTGATGAGTTTGGAGTCATTCGGGTAACTTTTTGAACATAGCATGTGAAGGCAAGGTTTTTGATTGGTTTAATGAAAGTGCCCGAGCTAGGGTTAGGGTTAGGGCTTGAATGAGAAGTAGACATTTTCTGATGCCTTTGCTGTGCTTTTGGAGGCAGTCGAAATGCAGGAAAAGTGTTGTTTTGTTGTTTCCTTGACGACAACTTTTGGCCCACATTTGCGATTTTTGCTAAGCCGCGCGGCTGTCGCTCAATAATGGTAAAAAATGCCTAAATTTTCAAATACACTTTTTACGTGCTGAACTCTTTCAGTTTTTGTATTGGAATCCAAGTAAAGGGATACTTGTAGCCAAACGTTAGTGGAAATTTTGATGCTGACCCCAGTATGCCACAAATCATGCTTTTTTCACGCCAAATTCCAGCTGCAGGTGACCCAAAAAGAAATACTGGAAATGTCAAGCAGATTCAGTGCAGATACACTGAAGGTGCTTTAAAGCATTACATTCAATGTTTCTGATGAGTTTGGAGTCATTCGGGTAACTTTTTGAACATAGCATGTGAAGGCAAGGTTTTTGATTAGTTTAATGAAAGTGCCCGAGCTAGGGTTAGGGTTAGGGCTTGAATGAGAAGTAGACATTTTCTGATGCCTTTGCTGTGCTTTTGGAGGCAGTTGAAATGCAGGAAAAGTGTTGTTTTGTTGTTTCCTTGACGACAACTTTTGGCCCACATTTGCGATTTTTGCTAAGCCGCGTGGCTGTCGCTCAAAAATGGTAAAAAATGCCAAAATTTTCAAATACACTTTTTACGTGCTGAACTCTTTCAGTTTTTGTATTGGAATCCAAGTAAAGGGATACTTGTAGCCAAAACGTTAGTGGAAATTGTGATGCTGACCCCAGTATGCCACAAATCATGCTTTTTTAACGCCGTATTCCAGCTGCAGTTGACCCAACAAGATATACTGAAAATGTCAAGCAGATACAGTGCAGATACACTGAAGGTGCTTTAAAGCATTACATTCAATGTTTCTGATGAGTTCGGAGTCATTCGGGTAACTTTTTGAACACAGCATGTGAAGGCAAGGTTTTTGATTGGTTTAATGAAAGAGCCCGAGCTAGGGTTAGGGTTAGGGCTTGAATGAGAAGTAGACATTTTCTGATGCCTTTGCTGTGCGTTTGGAGACATTCGAAATGCAGGAAAAGTGTTGTTTTGTTGTTTCCTTGACGACAACTTGTGGCCCACATTTGCGATTTTTGCTAAGCCGCGCGGCTTTCGCTCAAAAATGGTAAAAAATGCCAAAATTTTCAAATACAGTTTTTACGTGCTGAACTCTTTCAGTTTTTGTATTGGAATCCAAGTAAAGGGTTACTTGTAGCCAAACGTTAGTGGAAATTGTGATGCTGACCCCAGTATGCCACAAATCATGCTTTTTTCACGCCAAATTCCAGCTGCAGTTGACCCAACAAGATATACTGAAAATATCAAGCAGATACAGTGCATATACACTGAAGGTGCTTTATAGCATTACATTCAATGTTTCTTATGAGTTTGGAGTCATTCGGGTAACTTTTTGAACATAGCATGTGAAGGCAAGGTTTTTGATTGGTTTAATGAAAGTGCCCGAGCTAGGGTTAGGGTTAGGGCTTGAATGAAAAGTAGACATTTTCTGATGCCTTTGCTGTGCTTTTGGAGGCAGTCGAAATGCAGGAAAAGTGTTGTTTTGTTGTTTCCTTGACGACAACTTTTGGCCCACATTTGCGATTTTTGCTAAGCCGCGCGGCTGTCGCTCAAAAATGGTAAAAAATGCCAAAATTTTCAAATACACTTTTTATGTGCTGAACTCTTTCAGTTTTTGTATTGGAATCCAAGTAAAGGGATACTTTTAGCCAAACTTTAGTGGAAATTGTGATGCTGACCCCAGTATGCCACAAATCATGCTTTTTTCACGCCAAATTCCAGCTGCAGGTGACCCAAAAAGAAATTCTGGAAATGTCAAGCAGATTCAGTGCAGATACACTGAAGGTGCTTTAAAGCATTACATTCAATGTTTCTGATGAGTTTGGAGTCATTCGGGTAACTTTTTGAACATAGCATGTGAAGGCAAGGTTTTTGATTGGTTTAATGAAAGTGCCCGAGCTAGGGTTAGGGATAGGGCTTCAATGAAAAGTAGACATTTTCTGATGCCTTTGCTGTGCTTTTGGAGGCAGTCGAAATGCAGGAAAAGTGTTGTTTTGTTGTTTCCTTGACGACAACTTTTGGCCCACATTTGCGATTTTTGCTAAGCCGCGCGGCTGTCGCTCAAAAATGGTAAAAAATGCCAAAATTTTCAAATACACTTTTTATGTGCTGAACTCTTTCAGTTTTTGTATTGGAATCCAAGTAAAGGGATACTTTTAGCCAAACTTTAGTGGAAATTGTGATACTGACCCCAGTATGCCACAAATCATGCTTTTTTCACGCCAAATTCCAGCTGCAGGTGACCCAAAAAGAAATACTGGAAATGTCAAGCAGATTCAGTGCAGATACACTGAAGGTGCTTTAAAGCATTACATTCAATGTTTCTGATGAGTTCGGAGTCATTCGGGTAACTTTTTGAACACAGCATGTGAAGGCAAGGTATTTGATTGGTTTAATGAAAGTGCCCGAGCTAGGGTTAGGGTTAGGGCTTGAATGAGAAGTAGACATTTTCTGATGCCTTTGCTGTGCTTTTGGAGGCAGTCGAAATGCAGGAAAAGTTTTGTTTTGTTCTTTCCTTGACGACAACTTTTGGCCCACATTTGCGATTTTTGCTAAGCCGCGCGGCTTTCGCTCAACAATGGTAAAAAATGCCAAAATTTTCAAATACAGTTTTTACGTGCTGAACTCTTTCGGTTTTTGTATTGGAATCCAAGTAAAGGGATACTTGTAGCCAAACGTTAGTGGAAATTTTGATGCTGACCCCAGTATGCCACAAATCATGCTTTTTTCACGCGAAATTTCAGCTGCAGTTGACCCCACAAGAAATACTGGAAATGTCAAGCAGATTCAGTGCAGATACACTGAAGGTGCTTTAAAGCATTACATTCAATGTTTCTGATGAGTTTGGAGTCATTCGGGTAACTTTTTGAACATAGCATGTGAAGGCAAGGTTTTTGATTGGTTTAATGAAAGTGCCCGAGCTAGGGTTAGGGTTAGGGCTTGAATGAGAAGTAGACATTTTCTGATGCCTTTGCTGTGCTTTTGGAGGCAGTCGAAATGCAGGAAAAGTGTTGTTTTGTTGTTTCCTTGACGACAACTTTTGGCCCACATTTCCGATTTTTGCTAAGCCGCGTGGCTGTCGCTCAAAAATGATAAAAAATGCCAAAATTTTCAAATACACTTTTTACGTGCTGAACTCTTTCAGTTTTTGTATTGGAATCCAAGTAAAGGGATACTTGTAGCCAAACGATAGTGGAAATCTTGATGCTGACCCCAGTATGCCACAAATCATGCTTTTTTCACGCGAAATTTCAGCTGCAGTTGACCCCACAAAAAATACTGGAAATGTCAAGCAGATTCAGTGCAGATACACTGAAGGTGCTTTAAAGCATTACATTCAATGTTTCTGATGAGTTTGGAGTCATTCGGGAAAATTTTTGAACATAGCATGTGAAGGCAAGGTTTTTGATTGGTTTAATGAAAGTGCCCGAGCTAGGGTTAGGGTTAGGGCTTGAATGAAAAGTAGACATTTTCTGATGCCTTTGCTGTGCTTTTGGAGGCAGTCGAAATGCAGGAAAAGTGTTGTTTTGTTGTTTCCTTGACGACAACTTTTGGCCCACATTTGCGATTTTTGCTAAGCCGCGCGGCTGTCGCTCAAAAATGGTAAAAAATGCCAAAATTTTCAAATACACTTTTTATGTGCTGAACTCTTTCAGTTTTTGTATTGGAATCCAAGTAAAGGGATACTTTTAGCCAAACTTTAGTGGAAATTGAGATGCTGACCCCAGTATGCCACAAATCATGCTTTTTTCACGCCAAATTCCAGCTGCAGGTGACCCAAAAAGAAATACTGGAAATGTCAAGCAGATTCAGTGCAGATACACTGAAGGTGCTTTAAAGCATTACATTCAATGTTTCTGATGAGTTTGGAGTCATTCGGGTAACTTTTTGAACATAGCATGTGAAGGCAAGGTTTTTGATTGGTTTAATGAAAGTGCCCGAGCTAGGGTTAGGGATAGGGCTTCAATGAAAAGTAGACATTTTCTGATGCCTTTGCTGTGCTTTTGGAGGCAGTCGAAATGCAGGAAAAGTGTTGTTTTGTTGTTTCCTTGACGACAACTTTTGGCCCACATTTGCGATTTTTGCTAAGCCGCGCGGCTGTCGCTCAAAAATGGTAAAAAATGCCAAAATTTTCAAATACACTTTTTATGTGCTGAACTCTTTCAGTTTTTGTATTGGAATCCAAGTAAAGGGATACTTTTAGCCAAACTTTAGTGGAAATTGTGATACTGACCCCAGTATGCCACAAATCATGCTTTTTTCACGCCAAATTCCAGCTGCAGTTGACCCCACAAGAAATACTGGAAATGTCAAGCAGATTCAGTGCAAATACACTGAAGGTGCTTTAAAGCATTACATTCAATGTTTCTGATGAGTTCGGAGTCATTCGGGTAACTTTTTGAACACAGCATGTGAAGGCAAGGTATTTGATTGGTTTAATGAAAGTGCCCGAGCTAGGGTTAGGGTTAGTGCTTGAATGAGAAGTAGACATTTTCTGATGCCTTTGCTGTGCTTTTGGAGGCAGTCGAAATGCAGGAAAAGTTTTGTTTTGTTCTTTCCTTGACGACAACTTTTGGCCCACATTTGCGATTTTTGCTAAGCCGCGCGGCTTTCGCTCAAAAATGGTAAAAAATGCCAAAATTTTCAAATACAGTTTTTACGTGCTGAACTCTTTCGGTTTTTGTATTGGAATCCAAGTAAAGGGATACTTGTAGCCAAACGTTAGTGGAAATTTTGATGCTGACCCCAGTATGCCACAAATCATGCTTTTTTCACGCGAAATTTCAGCTGCAGTTGACCCCACAAGAAATACTGGAAATGTCAAGCAGATTCAGTGCAGATACACTGAAGGTGCTTTAAAGCATTACATTCAATGTTTCTGATGAGTTTGGAGTCATTCGGGTAAATTTTTGAACATAGCATGTGAAGGCAAGGTTTTTGATTGGTTTAATGAAAGTGCCCGAGCTAGGGTTAGGGTTAGGGCTTGAATGAAAAGTAGACATTTTCTGATGCCTTTGCTGTGCTTTTGGAGGCAGTCGAAATGCAGGAAAAGTGTTGTTTTGTTGTTTCCTTGACGACAACTTTTGGCCCACATTTGCGATTTTTGCTAAGCCGCGCGGCTGTCGCTCAAAAATGGTAAAAAATGCCAAAATTTTCAAATACACTTTTTATGTGCTGAACTCTTTCAGTTTTTGTATTGGAATCCAAGTAAAGGGATACTTTTAGCCAAACTTTAGTGGAAATTGTGATGCTGACCCCAGTATGCCACAAATCATGCTTTTTTCACGCCAAATTCCAGCTGCAGGTGACCCAAAAAGAAATACTGGAAATGTCAAGCAGATTCAGTGCAGATACACTGAAGGTGCTTTAAAGCATTACATTCAATGTTTCTGATGAGTTTGGAGTCATTCGGGTAACTTTTTGAACATAGCATGTGAAGGCAAGGTTTTTGATTGGTTTAATGAAAGTGCCCGAGCTAGGGTTAGGGATAGGGCTTCAATGAAAAGTAGACATTTTCTGATGCCTTTGCTGTGCTTTTGGAGGCAGTCGAAATGCAGGAAAAGTGTTGTTTTGTTGTTTCCTTGACGACAACTTTTGGCCCACATTTGCGATTTTTGCTAAGCCGCGCGGCTGTCGCTCAAAAATGGTAAAAAATGCCAAAATTTTCAAATACACTTTTTATGTGCTGAACTCTTTCAGTTTTTGTATTGGAATCCAAGTAAAGGGATACTTTTAGCCAAACTTTAGTGGAAATTGTGATACTGACCCCAGTATGCCACAAATCATGCTTTTTTCACGCCAAATTCCAGCTGCAGGTGACCCAAAAAGAAATACTGGAAATGTCAAGCAGATTCAGTGCAGATACACTGAAGGTGCTTTAAAGCATTACATTCAATGTTTCTGATGAGTTTGGAGTCATTCGGGTAACTTTTTGAACACAGCATGTGAAGGCAAGGTTTTTGATTGGTTTAATGAAAGAGCCCGAGCTAGGGTTAGGGTTAGGGCTTGAATGAGAAGTACACATTTTCTGATGCCTTTGCTGTGCTTTTGGAGGCAGTCGAAATGCAGGAAAAGTGTTGTTTTGTTGTTTCCTTGACGACAACTTTTGGCCCACATTTGCGATTTTTACTAAGCCGCACGGCTGTCGCTCAAAAATGGTAAAAAATGCCAAAATTTTCAAATACAGTTTTTACGTGCTGAACTCTTTCGTTTTTTGTATTGGAATCCAAGTAAAGGGATACTTGTAGCCAAACGTTAGTGGAAATTTTGATGCTGACCCCAGTATGCCACAAATCATGCTTTTTTCACGCCAAATTCCAGCTGCAGTTGACCCCACAAGAAATACTGGAAATGTCAAGCAGATTCAGTGCAGATGCACTGAAGGTGCTTTAAAGCATTACATTCAATGTTTCTGATGAGTTTGGAGTCATTCGGGTAACTTTTTGAACATAGCATGTGAAGGCAAGGTTTTTGATTGGTTTAATGAAAGTGCCCGAGCTAGGGTTAGGGTTAGGGCTTGAGTGAGAAGTAGACATTTTCTGATGCCTTTGCTGTGCTTTTGGAGGCAGTCGAAATGCAGGAAAAGTGTTGTTTTGTTGTTTCCTTGACGACAACTTTTGGCCCACATTTGCGATTTTTGCTAAGCCGCGCGGCTTTCGCTCAAAAATGGTAAAAAATGCCAAAATTTTCAAATACAGTTTTTACGTGCTGAACTCTTTCGGTTTTTGTATTGGAATCCAAGTAAAGGGATACTTTTAGCCAAACTTTAGTGGAAATTGTGATGCTGACCCCAGTATGCCACAAATCATGCTTTTTTCACGCCAAATTCCAGCTGCAGGGGACCCAAAAAGGAAATACTGGAAATGTCAAGCAGATTCAGTGCAGATACACTGAAGGTGCTTTAAAGCATTACATTCAATGTTTCTGATGAGTTTGGAGTCATTCGGGTAACTTTTTGAACATAGCATGTGAAGGCAAGGTTTTTGATTGGTTTAATGAAAGTGCCCGAGCTAGGGTTAGGGTTAGGGCTTGAATGAGAAGTAGACATTTTCTGATGCCTTTGCTGTGCTTTTGGAGGCAGTCGAAATGCAGGAAAAGTGTTGTTTTGTTGTTTCCTTGACGACAACTTTTGGCCCACATTTGCGATTTTTGCTAAGCCGCGCGGCTGTCGCTCAATAATGGTAAAAAATGCCTAAATTTTCAAATACACTTTTTACGTGCTGAACTCTTTCAGTTTTTGTATTGGAATCCAAGTAAAGGGATACTTGTAGCCAAACGTTAGTGGAAATTTTGATGCTGACCCCAGTATGCCACAAATCATGCTTTTTTCACGCCAAATTCCAGCTGCAGGTGACCCAAAAAGAAATACTGGAAATGTCAAGCAGATTCAGTGCAGATACACTGAAGGTGCTTTAAAGCATTACATTCAATGTTTCTGATGAGTTTGGAGTCATTCGGGTAACTTTTTGAACATAGCATGTGAAGGCAAGGTTTTTGATTAGTTTAATGAAAGTGCCCGAGCTAGGGTTAGGGTTAGGGCTTGAATGAGAAGTAGACATTTTCTGATGCCTTTGCTGTGCTTTTGGAGGCAGTTGAAATGCAGGAAAAGTGTTGTTTTGTTGTTTCCTTGACGACAACTTTTGGCCCACATTTGCGATTTTTGCTAAGCCGCGTGGCTGTCGCTCAAAAATGGTAAAAAATGCCAAAATTTTCAAATACACTTTTTACGTGCTGAACTCTTTCAGTTTTTGTATTGGAATCCAAGTAAAGGGATACTTGTAGCCAAAACGTTAGTGGAAATTGTGATGCTGACCCCAGTATGCCACAAATCATGCTTTTTTAACGCCGTATTCCAGCTGCAGTTGACCCAACAAGATATACTGAAAATGTCAAGCAGATACAGTGCAGATACACTGAAGGTGCTTTAAAGCATTACATTCAATGTTTCTGATGAGTTCGGAGTCATTCGGGTAACTTTTTGAACACAGCATGTGAAGGCAAGGTTTTTGATTGGTTTAATGAAAGAGCCCGAGCTAGGGTTAGGGTTAGGGCTTGAATGAGAAGTAGACATTTTCTGATGCCTTTGCTGTGCGTTTGGAGACATTCGAAATGCAGGAAAAGTGTTGTTTTGTTGTTTCCTTGACGACAACTTGTGGCCCACATTTGCGATTTTTGCTAAGCCGCGCGGCTTTCGCTCAAAAATGGTAAAAAATGCCAAAATTTTCAAATACAGTTTTTACGTGCTGAACTCTTTCAGTTTTTGTATTGGAATCCAAGTAAAGGGTTACTTGTAGCCAAACGTTAGTGGAAATTGTGATGCTGACCCCAGTATGCCACAAATCATGCTTTTTTCACGCCAAATTCCAGCTGCAGTTGACCCAACAAGATATACTGAAAATATCAAGCAGATACAGTGCATATACACTGAAGGTGCTTTATAGCATTACATTCAATGTTTCTTATGAGTTTGGAGTCATTCGGGTAACTTTTTGAACATAGCATGTGAAGGCAAGGTTTTTGATTGGTTTAATGAAAGTGCCCGAGCTAGGGTTAGGGTTAGGGCTTGAATGAAAAGTAGACATTTTCTGATGCCTTTGCTGTGCTTTTGGAGGCAGTCGAAATGCAGGAAAAGTGTTGTTTTGTTGTTTCCTTGACGACAACTTTTGGCCCACATTTGCGATTTTTGCTAAGCCGCGCGGCTGTCGCTCAAAAATGGTAAAAAATGCCAAAATTTTCAAATACACTTTTTATGTGCTGAACTCTTTCAGTTTTTGTATTGGAATCCAAGTAAAGGGATACTTTTAGCCAAACTTTAGTGGAAATTGTGATGCTGACCCCAGTATGCCACAAATCATGCTTTTTTCACGCCAAATTCCAGCTGCAGGTGACCCAAAAAGAAATTCTGGAAATGTCAAGCAGATTCAGTGCAGATACACTGAAGGTGCTTTAAAGCATTACATTCAATGTTTCTGATGAGTTTGGAGTCATTCGGGTAACTTTTTGAACATAGCATGTGAAGGCAAGGTTTTTGATTGGTTTAATGAAAGTGCCCGAGCTAGGGTTAGGGATAGGGCTTCAATGAAAAGTAGACATTTTCTGATGCCTTTGCTGTGCTTTTGGAGGCAGTCGAAATGCAGGAAAAGTGTTGTTTTGTTGTTTCCTTGACGACAACTTTTGGCCCACATTTGCGATTTTTGCTAAGCCGCGCGGCTGTCGCTCAAAAATGGTAAAAAATGCCAAAATTTTCAAATACACTTTTTATGTGCTGAACTCTTTCAGTTTTTGTATTGGAATCCAAGTAAAGGGATACTTTTAGCCAAACTTTAGTGGAAATTGTGATACTGACCCCAGTATGCCACAAATCATGCTTTTTTCACGCCAAATTCCAGCTGCAGGTGACCCAAAAAGAAATACTGGAAATGTCAAGCAGATTCAGTGCAGATACACTGAAGGTGCTTTAAAGCATTACATTCAATGTTTCTGATGAGTTCGGAGTCATTCGGGTAACTTTTTGAACACAGCATGTGAAGGCAAGGTATTTGATTGGTTTAATGAAAGTGCCCGAGCTAGGGTTAGGGTTAGGGCTTGAATGAGAAGTAGACATTTTCTGATGCCTTTGCTGTGCTTTTGGAGGCAGTCGAAATGCAGGAAAAGTTTTGTTTTGTTCTTTCCTTGACGACAACTTTTGGCCCACATTTGCGATTTTTGCTAAGCCGCGCGGCTTTCGCTCAACAATGGTAAAAAATGCCAAAATTTTCAAATACAGTTTTTACGTGCTGAACTCTTTCGGTTTTTGTATTGGAATCCAAGTAAAGGGATACTTGTAGCCAAACGTTAGTGGAAATTTTGATGCTGACCCCAGTATGCCACAAATCATGCTTTTTTCACGCGAAATTTCAGCTGCAGTTGACCCCACAAGAAATACTGGAAATGTCAAGCAGATTCAGTGCAGATACACTGAAGGTGCTTTAAAGCATTACATTCAATGTTTCTGATGAGTTTGGAGTCATTCGGGTAACTTTTTGAACATAGCATGTGAAGGCAAGGTTTTTGATTGGTTTAATGAAAGTGCCCGAGCTAGGGTTAGGGTTAGGGCTTGAATGAGAAGTAGACATTTTCTGATGCCTTTGCTGTGCTTTTGGAGGCAGTCGAAATGCAGGAAAAGTGTTGTTTTGTTGTTTCCTTGACGACAACTTTTGGCCCACATTTCCGATTTTTGCTAAGCCGCGTGGCTGTCGCTCAAAAATGATAAAAAATGCCAAAATTTTCAAATACACTTTTTACGTGCTGAACTCTTTCAGTTTTTGTATTGGAATCCAAGTAAAGGGATACTTGTAGCCAAACGATAGTGGAAATCTTGATGCTGACCCCAGTATGCCACAAATCATGCTTTTTTCACGCGAAATTTCAGCTGCAGTTGACCCCACAAAAAATACTGGAAATGTCAAGCAGATTCAGTGCAGATACACTGAAGGTGCTTTAAAGCATTACATTCAATGTTTCTGATGAGTTTGGAGTCATTCGGGAAAATTTTTGAACATAGCATGTGAAGGCAAGGTTTTTGATTGGTTTAATGAAAGTGCCCGAGCTAGGGTTAGGGTTAGGGCTTGAATGAAAAGTAGACATTTTCTGATGCCTTTGCTGTGCTTTTGGAGGCAGTCGAAATGCAGGAAAAGTGTTGTTTTGTTGTTTCCTTGACGACAACTTTTGGCCCACATTTGCGATTTTTGCTAAGCCGCGCGGCTGTCGCTCAAAAATGGTAAAAAATGCCAAAATTTTCAAATACACTTTTTATGTGCTGAACTCTTTCAGTTTTTGTATTGGAATCCAAGTAAAGGGATACTTTTAGCCAAACTTTAGTGGAAATTGAGATGCTGACCCCAGTATGCCACAAATCATGCTTTTTTCACGCCAAATTCCAGCTGCAGGTGACCCAAAAAGAAATACTGGAAATGTCAAGCAGATTCAGTGCAGATACACTGAAGGTGCTTTAAAGCATTACATTCAATGTTTCTGATGAGTTTGGAGTCATTCGGGTAACTTTTTGAACATAGCATGTGAAGGCAAGGTTTTTGATTGGTTTAATGAAAGTGCCCGAGCTAGGGTTAGGGATAGGGCTTCAATGAAAAGTAGACATTTTCTGATGCCTTTGCTGTGCTTTTGGAGGCAGTCGAAATGCAGGAAAAGTGTTGTTTTGTTGTTTCCTTGACGACAACTTTTGGCCCACATTTGCGATTTTTGCTAAGCCGCGCGGCTGTCGCTCAAAAATGGTAAAAAATGCCAAAATTTTCAAATACACTTTTTATGTGCTGAACTCTTTCAGTTTTTGTATTGGAATCCAAGTAAAGGGATACTTTTAGCCAAACTTTAGTGGAAATTGTGATACTGACCCCAGTATGCCACAAATCATGCTTTTTTCACGCCAAATTCCAGCTGCAGTTGACCCCACAAGAAATACTGGAAATGTCAAGCAGATTCAGTGCAAATACACTGAAGGTGCTTTAAAGCATTACATTCAATGTTTCTGATGAGTTCGGAGTCATTCGGGTAACTTTTTGAACACAGCATGTGAAGGCAAGGTATTTGATTGGTTTAATGAAAGTGCCCGAGCTAGGGTTAGGGTTAGTGCTTGAATGAGAAGTAGACATTTTCTGATGCCTTTGCTGTGCTTTTGGAGGCAGTCGAAATGCAGGAAAAGTTTTGTTTTGTTCTTTCCTTGACGACAACTTTTGGCCCACATTTGCGATTTTTGCTAAGCCGCGCGGCTTTCGCTCAAAAATGGTAAAAAATGCCAAAATTTTCAAATACAGTTTTTACGTGCTGAACTCTTTCGGTTTTTGTATTGGAATCCAAGTAAAGGGATACTTGTAGCCAAACGTTAGTGGAAATTTTGATGCTGACCCCAGTATGCCACAAATCATGCTTTTTTCACGCGAAATTTCAGCTGCAGTTGACCCCACAAGAAATACTGGAAATGTCAAGCAGATTCAGTGCAGATACACTGAAGGTGCTTTAAAGCATTACATTCAATGTTTCTGATGAGTTTGGAGTCATTCGGGTAAATTTTTGAACATAGCATGTGAAGGCAAGGTTTTTGATTGGTTTAATGAAAGTGCCCGAGCTAGGGTTAGGGTTAGGGCTTGAATGAAAAGTAGACATTTTCTGATGCCTTTGCTGTGCTTTTGGAGGCAGTCGAAATGCAGGAAAAGTGTTGTTTTGTTGTTTCCTTGACGACAACTTTTGGCCCACATTTGCGATTTTTGCTAAGCCGCGCGGCTGTCGCTCAAAAATGGTAAAAAATGCCAAAATTTTCAAATACACTTTTTATGTGCTGAACTCTTTCAGTTTTTGTATTGGAATCCAAGTAAAGGGATACTTTTAGCCAAACTTTAGTGGAAATTGTGATGCTGACCCCAGTATGCCACAAATCATGCTTTTTTCACGCCAAATTCCAGCTGCAGGTGACCCAAAAAGAAATACTGGAAATGTCAAGCAGATTCAGTGCAGATACACTGAAGGTGCTTTAAAGCATTACATTCAATGTTTCTGATGAGTTTGGAGTCATTCGGGTAACTTTTTGAACATAGCATGTGAAGGCAAGGTTTTTGATTGGTTTAATGAAAGTGCCCGAGCTAGGGTTAGGGATAGGGCTTCAATGAAAAGTAGACATTTTCTGATGCCTTTGCTGTGCTTTTGGAGGCAGTCGAAATGCAGGAAAAGTGTTGTTTTGTTGTTTCCTTGACGACAACTTTTGGCCCACATTTGCGATTTTTGCTAAGCCGCGCGGCTGTCGCTCAAAAATGGTAAAAAATGCCAAAATTTTCAAATACACTTTTTATGTGCTGAACTCTTTCAGTTTTTGTATTGGAATCCAAGTAAAGGGATACTTTTAGCCAAACTTTAGTGGAAATTGTGATACTGACCCCAGTATGCCACAAATCATGCTTTTTTCACGCCAAATTCCAGCTGCAGGTGACCCAAAAAGAAATACTGGAAATGTCAAGCAGATTCAGTGCAGATACACTGAAGGTGCTTTAAAGCATTACATTCAATGTTTCTGATGAGTTTGGAGTCATTCGGGTAACTTTTTGAACACAGCATGTGAAGGCAAGGTTTTTGATTGGTTTAATGAAAGAGCCCGAGCTAGGGTTAGGGTTAGGGCTTGAATGAGAAGTACACATTTTCTGATGCCTTTGCTGTGCTTTTGGAGGCAGTCGAAATGCAGGAAAAGTGTTGTTTTGTTGTTTCCTTGACGACAACTTTTGGCCCACATTTGCGATTTTTACTAAGCCGCACGGCTGTCGCTCAAAAATGGTAAAAAATGCCAAAATTTTCAAATACAGTTTTTACGTGCTGAACTCTTTCGTTTTTTGTATTGGAATCCAAGTAAAGGGATACTTGTAGCCAAACGTTAGTGGAAATTTTGATGCTGACCCCAGTATGCCACAAATCATGCTTTTTTCACGCCAAATTCCAGCTGCAGTTGACCCCACAAGAAATACTGGAAATGTCAAGCAGATTCAGTGCAGATGCACTGAAGGTGCTTTAAAGCATTACATTCAATGTTTCTGATGAGTTTGGAGTCATTCGGGTAACTTTTTGAACATAGCATGTGAAGGCAAGGTTTTTGATTGGTTTAATGAAAGTGCCCGAGCTAGGGTTAGGGTTAGGGCTTCAATGAAAAGTAGACATTTTCTGATGCCTTTGCTGTGCTTTTGGAGGCAGTCGAAATGCAGGAAAAGTGTTTATTTTGTTGTTTTCTTGACGACAACTTTTGGCCCACATTTGCGATTTTTGCTAAGCCGCGCGGCTGTCGCTCAAAAATGGTAAAAAATGCCAAAATTTTCAAATACACTTTTTATGTGCTGAACTCTTTCGGTTTTTGTATTGGAATCCAAGTAAAGTGATACTTTTAGCAAAACTTTAGTGGAAATTGTGATGCTGACCCCAGTATGCCACAAATCATGCTTTTTTCACGCCAAATTCCAGCTGCAGGTGACCCAAAAAGAAATTCTGGAAATGTCAAGCAGATTCAGTGCAGATACACTGAAGGTGCTTTAAAGCATTACATTCAATGTTTCTGATGAGTTTGGAGTCATTCGGGTAACTTTTTGAACATAGCATGTGAAGGCAAGGTTTTTGATTGGTTTAATGAAAGTACCCGAGCTAGGGTTAGGGATAGGGCTTCAATGAAAAGTAGACATTTTCTGATGCCTTTGCTGTGCTTTTGGAGGCAGTCGAAATGCAGGAAAAGTGTTGTTTTGTTGTTTCCTTGACGACAACTTTTGGCCCACATTTGCGATTTTTGCTAAGCCGCGCGGCTGTCGCTCAAAAATGGTAAAAAATGCCAAAATTTTCAAATACACTTTTTATGTGCTGAACTCTTTCAGTTTTTGTATTGGAATCCAAGTAAAGGGATACTTTTAGCCAAACTTTAGTGGAAATTGTGATACTGACCCCAGTATGCCACAAATCATGCTTTTTTCACGCCAAATTCCAGCTGCAGGTGACCCAAAAAGAAATACTGGAAATGTCAAGCAGATTCAGTGCAGATACACTGAAGGTGCTTTAAAGCATTACATTCAATGTTTCTGATGAGTTCGGAGTCATTCGGGTAACTTTTTGAACACAGCATGTGAAGGCAAGGTATTTGATTGGTTTAATGAAAGTGCCCGAGCTAGGGTTAGGGTTAGGGCTTGAATGAGAAGTAGACATTTTCTGATGCCTTTGCTGTGCTTTTGGAGGCAGTCGAAATGCAGGAAAAGTGTTGTTTTGTTGTTTCCTTGACGACAACTTTTGGCCCACATTTGCGATTTTTGCTAAGCCGCGCGGCTGTCGCTCAAAAATGGTAAAAAATGCCAAAATTTTCAAATACAGTTTTTACGTGCTGAACTCTTTCGTTTTTTGTATTGGAATCCAAGTAAAGGGATACTTGTAGCCAAACGTTAGTGGAAATTTTGATGCTGACCCCAGTATGCCAGAAATCATGCTTTTTTCACGCCAAATTCCAGCTGCAGTTGACCCCACAAGAAATACTGGAAATGTCAAGCAGATTCAGTGCAGATGCACTGAAGGTGCTTTAAAGCATTACATTCAATGTTTCTGATGAGTTTGGAGTCATTCGGGTAACTTTTTGAACATAGCATGTGAAGGCAAGGTTTTTGATTGGTTTAATGAAAGAGCCCGAGCTAGGGTTAGGGTTAGGGCTTGAATGAGAAGTAGACATTTTCTGATGCCTTTGCTGTGCTTTTGGAGGCAGTCGAAATGCAGGAAAAGTGTTGTTTTGTTGTTTTCTTGACGACAACTTTTGGCCCACATTTGCGATTTTTGCTAAGCCGCGCGGCTGTCGCTCAAAAATGGTAAAAAATGCCAAAATTTTCAAATACACTTTTTATGTGCTGAACTCTTTCGGTTTTTGTATTGGAATCCAAGTAAAGTGATACTTTTAGCAAAACTTTAGTGGAAATTGTGATGCTGACCCCAGTATGCCACAAATCATGCTTTTTTCACGCCAAATTCCAGCTGCAGGTGACCCAAAAAGAAATTCTGGAAATGTCAAGCAGATTCAGTGCAGATACACTGAAGGTGCTTTAAAGCATTACATTCAATGTTTCTGATGAGTTCGGAGTCATTCGGGTAACTTTTTGAACACAGCATGTGAAGGCAAGGTATTTGATTGGTTTAATGAAAGTGCCCGAGCTAGGGTTAGGGTTAGGGCTTGAATGAGAAGTACACATTTTCTGATGCCTTTGCTGTGCTTTTGGAGGCAGTCGAAATGCAGGAAAAGTGTTGTTTTGTTGTTTCCTTGACGACAACTTTTGGCCCACATTTGCGATTTTTGCTAAACCGCGCGGCTGTCGCTCAAAAATGGTAAAAAATGCCAAAATTTTCAAATACAGTTTTTACGTGCTGAACTCTTTCGTTTTTTGTATTGGAATCCAAGTAAAGGGATACTTTTAGCCAAACGTTAGTGGAAATTTTGATGCTGACCCCAGTATGCCACAAATCATGCTTTTTTCACGCCAAATTCCAGCTGCAGTTGACCCAAAAAGAAATACTGGAAATGTCAAGCAGATTCAGTGCAGATACACTGAAGGTGCTTTAAAGCATTACATTCAATGGTTCTGATGAGTTTGGAGTCATTCGGGTAACTTTTTGAACATAGCATGTGAAGGCAAGGTTTTTGATTGGTTTAATGAAAGTGCCCGAGCTAGGGTTAGGGATAGGGCTTCAATGAAAAGTAGACATTTTCTGATGCCTTTGCTGTGCTTTTGGAGGCAGTCGAAATGCAGGAAAAGTGTTGTTTTGTTGTTTCCTTGACGACAACTTTTGGCCCACATTTGCGATTTTTGCTAAGCCGTCGCTCAAAAATGGTAAAAAATGCCAAAATTTTCAAATACACTTTTTATGTGCTGAACTCTTTCGGTTTTTGTATTGGAATCCAAGTAAAGGGATACTTTTAGCCAAACTTTAGTGGAAATTGTGATACTGACCCCAGTATGCCACAAATCATGCTTTTTTCACGCCAAATTCCAGCTGCAGGTGACCCAAAAAGAAATACTGGAAATGTCAAGCAGATTCAGTGCAGATACACTGAAGGTGCTTTAAAGCATTACATTCAATGTTTCTGATGAGTTTGGAGTCATTCGGGTAACTTTTTGAACACAGCATGTGAAGGCAAGGTTTTTGATTGGTTTAATGAAAGAGCCCGAGCTAGGGTTAGGGTTAGGGCTTGAATGAGAAGTAGACATTTTCTGATGCCTTTGCTGTGCTTTTGGAGGCAGTCGAAATGCAGGAAAAGTTTTGTTTTGTTCTTTCCTTGACGACAAATTTTGGCCCACATTTGCGATTTTTGCTAAGCCGCGCGGCTTTCGCTCAAAAATGGTAAAAAATGCCAAAATTTTCAAATACAGTTTTTACGTGCTGAACTCTTTCGTTTTTTGTATTGGAATCCAAGTAAAGGGATACTTGTAGCCAAACGTTAGTGGAAATTTTGATGCTGACCCCAGTATGCCACAAATCATGCTTTTTTCACGCCAAATTCCAGCTGCAGTTGACCCCACAAGAAATACTGGAAATGTCAAGCAGATTCAGTGCAGATGCACTGAAGGTGCTTTAAAGCATTACATTCAATGTTTCTGATGAGTTTGGAGTCATTCGGGTAACTTTTTGAACATAGCATGTGAAGGCAAGGTTTTTGATTGGTTTAATGAAAGTGCCCGAGCTAGGGTTAGGGTTAGGGCTTCAATGAAAAGTAGACATTTTCTGATGCCTTTGCTGTGCTTTTGGAGGCAGTCGAAATGCAGGAAAAGTGTTGTTTTGTTGTTTTCTTGACGACAACTTTTGGCCCACATTTGCGATTTTTGCTAAGCCGCGCGGCTGTCGCTCAAAAATGGTAAAAAATGCCAAAATTTTCAAATACACTTTTTATGTGCTGAACTCTTTCAGTTTTTGTATTGGAATCCAAGTAAAGGGATACTTTTAGCCAAACTTTAGTGGAAATTGTGATACTGACCCCAGTATGCCACAAATCATGCTTTTTTCACGCCAAATTCCAGCTGCAGGTGACCCAAAAAGAAATACTGGAAATGTCAAGCAGATTCAGTGCAGATACACTGAAGGTGCTTTAAAGCATTACATTCAATGTTTCTGATGAGTTTGGAGTCATTCGGGTAACTTTTTGAACACAGCATGTGAAGGCAAGGTTTTTGATTGGTTTAATGAAAGAGCCCGAGCTAGGGTTAGGGTTAGGGCTTGAATGAGAAGTACACATTTTCTGATGCCTTTGCTGTGCTTTTGGAGGCAGTCGAAATGCAGGAAAAGTGTTGTTTTGTTGTTTCCTTGACGACAACTTTTGGCCCACATTTGCGATTTTTACTAAGCCGCACGGCTGTCGCTCAAAAATGGTAAAAAATGCCAAAATTTTCAAATACAGTTTTTACGTGCTGAACTCTTTCGTTTTTTGTATTGGAATCCAAGTAAAGGGATACTTGTAGCCAAACGTTAGTGGAAATTTTGATGCTGACCCCAGTATGCCACAAATCATGCTTTTTTCACGCCAAATTCCAGCTGCAGTTGACCCCACAAGAAATACTGGAAATGTCAAGCAGATTCAGTGCAGATGCACTGAAGGTGCTTTAAAGCATTACATTCAATGTTTCTGATGAGTTTGGAGTCATTCGGGTAACTTTTTGAACATAGCATGTGAAGGCAAGGTTTTTGATTGGTTTAATGAAAGTGCCCGAGCTAGGGTTAGGGTTAGGGCTTCAATGAAAAGTAGACATTTTCTGATGCCTTTGCTGTGCTTTTGGAGGCAGTCGAAATGCAGGAAAAGTGTTGTTTTGTTGTTTTCTTGACGACAACTTTTGGCCCACATTTGCGATTTTTGCTAAGCCGCGCGGCTTTCGCTCAAAAATGGTAAAAAATGCCAAAATTTTCAAATACACTTTTTATGTGCTGAACTCTTTCGGTTTTTGTATTGGAATCCAAGTAAAGTGATACTTTTAGCAAAACTTTAGTGGAAATTGTGATGCTGACCCCAGTATGCCACAAATCATGCTTTTTTCACGCCAAATTCCAGCTGCAGGTGACCCAAAAAGAAATACTGGAAATGTCAAGCAGATTCAGTGCAGATACACTGAAGGTGCTTTAAAGCATTACATTCAATGTTTCTGATGAGTTTGGAGTCATTCGGGTAACTTTTTGAACACAGCATGTGAAGGCAAGGTTTTTGATTGGTTTAATGAAAGAGCCCGAGCTAGGGTTAGGGTTAGGGCTTGAATGAGAAGTAGACATTTTCTGATGCCTTTGCTGTGCTTTTGGAGGCAGTCGAAATGCAGGAAAAGTTTTGTTTTGTTCTTTCCTTGACGACAAATTTTGGCCCACATTTGCGATTTTTGCTAAGCCGCGCGGCTTTCGCTCAAAAATGGTAAAAAATGCCAAAATTTTCAAATACAGTTTTTACGTGCTGAACTCTTTCGTTTTTTGTATTGGAATCCAAGTAAAGGGATACTTGTAGCCAAACGTTAGTGGAAATTTTGATGCTGACCCCAGTATGCCACAAATCATGCTTTTTTCACGCCAAATTCCAGCTGCAGTTGACCCCACAAGAAATACTGGAAATGTCAAGCAGATTCAGTGCAGATGCACTGAAGGTGCTTTAAAGCATTACATTCAATGTTTCTGATGAGTTTGGAGTCATTCGGGTAACTTTTTGAACATAGCATGTGAAGGCAAGGTTTTTGATTGGTTTAATGAAAGTGCCCGAGCTAGGGTTAGGGTTAGGGCTTCAATGAAAAGTAGACATTTTCTGATGCCTTTGCTGTGCTTTTGGAGGCAGTCGAAATGCAGGAAAAGTGTTGTTTTGTTGTTTTCTTGACGACAACTTTTGGCCCACATTTGCGATTTTTGCTAAGCCGCGCGGCTGTCGCTCAAAAATGGTAAAAAATGCCAAAATTTTCAAATACACTTTTTATGTGCTGAACTCTTTCAGTTTTTGTATTGGAATCCAAGTAAAGGGATACTTTTAGCCAAACTTTAGTGGAAATTGTGATACTGACCCCAGTATGCCACAAATCATGCTTTTTTCACGCCAAATTCCAGCTGCAGGTGACCCAAAAAGAAATACTGGAAATGTCAAGCAGATTCAGTGCAGATACACTGAAGGTGCTTTAAAGCATTACATTCAATGTTTCTGATGAGTTTGGAGTCATTCGGGTAACTTTTTGAACACAGCATGTGAAGGCAAGGTTTTTGATTGGTTTAATGAAAGAGCCCGAGCTAGGGTTAGGGTTAGGGCTTGAATGAGAAGTACACATTTTCTGATGCCTTTGCTGTGCTTTTGGAGGCAGTCGAAATGCAGGAAAAGTGTTGTTTTGTTGTTTCCTTGACGACAACTTTTGGCCCACATTTGCGATTTTTACTAAGCCGCACGGCTGTCGCTCAAAAATGGTAAAAAATGCCAAAATTTTCAAATACAGTTTTTACGTGCTGAACTCTTTCGTTTTTTGTATTGGAATCCAAGTAAAGGGATACTTGTAGCCAAACGTTAGTGGAAATTTTGATGCTGACCCCAGTATGCCACAAATCATGCTTTTTTCACGCCAAATTCCAGCTGCAGTTGACCCCACAAGAAATACTGGAAATGTCAAGCAGATTCAGTGCAGATGCACTGAAGGTGCTTTAAAGCATTACATTCAATGTTTCTGATGAGTTTGGAGTCATTCGGGTAACTTTTTGAACATAGCATGTGAAGGCAAGGTTTTTGATTGGTTTAATGAAAGAGCCCGAGCTAGGGTTAGGGTTAGGGCTTGAATGAGAAGTAGAGATTTTCTGATGCCTTTGCTGTGCTTTTGGAGGCAGTCGAAATGCAGGAAAAGTTTTGTTTTGTTCTTTCCTTGACGACAAATTTTGGCCCACATTTGCGATTTTTGCTAAGCCGCGCGGCTTTCGCTCAAAAATGGTAAAAAATGCCAAAATTTTCAAATACAGTTTTTACGTGCTGAACTCTTTCGGTTTTTGTATTGGAATCCAAGTAAAGGGATACTTGTAGCCAAACGTTAGTGGAAATTTTGATGCTGACCCCAGTATGCCACAAATCATGCTTTTTTCACGCCAAATTCCAGCTGCAGTTGACCCCACAAGAAATACTGGAAATGTCAAGCAGATTCAGTGCAGATACACTGAAGGTGCTTTAAAGCATTACATTCAATGTTTCTGATGAGTTTGGAGTCATTCGGGTAACTTTTTGAACACAGCATGTGAAGGCAAGGTTTTTGATTGGTTTAATGAAAGTGCCCGAGCTAAGGTTAGGGTTAGGGCTTGAATGAGAAGTAGACATTTTCTGATGCCTTTGCTGTGCTTTTGGAGGCAGTCGAAATGCAGGAAAAGTGTTGTTTTGTTGTTTCCTTGACGACAACTTTTGGCCCACATTTGCGATTTTTGCTAAGCCGCGCGGCTTTCGCTCAAAAATGGTAAAAAATGCCAAAATTTTCAAATACAGTTTTTACGTGCTGAACTCTTTCGGTTTTTGTATTGGAATCCAAGTAAAGGGATACTTGTAGCCAAACGTTAATGGAAATTTTGATGCTGACCCCAGTATGCCACAAATCATGCTTTTTTCACGCCAAATTCCAGCTGCAGTTGACCCCACAAGAAATACTGGAAATGTCAAGCAGATTCAGTGCAGATACAGTGAAGGTGCTTTAAAGCATTACATTCAATGTTTCTGATGAGTTTGGAGTCATTCGGGTAACTTTTTGAACATAGCATGTGAAGGCAAGGTTTTTGATTGGTTTAATGAAAGTGCCCGAGCTAGGGTTAGGGTTAGGGCTTGAATGAGAAGTAGACATTTTCTGATGCCTTTGCTGTGCTTTTGGAGGCAGTCGAAATGCAGGAAAAGTGTTGTTTTGTTGTTTCCTTGACGACAGCTTTTGGCCCACATTTGCGATTTTTGCTAAGCCGCGCGGCTGTCGCTCAAAAATGGTAAAAAATGCCAAAATTTTCAAATACACTTTTTACGTGCTTAACTCTTTCGGTTTTTGTATTGGAATCCAAGTAAAGGGATACTTTTAGCCAAACTTTAGTGGAAATTGTGATACTGACCCCAGTATGCCACAAATCATGCTTTTTTCACGCCAAATTCCAGCTGCAGGTGACCCAAAAAGAAATACTGGAAATGTCAAGCAGATTCAGTGCAGATACACTGAAGGTGCTTTAAAGCATTACATTAAATGTTTCTGATGAGTTTGGAGTCATTCGGGTAACTTTTTGAACATAGCATGTGAAGGCAAGGTTTTTGATTGGTTTAATGAAAGTGCCCGAGCTAGGGTTAGGGTTAGGGCTTGAATGAGAAGTAGACATTTTCTGATGCCTTTGCTGTGCTTTTGGAGGCAGTCGAAATGCAGGAAAAGTGTTGTTTTGTTGTTTCCTTGACGACAGCTTTTGGCCCACATTTGCGATTTTTGCTAAGCCGCGCGGCTGTCGCTCAAAAATGGTAAAAAATGCCAAAATTTTCAAATACAGTTTTTACGTGCTGAACTCTTTCGGTTTTTGTATTGGAATCCAAGTAAAGGGATACTTGTAGCCAAACTTTAGTGGAAATTGTGATGCTGACCCCAGTATGCCACAAATCATGCTTTTTTCACGCCAAATTCCAGCTGCAGGTGACCCAAAAAGAAATACTGGAAATGTCAAGCAGATTCAGTGCAGATACACTGAAGGTACTTTAAAGCATTACATTCAATGTTTCTGATGAGTTTGGAGTCATTCGGGTAACTTTTTGAACACAGCATGTGAAGGCAAGGTTTTTGATTGGTTTAATGAAAGTGCCCGAGCTAGGGTTAGGGTTAGGGCTTGAATGAGAAGTAGACATTTTCTGATGCCTTTGCTGTGCTTTTGGAGGCAGTCGAAATGCAGGAAAAGTGTTGTTTTGTTGTTTCCTTGACGACAACTTTTGGCCCACATTTGCGATTTTTACTAAGCTGCGCGGCTGTCGCTCAAAAATGGTAAAAAATGCCAAAATTTTCAAATACAGTTTTTACGTGCTGAACTCTTTCGGTTTTTGTATTTGAATCCAAGTAAAGGGATACTTGTAGCCAAACGTTAGTGGAAATTTTGATGCTGACCCCAGTATGCCACAAATCATGCTTTTTTCACGCCAAATTCCAGCTGCAGTTGACCCCACAAGAAATACTGGAAATGTCAAGCAGATTCAGTGCAGATACACTGAAGGTGCTTTAAAGCATTACATTCAATGTTTCTGATGAGTTTGGAGTCATTCGGGTAACTTTTTGAACATAGCATGTGAAGGCAAGGTTTTTGATTGGTTTAATGAAAGTGCCCGAGCTAGGGTTAGGGTTAGGGCTTCAATGAAAAGTAGACATTTTCTGATGCCTTTGCTGTGCTTTTGGAGGCAGTCGAAATGCAGGAAAAGTGTTGTTTTGTTGTTTCCTTGACGACAACTTCTGGCCCACATTTGCGATTTTTGCTAAGCCGTGCGGCTTTCGCTCAAAAATAGTAAAAAATGCCAAAATTTTCAAATACACTTTTTACGTGCTGAACTCTTTCAGTTCTTGTATTGGAATCCAAGTAAAGGGATACTTTTAGCCAAACTTTAGTGGAAATTGTGATGCTGACCCCAGTATGCCACAAATCATGCTTTTTTCACGCCAAATTCCAGCTGCAGGTGACCCAAAAAGAAATACTGGAAATGTCAATCAGATTCAGTGCAGATACACTGAAGGTGCTTTAAAGCATTACATTCAATGTTTCTGATGAGTTTGGAGTCATTCGGGTAACTTTTTGAACACAGCATGTGAATTCAAGGTTTTTGATTGGTTTAATGAAAGAGCCCGAGCTAGGGTTAGGGTTAGGGCTTGAATGAGAAGTAGACATTTTCTGATGCCTTTGCTGTGCTTTTGGAGGCAGTCGAAATGCAGGAAAAGTGTTGTTTTGTTGTTTCCTTGACGACAACTTCTGGCCCACATTTGCGATTTTTGCTAAGCCGTGCGGCTTTCGGTCAAAAATAGTAAAAAATGCCAAAATTTTCAAATACACTTTTTACGTGCTGAACTCTTTCGGTTTTTGTATTGGAATCCAAGTAAAGTGATACTTTTAGCCAAACTTTAGTGGAAATTGTGATGCTGACCCCAGTATGCCACAAATCATGCTTTTTTCACGACAAATTCCAGCTGCAGGTGACCCAAAAAGTAATACTGGAAATGTCAAGCAGATTCAGTGCAGATACACTGAAGGTGCTTTAAAGCATTACATTCAATGTTTCTGATGAGTTTGGAGTCATTCGGGTAACTTTTTGAACACTTCATGTGAAGGCAAGGTTTTTGATTGGTTTAATGAAAGTGCCCGAGCTAGGGTTAGGGTTAGGGCTTGAATGAGAAGTAGACATTTTCTGATGCCTTTGCTGTGCTTTTGGAGGCATTCGAAATGCAGGAAAAGTGTTGTTTTGTTGCTTCCTTGACGACAACTTTTGGCCCACATTTGCGATTTTTGCTAAGCCGCGCGGCTGTCGCTCAAAAATGGTAAAAAATGCCAAGATTTTCAAATACACTTTTTATGTGCTGAACTCTTTCAGTTTTTGTATTGGAATCCAAGTAAAGGGATACTTTTAGCCAAACTTTAGTGGAAATTGTGATGCTGACCCCAGTATGCCACAAATCATGCTTTTTTCACGCCAAATTCCAGCTGCAGGTGACCCAAAAAGAAATACTGGAAATGTCAAGCAGATTCAGTGCAGATACACTGAAGGTGCTTTAAAGCATTACATTCAATGTTTCTGATGAGTTTGGAGTCATTCGGGTAACTTTTTGAACACAGCATGTGAAGGCAAGGTTTTTGATTGGTTTAATGAAAGTGCCCGAGCTAGGGTTAGGGTTAGGGCTTGAATGAAAAGTAGACATTTTCTGATGCCTTTGCTGTGCTTTTGGAGGCAGTCGAAATGCAGGAAAAGTGTTGTTTTGTTGTTTCCTTGACGACAACTTTTGGCCCACATTTGCGATTTTTGCTAAGCCGCGCGGCTGTCGCTCAAAAATGGTAAAAAATGCTAAAATTTTCAAATACACTTTTTATGTGCTGAACTCTTTCAGTTTTTGTATTGGAATCCAAGTAAAGGGATACTTTTAGCCAAACTTTAGTGGGAATTGTGATGCTGACCCCAGTATGCCACAAATCATGCTTTTTTCACGCCAAATTCCAGCTGCAGGTGACCCAAAAAGAAATACTGGAAATGTCAAGCAGATTCAGTGCAGATACACTGAAGGTGCTTTAAAGCATAACATTCAATGTTTCTGATGAGTTTGGAGTCATTCGGGTAACTTTTTGAACATAGCATGTGAAGGCAAGGTTTTTGATTGGTTTAATGAAAGTGCCCGAGCTAGGGTTAGGGTTAGGGCTTGAATGAAAAGTAGACATTTTCTGATGCCTTTGCTGTGCTTTTGGAGGCAGTCGAAATGCAGGAAAAGTGTTGTTTTGTTGTTTCCTTGACGACAACTTTTGGCCCACATTTGCGATTTTTGCTAAGCCGCGCGGCTGTCGCTCAAAAATGGTAAAAAATGCCAAGATTTTCAAATACACTTTTTATGTGCTGAACTCTTTCAGTTTTTGTATTGGAATCCAAGTAAAGGGATACTTTTAGCCAAACGTTAGTGGAAATTGTGATGCTGACCGCAGTATGCCACAAATCATGCTTTTTTCACGCCAAATTCCAGCTGCAGGTGACCCAAAAAGAAATACTGGAAATGTCAAGCAGATTCAGTGCAGATACACTGAAGGTGCTTTAAAGCATTACATTCAATGTTTCTGATGAGTTTGGAGTCATTCGGGTAACTTTTTGAACATAGCATGTGAAGGCAAGGTTTTTGATTGGTTTAATGAAAGTGCCCGAGCTAGGGTTAGGGTTAGGGCTTGAATGAGAAGTAGACATTTTCTGATGCCTTTGCTGTGCTTTTGGAGGCAGTCGAAATGCAGGAAAAGTGTTGTTTTGTTGTTTCCTTGACGACAACTTTTGGCCCACATTTGCGATTTTTGCTAAGCCGTGCGGCTGTCGCTCAAAAATGGTAAAAAATGCCAAAATTTTCAAATACACTTTTTATGTGCTGAACTCTTTCAGTTTTTGTATTGGAATCCAAGTAAAGGGATACTTTTAGCCAAACTTTAGTGGAAATTGTGATGCTGACCCCAGTATGCCACAAATCATGCTTTTTTCACGCCAAATTCCAGCTGCAGGTGACCCAAAAAGAAATACTGGAAATGTCAAGCAGATTCAGTGCAGATACACTGAAGGTGCTTTAAAGCATTACATTCAATGTTTCTGATGAGTTTGGAGTCATTCGGGTAACTTTTTGAACATAGCATGTGAAGGCAAGGTTTTTGATTGGTTTAATGAAAGTGCCCGAGCTAGGGTTAGGGTTAGGGCTTGAATGAGAAGTAGACATTTTCTGATGCCTTTGCTGTGCTTTTGGAGGCATTCGAAATGCAGGAAAAGTGTTGTTTTGTTGCTTCCTTGACGACAACTTTTGGCCCACATTTGCGATTTTTGCTAAGCCGCGCGGCTGTCGCTCAAAAATGGTAAAAAATGCCAAGATTTTCAAATACACTTTTTATGTGCTGAACTCTTTCAGTTTTTGTATTGGAATCCAAGTAAAGGGATACTTTTAGCCAAACGTTAGTGGAAATTGTGATGCTGACCCCAGTATGCCACAAATCATGCTTTTTTCACGCCAAATTCCAGCTGCAGGTGACCCAAAAAGAAATACTGGAAATGTCAAGCAGATTCAGTGCAGATACACTGAAGGTGCTTTAAAGCATTACATTCAATGTTTCTGATGAGTTTGGAGTCATTCGGGTAACTTTTTGAACACTTCATGTGAAGGCAAGGTTTTTGATTGGTTTAATGAAAGTGCCCGAGCTAGGGTTAGGGTTAGGGCTTGAATGAGAAGTAGACATTTTCTGATGCCTTTGCTGTGCTTTTGGAGGCAGTCGAAATGCAGGAAAAGTGTTGTTTTGTTGTTTCCTTGACGACAACTTTTGGCCCACATTTGCGATTTTTGCTAAGCCGCCCGGCTGTCGCTCAAAAATGGTAAAAAATGCCAAAATTTTCAAATACACTTTTTATGTGCTGAACTCTTTCAGTTTTTGTATTGGAATCCAAGTAAAGGGATACTTTTAGCCAAACGTTAGTGGAAATTGTGATGCTGACCCCAGTATGCCACAAATCATGCTTTTTTCACGCCAAATTCCAGCTGCAGGTGACCCAAAAAGAAATACTGGAAATGTCAAGCAGATTCAGTGCAGATACACTGAAGGTGCTTTAAAGCATTACATTCAATGTTTCTGATGAGTTTGGAGTCATTCGGGTAACTTTTTGAACACTTCATGTGAAGGCAAGGTTTTTGATTGGTTTAATGAAAGTGCCCGAGCTAGGGTTAGGGTTAGGGCTTGAATGAGAAGTAGACATTTTCTGATGCCTTTGCTGTGCTTTTGGAGGCAGTCGAAATGCAGGAAAAGTGTTGTTTTGTTGTTTCCTTGACGACAACTTTTGGCCCACATTTGCGATTTTTGCTAAGCCGCGCGGCTGTCGCTCAAAAATGGTAAAAAATGCCAAAATTTTCAAATACACTTTTTACGTGCTGAACTCTTTCGGTTTTTGTATTGGAATCCAAGTAAAGTGATACTTTTAGCCAAACTTTAGTGGAAATTGTGATGCTGACCCCAGTATGCCACAAATCATGCTTTTTTCACGCCAAATTCCAGCTGCAGGTGACCCAAAAAGAAATACTGGAAATGTCAAGCAGATTCAGTGCAGATACACTGAAGGTGCTTTAAAGCATTACATTCAATGTTTCTGATGAGTTTGGAGTCATTCGGGTAACTTTTTGAACACAGCATGTGAAGGCAAGGTTTTTGATTGGTTTAATGAAAGTGCCCGAGCTAGGGTTAGGGTTAGGGCTTGAATGAGAAGTAGACATTTTCTGATGCCTTTGCTGTGCTTTTGGAGGCAGTCGAAATGCAGGAAAAGTGTTGTTTTGTTGTTTCCTTGACGACAACTTTTGGCCCACATTTGCGATTTTTGCTAAGCCGCGTGGATGTCGCTCAAAAATGGTAAAAAATGCCAAAATTTTCAAATACACTTTTTATGTGCTGAACTCTTTCAGTTTTTGTATTGGAATCCAAGTAAAGGGATACTTTTAGCCAAACGTTAGTGGAAATTGTGATGCTGACCCCAGTATGCCACAAATCATGCTTTTTTCACGCCAAATTCCAGCTGCAGGTGACCCAAAAAGAAATACTGGAAATGTCAAGCAGATTCAGTGCAGATACACTGAAGGTGCTTTAAAGCATTACATTCAATGTTTCTGATGAGTTTGGAGTCATTCGGGTAACTTTTTGAACACAGCATGTGAAGGCAAGGTTTTTGATTGGTTTAATGAAAGTGCCCGAGCTAGGGTTAGGGTTAGGGCTTGAATGAAAAGTAGACATTTTCTGATGCCTTTGCTGTGCTTTTGGAGGCAGTCGAAATGCAGGAAAAGTGTTGTTTTGTTGTTTCCTTGACGACAACTTTTGGCCCACATTTGCGATTTTTGCTAAGCCGCGCGGCTGTCGCTCAAAAATGGTAAAAAATGCCAAAATTTTCAAATACACTTTTTATGTGCTGAACTCTTTCAGTTTTTGTATTGGAATCCAAGTAAAGGGATACTTTTAGCCAAACTTTAGTGGAAATTGTGATGCTGACCCCAGTATGCCACAAATCATGCTTTTTTCACGCCAAATTCCAGCTGCAGGTGACCCAAAAAGAAATACTGGAAATGTCAAGCAGATTCAGTGCAGATACACTGAAGGTGCTTTAAAGCATTACATTCAATGTTTCTGATGAGTTTGGAGTCATTCGGGTAACTTTTTGAACACAGCATGTGAAGGCAAGGTTTTTGATTGGTTTAATGAAAGAGCCCGAGCTAGGGTTAGGGTTAGGGCTTGAATGAGAAGTAGACATTTTCTGATGCCTTTGCTGTGCTTTTGGAGGCAGTCGAAATGCAGGAAATGTGTTGTTTTGTTGTTTCCTTGACGACAACTTTTGGCCCACATTTGTGATTTTTGCTAAGCCGCGCGGCTTTCGCTCAAAAATAGTAAAAAATGCCAAAATTTTCAAATACACTTTTTACGTGCTGAACTCTTTCGGTTTTTGTATTGGAATCCAAGTAAAGTGATACTTTTAGCCAAACTTTAGTGGAAATTGTGATGCTGACCCCAGTATGCCACAAATCATGCTTTTTTCACGCCAAATTCCAGCTGCAGGTGACCCAAAAAGAAATACTGGAAATGTCAAGCAGATTCAGTGCAGATACACTGAAGGTGCTTTAAAGCATTACATTCAATGTTTCTGATGAGTTTGGAGTCATTCGGGTAACTTTTTGAACACAGCATGTGAAGGCAAGGTTTTTGATTGGTTTAATGAAAGTGCCCGAGCTAGGGTTAGGGTTAGGGCTTGAATGAGAAGTAGACATTTTCTGATGCCTTTGCTGTGCTTTTGGAGGCAGTCGAAATGCAGGAAAAGTGTTGTTTTGTTGTTTCCTTGACGACAACTTTTGGCCCACATTTGCGATTTTTGCTAAGCCGCGCGGCTGTCGCTCAAAAATGGTAAAAAATGCCAAAATTTTCAAATACACTTTTTATGTGCTGAACTCTTTCAGTTTTTGTATTGGAATCCAAGTAAAGGGATACTTTTAGCCAAACTTTAGTGGAAATTGTGATGCTGACCCCAGTATGCCACAAATCATGCTTTTTTCACGCCAAATTCCAGCTGCAGGTGACCCAAAAAGAAATACTGGAAATGTCAAGCAGATTCAGTGCAGATACACTGAAGGTGCTTTAAAGCATTACATTCAATGTTTCTGATGAGTTTGGAGTCATTCGGGTAACTTTTTGAACACAGCATGTGAAGGCAAGGTTTTTGATTGGTTTAATGAAAGTGCCTGAGCTAGGGTTAGGGTTAGGGCTTGAATGAAAAGTAGACATTTTCTGATGCCTTTGCTGTGCTTTTGGAGGCAGTCGAAATGCAGGAAAAGTGTTGTTTTGTTGTTTCCTTGACGACAACTTTTGGCCCACATTTGCGATTTTTGCTAAGCCGCGCGGCTGTCGCTCAAAAATGGTAAAAAATGCCAAAATTTTCAAATACACTTTTTATGTGCTGAACTCTTTCAGTTTTTGTATTGGAATCCAAGTAAAGTGATACTTTTAGCCAAACTTTAGTGGAAATTGTGATGCTGACCCCAGTATGCCACAAATCATGCTTTTTTCACGCCAAATTCCAGCTGCAGGTGACCCAAAAAGAAATACTGGAAATGTCAAGCAGATTCAGTGCAGATACACTGAAGGTGCTTTAAAGCATTACATTCAATGTTTCTGATGAGTTTGGAGTCATTCGGGTAACTTTTTGAACACAGCATGTGAAGGCAAGGTTTTTGATTGGTTTAATGAAAGAGCCCGAGCTAGGGTTAGGGTTAGGGCTTGAATGAGAAGTAGACATTTTCTGATGCCTTTGCTGTGCTTTTGGAGGCAGTCGAAATGCAGGAAAAGTTTTGTTTTGTTCTTTCCTTGACGACAACTTTTGGTCCACATTTGCGATTTTTGCTAAGCCGCGCGGCTGTCGCTCAAAAATGGTAAAAAATGCCAAAATTTTCAAATACACTTTTTATGTGCTGAACTCTTTCAGTTTTTGTATTGGAATCCAAGTAAAGGGATACTTTTAGCCAAACTTTAGTGGAAATTGTGATGGTGACCCCAGTATGCCACAAATCATGCTTTTTTCACGCCAAATTCCAGCTGCCGGTGACCCAAAAAGAAATACTGGAAATGTCAAGCAGATTCAGTGCAGATACACTGAAGGTGCTTTAAAGCATTACATTCAATGTTTCTGATGAGTTTGGAGTCATTCGGGTAACTTTTTGAACACAGCATGTGAAGGCAAGGTTTTTGATTGGTTTAATGAAAGAGCCCGAGCTAGGGTTAGGGTTAGGGCTTGAATGAGAAGTAGACATTTTCTGATGCCTTTGCTGTGCTTTTGGAGGCAGTCGAAATGCAGGAAAAGTGTTGTTTTGTTGTTTCCTTGACGACAACTTTTGGCCCACATTTGCGATTTTTGCTAAGCCGCGCGGCTTTCGCTCAAAAATAGTAAAAAATGCCAAAATTTTCAAATACACTTTTTACGTGCTGAACTCTTTCGGTTTTTGTATTGGAATCAGAGTAAAGTGATACTTTTAGCCAAACTTTAGTGGAAATTGTGATGCTGACCCCAGTATGCCACAAATCATGCTTTTTTCACGCCAAATTCCAGCTGCAGGTGACCCAAAAAGAAATACTGGAAATGTCAAGCAGATTCAGTGCAGATACACTGAAGGTGCTTTAAAGCATTACATTCAATGTTTCTGATGAGTTTGGAGTCATTCGGGTAACTTTTTGAACACAGCATGTGAAGGCAAGGTTTTTGATTGGTTTAATGAAAGTGCCCGAGCTAGGGTTAGGGTTAGGGCTTGAATGAGAAGTAGACATTTTCTGATGCCTTTGCTGTGCTTTTGGAGGCAGTCGAAATGCAGGAAAAGTGTTGTTTTGTTGTTTCCTTGACGACAACTTTTGGCCCACATTTGCGATTTTTGCTAAGCCGCGCGGCTGTCGCTCAAAAATGGTAAAAAATGCCAAAATTTTCAAATACACTTTTTATGTGCTGAACTCTTTCAGTTTTTGTTTTGGAATCCAAGTAAAGGGATACTTTTAGCCAAACTTTAGTGGAAATTGTGATGCTGACCCCAGTATGCCACAAATCACGCTTTTTTCACGCCAAATTCCAGCTGCAGGTGACCCAAAAAGAAATACTGGAAATGTCAAGCAGATTCAGTGCAGATACACTGAAGGTGCTTTAAAGCATTACATTCAATGTTTCTGATGAGTTTGGAGTCATTCGGGTAACTTTTTGAACACAGCATGTGAAGGCAAGGTTTTTGATTGGTTTAATGAAAGAGCCCGAGCTAGGGTTAGGGTTAGGGCTTGAATGAGAAGTAGACATTTTCTGATGCCTTTGCTGTGCTTTTGGAGGCAGTCGAAATGCAGGAAAAGTGTTGTTTTGTTGTTTCCTTGACGACAACTTTTGGCCCACATTTGCGATTTTTGCTAAGCCGCGCGGCTTTCGCTCAAAAATAGTAAAAAATGCCAAAATTTTCAAATACACTTTTTACGTGCTGAACTCTTTCAGTTTTTGTATTGGAATCCAAGTAAAGGGATACTTTTAGCCAAACTTTAGTGGAAATTGTGATGCTGACCCCAGTATGCCACAAATCATGCTTTTTTCACGCCAAATTCCAGCTGCAGGTGACCCAAAAAGAAATACTGGAAATGTCAAGCAGATTCAGTGCAGATACACTGAAGGTGCTTTAAAGCATTACATTCAATGTTTCTGATGAGTTTGGAGTCATTCGGGTAACTTTTTGAACACAGCATGTGAAGGCAATGTTTTTGATTGGTTTAATGAAAGTGCCTGAGCTAGGGTTAGGGTTAAGGCTTGAATGAAAAGTAGACATTTTCTGATGCCTTTGCTGTGCTTTTGGAGGCAGTCGAAATGCAGGAAAAGTGTTGTTTTGTTGTTTCCTTGACGACAACTTTTGGCCCACATTTGCGATTTTTTCTAAGCCGCGCGGCTGTCGCTCAAAAATGGTAAAAAATGCCAAAATTTTCAAATACACTTTTTATGTGCTGAACTCTTTCAGTTTTTGTATTGGAATCCAAGTAAAGGGATACTTTTAGCCAAACTTTAGTGGAAATTGTGATGCTGACCCCAGTATGCCACAAATCATGCTTTTTTCACGCCAAATTCCAGCTGCAGGTGACCCAAAAAGAAATACTGGAAATGTCAAGCAGATTCAGTGCAGATACACTGAAGGTGCTTTAAAGCATTACATTCAATGTTTCTGATGAGTTTGGAGTCATTCGGGTAACTTTTTGAACACAGCATGTGAAGGCAAGGTTTTTGATTGGTTTAATGAAAGAGCCCGAGCTAGGGTTAGGGTTAGGGCTTGAATGAGAAGTAGACATTTTCTGATGCCTTTGCTGTGCTTTTGGAGGCAGTCGAAATGCAGGAAAAGTGTTGTTTTGTTGTTTCCTTGACGACAACTTTTGGCCCACATTTGCGATTTTTGCTAAGCCGCGCGGCTTTCGCTCAAAAATAGTAAAAAATGCCAAAATTTTCAAATACACTTTTTACGTGCTGAACTCTTTCGGTTTTTGTATTGGAATCCAAGTAAAGTGATACTTTTAGCCAAACTTTAGTGGAAATTGTGATGCTGACCCCAGTATGCCACAAATCATGCTTTTTTCACGCCAAATTCCAGCTGCAGGTGACCCAAAAAGAAATACTGGAAATGTCAAGCAGATTCAGTGCAGATACACTGAAGGTGCTTTAAAGCATTACATTCAATGTTTCTGATGAGTTTGGAGTCATTCGGGTAACTTTTTGAACACAGCATGTGAAGGCAAGGTTTTTGATTGGTTTAATGAAAGTGCCCGAGCTAGGGTTAGGGTTAGGGCTTGAATGAGAAGTAGACATTTTCTGATGCCTTTGCTGTGCTTTTGGAGGCAGTCGAAATGCAGGAAAAGTGTTGTTTTGTTGTTTCCTTGACGACAACTTTTGGCCCACATTTGCGATTTTTGCTAATCCGCGCGGCTGTCGCTCAAAAATGGTAAAAAATGCCAAAATTTTCAAATACACTTTTTATGTGCTGAACTCTTTCAGTTTTTGTATTGGAATCCAAGTAAAGGGATACTTTTAGCCAAACTTTAGTGGAAATTGTGATGCTGACCCCAGTATGCCACAAATCATGCTTTTTTCACGCCAAATTCCAGCTGCAGGTGACCCAAAAAGAAATACTGGAAATGTCAAGCAGATTCAGTGCAGATACACTGAAGGTGCTTTAAAGCATTACATTCAATGTTTCTGATGAGTTTGGAGTCATTCGGGTAACTTTTTGAACACAGCATGTGAAGGCAAGGTTTTTGATTGGTTTAATGAAAGAGCCCGAGCTAGGGTTAGGGTTAGGGCTTGAATGAGAAGTAGACATTTTCTGATGCCTTTGCTGTGCTTTTGGAGGCAGTCGAAATGCAGGAAAAGTGTTGTTTTGTTGTTTCCTTGACGACAACTTTTGGCCCACATTTGCGATTTTTGCTAAGCCGCGCGGCTTTCGCTCAAAAATAGTAAAAAATGCCAAAATTTTCAAATACACTTTTTACGTGCTGAACTCTTTCGGTTTTTGTATTGGAATCCAAGTAAAGTGATACTTTTAGCCAAACTTTAGTGGAAATTGTGATGCTGACCCCAGTATGCCACAAATCATGCTTTTTTCACGCCAAATTCCAGCTGCAGGTGACCCAAAAAGAAATACTGGAAATGTCAAGCAGATTCAGTGCAGATACACTGAAGGTGCTTTAAAGCATTACATTCAATGTTTCTGATGAGTTTGGAGTCATTCGGGTAACTTTTTGAACACAGCATGTGAAGGCAAGGTTTTTGATTGGTTTAATGAAAGTGCCCGAGCTAGGGTTAGGGTTAGGGCTTGAATGAAAAGTAGACATTTTCTGATGCCTTTGCTGTGCTTTTGGAGGCAGTCGAAATGCAGGAAAAGTGTTGTTTTGTTGTTTCCTTGACGACAACTTTTGGCCCACATTTGCGATTTTTGCTAAGCCGCGCGGCTTTCGCTCAAAAATAGTAAAAAATGCCAAAATTTTCAAATACACTTTTTACGTGCTGAACTCTTTCAGTTTTTGTATTGGAATCCAAGTAAAGGGATACTTTTAGCCAAACTTTAGTGGAAATTGTGATGCTGACCCCAGTATGCCACAAATCATGCTTTTTTCACGCCAAATTCCAGCTGCAGGTGACCCAAAAAGAAATACTGGAAATGTCAAGCAGATTCAGTGCAGATACACTGAAGGTGCTTTAAAGCATTACATTCAATGTTTCTGATGAGTTTGGAGTCATTCGGGTAACTTTTTGAACACAGCATGTGAAGGCAAGGTTTTTGATTGGTTTAATGAAAGAGCCCGAGCTAGGGTTAGGGTTAGGGCTTGAATGAGAAGTAGACATTTTCTGATGCCTTTGCTGTGCTTTTGGAGGCAGTCGAAATGCAGGAAAAGTGTTGTTTTGTTGTTTCCTTGACGACAACTTTTGGCCCACATTTGCGATTTTTGCTAAGCCGCGCGGCTTTCGCTCAAAAATAGTAAAAAATGCCAAAATTTTCAAATACACTTTTTACGTGCTGAACTCTTTCGGTTTTTGTATTGGAATCCAAGTAAAGTGATACTTTTAGCCAAACTTTAGTGGAAATTGTGATGCTGACCCCAGTATGCCACAAATCATGCTTTTTTCACGCCAAATTCCAGCTGCAGGTGACCCAAAAAGAAATACTGGAAATGTCAAGCAGATTCAGTGCAGATACACTGAAGGTGCTTTAAAGCATTACATTCAATGTTTCTGATGAGTTTGGAGTCATTCGGGTAACTTTTTGAACACAGCATGTGAAGGCAAGGTTTTTGATTGGTTTAATGAAAGTGCCCGAGCTAGGGTTAGGGTTAGGGCTTGAATGAGAAGTAGACATTTTCTGATGCCTTTGCTGTGCTTTTGGAGGCAGTCGAAATGCAGGAAAAGTGTTGTTTTGTTGTTTCCTTGACGACAACTTTTGGCCCACATTTGCGATTTTTGCTAAGCCGCGTGGATGTCGCTCAAAAATGGTAAAAAATGCCAAAATTTTCAAATACACTTTTTATGTGCTGAACTCTTTCAGTTTTTGTATTGGAATCCAAGTAAAGGGATACTTTTAGCCAAACGTTAGTGGAAATTGTGATGCTGACCCCAGTATGCCACAAATCATGCTTTTTTCACGCCAAATTCCAGCTGCAGGTGACCCAAAAAGAAATACTGGAAATGTCAAGCAGATTCAGTGCAGATACACTGAAGGTGCTTTAAAGCATTACATTCAATGTTTCTGATGAGTTTGGAGTCATTCGGGTAACTTTTTGAACACAGCATGTGAAGGCAAGGTTTTTGATTGGTTTAATGAAAGTGCCCGAGCTAGGGTTAGGGTTAGGGCTTGAATGAAAAGTAGACATTTTCTGATGCCTTTGCTGTGCTTTTGGAGGCAGTCGAAATGCAGGAAAAGTGTTGTTTTGTTGTTTCCTTGACGACAACTTTTGGCCCACATTTGCGATTTTTGCTAAGCCGCGCGGCTGTCGCTCAAAAATGGTAAAAAATGCCAAAATTTTCAAATACACTTTTTATGTGCTGAACTCTTTCAGTTTTTGTATTGGAATCCAAGTAAAGGGATACTTTTAGCCAAACTTTAGTGGAAATTGTGATGCTGACCCCAGTATGCCACAAATCATGCTTTTTTCACGCCAAATTCCAGCTGCAGGTGACCCAAAAAGAAATACTGGAAATGTCAAGCAGATTCAGTGCAGATACACTGAAGGTGCTTTAAAGCATTACATTCAATGTTTCTGATGAGTTTGGAGTCATTCGGGTAACTTTTTGAACACAGCATGTGAAGGCAAGGTTTTTGATTGGTTTAATGAAAGAGCCCGAGCTAGGGTTAGGGTTAGGGCTTGAATGAGAAGTAGACATTTTCTGATGCCTTTGCTGTGCTTTTGGAGGCAGTCGAAATGCAGGAAATGTGTTGTTTTGTTGTTTCCTTGACGACAACTTTTGGCCCACATTTGTGATTTTTGCTAAGCCGCGCGGCTTTCGCTCAAAAATAGTAAAAAATGCCAAAATTTTCAAATACACTTTTTACGTGCTGAACTCTTTCGGTTTTTGTATTGGAATCCAAGTAAAGTGATACTTTTAGCCAAACTTTAGTGGAAATTGTGATGCTGACCCCAGTATGCCACAAATCATGCTTTTTTCACGCCAAATTCCAGCTGCAGGTGACCCAAAAAGAAATACTGGAAATGTCAAGCAGATTCAGTGCAGATACACTGAAGGTGCTTTAAAGCATTACATTCAATGTTTCTGATGAGTTTGGAGTCATTCGGGTAACTTTTTGAACACAGCATGTGAAGGCAAGGTTTTTGATTGGTTTAATGAAAGTGCCCGAGCTAGGGTTAGGGTTAGGGCTTGAATGAGAAGTAGACATTTTCTGATGCCTTTGCTGTGCTTTTGGAGGCAGTCGAAATGCAGGAAAAGTGTTGTTTTGTTGTTTCCTTGACGACAACTTTTGGCCCACATTTGCGATTTTTGCTAAGCCGCGCGGCTGTCGCTCAAAAATGGTAAAAAATGCCAAAATTTTCAAATACACTTTTTATGTGCTGAACTCTTTCAGTTTTTGTATTGGAATCCAAGTAAAGGGATACTTTTAGCCAAACTTTAGTGGAAATTGTGATGCTGACCCCAGTATGCCACAAATCATGCTTTTTTCACGCCAAATTCCAGCTGCAGGTGACCCAAAAAGAAATACTGGAAATGTCAAGCAGATTCAGTGCAGATACACTGAAGGTGCTTTAAAGCATTACATTCAATGTTTCTGATGAGTTTGGAGTCATTCGGGTAACTTTTTGAACACAGCATGTGAAGGCAAGGTTTTTGATTGGTTTAATGAAAGTGCCTGAGCTAGGGTTAGGGTTAGGGCTTGAATGAAAAGTAGACATTTTCTGATGCCTTTGCTGTGCTTTTGGAGGCAGTCGAAATGCAGGAAAAGTGTTGTTTTGTTGTTTCCTTGACGACAACTTTTGGCCCACATTTGCGATTTTTGCTAAGCCGCGCGGCTGTCGCTCAAAAATGGTAAAAAATGCCAAAATTTTCAAATACACTTTTTATGTGCTGAACTCTTTCAGTTTTTGTATTGGAATCCAAGTAAAGTGATACTTTTAGCCAAACTTTAGTGGAAATTGTGATGCTGACCCCAGTATGCCACAAATCATGCTTTTTTCACGCCAAATTCCAGCTGCAGGTGACCCAAAAAGAAATACTGGAAATGTCAAGCAGATTCAGTGCAGATACACTGAAGGTGCTTTAAAGCATTACATTCAATGTTTCTGATGAGTTTGGAGTCATTCGGGTAACTTTTTGAACACAGCATGTGAAGGCAAGGTTTTTGATTGGTTTAATGAAAGAGCCCGAGCTAGGGTTAGGGTTAGGGCTTGAATGAGAAGTAGACATTTTCTGATGCCTTTGCTGTGCTTTTGGAGGCAGTCGAAATGCAGGAAAAGTTTTGTTTTGTTCTTTCCTTGACGACAACTTTTGGCCCACATTTGCGATTTTTGCTAAGCCGCGCGGCTGTCGCTCAAAAATGGTAAAAAATGCCAAAATTTTCAAATACACTTTTTATGTGCTGAACTCTTTCAGTTTTTGTATTGGAATCCAAGTAAAGGGATACTTTTAGCCAAACTTTAGTGGAAATTGTGATGGTGACCCCAGTATGCCACAAATCATGCTTTTTTCACGCCAAATTCCAGCTGCCGGTGACCCAAAAAGAAATACTGGAAATGTCAAGCAGATTCAGTGCAGATACACTGAAGGTGCTTTAAAGCATTACATTCAATGTTTCTGATGAGTTTGGAGTCATTCGGGTAACTTTTTGAACACAGCATGTGAAGGCAAGGTTTTTGATTGGTTTAATGAAAGAGCCCGAGCTAGGGTTAGGGTTAGGGCTTGAATGAGAAGTAGACATTTTCTGATGCCTTTGCTGTGCTTTTGGAGGCAGTCGAAATGCAGGAAAAGTGTTGTTTTGTTGTTTCCTTGACGACAACTTTTGGCCCACATTTGCGATTTTTGCTAAGCCGCGCGGCTTTCGCTCAAAAATAGTAAAAAATGCCAAAATTTTCAAATACACTTTTTACGTGCTGAACTCTTTCGGTTTTTGTATTGGAATCAGAGTAAAGTGATACTTTTAGCCAAACTTTAGTGGAAATTGTGATGCTGACCCCAGTATGCCACAAATCATGCTTTTTTCACGCCAAATTCCAGCTGCAGGTGACCCAAAAAGAAATACTGGAAATGTCAAGCAGATTCAGTGCAGATACACTGAAGGTGCTTTAAAGCATTACATTCAATGTTTCTGATGAGTTTGGAGTCATTCGGGTAACTTTTTGAACACAGCATGTGAAGGCAAGGTTTTTGATTGGTTTAATGAAAGTGCCCGAGCTAGGGTTAGGGTTAGGGCTTGAATGAGAAGTAGACATTTTCTGATGCCTTTGCTGTGCTTTTGGAGGCAGTCGAAATGCAGGAAAAGTGTTGTTTTGTTGTTTCCTTGACGACAACTTTTGGCCCACATTTGCGATTTTTGCTAAGCCGCGCGGCTGTCGCTCAAAAATGGTAAAAAATGCCAAAATTTTCAAATACACTTTTTATGTGCTGAACTCTTTCAGTTTTTGTTTTGGAATCCAAGTAAAGGGATACTTTTAGCCAAACTTTAGTGGAAATTGTGATGCTGACCCCAGTATGCCACAAATCACGCTTTTTTCACGCCAAATTCCAGCTGCAGGTGACCCAAAAAGAAATACTGGAAATGTCAAGCAGATTCAGTGCAGATACACTGAAGGTGCTTTAAAGCATTACATTCAATGTTTCTGATGAGTTTGGAGTCATTCGGGTAACTTTTTGAACACAGCATGTGAAGGCAAGGTTTTTGATTGGTTTAATGAAAGAGCCCGAGCTAGGGTTAGGGTTAGGGCTTGAATGAGAAGTAGACATTTTCTGATGCCTTTGCTGTGCTTTTGGAGGCAGTCGAAATGCAGGAAAAGTGTTGTTTTGTTGTTTCCTTGACGACAACTTTTGGCCCACATTTGCGATTTTTGCTAAGCCGCGCGGCTTTCGCTCAAAAATAGTAAAAAATGCCAAAATTTTCAAATACACTTTTTACGTGCTGAACTCTTTCAGTTTTTGTATTGGAATCCAAGTAAAGGGATACTTTTAGCCAAACTTTAGTGGAAATTGTGATGCTGACCCCAGTATGCCACAAATCATGCTTTTTTCACGCCAAATTCCAGCTGCAGGTGACCCAAAAAGAAATACTGGAAATGTCAAGCAGATTCAGTGCAGATACACTGAAGGTGCTTTAAAGCATTACATTCAATGTTTCTGATGAGTTTGGAGTCATTCGGGTAACTTTTTGAACACAGCATGTGAAGGCAATGTTTTTGATTGGTTTAATGAAAGTGCCTGAGCTAGGGTTAGGGTTAAGGCTTGAATGAAAAGTAGACATTTTCTGATGCCTTTGCTGTGCTTTTGGAGGCAGTCGAAATGCAGGAAAAGTGTTGTTTTGTTGTTTCCTTGACGACAACTTTTGGCCCACATTTGCGATTTTTTCTAAGCCGCGCGGCTGTCGCTCAAAAATGGTAAAAAATGCCAAAATTTTCAAATACACTTTTTATGTGCTGAACTCTTTCAGTTTTTGTATTGGAATCCAAGTAAAGGGATACTTTTAGCCAAACTTTAGTGGAAATTGTGATGCTGACCCCAGTATGCCACAAATCATGCTTTTTTCACGCCAAATTCCAGCTGCAGGTGACCCAAAAAGAAATACTGGAAATGTCAAGCAGATTCAGTGCAGATACACTGAAGGTGCTTTAAAGCATTACATTCAATGTTTCTGATGAGTTTGGAGTCATTCGGGTAACTTTTTGAACACAGCATGTGAAGGCAAGGTTTTTGATTGGTTTAATGAAAGAGCCCGAGCTAGGGTTAGGGTTAGGGCTTGAATGAGAAGTAGACATTTTCTGATGCCTTTGCTGTGCTTTTGGAGGCAGTCGAAATGCAGGAAAAGTGTTGTTTTGTTGTTTCCTTGACGACAACTTTTGGCCCACATTTGCGATTTTTGCTAAGCCGCGCGGCTTTCGCTCAAAAATAGTAAAAAATGCCAAAATTTTCAAATACACTTTTTATGTGCTGAACTCTTTCAGTTTTTGTATTGGAATCCAAGTAAAGGGATACTTTTAGCCAAACTTTAGTGGAAATTGTGATGCTGACCCCAGTATGCCACAAATCATGCTTTTTTCACGCCAAATTCCAGCTGCCGGTGACCCAAAAAGAAATACTGGAAATGTCAAGCAGATTCAGTGCAGATACACTGAAGGTGCTTTAAAGCATTACATTCAATGTTTCTGATGAGTTTGGAGTCATTCGGGTAACTTTTTGAACACAGCATGTGAAGGCAAGGTTTTTGATTGGTTTAATGAAAGAGCCCGAGCTAGGGTTAGGGTTAGGGCTTGAATGAGAAGTAGACATTTTCTGATGCCTTTGCTGTGCTTTTGGAGGCAGTCGAAATGCAGGAAAAGTGTTGTTTTGTTGTTTCCTTGACGACAACTTTTGGCCCACATTTGCGATTTTTGCTAAGCCGCGCGGCTGTCGCTCAAAAATGGTAAAAAATGCCAAAATTTTCAAATACACTTTTTATGTGCTGAACTCTTTCAGTTTTTGTATTGGAATCCAAGTAAAGGGATACTTTTAGCCAAACTTTAGTGGAAATTTTGATGCTGACCCCAGTATGCCACAAATCACGCTTTTTTCACGCCAAATTCCAGCTGCAGGTGACCCAAAAAGAAATACTGGAAATGTCAAGCAGATTCAGTGCAGATACACTGAAGGTGCTTTAAAGCATTACATTCAATGTTTCTGATGAGTTTGGAGTCATTCGGGTAACTTTTTGAACACAGCATGTGAAGGCAAGGTTTTTGATTGGTTTAATGAAAGAGCCCGAGCTAGGGTTAGGGTTAGGGCTTGAATGAGAAGTAGACATTTTCTGATGCCTTTGCTGTGCTTTTGGAGGCAGTCGAAATGCAGGAAAAGTGTTGTTTTGTTGTTTCCTTGACGACAACTTTTGTCCCACATTTGCGATTTTTGCTAAGCCGCGCGGCTTTCGCTCAAAAATAGTAAAAAATGCCAAAATTTTCAAATACACTTTTTACGTGCTGAACTCTTTCAGTTTTTGTATTGGAATCCAAGTAAAGTGATACTTTTAGCCAAACTTTAGTGGAAATTGTGATGCTGACCCCAGTATGCCACAAATCATGCTTTTTTCACGCCAAATTCCAGCTGCAGGTGACCCAAAAAGAAATACTGGAAATGTCAAGCAGATTCAGTGCAGATACACTGAAGGTGCTTTAAAGCATTACATTCAATGTTTCTGATGAGTTTGGAGTCATTCGGGTAACTTTTTGAACACAGCATGTGAAGGCAAGGTTTTTGATTGGTTTAATGAAAGTGCCCGAGCTAGGGTTAGGGTTAGGGCTTGAATGAGAAGTAGACATTTTCTGATGCCTTTGCTGTGCTTTTGGAGGCAGTCGAAATGCAGGAAAAGTGTTGTTTTGTTGTTTCCTTGACGACAACTTTTGGCCCACATTTGCGATTTTTGCTAAGCCGCGCGGCTGTCGCTCAAAAATGGTAAAAAATGCCAAAATTTTCAAATACACTTTTTATGTGCTGAACTCTTTCAGTTTTTGTATTGGAATCCAAGTAAAGGGATACTTTTAGCCAAACTTTAGTGGAAATTGTGATGCTGACCCCAGTATGCCACAAATCATGCTTTTTTCACGCCAAATTCCAGCTGCAGGTGACCCAAAAAGAAATACTGGAAATGTCAAGCAGATTCAGTGCAGATACACTGAAGGTGCTTTAAAGCATTACATTCAATGTTTCTGATGAGTTTGGAGTCATTCGGGTAACTTTTTGAACACAGCATGTGAAGGCAAGGTTTTTGATTGGTTTAATGAAAGTGCCTGAGCTAGGGTTAGGGTTAGGGCTTGAATGAAAAGTAGACATTTTCTGATGCCTTTGCTGTGCTTTTGGAGGCAGTCGAAATGCAGGAAAAGTGTTGTTTTGTTGTTTCCTTGACGACAACTTTTGGCCCACATTTGCGATTTTTTCTAAGCCGCGCGGCTGTCGCTCAAAAATGGTAAAAAATGCCAAAATTTTCAAATACACTTTTTATGTGCTGAACTCTTTCAGTTTTTGTATTGGAATCCAAGTAAAGGGATACTTTTAGCCAAACTTTAGTGGAAATTGTGATGCTGACCCCAGTATGCCACAAATCATGCTTTTTTCACGCCAAATTCCAGCTGCAGGTGACCCAAAAAGAAATACTGGAAATGTCAAGCAGATTCAGTGCAGATACACTGAAGGTGCTTTAAAGCATTACATTCAATGTTTCTGATGAGTTTGGAGTCATTCGGGTAACTTTTTGAACACAGCATGTGAAGGCAAGGTTTTTGATTGGTTTAATGAAAGAGCCCGAGCTAGGGTTAGGGTTAGGGCTTGAATGAAAAGTAGACATTTTCTGATGCCTTTGCTGTGCTTTTGGAGGCAGTCGAAATGCAGGAAAAGTGTTGTTTTGTTGTTTCCTTGACGACAACTTTTGGCCCACATTTGCGATTTTTTCTAAGCCGCGCGGCTGTCGCTCAAAAATGGTAAAAAATGCCAAAATTTTCAAATACACTTTTTATGTGCTGAACTCTTTCAGTTTTTGTATTGGAATCCAAGTAAAGGGATACTTTTAGCCAAACTTTAGTGGAAATTGTGATGCTGACCCCAGTATGCCACAAATCATGCTTTTTTCACGCCAAATTCCAGCTGCAGGTGACCCAAAAAGAAATACTGGAAATGTCAAGCAGATTCAGTGCAGATACACTGAAGGTGCTTTAAAGCATTACATTCAATGTTTCTGATGAGTTTGGAGTCATTCGGGTAACTTTTTGAACACAGCATGTGAAGGCAAGGTTTTTGATTGGTTTAATGAAAGAGCCCGAGCTAGGGTTAGGGTTAGGGCTTGAATGAGAAGTAGACATTTTCTGATGCCTTTGCTGTGCTTTTGGAGGCAGTCGAAATGCAGGAAAAGTGTTGTTTTGTTGTTTCCTTGACGACAACTTTTGGCCCACATTTGCGATTTTTGCTAAGCCGCGCGGCTTTCGCTCAAAAATAGTAAAAAATGCCAAAATTTTCAAATACACTTTTTACGTGCTGAACTCTTTCGGTTTTTGTATTGGAATCCAAGTAAAGTGATACTTTTAGCCAAACTTTAGTGGAAATTGTGATGCTGACCCCAGTATGCCACAAATCATGCTTTTTTCACGCCAAATTCCAGCTGCAGGTGACCCAAAAAGAAATACTGGAAATGTCAAGCAGATTCAGTGCAGATACACTGAAGGTGCTTTAAAGCATTACATTCAATGTTTCTGATGAGTTTGGAGTCATTCGGGTAACTTTTTGAACACAGCATGTGAAGGCAAGGTTTTTGATTGGTTTAATGAAAGTGCCCGAGCTAGGGTTAGGGTTAGGGCTTGAATGAAAAGTAGACATTTTCTGATGCCTTTGCTGTGCTTTTGGAGGCAGTCGAAATGCAGGAAAAGTGTTGTTTTGTTGTTTCCTTGACGACAACTTTTGGCCCACATTTGCGATTTTTGCTAAGCCGCGCGGCTGTCGCTCAAAAATGGTAAAAAATGCCAAAATTTTCAAATACACTTTTTATGTGCTGAACTCTTTCAGTTTTTGTATTGGAATCCAAGTAAAGGGATACTTTTAGCCAAACTTTAGTGGAAATTGTGATGCTGACCCCAGTATGCCACAAATCATGCTTTTTTCACGCCAAATTCCAGCTGCAGGTGACCCAAAAAGAAATACTGGAAATGTCAAGCAGATTCAGTGCAGATACACTGAAGGTGCTTTAAAGCATTACATTCAATGTTTCTGATGAGTTTGGAGTCATTCGGGTAACTTTTTGAACACAGCATGTGAAGGCAAGGTTTTTGATTGGTTTAATGAAAGTGCCTGAGCTAGGGTTAGGGTTAGGGCTTGAATGAAAAGTAGACATTTTCTGATGCCTTTGCTGTGCTTTTGGAGGCAGTCGAAATGCAGGAAAAGTGTTGTTTTGTTGTTTCCTTGACGACAACTTTTGGCCCACATTTGCGATTTTTGCTAAGCCGCGCGGCTGTCGCTCAAAAATGGTAAAAAATGCCAAAATTTTCAAATACACTTTTTATGTGCTGAACTCTTTCAGTTTTTGTATTGGAATCCAAGTAAAGGGATACTTTTAGCCAAACTTTAGTGGAAATTGTGATGCTGACCCCAGTATCCCACAAATCATGCTTTTTTCACGCCAAATTCCAGCTGCAGGTGACCCAAAAAGAAATACTGGAAATGTCAAGCAGATTCAGTGCAGATACACTGAAGGTGCTTTAAAGCATTACATTCAATGTTTCTGATGAGTTTGGAGTCATTCGGGTAACTTTTTGAACACAGCATGTGAAGGCAAGGTTTTTGATTGGTTTAATGAAAGTGCCCGAGCTAGGGTTAGGGTTAGGGCTTGAATGAGAAGTAGACATTTTCTGATGCCTTTGCTGTGCTTTTGGAGGCAGTCGAAATGCAGGAAAAGTGTTGTTTTGTTGTTTCCTTGACGACAACTTTTGGCCCACATTTGCGATTTTTGCTAAGCCGCGCGGCTGTCGCTCAAAAATGGTAAAAAATGCCAAAATTTTCAAATACACTTTTTATGTGCTGAACTCTTTCAGTTTTTGTATTGGAATCCAAGTAAAGGGATACTTTTAGCCAAACTTTAGTGGAAATTGTGATGCTGACCCCAGTATGCCACAAATCATGCTTTTTTCACGCCAAATTCCAGCTGCAGGTGACCCAAAAAGAAATACTGGAAATGTCAAGCAGATTCAGTGCAGATACACTGAAGGTGCTTTAAAGCATTACATTCAATGTTTCTGATGAGTTTGGAGTCATTCGGGTAACTTTTTGAACACAGCATGTGAAGGCAAGGTTTTTGATTGGTTTAATGAAAGTGCCTGAGCTAGGGTTAGGGTTAGGGCTTGAATGAAAAGTAGACATTTTCTGATGCCTTTGCTGTGCTTTTGGAGGCAGTCGAAATGCAGGAAAAGTGTTGTTTTGTTGTTTCCTTGACGACAACTTTTGGCCCACATTTGCGATTTTTTCTAAGCCGCGCGGCTGTCGCTCAAAAATGGTAAAAAATGCCAAAATTTTCAAATACACTTTTTATGTGCTGAACTCTTTCAGTTTTTGTATTGGAATCCAAGTAAAGGGATACTTTTAGCCAAACTTTAGTGGAAATTGTGATGCTGACCCCAGTATGCCACAAATCATGCTTTTTTCACGCCAAATTCCAGCTGCAGGTGACCCAAAAAGAAATACTGGAAATGTCAAGCAGATTCAGTGCAGATACACTGAAGGTGCTTTAAAGCATTACATTCAATGTTTCTGATGAGTTTGGAGTCATTCGGGTAACTTTTTGAACACAGCATGTGAAGGCAAGGTTTTTGATTGGTTTAATGAAAGAGCCCGAGCTAGGGTTAGGGTTAGGGCTTGAATGAGAAGTAGACATTTTCTGATGCCTTTGCTGTGCTTTTGGAGGCAGTCGAAATGCAGGAAAAGTGTTGTTTTGTTGTTTCCTTGACGACAACTTTTGGCCCACATTTGCGATTTTTGCTAAGCCGCGCGGCTTTCGCTCAAAAATAGTAAAAAATGCCAAAATTTTCAAATACACTTTTTACGTGCTGAACTCTTTCGGTTTTTGTATTGGAATCCAAGTAAAGTGATACTTTTAGCCAAACTTTAGTGGAAATTGTGATGCTGACCCCAGTATGCCACAAATCATGCTTTTTTCACGCCAAATTCCAGCTGCAGGTGACCCAAAAAGAAATACTGGAAATGTCAAGCAGATTCAGTGCAGATACACTGAAGGTGCTTTAAAGCATTACATTCAATGTTTCTGATGAGTTTGGAGTCATTCGGGTAACTTTTTGAACACAGCATGTGAAGGCAAGGTTTTTGATTGGTTTAATGAAAGTGCCCGAGCTAGGGTTAGGGTTAGGGCTTGAATGAAAAGTAGACATTTTCTGATGCCTTTGCTGTGCTTTTGGAGGCAGTCGAAATGCAGGAAAAGTGTTGTTTTGTTGTTTCCTTGACGACAACTTTTGGCCCACATTTGCGATTTTTGCTAAGCCGCGCGGCTGTCGCTCAAAAATGGTAAAAAATGCCAAAATTTTCAAATACACTTTTTATGTGCTGAACTCTTTCAGTTTTTGTATTGGAATCCAAGTAAAGGGATACTTTTAGCCAAACTTTAGTGGAAATTGTGATGCTGACCCCAGTATCCCACAAATCATGCTTTTTTCACGCCAAATTCCAGCTGCAGGTGACCCAAAAAGAAATACTGGAAATGTCAAGCAGATTCAGTGCAGATACACTGAAGGTGCTTTAAAGCATTACATTCAATGTTTCTGATGAGTTTGGAGTCATTCGGGTAACTTTTTGAACACAGCATGTGAAGGCAAGGTTTTTGATTGGTTTAATGAAAGAGCCCGAGCTAGGGTTAGGGTTAGGGCTTGAATGAGAAGTAGACATTTTCTGATGCCTTTGCTGTGCTTTTGGAGGCAGTCGAAATGCAGGAAAAGTGTTGTTTTGTTGTTTCCTTGACGACAACTTTTGGCCCACATTTGCGATTTTTGCTAAGCCACGCAGCTTTCGCTCAAAAATAGTAAAAAATGCCAAAATTTTCAAATACACTTTTTACGTGCTGAACTCTTTCGGTTTTTGTATTGGAATCAGAGTAAAGTGATACTTTTAGCCAAACTTTAGTGGAAATTGTGATGCTGACCCCAGTATGCCACAAATCATGCTTTTTTCATGCCAAATTCCAGCTGCAGGTGACCCAAAAAGAAATACTGGAAATGTCAAGCAGATTCAGTGCAGATACACTGAAGGTGCTTTAAAGCATTACATTCAATGTTTCTGATGAGTTTGGAGTCATTCGGGTAACTTTTTGAACACAGCATGTGAAGGCAAGGTTTTTGATTGGTTTAATGAAAGTGCCCGAGCTAGGGTTAGGGTTAGGGCTTGAATGAGAAGTAGACATTTTCTGATGCCTTTGCTGTGCTTTTGGAGGCAGTCGAAATGCAGGAAAAGTTTTGTTTTGTTCTTTCCTTGACGACAACTTTTGGCCCACATTTGCGATTTTTGCTAAGCCGCGCGGCTGTCGCTCAAAAATGGTAAAAAATGCCAAAATTTTCAAATACACTTTTTATGTGCTGAACTCTTTCAGTTTTTGTATTGGAATCCAAGTAAAGGGATACTTTTAGCCAAACTTTAGTGGAAATTGTGATGCTGACCCCAGTATGCCACAAATCATGCTTTTTTCACGCCAAATTCCAGCTGCCGGTGACCCAAAAAGAAATACTGGAAATGTCAAGCAGATTCAGTGCAGATACACTGAAGGTGCTTTAAAGCATTACATTCAATGTTTCTGATGAGTTTGGAGTCATTCGGGTAACTTTTTGAACACAGCATGTGAAGGCAAGGTTTTTGATTGGTTTAATGAAAGAGCCCGAGCTAGGGTTAGGGTTAGGGCTTGAATGAGAAGTAGACATTTTCTGATGCCTTTGCTGTGCTTTTGGAGGCAGTCGAAATGCAGGAAAAGTGTTGTTTTGTTGTTTCCTTGACGACAACTTTTGGCCCACATTTCCGATTTTTGCTAAGCCGCGCGGCTTTCGCTCAAAAATAGTAAAAAATGCCAAAATTTTCAAATACACTTTTTACGTGCTGAACTCTTTCGGTTTTTGTATTGGAATCAGAGTAAAGTGATACTTTTAGCCAAACTTTAGTGGAAATTGTGATGCTGACCCCAGTATGCCACAAATCATGCTTTTTTCACGCCAAATTCCAGCTGCAGGTGACCCAAAAAGAAATACTGGAAATGTCAAGCAGATTCAGTGCAGATACACTGAAGGTGCTTTAAAGCATTACATTCAATGTTTCTGATGAGTTTGGAGTCATTCGGGTAACTTTTTGAACACAGCATGTGAAGGCAAGGTTTTTGATTGGTTTAATGAAAGTGCCCGAGCTAGGGTTAGGGTTAGGGCTTGAATGAGAAGTAGACATTTTCTGATGCCTTTGCTGTGCTTTTGGAGGCAGTCGAAATGCAGGAAAAGTGTTGTTTTGTTGTTTCCTTGACGACAACTTTTGGCCCACATTTGCGATTTTTGCTAAGCCGCGCGGCTGTCGCTCAAAAATGGTAAAAAATGCCAAAATTTTCAAATACACTTTTTATGTGCTGAACTCTTTCACTTTTTGTTTTGGAATCCAAGTAAAGGGATACTTTTAGCCAAACTTTAGTGGAAATTGTGATGCTGACCCCAGTATGCCACAAATCATGCTTTTTTCACGCCAAATTCCAGCTGCAGGTGACCCAAAAAGAAATACTGGAAATGTCAAGCAGATTCAGTGCAGATACACTGAAGGTGCTTTAAAGCATTACATTCAATGTTTCTGATGAGTTTGGAGTCATTCGGGTAACTTTTTGAACACAGCATGTGAAGGCAAGGTTTTTGATTGGTTTAATGAAAGTGCCCGAGCTAGGGTTAGGGTTAGGGCTTGAATGAGAAGTAGACATTTTCTGATGCCTTTGCTGTGCTTTTGGAGGCAGTCGAAATGCAGGAAAAGTGTTGTTTTGTTGTTTCCTTGACGACAACTTTTGGCCCACATTTGCGATTTTTGCTAAGCCGCGCGGCTGTCGCTCAAAAATGGTAAAAAATGCCAAAATTTTCAAATACACTTTTTATGTGCTGAACTCTTTCAGTTTTTGTATTGGAATCCAAGTAAAGGGATACTTTTAGCCAAACTTTAGTGGAAATTGTGATGCTGACCCCAGTATGCCACAAATCACGCTTTTTTCACGCCAAATTCCAGCTGCAGGTGACCCAAAAAGAAATACTGGAAATGTCAAGCAGATTCAGTGCAGATACACTGAAGGTGCTTTAAAGCATTACATTCAATGTTTCTGATGAGTTTGGAGTCATTCGGGTAACTTTTTGAACACAGCATGTGAAGGCAAGGTTTTTGATTGGTTTAATGAAAGAGCCCGAGCTAGGGTTAGGGTTAGGGCTTGAATGAGAAGTAGACATTTTCTGATGCCTTTGCTGTGCTTTTGGAGGCAGTCGAAATGCAGGAAAAGTGTTGTTTTGTTGTTTCCTTGACGACAACTTTTGGCCCACATTTGCGATTTTTGCTAAGCTGCGCGGCTTTCGCTCAAAAATAGTAAAAAATGCCAAAATTTTCAAATACACTTTTTACGTGCTGAACTCTTTCAGTTTTTGTATTGGAATCCAAGTAAAGTGATACTTTTAGCCAAACTTTAGTGGAAATTGTGATGCTGACCCCAGTATGCCACAAATCATGCTTTTTTCACGCCAAATTCCAGCTGCAGGTGACCCAAAAAGAAATACTGGAAATGTCAAGCAGATTCAGTGCAGATACACTGAAGGTGCTTTAAAGCATTACATTCAATGTTTCTGATGAGTTTGGAGTCATTCGGGTAACTTTTTGAACACAGCATGTGAAGGCAAGGTTTTTGATTGGTTTAATGAAAGAGCCCGAGCTAGGGTTAGGGTTAGGGCTTGAATGAGAAGTAGACATTTTCTGATGCCTTTGCTGTGCTTTTGGAGGCAGTCGAAATGCAGGAAAAGTGTTGTTTTGTTGTTTCCTTGACGACAACTTTTGGCCCACATTTGCGATTTTTGCTAAGCCGCGCGGCTTTCGCTCAAAAATAGTAAAAAATGCCAAAATTTTCAAATACACTTTTTACGTGCTGAACTCTTTCGGTTTTTGTATTGGAATCCAAGTAAAGTGATACTTTTAGCCAAACTTTAGTGGAAATTGTGATGCTGACCCCAGTATGCCACAAATCATGCTTTTTTCACGCCAAATTCCAGCTGCAGGTGACCCAAAAAGAAATACTGGAAATGTCAAGCAGATTCAGTGCAGATACACTGAAGGTGCTTTAAAGCATTACATTCAATGTTTCTGATGAGTTTGGAGTCATTCGGGTAACTTTTTGAACACAGCATGTGAAGGCAAGGTTTTTGATTGGTTTAATGAAAGTGCCCGAGCTAGGGTTAGGGTTAGGGCTTGAATGAAAAGTAGACATTTTCTGATGCCTTTGCTGTGCTTTTGGAGGCAGTCGAAATGCAGGAAAAGTGTTGTTTTGTTGTTTCCTTGACGACAACTTTTGGCCCACATTTGCGATTTTTGCTAAGCCGCGCGGCTGTCGCTCAAAAATGGTAAAAAATGCCAAAATTTTCAAATACACTTTTTATGTGCTGAACTCTTTCAGTTTTTGTATTGGAATCCAAGTAAAGGGATACTTTTAGCCAAACTTTAGTGGAAATTGTGATGCTGACCCCAGTATCCCACAAATCATGCTTTTTTCACGCCAAATTCCAGCTGCAGGTGACCCAAAAAGAAATACTGGAAATGTCAAGCAGATTCAGTGCAGATACACTGAAGGTGCTTTAAAGCATTACATTCAATGTTTCTGATGAGTTTGGAGTCATTCGGGTAACTTTTTGAACACAGCATGTGAAGGCAAGGTTTTTGATTGGTTTAATGAAAGAGCCCGAGCTAGGGTTAGGGTTAGGGCTTGAATGAGAAGTAGACATTTTCTGATGCCTTTGCTGTGCTTTTGGAGGCAGTCGAAATGCAGGAAAAGTGTTGTTTTGTTGTTTCCTTGACGACAACTTTTGGCCCACATTTGCGATTTTTGCTAAGCCGCGCAGCTTTCGCTCAAAAATAGTAAAAAATGCCAAAATTTTCAAATACACTTTTTACGTGCTGAACTCTTTCGGTTTTTGTATTGGAATCAGAGTAAAGTGATACTTTTAGCCAAACTTTAGTGGAAATTGTGATGCTGACCCCAGTATGCCACAAATCATGCTTTTTTCACGCCAAATTCCAGCTGCAGGTGACCCAAAAAGAAATACTGGAAATGTCAAGCAGATTCAGTGCAGATACACTGAAGGTGCTTTAAAGCATTACATTCAATGTTTCTGATGAGTTTGGAGTCATTCGGGTAACTTTTTGAACACAGCATGTGAAGGCAAGGTTTTTGATTGGTTTAATGAAAGAGCCCGAGCTAGGGTTAGGGTTAGGGCTTGAATGAAAAGTAGACATTTTCTGATGCCTTTGCTGTGCTTTTGGAGGCAGTCGAAATGCAGGAAAAGTGTTGTTTTGTTGTTTCCTTGACGACAACTTTTGGCCCACATTTGCGATTTTTTCTAAGCCGCGCGGCTGTCGCTCAAAAATGGTAAAAAATGCCAAAATTTTCAAATACACTTTTTATGTGCTGAACTCTTTCAGTTTTTGTATTGGAATCCAAGTAAAGGGATACTTTTAGCCAAACTTTAGTGGAAATTGTGATGCTGACCCCAGTATGCCACAAATCATGCTTTTTTCACGCCAAATTCCAGCTGCAGGTGACCCAAAAAGAAATACTGGAAATGTCAAGCAGATTCAGTGCAGATACACTGAAGGTGCTTTAAAGCATTACATTCAATGTTTCTGATGAGTTTGGAGTCATTCGGGTAACTTTTTGAACACAGCATGTGAAGGCAAGGTTTTTGATTGGTTTAATGAAAGAGCCCGAGCTAGGGTTAGGGTTAGGGCTTGAATGAGAAGTAGACATTTTCTGATGCCTTTGCTGTGCTTTTGGAGGCAGTCGAAATGCAGGAAAAGTGTTGTTTTGTTGTTTCCTTGACGACAACTTTTGGCCCACATTTGCGATTTTTGCTAAGCCGCGCGGCTTTCGCTCAAAAATAGTAAAAAATGCCAAAATTTTCAAATACACTTTTTACGTGCAGAACTCTTTCGGTTTTTGTATTGGAATCCAAGTAAAGTGATACTTTTAGCCAAACTTTAGTGGAAATTGTGATGCTGACCCCAGTATGCCACAAATCATGCTTTTTTCACGCCAAATTCCAGCTGCAGGTGACCCAAAAAGAAATACTGGAAATGTCAAGCAGATTCAGTGCAGATACACTGAAGGTGCTTTAAAGCATTACATTCAATGTTTCTGATGAGTTTGGAGTCATTCGGGTAACTTTTTGAACACAGCATGTGAAGGCAAGGTTTTTGATTGGTTTAATGAAAGTGCCCGAGCTAGGGTTAGGGTTAGGGCTTGAATGAAAAGTAGACATTTTCTGATGCCTTTGCTGTGCTTTTGGAGGCAGTCGAAATGCAGGAAAAGTGTTGTTTTTTTGTTTCCTTGACGACAACTTTTGGCCCACATTTGCGATTTTTGCTAAGCCGCGCGGCTGTCGCTCAAAAATGGTAAAAAATGCCAAAATTTTCAAATACACTTTTTATGTGCTGAACTCTTTCAGTTTTTGTATTGGAATCCAAGTAAAGGGATACTTTTAGCCAAACTTTAGTGGAAATTGTGATGCTGACCCCAGTATGCCACAAATCATGCTTTTTTCACGCCAAATTCCAGCTGCAGGTGACCCAAAAAGAAATACTGGAAATGTCGAGCAGATTCAGTGCAGATACACTGAAGGTGCTTTAAAGCATTACATTCAATGTTTCTGATGAGTTTGGAGTCATTCGGGTAACTTTTTGAACACAGCATGTGAAGGCAAGGTTTTTGATTGGTTTAATGAAAGTGCCTGAGCTAGGGTTAGGGTTAGGGCTTGAATGAAAAGTAGACATTTTCTGATGCCTTTGCTGTGCTTTTGGAGGCAGTCGAAATGCAGGAAAAGTGTTGTTTTGTTGTTTCCTTGACGGCAACTTTTGGCCCACATTTGCGATTTTTGCTAAGCCGCGCGGCTGTCGCTCAAAAATGGTAAAAAATGCCAAAATTTTCAAATACACTTTTTATGTGCTGAACTCTTTCAGTTTTTGTATTGGAATCCAAGTAAAGGGATACTTTTAGCCAAACTTTAGTGGAAATTGTGATGCTGACCCCAGTATGCCACAAATCATGCTTTTTTCACGCCAAATTCCAGCTGCAGGTGACCCAAAAAGAAATACTGGAAATGTCAAGCAGATTCAGTGCAGATACACTGAAGGTGCTTTAAAGCATTACATTCAATGTTTCTGATGAGTTTGGAGTCATTCGGGTAACTTTTTGAACACAGCATGTGAAGGCAAGGTTTTTGATTGGTTTAATGAAAGAGCCCGAGCTAGGGTTAGGGTTAGGGTTTGAATGAGAAGTAGACATTTTCTGATGCCTTTGCTGTGCTTTTGGAGGCAGTCGAAATGCAGGAAAAGTGTTGTTTTGTTGTTTCCTTGACGACAACTTTTGGCCCACATTTGCGATTTTTGCTAAGCCGCGCGGCTGTCGCTCAAAAATGGTAAAAAATGCCAAAATTTTCAAATACACTTTTTATGTGCTGAACTCTTTCAGTTTTTGTATTGGAATCCAAGTAAAGGGATACTTTTAGCCAAACTTTAGTGGAAATTGTGATGCTGACCCCAGTATCCCACAAATCATGCTTTTTTCACGCCAAATTCCAGCTGCAGGTGACCCAAAAAGAAATACTGGAAATGTCAAGCAGATTCAGTGCAGATACACTGAAGGTGCTTTAAAGCATTACATTCAATGTTTCTGATGAGTTTGGAGTCATTCGGGTAACTTTTTGAACACAGCATGTGAAGGCAAGGTTTTTGATTGGTTTAATGAAAGTGCCCGAGCTAGGGTTAGGGTTAGGGCTTGAATGAGAAGTAGACATTTTCTGATGCCTTTGCTGTGCTTTTGGAGGCAGTCGAAATGCAGGAAAAGTGTTGTTTTGTTGTTTCCTTGACGACAACTTTTGGCCCACATTTGCGATTTTTGCTAATCCGCGCGGCTGTCGCTCAAAAATGGTAAAAAATGCCAAAATTTTCAAATACACTTTTTATGTGCTGAACTCTTTCAGTTTTTGTATTGGAATCCAAGTAAAGGGATACTTTTAGCCAAACTTTAGTGGAAATTGTGATGCTGACCCCAGTATGCCACAAATCATGCTTTTTTCACGCCAAATTCCAGCTGCAGGTGACCCAAAAAGAAATACTGGAAATGTCAAGCAGATTCAGTGCAGATACACTGAAGGTGCTTTAAAGCATTACATTCAATGTTTCTGATGAGTTTGGAGTCATTCGGGTAACTTTTTGAACACAGCATGTGAAGGCAAGGTTTTTGATTGGTTTAATGAAAGAGCCCGAGCTAGGGTTAGGGTTAGGGCTTGAATGAGAAGTAGACATTTTCTGATGCCTTTGCTGTGCTTTTGGAGGCAGTCGAAATGCAGGAAAAGTGTTGTTTTGTTGTTTCCTTGACGACAACTTTTGGCCCACATTTGCGATTTTTGCTAAGCCGCGCGGCTTTCGCTCAAAAATAGTAAAAAATGCCAAAATTTTCAAATACACTTTTTACGTGCTGAACTCTTTCGGTTTTTGTATTGGAATCCAAGTAAAGTGATACTTTTAGCCAAACTTTAGTGGAAATTGTGATGCTGACCCCAGTATGCCACAAATCATGCTTTTTTCACGCCAAATTCCAGCTGCAGGTGACCCAAAAAGAAATACTGGAAATGTCAAGCAGATTCAGTGCAGATACACTGAAGGTGCTTTAAAGCATTACATTCAATGTTTCTGATGAGTTTGGAGTCATTCGGGTAACTTTTTGAACACAGCATGTGAAGGCAAGGTTTTTGATTGGTTTAATGAAAGTGCCCGAGCTAGGGTTAGGGTTAGGGCTTGAATGAAAAGTAGACATTTTCTGATGCCTTTGCTGTGCTTTTGGAGGCAGTCGAAATGCAGGAAAAGTGTTGTTTTGTTGTTTCCTTGACGACAACTTTTGGCCCACATTTGCGATTTTTGCTAAGCCGCGCGGCTGTCGCTCAAAAATGGTAAAAAATGCCAAAATTTTCAAATACACTTTTTATGTGCTGAACTCTTTCAGTTTTTGTATTGGAATCCAAGTAAAGGGATACTTTTAGCCAAACTTTAGTGGAAATTGTGATGCTGACCCCAGTATCCCACAAATCATGCTTTTTTCACGCCAAATTCCAGCTGCAGGTGACCCAAAAAGAAATACTGGAAATGTCAAGCAGATTCAGTGCAGATACACTGAAGGTGCTTTAAAGCATTACATTCAATGTTTCTGATGAGTTTGGAGTCATTCGGGTAACTTTTTGAACACAGCATGTGAAGGCAAGGTTTTTGATTGGTTTAATGAAAGAGCCCGAGCTAGGGTTAGGGTTAGGGCTTGAATGAGAAGTAGACATTTTCTGATGCCTTTGCTGTGCTTTTGGAGGCAGTCGAAATGCAGGAAAAGTGTTGTTTTGTTGTTTCCTTGACGACAACTTTTGGCCCACATTTGCGATTTTTGCTAAGCCGCGCAGCTTTCGCTCAAAAATAGTAAAAAATGCCAAAATTTTCAAATACACTTTTTACGTGCTGAACTCTTTCGGTTTTTGTATTGGAATCAGAGTAAAGTGATACTTTTAGCCAAACTTTAGTGGAAATTGTGATGCTGACCCCAGTATGCCACAAATCATGCTTTTTTCACGCCAAATTCCAGCTGCAGGTGACCCAAAAAGAAATACTGGAAATGTCAAGCAGATTCAGTGCAGATACACTGAAGGTGCTTTAAAGCATTACATTCAATGTTTCTGATGAGTTTGGAGTCATTCGGGTAACTTTTTGAACACAGCATGTGAAGGCAAGGTTTTTGATTGGTTTAATGAAAGAGCCCGAGCTAGGGTTAGGGTTAGGGCTTGAATGAGAAGTAGACATTTTCTGATGCCTTTGCTGTGCTTTTGGAGGCAGTCGAAATGCAGGAAAAGTGTTGTTTTGTTGTTTCCTTGACGACAACTTTTGGCCCACATTTGCGATTTTTGCTAAGCCGCGCGGCTTTCGCTCAAAAATAGTAAAAAATGCCAAAATTTTCAAATACACTTTTTACGTGCAGAACTCTTTCGGTTTTTGTATTGGAATCCAAGTAAAGTGATACTTTTAGCCAAACTTTAGTGGAAATTGTGATGCTGACCCCAGTATGCCACAAATCATGCTTTTTTCACGCCAAATTCCAGCTGCAGGTGACCCAAAAAGAAATACTGGAAATGTCAAGCAGATTCAGTGCAGATACACTGAAGGTGCTTTAAAGCATTACATTCAATGTTTCTGATGAGTTTGGAGTCATTCGGGTAACTTTTTGAACACAGCATGTGAAGGCAAGGTTTTTGATTGGTTTAATGAAAGTGCCCGAGCTAGGGTTAGGGTTAGGGCTTGAATGAAAAGTAGACATTTTCTGATGCCTTTGCTGTGCTTTTGGAGGCAGTCGAAATGCAGGAAAAGTGTTGTTTTTTTGTTTCCTTGACGACAACTTTTGGCCCACATTTGCGATTTTTGCTAAGCCGCGCGGCTGTCGCTCAAAAATGGTAAAAAATGCCAAAATTTTCAAATACACTTTTTATGTGCTGAACTCTTTCAGTTTTTGTATTGGAATCCAAGTAAAGGGATACTTTTAGCCAAACTTTAGTGGAAATTGTGATGCTGACCCCAGTATGCCACAAATCATGCTTTTTTCACGCCAAATTCCAGCTGCAGGTGACCCAAAAAGAAATACTGGAAATGTCGAGCAGATTCAGTGCAGATACACTGAAGGTGCTTTAAAGCATTACATTCAATGTTTCTGATGAGTTTGGAGTCATTCGGGTAACTTTTTGAACACAGCATGTGAAGGCAAGGTTTTTGATTGGTTTAATGAAAGTGCCTGAGCTAGGGTTAGGGTTAGGGCTTGAATGAAAAGTAGACATTTTCTGATGCCTTTGCTGTGCTTTTGGAGGCAGTCGAAATGCAGGAAAAGTGTTGTTTTGTTGTTTCCTTGACGGCAACTTTTGGCCCACATTTGCGATTTTTGCTAAGCCGCGCGGCTGTCGCTCAAAAATGGTAAAAAATGCCAAAATTTTCAAATACACTTTTTATGTGCTGAACTCTTTCAGTTTTTGTATTGGAATCCAAGTAAAGGGATACTTTTAGCCAAACTTTAGTGGAAATTGTGATGCTGACCCCAGTATGCCACAAATCATGCTTTTTTCACGCCAAATTCCAGCTGCAGGTGACCCAAAAAGAAATACTGGAAATGTCAAGCAGATTCAGTGCAGATACACTGAAGGTGCTTTAAAGCATTACATTCAATGTTTCTGATGAGTTTGGAGTCATTCGGGTAACTTTTTGAACACAGCATGTGAAGGCAAGGTTTTTGATTGGTTTAATGAAAGAGCCCGAGCTAGGGTTAGGGTTAGGGTTTGAATGAGAAGTAGACATTTTCTGATGCCTTTGCTGTGCTTTTGGAGGCAGTCGAAATGCAGGAAAAGTGTTGTTTTGTTGTTTCCTTGACGACAACTTTTGGCCCACATTTGCGATTTTTGCTAAGCCGCGCGGCTGTCGCTCAAAAATGGTAAAAAATGCCAAAATTTTCAAATACACTTTTTATGTGCTGAACTCTTTCAGTTTTTGTATTGGAATCCAAGTAAAGGGATACTTTTAGCCAAACTTTAGTGGAAATTGTGATGCTGACCCCAGTATCCCACAAATCATGCTTTTTTCACGCCAAATTCCAGCTGCAGGTGACCCAAAAAGAAATACTGGAAATGTCAAGCAGATTCAGTGCAGATACACTGAAGGTGCTTTAAAGCATTACATTCAATGTTTCTGATGAGTTTGGAGTCATTCGGGTAACTTTTTGAACACAGCATGTGAAGGCAAGGTTTTTGATTGGTTTAATGAAAGTGCCCGAGCTAGGGTTAGGGTTAGGGCTTGAATGAGAAGTAGACATTTTCTGATGCCTTTGCTGTGCTTTTGGAGGCAGTCGAAATGCAGGAAAAGTGTTGTTTTGTTGTTTCCTTGACGACAACTTTTGGCCCACATTTGCGATTTTTGCTAATCCGCGCGGCTGTCGCTCAAAAATGGTAAAAAATGCCAAAATTTTCAAATACACTTTTTATGTGCTGAACTCTTTCAGTTTTTGTATTGGAATCCAAGTAAAGGGATACTTTTAGCCAAACTTTAGTGGAAATTGTGATGCTGACCCCAGTATGCCACAAATCATGCTTTTTTCACGCCAAATTCCAGCTGCAGGTGACCCAAAAAGAAATACTGGAAATGTCAAGCAGATTCAGTGCAGATACACTGAAGGTGCTTTAAAGCATTACATTCAATGTTTCTGATGAGTTTGGAGTCATTCGGGTAACTTTTTGAACACAGCATGTGAAGGCAAGGTTTTTGATTGGTTTAATGAAAGAGCCCGAGCTAGGGTTAGGGTTAGGGCTTGAATGAGAAGTAGACATTTTCTGATGCCTTTGCTGTGCTTTTGGAGGCAGTCGAAATGCAGGAAAAGTGTTGTTTTGTTGTTTCCTTGACGACAACTTTTGGCCCACATTTGCGATTTTTGCTAAGCCGCGCGGCTTTCGCTCAAAAATAGTAAAAAATGCCAAAATTTTCAAATACACTTTTTACGTGCTGAACTCTTTCGGTTTTTGTATTGGAATCCAAGTAAAGTGATACTTTTAGCCAAACTTTAGTGGAAATTGTGATGCTGACCCCAGTATGCCACAAATCATGCTTTTTTCACGCCAAATTCCAGCTGCAGGTGACCCAAAAAGAAATACTGGAAATGTCAAGCAGATTCAGTGCAGATACACTGAAGGTGCTTTAAAGCATTACATTCAATGTTTCTGATGAGTTTGGAGTCATTCGGGTAACTTTTTGAACACAGCATGTGAAGGCAAGGTTTTTGATTGGTTTAATGAAAGTGCCCGAGCTAGGGTTAGGGTTAGGGCTTGAATGAAAAGTAGACATTTTCTGATGCCTTTGCTGTGCTTTTGGAGGCAGTCGAAATGCAGGAAAAGTGTTGTTTTGTTGTTTCCTTGACGACAACTTTTGGCCCACATTTGCGATTTTTGCTAAGCCGCGCGGCTGTCGCTCAAAAATGGTAAAAAATGCCAAAATTTTCAAATACACTTTTTATGTGCTGAACTCTTTCAGTTTTTGTATTGGAATCCAAGTAAAGGGATACTTTTAGCCAAACTTTAGTGGAAATTGTGATGCTGACCCCAGTATCCCACAAATCATGCTTTTTTCACGCCAAATTCCAGCTGCAGGTGACCCAAAAAGAAATACTGGAAATGTCAAGCAGATTCAGTGCAGATACACTGAAGGTGCTTTAAAGCATTACATTCAATGTTTCTGATGAGTTTGGAGTCATTCGGGTAACTTTTTGAACACAGCATGTGAAGGCAAGGTTTTTGATTGGTTTAATGAAAGAGCCCGAGCTAGGGTTAGGGTTAGGGCTTGAATGAGAAGTAGACATTTTCTGATGCCTTTGCTGTGCTTTTGGAGGCAGTCGAAATGCAGGAAAAGTGTTGTTTTGTTGTTTCCTTGACGACAACTTTTGGCCCACATTTGCGATTTTTGCTAAGCCGCGCAGCTTTCGCTCAAAAATAGTAAAAAATGCCAAAATTTTCAAATACACTTTTTACGTGCTGAACTCTTTCGGTTTTTGTATTGGAATCAGAGTAAAGTGATACTTTTAGCCAAACTTTAGTGGAAATTGTGATGCTGACCCCAGTATGCCACAAATCATGCTTTTTTCACGCCAAATTCCAGCTGCAGGTGACCCAAAAAGAAATACTGGAAATGTCAAGCAGATTCAGTGCAGATACACTGAAGGTGCTTTAAAGCATTACATTCAATGTTTCTGATGAGTTTGGAGTCATTCGGGTAACTTTTTGAACACAGCATGTGAAGGCAAGGTTTTTGATTGGTTTAATGAAAGTGCCCGAGCTAGGGTTAGGGTTAGGGCTTGAATGAGAAGTAGACATTTTCTGATGCCTTTGCTGTGCTTTTGGAGGCAGTCGAAATGCAGGAAAAGTTTTGTTTTGTTCTTTCCTTGACGACAACTTTTGGCCCACATTTGCGATTTTTGCTAAGCCGCGCGGCTGTCGCTCAAAAATGGTAAAAAATGCCAAAATTTTCAAATACACTTTTTATGTGCTGAACTCTTTCAGTTTTTGTATTGGAATCCAAGTAAAGGGATACTTTTAGCCAAACTTTAGTGGAAATTGTGATGCTGACCCCAGTATGCCACAAATCATGCTTTTTTCACGCCAAATTCCAGCTGCCGGTGACCCAAAAAGAAATACTGGAAATGTCAAGCAGATTCAGTGCAGATACACTGAAGGTGCTTTAAAGCATTACATTCAATGTTTCTGATGAGTTTGGAGTCATTCGGGTAACTTTTTGAACACAGCATGTGAAGGCAAGGTTTTTGATTGGTTTAATGAAAGAGCCCGAGCTAGGGTTAGGGTTAGGGCTTGAATGAGAAGTAGACATTTTCTGATGCCTTTGCTGTGCTTTTGGAGGCAGTCGAAATGCAGGAAAAGTGTTGTTTTGTTGTTTCCTTGACGACAACTTTTGGCCCACATTTGCGATTTTTGCTAAGCCGCGCGGCTTTCGCTCAAAAATAGTAAAAAATGCCAAAATTTTCAAATACACTTTTTACGTGCTGAACTCTTTCGGTTTTTGTATTGGAATCAGAGTAAAGTGATACTTTTAGCCAAACTTTAGTGGAAATTGTGATGCTGACCCCAGTATGCCACAAATCATGCTTTTTTCACGCCAAATTCCAGCTGCAGGTGACCCAAAAAGAAATACTGGAAATGTCAAGCAGATTCAGTGCAGATACACTGAAGGTGCTTTAAAGCATTACATTCAATGTTTCTGATGAGTTTGGAGTCATTCGGGTAACTTTTTGAACACAGCATGTGAAGGCAAGGTTTTTGATTGGTTTAATGAAAGTGCCCGAGCTAGGGTTAGGGTTAGGGCTTGAATGAGAAGTAGACATTTTCTGATGCCTTTGCTGTGCTTTTGGAGGCAGTCGAAATGCAGGAAAAGTGTTGTTTTGTTGTTTCCTTGACGACAACTTTTGGCCCACATTTGCGATTTTTGCTAAGCCGCGCGGCTGTCGCTCAAAAATGGTAAAAAATGCCAAAATTTTCAAATACACTTTTTATGTGCTGAACTCTTTCACTTTTTGTTTTGGAATCCAAGTAAAGGGATACTTTTAGCCAAACTTTAGTGGAAATTGTGATGCTGACCCCAGTATGCCACAAATCACGCTTTTTTCACGCCAAATTCCAGCTGCAGGTGACCCAAAAAGAAATACTGGAAATGTCAAGCAGATTCAGTGCAGATACACTGAAGGTGCTTTAAAGCATTACATTCAATGTTTCTGATGAGTTTGGAGTCATTCGGGTAACTTTTTGAACACAGCATGTGAAGGCAAGGTTTTTGATTGGTTTAATGAAAGAGCCCGAGCTAGGGTTAGGGTTAGGGCTTGAATGAGAAGTAGACATTTTCTGATGCCTTTGCTGTGCTTTTGGAGGCAGTCGAAATGCAGGAAAAGTGTTGTTTTGTTGTTTCCTTGACGACAACTTTTGGCCCACATTTGCGATTTTTGCTAAGCCGCGCGGCTTTCGCTCAAAAATAGTAAAAAATGCCAAAATTTTCAAATACACTTTTTACGTGCTGAACTCTTTCAGTTTTTGTATTGGAATCCAAGTAAAGGGATACTTTTAGCCAAACTTTAGTGGAAATTGTGATGCTGACCCCAGTATGCCACAAATCATGCTTTTTTCACGCCAAATTCCAGCTGCAGGTGACCCAAAAAGAAATACTGGAAATGTCAAGCAGATTCAGTGCAGATACACTGAAGGTGCTTTAAAGCATTACATTCAATGTTTCTGATGAGTTTGGAGTCATTCGGGTAACTTTTTGAACACAGCATGTGAAGGCAAGGTTTTTGATTGGTTTAATGAAAGAGCCCGAGCTAGGGTTAGGGTTAGGGCTTGAATGAGAAGTAGACATTTTCTGATGCCTTTGCTGTGCTTTTGGAGGCAGTCGAAATGCAGGAAAAGTGTTGTTTTGTTGTTTCCTTGACGACAACTTTTGGCCCACATTTGCGATTTTTGCTAAGCCGCGCGGCTTTCGCTCAAAAATAGTAAAAAATGCCAAAATTTTCAAATACACTTTTTACGTGCTGAACTCTTTCGGTTTTTGTATTGGAATCCAAGTAAAGTGATACTTTTAGCCAAACTTTAGTGGAAATTGTGATGCTGACCCCAGTATGCCACAAATCATGCTTTTTTCACGCCAAATTCCAGCTGCAGGTGACCCAAAAAGAAATACTGGAAATGTCAAGCAGATTCAGTGCAGATACACTGAAGGTGCTTTAAAGCATTACATTCAATGTTTCTGATGAGTTTGGAGTCATTCGGGTAACTTTTTGAACACAGCATGTGAAGGCAAGGTTTTTGATTGGTTTAATGAAAGTGCCCGAGCTAGGGTTAGGGTTAGGGCTTGAATGAAAAGTAGACATTTTCTGATGCCTTTGCTGTGCTTTTGGAGGCAGTCGAAATGCAGGAAAAGTGTTGTTTTGTTGTTTCCTTGACGACAACTTTTGGCCCACATTTGCGATTTTTGCTAAGCCGCGCGGCTGTCGCTCAAAAATGGTAAAAAATGCCAAAATTTTCAAATACACTTTTTATGTGCTGAACTCTTTCAGTTTTTGTATTGGAATCCAAGTAAAGGGATACTTTTAGCCAAACTTTAGTGGAAATTGTGATGCTGACCCCAGTATCCCACAAATCATGCTTTTTTCACGCCAAATTCCAGCTGCAGGTGACCCAAAAAGAAATACTGGAAATGTCAAGCAGATTCAGTGCAGATACACTGAAGGTGCTTTAAAGCATTACATTCAATGTTTCTGATGAGTTTGGAGTCATTCGGGTAACTTTTTGAACACAGCATGTGAAGGCAAGGTTTTTGATTGGTTTAATGAAAGAGCCCGAGCTAGGGTTAGGGTTAGGGCTTGAATGAGAAGTAGACATTTTCTGATGCCTTTGCTGTGCTTTTGGAGGCAGTCGAAATGCAGGAAAAGTGTTGTTTTGTTGTTTCCTTGACGACAACTTTTGGCCCACATTTGCGATTTTTGCTAAGCCGCGCAGCTTTCGCTCAAAAATAGTAAAAAATGCCAAAATTTTCAAATACACTTTTTACGTGCTGAACTCTTTCGGTTTTTGTATTGGAATCAGAGTAAAGTGATACTTTTAGCCAAACTTTAGTGGAAATTGTGATGCTGACCCCAGTATGCCACAAATCATGCTTTTTTCACGCCAAATTCCAGCTGCAGGTGACCCAAAAAGAAATACTGGAAATGTCAAGCAGATTCAGTGCAGATACACTGAAGGTGCTTTAAAGCATTACATTCAATGTTTCTGATGAGTTTGGAGTCATTCGGGTAACTTTTTGAACACAGCATGTGAAGGCAAGGTTTTTGATTGGTTTAATGAAAGTGCCCGAGCTAGGGTTAGGGTTAGGGCTTGAATGAGAAGTAGACATTTTCTGATGCCTTTGCTGTGCTTTTGGAGGCAGTCGAAATGCAGGAAAAGTTTTGTTTTGTTCTTTCCTTGACGACAACTTTTGGCCCACATTTGCGATTTTTGCTAAGCCGCGCGGCTGTCGCTCAAAAATGGTAAAAAATGCCAAAATTTTCAAATACACTTTTTATGTGCTGAACTCTTTCAGTTTTTGTATTGGAATCCAAGTAAAGGGATACTTTTAGCCAAACTTTAGTGGAAATTGTGATGCTGACCCCAGTATGCCACAAATCATGCTTTTTTCACGCCAAATTCCAGCTGCCGGTGACCCAAAAAGAAATACTGGAAATGTCAAGCAGATTCAGTGCAGATACACTGAAGGTGCTTTAAAGCATTACATTCAATGTTTCTGATGAGTTTGGAGTCATTCGGGTAACTTTTTGAACACAGCATGTGAAGGCAAGGTTTTTGATTGGTTTAATGAAAGAGCCCGAGCTAGGGTTAGGGTTAGGGCTTGAATGAGAAGTAGACATTTTCTGATGCCTTTGCTGTGCTTTTGGAGGCAGTCGAAATGCAGGAAAAGTGTTGTTTTGTTGTTTCCTTGACGACAACTTTTGGCCCACATTTGCGATTTTTGCTAAGCCGCGCGGCTTTCGCTCAAAAATAGTAAAAAATGCCAAAATTTTCAAATACACTTTTTACGTGCTGAACTCTTTCGGTTTTTGTATTGGAATCAGAGTAAAGTGATACTTTTAGCCAAACTTTAGTGGAAATTGTGATGCTGACCCCAGTATGCCACAAATCATGCTTTTTTCACGCCAAATTCCAGCTGCAGGTGACCCAAAAAGAAATACTGGAAATGTCAAGCAGATTCAGTGCAGATACACTGAAGGTGCTTTAAAGCATTACATTCAATGTTTCTGATGAGTTTGGAGTCATTCGGGTAACTTTTTGAACACAGCATGTGAAGGCAAGGTTTTTGGTTGGTTTAATGAAAGTGCCCGAGCTAGGGTTAGGGTTAGGGCTTGAATGAGAAGTAGACATTTTCTGATGCCTTTGCTGTGCTTTTGGAGGCAGTCGAAATGCAGGAAAAGTGTTGTTTTGTTGTTTCCTTGACGACAACTTTTGGCCCACATTTGCGATTTTTGCTAAGCCGCGCGGCTGTCGCTCAAAAATGGTAAAAAATGCCAAAATTTTCAAATACACTTTTTATGTGCTGAACTCTTTCACTTTTTGTTTTGGAATCCAAGTAAAGGGATACTTTTAGCCAAACTTTAGTGGAAATTGTGATGCTGACCCCAGTATGCCACAAATCACGCTTTTTTCACGCCAAATTCCAGCTGCAGGTGACCCAAAAAGAAATACTGGAAATGTCAAGCAGATTCAGTGCAGATACACTGAAGGTGCTTTAAAGCATTACATTCAATGTTTCTGATGAGTTTGGAGTCATTCGGGTAACTTTTTGAACACAGCATGTGAAGGCAAGGTTTTTGATTGGTTTAATGAAAGAGCCCGAGCTAGGGTTAGGGTTAGGGCTTGAATGAGAAGTAGACATTTTCTGATGCCTTTGCTGTGCTTTTGGAGGCAGTCGAAATGCAGGAAAAGTGTTGTTTTGTTGTTTCCTTGACGACAACTTTTGGCCCACATTTGCGATTTTTGCTAAGCCGCGCGGCTTTCGCTCAAAAATAGTAAAAAATGCCAAAATTTTCAAATACACTTTTTACGTGCTGAACTCTTTCGGTTTTTGTATTGGAATCCAAGTAAAGTGATACTTTTAGCCAAACTTTAGTGGAAATTGTGATGCTGACCCCAGTATGCCACAAATCATGCTTTTTTCACGCCAAATTCCAGCTGCAGGTGACCCAAAAAGAAATACTGGAAATGTCAAGCAGATTCAGTGCAGATACACTGAAGGTGCTTTAAAGCATTACATTCAATGTTTCTGATGAGTTTGGAGTCATTCGGGTAACTTTTTGAACACAGCATGTGAAGGCAAGGTTTTTGATTGGTTTAATGAAAGTGCCCGAGCTAGGGTTAGGGTTAGGGCTTGAATGAAAAGTAGACATTTTCTGATGCCTTTGCTGTGCTTTTGGAGGCAGTCGAAATGCAGGAAAAGTGTTGTTTTGTTGTTTCCTTGACGACAACTTTTGGCCCACATTTGCGATTTTTGCTAAGCCGCGCGGCTGTCGCTCAAAAATGGTAAAAAATGCCAAAATTTTCAAATACACTTTTTATGTGCTGAACTCTTTCAGTTTTTGTATTGGAATCCAAGTAAAGGGATACTTTTAGCCAAACTTTAGTGGAAATTGTGATGCTGACCCCAGTATGCCACAAATCATGCTTTTTTCACGCCAAATTCCAGCTGCAGGTGACCCAAAAAGAAATACTGGAAATGTCAAGCAGATTCAGTGCAGATACACTGAAGGTGCTTTAAAGCATTACATTCAATGTTTCTGATGAGTTTGGAGTCATTCGGGTAACTTTTTGAACACAGCATGTGAAGGCAAGGTTTTTGATTGGTTTAATGAAAGAGCCCGAGCTAGGGTTAGGGTTAGGGTTTGAATGAGAAGTAGACATTTTCTGATGCCTTTGCTGTGCTTTTGGAGGCAGTCGAAATGCAGGAAAAGTGTTGTTTTGTTGTTTCCTTGACGACAACTTTTGGCCCACATTTGCGATTTTTGCTAAGCCGCGCGGCTTTCGCTCAAAAATAGTAAAAAATGCCAAAATTTTCAAATACACTTTTTACGTGCTGAACTCTTTCGGTTTTTGTATTGGAATCCAAGTAAAGTGATACTTTTAGCCAAACTTTAGTGGAAATTGTGATGCTGACCCCAGTATGCCACAAATCATGCTTTTTTCACGCCAAATTCCAGCTGCAGGTGACCCAAAAAGAAATACTGGAAATGTCAAGCAGATTCAGTGCAGATACACTGAAGGTGCTTTAAAGCATTACATTCAATGTTTCTGATGAGTTTGGAGTCATTCGGGTAACTTTTTGAACACAGCATGTGAAGGCAAGGTTTTTGATTGGTTTAATGAAAGTGCCCGAGCTAGGGTTAGGGTTAGGGCTTGAATGAAAAGTAGACATTTTCTGATGCCTTTGCTGTGCTTTTGGAGGCAGTCGAAATGCAGGAAAAGTGTTGTTTTGTTGTTTCCTTGACGACAACTTTTGGCCCACATTTGCGATTTTTGCTAAGCCGCGCGGCTGTCGCTCAAAAATGGTAAAAAATGCCAAAATTTTCAAATACACTTTTTATGTGCTGAACTCTTTCAGTTTTTGTATTGGAATCCAAGTAAAGGGATACTTTTAGCCAAACTTTAGTGGAAATTGTGATGCTGACCCCAGTATGCCACAAATCATGCTTTTTTCACGCCAAATTCCAGCTGCAGGTGACCCAAAAAGAAATACTGGAAATGTCAAGCAGATTCAGTGCAGATACACTGAAGGTGCTTTAAAGCATTACATTCAATGTTTCTGATGAGTTTGGAGTCATTCGGGTAACTTTTTGAACACAGCATGTGAAGGCAAGGTTTTTGATTGGTTTAATGAAAGAGCCCGAGCTAGGGTTAGGGTTAGGGTTTGAATGAGAAGTAGACATTTTCTGATGCCTTTGCTGTGCTTTTGGAGGCAGTCGAAATGCAGGAAAAGTGTTGTTTTGTTGTTTCCTTGACGACAACTTTTGGCCCACATTTGCGATTTTTGCTAAGCCGCGCGGCTGTCGCTCAAAAATGGTAAAAAATGCCAAAATTTTCAAATACACTTTTTATGTGCTGAACTCTTTCAGTTTTTGTATTGGAATCCAAGTAAAGGGATACTTTTAGCCAAACTTTAGTGGAAATTGTGATGCTGACCCCAGTATCCCACAAATCATGCTTTTTTCACGCCAAATTCCAGCTGCAGGTGACCCAAAAAGAAATACTGGAAATGTCAAGCAGATTCAGTGCAGATACACTGAAGGTGCTTTAAAGCATTACATTCAATGTTTCTGATGAGTTTGGAGTCATTCGGGTAACTTTTTGAACACAGCATGTGAAGGCAAGGTTTTTGATTGGTTTAATGAAAGAGCCCGAGCTAGGGTTAGGGTTAGGGTTTGAATGAGAAGTAGACATTTTCTGATGTCTTTGCTGTGCTTTTGGAGGCAGTCGAAATGCAGGAAAAGTGTTGTTTTGTTGTTTCCTTGACGACAACTTTTGGCCCACATTTGCGATTTTTGCTAAGTCGCGCAGCTGTCGCTCAAAAATGGTAAAAAATGCCAAAATTTTCAAATACACTTTTTATGTGCTGAACTCTTTCAGTTTTTGTATTGGAATCCAAGTAAAGGGATACTTTTAGCCAAACTTTAGTGGAAATTGTGATGCTGACCCCAGTATCCCACAAATCATGCTTTTTTCACACCAAATTCCAGCTGCAGGTGACCCAAAAAGAAATACTGGAAATGTCAAGCAGATTCAGTGCAGATACACTGAAGGTGCTTTAAAGCATTACATTCAATGTTTCTGATGAGTTTGGAGTCATTCGGGTAACTTTTTGAACACAGCATGTGAAGGCAAGGTTTTTGATTGGTTTAATGAAAGAGCCCGAGCTAGGGTTAGGGTTAGGGCTTGAATGAGAAGTAGACATTTTCTGATGCCTTTGCTGTGCTTTTGGAGGCAGTCGAAATGCAGGAAAAGTGTTGTTTTGTTGTTTCCTTGACGACAACTTTTGGCCCACATTTGCGATTTTTGCTAAGCCGCGCAGCTTTCGCTCAAAAATAGTAAAAAATGCCAAAATTTTCAAATACACTTTTTACGTGCTGAACTCTTTCGGTTTTTGTATTGGAATCAGAGTAAAGTGATACTTTTAGCCAAACTTTAGTGGAAATTGTGATGCTGACCCCAGTATGCCACAAATCATGCTTTTTTCACGCCAAATTCCAGCTGCCGGTGACCCAAAAAGAAATACTGGAAATGTCAAGCAGATTCAGTGCAGATACACTGAAGGTGCTTTAAAGCATTACATTCAATGTTTCTGATGAGTTTGGAGTCATTCGGGTAACTTTTTGAACACAGCATGTGAAGGCAAGGTTTTTGATTGGTTTAATGAAAGAGCCCGAGCTAGGGTTAGGGTTAGGGCTTGAATGAGAAGTAGACATTTTCTGATGCCTTTGCTGTGCTTTTGGAGGCAGTCGAAATGCAGGAAAAGTGTTGTTTTGTTGTTTCCTTGACGACAACTTTTGGCCCACATTTGCGATTTTTGCTAAGCCGCGCGGCTTTCGCTCAAAAATAGTAAAAAATGCCAAAATTTTCAAATACACTTTTTACGTGCTGAACTCTTTCGGTTTTTGTATTGGAATCAGAGTAAAGTGATACTTTTAGCCAAACTTTAGTGGAAATTGTGATGCTGACCCCAGTATGCCACAAATCATGCTTTTTTCACGCCAAATTCCAGCTGCAGGTGACCCAAAAAGAAATACTGGAAATGTCAAGCAGATTCAGTGCAGATACACTGAAGGTGCTTTAAAGCATTACATTCAATGTTTCTGATGAGTTTGGAGTCATTCGGGTAACTTTTTGAACACAGCATGTGAAGGCAAGGTTTTTGATTGGTTTAATGAAAGTGCCCGAGCTAGGGTTAGGGTTAGGGCTTGAATGAGAAGTAGACATTTTCTGATGCCTTTGCTGTGCTTTTGGAGGCAGTCGAAATGCAGGAAAAGTGTTGTTTTGTTGTTTCCTTGACGACAACTTTTGGCCCACATTTGCGATTTTTGCTAAGCCGCGCGGCTGTCGCTCAAAAATGGTAAAAAATGCCAAAATTTTCAAATACACTTTTTATGTGCTGAACTCTTTCAGTTTTTGTTTTGGAATCCAAGTAAAGGGATACTTTTAGCCAAACTTTAGTGGAAATTGTGATGCTGACCCCAGTATGCCACAAATCATGCTTTTTTCACGCCAAATTCCAGCTGCAGGTGACCCAAAAAGAAATACTGGAAATGTCAAGCAGATTCAGTGCAGATACACTGAAGGTGCTTTAAAGCATTACATTCAATGTTTCTGATGAGTTTGGAGTCATTCGGGTAACTTTTTGAACACAGCATGTGAAGGCAAGGTTTTTGATTGGTTTAATGAAAGTGCCCGAGCTAGGGTTAGGGTTAGGGCTTGAATGAGAAGTAGACATTTCTGATGCCTTTGCTGTGCTTTTGGAGGCAGTCGAAATGCAGGAAAAGTGTTGTTTTGTTGTTTCCTTGACGACAACTTTTGGCCCACATTTGCGATTTTTGCTAAGCCGCGCGGCTGTCGCTCAAAAATGGTAAAAAATGCCAAAATTTTCAAATACACTTTTTATGTGCTGAACTCTTTCAGTTTTTGTATTGGAATCCAAGTAAAGGGATACTTTTAGCCAAACTTTAGTGGAAATTGTGATGCTGACCCCAGTATGCCACAAATCACGCTTTTTTCACGCCAAATTCCAGCTGCAGGTGACCCAAAAAGAAATACTGGAAATGTCAAGCAGATTCAGTGCAGATACACTGAAGGTGCTTTAAAGCATTACATTCAATGTTTCTGATGAGTTTGGAGTCATTCGGGTAACTTTTTGAACACAGCATGTGAAGGCAAGGTTTTTGATTGGTTTAATGAAAGAGCCCGAGCTAGGGTTAGGGTTAGGGCTTGAATGAGAAGTAGACATTTTCTGATGCCTTTGCTGTGCTTTTGGAGGCAGTCGAAATGCAGGAAAAGTGTTGTTTTGTTGTTTCCTTGACGACAACTTTTGGCCCACATTTGCGATTTTTGCTAAGCCGCGCGGCTTTCGCTCAAAAATAGTAAAAAATGCCAAAATTTTCAAATACACTTTTTACGTGCTGAACTCTTTCAGTTTTTGTATTGGAATCCAAGTAAAGTGATACTTTTAGCCAAACTTTAGTGGAAATTGTGATGCTGACCCCAGTATGCCACAAATCATGCTTTTTTCACGCCAAATTCCAGCTGCAGGTGACCCAAAAAGAAATACTGGAAATGTCAAGCAGATTCAGTGCAGATACACTGAAGGTGCTTTAAAGCATTACATTCAATGTTTCTGATGAGTTTGGAGTCATTCGGGTAACTTTTTGAACACAGCATGTGAAGGCAAGGTTTTTGATTGGTTTAATGAAAGTGCCCGAGCTAGGGTTAGGGTTAGGGCTTGAATGAAAAGTAGACATTTTCTGATGCCTTTGCTGTGCTTTTGGAGGCAGTCGAAATGCAGGAAAAGTGTTGTTTTGTTGTTTCCTTGACGACAACTTTTGGCCCACATTTGCGATTTTTGCTAAGCCGCGCGGCTGTCGCTCAAAAATGGTAAAAAATGCCAAAAGTTTCAAATACACTTTTTATGTGCTGAACTCTTTCAGTTTTTGTATTGGAATCCAAGTAAAGGGATACTTTTAGCCAAACTTTAGTGGAAATTGTGATGCTGACCCCAGTATGCCACAAATCATGCTTTTTTCACGCCAAATTCCAGCTGCAGGTGACCCAAAAAGAAATACTGGAAATGTCAAGCAGATTCAGTGCAGATACACTGAAGGTGCTTTAAAGCATTACATTCAATGTTTCTGATGAGTTTGGAGTCATTCGGGTAACTTTTTGAACACAGCATGTGAAGGCAAGGTTTTTGATTGGTTTAATGAAAGTGCCCGAGCTAGGGTTAGGGTTAGGGCTTGAATGAAAAGTAGACATTTTCTGATGCCTTTGCTGTGCTTTTGGAGGCAGTCGAAATGCAGGAAAAGTGTTGTTTTGTTGTTTCCTTGACGACAACTTTTGGCCCACATTTGCGATTTTTGCTAAGCCGCGCGGCTGTCGCTCAAAAATGGTAAAAAATGCCAAAATTTTCAAATACACTTTTTACGTGCTGAACTCTTTCAGTTTTTGTATTGGAATCCAAGTAAAGGGATACTTTTAGCCAAACTTTAGTGGAAATTGTGATGCTGACCCCAGTATGCCACAAATCATGCTTTTTTCACGCCAAATTCCAGCTGCAGGTGACCCAAAAAGAAATACTGGAAATGTCAAGCAGATTCAGTGCAGATACACTGAAGGTGCTTTAAAGCATTACATTCAATGTTTCTGATGAGTTTGGAGTCATTCGGGTAACTTTTTGAACACAGCATGTGAAGGCAAGGTTTTTGATTGGTTTAATGAAAGAGCCCGAGCTAGGGTTAGGGTTAGGGCTTGAATGAGAAGTAGACATTTTCTGATGCCTTTGCTGTGCTTTTGGAGGCAGTCGAAATGCAGGAAAAGTGTTGTTTTGTTGTTTCCTTGACGACAACTTTTGAACCACATTTGCGATTTTTGCTAAGCCGCGCGGCTTTCACTCAAAAATAGTAAAAAATGCCAAAATTTTCAAATACACTTTTTACGTGCTGAACTCTTTCGGTTTTTGTATTGGAATCCAAGTAAAGTGATACTTTTAGCCAAACTTTAGTGGAAATTGTGATGCTGACCCCAGTATGCAACAAATCATGCTTTTTTCACGACAAATTCCAGCTGCAGGTGACCCAAAAAGAAATACTGGAAATGTCAAGCAGATTCAGTGCAGATACACTGAAGGTGCTTTAAAGCATTACATTCAATGTTTCTGATGAGTTTGGAGTCATTCGGGTAACTTTTTGAACACTTCATGTGAAGGCAAGGTTTTTGATTGGTTTAATGAAAGTGCCCGAGCTAGGGTTAGGGTTAGGGCTTGAATGAGAAGTAGACATTTTCTGATGCCTTTGCTGTGCTTTTGGAGGCAGTCGAAATGCAGGAAAAGTGTTGTTTTGTTGTTTCCTTGACGACAACTTTTGAACCACATTTGCGATTTTTGCTAAGCCGCGCGGCTTTCACTCAAAAATAGTAAAAAATGCCAAAAGTTTCAAATACACTTTTTACGTGCTGAACTCTTTCGGTTTTTGTATTGGAATCCAAGTAAAGTGATACTTTTAGCCAAACTTTAGTGGAAATTGTGATGCTGACCCCAGTATGCAACAAATCATGCTTTTTTCACGACAAATTCCAGCTGCAGGTGACCCAAAAAGAAATACTGGAAATGTCAAGCAGATTCAGTGCAGATACACTGAAGGTGCTTTAAAGCATTACATTCAATGTTTCTGATGAGTTTGGAGTCATTCGGGTAACTTTTTGAACACTTCATGTGAAGGCAAGGTTTTTGATTGGTTTAATGAAAGTGCCCGAGCTAGGGTTAGGGTTAGGGCTTGAATGAGAAGTAGACATTTTCTGATGCCTTTGCTGTGCTTTTGGAGGCAGTCGAAATGCAGGAAAAGTGTTGTTTGTTGTTTCCTTGACGACAACATTTGGCCCACATTTGCGATTTTTGCTAAGCCGCGCGGCTGTCGCTCAAAAATGGTAAAAAATGCCAAAATTTTCAAATACACTTTTTATGTGCTGAACTCTTTCAGTTTTTGTATTGGAATCCAAGTAAAGGGATACTTTTAGCCAAACGTTAGTGGAAATTGTGATGCTGACCCCAGTATGCCACAAATCATGCTTTTTTCACGCCAAATTCCAGCTGCAGGTGACCCAAAAAGAAATACTGGAAATGTCAAGCAGATTCAGTGCAGATACACTGAAGGTGCTTTAAAGCATTACATTCAATGTTTCTGATGAGTTTGGAGTCATTCGGGTAACTTTTTGAACACAGCATGTGAAGGCAAGGTTTTTGATTGGTTTAATGAAAGTGCCCGAGCTAGGGTTAGGGTTAGGGTTTGAATGAGAAGTAGACATTTTCTGATGCCTTTGCTGTGCTTTTGGAGGCAGTCGAAATGCAGGAAAAGTGTTGTTATTTGCTTCCTTGACGACAACTTTTGGCCCACATTTGCGATTTTTGCTAAGCCGCGCGGCTGTCGCTCAAAAATGGTAAAAAATGCCAAAATTTTCAAATACACTTTTTATGTGCTGAACTCTTTCAGTTTTTGTATTGGAATCCAAGTAAAGGGATACTTTTAGCCAAACTTTAGTGGAAATTGTGATGCTGACCCCAGTATGCCACAAATCATGCTTTTTTCACGCCAAATTCCAGCTGCAGGTGACCCAAAAAGAAATACTGGAAATGTCAAGCAGATTCAGTGCAGATACACTGAAGGTGCTTTAAAGCATTACATTCAATGTTTCTGATGAGTTCGGAGTCATTTGGGTAACTTTTTGAACACAGCATGTGAAGGCAAGGTATTTGATTGGTTTAATGAAAGTGCCCGAGCTAGGGTTAGGGTTAGGGCTTGAATGAGAAGTAGACATTTTCTGATGCATTTGCTGTGCTTTTGGAAGCAGTCGAAATGCAGGAAAAGTGTTGTTTTGTTGTTTCCTTGACGACAACTTTTTGCCCACATTTGCGATTTTTGCTAAGCCGCGCGGCTGTCGCTCAAAAATGGTAAAAAATGCCAAAATTTTCAAATACACTTTTTATGTGCTGAACTCTTTCAGTTTTTGTATTGGAATCCAAGTAAAGGGATACTTTTAGCCAAACTTTAGTGGAAATTGTGATGCTGACCCCAGTATGCCACAAATCATGCTTTTTTCACGCCAAATTCCAGCTGCAGGTGACCCAAAAAGAAATACTGGAAATGTCAAGCAGATTCAGTGCAGATACACTGAAGGTGCTTTAAAGCATTACATTCAATGTTTCTGATGAGTTTGGAGTCATTCGGGTAACTTTTTGAACACAGCATGTGAAGGCAAGGTTTTTGATTGGTTTAATGAAAGTGCCCGAGCTAGGGTTAGGGTTAGGGCTTGAATGAGAAGTAGACATTTTCTGATGCCTTTGCTGTGCTTTTGGAGGCAGTCGAAATGCAGGAAAAGTGTTGTTTTGTTGTTTCCTTGACGACAACTTTTGGCCCACATTTGCGATTTTTGCTAAGCCGCGCGGCTGTCGCTCAAAAATAGTAAAAAATGCCAAAATTTTCAAATACACTTTTTACGTGCTGAACTCTTTCAGTTTTTGTATTGGAATCCAAGTAAAGGGATACTTTTAGCCAAACTTTAGTGGAAATTTTGATGCTGACCCCAGTATGCCACAAATCATGCTTTTTTCACGCCAAATTCCAGCTGCAGGTGACCCAAAAAGAAATACTGGAAATGTCAAGCAGATTCAGTGCAGATACACTGAAGGTGCTTTAAAGCATTACATTCAATGTTTCTGATGAGTTCGGAGTCATTTGGGTAACTTTTTGAACACAGCATGTGAAGGCAAGGTATTTGATTGGTTTAATGAAAGTGCCCGAGCTAGGGTTAGGGTTAGGGCTTGAATGAGAAGTAGACATTTTCTGATGCATTTGCTGTGCTTTTGGAAGCAGTCGAAATGCAGGAAAAGTGTTGTTTTGTTGTTTCCTTGACGACAACTTTTTGCCCACATTTGCGATTTTTGCTAAGCCGCGCGGCTGTCGCTCAAAAATGGTAAAAAATGCCAAAATTTTCAAATACACTTTTTATGTGCTGAACTCTTTCAGTTTTTGTATTGGAATCCAAGTAAAGGGATACTTTTAGCCAAACGTTAGTGGAAATTGTGATGCTGACCCCAGTATGCCACAAATCATGCTTTTTTCACGCCAAATTCCAGCTGCAGGTGACCCAAAAAGAAATACTGGAAATGTCAAGCAGATTCAGTGCAGATACACTGAAGGTGCTTTAAAGCATTACATTCAATGTTTCTGATGAGTTCGGAGTCATTTGGGTAACTTTTTGAACACAGCATGTGAAGGCAAGGTATTTGATTGGTTTAATGAAAGTGCCCGAGCTAGGGTTAGGGTTAGGGCTTGAATGAGAAGTAGACATTTTCTGATGCATTTGCTGTGCTTTTGGAAGCAGTCGAAATGCAGGAAAAGTGTTGTTTTGTTGTTTCCTTGACGACAACTTTTTGCCCACATTTGCGATTTTTGCTAAGCCGCGCGGCTGTCGCTCAAAAATGGTAAAAAATGCCAAAATTTTCAAATACACTTTTTATGTGCTGAACTCTTTCAGTTTTTGTATTGGAATCCAAGTAAAGGGATACTTTTAGCCAAACTTTAGTGGAAATTGTGATGCTGACCCCAGTATGCCACAAATCATGCTTTTTTCACGCCAAATTCCAGCTGCAGGTGACCCAAAAAGAAATACTGGAAATGTCAAGCAGATTCAGTGCAGATACACTGAAGGTGCTTTAAAGCATTACATTCAATGTTTCTGATGAGTTTGGAGTCATTCGGGTAACTTTTTGAACACAGCATGTGAATGCAAGGTTTTTGATTGGTTTAATGAAAGAGCCCGAGCTAGGGTTAGGGTTAGGGCTTGAATGAGAAGTAGACATTTTCTGATGCCTTTGCTGTGCTTTTGGAGGCAGTCGAAATGCAGGAAAAGTGTTGTTTTGTTGTTTCCTTGACGACAACTTTTGGCCCACATTTGCGATTTTTGCTAAGCCGCGCGGCTTTCGCTCAAAAATAGTAAAAAATGCCAAAATTTTCAAATACACTTTTTACGTGCTGAACTCTTTCGGTTTTTGTATTGGAATCCAAGTAAAGTGATACTTTTAGCCAAACTTTAGTGGAAATTGTGATGCTGACCCCAGTATGCCACAAATCATGCTTTTTTCACGACAAATTCCAGCTGCAGGTGACCCAAAAAGAAATACTGGAAATGTCAAGAAGATTCAGTGCAGATACACTGAAGGTGCTTTAAAGCATTACATTCAATGTTTCTGATGAGTTTGGAGTCATTCGGGTAACTTTTTGAACACAGCATGTGAAGGCAAGGTTTTTGATTGGTTTAATGAAAGTGCCCGAGCTAGGGTTAGGGTTAGGGCTTGAATGAGAAGTAGACATTTTCTGATGCCTTTGTTGTGCTTTTGGAGGCAGTCGAAATGCAGGAAAAGTGTTGTTTTGTTGTTTTCTTGACGACAACTTTTGGCCCACATTTGCGATTTTTGCTAAGCCGCGCGGCTGTCGCTCAAAAATGGTAAAAAATGCCAAAATTTTCAAATTCACTTTTTATGTGCTGAACTCTTTCAGTTTTTGTATTGGAATCCAAGTAAAGGGATACTTTTAGCCAAACGTTAGTGGAAATTGTGATGCTGACTCCAGTATGCCACAAATCATGCTTTTTTCACGCCAAATTCCAGCTGCAGGTGACCCAAAAAGAAATACTGGAAATGTCAAGCAGATTCAGTGCAGATACACTGAAGGTGCTTTAAAGCATTACATTCAATGTTTCTGATGAGTTTGGAGTCATTCGGGTAACTTTTTGAACACAGCATGTGAAGGCAAGGTTTTTGATTGGTTTAATGAAAGAGCCCGAGCTAGGGTTAGGGTTAGGGCTTGAATGAGAAGTAGACATTTTCTGATGCCTTTGTTGTGCTTTTGGAGGCAGTCGAAATGCAGGAAAAGTGTTGTTTTGTTGTTTCCTTGACGACAACTTTTGGCCCACATTTGCGATTTTTGCTAAGCCGCGCGGCTGTCGCTCAAAAATAGTAAAAAATGCCAAAATTTTCAAATACACTTTTTATGTGCTGAACTCTTTCAGTTTTTGTATTGGAATCCAAGTAAAGGGATACTTTTAGCCAAACGTTAGTGGAAATTGTGATGCTGACCCCAGTATGCCACAAATCATGCTTTTTTCACGCCAAATTCCAGCTGCAGGTGACCCAAAAAGAAATACTGGAAATGTCAAGCAGATTCAGTGCAGATACACTGAAGGTGCTTTAAAGCATTACATTCAATGTTTCTGATGAGTTCGGAGTCATTCGGGTAACTTTTTGAACACAGCATGTGAAGGCAAGGTATTTGATTGGTTTAATGAAAGTGCCCGAGCTAGGGTTAGGGTTAGGGCTTGAATGAGAAGTAGACATTTTCTGATGCCTTTGCTGTGCTTTTGGAGGCAGTCGAAATGCAGGAAAAGTGTTGTTTTGTTGTTTCCTTGACGACAACTTTTGGCCCACATTTGCGATTTTTGCTAAGCCGCGCGGCTGTCGCTCAAAAATGGTAAAAAATGCAAAAAATTTTAAATACACTTTTTACGTGCTGAACTCTTTCGGTTTTTGTATTGGAATCCAAGTAAAGGGATACTTCTAGCCAAACTTTAGTGGAAATTGTGATGCTGACCCCAGTATGCCACAAATCATGCTTTTTTCACGCCAAATTCCAGCTGCAGGTGACCCAAAAAGAAATACTGGAAATGTCAAGCAGATTCAGTGCAGATACACTGAAGGTGCTTTAAAGCATTACATTCAATGTTTCTGATGAGTTCGGAGTCATTCGGGTAACTTTTTGAACACAGCATGTGAAGGCAAGGTATTTGATTGGTTTAATGAAAGTGCCCGAGCTAGGGTAAGGGTTAGGGCTTGAATGAGAAGTAGACATTTTCTGATGCCTTTGCTGTGCTTTTGGAGGCAGTCGAAATGCAGGAAAAGTGTTGTTTTGTTGTTTCCTTGACGACAACTTTTGGCCCACATTTGCGATTTTTGCTAAGCCGCGCGGCTTTCGCTCAAAAATAGTAAAAAATGCCAAAATTTTCAAATACACTTTTTATGTGCTGAACTCTTTCAGTTTTTGTATTGGAATCCAAGTAAAGGGATACTTTTAGCCAAACTTTAGTGGAAATTGTGATAATGACCCCAGTATGCCACAAATCATGCTTTTTTCACGACAAATTCCAGCTGCAGGTGACCCAAAAAGAAATACTGGAAATGTCAAGCAGATTCAGTGCAGATACACTGAAGGTGCTTTAAAGCATTACATTCAATGTTTCTGATGAGTTTGGAGTCATTCGGGTAACTTTTTGAACACAGCATGTGAAGGCAAGGTTTTTGATTGGTTTAATGAAAGAGCCCGAGCTAGGGTTAGGGTTAGGGCTTGAATGAGAAGTAGACATTTTCTGATGCCTTTGCTGTGCTTTTGGAGGCAGTCGAAATGCAGGAAAAGTGTTGTTTTGTTGTTTCCTTGACGACAACTTTTGGCCCACATTTGCGATTTTTGCTAAGCCGCGCGGCTGTCGCTCAAAAATGGTAAAAAATGCCAAAATTTTCAAATACACTTTTTATGTGCTGAACTCTTTCAGTTTTTGTATTGGAATCCAAGTAAAGGGATACTTTTAGCCAAACGTTAGTGGAAATTGTGATGCTGACTCCAGTATGCCACAAATCATGCTTTTTTCACGCCAAATTCCAGCTGCAGGTGACCCAAAAAGAAATACTGGAAATGTCAAGCAGATTCAGTGCAGATACACTGAAGGTGCTTTAAAGCATTACATTCAATGTTTCTGATGAGTTTAGAGTCATTCGGGTAACTTTTTGAACACAGCATGTGAAGGCAAGGTTTTTGATTGGTTTAATGAAAGTGCCCGAGCTAGGGTTAGGGTTAGGGCTTGAATGAGAAGTAGACATTTTCTGATGCCTTTGTTGTGCTTTTGGAGGCAGTCGAAATGCAGGAAAAGTGTTGTTTTGTTGTTTCCTTGACGACAACTTTTGGCCCACATTTGCGATTTTTGCTAAGCCGCGCGGCTGTCGCTCAAAAATGGTAAAAAATGCCAAAATTTTCAAATACACTTTTTATGTGCTGAACTCTTTCAGTTTTTGTATTGGAATCCAAGTAAAGGGATACTTTTAGCCAAACGTTAGTGGAAATTGTGATGCTGACCCCAGTATGCCACAAATCATGCTTTTTTCACGCCAAATTCCAGCTGCAGGTGACCCAAAAAGAAATACTGGAAATGTCAAGCAGATTCAGTGCAGATACACTGAAGGTGCTTTAAAGCATTACATTCAATGTTTCTGATGAGTTCAGAGTCATTCGGGTAACTTTTTGAACACAGCATGTGAAGGCAAGGTATTTGATTGGTTTAATGAAAGTGCCCGAGCTAGGGTTAGGGTTAGGGCTTGAATGAGAAGTAGACATTTTCTGATGCCTTTGCTGTGCTTTTGGAGGCAGTCGAAATGCAGGAAAAGTGTTGTTTTGTTGTTTCCTTGACGACAACTTTTGGCCCACATTTGCGATTTTTGCTAAGCCGCGCGGCTGTCGCTCAAAAATGGTAAAAAATGCAAAAATTTTTAAATACACTTTTTACGTGCTGAACTCTTTCGGTTTTTGTATTGGAATCCAAGTAAAGGGATACTTTTAGCCAAACGTTAGTGGAAATTGTGATGCTGACCCCAGTATGCCACAAATCATGCTTTTTTCACGCCAAATTCCAGCTGCAGGTGACCCAAAAAGAAATACTGGAAATGTCAAGCAGATTCAGTGCAGATACACTGAAGGTGCTTTAAAGCATTACATTCAATGTTTCTGATGAGTTCGGAGTCATTCGGGTAACTTTTTGAACACAGCATGTGAAGGCAAGGTATTTGATTGGTTTAATGAAAGTGCCCGAGCTAGGGTAAGGGTTAGGGCTTGAATGAGAAGTAGACATTTTCTGATGCCTTTGCTGTGCTTTTGGAGGCAGTCGAAATGCAGGAAAAGTGTTGTTTTGTTGTTTCCTTGACGACAACTTTTGGCCCACATTTGCGATTTTTGCTAAGCCGCGCGGCTTTCGCTCAAAAATAGTAAAAAATGCCAAAATTTTCAAATACACTTTTTATGTGCTGAACTCTTTCAGTTTTTGTATTGGAATCCAAGTAAAGGGATACTTTTAGCCAAACTTTAGTGGAAATTGTGATAATGACCCCAGTATGCCACAAATCATGCTTTTTTCACGACAAATTCCAGCTGCAGGTGACCCAAAAAGAAATACTGGAAATGTCAAGCAGATTCAGTGCAGATACACTGAAGGTGCTTTAAAGCATTACATTCAATGTTTCTGATGAGTTTGGAGTCATTCGGGTAACTTTTTGAACACAGCATGTGAAGGCAAGGTTTTTGATTGGTTTAATGAAAGTGCCCGAGCTAGGGATAGGGTTAGGGCTTGAATGAGAAGTAGACATTTTCTGATGCCTTTGCTGTGCTTTTGGAGGCAGTCGAAATGCAGGAAAAGTGTTGTTTTGTTGTTTCCTTGACGACAACTTTTGGCCCACATTTGCGATTTTTGCTAAGCCGCGCGACTGTCGCTCAAAAATAGTAAAAAATGCCAAAATTTTCAAATACACTTTTTACGTGCTGAACTCTTTCGGTTTTTGTATTGGAATCCAAGTAAAGTGATACTTTTAGCCAAACTTTAGTGGAAATTGTGATGCTGACCCCAGTATGCCACAAATCATGCTTTTTTCACGACAAATTCCAGCTGCAGGTGACCCAAAAAGAAATACTGGAAATGTCAAGCAGATTCAGTGCAGATACACTGAAGGTGCTTTAAAGCATTACATTCAATGTTTCTGATGAGTTTGGAGTCATTCGGGTAACTTTTTGAACACAGCATGTGAAGGCAAGGTTTTTGATTGGTTTAATGAAAGTGCCCGAGCTAGGGTTAGGGTTAGGGCTTGAATGAGAAGTAGACATTTTCTGATGCCTTTGCTGTGCTTTTGGAGGCAGTCGAAATGCAGGAAAAGTGTTGTTTTGTTGTTTCCTTGACGACAACTTTTGGCCCACATTTGCGATTTTTGCTAAGCCGCGCGGCTGTCGCTCAAAAATGGTAAAAAATGCCAAAATTTTCAAATACACTTTTTATGTGCTGAACTCTTTCAGTTTTTGTATTGGAATCCAAGTAAAGGGATACTTTTAGCCAAACTTTAGTGGAAATTGTGATGCTGACCCCAGTATGCCACAAATCATGCTTTTTTCACGCCAAATTCCAGCTGCAGGAGACCCAAAAAGAAATACTGGAAATGTCAAGCAGATTCAGTGCAGATACACTGAAGGTGCTTTAAAGCATTACATTCAATGTTTCTGATGAGTTCGGAGTCATTTGGGTAACTTTTTGAACACAGCATGTGAAGGCAAGGTATTTGATTGGTTTAATGAAAGTGCCCGAGCTAGGGTTAGGGTTAGGGCTTGAATGAGAAGTAGACATTTTCTGATGCATTTGCTGTGCTTTTGGAAGCAGTCGAAATGCAGGAAAAGTGTTGTTTTGTTGTTTCCTTGACGACAACTTTTTGCCCACATTTGCGATTTTTGCTAAGCCGCGCGGCTGTCGCTCAAAAATGGTAAAAAATGCCAAAATTTTCAAATACACTTTTTATGTGCTGAACTCTTTCAGTTTTTGTATTGGAATCCAAGTAAAGGGATACTTTTAGCCAAACTTTAGTGGAAATTGTGATGCTGACCCCAGTATGCCACAAATCATGCTTTTTTCACGCCAAATTCCAGCTGCAGGTGACCCAAAAAGAAATACTGGAAATGTCAAGCAGATTCAGTGCAGATACACTGAAGGTGCTTTAAAGCATTACATTCAATGTTTCTGATGAGTTTGGAGTCATTCGGGTAACTTTTTGAACACAGCATGTGAAGGCAAGGTTTTTGATTGGTTTAATGAAAGAGCCCGAGCTAAGGTTAGGGTTAGGGCTTGAATGAGAAGTAGACATTTTCTGATGCCTTTGCTGTGCTTTTGGAGGCAGTCGAAATGCAGGAAAAGTGTTGTTTTGTTGTTTCCTTGACGACAACTTTTGGCCCACATTTGCGATTTTTGCTAAGCCGCGCGGCTGTCGCTCAAAAATGGAAAAAATGCCAAAATTTTCAAATACACTTTTTATGTGCTGAACTCTTTCAGTTTTTGTATTGGAATCCAAGTAAAGGGATACTTTTAGCCAAACTTTAGTGGAAATTGTGATGCTGACCCCAGTATGCCACAAATCATGCTTTTTTCACGCCAAATTCCAGCTGCAGGTGACCCAAAAAGAAATACTGGAAATGTCAAGAAGATTCAGTGCAGATACACTGAAGGTGCTTTAAAGCATTACATTCAATGTTTCTGATGAGTTTGGAGTCATTCGGGTAACTTTTTGAACACAGCATGTGAAGGCAAGGTTTTTGATTGGTTTAATGAAAGTGCCCGAGCTAGGGTTAGGGTTAGGGCTTGAATGAGAAGTAGACATTTTCTGATGCCTTTGTTGTGATTTTGGAGGCAGTCGAAATGCAGGAAAAGTGTTGTTTTGTTGTTTTCTTGACGACAACTTTTGGCCCACATTTGCGATTTTTGCTAAGCCGCGCGGCTGTCGCTCAAAAATGGTAAGAAATGCCAAAATTTTCAAATACACTTTTTATGTGCTGAACTCTTTCAGTTTTTGTATTGGAATCCAAGTAAAGGGATACTTTTAGCCAAACGTTAGTGGAAATTGTGATGCTGACTCCAGTATGCCACAAATCATGCTTTTTTCACGCCAAATTCCAGCTGCAGGTGACCCAAAAAGAAATACTGGAAATGTCAAGCAGATTCAGTGCAGATACACTGAAGGTGCTTTAAAGCATTACATTCAATGTTTCTGATGAGTTCGGAGTCATTCGGGTAACTTTTTGAACACAGCATGTGAAGGCAAGGTATTTGATTGGTTTAATGAAAGTGCCCGAGCTAGGGTTAGGGTTAGGGCTTGAATGAGAAGTAGACATTTTCTGATGCCTTTGCTGTGCTTTTGGAGGCAGTCGAAATGCAGGAAAAGTGTTGTTTTGTTGTTTCCTTGACGACAACTTTTGGCCCACATTTGCGATTTTTGCTAAGCCGCGCGGCTTTCGCTCAAAAATAGTAAAAAATGCCAAAATTTTCAAATACACTTTTTACGTGCTGAACTCTTTCGGTTTTTGTATTGGAATCCAAGTAAAGTGATACTTTTAGCCAAACTTTAGTGGAAATTGTGATGCTGACCCCAGTATGCCACAAATCATGCTTTTTTCACGCCAAATTCCAGCTGCAGGTGACCCAAAAAGAAATACTGGAAATGTCAAGCAGATTCAGTGCAGATACACTGAAGGTGCTTTAAAGCATTACATTCAATGTTTCTGATGAGTTTGGAGTCATTCGGGTAACTTTTTGAACACAGCATGTGAAGGCAAGGTTTTTGATTGGTTTAATGAAAGTGCCCGAGCTAGGGTTAGGGTTAGGGCTTGAATGAGAAGTAGACATTTTCTGATGCCTTTGCTGTGCTTTTGGAGGCAGTCGAAATGCAGGAAAAGTGTTGTTTTGTTGTTTCCTTGACGACAACTTTTGGCCCACATTTGCGATTTTTGCTAAGCCGCGCGGCTGTCGCTCAAAAATGGTAAAAAATGCCAAAATTTTCAAATACACTTTTTATGTGCTGAACTCTTTCAGTTTTTGTATTGGAATCCAAGTAAAGGGATACTTTTAGCCAAACTTTAGTGGAAATTGTGATGCTGACCCCAGTATGCCACAAATCATGCTTTTTTCACGCCAAATTCCAGCTGCAGGAGACCCAAAAAGAAATACTGGAAATGTCAAGCAGATTCAGTGCAGATACACTGAAGGTGCTTTAAAGCATTACATTCAATGTTTCTGATGAGTTCGGAGTCATTTGGGTAACTTTTTGAACACAGCATGTGAAGGCAAGGTATTTGATTGGTTTAATGAAAGTGCCCGAGCTAGGGTTAGGGTTAGGGCTTGAATGAGAAGTAGACATTTTCTGATGCATTTGCTGTGCTTTTGGAAGCAGTCGAAATGCAGGAAAAGTGTTGTTTTGTTGTTTCCTTGACGACAACTTTTTGCCCACATTTGCGATTTTTGCTAAGCCGCGCGGCTGTCGCTCAAAAATGGTAAAAAATGCCAAAATTTTCAAATACACTTTTTATGTGCTGAACTCTTTCAGTTTTTGTATTGGAATCCAAGTAAAGGGATACTTTTAGCCAAACTTTAGTGGAAATTGTGATGCTGACCCCAGTATGCCACAAATCATGCTTTTTTCACGCCAAATTCCAGCTGCAGGTGACCCAAAAAGAAATACTGGAAATGTCAAGCAGATTCAGTGCAGATACACTGAAGGTGCTTTAAAGCATTACATTCAATGTTTCTGATGAGTTTGGAGTCATTCGGGTAACTTTTTGAACACAGCATGTGAAGGCAAGGTTTTTGATTGGTTTAATGAAAGAGCCCGAGCTAAGGTTAGGGTTAGGGCTTGAATGAGAAGTAGACATTTTCTGATGCCTTTGCTGTGCTTTTGGAGGCAGTCGAAATGCAGGAAAAGTGTTGTTTTGTTGTTTCCTTGACGACAACTTTTGGCCCACATTTGCGATTTTTGCTAAGCCGCGCGGCTGTCGCTCAAAAATGGAAAAAATGCCAAAATTTTCAAATACACTTTTTATGTGCTGAACTCTTTCAGTTTTTGTATTGGAATCCAAGTAAAGGGATACTTTTAGCCAAACTTTAGTGGAAATTGTGATGCTGACCCCAGTATGCCACAAATCATGCTTTTTTCACGCCAAATTCCAGCTGCAGGTGACCCAAAAAGAAATACTGGAAATGTCAAGAAGATTCAGTGCAGATACACTGAAGGTGCTTTAAAGCATTACATTCAATGTTTCTGATGAGTTTGGAGTCATTCGGGTAACTTTTTGAACACAGCATGTGAAGGCAAGGTTTTTGATTGGTTTAATGAAAGTGCCCGAGCTAGGGTTAGGGTTAGGGCTTGAATGAGAAGTAGACATTTTCTGATGCCTTTGTTGTGATTTTGGAGGCAGTCGAAATGCAGGAAAAGTGTTGTTTTGTTGTTTTCTTGACGACAACTTTTGGCCCACATTTGCGATTTTTGCTAAGCCGCGCGGCTGTCGCTCAAAAATGGTAAGAAATGCCAAAATTTTCAAATACACTTTTTATGTGCTGAACTCTTTCAGTTTTTGTATTGGAATCCAAGTAAAGGGATACTTTTAGCCAAACGTTAGTGGAAATTGTGATGCTGACTCCAGTATGCCACAAATCATGCTTTTTTCACGCCAAATTCCAGCTGCAGGTGACCCAAAAAGAAATACTGGAAATGTCAAGCAGATTCAGTGCAGATACACTGAAGGTGCTTTAAAGCATTACATTCAATGTTTCTGATGAGTTCGGAGTCATTCGGGTAACTTTTTGAACACAGCATGTGAAGGCAAGGTATTTGATTGGTTTAATGAAAGTGCCCGAGCTAGGGTTAGGGTTAGGGCTTGAATGAGAAGTAGACATTTTCTGATGCCTTTGCTGTGCTTTTGGAGGCAGTCGAAATGCAGGAAAAGTGTTGTTTTGTTGTTTCCTTGACGACAACTTTTGGCCCACATTTGCGATTTTTGCTAAGCCGCGCGGCTTTCGCTCAAAAATAGTAAAAAATGCCAAAATTTTCAAATACACTTTTTACGTGCTGAACTCTTTCGGTTTTTGTATTGGAATCCAAGTAAAGTGATACTTTTAGCCAAACTTTAGTGGAAATTGTGATGCTGACCCCAGTATGCCACAAATCATGCTTTTTTCACGCCAAATTCCAGCTGCAGGTGACCCAAAAAGAAATACTGGAAATGTCAAGCAGATTCAGTGCAGATACACTGAAGGTGCTTTAAAGCATTACATTCAATGTTTCTGATGAGTTTGGAGTCATTCGGGTAACTTTTTGAACACAGCATGTGAAGGCAAGGTTTTTGATTGGTTTAATGAAAGAGCCCGAGCTAGGGTTAGGGTTAGGGCTTGAATGAGAAGTAGACATTTTCTGATGCCTTTGCTGTGCTTTTGGAGGCAGTCGAAATGCAGGAAAAGTGTTGTTTTGTTGTTTCCTTGACGACAACTTTTGGCCCACATTTGCGATTTTTGCTAAGCCGCGCGGCTTTCGCTCAAAAATAGTAAAAAATGCCAAAATTTTCAAATACACTTTTTACGTGCTGAACTCTTTCGGTTTTTGTATTGGAATCCAAGTAAAGTGATACTTTTAGCCAAACTTTAGTGGAAATTGTGATGCTGACCCCAGTATGCCACAAATCATGCTTTTTTCACGCCAAATTCCAGCTGCAGGTGACCCAAAAAGAAATACTGGAAATGTCAAGCAGATTCAGTGCAGATACACTGAAGGTGCTTTAAAGCATTACATTCAATGTTTCTGATGAGTTTGGAGTCATTCGGGTAACTTTTTGAACACAGCATGTGAAGGCAAGGTTTTTGATTGGTTTAATGAAAGTGCCCGAGCTAGGGTTAGGGTTAGGGCTTGAATGAGAAGTAGACATTTTCTGATGCCTTTGTTGTGCTTTTGGAGGCAGTCGAAATGCAGGAAAAGTGTTGTTTTGTTGTTTCCTTGACGACAACTTTTGGCCCACATTTGCGATTTTTGCTAAGCCGCGCGGCTGTCGCTCAAAAATGGTAAAAAATGCAAAAATTTTTAAATACACTTTTTATGTGCTGAACTCTTTCAGTTTTTGTATTGGAATCCAAGTAAAGGGATACTTTTAGCCAAACGTTAGTGGAAATTGTGATGCTGACCCCAGTATGCCACAAATCATGCTTTTTTCACGCCAAATTCCAGCTGCAGGTGACCCAAAAAGAAATACTGGAAATGTCAAGCAGATTCAGTGCAGATACACTGAAGGTGCTTTAAAGCATTACATTCAATGTTTCTGATGAGTTCGGAGTCATTCGGGTAACTTTTTGAACACAGCATGTGAAGGCAAGGTATTTGATTGGTTTAATGAAAGTGCCCGAGCTAGGGTAAGGGTTAGGGCTTGAATGAGAAGTAGACATTTTCTGATGCCTTTGCTGTGCTTTTGGAGGCAGTCGAAATGCAGGAAAAGTGTTGTTTTGTTGTTTCCTTGACGACAACTTTTGGCCCACATTTGCGATTTTTGCTAAGCCGCGCGGCTTTCGCTCAAAAATAGTAAAAAATGCCAAAATTTTCAAATACACTTTTTATGTGCTGAACTCTTTCAGTTTTTGTATTGGAATCCAAGTAAAGGGATACTTTTAGCCAAACTTTAGTGGAAATTGTGATAATGACCCCAGTATGCCACAAATCATGCTTTTTTCACGACAAATTCCAGCTGCAGGTGACCCAAAAAGAAATACTGGAAATGTCAAGCAGATTCAGTGCAGATACACTGAAGGTGCTTTAAAGCATTACATTCAATGTTTCTGATGAGTTTGGAGTCATTCGGGTAACTTTTTGAACACAGCGTGTGAAGGCAAGGTTTTTGATTGGTTTAATGAAAGTGCCCGAGCTAGGGTTAGGGTTAGGGCTTGAATGAGAAGTAGACATTTTCTGATGCCTTTGCTGTGCTTTTGGAGGCAGTCGAAATGCAGGAAAAGTGTTGTTTTGTTGTTTCCTTGACGACAACTTTTGGCCCACATTTGCGATTTTTACTAAGCCGCGCGGCTGTCGCTCAAAAATGGTAAAAAATGCCAAAATTTTCAAATACACTTTTTATGTGCTGAACTCTTTCAGTTTTTGTATTGGAATCCAAGTAAAGGGATACTTTTAGCCAAACGTTAGTGGAAATTGTGATGCTGACCCCAGTATGCCACAAATCATGCTTTTTTCACGCCAAATTCCAGCTGCAGGTGACCCAAAAAGAAATACTTGAAATGTCAAGCAGATTCAGTGCAGATACACTGAAGGTGCTTTAAAGCATTACATTCAATGTTTCTGATGAGTTCGGAGTCATTCGGGTAACTTTTTGAACACAGCATGTGAAGGCAAGGTATTTGATTGGTTTAATGAAAGTGCCCGAGCTAGGGTTAGGGTTAGGGCTTGAATGAGAAGTAGACATTTTCTGATGCCTTTGCTGTGCTTTTGGAGGCAGTCGAAATGCAGGAAAAGTGTTGTTTTGTTGTTTCCTTGACGACAACTTTTGGCCTACATTTGCGATTTTTGCTAAGCCGCGCGGCTGTTGCTCAAAAATGGTAAAAAATGCAAAAATTTTCAAATACACTTTTTACGTGCTGAACTCTTTCGGATTTTGTATTGGAATCCAAGTAAAGTGATACTTTTAGCCAAACTTTAGTGGAAATTGTGATGCTGACCCCAGGATGCCACAAATCATACTTTTTTCACGCCGAATTCCAGCTGCAGTTGACCCAACAAGAAATACTGGAAATGTCAAGCAGATTCAGTGCAGATACACTGAAGGTGCTTTAAAGCATTACATTCAATGTTTCTGATTAGTTTGGAGTCATTCGGGTAACTTTTTGAACACAGCATGTGAAGGCAAGGTTTTTGATTGGTTTAATGAAAGTGCCTGAGCTAGGGTAAGGGTTAGGGCTTGAATGAGAAGTAGACATTTTGTGATGCCTTTGCTGTGCTTTTGGAGGCAGTCGAAATGCAGGAAAAGTGTTTTTTTGTTGTTTCCTTGATGACAACTTTTGGCCCACATTTGCGATTTTTGCTAAGCCGCGCGGCTGTCGCTCAAAAATGGTAAAAAATGCCAAAATTTTCAAATACACTTTTTACGTGCTGAACTCTTTCAGTTTTTGTATTGGAATCCAAGTAAAGGGATACTTGTAGCCAAACGTTAGTGGAAATTTTGATGCTGACCCCAGTATGCCACAAATCATGCTTTTTTCACGTCGTATTCCACCTGCAGTTGACCCAACAAGATACAGATGCAGCCATTCAAAATGGGTGAGGTATTTCGCGGCATACCCCGGTGGGCGTGTCACAGTATCACGCGGTATCACGCATTTCACGTGTGTCACGTGACTAACTATCCGGCGTCGCCTTGTAAAACCGCCAGGGGGAGCTTAACCTCTCATGTACAGCATTTGAGCCTTTAATTTTGAACTGTGTATTACAGCATGTTAATCATCAGTCATTAAAATGTTGGTATATATTATGAAAGCAAGATTGCTCAGTTGGACAGAAGTACACAACCTACCTTTATCAGAAATATTTATGCATCAAAGCCTTTACTGAAGATATTACTAATAGTATTAATAATGGATGACTTTGGACAAGCTGTATACTCAAAGTATAATTTCTTTAGCACATTTGTACAAGCACTTGGAATCTGTCCAAGCCATACTTTGTCAGGCATTTTGTTTTACTTCAACGGGGCATAAAAACTTCCTTGCTTTTAACAGGGCGTTTCATAATTTCTAGCTACGAAAATGATTTAAAATGCGACACCTATCATTCAACTAGAGCTTAAAATATCACAAGGAAAAATACACACCGGTATTCCATTTCTCCCTAAACATTGTAAGCTTCGAAGTCTTTAACTAACGTGATACCGGAGTCAACAAGCATACTTTTAGAATTTGATTAAAAGGGAATATAATATGGAATCGCGTATCTAAAGAATTTAATAACGGTATGATTATATCCGTGTACTGCGGCAGGACTGTGTAAGGCTGTTTCGCCTACTTGAACATGCAAGCTGTCTTGTAGCCTACTGGTCTAGGTGCGTGACTTCCAACTGGTAGGTTGTGTGTTCGAATCCAGCTGGTGCTGGACTTTTATTTTAACAAACATTTCTTCGAAAAAATAGGTAAGCGATATTATGGACAATCAATTGACTTTTATATTTCAAAATATCGCAACATGATCGATATTTGCGATATTTTGAATATATCTTCCCTTCTGACAGTGGTTCCTGCTTCTATTGTGTGTGTGTGTGCAACAGTAAATTTTTATAGAGAAATGGAGGCGGGACAGTATGCGTTACAATATAAACATTTATATTGATTTAAATCGTGTTCTGATTTAAATCGCAAACGCGTGTTTAATTATGTGTTTTTTAATCATGATCAGGCTAATGCATTTCTACATTTTCTGTATGAACCAGCTTAGAGGTTCATACAGAAAGACAGCTTGTGTTTAAATTGAGTGTAAGGTAATTTATGCTTCTAAAGTCATGGTCAGTATTGTTGTACTGTGCTGTACTGTGTCACATTATTTTATAGCGTTTTTATTGCGTTATTAAATCCGGTGGCGCTGTGTTAGTTTCCTGACTCACATTATTTAAACTGCGACACTGATCATTCATCTCTAAATAAACTTTATTTTATATAGCATTTTAAGCGAATAGGTAATTAGATTGCTCATAAACCTAATCACTTTTTCTTCATAAACACAGCGTGATTGCTCTCTGAAAATGCTTTTCCTTTATTTTTAAAGTAGGCTCAGATTTCAACTATAGATCGTATTATTATAAACTTTCTTGGAAAAATGTATTTTATGTAAACCATGTTTGCTATTAATTCATTTAGGGCTAAAATACGTTCATTGTCTTCTAATCGAGTCGAGTTGACATTGGAAGCCTGCCACACCCGGACCGTTAACGCATTAGCACGTCAAAGCCCATTGAGCCAGTATTGGCTTTAGTATCCCCCCCTTCTCCCCTCAATTCAATTCAATTCAAGGTGTTTTATTTACATGACAGATGGGTACAAGCAGTGTTGGGTACTGTATGTATATTGTAACGCTTACGGCAGACAGGCACTGTGTAGGAGCCGACGCACCAGAGCAGCGCCTGCAATTTTTATATTTATAACTTCGTTTTTAAAATTAGTCAAGCAATACGAAGCATCTCCTTTTACTTAGTGCCTGAGCATACTGCAACGCGTGTGAAGCCCATAAACGATATTAATTTTGGAACTTAAACATACAGTATATGGCTGGTCTCGGTACTTTAAAGAAAACATACACACCAGTATTCCATTTCTCCCTAAACATTTTAAGCATCGAAGTCTTTAACTAACGCGATACCGGAGTCAACAAGCATACTTTTAGAATTTGATTAAAAGGGAATATAATATGGAATCGCGTATCTACAGAATTTAAAGACCAGACAATCGCAAACTCGTTTTCAATAAAATTATTTTATTCATTCAGCAGTTTGTGAGAGGGACATCCAGCAGGGAGAGACACACACACCGGTTTTCATTGACAACATTGTTTTTTTTTCAATTCCTCTTGTCTAACAGGAATGTTTTGTTTGTGGACAGACTGTTAGACAAGAGGAAAAGACTGCCTCCTCCTACGAAGCATTTCGTTGATCCGATCACGAATTCTTTTCCAGTCGTACGCAGCAAGGGTTGAGAATCTCCGATTCACCATCGTACTAATGGTTTCCCGGAGATTGGGTTAAAAAAAAACAAAAAACATACTAACAACTGTGCCATCCTACTCCTTAGTTAATACATTTTATTATTCATAAACAGTTAACATTGTTAGCAAAATATTTTGAATTATATTTAACCCTATTTTTTCTTTAGTTTTGTATTTAACTTATTATATGATAGTCAGACTTAATGTATATTTGAACAATGAAAATATATTTTTACAAGATTTTACATTAAGCACTTAAAATTAATATGGTTAATAATAGTAAACTGTAACATGCTGTAACAAGATCGGTTACAAGAAGAAAATGCTTTCAGAGAAAATGTTTCAACCAAACTTATTCCCACACACCCCGCCCCCACTACCATTAGAATATACACAAACATTTTAGCGTTTCATTCTGAGCAGAAGACCCTCACACCTGAAGAGTGCTGGCTGTGACGAATTAAACCGGTTTTACAGGTTTCAATCACAGACCATGTGACATGGGACTCAGTAAACTACAGTAACACCGTATTTGATAACGCTTTAAAAACGCTATAAAATAATGTGACTTGGCACAGAACAAGTTTACAACACAGTACAAAGATAAATGCTGACCATGACTTTAGAAGCATAAATTGCCTTACACTCAATTTAAACACAAGCTGTCTTTAGCCCTCTAAGCTGGTTCATACAGAAATGTAGAGATCTAGGCTCAGAACACACAGCTTCATTAGCAAATACATATGCAGGACAACTAGAGAAGACGTTTTACAGAGGGTGGATTTTTAGAAACATCCCATCAGACATCCCATCATATTCACAACGTGAAATCTAGAAAATAATATTACGTAACCAAAATCCGCAATATGGAAACAGAACCTGTGTAATTGTTGATAGATGATGTACTCGTAACATTTTTTCAAGACGAACTACAACATTTAAAAAATGACTTGTATGTACTTGATATCTCTAATCAATCCACGGGTCCCAGCACAAAACGAAAGTAAAACGCATACCGTTTCTCGCTTCTTATTGCTCAAAAGTAATTTGACCGTATGAAATGCATAATATAAACCTAGAAACATATACGTGAGCAGTACTTAAGCACTGTAGTATCGGTGTTAAGACATACCTCTCAAATACTGTAAATCAAGTTAAAAATATCTCAAGACCGATTCTGGTCGTAATGAAACCATGCAAGGGAGTTTTTATGTCCGTTGCAGTTCTTTTGCAACATGAATATAATTATATCGTTATTAATTTCTTGAGATACGCGATTCCATATTATATTCCCTTTTAATCAAATTCTAAAAGTATGCTTGTTGACTCCGGTATCACGTTAGTTAAAGACTTCGAAGCTTACAATGTTTAGGGAGAAATGGAATACCGGTGTGTATTTTTTTCTTTAAAGTACCGAGACCAGCCATATACTGTATGTTTATGTTAAGATTTCCCTTCAGTGGTAAAATTAGATATGAATATTCAATACTTAAACGGGCACAGTTAAGACATTAAATATACATGTACATATTGTATACAGTACAGTTTGCATACGGTAATATGTTTATGTTACGCGATTAAAAAATAAATAAATAAAACTGGAAGGTCCAGCACCACCATTATGTTTATATGGTTGTTTTTTGTTGGTTGGTTGTTATTATGGTTATTAATAATTCGATCTATAGTTGTAATCTGAGCCTAAATAAAAAGAAAAAGCAAGTGATTAGGTTTATGAGCAATCTAATTACTTATTCGTTTAAAACGCTATATAAAATAAAGTTTATTATTAATTTGCTGGACAGAGCGGTGAACATTATTATGCATAAGACAAAGATAACGATCCTGATCAGTTTAGAAATCTGTGTACGCTGTAAGGTTTTTACTTCTTAAACTTTTAAAATACACGTTTAGAATTGAAAGAAATTCTCTTCCTGGTATAGCAAACCAGCACGTCTTTTTTCTCCAATCAGAGGGGTGTCAGATGGTGTCAACCAATCACCATTCTGCGTTGGGTAGCAACGGGTGACTGTTCTCAGGCGGAAGATGTAAACAGCTTAATGTTCGTGTTAAATATTTTTTTTTAATTAAAATTCATTCTATACAGCAATCGCATATTTGGGTACCGTTTCATAAAACTTTCATGCTTAAAATGTTTAGGGAGAAATGGAAGACTGGTGTGTATTTTTTCTTTAAACTACCAAGACCAGCCATACACAGTACAGTTTACATACATACAGTAATGTTTTAAATTAATATCGTTTATGACCTTCAGATGCGTTATGCTCCTCTTCTTTTTATGCTCAGCTACTAAAATTTCCCTTTAGTGGTAAAATCCATATAAATATTCAAAACTAAGCGGATTAAAATGTGCACAGTAAAGACATTAAATGATTCAATCTTTGCACTACCAACCAATGCACCACGAGTGCCCCTGTCGGTCATTTTGGCCAGCCAATCACTTGCCCTGCGGTATGCTCCGGTAGCCCGCGGTGGCTTGTGGGTAGGTTACCGTACCGCGGGTTTTTACCGCGCATTTTGAATGGCTGCATCTGTATACTGAAAATGTCAAGCAGATACAGTGCAGATACACTGAAGGTGCTTTAAAGCATTACATTCAATGTTTCTGATAAGTTTGGAGTCATTCGGGTAACTTTTTGAACACAGCATGTGAAGGCAAGGTTTTTGATTGGTTTAATGAAAGTGCCCGAGCTAGGGTTAGGGTTAGGGCTTGAATGAGAAGTAGACATTTTCTGATGCCTTTGCTGTGCTTTTGGAGGCCGTCGAAATGCAGGAAAAGTGTAGTTTTGTTGTTTCCTTGACGACAACTTTTGGCCCACATTTGCGAGTTTTACTAAGCCGCGCGGCTGTCGCTCAAAAATGGTAAAAAATGCAAAAATTTTTAAATACACTTTTTAAGTGCTGAACTCTTTCGGTTTTTGTATTGGAATCCAAGTAAAGTGATACTTTTAGCCAAACTTTAGTGGAAATAGTGATGCTGACCCCAGTATGCCACAAATCATGCTTTTTTCACGCCAAATTCCAGCTGCAGTTGACCTCACAAGAAATACTGGAAATGTCAAGCAGATTCAGTGCAGATACACTGAAGGTGCTTTAAAGCATTACATTCAATGTTTCTGATGAGTTTGGAGTCATTCGGGTAACTTTTTGAACACAGCATGTGAAGGCAAGGTTTTTGATTGGTTTAATGAAAGTGCCCGAGCTAGGGTTAGGGTTAGGGCTTGAATGAGAAGTAGACATTTTCTGATGCCTTTGCTGTGCTTTTGGAGGCAGTCGATATGCAGGAAAAGTGTTGTTTTGTTGTTTCCTTGACGACAACTTTTGGCCCACATTTGCGATTTTTGCTAAGCCACGCGGCTGTCGCTCAAAAAATGGTAAAAAATGCAAAAATTTTTAAATACACTTTTTACGTGCTGAACTCTTTCGGTTTTTGTATTGGAATCCAAGTAAAGTGATACTTTTAGCCAAACTTTAGTGGAAATTGTGATGCTGACCCCAGTATGCCACAAATCATGCTTTTTTCACACCGAATTCCAGCTGCAGGTGACCCAAAAAGAAATACTGGAAATGTCAAGCAGATTCAGTGCAGATACACTGAAGGTGCTTTAAAGCATTACATTCAATGTTTCTGATGAGTTTGGAGTCATTCGGGTAACTTCTTGAACACAGCATGTGAAGGCAAGGTTTTTGATTGGTTTAATGAAAGTGCCCGAGCTAGGGTTAGGGTTAGGGCTTGAATGAGAAGTAGACATTTTCTGATGCCTTTGCTGTGCTTTTGGAGGCCGTCGAAATGCAGGAAAAGTGTAGTTTTGTTGTTTCCTTGACGACAACTTTTGGCCCACATTTGCGATTTTTACTAAGCCGCGCGGCTGTCGCTCAAAAATGGTAAAAAATGCAAAAATTTTTAAATACACTTTTTAAGTGCTGAACTCTTTCGGTTTTTGTATTGGAATCCAAGTAAAGTGATACTTTTAGCCAAACTTTAGTGGAAAGAGTGATGCTGACCCCAGTATGCCACAAATCATGCTTTTTTCACGCCAAATTCCAGCTGCAGTTGACCTCACAAGAAATACTGGAAATGTCAAGCAGATTCAGTGCAGATACACTGAAGGTGCTTTAAAGCATTACATTCAATGTTTCTGATGAGTTTGGAGTCATTCGGGTAACTTTTTGAACACAGCATGTGAAGGCAAGGTTTTTGATTGGTTTAATGAAAGTGCCTGAGCTAGGGTTAGGGTTAGGGCTTGAATGAGAAGTAGACATTTTCTGATGCCTTTGCTGTGCTTTTGGAGGCAGTCGAAATGCAGGAAAAGTGTTTTTTTGTTGTTTCCTTGACGACAACTTTTGGCCCACATTTGCAATTTTTGCTAAGCCGCGCGGCTGTCGCTCAAAAATGGTAAAAAATGCCAAAATTTTCAAATACACTTTTTACATGCTGAACTCTTTAGGTTTTTGTATTGGAATCCAAGTAAAGTGATACTTTTAGCCAAACTTTAGTGGAAATTGTGATGCTGACCCCAGTATGCCACAAATCATGCTTTTTTCACGACAAATTCCAGCTGCAGGTGACCCAAAAAGAAATACTGGAAATGTCAAGCAGATTCAGTGCAGATACACTGAAGGTGCTTTAAAGCATTACATTCAATGTTTCTGATGAGTTTGGAGCCATTCGGGTAACTTTTTGAACACAACATGTGAAGGCAAGGTTTTTGATTGGTTTAATGAAAGTTCCCGAGCTAGGGTTAGGGTTAGGGCTTGAATGAGAAGTAGACATTTTCTGATGCCTTTGCTGTGCTTTTGGAGGCAGTCGATATGCAGGAAAAGTGTTGTTTTGTTGTTTCCTTGACGACAACTTTTGGCCCACATTTGCGATTTTTGCTAAGCCGCGCGGCTGTCGCTCAAAAATTGTAAAAAATGCAAAAAATTTTAAATACACTTTTTAAGTGCTGAACTCTTTCGCTTTTTGTATTGGAATTCAAGAAAAGTGATACTTTTAGCCAAACTTTAGTGGAAATTGTGATGCTGACCCCAGTATGCCACAAATCATGCTTTTTTCACACCGAATTCCAGCTGCAGGTGATCCAAATGAAATACTGGAAATGTCAAGTAGATTCAGTGCAGATACACTGAAGGTGCTTTAAAGCATTACATTCAATGTTTCTGATGAGTTTGGAGTCATTTTGGTAACTTTTTGAACACAGCATGTGAAGGCAAGGTTTTTGATTGGTTTAATGAAAGTGCCCGAGCTAGGGTTAGGGTTAGGGCTTGAATGAGAAGTAGACATTTTCTGATGCCTTTGCTGTGCTTTTGGAGGCAGTCGATATGCAGGAAAAGTGTTGTTTTGTTGTTTCCTTGACGACAACTTTTAGCCCACATTTGCGATTTTTGCTAAGCCGCGTGGCTTTCGCTCAAAAATGGTAAAAAATGCCAAAATTTTCAAATACAGTTTTTACGTGCTGAACTCTTTAGGTTTTTGTATTGGAATCCAAGTAAAGTGATACTTTTAGCCAAACGTTAGTGGAAATTGTGATGCTGACCCCAGTATGCCACAAATCATGCTTTTCTCACGCAGTATTCCAGCTGCAGTTGACCCAACAAGATATACTGAAAATGTCAAGCAGATACAGTGCAGATACACTGAAGGTGCTTTAAAGCATTACATTCAATGTTTCTGATGAGTTTGGAGTCATTCGGGTAACTTTTTGAACACAGCATATAAGGCAAGGTTTTTGATTGGTTTAATGAAAGTGCCCGAGCTAGGGTTAGGGTTAGGGCTTGAATGAGAAGTAGACATTTTCTGATGCCTTTGCTGTGCTTTTGGAGGCAGTCGATATGCAGGAAAAGTGTTGTTTTGTTGTTTCCTTGACGACAACTTTTGGCCCACATTTGCGATTTTTGCTAAGCCGCGGGGCGGGGCTGTCGCTCAAAAATGGTAAAAAATGCAAAAAATTTTAAATACACTTTTTAAGTGCTGAACTCTTTCGGTTTTTGTATTGGAATCCAAGTAAAGTGATACTTTTAGCCAAACTTTAGTGGAAATTGTGATGCTGACCCCAGTATGCCACAAATCATGCTTTTTTCACGCCGTATTCCAGCTGCAGTTGACCCAACAAGATATACTGAAAATGTCAAGCAGATACAGTGCTGATACACTGAAGGTGCTTTAAAGCATTACATTCAATGTTTCTGATGAGTTTGGAGTCATTCGGGTAACTTTTTGAACATAGCATGTGAAGGCAAGGTTTTTGATTGGTTTAATGAAAGTGCCTGAGCTTGGGTTAGGGTTAGGGCTTGAATGAGAAGTAGACATTTTCTGATGCCTTTGCTGTGCTTTTGGAGGCAGTCGAAATGCAGGAAAAGTTTTGTTTTGTTCTTTCCTTGACGACAACTTTTGGCCCACATTTGCGATTTTTACTAAGCCGCGCGGCTTTCGCTCAAAAATGGTAAAAAATGCCAAAATTTTCAAATACAGTTTTTACGTGCTGAACTCTTTCGGTTTTTGTATTGGAATCCAAGTAAAGTGATACTTTTAGCCAAACTTTAGTGGAAATTGTGATGCTGACCCCAGTATGCCACAAATCATGCTTTTTTCACGCCGAATTCCAGCTGCATGTGACCCAAATGAAATACTGGAAATGTCAAGCAGATTCAGTAAGATACACTGAAGGTGCTTTAAAGCATTACATTCAATGTTTCTGATGAGTTTGGAGTCATTCGGGTAACTTTTTGAACATAGCATGTGAAGGCAAGGTTTTTGATTGGTTTGATTGGCCCACATATGCGATTTTTGCACATAGCGAAAGAATTCAGCACGTAAAAACTGTATTTGAAAATTTTGACATTTTTTACCATTTTTGAGCGACAGCGGCTTAGCAAAAATCGCAAATGTGGGCCAAAAGTTGTCGTCAAGGAAACAACAAAACAGCACTTTTCCCTCATTTCGACTGTCTCCAACAGCACAGCAAAGGCATCAGAAAATGTCTACTTCTCATTAAAGCCCTAACCCTAACCCTAGCTCGGGCACTTTCATTAAACCATTCAAAAACCTTGCCTTCACATGCTGTGTTCAAAAAGTTACCCGAATGACTCCAAATTCATCAGAAACATTGAATGTAATGCTTTAAAGCACCTTCAGCGTATCTGCACTGAATCTGCTTGACATTTCCAGTATTTCTTGTTGGGTCACATGCAGCTGGAATTCGGCGTGAAAAAAAGCATGATTTGTGGCATAAGGTTTCAGCATCACAATTTCCACTAAAGTTTGGCTAAAAGTATCACTTTACTTGGATTCCAATACAAAAACCGAAAGAGTTCAGCACGTAAAAACTGTATTTGAAAATTTTGGCATTTTTTACCATTTTTGAGCGACAGCCGCGCGGCTTAGCAAAAATCGCAAATTTGGGCCAAAAGTTGTCGTCAAGGAAACAACAAAACAACACTTTTACTGCATATCAACTTCCTCCAAAAGCACAACAAAGGCATCAGAAAATGTCTACTTCTCATTCAAGCCCTAACCCTAACCCTAGCTCGGGCACTTTCATTAAACCAATCAAAAACCTTGCCTTCACATGCTGTGTTCAAAAAGTTATTTGAATGACTCCAGACTCATCAGAAACATTGAATGTAATGCTTTAAAGCACCTTCAGTGTATCTGCACTGAATCTGCTTGACATTTCCAGTATTTCTTGTTGGGTCAACTGCAGCTGGAATTCGGCGTGAAAAAAGTATGATTTGTGGCATACTGGGGTCAGCATCACAATTTCCACTAAAGTTTGGCTAAAAGTATCACTTTACTTGGATTCCAACACAAAAACCGAAAGAGTTCAGCACGTAAAAACTGTATTTGAAAATTTTGGCATTTTTTACCATTTTTGAGCGACAGCCGCGCGGCTTAGCAAAAATCGCAAATGTGGGCCAAAAGTTGTCGTCAAGGAAAGAACAAAACAAAACTTTTCCTGCATTTCGACTGCCTCCAAGGCACAACAAAGGCATCAGAAAATGTCTACTTCTCATTCAAGCCCTAACCCTAACCCTAGCTCGGGCACTTTCATTAAACCAATCAAAAACCTTGCCTTCACATTCTGTGTTCAAAAAGTTACCTGAATGACTCCAAACTCATCAAAAACATTGAATGTAATGCTTTAAAGCACCTTCAGTGTATCTGCACTGAATCTGCTTGACATTTCCAGTATTTCTTGTTGGGTCTCCTGTAGCTGAAATTCGGCGTGAAAAAAGTATGATTTGTGGCATACTGGGGTCAGCATCACAATTTCCACTAAAGTTTTGCTAAAAGTATCACTTTACTTGGATTCCAATACAAAAACCGAAAGAGTTCAGCACGTAAAAACTGTATTTGATAATTTTGGCATTTTTTACCATTTTTGAGCGACAGCCGCGCGGCTTAGCAAAATTCGCAAATTTGGGCCAAAAGTTGTCGTCAAGCAAACAACAAAACAACACTTTTCCTCCATTTCGACTGCCTCCAAAAGCACAACAAAGGCATCAGAAAATGTCTACTTCTCATTCAAGCCCTAACCCTAACCCTAGCTCGGGCACTTTCATTAAACCAATCAAAAACCTTGCCTTCACATGCTGTGTTCAAAAAGTTACCCGAATGACTCCAAACTCATCAGAAACATTGAATGTAATACTTTAAAGCACCTTCAGCGTATCTGCACTGAATCTGCTTGACATTTCCAGTATTTCTTATTGGGTCACATGCAGCTGGAATTCGGCGTGAAAAAAAGCATGATTTGTGGCATAAGGTTTCAGCATCACAATTTCCACTAAAGTTTGGCTAAAAGTATCACTTTACTTGGATTCCAATACAAAAACCGAAAGAGTTCAGCACGTAAAAACTGTATTTGAAAATTTTGGCATTTTTTACCATTTTTGAGCGACAGCCGCGCGGCTTAGCAAAAATCGCATATGTGGGCCAAAAGTTGTCGTCAAGGATACAACAAAACAACACTTTTACTGCATTTCGACTGCCTCCAAAAGCACAACAAAGGCATCAGAAAATGTCTACTTCTCATTCAAGCCTAACCCTAACCCTAGCTCGGGCACTTTCATTAAACCAATCAAAAACCTTGCCTTAACATGCTGTGTTCAAAACGTTATCCGAATGACTCCAAACTCATCAGAAACATTGAATGTAATGCTTTAAAGCACCTTCAGTGTATCTGCACTGAATCTGCTTGACATTTCCAGTATTTCTTGTTGGGTCAACTGCAGCTGGAATTCGGCGTGAAAAAAGTATGATTTGTGGCATACTGGGGTCAGCATCACAATTTCCACTAAAGTTTTGCTAAAAGTATCACTTTACTTGGATTCCAATACAAAAACCGAAAGAGTTCAGCACGTAAAAACTGTATTTGAAAATTTTGGCATTTTTTACCATTTTTGAGCGACAGCCCGGCTTAGCAAAAATCGCAAATGTGGGCCAAAAGTTGTCGTCAAGGAAAGAACAAAACAAAACTTTTCCTGCATTTCGACTGCCTCCAAAAGCATAGCAAAGGCATCAGAAAATGTCTACTTCTCATTCAAGCCCTAACCCTAACCCTAGCTCGGGCACTTTCATTAAACAAATCAAAAACCTTGCCTTCACATGCTGTGTTCAAAAAGTTACCCGAATGACTCCAAACTCATCAGAAACATTGAATGTAATGCTTTAAAGCACCTTCAGTGTATCTGCACTGAATCTGCTTGACATTTCCAGTATTTCTTGTTGGGTCAACTGCAGCTGGAATTCGGCGTGAAAAAAGTATGATTTGTGGCATACTGGGGTCAGCATCACAATTTCCACTAAAGTTTGGCTAAAAGTATCACTTTACTTGGATTCCAACACAAAAACCGAAAGAGTTCAGCACGTAAAAACTGTATTTGAAAATTTTGGCATTTTTTACCATTTTTGAGCGACAGCCGCGCGGCTTAGCAAAAATCGCAAATTTGGGCCAAAAGTTGTCGTCAAGGAAACAACAAAACAACACTTTTCCTGTATTTCGACTGCCTACAAAAGCACAACAAAGGCATCAGAAAATGTCTACTTCTCATTCAAGCCCTAACCCTAACCCTAGCTCGGGCACTTTCATTAAACCAATCAAAAACCTTGCCTTCACATGCTGTGTTCAAAAAGTTACCCGAATGACTCCAAACTCATCAGAAACATTGAATGTAATGTTTTAAAGCACCTTCAGCGTATCTGCACTGAATCTGCTTGACATTTCCAGTATTTCTTGTTGGGTCACATGCAGCTGGAATTCGGCGTGAAAAAAAGCATGATTTGTGGCATACTGGGTTCAGCATCACAATTTCCACTAAAGTTTGGCTAAAAGTATCACTTTACTTGGATTCCATTACAAAAACCGAAAGAGTTCAGCACGTAAAAACTGTATTTGAAAATTTTGGCATTTTTTACCATTTTTGAGCGACAGCCGCGCGGCTTAGCAAAAATCGCAAATTTGGGCCAAAAGTTGTCGTCAAGGAAACAACAAAACAACACTTTTCCTGTATTTCGACTGCCTACAAAAGCACAACAAAGGCATCAGAAAATGTCTACTTCTCATTCAAGCCCTAACCCTAACCGTAGCTCGGGCACTTTCATTAAACCAGTCAAAAACCTTGCCTTCACATTCTGTGTTCAAAAAGTTACCTGAATGACTCCAAACTCATCAAAAACATTGAATGTAATGCTTTAAAGCACCTTCAGTGTATCTGCACTGAATCTGCTTGACATTTCCAGTATTTCTTGTTGGGTCTCCTGTAGCTGAAATTCGGCGTGAAAAAAGTATGATTTGTGGCATACTGGGGTCAGCATCACAATTTCCACTAAAGTTTTGCTAAAAGTATCACTTTACTTGGATTCCAATACAAAAACCGAAAGAGTTCAGCACGTAAAAACTGTATTTGATAATTTTGGCATTTTTTACCATTTTTGAGCGACAGCCGCGCGGCTTAGCAAAATTCGCAAATTTGGGCCAAAAGTTGTCGTCAAGCAAACAACAAAACAACACTTTTCCTCCATTTCGACTGCCTCCAAAAGCACAACAAAGGCATCAGAAAATGTCTACTTCTCATTCAAGCCCTAACCCTAACCCTAGCTCGGGCACTTTCATTAAACCAATCAAAAACCTTGCCTTCACATGCTGTGTTCAAAAAGTTACCCGAATGACTCCAAACTCATCAGAAACATTGAATGTAATACTTTAAAGCACCTTCAGCGTATCTGCACTGAATCTGCTTGACATTTCCAGTATTTCTTATTGGGTCACATGCAGCTGGAATTCGGCGTGAAAAAAAGCATGATTTGTGGCATAAGGTTTCAGCATCACAATTTCCACTAAAGTTTGGCTAAAAGTATCACTTTACTTGGATTCCAATACAAAAACCGAAAGAGTTCAGCACGTAAAAACTGTATTTGAAAATTTTGGCATTTTTTACCATTTTTGAGCGACAGCCGCGCGGCTTAGCAAAAATCGCATATGTGGGCCAAAAGTTGTCGTCAAGGATACAACAAAACAACACTTTTACTGCATTTCGACTGCCTCCAAAAGCACAACAAAGGCATCAGAAAATGTCTACTTCTCATTCAAGCCTAACCCTAACCCTAGCTCGGGCACTTTCATTAAACCAATCAAAAACCTTGCCTTAACATGCTGTGTTCAAAACGTTATCCGAATGACTCCAAACTCATCAGAAACATTGAATGTAATGCTTTAAAGCACCTTCAGTGTATCTGCACTGAATCTGCTTGACATTTCCAGTATTTCTTGTTGGGTCAACTGCAGCTGGAATTCGGCGTGAAAAAAGTATGATTTGTGGCATACTGGGGTCAGCATCACAATTTCCACTAAAGTTTTGCTAAAAGTATCACTTTACTTGGATTCCAATACAAAAACCGAAAGAGTTCAGCACGTAAAAACTGTATTTGAAAATTTTGGCATTTTTTACCATTTTTGAGCGACAGCCCGGCTTAGCAAAAATCGCAAATGTGGGCCAAAAGTTGTCGTCAAGGAAAGAACAAAACAAAACTTTTCCTGCATTTCGACTGCCTCCAAAAGCATAGCAAAGGCATCAGAAAATGTCTACTTCTCATTCAAGCCCTAACCCTAACCCTAGCTCGGGCACTTTCATTAAACAAATCAAAAACCTTGCCTTCACATGCTGTGTTCAAAAAGTTACCCGAATGACTCCAAACTCATCAGAAACATTGAATGTAATGCTTTAAAGCACCTTCAGTGTATCTGCACTGAATCTGCTTGACATTTCCAGTATTTCTTGTTGGGTCAACTGCAGCTGGAATTCGGCGTGAAAAAAGTATGATTTGTGGCATACTGGGGTCAGCATCACAATTTCCACTAAAGTTTGGCTAAAAGTATCACTTTACTTGGATTCCAACACAAAAACCGAAAGAGTTCAGCACGTAAAAACTGTATTTGAAAATTTTGGCATTTTTTACCATTTTTGAGCGACAGCCGCGCGGCTTAGCAAAAATCGCAAATTTGGGCCAAAAGTTGTCGTCAAGGAAACAACAAAACAACACTTTTCCTGTATTTCGACTGCCTACAAAAGCACAACAAAGGCATCAGAAAATGTCTACTTCTCATTCAAGCCCTAACCCTAACCCTAGCTCGGGCACTTTCATTAAACCAATCAAAAACCTTGCCTTCACATGCTGTGTTCAAAAAGTTACCCGAATGACTCCAAACTCATCAGAAACATTGAATGTAATGTTTTAAAGCACCTTCAGCGTATCTGCACTGAATCTGCTTGACATTTCCAGTATTTCTTGTTGGGTCACATGCAGCTGGAATTCGGCGTGAAAAAAAGCATGATTTGTGGCATACTGGGTTCAGCATCACAATTTCCACTAAAGTTTGGCTAAAAGTATCACTTTACTTGGATTCCATTACAAAAACCGAAAGAGTTCAGCACGTAAAAACTGTATTTGAAAATTTTGGCATTTTTTACCATTTTTGAGCGACAGCCGCGCGGCTTAACAAAAATCGCAAATGTGGGCCAAAATTTGTCGTCAAGGAAATAACAAAACAAAACTTTTCCTGCATTTCGACTGCCTCCAAAAGCATAGCAAAGGCATCAGAAAATGTCTACTTCTCATTCAAGCCCTAACCCTAACCCTAGCTCGGGCACTTTCATTAAACCAATCAAAAACCTTGCCTTCACATTCTGTGTTCAAAAAGTTACCTGAATGACTCCAAACTCATCAAAAACATTGAATGTAATGCTTTAAAGCACCTTCAGTGTATCTGCACTGAATCTGCTTGACATTTCCAGTATTTCTTGTTGGGTCTCCTGTAGCTGAAATTCGGCGTGAAAAAAGTATGATTTGTGGCATACTGGGGTCAGCATCACAATTTCCACTAAAGTTTTGCTAAAAGTATCACTTTACTTGGATTCCAATACAAAAACCGAAAGAGTTCAGCACGTAAAAACTGTATTTGATAATTTTGGCATTTTTTACCATTTTTGAGCGACAGCCGCGCGGCTTAGCAAAATTCGCAAATTTGGGCCAAAAGTTGTCGTCAAGCAAACAACAAAACAACACTTTTCCTCCATTTCGACTGCCTCCAAAAGCACAACAAAGGCATCAGAAAATGTCTACTTCTCATTCAAGCCCTAACCCTAACCCTAGCTCGGGCACTTTCATTAAACCAATCAAAAACCTTGCCTTCACATGCTGTGTTCAAAAAGTTACCCGAATGACTCCAAACTCATCAGAAACATTGAATGTAATACTTTAAAGCACCTTCAGCGTATCTGCACTGAATCTGCTTGACATTTCCAGTATTTCTTATTGGGTCACATGCAGCTGGAATTCGGCGTGAAAAAAAGCATGATTTGTGGCATAAGGTTTCAGCATCACAATTTCCACTAAAGTTTGGCTAAAAGTATCACTTTACTTGGATTCCAATACAAAAACCGAAAGAGTTCAGCACGTAAAAACTGTATTTGAAAATTTTGGCATTTTTTACCATTTTTGAGCGACAGCCGCGCGGCTTAGCAAAAATCGCATATGTGGGCCAAAAGTTGTCGTCAAGGATACAACAAAACAACACTTTTACTGCATTTCGACTGCCTCCAAAAGCACAACAAAGGCATCAGAAAATGTCTACTTCTCATTCAAGCCTAACCCTAACCCTAGCTCGGGCACTTTCATTAAACCAATCAAAAACCTTGCCTTAACATGCTGTGTTCAAAACGTTATCCGAATGACTCCAAACTCATCAGAAACATTGAATGTAATGCTTTAAAGCACCTTCAGTGTATCTGCACTGAATCTGCTTGACATTTCCAGTATTTCTTGTTGGGTCAACTGCAGCTGGAATTCGACGTGAAAAAAGTATGATTTGTGGCATACTGGGGTCAGCATCACAATTTCCACTAAAGTTTTGCTAAAAGTATCACTTTACTTGGATTCCAATACAAAAACCGAAAGAGTTCAGCACGTAAAAACTGTATTTGAAAATTTTGGCATTTTTTACCATTTTTGAGCGACAGCCCGGCTTAGCAAAAATCGCAAATGTGGGCCAAAAGTTGTCGTCAAGGAAAGAACAAAACAAAACTTTTCCTGCATTTCGACTGCCTCCAAAAGCATAGCAAAGGCATCAGAAAATGTCTACTTCTCATTCAAGCCCTAACCCTAACCCTAGCTCGGGCACTTTCATTAAACAAATCAAAAACCTTGCCTTCACATGCTGTGTTCAAAAAGTTACCCGAATGACTCCAAACTCATCAGAAACATTGAATGTAATGCTTTAAAGCACCTTCAGTGTATCTGCACTGAATCTGCTTGACATTTCCAGTATTTCTTGTTGGGTCAACTGCAGCTGGAATTCGGCGTGAAAAAAGTATGATTTGTGGCATACTGGGGTCAGCATCACAATTTCCACTAAAGTTTGGCTAAAAGTATCACTTTACTTGGATTCCAACACAAAAACCGAAAGAGTTCAGCACGTAAAAACTGTATTTGAAAATTTTGGCATTTTTTACCATTTTTGAGCGACAGCCGCGCGGCTTAGCAAAAATCGCAAATTTGGGCCAAAAGTTGTCGTCAAGGAAACAACAAAACAACACTTTTCCTGTATTTCGACTGCCTACAAAAGCACAACAAAGGCATCAGAAAATGTCTACTTCTCATTCAAGCCCTAACCCTAACCCTAGCTCGGGCACTTTCATTAAACCAATCAAAAACCTTGCCTTCACATGCTGTGTTCAAAAAGTTACCCGAATGACTCCAAACTCATCAGAAACATTGAATGTAATGTTTTAAAGCACCTTCAGCGTATCTGCACTGAATCTGCTTGACATTTCCAGTATTTCTTGTTGGGTCACATGCAGCTGGAATTCGGCGTGAAAAAAAGCATGATTTGTGGCATACTGGGTTCAGCATCACAATTTCCACTAAAGTTTGGCTAAAAGTATCACTTTACTTGGATTCCATTACAAAAACCGAAAGAGTTCAGCACGTAAAAACTGTATTTGAAAATTTTGGCATTTTTTACCATTTTTGAGCGACAGCCGCGCGGCTTAACAAAAATCGCAAATGTGGGCCAAAATTTGTCGTCAAGGAAATAACAAAACAAAACTTTTCCTGCATTTCGACTGCCTCCAAAAGCATAGCAAAGGCATCAGAAAATGTCTACTTCTCATTCAAGCCCTAACCCTAACCCTAGCTCGGGCACTTTCATTAAACCAATCAAAAACCTTGCCTTCACATGCTGTGTTCAAAAAGTTACCCGAATGACTCCAAACTCATCAGAAACATGGAATGTAATGCTTTAAAGCACCTTCAGTGTATCTGCACTGAATCTGCTTGACATTTCCAGTATTTCTTGTTGGGTCAACTGCAGCTGGAATTCGGCGTGAAAAAAGTATGATTTGTGGCATACTGGGGTCAGCATCACAATTTCCACTAAAGTTTGGCTAAAAGTATCACTTTACTTGGATTCCATTACAAAAACCGAAAGAGTTCAGCACGTAAAAACTGTATTTGAAAATTTTGGCATTTTTTACCATTTTTGAGCGACAGCCGCGCGGCTTAACAAAAATCGCAAATGTGGGCCAAAATTTGTCGTCAAGGAAATAACAAAACAAAACTTTTCCTGCATTTCGACTGCCTCCAAAAGCATAGCAAAGGCATCAGAAAATGTCTACTTCTCATTCAAGCCCTAACCCTAACCCTAGCTCGGGCACTTTCATTAAACCAATCAAAAACCTTGCCTTCACATGCTGTGTTCAAAAAGTTACCCGAATGACTCCAAACTCATCAGAAACATGGAATGTAATGCTTTAAAGCACTTTCAGCGTATCTGCACTGAATCTGCTTGACATTTCCAGTATTTCTTGTTGGGTCACATGCACCTGGGATTCGGCGTGAAAAAAGTATGATTTGTGGCATACTGGGGTCAGCATCACAATTTCCACTAAAGTTTGGCTAAAAGTATCACTTTACTTGGATTCCAACACAAAAACCGAAAGAGTTCAACACGTAAAAACTGTATTTGAAAATTTTGGCATTTTTTACCATTTTTGAGCGAAAGCCGCGCGGCTTAGCAAAAATCGCAAATTTGGGCCAAAAGTTGTCGTCAAGGAAACAACAAAACAACACTTTTCCTGCATTTCGACTGCCTCCAAGGCACAACAAAGGCATCAGAAAATGTCTACTTCTCATTCAAGCCCTAACCCTAACCCTAGCTCGGGCACTTTCATTAAACCAATCAAAAACCTTGCCTTCACATTCTGTGTTCAAAAAGTTACCTGAATGACTCCAAACTCATCAAAAACATTGAATGTAATGCTTTAAAGCACCTTCAGTGTATCTGCACTGAATCTGCTTGACATTTCCAGTATTTCTTGTTGGGTCTCCTGTAGCTGAAATTCGGCGTGAAAAAAGTATGATTTGTGGCATACTGGGGTCAGCATCACAATTTCCACTAAAGTTTTGCTAAAAGTATCACTTTACTTGGATTCCAATACAAAAACCGAAAGAGTTCAGCACGTAAAAACTGTATTTGAAAATTTTGGCATTTTTTACCATTTTTGAGCGACAGCCGCGCGGCTTAGCAAAAATCGCAAATTTGGGCCAAAAGTTGTCGTCAAGGAAACAACAAAACAACACTTTTCCTGTATTTCGACTGCCTCCAAAAGCACAACAAAGCCATCAGAAAATGTCTACTTCTCATTGAAGCCCTAACCCTAACCCTAGCTCGGGCACTTTCATTAAACCAATCAAAAACCTTGCCTTCACATGCTGTGTTCAAAAAGTTACCCGAATTACTCCAAACTCATCAGAAACATTGAATGTAATGCTTTAAAGCACCTTCAGCGTATCTGCACTGAATCTGCTTGACATTTCCAGTATTTCTTGTTGGGTCACATGCAGCTGGAATTCGGCGTGAAAAAAAGCATGATTTGTGGCATACTGGGTTCAGCATCACAGTTTCCACTAAAGTTTGGCTAAAAGTATCACTTTACTTGGATTCCAATACAAAAACCGAAAGAGTTCAGCACGTAAAAACTGTATTTGAAAATTTTGGCATTTTTTACCATTTTTGAGCGACAGCCGCGCGGCTTAGCAAAAATCGCAAATTTGGGCCAAAAGTTGTCGTCAAGGAAACAACAAAACAACACTTTTCCTGCATTTCGACTGCCTCCAAGGCACAACAAAGGCATCAGAAAATGTCTACTTCTCATTCAAGCCCTAACCCTAACCCTAGCTCGGGCACTTTCATTAAACCAATCAAAAACCTTGCCTTCACATTCTGTGTTCAAAAAGTTACCTGAATGACTCCAAACTCATCAAAAACATTGAATGTAATGCTTTAAAGCACCTTCAGTGTATCTGCACTGAATCTGCTTGACATTTCCAGTATTTCTTGTTGGGTCTCCTGTAGCTGAAATTCGGCGTGAAAAAAGTATGATTTGTGGCATACTGGGGTCAGCATCACAATTTCCACTAAAGTTTTGCTAAAAGTATCACTTTACTTGGATTCCAATACAAAAACCGAAAGAGTTCAGCACGTAAAAACTGTATTTGAAAATTTTGGCATTTTTTACCATTTTTGAGCGACAGCCGCGCGGCTTAGCAAAAATCGCAAATTTGGGCCAAAAGTTGTCGTCAAGGAAACAACAAAACAACACTTTTCCTGTATTTCGACTGCCTCCAAAAGCACAACAAAGGCATCAGAAAATGTCTACTTCTCATTCAAGCCCTAACCCTAACCCTAGCTCGGGCACTTTCATTAAACCAATCAAAAACCTTGCCTTCACATGCTGTGTTCAAAAAGTTACCCGAATGACTCCAAACTCATCAGAAACATTGAATGTAATACTTTAAAGCACCTTCAGCGTATCTGCACTGAATCTGCTTGACATTTCCAGTATTTCTTGTTGGGTCACATGCAGCTGGAATTCGGCGTGAAAAAAAGCATGATTTGTGGCATAAGGTTTCAGCATCACAATTTCCACTAAAGTTTGGCTAAAAGTATCACTTTACTTGGATTCCAATACAAAAACCGAAAGAGTTCAGCACGTAAAAACTGTATTTGAAAATTTTGGCATTTTTTACCATTTTTGAGCGACAGCCGCGCGGCTTAGCAAAAATCGCATATGTGGGCCAAAAGTTGTCGTCAAGGATACAACAAAACAACACTTTTACTGCATTTCGACTGCCTCCAAAAGCACAACAAAGGCATCAGAAAATGTCTACTTCTCATTCAAGCCTAACCCTAACCCTAGCTCGGGCACTTTCATTAAACCAATCAAAAACCTTGCCTTAACATGCTGTGTTCAAAAAGTTATCCGAATGACTCCAAACTCATCAGAAACATTGAATGTAATGCTTTAAAGCACCTTCAGTGTATCTGCACTGAATCTGCTTGACATTTCCAGTATTTCTTGTTGGGTCAACTGCAGCTGGAATTCGGCGTGAAAAAAGTATGATTTGTGGCATACTGGGGTCAGCATCACAATTTCCACTAAAGTTTTGCTAAAAGTATCACTTTACTTGGATTCCAATACAAAAACCGAAAGAGTTCAGCACGTAAAAACTGTATTTGAAAATTTTGGCATTTTTTACCATTTTTGAGCGAAAGCCGCGCGGCTTAGCAAAAATCGCAAATTTGGGCCAAAACTTGTCGTCAAGGAAACAACAAAACAACACTTTTCCTGTATTTCGACTGCCTCCAAAAGCACAACAAAGGCATCAGAAAATGTCTACTTCTCATTGAAGCCCTAACCCTAACCCTAGCTCGGGCACTTTCATTAAACCAATCAAAAACCTTGCCTTCACATGCTGTGTTCAAAAAGTTACCCGAATGACTCCAAACTCATCAGAAACATTGAATGTAATGTTTTAAAGCACCTTCAGCGTATCTGCACTGAATCTGCTTGACATTTCCAGTATTTCTTGTTGGGTCACATGCATCTGGAATTCGGCGTGAAAAAAAGCATGATTTGTGGCATACTGGGTTCAGCATCACAATTTCCACTAAAGTTTGGCTAAAAGTATCACTTTACTTGGATTCCAATACAAAAACCGAAAGAGTTCAGCACGTAAAAACTGTATTTGAAAATTTTGGCATTTTTTACCATTTTTGAGCGACAGCCGCGCGGCTTAGCAAAAATCGCAAATTTGGGCCAAAAGTTGTCGTCAAGCAAACAACAAAACAACACTTTTCCACCATTTCGACTGCCTCCAAAAGCACAACAAAGGCATCAGAAAATGTCTACTTCTCATTCAAGCCCTAACCCTAACCCTAGCTCGGGCACTTTCATTAAACCAATCAAAAACCTTGCCTTCACATGCTGTGTTCAAAAAGTTACCCGAATGACTCCAAACTCATCAGAAACATTGAATGTAATACTTTAAAGCACCTTCAGCGTATCTGCACTGAATCTGCTTGACATTTCCAGTATTTCTTGTTGGGTCACATGCAGCTGGAATTCGGCGTGAAAAAAAGCATGATTTGTGGCATAAGGTTTCAGCATCACAATTTCCATTAAAGTTTGGCTAAAAGTATCACTTTACTTGGATTCCAATACAAAAACCGAAAGAGTTCAGCACGTAAAAACTGTATTTGAAAATTTTGGCATTTTTTACCATTTTTGAGCGACAGCCGCGCGGCTTAGCAAAAATCGCATATGTGGGCCAAAAGTTGTCGTCAAGGAAACAACAAAACAACACTTTTACTGCATTTCGACTGCCTCCAAAAGCACAACAAAGGCATCAGAAAATGTCTACTTCTCATTCAAGCCCTAACCCTAACCCTAGCTCGGGCACTTTCATTAAACAAATCAAAAACCTTGCCTTAACATGCTGTGTTCAAAAAGTTATCCGAATGACTCCAAACTCATCAGAAACATTGAATGTAATGCTTTAAAGCACCTTCAGTGTATCTGCACTGAATCTGCTTGACATTTCCAGTATTTCTTGTTGGGTCAACTGCAGCTGGAATTCGGCGTGAAAAAAGTATGATTTGTGGCATACTGGGGTCAGCATCACAATTTCCACTAAAGTTTGGCTAAAAGTATCACTTTACTTGGATTCCAACACAAAAACCGAAAGAGTTCAGCACGTAAAAACTGTATTTGAAAATTTTGGCATTTTTTACCATTTTTGAGCGACAGCCGCGCAGCTTAGCAAAAATCGCAAATTTGGGCCAAAAGATGTCGTCAAGGAAACAACAAAACAACACTTTTCCTGTATTTCGACTGCCTACAAAAGCACAACAAAGGCATCAGAAAATTTCTACTTCTCATTCAAGCCCTAACCCTAACCCTAGCTCGGGCACTTTCATTAAACCAATCAAAAACCTTGCCTTCACATGCTGTGTTCAAAAAGTTACCCGAATGACTCCAAACTCATCAGAAACATTGAATGTAATGCTTTAAAGCACCTTCAGCGTATCTGCACTGAATCTGCTTGACATTTCCAGTATTTCTTGTTGGGTCACATGCAGCTGGAATTCGGCGTGAAAAAAAGCATGATTTGTGGCATACTGGGTTCAGCATCACAATTTCCACTAAAGTTTGGCTAAAAGTATCACTTTACTTGGATTCCATTACAAAAACCGAAAGAGTTCAGCACGTAAAAACTGTATTTGAAAATTTTGGCATTTTTTACCATTTTTGAGCGACAGCCGCGCGGCTTAACAAAAATCGCAAATGTGGGCCAAAATTTGTCGTCAAGGAAATAACAAAACAAAACTTTTCCTGCATTTCGACTGCCTCCAAAAGCATAGCAAAGGCATCAGAAAATGTCTACTTCTCATTCAAGCCCTAACCCTAACCCTAGCTCGGGCACTTTCATTAAACCAATCAAAAACCTTGCCTTCACACACTGTGTTCAAAAAGTTACCCGAATGACTCCAAACTCATCAGAAACATTGAATGTAATGCTTTAAAGCACTTTCAGCGTATCTGCACTGAATCTGCTTGACATTTCCAGTATTTCTTGTTGGGTCACATGCACCTGGAATTCGGCGTGAAAAAAGTATGATTTGTGGCATACTGGGGTCAGCATCACAATTTCCACTAAAGTTTGGCTAAAAGTATCACTTTACTTGGATTCCAACACAAAAACCGAAAGAGTTCAGCACGTAAAAACTGTATTTGAAAATTTTGGCATTTTTTACCATTTTTGAGCGACAGCCGCGCGGCTTAGCAAAAATCGCAAATTTGGGCCAAAAGTTGTCGTCAAGGAAACAACAAAACAACACTTTTCCTGCATTTCGACTGCCTCCAAGGCACAACAAAGGCATCAGAAAATGTCTACTTCTCATTCAAGCCCTAACCCTAACCCTAGCTCGGGCACTTTCATTACACCAATCAAAAACCTTGCCTTCACATGCTGTGTTCAAAAAGTTACCTGAATGACTCCAAACTCATCAGAAACATTGAATGTAATGCTTTAAAGCACCTTCAGTGTATCTGCACTGAATCTGCTTGACATTTCCAGTATTTCTTGTTGGGTCACCTGCAGCTGAAATTCGGCGTGAAAAAAGTATGATTTGTGGCATACTGGGGTCAGCATCACAATTTCCACTAAAGTTTTGCTAAAAGTATCACTTTACTTGGATTCCAACACAAAAACCGAAAGAGTTCAGCACGTAAAAACTGTAGTTGAAAATTTTGGTATTTTTTACCATTTTTGAGCGACAGCCGCGCGGCTTAGCAAAAATCGCAAATGTGGGCCAAAAGTTGTCGTCAAGGAAAGAACAAAACAAAACATTTACTGCATTTCGACTGCCTCCAAAAGCATAGCAAAGGCATCAGAAAATGTCTACTTCTCATTCAAGCCCTAACCCTAACCCTAGCTCGGGCACTTTCATTAAACCAATCAAAAACCTTGCCTTCACATGTTGTGTTCAAAAAGTTACCCGAATGACTCCAAACTCAACAGAAACATTGAATGTAATACTTTAAAGCACCTTCAGCGTATCTGCACTGAATCTGCTTGACATTTCCAGTATTTCTTGTTGGGTCACATGCAGCTGGAATTCGGCGTGAAAAAAAGCATGATTTGTGGCATAAGGTTTCAGCATCACAATTTCCACTAAGGTTTGGCTAAAAGTATCACTTTACTTGGATTCCAATACAAAAACCGAAAGAGTTCAGCACGTAAAAACTGTATTTGAAAATTTTGGCATTTTTTACCATTTTTGAGCGACAGCTGCGCGGCTTAGCAAAAATCGCAAATGTGGGCCAAAAGTTGTCGTCAAGGAAAGAACAAAACAAAACTTTTCCTGCATTTCGACTGCCTCCAAAAGCACAGCAAAGGCATCAGAAAATGTCTACTTCTCATTCAAGCCCTAACCCTAACCCTAGCTCGGGCACTTTCATTAAACCAATCAAAAACCTTGCCTTCACATGCTGTGTTCAAAAAGTTATCCGAATGACTCCAAACTCATCAGAAACATTGAATGTAATGCTTTAAAGCACCTTCAGTGTATCTGCACTGAATCTGCTTGACATTTCCAGTATTTCTTGTTGGGTCAACTGCAGCTGGAATTCGGCGTGAAAAAAGTATGATTTGTGGCATACTGGGGTCAGCATCACAATTTCCACTAAAGTTTTGCTAAAAGTATCACTTTCCTTGGATTCCAATACAAAAACCGAAAGAGTTCAGCACGTAAAAACTGTATTTGAAAATTTTGGCATTTTTTACCATTTTTGAGCGACAGCCGCGCGGCTTAGCAAAAATCGCAAATGTGGGCCAAAATTTGTCGTCAAGGAAACAACAAAACAACACTTTTCCTGCATTTTGACTACCTCCAAAAGCACAACAAAGGCATCAGAAAATGTCTACTTCTCATTCAAGCCCTAACCCTAACCCTAGCTCGGGCACTTTCATTAAACCAATCAAAAACCTTGCCTTCACATGCTGTGTTCAAAAAGTTATCCGAATGACTCCAAACTCATCAGAAACATTGAATGTAATGCTTTAAAGCACCTTCAGTGTATCTGCACTGAATCTGCTTGACATTTCCAGTATTTCTTGTTGGGTCAACTGCAGCTGGAATTCGGCGTGAAAAAAGTATGATTTGTGGCATACTGGGGTCAGCATCACAATTTCCACTAAAGTTTGGCTAAAAGTATCACTTTACTTGGATTCCAACACAAAAACCGAAAGAGTTCAGCACGTAAAAACTGTATTTGAAAATTTTGGCATTTTTTACCATTTTTGAGCGACAGCCGCGCGGCTTAGCAAAAATCGCAAATTTGGGCCAAAAGTTGTCGTCAAGGAAACAACAAAACAACACTTTTCCTGCATTTCGACTGCCTACAAAAGCACAACAAAGGCATCAGAAAATGTCTACTTCTCATTCAAGCCCTAACCCTAACCCTAGCTCGGGCACTTTCATTAAACCAATCAAAAACCTTGCCTTCACATGCTGTGTTCAAAAAGTTACCCGAATGACTCCAAACTCATCAGAAACATTGAATGTAATGCTTTAAAGCACCTTCAGCGTATCTGCACTGAATCTGCTTGACATTTCCAGTATTTCTTGTTGGGTCACATGCAGCTGGAATTCGGCGTGAAAAAAAGCATGATTTGTGGCATACTGGGTTCAGCATCACAATTTCCACTAAAGTTTGGCTAAAAGTATCACTTTACTTGGATTCCATTACAAAAACCGAAAGAGTTCAGCACGTAAAAACTGTAATTGAAAATGTTGGCATTTTTTACCATTTTTGAGCGACAGCCGCGCGGCTTAGCAAAAATCGCAAATGTGGGCCAAAATTTGTCGTCAAGGAAATAACAAAACAAAACTTTTCCTGCATTTCGACTGCCTCCAAAAGCATAGCAAAGGCATCAGAAAATGTCTACTTCTCATTCAAGCCCTAACCCTAACCCTAGCTCGGGCACTTTCATTAAACCAATCAAAAACCTTGCCTTCACATGCTGTGTTCAAAAAGTTACCCGAATGACTCCAAACTCATCAGAAACATTGAATGTAATGCTTTAAAGCACCTTCAGCGTATCTGCACTGAATCTGCTTGACATTTCCAGTATTTCTTGTTGGGTCACATGCACCTGGAATTCGGCGTGAAAAAAGTATGATTTGTGGCATACTGGGTTCAGCATCACAATTTCCACTAAAGTTTGGCTAAAAGTATCACTTTACTTGGATTCCAATACAAAAACCGAAAGAGTTCAGCACGTAAAAACTGTATTTGAAAATTTTGGCATTTTTTACCATTTTTGAGCGACAGCCGCGCGGCTTAGCAAAAATCGCAAATGTGGGCCAAAAGTTGTCGTCAAGGAAAGAACAAAACAAAACTTTTCCTGCATTCCGACTGCCTCCAAAAGCATAGCAAAGGCATCAGAAAATGTCTACTTCTCATTCAAGCCCTAACCCTAACCCTAGCTCGGGCACTTTCATTAAACCAATCAAAAACCTTGCCTTCACATGCTGTGTTCAAAAAGTTACCTGAATGACTCCAAACTCATCAGAAACATTGAATGTAATGCTTTAAAGCACCTTCAGCGTATCTGCACTGAATCTGCTTGACATTTCCAGTATTTCTTGTTGGGTCAACTGCAGCTGGAATTCGGCGTGAAAAAAGTATGATTTGTGGCATACTGGGGTCAGCATCACAATTTCCACTAAAGTTTTGCTAAAAGTATCACTTTCCTTGGATTCCAATACAAAAACCGAAAGAGTTCAGCACGTAAAAACTGTATTTGAAAATTTTGGCATTTTTTACCATTTTTGAGCGACAGCCGCGCGGCTTAGCAAAAATCGCAAATGTGGGCCAAAAGTTGTCGTCAAGGAAACAACAAAACAACACTTTTCCTGCATTTCGACTGCCTACAAAAGCACAACAAAGGCATCAGAAAATGTCTACTTCTCATTCAAGCCCTAACCCTAACCCTAGCTCGGGCACTTTCATTAAACCAATCAAAAACCTTGCCTTCACATGCTGTGTTCAAAAAGTTACCCGAATCACTCCAAACTCATCAGAAACATTGAATGTAATGCTTTAAAGCACCTTCAGCGTATCTGCACTGAATCTGCTTGACATTTCCAGTATTTCTTGTTGGGTCACATGCAGCTGGAATTCGGCGTGAAAAAAAGCATGATTTGTGGCATACTGGGTTCAGCATCACAATTTCCACTAAAGTTTGGCTAAAAGTATCACTTTACTTGGATTCCAACACAAAAACCGAAAGAGTTCAGCACGTAAAAACTGTATTTGAAAATTTTGGCATTTTTTACCATTTTTGAGCGACAGCCGCGCGGCTTAGCAAAAATCGCAAATTTGGGCCAAAACTTGTCGTCAAGGAAACAACAAAACAACACTTTTCCTGTATTTCGACTGCCTCCAAAAGCACAACAAAGGCATCAGAAAATGTCTACTTCTCATTGAAGCCCTAACCCTAACCCTAGCTCAGGCACTTTCATTAAACCAATCAAAAACCTTGCCTTCACATGCTGTGTTCAAAAAGTTACCCGAATGACTCCAAACTCATCAGAAACATTGAATGTAATGCTTTAAAGCACCTTCAGCGTATCTGCACTGAATCTGCTTGACATTTCCAGTATTTCTTGTTGGGTCACATGCAGCTGGAATTCGGCATGAAAAAAAGCATGATTTGTGGCATACTGGGTTCAGCATCACAATTTCCACTAAAGTTTGGCTAAAAGTATCACTTTACTTGGATTCCAATACAAAAACCGAAAGAGTTCAGCACGTAAAAACTGTATTTGAACATTTTGGCATTTTTTACCATTTTTGAGCGACAGCCGCGCACGGCTTAGCAAAAATCGCAAATGTGGGCCAAAAGTTGTCGTCAAGGAAAAAACAAAACAACACTTTTCCTGCATTTCGACTGCCTCCAAAAGCACAGCAAAGGCATCAGAAAATGTCTACTTCTCATTCAAGCCCTAACCCTAACCCTAGCTCGGGCACTTTCATTAAACCAATCAAAAACCTTGCCTTCACATGCTGTGTTCAAAAAGTTACCCGAATGACTCCAAACTCATCAGAAACATTGAATGTAATGCTTTAAAGCACCTTCAGCGTATCTGCACTGAATCTGCTTGACATTTCCAGTATTTCTTGTTGGGTCAACTGCAGCTGGAACTCGGCGTGAAAAAAGTATGATTTGTGGCATACTGGGGTCAGCATCACAATTTCCACTATAGTTTGGCTAAAAGTATCACTTTACTTGGATTCCAATACAAAAACCGAAAGAGTTCAGCACGTAAAAACTGTATTTGAAAATTTTGGCATTTTTTACCATTTTTGAGCGACAGCCGCGCGGCTTAGCAAAAATCGCAAATTTGGGCCAAAACTTGTCGTCAAGGAAACAACAAAACAACACTTTTCCTGTATTTCGACTGCCTCCAAAAGCACAACAAAGGCATCAGAAAATGTCTACTTCTCATTGAAGCCCTAACCCTAACCCTAGCTCGGGCACTTTCGTTAAACCAATCAAAAACCTTGCCTTTACATGCTGTGTTCAAAAAGTTACCCGAATGACTCCAAACTCATCAGAAACATTGAATGTAATGCTTTAAAGCACCTTCAGCGTATCTGCACTGAATCTGCTTGACATTTCCAGTATTTCTTGTTGGGTCACATGCAGCTGGAATTCGGCGTGAAAAAAAGTATGATTTGTGGCATACTGGGTTCAGCATCACAATTTCCACTAAAGTTTGGCTAAAAGTATCACTTTACTTGGATTCCAATACAAAAACCGAAAGAGTTCAGCACGTAAAAACTGTATTTGAACATTTTGGCATTTTTTACCATTTTTGAGCGACAGCCGCGCGGCTTAGCAAAAATCGCAAATGTGGGCCAAAAGTTGTCGTCAAGGAAAAAACAAAACAACACTTTTCCTGCATTTCGACTGCCTCCAAAAGCACAGCAAAGGCATCAGAAAATGTCTACTTCTCATTCAAGCCCTAACCCTAACCCTAGCTCGGGCACTTTCATTAAACCAATCAAAAACCTTGCCTTCACATGCTGTGTTCAAAAAGTTACCCGAATGACTCCAAACTCATCAGAAACATTGAATGTAATGCTTTAAAGCACCTTCAGCGTATCTGCACTGAATCTGCTTGACATTTCCAGTATTTCTTGTTGGGTCAACTGCAGCTGGAATTCGGCGTGAAAAAAGTATGATTTGTGGCATACTGGGGTCAGCATCACAATTTCCACTAAAGTTTGGCTAAAAGTATCACTTTACTTGGATTCCAATACAAAAACCGAAAGAGTTCAGCACGTAAAAACTGTATTTGAAAATTTTGGCATTTTTTACCATTTTTGAGCGACAGCCGCGCGGCTTAGCAAAAATCGCAAATTTGGGCCAAAAGTTGTCGTCAAGGAAACAACAAAACAACACTTTTCCTGCATTTCGACTGCCTCCAAAAGCACAACAAAGGCATCAGAAAATGTCTACTTCTCATTCAAGCCCTAACCCTAACCCTAGCTCGGGCACTTTCATTAAACCAATCAAAAACCTTGCCTTCACATGCTGTGTTCAAAAAGTTACCCGAAAGACTCCAAACTCATCAGAAACATTGAATGTAATGCTTTAAAGCACCTTCAGTGTATCTGCACTGAATCTGCTTGACATTTCCAGTATTTCTTGTTGGGTCAACTGCAGCTGGAATTCGGCGTGAAAAAAGTATGATTTGTGGCATACTGGGGTCAGCATCACAATTTCCACTAAAGTTTTGCTAAAAGTATCACTTTCCTTGGATTCCAATACAAAAACCGAAAGAGTTCAGCACGTAAAAACTGTATTTGAAAATTTTGGCATTTTTTACCATTTTTGAGCGACAGCCGCGCGGCTTAGCAAAAATCGCAAATGTGGGCCAAAAGTTGTCGTCAAGGAAACAACAAAACAACACTTTTCCTGCATTTCGACTGCCTACAAAAGCACAACAAAGGCATCAGAAAATGTCTACTTCTCATTCAAGCCCTAACCCTAACCCTAGCTCGGGCACTTTCATTAAACCAATCAAAAACCTTGCCTTCACATGCTGTGTTCAAAAAGTTACCCGAATCACTCCAAACTCATCAGAAACATTGAATGTAATGCTTTAAAGCACCTTCAGCGTATCTGCACTGAATCTGCTTGACATTTCCAGTATTTCTTGTTGGGTCACATGCAGCTGGAATTCGGCGTGAAAAAAAGCATGATTTGTGGCATACTGGGTTCAGCATCACAATTTCCACTAAAGTTTGGCTAAAAGTATCACTTTACTTGGATTCCAACACAAAAACCGAAAGAGTTCAGCACGTAAAAACTGTATTTGAAAATTTTGGCATTTTTTACCATTTTTGAGCGACAGCCGCGCGGCTTAGCAAAAATCGCAAATTTGGGCCAAAACTTGTCGTCAAGGAAACAACAAAACAACACTTTTCCTGTATTTCGACTGCCTCCAAAAGCACAACAAAGGCATCAGAAAATGTCTACTTCTCATTGAAGCCCTAACCCTAACCCTAGCTCAGGCACTTTCATTAAACCAATCAAAAACCTTGCCTTCACATGCTGTGTTCAAAAAGTTACCCGAATGACTCCAAACTCATCAGAAACATTGAATGTAATGCTTTAAAGCACCTTCAGCGTATCTGCACTGAATCTGCTTGACATTTCCAGTATTTCTTGTTGGGTCACATGCAGCTGGAATTCGGCATGAAAAAAAGCATGATTTGTGGCATACTGGGTTCAGCATCACAATTTCCACTAAAGTTTTGCTAAAAGTATCACTTTACTTGGATTCCAATACAAAAACCGAAAGAGTTCAACACGTAAAAACTGTATTTGAAAATTTTGGCATTTTTTACCATTTTTGAGCGACAGCCGCGAGGCTTAGCAAAAATCGCAAATGTGGGCCAAAAGTTGTCGTCAAGGAAAGAACAAAACAAAACTTTTCCTGCATTTCGACTGCCTCCAAAAGCATAGCAAAGGCATCAGAAAATGTCTACTTCTCATTCAAGCCCTAACCCTAACCCTAGCTCGGGCACTTTCATTAAACCAATCAAAAACCTTGCCTTCACATGCTGTGTTCAAAAAGTTACCCGAATTACTCCAAATTCATCAGAAACATTGAATGTAATGCTTTAAAGCACCTTCAGCGTATCTGCACTGAATCTGCTTGACATTTCCAGTATTTCTTGTTGGGTCAACTGCAGCTGGAACTCGGCGTGAAAAAAGTATGATTTGTGGCATACTGGGGTCAGCATCACAATTTCCACTATAGTTTGGCTAAAAGTATCACTTTACTTGGATTCCAATACAAAAACCGAAAGAGTTCAGCACGTAAAAACTGTATTTGAAAATTTTGGCATTTTTTACCATTTTTGAGCGACAGCCGCGCGGCTTAGCAAAAATCGCAAATTTGGGCCAAAACTTGTCGTCAAGGAAACAACAAAACAACACTTTTCCTGCATTTCGACTGCCTCCAAAAGCACAACAAAGGCATCAGAAAATGTCTACTTCTCATTCAAGCCCTAACCCTAACCCTAGCTCGGGCACTTTCATTAAACCAATCAAAAACCTTGCCTTCACATGCTGTGTTCAAAAAGTTACCCGAATGACTCCAAACTCATCTGAAACATTGAATGTAATGCTTTAAAGCACCTTCAGCGTATCTGCACTGAATCTGCTTGACATTTCCAGTATTTCTTGTTGGGTCAACTGCAGCTGGAATTCGGCGTGAAAAAAGTATGATTTGTGGCATACTGGGGTCAGCATCACAATTTCCACTAAAGTTTGGCTAAAAGTATCACTTTACTTGGATTCCAATACAAAAACCGAAAGAGTTCAGCACGTAAAAACTGTATTTGAAAATTTTGGCATTTTTTACCATTTTTGAGCGACAGCCGCGCGGCTTAGCAAAAATCGCAAATGTGGGCCAAAAGTTGTCGTCAAGGAAAGAACAAAACAAAACTTTTCCTGCATTTCGACTGCCTCCAAAAGCACAACAAAGGCATCAGAAAATGTCTACTTCTCATTCAAGCCCTAACCCTAACCCTAGCTCGGGCACTTTCATTAAACCAATCAAAAACCTTGCCTTCACATGCTGTGTTCAAAAAGTTACCAGAATGACTCCAAACTCATCAGAAACATTGAATGTAATGCTTTAAAGCACCTTCAGTGTATCTGCACTGAATCTGCTTGACATTTCCAGTATTTCTTGTTGGGTCAACTGCAGCTGGAATTCGGCGTGAAAAAAGTATGATTTGTGGCATACTGGGGTCTGCATCACAATTTCCACTAAAGTTTGGCTAAAAGTATCACTTTACTTGGATTCCAATACAAAAACCGAAAGAGTTCAGCACGTAAAAATTGTATTTGAAAATTTTGGCATTTTTTACCATTTTTGAGCGACAGCCGCGCGGCTTAGCAAAAATCGCAAATGTGGGCCAAAAGTTGTCGTCGAGGAAAAAACAAAACAACACTTTTCCTGCATTTCGACTGCCTCCAAAAGCACAGCAAAGTCATCAGAAAATGTCTACTTCTCATTCAAGCCCTAACCCTAACCCTAGCTCGGGCACTTTCATTAAACCAATCAAAAACCTTGCCTTCACATGCTGTGTTCAAAAAGTTACCCGAATAACTCCAAACTCATCAGAAACATTGAATGTAATGCTTTAAAGCACCTTCAGTGTATCTGCACTGAATCTGCTTGACATTTCCAGTATTTCTTGTTGGGTCAACTGCAGCTGGAATTCGGCGTGAAAAAAGTATGATTTGTGGCATACTGGAGTCAGCATCACAATTTCCACTAAAGTTTTGCTAAAAGTATCACTTTACTTGGATTCCAATACAAAAACCGAAAGAGTTCAGCACGTAAAAACTGTATTTGAAAATTTTGGCATTTTTTACCATTTTTGAGCGACAGCCGCGCGGCTTAGCAAAAATCGCAAATTTGGGCCAAAAGTTGTCGTCAAGGAAACAACAAAACAACACTTTTCCTGCATTTCGATTGCCTACAAAAGCACAACAAAGGCATCAGAAAATGTCTACTTCTCATTCAAGCCCTAACCCTAACCCTAGCTCGGGCACTTTCATTAAACCAATCAAAAACCTTGCCTTCACATGCTGTGTTCAAAAAGTTACCTGAATGACTCCAAACTCATCAGAAACATTGAATGTAATGCTTTAAAGCACCTTCAGTGTATCTGCACTGAATCTGCTTGACATTTCCAGTATTTCTTGTTGGGTCAACTGCAGCTGGAACTCGGCGTGAAAAAAGTATGATTTGTGGCATACTGGGCTCAGCATCACAATTTCCACTAAAGTTTGGCTAAAAGTATCACTTTACTTGGATTCCAATACAAAAACCGAAAGAGTTCAGCACGTAAAAACTGTATTTGAACATTTTGGCATTTTTTACCATTTTTGAGCGACAGCCGCGCAGCTTAGCAAAAATCGCAAATGTGGGCCAAAAGTTGTCGTCAAGGAAAAAACAAAACAACACTTTTCCTGCATTTCGACTGCCTCCAAAAGCACAGCAAAGGCATCAGAAAATGTCTACTTCTCATTCAAGCCCTAACCCTAACCCTAGCTCGGGCACTTTCATTAAACCAATCAAAAACCTTGCCTTCACATGCTGTGTTCAAAAAGTTACCCGAATGACTCCAAACTCATCTGAAACATTGAATGTAATGCTTTAAAGCACCTTCAGCGTATCTGCACTGAATCTGCTTGACATTTCCAGTATTTCTTGTTGGGTTAACTGCAGCTGGAATTCGGCGTGAAAAAAGTATGATTTGTGGCATACTGGGGTCAGCATCACAATTTCCACTAAAGTTTTGCTAAAAGTATCACTTTACTTGGATTCCAATACAAAAACCGAAAGAGTTCAGCACGTAAAAACTGTATTTGAAAATTTTGGCATTTTTTACCATTTTTGAGCGACAGCCGCGCGGCTTAGCAAAAATCGCAAATTTGGGCCAAAAGTTGTCGTCAAGGAAACAACAAAACAACACTTTTCCTGCATTTCGATTGCCTCCAAAAGCACAACAAAGGCATCAGAAAATGTCTACTTCTCATTCAAGCCCTAGCCCTAACCCTAGCTCGGGCACTTTCATTAAACCAATCAAAAACCTTGCCTTCACATGCTGTGTTCAAAAAGTTACCCGAATGACTCCAAACTCATCAGAAACATTGAATGTAATGCTTTAAAGCACCTTCAGCATATCTGCACTGAATCTGCTTGACATTTCCAGTATTTCTTGTTGGGTCACATGCAGCTGGAATTCGGCGTGAAAAAAAGCATGATTTGTGGCATACTGGGTTCAGCATCACAATTTCCACTAAAGTTTGGCTAAAAGTATCACTTTACTTGGATTCCAATACAAAAACCGAAAGAGTTCAGCACGTAAAAACTGTATTTGAAAATTTTGGCATTTTTTACCATTTTTGAGCGACAGCCGCGCGGCTTAGCAAAAATCGCAAATGTGGGCCAAAAGTTGTCGTCAAGGAAACAACAAAACAACACTTTTCCTGCATTTCGACTGCCTCCAAAAGCACAGCAAAGGCATCAGAAAATGTCTACTTCTCATTTAAGCCCTAACCCTAACCCTAGCTCGGCACTTTCATTAAACCAATCAAAAACCTTGCCTTCACATGCTGTGTTCAAAAAGTTACCAGAATGACTCCAAACTCATCAGAAACATTGAATGTAATGCTTTAAAGCACCTTCAGTGTATCTGCACTGAATCTGCTTGACATTTCCAGTATTTCTTGTTGGGTCAACTGCAGCTGGAATTCGGCGTGAAAAAAGTATGATTTGTGGCATACTGGGCTCAGCATCACAATTTCCACTAAAGTTTGGCTAAAAGTATCACTTTAATTGGATTCCAATACAAAAACCGAAAGAGTTCAGCACGTAAAAACTGTATTTGAACATTTTGGCATTTTTTACCATTTTTGAGCGACAGCCGCGCGGCTTAGCAAAAATCGCAAATGTGGGCCAAAAGTTGTCGTCAAGGAAAAAAACAAAACAACACTTTTCCTGCATTTCGACTGCCTCCAAAAGCACAGCAAAGGCATCAGAAAATGTCTACTTCTCATTCAAGCCCTAACCCTAACCCTAGCTCGGGCACTTTCATTAAACCAATCAAAAACCTTGCCTTCACATGCTGTGTTCAAAAAGTTACCCGAATGACTCCAAACTCATCAGAAACATTGAATGTAATGCTTTAAAGCACCTTCAGCGTATCTGCACTGAATCTGCTTGACATTTCCAGTATTTCTTGTTGGGTCAACTGCAGCTGGAATTCGGCGTGAAAAAAGTATGATTTGTGGCATACTGGGGTCAGCATCACAATTTCCACTAAAGTTTTGCTAAAAGTATCACTTTACTTGGATTCCAATACAAAAACCGAAAGAGTTCAGCACGTAAAAACTGTATTTGAAAATTTTGGCATTTTTTACCATTTTTGAGCGACAGCCGCGCGGCTTAGCAAAAATCGCGAATTTGGGCCAAAAGTTGTCGTCAAGGAAACAACAAAACAACACTTTTCCTGCATTTCGACTGCCTCCAAAAGCACAACAAAGGCATCAGAAAATGTCTACTTCTCATTCAAGCCCTAACCCTAACCCTAGCTCGGGCACTTTCATTAAACCAATCAAAAACCTTGCCTTCACATGCTGTGTTCAAAAAGTTACCCGAATGACTCCAAACTCATCAGAAACATTGAATGTAATGCTTTAAAGCACCTTCAGAATATCTGCACTGAATCTGCTTGACATTTCCAGTATTTCTTGTTGGGTCACATGCAGCTGGAATTCGGCGTGAAAAAAAGTATGATTTGTGGCATACTGGGTTCAGCATCACAATTTCCACTAAAGTTTGGCTAAAAGTATCACTTTACTTGGATTCCAATACAAAAACCGAAAGAGTTCAGCACGTAAAAACTGTATTTGAAAATTTTGGCATTTTTTACCATTTTTGAGCGACAGCCGAGCGGCTTAGCAAAAATCGCAAATGTGGGCCAAAAGTTGTCGTCAAGGAAAGAACAAAACTTTTCCTGCATTTCGACTGCCTCCAAAAGCATAGCAAAGGCATCAGAAAATGTCTACTTCTCATTCAAGCCCTAACCCTAACCCTAGCTCGGGCACTTTCATTAAACCAATCAAAAACCTTGCCTTCACATGCTGTGTTCAAAAAGTTACCCGAATGACTCCAAACTCATCAGAAACATTGAATGTAATGCTTTAAAGCATCTTCAGCGTATCTGCACTGAATCTGCTTGACATTTCCAGTATTTCTTGTTGGGTCAACTGCAGCTGGAATTCGGCGTGAAAAAAAGCATGATTTGTGGCATACTGGGTTCAGCATCACAATTTCCACTAAAGTTTGGCTAAAAGTATCACTTTACTAGGATTCCAATACAAAAACCGAAAGAGTTCAGCACGTAAAAACTGTATTTGAAAATTTTGGCATTTTTTACCATTTTTGAGCGACAGCCGCGCGGCTTAGCAAAAATCGCAAATGTGGGCCAAAAGTTGTCGTCAAGGAAACAACAAAACAACACTTTTCCTGCATTTCGACTGCCTCCAAAAGCACAGCAAAGGCATCAGAAAATGTCTACTTCTCATTTAAGCCCTAACCCTAACCCTAGCTCGGCACTTTCATTAAACCAATCAAAAACCTTGCCTTCACATGCTGTGTTCAAAAAGTTACCAGAATGACTCCAAACTCATCAGAAACATTGAATGTAATGCTTTAAAGCACCTTCAGTGTATCTGCACTGAATCTGCTTGACATTTCCAGTATTTCTTGTTGGGTCAACTGCAGCTGGAATTCGGCGTGAAAAAAGTATGATTTGTGGCATACTGGGGTCAGCATCACAATTTCCACTAAAGTTTGGCTAAAAGTATCACTTTACTTGGATTCCAATACAAAAACCGAAAGAGTTCAGAACGTAAAAACTGTATTTGAAAATTTTGGCATTTTTTACCATTTTTGAGCGACAGCCGCGCGGCTTAGCAAAAATCGCAAATGTGGGCCAAAAGTTGTCGTCAAGGAAAAAACAAAACAACACTTTTCCTGCATTTCGACTGCCTCCAAAAGCACAGCAAAGGCATCAGAAAATGTCTACTTCTCATTCAAGCCCTAACCCTAACCCTAGCTCGGGCACTTTCATTAAACCAATCAAAAACCTTGCCTTCACATGCTGTGTTCAAAAAGTTACCCGAATGACTCCAAACTCATCAGAAACATTGAATGTAATGCTTTAAAGCACCTTCAGCGTATCTGCACTGAATCTGCTTGACATTTCCAGTATTTCTTGTTGGGTTACATGCAGCTGGAATTCGGCGTGAAAAAAAGCATGATTTGTGGCATACTGGGTTCAGCATCACAATTTCCACTAAAGTTTGGCTAGAACTATCACTTTACTTGGATTCCAATACAAAAACCGAAAGAGTTCAGCACGTAAAAACTGTATTTGAAAATTTTGGCATTTTTTACCATTTTTGAGCGACAGCCGCGCGGCTTAGCAAAAATCGCAAATGTGGGCCAAAAGTTGTCGTCAAGGAAACAACAAAACAACACTTTTCCTGCATTTCGACTGCCTCCAAAAGCACAGCAAAGGCATCAGAAAATGTCTACTTCTCATTCAAGCCCTAACCCTAACCCATAGCTCGGGCACTTTCATTAAACCAATAAAAAACCTTGCCTTCACATGCTGTGTTCAAAAAGTTACCCGAATGACTCCAAACTCATCAGAAACATTGAATGTAAGGCTTTAAAGCACCTTCAGCGTATCTGCACTGAATCTGCTTGACATTTCCACTATTTCTTGTTGGGTCACATGCAGCTGGAATTCGGCGTGAAAAAAAGCATGATTTGTGGCATACTGGGTTCAGCATCACAATTTCCACTAAAGTTTGGCTAAAAGTATCACTTTACTTGGATTCCAATACAAAAACCGAAAGAGTTCAGCACGTAAAAACTGTATTTGAAAATTTTGGCATTTTTTACCATTTTTGAGCGACAGCCGCGCGGCTTAGCAAAAATCGCAAATTTGGGCCAAAAGTTGTCGTCAAGGAAACAACAAAACAACACTTTTCCTGCATTTCGACTGCCTACAAAAGCACAACAAAGGCATCAGAAAATGTCTACTTCTCATTCAAGCCCTAACCCTAACCCTAGCTCGGGCACTTTCATTAAACCAATCAAAAACCTTGCCTTCACATGCTGTGTTCAAAAAGTTACCTGAATGACTCCAAACTCATCAGAAACATTGAATGTAATGCTTTAAAGCACCTTCAGTGTATCTGCACTGAATCTGCTTGACATTTCCAGTATTTCTTGTTGGGTCAACTGCAGCTGGAACTCGGCGTGAAAAAAGTATGATTTGTGGCATACTGGGCTCAGCATCACAATTTCCACTAAAGTTTGGCTAAAAGTATCACTTTACTTGGATTCCAATACAAAAACCGAAAGAGTTCAGCACGTAAAAACTGTATTTGAACATTTTGGCATTTTTTACCATTTTTGAGCGACAGCCGCGCAGCTTAGCAAAAATCGCAAATGTGGGCCAAAAGTTGTCGTCAAGGAAAAAACAAAACAACACTTTTCCTGCATTTCGACTGCCTCCAAAAGCACAGCAAAGGCATCAGAAAATGTCTACTTCTCATTCAAGCCCTAACCCTAACCCTAGCTCGGGCACTTTCATTAAACCAATCAAAAACCTTGCCTTCACATGCTGTGTTCAAAAAGTTACCCGAATGACTCCAAACTCATCTGAAACATTGAATGTAATGCTTTAAAGCACCTTCAGCGTATCTGCACTGAATCTGCTTGACATTTCCAGTATTTCTTGTTGGGTTAACTGCAGCTGGAATTCGGCGTGAAAAAAGTATGATTTGTGGCATACTGGGGTCAGCATCACAATTTCCACTAAAGTTTTGCTAAAAGTATCACTTTACTTGGATTCCAATACAAAAACCGAAAGAGTTCAGCACGTAAAAACTGTATTTGAAAATTTTGGCATTTTTTACCATTTTTGAGCGACAGCCGCGCGGCTTAGCAAAAATCGCAAATTTGGGCCAAAAGTTGTCGTCAAGGAAACAACAAAACAACACTTTTCCTGCATTTCGATTGCCTCCAAAAGCACAACAAAGGCATCAGAAAATGTCTACTTCTCATTCAAGCCCTAGCCCTAACCCTAGCTCGGGCACTTTCATTAAACCAATCAAAAACCTTGCCTTCACATGCTGTGTTCAAAAAGTTACCCGAATGACTCCAAACTCATCAGAAACATTGAATGTAATGCTTTAAAGCACCTTCAGCATATCTGCACTGAATCTGCTTGACATTTCCAGTATTTCTTGTTGGGTCACATGCAGCTGGAATTCGGCGTGAAAAAAAGCATGATTTGTGGCATACTGGGTTCAGCATCACAATTTCCACTAAAGTTTGGCTAAAAGTATCACTTTACTTGGATTCCAATACAAAAACCGAAAGAGTTCAGCACGTAAAAACTGTATTTGAAAATTTTGGCATTTTTTACCATTTTTGAGCGACAGCCGCGCGGCTTAGCAAAAATCGCAAATGTGGGCCAAAAGTTGTCGTCAAGGAAACAACAAAACAACACTTTTCCTGCATTTCGACTGCCTCCAAAAGCACAGCAAAGGCATCAGAAAATGTCTACTTCTCATTTAAGCCCTAACCCTAACCCTAGCTCGGCACTTTCATTAAACCAATCAAAAACCTTGCCTTCACATGCTGTGTTCAAAAAGTTACCAGAATGACTCCAAACTCATCAGAAACATTGAATGTAATGCTTTAAAGCACCTTCAGTGTATCTGCACTGAATCTGCTTGACATTTCCAGTATTTCTTGTTGGGTCAACTGCAGCTGGAATTCGGCGTGAAAAAAGTATGATTTGTGGCATACTGGGCTCAGCATCACAATTTCCACTAAAGTTTGGCTAAAAGTATCACTTTAATTGGATTCCAATACAAAAACCGAAAGAGTTCAGCACGTAAAAACTGTATTTGAACATTTTGGCATTTTTTACCATTTTTGAGCGACAGCCGCGCGGCTTAGCAAAAATCGCAAATGTGGGCCAAAAGTTGTCGTCAAGGAAAAAAACAAAACAACACTTTTCCTGCATTTCGACTGCCTCCAAAAGCACAGCAAAGGCATCAGAAAATGTCTACTTCTCATTCAAGCCCTAACCCTAACCCTAGCTCGGGCACTTTCATTAAACCAATCAAAAACCTTGCCTTCACATGCTGTGTTCAAAAAGTTACCCGAATGACTCCAAACTCATCAGAAACATTGAATGTAATGCTTTAAAGCACCTTCAGCGTATCTGCACTGAATCTGCTTGACATTTCCAGTATTTCTTGTTGGGTCAACTGCAGCTGGAATTCGGCGTGAAAAAAGTATGATTTGTGGCATACTGGGGTCAGCATCACAATTTCCACTAAAGTTTTGCTAAAAGTATCACTTTACTTGGATTCCAATACAAAAACCGAAAGAGTTCAGCACGTAAAAACTGTATTTGAAAATTTTGGCATTTTTTACCATTTTTGAGCGACAGCCGCGCGGCTTAGCAAAAATCGCGAATTTGGGCCAAAAGTTGTCGTCAAGGAAACAACAAAACAACACTTTTCCTGCATTTCGACTGCCTCCAAAAGCACAACAAAGGCATCAGAAAATGTCTACTTCTCATTCAAGCCCTAACCCTAACCCTAGCTCGGGCACTTTCATTAAACCAATCAAAAACCTTGCCTTCACATGCTGTGTTCAAAAAGTTACCCGAATGACTCCAAACTCATCAGAAACATTGAATGTAATGCTTTAAAGCACCTTCAGAATATCTGCACTGAATCTGCTTGACATTTCCAGTATTTCTTGTTGGGTCACATGCAGCTGGAATTCGGCGTGAAAAAAAGTATGATTTGTGGCATACTGGGTTCAGCATCACAATTTCCACTAAAGTTTGGCTAAAAGTATCACTTTACTTGGATTCCAATACAAAAACCGAAAGAGTTCAGCACGTAAAAACTGTATTTGAAAATTTTGGCATTTTTTACCATTTTTGAGCGACAGCCGAGCGGCTTAGCAAAAATCGCAAATGTGGGCCAAAAGTTGTCGTCAAGGAAAGAACAAAACTTTTCCTGCATTTCGACTGCCTCCAAAAGCATAGCAAAGGCATCAGAAAATGTCTACTTCTCATTCAAGCCCTAACCCTAACCCTAGCTCGGGCACTTTCATTAAACCAATCAAAAACCTTGCCTTCACATGCTGTGTTCAAAAAGTTACCCGAATGACTCCAAACTCATCAGAAACATTGAATGTAATGCTTTAAAGCATCTTCAGCGTATCTGCACTGAATCTGCTTGACATTTCCAGTATTTCTTGTTGGGTCAACTGCAGCTGGAATTCGGCGTGAAAAAAAGCATGATTTGTGGCATACTGGGTTCAGCATCACAATTTCCACTAAAGTTTGGCTAAAAGTATCACTTTACTAGGATTCCAATACAAGAACCGAAAGAGTTCAGCACGTAAAAACTGTATTTGAAAATTTTGGCATTTTTTACCATTTTTGAGCGACAGCCGCGCGGCTTAGCAAAAATCGCAAATGTGGGCCAAAAGTTGTCGTCAAGGAAACAACAAAACAACACTTTTCCTGCATTTCGACTGCCTCCAAAAGCACAGCAAAGGCATCAGAAAATGTCTACTTCTCATTTAAGCCCTAACCCTAACCCTAGCTCGGCACTTTCATTAAACCAATCAAAAACCTTGCCTTCACATGCTGTGTTCAAAAAGTTACCAGAATGACTCCAAACTCATCAGAAACATTGAATGTAATGCTTTAAAGCACCTTCAGTGTATCTGCACTGAATCTGCTTGACATTTCCAGTATTTCTTGTTGGGTCAACTGCAGCTGGAATTCGGCGTGAAAAAAGTATGATTTGTGGCATACTGGGGTCAGCATCACAATTTCCACTAAAGTTTGGCTAAAAGTATCACTTTACTTGGATTCCAATACAAAAACCGAAAGAGTTCAGAACGTAAAAACTGTATTTGAAAATTTTGGCATTTTTTACCATTTTTGAGCGACAGCCGCGCGGCTTAGCAAAAATCGCAAATGTGGGCCAAAAGTTGTCGTCAAGGAAAAAACAAAACAACACTTTTCCTGCATTTCGACTGCCTCCAAAAGCACAGCAAAGGCATCAGAAAATGTCTACTTCTCATTCAAGCCCTAACCCTAACCCTAGCTCGGGCACTTTCATTAAACCAATCAAAAACCTTGCCTTCACATGCTGTGTTCAAAAAGTTACCCGAATGACTCCAAACTCATCAGAAACATTGAATGTAATGCTTTAAAGCACCTTCAGCGTATCTGCACTGAATCTGCTTGACATTTCCAGTATTTCTTGTTGGGTTACATGCAGCTGGAATTCGGCGTGAAAAAAAGCATGATTTGTGGCATACTGGGTTCAGCATCACAATTTCCACTAAAGTTTGGCTAGAACTATCACTTTACTTGGATTCCAATACAAAAACCGAAAGAGTTCAGCACGTAAAAACTGTATTTGAAAATTTTGGCATTTTTTACCATTTTTGAGCGACAGCCGCGCGGCTTAGCAAAAATCGCAAATGTGGGCCAAAAGTTGTCGTCAAGGAAACAACAAAACAACACTTTTCCTGCATTTCGACTGCCTCCAAAAGCACAGCAAAGGCATCAGAAAATGTCTACTTCTCATTCAAGCCCTAACCCTAACCCATAGCTCGGGCACTTTCATTAAACCAATAAAAAACCTTGCCTTCACATGCTGTGTTCAAAAAGTTACCCGAATGACTCCAAACTCATCAGAAACATTGAATGTAAGGCTTTAAAGCACCTTCAGCGTATCTGCACTGAATCTGCTTGACATTTCCACTATTTCTTGTTGGGTCACATGCAGCTGGAATTCGGCGTGAAAAAAAGCATGATTTGTGGCATACTGGGTTCAGCATCACAATTTCCACTAAAGTTTGGCTAAAAGTATCACTTTACTTGGATTCCAATACAAAAACCGAAAGAGTTCAGCACGTAAAAACTGTATTTGAAAATTTTGGCATTTTTTACCATTTTTGAGCGACAGCCGCGCGGCTTAGCAAAAATCGCAAATGTGGGCCAAAATTTGTCGTCAAGGAAAGAACAAAACTTTTCCTGCATTTCGACTGCCTCCAAAAGCATAGCAAAGGCATCAGAAAATGTCTACTTCTCATTCAAGCCCTAACCCTAACCCTAGCTCGGGCACTTTCATTAAACCAATCAAAAACCTTGCCTTCACATGCTGTGTTCAAAAAGTTACCCGAATGACTCCAAACTCATCAGAAACATTGAATGTAATGCTTTAAAGCACCTTCAGTGTATCTGCACTGAATCTGCTTGACATTTCCAGTATTTCTTGTTGGGTCACATGCAGCTGGAATTCGGCGTGAAAAAAAGCATGATTTGTGGCATACTGGGTTCAGCATCACAATTTCCACTAAACTTTGGCTAAAAGTATCACTTTACTTGGATTCCAATACAAAAACCGAAAGAGTTCAGCACGTAAAAACTGTATTTGAAAATTTTGGCATTTTTTACCATTTTAGAGCGACAGCCGCGCGGCTTAGCAAAAATCGCAAATGTGGGCCAAAATTTTTTCGTCAAGGAAAGAACAAAACAAAACTTTTCCTGCATTTCGACTGCCTCCAAAAGCACAGCAAAGTCATCAGAAAATGTCTACTTCTCATTCAAGCCCTAACCCTAACCCTAGCTCGGGCACTTTCATTAAACCAATCAAAAACCTTGCCTTCACATGCTGTGTTCAAAAAGTTATCCGAATAACTCCAAACTCATCAGAAACATTGAATGTAATGCTTTAAAGCACCTTCAGTGTATCTGCACTGAATCTGCTTGACATTTCCAGTATTTCTTGTTGGGTCACATGCAGCTGGAATTCGGCGTGAAAAAAAGCATGATTTGTGGCATACTGGGTTCAGCATCACAATTTCCACTAAAGTTTGGCTAAAAGTATCACTTTACTTGGATTCCAATACAAAAACCGAAAGAGTTCAGCACGTAAAAACTGTATTTGAAAATTTTGGCATTTTTTACCATTTTTGAGCGACAGCCGCGCGGCTTAGCAAAAATCGCAAATGTGGGCCAAAAGTTGTCGTCAAGGAAAGAACAAAACAAAACTTTTCCTGCATTTCGACTGCCTCCAAAAGCACAACAAAGGCATCAGAAAATGTCTACTTCTCATTCAAGCCCTAACCCTAACCCTAGCTCGGGCACTTTCATTAAACCAATCAAAAACCTTGCCTTCACATGCTGTGTTCAAAAAGTTACCCGAATGACTCCAAACTCATCAGAAACATTGAATGTAATGCTTTAAAGCACCTTCAGCGTATCTGCACTGAATCTGCTTGACATTTCCAGTATTTCTTGTTGGGTCACATGCAGCTGGAATTCGGAGTGAAAAAAAGCATGATTTGTGGCATACTGGGTTCAGCATCACAATTTCCACTAAAGTTTGGCTAAAAGTATCACTTTACTTGGATTCCAATACAAAAACCGAAAGAGTTCAGCACGTAAAAACTGTATTTGAATATTTTGGCATTTTTTACCATTTTTGAGCGACAGCCGCGCGGCTTAGCAAAAATCACAAATGTGGGCCTAAATTTGTCGTCAAGGAAAGAACAAAACAAAACTTTTCCTGCATTTCGACTGCCTCCAAAAGCATAGCAAAGGCATCAGAAAATGTCTACTTCTCATTCAAGCCCTAACCCTAACCCTAGCTCGGGCACTTTCATTAAACCAATCAAAAACCTTGCCTTCACATGCTGTGTTCAAAAAGTTACCCGAATGACTCCAAACTCATCAGAAACATTGAATGTAATGCTTTAAAGCACCTTCAGCGTATCTGCACTGAATCTGCTTGACATTTCCAGTATTTCTTGTTGGGTCAACTGCAGCTGAAATTCGGCGTGAAAAAAGTATGATTTGTGGCATACTGGGTTCAGCATCACAATTTCCACTAAAGTTTGGCTAAAAGTATCATTTTACTTGGATTCCAATACAAAAACCGAAAGAGTTCTGCACGAAAAACTGTATTTGAAAATTTTGGCATTTTTTACCATTTTTGAGCGACAGCCGCGCGGCTTAGCAAAAATCGCAAATGTGGGCCAAAAGTTGTCGTCAAGGAAAGAACAAAACAAAACTTTTCCTGCATTTCGACTGCCTCCAAAAGCATAGCAAAGGCATCAGAAAATATCTACTTCTCATTCAAGCCCTAACCATAACCCTAGCTCGGGCACTTTCATTAAACCAATCAAAAACCTTGCCTTCACATGTTGTGTTCAAAAAGTTACCCGAATGACTCCAAACTCATCAGAAGCATTGAATGTAATGCTTTAAAGCACCTTCAGCGTATCTGCACTGAATCTGCTTGACATTTCCAGTATTTCTTGTTGGGTCACCTGCAGCTGGAATTCGGCGTGAAAAAAAGCATGATTTGTGGCATACTGGGTTCAGCATCACAATTTCCACTAAAGTTTGGCTAAAAGTATCACTTTACTTGGATTCCAATACAAAAACCGAAAGAGTTCAGCACGTAAAAACTGTATTTGAATATTTTGGCATTTTTTACCATTTTTGAGCGACAGCCGCGCGGCTTAGCAAGAATCGCAAATTTGGGCCAAAAGTTGTCGTCAAGGAAACAACAAAACAACACTTTTCCTGCATGTCGACTGCCTCCAAAAGCACAACAAAGGCATCAGAAAATGTCTACTTCTCATTCAAGCCCTAACCCTAACCCTAGCTCGGGCACTTTCATTAAACCAATCAAAAACCTTGCCTTCACATACTGTGTTCAAAAAGTTACCCGAATGACTCCAAACTCATCAGAAACATTGAATGTAATGCTTTAAAGCACCTTCAGTGTATCTGCACTGAATCTGCTTGACATTTCCAGTATTTCTTGTTGGGTCAACTGCAGCTGAAATTCGGCGTGAAAAAAGTATGATTTGTGGCATACTGGGGTCAGCATCACAATTTCCACTAAAGTTTGGCTAAAAGTATCACTTTACTTGGATTCCAATACAAAAACCGAAAGAGTTCAGCACGAAAAACTGTATTTGAAAATTTTGGCATTTTTTACCATTTTTGAGCGACAGCCGCGCGGCTTAGCAAAAATCGCAAATGTGGGCCAAAAGTTGTCGTCAAGGAAAGAACAAATCAAAACTTTTCCTGCATTTCGACTGCCTCCAAAAGCATAGCAAAGGCATCAGAAAATATCTACTTCTCATTCAAGCCCTAACCATAACCCTAGCTCGGGCACTTTCATTAAACCAATCAAAAACCTTGCCTTCACATGTTGTGTTCAAAAAGTTACCCGAATGACTCCAAACTCATCAGAAACATTGAATGTAATGCTTTAAAGCACCTTCAGCGTATCTGCACTGAATCTGCTTGACATTTCCAGTATTTCTTGTTGGGTCACATGCAGCTGGAATTCGGCGTGAAAAAAAGCATGATTTGTGGCATACTGGGTTCAGCATCACAATTTCCACTAAAGTTTGGCTAAAAGTATCACTTTACTTGGATTCCAATACAAACACCGAAAGAGTTCAGCACGTAAAAACTGTATTTGAAAATTTTGGCATTTTTTACCATTTTTGAGCGACAGCCGCGCGGCTTAGCAAAAATCGCAAATTTGGGCCAAAAGTTGTCATCAAGGAAACAACAACACAACACTTTTCCTGCATTTCGACTGCCTCCAAAAGCACAACAAAGGCATCAGAAAATGTCTACTTCTCATTCAAGCCCTAACCCTAACCCTAGCTCGGGCACTTTCATTAAACCAATCAAAAACCTTGCCTTCACATGCTGTGTTCAAAAAGTTACCAGAAAGACTCCAAACTCATCAGAAACATTGAATGTAACGCTTTAAAGCACCTTCAGTGTATCTGCACTGAATCTGCTTGACATTTCCAGTATTTCTTGTTGGGTCAACTGCAGCTGGAACTCGGCGTTAAAAAAGTATGATTTGTGGCATACTGGGGTCAGCATCACAATTTCCACTAAAGTTTGGCTAAAAGTATCACTTTACTTGGATTCCAATACAAAAACCGAAAGAGTTCAGCACGTAAAAACTGTATTTGAAAATTTTGGCATTTTTTACCATTTTTGAGCGACAGCCGCGCGGCTTAGCAAAAATCGCAAATGTGGGCCAAAAGTTGTCGTCAAGGAAAGAACAAAACAAAACTTTTCCTGCATTTCGACTGCCTCCAAAAGCATAGCAAAGGCATCAGAAAATGTCTACTTCTCAATCAAGCCCTAACCCTAACCCTAGCTCGGGCACTTTCATTAAACCAATCAAAAACCTTGCCTTCACATGCTGTGTTCAAAAAGTTACCAGAATGACTCCAAACTGATCAGAAACATTGAATGTAATGCTTTAAAGCACCTTCAGCGTATCTGCACTGAATCTGCTTGACATTTCCAGTATTTCTTGTTGGGTCAACTGCAGCTGTAATTCGGCGTGAAAAAAGTATGATTTGTGGCATACTGGGGTCAGCATCACAATTTCCACTAAAGTTTGGCTAAAAGTATCACTTTACTTGGATTCCAATACAAAAACTGAAAGAGTTCAGCACGTAAAAACTGTATTTGAAAATTTTGGCATTTTTTACCATTTTGGGGCGACAGCCGCGCGGCTTAGCAAAAATCGCAAATGTGGGCCAAAAGTTGTCGTCAAGGAAAAAACAAAACAACACTTTTCCTGCATTTCGACTGCCTCCAAAAGCACAGCAAAGGCATCAGAAAATGTCTACTTCACATTCAAGCCCTAACCCTTACCCTAGCTCGGGCACTTTCATTAAACCAATCAAAAACTTTGCCTTCACATGCTGTGTTCAAAAAGTTACCCGAATGACTCCAAACTCATCAGAAACATTGAATGTAATGCTTTAAAGCACCTTCAGCGTATCTGCACTGAATCTGCTTGACATTTCCAGTATTTCTTGTTGGGTCAACTGCAGCTGGAATTCGGCGTGAAAAAAGTATGATTTGTGGCATACTGGGGTCAGCATCACAATTTCCACTAAAGTTTGGCTAAAAGTATCACTTTACTTGGATTCCAATACAAAAACCAAAAGAGTTCAGTACGTAAAAACTGTATTTGTAAATTTTGGCATTTTTTACCATTTTTGAGCGACAGCCGCGCGGCTTAGCAAAAATCGCAAATGTGGGCCAAAAGTTGTCGTCAAGGAAACAACAAAACAACACTTTTCCTGCATTTCGACTGCCTCCAAAAGCACAGCAAAGGCATCAGAAAATGTCTACTTCTCATTCAAGCCCTAACCCTAACCCTAGCTCGGGCACTTTCATTAAACCAATCAAAAACCTTGCCTTCACATGCTGTGTTCAAAAAGTTACCAGAAAGACTCCAAACTGATCAGAAACATTGAATGTAATGCTTTAAAGCACCTTCAGCGTATCTGCACTGAATCTGCTTGACATTTCCAGTATTTCTTGTTGGGTCAACTGCAGCTGGAATTCGGCGTGAAAAAAGTATGATTTGTGGCATACTGGGGTCAGCATCACAATTTCCACTAAAGTTTGGCTAAAAGTATCACTTTACTTGGATTCCAATACAAAAACTGAAAGAGTTCAGCACGTAAAAACTGTATTTGAAAATTTTGGCATTTTTTACCATTTTGGGGCGACAGCCGCGCGGCTTAGCAAAAATCGCAAATGTGGGCCAAAAGTTGTCATCAAGGAAAAAACAAAACAACACTTTTCCTTTATTTCGACTGCCTCCAAAAGCACAGCAAAGGCATCAGAAAATGTCTACTTCACATTCAAGCCCTAACCCTTACCCTAGCTCGGGCACTTTCATTAAACCAATCAAAAACTTTGCCTTCACATGCTGTGTTCAAAAAGTTACCCGAATGACTCCAAACTCATCAGAAACATTGAATGTAATGCTTTAAAGCACCTTCAGCGTATCTGCACTGAATCTGCTTGACATTTCCAGTATTTCTTGTTGGGTCACATGCAGCTGGAATTCAGCGTGAAAAAAAGCATGATTTGTGGCCTACTGGGTTCAGCATCACAATTTCCACTAAAGTTTGGCTAAAAGTATCACTTTACTTGGATTCCAATACAAAAACCGAAAGAGTTCAGCACGTAAAAACTGTATTTGAAAATTTTGGCATTTTTTACCATTTTTGAGCGACAGCCGCGCGGCTTAGCAAAAATCGCAAAATTGGGCCAAAAGTTGTCGTCAAGGAAACAACAAAACAACACTTTTCCTGCATTTCGACTGCCTCCAAAAGCACAACAAAGACATCAGAAAATGTCTACTTCTCATTCAAGCCCTAACCCTAACCCTAGCTCGGGCACTTTCATTAAACCAATCAAAAACCTTGCCTTCACATGCTGTGTTAAAAAAGTTACCCGAATGACTCCAAACTCATCAGAAACATTGAATGTAATGCTTTAAAGCACCTTCAACGTATCTGCACTGAATCTGCTTGACATTTCCAGTATTTCTTGTTGGGTCAACTGCAGCTGGAATTCGGCATGAAAAAAAGCATGATTTGTGGCATACTGGGGTCAGCATCACAATTTCCACTAACGTTTGGCTAAAAGTATCACTTTACTTGGATTCCAATACAAAAACCGAAAGAGTTCAGCACGTAAAAACTGTATTTGAAAATTTTGGCATTTTTTACCATTTTTGAGCGACAGCCGCGCGGCTTAGCAAAAATCGCAAATGTGGGCCAAAAGTTGTCGTCAAGGAAACAACAAAACAAAACTTTTCCTGCATTTCGACTGCCTCCAAAAGCATAGCAAAGGCATCAGAAAATGTCTACTTCTCATTCAAGCCCTAACCCTAACCCTAGCTCGGGCACTTTCATTAAACCAATCAAAAACCTTGCCTTCACATGCTGTGTTCAAAAAGATACCCGAATGACTCCAAACTCATCAGAAACATTGAATGTAATGCTTTAAAGCACCTTCAGCGTATCTGCACTGAATCTGCTTGACATTTCCAGTATTTCTTGTTGGGTCACCTGCAGCTGGAATTCGGCGTGAAAAAAAGCATGATTTGTGGCATACTGGGTTCAGCATCACAATTTCCACTAAAGTTTGGCTAAAAGTATCACTTTACTTGGATTCCAATACAAAAACCGAAAGAGTTCAGCACGTAAAAACTGTATTTGAAAATTTTGGCATTTTTTACCATTTTTGAGCGACAGTTGCGCGGCTTAGCAAAAATCGCAAATGTGGGCCAAAAGTTGTCGTCAAGGAAAGAACAAAACAAAACTTTTCCTGCATTTCGACTGCCTCCAAAAGCTCAACAAAGGCATCAGAAAATGTCTACTTCTCATTCAAGCCCTAGCCCTAACCCTAGCTCGGGCAATTTCATTAAACCAATCAAAAACCTTGCTTTCACATGCTGTGTTCAAAAAGTTACCCGAATGACTCCAAACTCATCAGAAACATTGAATGTAATGCTTTAAAGCACCTTCAGCGTATCTGCACTGAATCTGCTTGACATTTCCAGTATTTCTTGTTGGGTCACATGCAGCTGGAATTCGGCGTGAAAAAAAGCATGATTTGTGGCATACTGGGTTCAGCATCACAATTTCCACTAAAGTTTGGCTAAAAGTATCACTTTACTTGGATTCCAATACAAAAACCGAAAGAGTTCAGCACGGAAAAACTGTATTTGAAAATTTTGGCATTTTTTACCATTTTTGAGCGACAGCCGCGCGGCTTAGCAAAAATCGCAAATGTGGGCCAAAATTTGTCGTCAAGGAAAGAACAAAACAAAACTTTTCCTGCATTTCGACTGCCTCCAAAAGCATAGCAAAGACATCAGAAAATGTCTACATCTCATTCAAGCCCTAACCCTAACCCTAGCTCGGGCACTTTCATTAAACCAATCAAAAACCTTGCCTTCACATGCTGTGTTCAAAAAGTTACCCGAATGACTCCAAACTCATCAGAAACATTGAATGTAATGCTTTAAAGCACCTTCAGTGTATCTGCACTGAATTTGCTTGACATTTCCAGTATTTCTTGTTGGGTCAACTGCAGCTGGAACTCGGCGTGAAAAAAGTATGATTTGTGGCATACTGGGGTCAGCATCACAATTTCCACTAAAGTTTGGCTAAAAGTATCACTTTACTTGGATTCCAATACAAAAACCGAAAGAGTTCAGCACGTAAAAACTGTATTTGAAAATTTTGGCATTTTTTACTATTTTTGAGCGACAGCCGCGCGGCTTAGCAAAAATCGCAAATGTGGGCCAAAATTTGTCGTCAAGGAAAGAACAAAACAAAACTTTTCCTGCATTTCGACTGCCTCCAAAAGCATAGCAAAGGCAACAGAAAATGTCTACTTCTCATTCAAGCCCTAACCCTTACCCTAGCTTGGGCACTTTCATTAAACCAATCAAAAACCTTGCCTTCACATGCTGTGTTCAAAAAGTTACCCGAATGACTCCAAACTCATCAGAAACATTGAATGTAATGCTTTAAAGCACCTTCAGTGTATCTGCACTGAATCTGCTTGACATTTCCAGTATTTCTTGTTGGGTCAACTGCAGCTGGAACTCGGCGTGAAAAATGTATGATTTGTGGCATACTGGGGTCAGCATCACAATTTCCACTAAAGTTTGGCTAAAAGTATCACTTTACTTGGATTCCAATACAAAAACCGAAAGAGTTCAGCACGTAAAAACTGTATTTGAAAATTTTGGCATTTTTTACCATTTTTGAGCGACAGCCGCGCGGCTTAGCAAAAATCGCAAATGTGGGCCAAAATTTTTTCGTCAAGGAAAGAACAAAACAAAACTTTTCCTGCATTTCGACTGCCTCCAAAAGCATAGCAAAGGCATCAGAAAATGTCTACTTCTCATTCAAGCCCTAACCCTAACCCTAGCTCGGGCACTTTCATTAAACCAATCAAAAACCTTGCCTTCACATGCTGTGTTCAAAAAGTTACCAGAATGACTCCAAACTCATCAGAAACATTGAATGTAATGCTTTAAAGCACCTTCAGTGTATCTGCACTGAATCTGCTTGACATTTCCAGTATTTCTTGTTGGGTCAACTGCAGCTGGAACTCGGCGTGAAAAAAGCATGATTTGTGGCATACTGGGGTCAGCATCACAATTTCCACTAAAGTTTGGCTAAAAGTATCATTTTACTTGGTTTCCAATACAAAAACCGAAAGAGTTCAGCACGTAAAAACTGTATTTGAAAATTTTGGCATTTTTTACCATTTTTGAGCGACAGCCGCGCGGCTTAGCAAAAATCGCAAATGTGGGCCAAAAGTTGTCGTCAAGGAAAAAACAAAACAACACTTTTCCTGCATTTCGACTGCCTCCAAAAGCACAGCAAAGGCATCAGAAAATGTCTACTTCTCATTCAAGCCCTAACCCTAACCCTAGCTCGGGCACTTTCATTAAACCAATCAAAAACCTTGCCTTCACATGCTGTGTTCAAAAAGTTACCCGAATGACTCCAAACTCATCAGAAACATTGAATGTAATGCTTTAAAGCACCTTCAGTGTATCTGCACTGAATCTGCTTGACATTTCCAGTATTTCTTGTTGGGTCAACTGCAGCTGGAACTCGGCGTGAAAAAAGTATGATTTGTGGCATACTGGGGTCAGCATCACAATTTCCACTAAAGTTTGGCTAAAAGTATCACTTTACTTGGTTTCCAATACAAAAACCGAAAGAGTTCAGCATATAAAAACTGTATTTGAAAATTTGGGCATTTTTTACCATTTTTGAGCGACAGCCGCGCGGCTTAGCAAAAATCGCAAATGTGGGCCAAAAGTTGTCGTCAAGGAAAAAACAAAACAACACTTTTCCTGCATTTCGACTGCCTCCAAAAGCACAGCAAAGGCATCAGAAAATGTCTACTTCTCATTCAAGCCCTAACCCTAACCCTAGCTCGGGCACTTTCATTAAACCAATCAAAAACCTTGCCTTCACATGCTGTGTTCAAAAAGTTACCCGAATGACTCCAAACTCATCAGAAACATTGAATGTAATGCTTTAAAGCACCTTCAGCGTATCTGCACTGCATCTGCTTGACATTTCCAGTATTTCTTGTTGGGCCAACTGCAGCTGGAATTCGGCGTGAAAAAAGTATGATTTGTGGCATATTGGGGTCAGCATCACGATTTCCACTAAAGTTTTGCTAAAAGTATCACTTTACTTGGATTCCAATACAAAAACCGAAAGAGTTCAGCACGTAAAAACTGTATTTGAAAATTTTGGCATTTTTTACCATTTTTGAGCGACAGCCGCGCGGCTTAGCAAAAATCGCAAATTTGGGCCAAAAGTTGTCGTCAAGGAAACAACAAAACAACACTTTTCCTGCATTTCGACTGCCTCCAAAAGCACAACAAAGGCATCAGAAAATGTCTACTTCTCATTCAAGCCCTAGCCCTAACCCTAGCTCGGGCACTTTCATTAAACCAATCAAAAACCTTGCCTTCACATGCTGTGTTCAAAAAGTTACCCGAATGACTCCAAACTCATCAGAAACATTGAATGTAATGCTTTAAAGCACCTTCAGCGTATCTGCACTGAATCTGCTTGACATTTCCAGTATTTCTTGTTGGGTCAACTGCAGCTGGAACTCGGCGTGAAAAAAGTATGATTTGTGGCATACTGGGGTCAGCATCACAATTTCCACTAAAGTTTGGCTAAAAGTATCACTTTACTTGGATTCCAATACAAAAACCGAAAGAGTTCAGCACGTGAAAAGTGTATTTGAAAATTTTGGCATTTTTTACCATTTTTGAGCGACAGCCGCGCGGCTTAGCAAAAATTGCAAATGTGGGCCAAAATTTGTCGTCAAGGAAAGAACAAAACAAAACTTTTCCTCCATTTCGACTGCCTCCAAAAGCATACCAAAGGCATCAGAAAATGTCTACTTCTCATTCAAGCCCTAACCCTAACCCTAGCTCGGGCACTTTCATTAAACCAATCAAAAACCTTGCCTTCACATGCTGTGTTCAAAAAGTTACCCGAATGACTCCAAACTCATCAGAAACATTGAATGTAATGCTTTAAAGCACCTTCAGTGTATCTGCACTGAATCTGCTTGACATTTCCAGTATTTCTTGTTGGGTCAACTGCAGCTGGAACTCGGCGTGAAAAAAGTATGATTTGTGGCATACTGGGGTCAGCATCACAATTTCCACTAAAGTTTGGCTAAAAGTATCACTTTACTTGGATTCCAATACAAAAACCGAAAGAGTTCAGCACGTAAAAACTGTATTTGAAAAATTTGGCATTTTTTACCATTTTTGAGCGACAGCCGCGCGGCTTAGCAAAAATCGCAAATGTGGGCCAAAATTTTTTCGTCAAGGAAAGAACAAAACAAAACTTTTCCTGCATTTCGACTGCCTCCAAAAGCATAGCAAAGGCATCAGAAAATGTCTACTTCTCATTCAAGCCCTAACCCTAACCCTAGCTCGGGCACTTTCATTAAACCAATCAAAAACCTTGCCTTCACATGCTGTGTTCAAAAAGTTACCCGAATGACTCCAAACTCATCAGAAACATTGAATGTAATGCTTTAAAGCACCTTCAGTGTATCTGCACTGAATCTGCTTGACATTTCCAGTATTTCTTGTTGGGTCAACTGCAGCTGGAACTCGACGTGAAAAAAGTATGATTTGTGGCATACTGGGGTCAGCATCACAATTTCCACTAAAGTTTGGCTAAAAGTATCACTTTACTTGGATTCCAAGACAAAACCCGAAAGAGTTCAGCACGTAAAAACTGTATTTGAAAATTTTGGCATTTTTTACCATTTTTGAGCGACAGCCGCACGGCTTAGCAAAAATCGCAAATGTGGGCCAAAATTTTTTCGTCAAGGAAAGAACAAAACAAAACTTTTCCTGCATTTCGACTGCCTCCAAAAGCATAGCAAAGGCATCAGAAAATGTCTACTTCTCATTCAAGCCCTAACCCTAACCCTAGCTCAGGCACTTTCATTAAACCAATCAAAAACCTTGCCTTCACATGCTGTGTTCAAAAAGTTACCCGAATGACTCCAAACTCATCAGAAACATTGAATGTAATGCTTTAAAGCACCTTCAGTGTATCTGCACTGAATCTGCTTGACATTTCCAGTATTTCTTGTTGGGTCAACTGCAGCTGGAATTCGGCGTGAAAAAAGTATGATTTGTGGCATACTGGGGTCAGCATCACAATTTCCACTAAAGTTTTGCTAAAAGTATCACTTTACTTGGATTCCAATACAAAAACCGAAAGAGTTCAGCACGTAAAAACTGTAATTGAAAATTTTGGCATTTTTTACCATTTTTGAGCGACAGCCGCGCGGCTTAGCAAAAATCGCAAATGTGGGCCAAAAGTTTTCGTCAAGGAAAAAACAAAACAACACTTTTCCTGCATTTCGACTGCCTCCAAAAGCACAGCAAAGGCATCAGAAAATGTCTACTTCTCATTCAAGCCCTAACCCTAACCCTAGCTCGGGCACTTTCATTAAACCAATCAAAAACCTTGCCTTCACATGCTGTGTTCAAAAAGTTACCCGAATGACTCCAAACTCATCAGAAACATTGAATGTAATGCTTTAAAGCACCTTCAGCGTATCTGCACTGCATCTGCTTGACATTTACAGTATTTCTTGTTGGGCCAACTGCAGCTGGAATTCGGCGTGAAAAAAGTATGATTTGTGGCATACTGGGGTCAGCATCACGATTTCCACTAAAGTTTTGCTAAAAGTATCACTTTACTTGGATTCCAATACAAAAACCGAAAGAGTTCAGCACGTAAAAACTGTATTTGAAAATTTTGGCATTTTTTACCATTTTTGAGCGACAGCCGCGCGGCTTAGCAAAAATCGCAAATTTGGGCCAAAAGTTGTCGTCAAGGAAACAACAAAACAACACTTTTCCTGCATTTCGACTGCCTCCAAAAGCACAACAAAGGCATCAGAAAATGTCTACTTCTCATTCAAGCCCTAGCCCTAACCCTAGCTCGGGCACTTTCATTAAACCAATCAAAAACCTTGCCTTCACATGCTGTGTTCAAAAAGTTACCCGAATGACTCCAAACTCATCAGAAACATTGAATGTAATGCTTTAAAGCACCTTCAGCGTATCTGCACTGAATCTGCTTGACATTTCCAGTATTTCTTGTTGGGTCAACTGCAGCTGGAACTCGGCGTGAAAAAAAGCATGATTTGTGGCATACTGGGTTCAGCATCACAATTTCCACTAAAGTTTGGCTAAAAGTATCACTTTACTTGGATTCCAATACAAAACCCGAAAGAGTTCAGCACGTAAAAACTGTATTTGAAAATTTTGGCATTTTTTACCATTTTTGAGAGACAGCCGCGCGGCTTAGCAAAAATCGCAAATTTGGGCCAAAAGTTGTCTTCAAGGAAACAACAAAACAACACTTTTCCTGCATTTCGACTGCCTCCAAAAGCACAACAAAGGCATCAGAAAATGTCTACTTCTCATTCAAGCCCTAGCCCTAACCCTAGCTCGGGCACTTTCATTAAACCAATCAAAAACCTTGCCTTCACATGCTGTGTTCAAAAAGTTACCCGAATGACTCCAAACTCATCAGAAACATTGAATGTAATGCTTTAAAGCACCTTCAGCGTATCTGCACTGAATCTGCTTGACATTTCCAGTATTTCTTGTTGGGTCAACTGCAGCTGTAATTCGGCGTGAAAAAAAGCATGATTTGTGGCATACTGGGTTCAGCATCACAATTTCCACTAAAGTTTTGCTAAAAGCATCACTTTACTTGGATTCCAATACAAAAACCGAAAGAGTTCAGGACGTAAAAACTGTATTTGAAAATTTTGGCATTTTTTACCATTTTTGAGCGACAGCCGCGCGGCTTAGCAAAAATCGCAAATGTGGGCCAAAAGTTGTCGTCAAGGAAAGAACAAAACAAAACTTTTCCTGCATTTCGACTGCCTCCAAAAGCACAACAAAGGCATCAGAAAATGTCAACTTCTCATTCAAGCCCTAACCCTAACCCTAGCTCAGGCACTTTCATTAAACCAATCAAAAACCTTGCCTTCACATGCTGTGTTCAAAAAGTTACCCGAATGACTCCAAACTCATCAGAAACATTGAATGTAATGCTTTAAAGCACCTTCAGCGTATCTGCACTGAATCTGCTTGACATTTCCAGTATTTCTTGTTGGGCCAACTGCAGCTGGAATTCGGCGTGAAAAAAGTATGATTTGTGGCATACTGGGGTCAGCATCACAATTTCCACTAAAGTTTTGCTAAAAGTATCACTTTACTTGGATTCCAATACAAAAACCGAAAGAGTTCAGCACGTAAAAACTGTATTTGAAAATTTTGGCATTTTTTACCATTTTTGAGCGACAGCCGCGTGGCTTAGCAAAAATCGCAAATGTGGGCCAAAATTTGTCGTCAAGGAAAGAACAAAACAAAACTTTTCCTGCATTTCGACTGCCTCCAAAAGCATAGCAAAGGCATCAGAAAATGTCTACTTCTCATTCAAGCCCTAACCCTTACCCTAGCTTGGGCACTTTCATTAAACCAATCAAAAACCTTGCCTTCACATGCTGTGTTCAAAAAGTTACCCGAATGACTCCAAACTCATCAGAAACATTGAATGTAATGCTTTAAAGCACCTTCAGTGTATCTGCACTGAATCTGCTTGACATTTCCAGTATTTCTTGTTGGGTCAACTGCAGCTGGAACTCGGCGTGAAAAAAGCATGATTTGTGGCATACTGGGGTCAGCATCACAATTTCCACTAAAGTTTGGCTAAAAGTATCACTTTACTTGGATTCCAATACAAAAACCGAAAGAGTTCAGCACGTAAAAACTGTATTTGAAAATTTTGGCATTTTTTACCATTTTTGAGCGACAGCCGCGCGGCTTAGCAAAAATCGCAAATGTGGGCCAAAAGTTGTCGTCAAGGAAAAAACAAAACAACACTTTTCCTGCATTTCGACTGCCTCCAAAAGCACAGCAAAGGCATCAGAAAATGTCTACTTCTCATTCAAGCCCTAACCCTAACCCTAGCTCGGGCACTTTCATTAAACCAATCAAAAACCTTGCCTTCACATGCTGTGTTCAAAAAGTTACCCGAATGACTCCAAACTCATCAGAAACATTGAATGTAATGCTTTAAAGCACCTTCAGCGTATCTGCACTGAATCTGCTTGACATTTCCAGTATTTCTTGTTGGGCCAACTGCAGCTGGAATTCGGCGTGAAAAAAGTATGATTTGTGGCATACTGGGGTCAGCATCACAATTTCCACTAAAGTTTTGCTAAAAGTATCACTTTACTTGGATTCCAATACAAAAACCGAAAGAGTTCAGCACGTAAAAACTGTATTTGAAAATTTTGGCATTTTTTACCATTTTTGAGAGACAGCCGCGCGGCTTAGCAAAAATCGCAAATGTGGGCCAAAATTTGTATTCAAGGAAAGAACAAAACAAAACTTTTCCTCCATTTCGACTGCCTCCAAAAGCATACCAAAGGCATCAGAAAATGTCTACTTCTCATTCAAGCCATAACCCTAACCCTAGCTCGGGCACTTTCATTAAACCAATCAAAAACCTTGCCTTCACATGCTGTGTTCAAAAAGTTACCCGAATGACTCCAAACTCATCAGAAACATTGAATGTAATGCTTTAAAGCACCTTCAGCGTATCTGCACTGAATCTGCTTGACATTTCCAGTATTTCTTGTTGGGTCAACTGCAGCTGTAATTCGGCGTGAAAAAAAGCATGATTTGTGGCATACTGGGTTCAGCATCACAATTTCCACTAAAGTTTTGCTAAAAGCATCACTTTACTTGGATTCCAATACAAAAACCGAAAGAGTTCAGGACGTAAAAACTGTATTTGAAAATTTTGGCATTTTTTACCATTTTTGAGCGACAGCCGCGCGGCTTAGCAAAAATCGCAAATGTGGGCCAAAAGTTGTCGTCAAGGAAAGAACAAAACAAAACTTTTCCTGCATTTCGACTGCCTCCAAAAGCACAACAAAGGCATCAGAAAATGTCAACTTCTCATTCAAGCCCTAACCCTAACCCTAGCTCAGGCACTTTCATTAAACCAATCAAAAACCTTGCCTTCACATGCTGTGTTCAAAAAGTTACCCGAATGACTCCAAACTCATCAGAAACATTGAATGTAATGCTTTAAAGCACCTTCAGCGTATCTGCACTGAATCTGCTTGACATTTCCAGTATTTCTTGTTGGGCCAACTGCAGCTGGAATTCGGCGTGAAAAAAGTATGATTTGTGGCATACTGGGGTCAGCATCACAATTTCCACTAAAGTTTTGCTAAAAGTATCACTTTACTTGGATTCCAATACAAAAACCGAAAGAGTTCAGCACGTAAAAACTGTATTTGAAAATTTTGGCATTTTTTACCATTTTTGAGCGACAGCCGCGTGGCTTAGCAAAAATCGCAAATGTGGGCCAAAATTTGTCGTCAAGGAAAGAACAAAACAAAACTTTTCCTGCATTTCGACTGCCTCCAAAAGCATAGCAAAGGCATCAGAAAATGTCTACTTCTCATTCAAGCCCTAACCCTTACCCTAGCTTGGGCACTTTCATTAAACCAATCAAAAACCTTGCCTTCACATGCTGTGTTCAAAAAGTTACCCGAATGACTCCAAACTCATCAGAAACATTGAATGTAATGCTTTAAAGCACCTTCAGTGTATCTGCACTGAATCTGCTTGACATTTCCAGTATTTCTTGTTGGGTCAACTGCAGCTGGAACTCGGCGTGAAAAAAGCATGATTTGTGGCATACTGGGGTCAGCATCACAATTTCCACTAAAGTTTGGCTAAAAGTATCACTTTACTTGGATTCCAATACAAAAACCGAAAGAGTTCAGCACGTAAAAACTGTATTTGAAAATTTTGGCATTTTTTACCATTTTTGAGCGACAGCCGCGCGGCTTAGCAAAAATCGCAAATGTGGGCCAAAAGTTGTCGTCAAGGAAAAAACAAAACAACACTTTTCCTGCATTTCGACTGCCTCCAAAAGCACAGCAAAGGCATCAGAAAATGTCTACTTCTCATTCAAGCCCTAACCCTAACCCTAGCTCGGGCACTTTCATTAAACCAATCAAAAACCTTGCCTTCACATGCTGTGTTCAAAAAGTTACCCGAATGACTCCAAACTCATCAGAAACATTGAATGTAATGCTTTAAAGCACCTTCAGCGTATCTGCACTGAATCTGCTTGACATTTCCAGTATTTCTTGTTGGGCCAACTGCAGCTGGAATTCGGCGTGAAAAAAGTATGATTTGTGGCATACTGGGGTCAGCATCACAATTTCCACTAAAGTTTTGCTAAAAGTATCACTTTACTTGGATTCCAATACAAAAACCGAAAGAGTTCAGCACGTAAAAACTGTATTTGAAAATTTTGGCATTTTTTACCATTTTTGAGAGACAGCCGCGCGGCTTAGCAAAAATCGCAAATGTGGGCCAAAAGTTGTATTCAAGGAAAGAACAAAACAACACTTTTCCTGCATTTCGACTGCCTCCAAAAGCACAGCAAAGGCATCAGAAAATGTCTACTTCTCATTCAAGCCCTAACCCTAACCCTAGCTCGGGCACTTTCATTAAACCAATCAAAAAACTTGCCTTCACATGCTGTGTTCAAAAAGTTACCCGAATGACTCCAAACTCATCAGAAACATTGAATGTAATGCTTTAAAGCACCTTCAGCGTATCTGCACTGAATCTGCTTGACATTTCCAGTATTTCTTGTTGGGCCAACTGCAGCTAGAATTCGGCATGAAAAAAGCATGATTTGTGGCATACTGGGGTCAGCATTACAATTTCCACTAAAGTTTGGCTAAAATTATCACTTTATTTGGATTCCAATACAAATACCGAAAGAGTTCAGCACGTAAAAAGTGTATTTGAAAATTTGGGCATTTTTTACCATTATTGAGCGACAGCCGCGCGGCTTAGCAAAAATCGCAAATGAGGGCCAAAAGTTGTCGTCAAGGAAACAACAAAACAACACTTTTCCTGCATTTCGACTGCCTCCAAAAGCACAACAAAGGCATCAGAAAATGTCTACTTCTCATTCAAGCCCTAACCCTAACCCTAGCTCGGGCACTTTCATTAAACCAATCAAAAACCTTGCCTTCACATGCTGTGTTCAAAAAGTTACCCGAATGACTCCAAACTCATCAGAAACATTGAATGTAATGCTTTAAAGCACCTTCAGTGTATCTGCACTGAATCTGCTTGACATTTCCAGTATTTCTTGTTGGGTCAACTGCAGCTGGAATTCGGCGTGAAAAAAAGCATGATTTGTGGCATACTGGGTTCAGCATCACAATTTCCACTAAAGTTTTGCTAAAAGTATCACTTTACTTGGATTCCAATACAAAAACCGAAAGACTTCAGGACGTAAAAACTGTATTTGAAAATTTTGGCATTTTTTACCATTTTTGAGCGACAGCCGCGCGGCTTAGCAAAAATCGCAAATGTGGGCCAAAAGTTGTCGTCAAGGAAAAAACAAAACAACACTTTTCCTGCATTTCGACTGCCTCCAAAAGCACAGCAAAGGCATCAGAAAATGTCTACTTCTCATTCAAGCCCTAACCCTAACCCTAGCTCGGGCACTTTCATTAAACCAATCAAAAACCTTGCCTTCACATGCTGTGTTCAAAAAGTTACCCGAATGACTCCAAACTCATCAGAAACATTGAATGTAATGCTTTAAAGCACCTTCAGCGTATCTGCACTGAATCTGCTTGACATTTCCAGTATTTCTTGTTGGGCCAACTGCAGCTGGAATTCGGCGTGAAAAAAGTATGATTTGTGGCATACTGGGGTCAGCATCACAATTTCCACTAAAGTTTTGCTAAAAGTATCACTTTACTTGGATTCCAATACAAAAACCGAAAGAGTTCAGCACGTAAAAACTGTATTTGAAAATTTTGGCATTTTTTACCATTTTTGAGAGACAGCCGCGCGGCTTAGCAAAAATCGCAAATGTGGGCCAAAATTTGTATTCAAGGAAAGAACAAAACAAAACTTTTCCTCCATTTCGACTGCCTCCAAAAGCATACCAAAGGCATCAGAAAATGTCTACTTCTCATTCAAGCCCTAACCCTAACCCTAGCTCGGGCACTTTCATTAAACCAATCAAAAACCTTGCCTTCACATGCTGTGTTCAAAAAGTTACCCGAATGACTCCAAACTCATCAGAAACATTGAATGGAATGCTTTAAAGCACCTTCAGTGTATCTGCACTGAATCTGCTTGACATTTCCAGTATTTCTTGTTGGGTCAACTGCAGCTGGAACTCGGCGTGAAAAAAGTATGATTTGTGGCATACTGGGGTCAGCATCACAATTTCCACTAAAGTTTGGCTAAAAGTATCACTTTACTTGGATTCCAATACAAAAACCGAAAGAGTTCAGCACGTAAAAACTGTATTTGAAAATTTTGGCATTTTTTACCATTTTTGAGCGACAGCCGCGCGGCTTAGCAAAAATCGCAAATGTGGGCCAAAAGTTGTCGTCAAGGAAAGAACAAAACAAAACTTTTCCTGCATTTCGACTGCCTCCAAAAGCACAACAAAGGCTTCAGAAAATGTCAACTTCTCATTCAAGCCCTAACCCTAACCCTAGCTCGGGCACTTTCATTAAACCAATCAAAAACCTTGCCTTCACATGCTGTGTTCAAAAAGTTACCCGAATTACTCCAAACTCATCAGAAACATTGAATGTAATGCTTTAAAGCACGTTCAGTGTATCTTCACTGAATCTGCTTGACATTTCCAGTATTTCTTGTTGGGTCAACTGCAGCTGGAACTCGGCGTGAAAAAAGTATGATTTGTGGCATACTGGGGTCAGCATCACAATTTCCACTAAAGATTGGCTAAAAGTATCACTTTACTTGGTTTCCAATACAAAAACCGAAAGAGTTCAGCACGTGAAAACTGTATTTGAAAATTTTGGCATTTTTTACCATATTTGAGCGACAGCCGCGCGGCTTAGCAAAAATCGCAAATGTGGGCCAAAAGTTGTCGTCAAGGAAAAAACAAAACAACACTTTTCCTGCATTTCGACTGCCTCCAAAAGCACAGCAAAGGCATCAGAAAATGTCTACTTCTCATTCAAGCCCTAACCCTAACCCTAGCTCGGGCACTTTCATTAAACCAATCAAAAACCTTGCCTTCACATGCTGTGTTCAAAAAGTTACCCGAATGACTCCAAACTCATCAGAAACATTGAATGTAATGCTTTAAAGCACCTTCAGCGTATCTGCACTGAATCTGCTTGACATTTCCAGTATTTCTTGTTGGGCCAACTGCAGCTGGAATTCGGCGTGAAAAAAGTATGATTTGTGGCATACTGGGGTCAGCATCACAATTTCCACTAAAGTTTTGCTAAAAGTATCACTTTACTTGGATTCCAATACAAAAACCGAAAGAGTTCAGCACGTAAAAACTGTATTTGAAAATTTTGGCATTTTTTACCATTTTTGAGAGACAGCCGCGCGGCTTAGCAAAAATCGCAAATGTGGGCCAAAATTTGTATTCAAGGAAAGAACAAAACAAAACTTTTCCTCCATTTCGACTGCCTCCAAAAGCATACCAAAGGCATCAGAAAATGTCTACTTCTCATTCAAGCCATAACCCTAACCCTAGCTCGGGCACTTTCATTAAACCAATCAAAAACCTTGCCTTCACATGCTGTGTTCAAAAAGTTACCCGAATGACTCCAAACTCATCAGAAACATTGAATGTAATGCTTTAAAGCACCTTCAGCGTATCTGCACTGAATCTGCTTGACATTTCCAGTATTTCTTGTTGGGCCAACTGCAGCTGGAATTCGGCGTGAAAAAAGTATGATTTGTGGCATACTGGGGTCAGCATCACAATTTCCACTAAAGTTTGGCTAAAAGCATCACTTTACTTGGATTCCAATACAAAAACCGAAAGACTTCAGGACGTAAAAACTGTATTTGAAAATTTTGGCATTTTTTACCATTTTTGAGCGACAGCCGCGCGGCTTAGCAAAAATCGCAAATGTGGGCCAAAAGTTGTCATCAAGGAAAAAACAAAACAACACTTTTCCTGCATTTCGACTGCCTCCAAAAGCACAGCAAAGGCATCAGAAAATGTCTACTTCTCATTCAAGCCCTAACCCTAACCCTAGCTCGGGCACTTTCATTAAACCAATCAAAAAACTTGCCTTCACATGCTGTGTTCAAAAAGTTACCCGAATGACTCCAAACTCATCAGAAACATTGAATGTAATGCTTTAAAGCACCTTCAGCGTATCTGCACTGAATCTGCTTGACATTTCCAGTATTTCTTGTTGGGCCAACTGCAGCTGGAATTCGGCGTGAAAAAAGTATGATTTGTGGCATACTGGGGTCAGCATCACAATTTCCACTAAAGTTTTGCTAAAAGTATCACTTTACTTGGATTCCAATACAAAAACCGAAAGAGTTCAGCACGTAAAAACTGTATTTGAAAATTTTGGCATTTTTTACCATTTTTGAGCGACAGCCGCGCGGCTTAGCAAAAATCGCAAATTTGGGCCAAAAGTTGTCGTCAAGGAAACAACAAAACAACACTTTTCCTGCATTTCGACTGCCTCCAAAAGCACAACAAAGGCATCAGAAAATGTCTACTTCTCATTCAAGCCCTAGCCCTAACCCTAGCTCGGGCACTTTCATTAAACCAATCAAAAACCTTGCCTTCACATGCTGTGTTCAAAAAGTTACCCGAATGACTCCAAACTCATCAGAAACATTGAATGTAATGCTTTAAAGCACCTTCAGCGTATCTGCACTGAATCTGCTTGACATTTCCAGTATTTCTTGTTGGGTCAACTGCAGCTGGAATTCGGCGTGAAAAAAAGCATGATTTGTGGCATACTGGGTTCAGCATCACAATTTCCACTAAAGTTTTGCTAAAAGTATCACTTTACTTGGATTCCAATACAAAAACCGAAAGAGTTCAGGACGTAAAAACTGTATTTGAAAATTTTGGCATTTTTTACCATTTTTGAGCGACAGCCGCGCGGCTTAGCAAAAATCGCAAATGTGGGCCAAAAGTTGTCGTCAAGGAAAGAACAAAACAAAACTTTTCCTGCATTTCGACTGCCTCCAAAAGCACAACAAAGGCATCAGAAAATGTCAACTTCTCATTCAAGCCCTAACCCTAACCCTAGCTCGGGCACTTTCATTAAACCAATCAAAAACCTTGCCTTCACATGCTGTGTTCAAAAAGTTACCCGACTGACTCCAAACTCATCAGAAACATTGAATGTAATGCTTTAAAGCACCTTCAGTGTATCTGCACTGAATCTGCTTGACATTTCCAGTATTTCTTGTTGGGTCAACTGCAGCTGGAACTCGGCGTGAAAAAAGTATGATTTGTGGCATACTGGGGTCAGCATCACAATTTCCACTAAAGTTTGGCTAAAAGTATCACTTTACTTGGTTTCCAATACAAAAACCGAAAGAGTTCAGCACGTGAAAACTGTATTTGAAAATTTTGGCATTTTTTACCATATTTGAGCGACAGCCGCGCGGCTTAGCAAAAATCGCAAATGTGGGCCAAAATTTTTTCGTCAAGGAAAGAACAAAACAAAACTTTTCCTGCATTTCGACTGCCTCCAAAAGCATAGCAAAGGCATCAGAAAATGTCTACTTCTCATTCAAGCCCTAACCCTAACCCTAGCTCGGGCACTTTCATTAAACCAATCAAAAACCTTGCCTTCACATGCTGTGTTCAAAAAGTTACCCGAATGACTCCAAACTCATCAGAAACATTGAATGGAATGCTTTAAAGCACCTTCAGTGTATCTGCACTGAATCTGCTTGACATTTCCAGTATTTCTTGTTGGGTCAACTGCAGCTGGAATTCGGCGTGAAAAAAGTATGATTTGTGGCATACTGGGGTCAGCATCACAATTTCCACTAAAGTTTGGCTAAAAGTATCACTTTACTTGGATTCCAATACAAAAACCGAAAGAGTTCAGCACGTAAAAACTGTATTTGAAAATTTTGGCATTTTTTACCATTTTTGAGCGACAGCCGCGCGGCTTAGCAAAAATCGTAAATGTGGGCCAAAAGTTGTCGTCAAGGAAACAACAAAACAAAACTTTTCCTGCATTTCGACTGCCTCCAAAAGCACAACAAAGGCATCAGAAAATGTCAACTTCTCATTCAAGCCCTAACCCTAACCCTAGCTCGGGCACTTTCATTAAACCAATCAAAAACCTTGCCTTCACATGCTGTGTTCAAAAAGTTACCCGAATTACTCCAAACTCATCAGAAACATTGAATGTAATGCTTTAAAGCACGTTCAGTGTATCTGCACTGAATCTGCTTGACATTTCCAGTATTTCTTGTTGGGTCAACTGCAGCTGGAACTCGGCGTGAAAAAAGTATGATTTGTGGCATACTGGGGTCAGCATCACAATTTCCACTAAAGATTGGCTAAAAGTATCACTTTACTTGGTTTCCAATACAAAAACCGAAAGAGTTCAGCACGTGAAAACTGTATTTGAAAATGTTGGCATTTTTTACCATATTTGAGCGACAGCCGCGCGGCTTAGCAAAAATCGCAAATGTGGGCCAAAAGTTGTCGTCAAGGAAAAAACAAAACAACACTTTTCCTGCATTTCGACTGCCTCCAAAAGCACAGCAAAGGCATCAGAAAATGTCTACTTCTCATTCAAGCCCTAACCCTAACCCTAGCTCGGGCACTTTCATTAAACCAATCAAAAACCTTGCCTTCACATGCTGTGTTCAAAAAGTTACCCGAATGACTCCAAACTCATCAGAAACATTGAATGTAATGCTTTAAAGCACCTTCAGTGTATCTGCACTGAATCTGCTTGACATTTCCAGTATTTCTTGTTGGGTCAACTGCAGCTGGAACTCGGCGTGAAAAAAGCATGATTTGTGGCATACTGGGGTCAGCATCACAATTTCCACTAAAGTTTGGCTAAAAGTATCACTTTACTTGGATGACAATACAAAAACCGAAAGAGTTCAGCACGTAAAAACTGTATTTGAAAATGTTGGCATTTTTTACCATATTTGAGAGACAGCCGCGCGGCTTAGCAAAAATCGCAAATGTGGGCCAAAAGTTGTCGTCAAGGAAAAAACAAAACAACACTTTTCCTGCATTTCGACTGCCTCCAAAAGCACAGCAAAGGCATCAGAAAATGTCTACTTCTCATTCAAGCCCTAACCCTAACCCTAGCTCGGGCACTTTCATTAAACCAATCAAAAACCTTGCCTTCACATGCTGTGTTCAAAAAGTTACCCGAATGACTCCAAACTCATCAGAAACATTGAATGTAATGCTTTAAAGCACCTTCAGCGTATCTGCACTGAATCTGCTTGACATTTCCAATATTTCTTGTTGGGTCACATGCAGCTGGAATTCGGCGTGAAAAAAAGCATGATTTGTGGCATACTGGGTTCAGCATCACAATTTCCACTAAAGTTTGGCTAAAAGTATCACTTTACTTGGATTCCAATACAAAAACCGAAAGAGTTCAGCACGTAAAAACTGTATTTGAAAATTTTGGCATTTTTTACCATTTTTGAGCGACAGCCGCGCGGCTTTGCAAAAATCGCAAATGTGGGCCAAAATTTGTCGTCAAGGAAAGAACAAAACAAAACTTTTCCTGCATTTCGACTGCCTCCAAAAGCATAGCAAAGGCATCAGAAAATGTCTACTTCTCATACAAGCCCTAACCCTTACCCTAGCTTGGGCACTTTCATTAAACCAATCAAAAACCTTGCCTTCACATGCTGTGTTCAAAAAGTTACCCGAATGACTCCAAACTCATCAGAAACATTGAATGTAATGCTTTAAAGCACCTTCAGTGTATCTGCACTGAATCTGCTTGACATTTCCAGTATTTCTTGTTGGGTCAACTGCAGCTGGAACTCGGCGTGAAAAAAGCATGATTTGTGGCATACTGGGGTCAGCATCACAATTTCCACTAAAGTTTGGCTAAAAGTATCACTTTACTTGGATTCCAATACAAAAACCGAAAGAGTTCAGCACGTAAAAAGTGTATTTGAAAATTTTGGCATTTTTTACCATTTTTGAGCGACAGCCGCGCTGCTTAGCAAAAATCGCAAATGTGGGCCAAAATTTTTTCGTCAAGGAAAGAACAAAACAAAACTTTTCCTGCATTTCGACTGCCTCCAAAAGCATAGCAAAGGCATCAGAAAATGTCTACTTCTCATTCAAGCCCTAACCCTAACCCTAGCTCGGGCACTTTCATTAAACCAATCAAAAACCTTGCCTTCACATGCTGTGTTCAAAAAGTTACCCGAATGACTCCAAACTCATCAGAAACATTGAATGTAATGCTTTAAAGCACCTTCAGCGTATCTGCACTGAATCTGCTTGACATTTCCAGTATTTCTTGTTGGGCCAACTGCAGCTGGAATTCGGCGTGAAAAAAGTATGATTTGTGGCATACTGGGGTCAGCATCACAATTTCCACTAAAGTTTGGCTAAAAGTATCACTTTACTTGGATTCCAATACAAAAACCGAAAGAGTTCAGGACGTAAAAACTGTATTTGAAAATTTTGGCATTTTTTACCATTTTTGAGCGACAGCCGCGCGGCTTAGCAAAAATCGCAAATGTGGGCCAAAAGTTGTCGTCAAGGAAAAAACAAAACAACACTTTTCCTGCATTTCGACTGCCTCCAAAAGCACAGCAAAGGCATCAGAAAATGTCTACTTCTCATTCAAGCCCTAACCCTAACCCTAGCTCGGGCACTTTCATTAAACCAATCAAAAACCTTGCCTTCACATGCTGTGTTCAAAAAGTTACCCGAATGACTCCAAACTCATCAGAAACATTGAATGTAATGCTTTAAAGCACCTTCAGCGTATCTGCACTGAATCTGCTTGACATTTCCAGTATTTCTTGTTGGGCCAACTGCAGCTGGAATTCGGCGTGAAAAAAGTATGATTTGTGGCATACTGGGGTCAGCATCACAATTTCCACTAAAGTTTGGCTAAAAGTATCACTTTACTTGGATTCCAATACAAAAACCGAAAGAGTTCAGCACGTAAAAAGTGTATTTGAAAATTTTGGCATTTTTTACCATTTTTGAGCGACAGCCGCGCTGCTTAGCAAAAATCGCAAATGTGGGCCAAAATTTTTTCGTCAAGGAAAGAACAAAACAAAACTTTTCCTGCATTTCGACTGCCTCCAAAAGCATAGCAAAGGCATCAGAAAATGTCTACTTCTCATTCAAGCCCTAACCCTAACCCTAGCTCGGGCACTTTCATTAAACCAATCAAAAACCTTGCCTTCACATGCTGTGTTCAAAAAGTTACCCGAATGACTCCAAACTCATCAGAAACATTGAATGTAATGCTTTAAAGCACCTTCAGCGTATCTGCACTGAATCTGCTTGACATTTCCAGTATTTCTTGTTGGGCCAACTGCAGCTGGAATTCGGCGTGAAAAAAGTATGATTTGTGGCATACTGGGGTCAGCATCACAATTTCCACTAAAGTTTGGCTAAAAGTATCACTTTACTTGGATTCCAATACAAAAACCGAAAGAGTTCAGGACGTAAAAACTGTATTTGAAAATTTTGGCATTTTTTACCATTTTTGAGCGACAGCCGCGCGGCTTAGCAAAAATCGCAAATGTGGGCCAAAAGTTGTCGTCAAGGAAAAAACAAAACAACACTTTTCCTGCATTTCGACTGCCTCCAAAAGCACAGCAAAGGCATCAGAAAATGTCTACTTCTCATTCAAGCCCTAACCCTAACCCTAGCTCGGGCACTTTCATTAAACCAATCAAAAACCTTGCCTTCACATGCTGTGTTCAAAAAGTTACCCGAATGACTCCAAACTCATCAGAAACATTGAATGTAATGCTTTAAAGCACCTTCAGCGTATCTGCACTGAATCTGCTTGACATTTCCAGTATTTCTTGTTGGGCCAACTGCAGCTGGAATTCGGCGTGAAAAAAGTATGATTTGTGGCATACTGGGGTCAGCATCACAATTTCCACTAAAGTTTGGCTAAAAGTATCACTTTACTTGGATTCCAATACAAAAACCGAAAGAGTTCAGCACGTAAAAACTGTATTTGAAAATTTTGGCATTTTTTACCATTTTTGAGCGACAGCCGCGCGGCTTAGCAAAAATCGCAAATTTGGGCCAAAAGTTGTCGTCAAGGAAACAACAAAACAACACTTTTCCTGCATTTCGACTGCCTCCAAAAGCACAACAAAGGCATCAGAAAATGTCTACTTCTCATTCAAGCCCTAGCCCTAACCCTAGCTCGGGCACTTTCATTAAACCAATCAAAAACCTTGCCTTCACATGCTGTGTTCAAAAAGTTACCCGAATGACTCCAAACTCATCAGAAACATTGAATGTAATGCTTTAAAGCACCTTCAGTGTATCTGCACTGAATCTGCTTGACATTTCCAGTATTTCTTGTTGGGTCAACTGCAGCTGGAATTCGGCGTGAAAAAAAGCATGATTTGTGGCATACTGGGTTCAGCATCACAATTTCCACTAAAGTTTTGCTAAAAGTATCACTTTACTTGGATTCCAATACAAAAACCGAAAGAGTTCAGGACGTAAAAACTGTATTTGAAAATTTTGGCATTTTTTACCATTTTTGAGCGACAGCCGCGCGGCTTAGCAAAAATCGCAAATGTGGGCCAAAAGTTGTCGTCAAGGAAAAAACAAAACAACACTTTTCCTGCATTTCGACTGCCTCCAAAAGCACAGCAAAGGCATCAGAAAATGTCTACTTCTCATTCAAGCCCTAACCCTAACCCTAGCTCGGGCACTTTCATTAAACCAATCAAAAACCTTGCCTTCACATGCTGTGTTCAAAAAGTTACCCGAATGACTCCAAACTCATCAGAAACATTGAATGTAATGCTTTAAAGCACCTTCAGCGTATCTGCACTGAATCTGCTTGACATTTCCAGTATTTCTTGTTGGGCCAACTGCAGCTGGAATTCGGCGTGAAAAAAGTATGATTTGTGGCATACTGGGGTCAGCATCACAATTTCCACTAAAGTTTTGCTAAAAGTATCACTTTACTTGGATTCCAATACAAAAACCGAAAGAGTTCAGCACGTAAAAACTGTATTTGAAAATTTTGGCATTTTTTACCATTTTTGAGAGACAGCCGCGCGGCTTAGCAAAAATCGCAAATGTGGGCCAAAATTTGTATTCAAGGAAAGAACAAAACAAAACTTTTCCTCCATTTCGACTGCCTCCAAAAGCATACCAAAGGCATCAGAAAATGTCTACTTCTCATTCAAGCCCTAACCCTAACCCTAGCTCGGGCACTTTCATTAAACCAATCAAAAACCTTGCCTTCACATGCTGTGTTCAAAAAGTTACCCGAATGACTCCAAACTCATCAGAAACATTGAATGTAATGCTTTAAAGCACCTTCAGTGTATCTGCACTGAATCTGCTTGACATTTCCAGTATTTCTTGTTGGGTCAACTGCAGCTGGAACTCGGCGTGAAAAAAGTATGATTTGTGGCATACTGGGGTCAGCATCACAATTTCCACTAAAGTTTGGCTAAAAGTATCACTTTACTTGGATTCCAATACAAAAACCGAAAGAGTTCAGCACGTAAAAACTGTATTTGAAAATTTTGGCATTTTTTACCATTTTTGAGCGACAGCCGCGCGGCTTAGCAAAAATCGCAAATGTGGGCCAAAAGTTGTCGTCAAGGAAAGAACAAAACAAAACTTTTCCTGCATTTCGACTGCCTCCAAAAGCACAACAAAGGCTTCAGAAAATGTCAACTTCTCATTCAAGCCCTAACCCTAACCCTAGCTCGGGCACTTTCATTAAACCAATCAAAAACCTTGCCTTCACATGCTGTGTTCAAAAAGTTACCCGAATGACTCCAAACTCATCAGAAACATTGAATGTAATGCTTTAAAGCACCTTCAGCGTATCTGCACTGAATCTGCTTGACATTTCCAGTATTTCTTGTTGGGCCAACTGCAGCTGGAATTCGGCGTGAAAAAAGTATGATTTGTGGCATACTGGGGTCAGCATCACAATTTCCACTAAAGTTTTGCTAAAAGTATCACTTTACTTGGATTCCAATACAAAAACCGAAAGAGTTCAGCACGTAAAAACTGTATTTGAAAATTTTGGCATTTTTTACCATTTTTGAGAGACAGCCGCGCGGCTTAGCAAAAATCGCAAATGTGGGCCAAAATTTGTATTCAAGGAAAGAACAAAACAAAACTTTTCCTCCATTTCGACTGCCTCCAAAAGCATACCAAAGGCATCAGAAAATGTCTACTTCTCATTCAAGCCATAACCCTAACCCTAGCTCGGGCACTTTCATTAAACCAATCAAAAACCTTGCCTTCACATGCTGTGTTCAAAAAGTTACCCGAATGACTCCAAACTCATCAGAAACATTGAATGTAATGCTTTAAAGCACCTTCAGTGTATCTGCACTGAATCTGCTTGACATTTCCAGTATTTCTTGTTGGGTCAACTGCAGCTGGAACTCGGCGTGAAAAAAGTATGATTTGTGGCATACTGGGGTCAGCATCACAATTTCCACTAAAGTTTGGCTAAAAGTATCACTTTACTTGGATTCCAATACAAAAACCGAAAGAGTTCAGCACGTAAAAACTGTATTTGAAAATTTTGGCATTTTTTACCATTTTTGAGCGACAGCCGCGCGGCTTAGCAAAAATCGCAAATGTGGGCCAAAAGTTGTCGTCAAGGAAAGAACAAAACAAAACTTTTCCTGCATTTCGACTGCCTCCAAAAGCACAACAAAGGCTTCAGAAAATGTCAACTTCTCATTCAAGCCCTAACCCTAACCCTAGCTCGGGCACTTTCATTAAACCAATCAAAAACCTTGCCTTCACATGCTGTGTTCAAAAAGTTACCCGAATGACTCCAAACTCATCAGAAACATTGAATGTAATGCTTTAAAGCACCTTCAGCGTATCTGCACTGAATCTGCTTGACATTTCCAGTATTTCTTGTTGGGCCAACTGCAGCTGGAATTCGGCGTGAAAAAAGTATGATTTGTGGCATACTGGGGTCAGCATCACAATTTCCACTAAAGTTTTGCTAAAAGTATCACTTTACTTGGATTCCAATACAAAAACCGAAAGAGTTCAGCACGTAAAAACTGTATTTGAAAATTTTGGCATTTTTTACCATTTTTGAGAGACAGCCGCGCGGCTTAGCAAAAATCGCAAATGTGGGCCAAAATTTGTATTCAAGGAAAGAACAAAACAAAACTTTTCCTCCATTTCGACTGCCTCCAAAAGCATACCAAAGGCATCAGAAAATGTCTACTTCTCATTCAAGCCATAACCCTAACCCTAGCTCGGGCACTTTCATTAAACCAATCAAAAACCTTGCCTTCACATGCTGTGTTCAAAAAGTTACCCGAATGACTCCAAACTCATCAGAAACATTGAATGTAATGCTTTAAAGCACCTTCAGCGTATCTGCACTGAATCTGCTTGACATTTCCAGTATTTCTTGTTGGGCCAACTGCAGCTGGAATTCGGCGTGAAAAAAGTATGATTTGTGGCATACTGGGGTCAGCATCACAATTTCCACTAAAGTTTGGCTAAAAGTATCACTTTACTTGGATTCCAATACAAAAACCGAAAGACTTCAGGACGTAAAAACTGTATTTGAAAATTTTGGCATTTTTTACCATTTTTGAGCGACAGCCGCGCGGCTTAGCAAAAATCGCAAATGTGGGCCAAAAGTTGTCATCAAGGAAAAAACAAAACAACACTTTTCCTGCATTTCGACTGCCTCCAAAAGCACAGCAAAGGCATCAGAAAATGTCTACTTCTCATTCAAGCCCTAACCCTAACCCTAGCTCGGGCACTTTCATTAAACCAATCAAAAAACTTGCCTTCACATGCTGTGTTCAAAAAGTTACCCGAATGACTCCAAACTCATCAGAAACATTGAATGTAATGCTTTAAAGCACCTTCAGCGTATCTGCACTGAATCTGCTTGACATTTCCAGTATTTCTTGTTGGGCCAACTGCAGCTGGAATTCGGCGTGAAAAAAGTATGATTTGTGGCATACTGGGGTCAGCATCACAATTTCCACTAAAGTTTTGCTAAAAGTATCACTTTACTTGGAGTCCAATACAAAAACCGAAAGAGTTCAGCACGTAAAAACTGTATTTGAAAATTTTGGCATTTTTTACCATTTTTGAGCGACAGCCGCGCGGCTTAGCAAAAATCGCAAATTTGGGCCAAAAGTTGTCGTCAAGGAAACAACAAAACAACACTTTTCCTGCATTTCGACTGCCTCCAAAAGCACAACAAAGGCATCAGAAAATGTCTACTTCTCATTCAAGCCCTAGCCCTAACCCTAGCTCGGGCACTTTCATTAAACCAATCAAAAACCTTGCCTTCACATGCTGTGTTCAAAAAGTTACCCGACTGACTCCAAACTCATCAGAAACATTGAATGTAATGCTTTAAAGCACCTTCAGTGTATCTGCACTGAATCTGCTTGACATTTCCAGTATTTCTTGTTGGGTCAACTGCAGCTGGAACTCGGCGTGAAAAAAGTATGATTTGTGGCATACTGGGGTCAGCATCACAATTTCCACTAAAGTTTGGCTAAAAGTATCACTTTACTTGGTTTCCAATACAAAAACCGAAAGAGTTCAGCACGTGAAAACTGTATTTGAAAATTTTGGCATTTTTTACCATATTTGAGCGACAGCCGCGCGGCTTAGCAAAAATCGCAAATGTGGGCCAAAATTTTTTCGTCAAGGAAAGAACAAAACAAAACTTTTCCTGCATTTCGACTGCCTCCAAAAGCATAGCAAAGGCATCAGAAAATGTCTACTTCTCATTCAAGCCCTAACCCTAACCCTAGCTCGGGCACTTTCATTAAACCAATCAAAAACCTTGCCTTCACATGCTGTGTTCAAAAAGTTACCCGAATTACTCCAAACTCATCAGAAACATTGAATGTAATGCTTTAAAGCACGTTCAGTGTATCTGCACTGAATCTGCTTGACATTTCCAGTATTTCTTGTTGGGTCAACTGCAGCTGGAACTCGGCGTGAAAAAAGTATGATTTGTGGCATACTGGGGTCTGCATCACAATTTCCACTAAAGTTTGGCTAAAAGTATCACTTTACTTGGTTTCCAATACAAACACCGAAAGAGTTCAGCACGTGAAAACTGTATTTGAAAATGTTGGCATTTTTTACCATATTTGAGCGACAGCCGCGCGGCTTAGCAAAAATCGCAAATGTGGGCCAAAAGTTGTCGTCAAGGAAAAAACAAAACAACACTTTTCCTGCATTTCGACTGCCTCCAAAAGCACAGCAAAGGCATCAGAAAATGTCTACTTCTCATTCAAGCCCTAACCCTAACCCTAGCTCGGGCACTTTCATTAAACCAATCAAAAACCTTGCCTTCACATGCTGTGTTCAAAAAGTTACCCGAATGACTCCAAACTCATCAGAAACATTGAATGTAATGCTTTAAAGCACCTTCAGTGTATCTGCACTGAATCTGCTTGACATTTCCAGTATTTCTTGTTGGGTCAACTGCAGCTGGAACTCGGCGTGAAAAAAGCATGATTTGTGGCATACTGGGGTCAGCATCACAATTTCCACTAAAGTTTGGCTAAAAGTATCACTTTACTTGGATGACAATACAAAAACCGAAAGAGTTCAGCACGTAAAAACTGTATTTGAAAATTTTGGCATTTTTTACCATTTTTGAGCGACAGCCGCGCTGCTTAGCAAAAATCGCAAATGTGGGCCAAAATTTTTTCGTCAAGGAAAGAACAAAACAAAACTTTTCCTGCATTTCGACTGCCTCCAAAAGCATAGCAAAGGCATCAGAAAATGTCTACTTCTCATTCAAGCCCTAACCCTAACCCTAGCTCGGGCAGTTTCATTAAACCAATCAAAAACCTTGCCTTCACATGCTGTGTTCAAAAAGTTACCCGAATTACTCCAAACTCATCAGAAACATTGAATGTAATGCTTTAAAGCACGTTCAGTGTATCTGCACTGAATCTGCTTGACATTTCCAGTATTTCTTGTTGGGTCAACTGCAGCTGGAACTCGGCGTGAAAAAAGTATGATTTGTGGCATACTGGGGTCAGCATCACAATTTCCACTAAAGATTGGCTAAAAGTATCACTTTACTTGGTTTCCAATACAAAAACCGAAAGAGTTCAGCACGTGAAAACTGTATTTGAAAATGTTGGCATTTTTTACCATATTTGAGAGACAGCCGCGCGGCTTAGCAAAAATCGCAAATGTGGGCCAAAAGTTGTCGTCAAGGAAAAAACAAAACAACACTTTTCCTGCATTTCGACTGCCTCCAAAAGCACAGCAAAGGCATCAGAAAATGTCTACTTCTCATTCAAGCCCTAACCCTAACCCTAGCTCGGGCACTTTCATTAAACCAATCAAAAACCTTGCCTTCACATGCTGTGTTCAAAAAGTTACCCGAATGACTCCAAACTCATCAGAAACATTGAATGTAATGCTTTAAAGCACCTTCAGCGTATCTGCACTGAATCTGCTTGACATTTCCAATATTTCTTGTTGGGTCACATGCAGCTGGAATTCGGCGTGAAAAAAAGCATGATTTGTGGCATACTGGGTTCAGCATCACAATTTCCACTAAAGTTTGGCTAAAAGTATCACTTTACTTGGATTCCAATACAAAAACCGAAAGAGTTCAGCACGTAAAAACTGTATTTGAAAATTTTGGCATTTTTTACCATTTTTGAGCGACAGCCGCGCGGCTTTGCAAAAATCGCAAATGTGGGCCAAAATTTGTCGTCAAGGAAAGAACAAAACAAAACTTTTCCTGCATTTCGACTGCCTCCAAAAGCATAGCAAAGGCATCAGAAAATGTCTACTTCTCATACAAGCCCCAACCCTTACCCTAGCTTGGGCACTTTCATTAAACCAATCAAAAACCTTGCCTTCACATGCTGTGTTCAAAAAGTTACCCGAATGACTCCAAACTCATCAGAAACATTGAATGTAATGCTTTAAAGCACCTTCAGTGTATCTGCACTGAATCTGCTTGACATTTCCAGTATTTCTTGTTGGGTCAACTGCAGCTGGAACTCGGCGTGAAAAAAGCATGATTTGTGGCATACTGGGGTCAGCATCACAATTTCCACTAAAGTTTGGCTAAAAGTATCACTTTACTTGGATTCCAATACAAAAACCGAAAGAGTTCAGCACGTAAAAAGTGTATTTGAAAATTTTGGCATTTTTTACCATTTTTGAGCGACAGCCGCGCTGCTTAGCAAAAATCGCAAATGTGGGCCAAAATTTTTTCGTCAAGGAAAGAACAAAACAAAACTTTTCCTGCATTTCGACTGCCTCCAAAAGCATAGCAAAGGCATCAGAAAATGTCTACTTCTCATTCAAGCCCTAACCCTAACCCTAGCTCGGGCACTTTCATTAAACCAATCAAAAACCTTGCCTTCACATGCTGTGTTCAAAAAGTTACCCGAATGACTCCAAACTCATCAGAAACATTGAATGTAATGCTTTAAAGCACCTTCAGCGTATCTGCACTGAATCTGCTTGACATTTCCAGTATTTCTTGTTGGGTCACATGCAGCTGGAATTCGGCGTGAAAAAAAGCATGATTTGTGGCATACTGGGGTCAGCATCACAATTTCCACTAAAGTTTGGCTAAAAGTATCACTTTACTTGGATTCCAATACAAAAACCGAAAGAGTTCAGCACGTAAAAACTGTATTTGAAAATTTTGGCATTTTTTACCATTTTTGAGCGACAGCCGCGCGGCTTAGCAAAAATCGCAAATGTGGGCCAAAAGTTGTCGTCAAAGAAAAAACAAAACAACACTTTTCCTGCATTTCGACTGCCTCCAAAAGCACAGCAAAGGCATCAGAAAATGTCTACTTCTCATTCAAGCCCTAACCCTAACCCTAGCTCGGGCACTTTCATTAAACCAATCAAAAACCTTGCCTTCACATGCTGTGTTCAAAAAGTTACCCGAATGACTCCAAACTCATCAGAAACATTGAATGTAATGCTTTAAAGCACCTTCAGCGTATCTGCACTGAATCTGCTTGACATTTCCAGTATTTCTTGTTGGGCCAACTGCAGCTGGAATTCGGCGTGAAAAAAGTATGATTTGTGGCATACTGGGGTCAGCATCACAATTTCCACTAAAGTTTGGCTAAAAGTATCACTTTACTTGGATTCCAATACAAAAACCGAAAGAGTTCAGCACGTAAAAACTGTATTTGAAAATTTTGGCATTTTTTACCATTTTTGAGCGACAGCCGCGCGGCTTAGCAAAAATCGCAAATTAGGGCCAAAAGTTGTCGTCAAGGAAACAACAAAACAACACTTTTCCTGCATTTCGACTGCCTCCAAAAGCACAACAAAGGCATCAGAAAATGTCTACTTCTCATTCAAGCCCTAGCCCTAACCCTAGCTCGGGCACTTTCATTAAACCAATCAAAAACCTTGCCTTCACATGCTGTGTTCAAAAAGTTACCCGAATTACTCCAAACTCATCAGAAACATTGAATGTAATGCTTTAAAGCACCTTCAGCGTATCTGCACTGAATCTGCTTGACATTTCCAGTATTTCTTGTTGGGTCAACTGCAGCTGGAATTCGGCGTGAAAAAAAGCATGATTTGTGGCATACTGGGTTCAGCATCACAATTTCCACTAAAGTTTTGCTAAAAGTATCACTTTACTTGGATTCCAATACAAAACCCGAAAGAGTTCAGGACGTAAAAACTGTATTTGAAAATTTTGGCATTTTTTACCATTTTTGAGCGACAGCCGCGCGGCTTAGCAAAAATCGCAAATGTGGGCCAAAAGTTGTCGTCAAGGAAAGAACAAAACAAAACTTTTCCTGCATTTCGACTGCCTCCAAAAGCATAGCAAAGGCATCAGAAAATGTCTACTTCTCATTCAAGCCCTAACCCTAACCCTAGCTCGGGCACTTTCATTAAACCAATCAAAAACCTTGCCTTCACATGCTGTGTTCAAAAAGTTACCCGAATGACTCCAAACTCATCAGAAACATTGAATGGAATGCTTTAAAGCACCTTCAGTGTATCTGCACTGAATCTGCTTGACATTTCCAGTATTTCTTGTTGGGTCAACTGCAGCTGGAATTCGGCGTGAAAAAAGTATGATTTGTGGCATACTGGGGTCAGCATCACAATTTCCACTAAAGTTTGGCTAAAAGTATCACTTTACTTGGATTCCAATACAAAAACCGAAAGAGTTCAGCACGTAAAAACTGTATTTGAAAATTTTGGCATTTTTTACCATTTTTGAGCGACAGCCGCGCTGCTTAGCAAAAATCGCAAATGTGGGCCAAAAGTTGTCGTCAAGGAAAAAAATAAACAACACTTTTCCTGCATTTCGACTGCCTCCAAAAGCACAGCAAAGGCATCAGAAAATGTCTACTTCTCATTCAAGCCCTAACCCTAACCCTAGCTCGGGCACTTTCATTAAACCAATCAAAAACCTTGCCTTCACATGCTGTGTTCAAAAAGTTACCCGAATGACTCCAAACTCATCAGAAACATTGAATGTAATGCTTTAAAGCACCTTCAGTGTATCTGCACTGAATCTGCTTGACATTTCCAGTATTTCTTGTTGGGTCAACTGCAGCTGGAATTCGGCGTGAAAAAAGTATGATTTGTGGCATACTGGGGTCAGCATCACAATTTCCACTAAAGTTTGGCTAAAAGTATCACTTTACTTGGATTCCAATACAAAAACCGAAAGAGTTCAGCACGTAAAAACTGTATTTGAAAATTTTGGCATTTTTTACCATTTTTGAGCGACAGCCGCGCTGCTTAGCAAAAATCGCAAATGTGGGCCAAAAGTTGTCGTCAAGGAAAAAAATAAACAACACTTTTCCTGCATTTCGACTGCCTCCAAAAGCACAGCAAAGGCATCAGAAAATGTCTACTTCTCATTCAAGCCCTAACCCTAACCCTAGCTCGGGCACTTTCATTAAACCAATCAAAAACCTTGCCTTCACATGCTGTGTTCAAAAAGTTACCCGAATGACTCCAAACTCATCAGAAACATTGAATGTAATGCTTTAAAGCACCTTCAGCGTATCTGCACTGAATCTGCTTGACATTTCCAGTATTTCTTGTTGGGTCACATGCAGCTGGAATTCGGCGTGAAAAAAAGCATGATTTGTGGCATACTGGGTTCAGCATCACAATTTCCACTAAAGTTTGGCTAAAAGTATCACTTTACTTGGATTCCAATACAAAAACCGAAAGAGTTCAGCACGTAAAAACTGTATTTGAAAATTTTGGCATTTTTTACCATTTTTGAGCGACAGCCGCGCGGCTTAGCAAAAATCGCAAATGTGGGCCAAAAGTTGTCGTCAAGGAAAAAACAAAACAACACTTTTCCTGCATTTCGACTGCCTCCAAAAGCACAGCAAAGGCATCAGAAAATGTCTACTTCTCATTCAAGCCCTAACCCTAACCCTAGCTCGGGCACTTTTATTAAACCAATCAAAAACCTTGCCTTCACATGCTGTGTTCAAAAAGTTACCCGAATGACTCCAAACTCATCAGAAACATTGAATGTAATGCTTTAAAGCACCTTCAGCGTATCTGCACTGAATCTGCTTGACATTTCCAGTATTTCTTGTTGGGTCAACTGCAGCTGGAATTCGGCGTGAAAAAAGTATGATTTGTGGCATACTGGGGTCAGCATCACAATTTCCACTAAAGTTTGGCTAAAAGTATCACTTTACTTGGATTCCAATACAAAAACCGAAAGAGTTCAGCACGTAAAAATTGTATTTGAAAATTTTGGCATTTTTTACCATTTTTGAGCGACAGCCGCGCGGCTTAGCAAAAATCGCAAATGTGGGCCAAAATTTGTCGTCAAGGAAAGAACAAAACAAAACTTTTCCTGCATTTCGACTGCCTCCAAAAGCATAGCAAAGGCATCAGAAAATGTCTACTTCTCATTCAAGCCCTAACCCTTACCCTAGCTTGGGCACTTTCATTAAACCAATCAAAAACCTTGCCTTCACATGCTGTGTTCAAAAAGTTACCCGAATGACTCCAAACTCATCAGAAACATTGAATGTAATGCTTTAAAGCACCTTCAGTGTATCTGCACTGAATCTGCTTGACATTTCCAGTATTTCTTGTTGGGTCAACTGCAGCTGGAACTCGGCGTGAAAAAAGCATGATTTGTGGCATACTGGGGTCAGCATCACAATTTCCACTAAAGTTTGGCTAAAAGTATCACTTTACTTGGATTCCAATACAAAAACCGAAAGAGTTCAGCACGTAAAAACTGTATTTGAAAATTTTGGCATTTTTTACCATTTTTGAGCGACAGCCGCGCGGCTTAGCAAAAATCGCAAATGTGGGCCAAAATTTGTCGTCAAGGAAAGAACAAAACAAAACTTTTCCTGCATTTCGACTGCCTCCAAAAGCATAGCAAAGGCATCAGAAAATGTCTACTTCTCATTCAAGCCCTAACCCTTACCCTAGCTTGGGCACTTTCATTAAACCAATCAAAAACCTTGCCTTCACATGCTGTGTTCAAAAAGTTACCCGAATGACTCCAAACTCATCAGAAACATTGAATGTAATGCTTTAAAGCACCTTCAGTGTATCTGCACTGAATCTGCTTGACATTTCCAGTATTTCTTGTTGGGTCAACTGCAGCTGGAACTCGGCGTGAAAAAAGCATGATTTGTGGCATACTGGGGTCAGCCTCACAATTTCCACTAAAGTTTGGCTAAAAGTATCACTTTACTTGGATTCCAATACAAAAACCGAAAGAGTTCAGCACGTAAAAACTGTATTTGAAAATTTTGGCATTTTTTACCATTTTTGAGCGACAGCCGCGCGGCTTAGCAAAAATCGCAAATGTGGGCCAAAATTTTTTCGTCAAGGAAAGAACAAAACAAAACTTTTCCTGCATTTCGACTGCCTCCAAAAGCATAGCAAAGGCATCAGAAAATGTGAACTTCTCATTCAAGCCCTAACCCTAACCCTAGCTCGGGCACTTTCATTAAATCAATCAAAAACCTTGCCTTCACATGCTGTGTTCAAAAAGTTACCCGAATGACTCCAAACTCATCAGAAACATTGAATGTAATGCTTTAAAGCACCTTCAGTGTATCTGCACTGAATCTGCTTGACATTTCCAGTATTTCTTGTTGGGTCAACTGCAGCTGGAACTCGGCGTGAAAAAAGCATGATTTGTGGCATACTGGGGTCAGCATCACAATTTCCACTAAAGTTTGGCTAAAAGTATCACTTTACTTGGATTCCAATACAAAAACCGAAAGAGTTCAGCACGTAAAAAGTGTATTTGAAAATTTTGGCATTTTTTACCATTTTTGAGCGACAGCCGCGCTGCTTAGCAAAAATCGCAAATGTGGGCCAAAATTTTTTCGTCAAGGAAAGAACAAAACAAAACTTTTCCTGCATTTCGACTGCCTCCAAAAGCATAGCAAAGGCATCAGAAAATGTCTACTTCTCATTCAAGCCCTAACCCTAACCCTAGCTCGGGCACTTTCATTAAACCAATCAAAAACCTTGCCTTCACATGCTGTGTTCAAAAAGTTACCCGAATGACTCCAAACTCATCAGAAACATTGAATGTAATGCTTTAAAGCACCTTCAGCGTATCTGCACTGAATCTGCTTGACATTTCCAGTATTTCTTGTTGGGTCACATGCAGCTGGAATTCGGCGTGAAAAAAAGCATGATTTGTGGCATACTGGGGTCAGCATCACAATTTCCACTAAAGTTTGGCTAAAAGTATCACTTTACTTGGATTCCAATACAAAAACCGAAAGAGTTCAGCACGTAAAAACTGTATTTGAAAATTTTGGCATTTTTTACCATTTTTGAGCGACAGCCGCGCGGCTTAGCAAAAATCGCAAATGTGGGCCAAAAGTTGTCGTCAAAGAAAAAACAAAACAACACTTTTCCTGCATTTCGACTGCCTCCAAAAGCACAACAAAGGCATCAGAAAATGTCTACTTCTCATTCAAGCCCTAGCCCTAACCCTAGCTCGGGCACTTTCATTAAACCAATCAAAAACCTTGCCTTCACATGCTGTGTTCAAAAAGTTACCCGAATTACTCCAAACTCATCAGAAACATTGAATGTAATGCTTTAAAGCACCTTCAGCGTATCTGCACTGAATCTGCTTGACATTTCCAGTATTTCTTGTTGGGTCAACTGCAGCTGGAATTCGGCGTGAAAAAAAGCATGATTTGTGGCATACTGGGTTCAGCATCACAATTTCCACTAAAGTTTTGCTAAAAGTATCACTTTACTTGGATTCCAATACAAAACCCGAAAGAGTTCAGGACGTAAAAACTGTATTTGAAAATTTTGGCATTTTTTACCATTTTTGAGCGACAGCCGCGCGGCTTAGCAAAAATCGCAAATGTGGGCCAAAAGTTGTCGTCAAGGAAAGAACAAAACAAAACTTTTCCTGCATTTCGACTGCCTCCAAAAGCATAGCAAAGGCATCAGAAAATGTCTACTTCTCATTCAAGCCCTAACCCTAACCCTAGCTCGGGCACTTTCATTAAACCAATCAAAAACCTTGCCTTCACATGCTGTGTTCAAAAAGTTACCCGAATGACTCCAAACTCATCAGAAACATTGAATGGAATGCTTTAAAGCACCTTCAGTGTATCTGCACTGAATCTGCTTGACATTTCCAGTATTTCTTGTTGGGTCAACTGCAGCTGGAATTCGGCGTGAAAAAAGTATGATTTGTGGCATACTGGGGTCAGCATCACAATTTCCACTAAAGTTTGGCTAAAAGTATCACTTTACTTGGATTCCAATACAAAAACCGAAAGAGTTCAGCACGTAAAAACTGTATTTGAAAATTTTGGCATTTTTTACCATTTTTGAGCGACAGCCGCGCTGCTTAGCAAAAATCGCAAATGTGGGCCAAAAGTTGTCGTCAAGGAAAAAAATAAACAACACTTTTCCTGCATTTCGACTGCCTCCAAAAGCACAGCAAAGGCATCAGAAAATGTCTACTTCTCATTCAAGCCCTAACCCTAACCCTAGCTCGGGCACTTTCATTAAACCAATCAAAAACCTTGCCTTCACATGCTGTGTTCAAAAAGTTACTCGAATGACTCCAAACTCATCAGAAACATTGAATGTAATGCTTTAAAGCACCTTCAGTGTATCTGCACTGAATCTGCTTGACATTTCCAGTATTTCTTGTTGGGTCAACTGCAGCTGGAATTCGGCGTGAAAAAAGTATGATTTGTGGCATACTGGGGTCAGCATCACAATTTCCACTAAAGTTTGGCTAAAAGTATCACTTTACTTGGATTCCAATACAAAAACCGAAAGAGTTCAGCACGTAAAAACTGTATTTGAAAATTTTGGCATTTTTTACCATTTTTGAGCGACAGCCGCGCTGCTTAGCAAAAATCGCAAATGTGGGCCAAAAGTTGTCGTCAAGGAAAAAAATAAACAACACTTTTCCTGCATTTCGACTGCCTCCAAAAGCACAGCAAAGGCATCAGAAAATGTCTACTTCTCATTCAAGCCCTAACCCTAACCCTAGCTCGGGCACTTTCATTAAACCAATCAAAAACCTTGCCTTCACATGCTGTGTTCAAAAAGTTACCCGAATGACTCCAAACTCATCAGAAACATTGAATGTAATGCTTTAAAGCACCTTCAGCGTATCTGCACTGAATCTGCTTGACATTTCCAGTATTTCTTGTTGGGTCACATGCAGCTGGAATTCGGCGTGAAAAAAAGCATGATTTGTGGCATACTGGGTTCAGCATCACAATTTCCACTAAAGTTTGGCTAAAAGTATCACTTTACTTGGATTCCAATACAAAAACCGAAAGAGTTCAGCACGTAAAAACTGTATTTGAAAATTTTGGCATTTTTTACCATTTTTGAGCGACAGCCGCGCGGCTTAGCAAAAATCGCAAATGTGGGCCAAAAGTTGTCGTCAAGGAAAAAACAAAACAACACTTTTCCTGCATTTCGACTGCCTCCAAAAGCACAGCAAAGGCATCAGAAAATGTCTACTTCTCATTAAAGCCCTAACCCTAACCCTAGCTCGGGCACTTTCATTAAACCAATCAAAAACCTTGCCTTCACATGCTGTGTTCAAAAAGTTACCCGAATGACTCCAAACTCATCAGAAACATTGAATGTAATGCTTTAAAGCACCTTCAGTGTATCTGCACTGAATCTGCTTGACATTTCCAGTATTTCTTGTTGGGTCAACTGCAGCTGGAACTCGGCGTGAAAAAAGCATGATTTGTGGCATACTGGGGTCAGCATCACAATTTCCACTAAAGTTTGGCTAAAAGTATCACTTTACTTGGATTCCAATACAAAAACCGAAAGAGTTCAGCACGTAAAAAGTGTATTTGAAAATTTTGGCATTTTTTACCATTTTTGAGCGACAGCCGCGCTGCTTAGCAAAAATCGCAAATGTGGGCCAAAATTTTTTCGTCAAGGAAAGAACAAAACAAAACTTTTCCTGCATTTCGACTGCCTCCAAAAGCATAGCAAAGGCATCAGAAAATGTCTACTTCTCATTCAAGCCCTAACCCTAACCCTAGCTCGGGCACTTTCATTAAACCAATCAAAAACCTTGCCTTCACATGCTGTGTTCAAAAAGTTACCCGAATGACTCCAAACTCATCAGAAACATTGAATGTAATGCTTTAAAGCACCTTCAGCGTATCTGCACTGAATCTGCTTGACATTTCCAGTATTTCTTGTTGGGTCACATGCAGCTGGAATTCGGCGTGAAAAAAAGCATGATTTGTGGCATACTGGGGTCAGCATCACAATTTCCACTAAAGTTTGGCTAAAAGTATCACTTTACTTGGATTCCAATACAAAAACCGAAAGAGTTCAGCACGTAAAAACTGTATTTGAAAATTTTGGCATTTTTTACCATTTTTGAGCGACAGCCGCGCGGCTTAGCAAAAATCGCAAATGTGGGCCAAAAGTTGTCGTCAAAGAAAAAACAAAACAACACTTTTCCTGCATTTCGACTGCCTCCAAAAGCACAGCAAAGGCATCAGAAAATGTCTACTTCTCATTCAAGCCCTAACCCTAACCCTAGCTCGGGCACTTTCATTAAACCAATCAAAAACCTTGCCTTCACATGCTGTGTTCAAAAAGTTACCCGAATGACTCCAAACTCATCAGAAACATTGAATGTAATGCTTTAAAGCACCTTCAGCGTATCTGCACTGAATCTGCTTGACATTTCCAGTATTTCTTGTTGGGCCAACTGCAGCTGGAATTCGGCGTGAAAAAAGTATGATTTGTGGCATACTGGGGTCAGCATCACAATTTCCACTAAAGTTTGGCTAAAAGTATCACTTTACTTGGATTCCAATACAAAAACCGAAAGAGTTCAGCACGTAAAAACTGTATTTGAAAATTTTGGCATTTTTTACCATTTTTGAGCGACAGCCGCGCGGCTTAGCAAAAATTGCAAATTAGGGCCAAAAGTTGTCGTCAAGGAAACAACAAAACAACACTTTTCCTGCATTTCGACTGCCTCCAAAAGCACAACAAAGGCATCAGAAAATGTCTACTTCTCATTCAAGCCCTAGCCCTAACCCTAGCTCGGGCACTTTCATTAAACCAATCAAAAACCTTGCCTTCACATGCTGTGTTCAAAAAGTTACCCGAATTACTCCAAACTCATCAGAAACATTGAATGTAATGCTTTAAAGCACCTTCAGCGTATCTGCACTGAATCTGCTTGACATTTCCAGTATTTCTTGTTGGGTCAACTGCAGCTGGAATTCGGCGTGAAAAAAAGCATGATTTGTGGCATACTGGGTTCAGCATCACAATTTCCACTAAAGTTTTGCTAAAAGTATCACTTTACTTGGATTCCAATACAAAACCCGAAAGAGTTCAGGACGTAAAAACTGTATTTGAAAATTTTGGCATTTTTTACCATTTTTGAGCGACAGCCGCGCGGCTTAGCAAAAATCGCAAATGTGGGCCAAAAGTTGTCGTCAAGGAAAGAACAAAACAAAACTTTTCCTGCATTTCGACTGCCTCCAAAAGCATAGCAAAGGCATCAGAAAATGTCTACTTCTCATTCAAGCCCTAACCCTAACCCTAGCTCGGGCACTTTCATTAAACCAATCAAAAACCTTGCCTTCACATGCTGTGTTCAAAAAGTTACCCGAATGACTCCAAACTCATCAGAAACATTGAATGGAATGCTTTAAAGCACCTTCAGTGTATCTGCACTGAATCTGCTTGACATTTCCAGTATTTCTTGTTGGGTCAACTGCAGCTGGAATTCGGCGTGAAAAAAGTATGATTTGTGGCATACTGGGGTCAGCATCACAATTTCCACTAAAGTTTGGCTAAAAGTATCACTTTACTTGGATTCCAATACAAAAACCGAAAGAGTTCAGCACGTAAAAACTGTATTTGAAAATTTTGGCATTTTTTACCATTTTTGAGGGACAGCCGCGCTGCTTAGCAAAAATCGCAAATGTGGGCCAAAAGTTGTCGTCAAGGAAAAAAATAAACAACACTTTTCCTGCATTTCGACTGCCTCCAAAAGCACAGCAAAGGCATCAGAAAATGTCTACTTCTCATTCAAGCCCTAACCCTAACCCTAGCTCGGGCACTTTCATTAAACCAATCAAAAACCTTGCCTTCACATGCTGTGTTCAAAAAGTTACCCGAATGACTCCAAACTCATCAGAAACATTGAATGTAATGCTTTAAAGCACCTTCAGTGTATCTGCACTGAATCTGCTTGACATTTCCAGTATTTCTTGTTGGGTCAACTGCAGCTGGAATTCGGCGTGAAAAAAGTATGATTTGTGGCATACTGGGGTCAGCATCACAATTTCCACTAAAGTTTGGCTAAAAGTATCACTTTACTTGGATTCCAATACAAAAACCGAAAGAGTTCAGCACGTAAAAACTGTATTTGAAAATTTTGGCATTTTTTACCATTTTTGAGCGACAGCCGCGCTGCTTAGCAAAAATCGCAAATGTGGGCCAAAAGTTGTCGTCAAGGAAAAAAATAAACAACACTTTTCCTGCATTTCGACTGCCTCCAAAAGCACAGCAAAGGCATCAGAAAATGTCTACTTCTCATTCAAGCCCTAACCCTAACCCTAGCTCGGGCACTTTCATTAAACCAATCAAAAACCTTGCCTTCACATGCTGTGTTCAAAAAGTTACCCGAATGACTCCAAACTCATCAGAAACATTGAATGTAATGCTTTAAAGCACCTTCAGCGTATCTGCACTGAATCTGCTTGACATTTCCAGTATTTCTTGTTGGGTCACATGCAGCTGGAATTCGGCGTGAAAAAAAGCATGATTTGTGGCATACTGGGTTCAGCATCACAATTTCCACTAAAGTTTGGCTAAAAGTATCACTTTACTTGGATTCCAATACAAAAACCGAAAGAGTTCAGCACGTAAAAACTGTATTTGAAAATTTTGGCATTTTTTACCATTTTTGAGCGACAGCCGCGCGGCTTAGCAAAAATCGCAAATGTGGGCCAAAAGTTGTCGTCAAGGAAAAAACAAAACAACACTTTTCCTGCATTTCGACTGCCTCCAAAAGCACAGCAAAGGCATCAGAAAATGTCTACTTCTCATTCAAGCCCTAACCCTAACCCTAGCTCGGGCACTTTCATTAAACCAATCAAAAACCTTGCCTTCACATGCTGTGTTCAAAAAGTTACCCGAATGACTCCAAACTCATCAGAAACATTGAATGTAATGCTTTAAAGCACCTTCAGCGTATCTGCACTGAATCTGCTTGACATTTCCAGTATTTCTTGTTGGGTCAACTGCAGCTGGAATTCGGCGTGAAAAAAGTATGATTTGTGGCATACTGGGGTCAGCATCACAATTTCCACTAAAGTTTGGCTAAAAGTATCACTTTACTTGGATTCCAATACAAAAACCGAAAGAGTTCAGCACGTAAAAATTGTATTTGAAAATTTTGGCATTTTTTACCATTTTTGAGCGACAGCCGCGCGGCTTAGCAAAAATCGCAAATGTGGGCCAAAATTTGTCGTCAAGGAAAGAACAAAACAAAACTTTTCCTGCATTTCGACTGCCTCCAAAAGCATAGCAAAGGCATCAGAAAATGTCTACTTCTCATTCAAGCCCTAACCCTTACCCTAGCTTGGGCACTTTCATTAAACCAATCAAAAACCTTGCCTTCACATGCTGTGTTCAAAAAGTTACCCGAATGACTCCAAACTCATCAGAAACATTGAATGTAATGCTTTAAAGCACCTTCAGTGTATCTGCACTGAATCTGCTTGACATTTCCAGTATTTCTTGTTGGGTCAACTGCAGCTGGAACTCGGCGTGAAAAAAGCATGATTTGTGGCATACTGGGGTCAGCATCACAATTTCCACTAAAGTTTGGCTAAAAGTATCACTTTACTTGGATTCCAATACAAAAACCGAAAGAGTTCAGCACGTAAAAACTGTATTTGAAAATTTTGGCATTTTTTACCATTTTTGAGCGACAGCCGCGCGGCTTAGCAAAAATCGCAAATGTGGGCCAAAATTTGTCGTCAAGGAAAGAACAAAACAAAACTTTTCCTGCATTTCGACTGCCTCCAAAAGCATAGCAAAGGCATCAGAAAATGTCTACTTCTCATTCAAGCCCTAACCCTTACCCTAGCTTGGGCACTTTCATTAAACCAATCAAAAACCTTGCCTTCACATGCTGTGTTCAAAAAGTTACCCGAATGACTCCAAACTCATCAGAAACATTGAATGTAATGCTTTAAAGCACCTTCAGTGTATCTGCACTGAATCTGCTTGACATTTCCAGTATTTCTTGTTGGGTCAACTGCAGCTGGAACTCGGCGTGAAAAAAGCATGATTTGTGGCATACTGGGGTCAGCCTCACAATTTCCACTAAAGTTTGGCTAAAAGTATCACTTTACTTGGATTCCAATACAAAAACCGAAAGAGTTCAGCACGTAAAAACTGTATTTGAAAATTTTGGCATTTTTTACCATTTTTGAGCGACAGCCGCGCAGCTTAGCAAAAATCGCAAATGTGGGCCAAAATTTTTTCGTCAAGGAAAGAACAAAACAAAACTTTTCCTGCATTTCGACTGCCTCCAAAAGCATAGCAAAGGCATCAGAAAATGTCAACTTCTCATTCAAGCCCTAACCCTAACCCTAGCTCGGGCACTTTCATTAAATCAATCAAAAACCTTGCCTTCACATGCTGTGTTCAAAAAGTTACCCGAATGACTCCAAACTCATCAGAAACATTGAATGTAATGCTTTAAAGCACCTTCAGCGTATCTGCACTGAATCTGCTTGACATTTCCAGTATTTCTTGTTGGGTCAACTGCAGCTGGAATTCGGCGTGAAAAAAAGCATGATTTGTGGCATACTGGGTTCAGCATCACAATTTCCACTAAAGTTTTGCTAAAAGTATCACTTTACTTGGATTCCAATACAAAAACCGAAAGAGTTCAGGACGTAAAAACTGTATTTGAAAATTTTGGCATTTTTTACCATTTTTGAGCGACAGCCGCGCGGCTTAGCAAAAATCGCAAATGTGGGCCAAAAGTTGTCGTCAAGGAAAGAACAAAACAAAACTTTTCCTGCATTTCGACTGCCTCCAAAAGCATAGCAAAGGCATCAGAAAATGTCTACTTCTCATTCAAGCCCTAACCCTAACCCTAGCTGGGGCACTTTCATTAAACCAATCAAAAACCTTGCCTTCACATGCTGTGTTCAAAAAGTTACCCGAATGACTCCAAACTCATCAGAAACATTGAATGGAATGCTTTAAAGCACCTTCAGTGTATCTGCACTGAATCTGCTTGACATTTCCAGTATTTCTTGTTGGGTCAACTGCAGCTGGAATTCGGCGTGAAAAAAGTATGATTTGTGGCATACTGGGGTCAGCATCACAATTTCCACTAAAGTTTGGCTAAAAGTATCACTTTACTTGGATTCCAATACAAAAACCGAAAGAGTTCAGCACGTAAAAACTGTATTTGAAAATTTTGGCATTTTTTACCATTTTTGAGCGACAGCCGCGCTGCTTAGCAAAAATCGCAAATGTGGGCCAAAAGTTGTCGTCAAGGAAAAAAATAAACAACACTTTTCCTGCATTTCGACTGCCTCCAAAAGCACAGCAAAGGCATCAGAAAATGTCTACTTCTCATTCAAGCCCTAACCCTAACCCTAGCTCGGGCACTTTCATTAAACCAATCAAAAACCTTGCCTTCACATGCTGTGTTCAAAAAGTTACCCGAATGACTCCAAACTCATCAGAAACATTGAATGTAATGCTTTAAAGCACCTTCAGTGTATCTGCACTGAATCTGCTTGACATTTCCAGTATTTCTTGTTGGGTCAACTGCAGCTGGAATTCGGCGTGAAAAAAGTATGATTTGTGGCATACTGGGGTCAGCATCACAATTTCCACTAAAGTTTGGCTAAAAGTATCACTTTACTTGGATTCCAATACAAAAACCGAAAGAGTTCAGCACGTAAAAACTGTATTTGAAAATTTTGGCATTTTTTACCATTTTTGAGCGACAGCCGCGCTGCTTAGCAAAAATCGCAAATGTGGGCCAAAAGTTGTCGTCAAGGAAAAAAATAAACAACACTTTTCCTGCATTTCGACTGCCTCCAAAAGCACAGCAAAGGCATCAGAAAATGTCTACTTCTCATTCAAGCCCTAACCCTAACCCTAGCTCGGGCACTTTCATTAAACCAATCAAAAACCTTGCCTTCACATGCTGTGTTCAAAAAGTTACCCGAATGACTCCAAACTCATCAGAAACATTGAATGTAATGCTTTAAAGCACCTTCAGCGTATCTGCACTGAATCTGCTTGACATTTCCAGTATTTCTTGTTGGGTCACATGCAGCTGGAATTCGGCGTGAAAAAAAGCATGATTTGTGGCATACTGGGTTCAGCATCACAATTTCCACTAAAGTTTGGCTAAAAGTATCACTTTACTTGGATTCCAATACAAAAACCGAAAGAGTTCAGCACGTAAAAACTGTATTTGAAAATTTTGGCATTTTTTACCATTTTTGAGCGACAGCCGCGCGGCTTAGCAAAAATCGCAAATGTGGGCCAAAAGTTGTCGTCAAGGAAAAAACAAAACAACACTTTTCCTGCATTTCGACTGCCTCCAAAAGCACAGCAAAGGCATCAGAAAATGTCTACTTCTCATTCAAGCCGTAACCCTAACCCTAGCTCGGGCACTTTTATTAAACCAATCAAAAACCTTGCCTTCACATGCTGTGTTCAAAAAGTTACCCGAATGACTCCAAACTCATCAGAAACATTGAATGTAATGCTTTAAAGCACCTTCAGCGTATCTGCACTGAATCTGCTTGACATTTCCAGTATTTCTTGTTGGGTCAACTGCAGCTGGAATTCGGCGTGAAAAAAGTATGATTTGTGGCATACTGGGGTCAGCATCACAATTTCCACTAAAGTTTGGCTAAAAGTATCACTTTACTTGGATTCCAATACAAAAACCGAAAGAGTTCAGCACGTAAAAACTGTATTTGAAAATTTTGGCATTTTTTACCATTTTTGAGCGACAGCCGCGCGGCTTAGCAAAAATCGCAAATGTGGGCCAAAATTTGTCGTCAAGGAAAGAACAAAACAAAACTTTTCCTGCATTTCGACTGCCTCCAAAAGCATAGCAAAGGCATCAGAAAATGTCTACTTCTCATTCAAGCCCTAACCCTTACCCTAGCTTGGGCACTTTCATTAAACCAATCAAAAACCTTGCCTTCACATGCTGTGTTCAAAAAGTTACCCGAATGACTCCAAACTCATCAGAAACATTGAATGTAATGCTTTAAAGCACCTTCAGTGTATCTGCACTGAATCTGCTTGACATTTCCAGTATTTCTTGTTGGGTCAACTGCAGCTGGAACTCGGCGTGAAAAAAGCATGATTTGTGGCATACTGGGGTCAGCATCACAATTTCCACTAAAGTTTGGCTAAAAGTATCACTTTACTTGGATTCCAATACAAAAACCGAAAGAGTTCAGCACGTAAAAACTGTATTTGAAAATTTTGGCATTTTTTACCATTTTTGAGCGACAGCCGCGCGGCTTAGCAAAAATCGCAAATGTGGGCCAAAATTTGTCGTCAAGGAAAGAACAAAACAAAACTTTTCCTGCATTTCGACTGCCTCCAAAAGCATAGCAAAGGCATCAGAAAATGTCTACTTCTCATTCAAGCCCTAACCCTTACCCTAGCTTGGGCACTTTCATTAAACCAATCAAAAACCTTGCCTTCACATGCTGTGTTCAAAAAGTTACCCGAATGACTCCAAACTCATCAGAAACATTGAATGTAATGCTTTAAAGCACCTTCAGTGTATCTGCACTGAATCTGCTTGACATTTCCAGTATTTCTTGTTGGGTCAACTGCAGCTGGAACTCGGCGTGAAAAAAGCATGATTTGTGGCATACTGGGGTCAGCCTCACAATTTCCACTAAAGTTTGGCTAAAAGTATCACTTTACTTGGATTCCAATACAAAAACCGAAAGAGTTCAGCACGTAAAAACTGTATTTGAAAATTTTGGCATTTTTTACCATTTTTGAGCGACAGCCGCGCGGCTTAGCAAAAATCGCAAATGTGGGCCAAAATTTTTTCGTCAAGGAAAGAACAAAACAAAACTTTTCCTGCATTTCGACTGCCTCCAAAAGCATAGCAAAGGCATCAGAAAATGTCAACTTCTCATTCAAGCCCTAACCCTAACCCTAGCTCGGGCACTTTCATTAAACCAATCAAAAACCTTGCCTTCACATGCTGTGTTCAAAAAGTTACCCGAATGACTCCAAACTCATCAGAAACATTGAATGTAATGCTTTAAAGCACCTTCAGTGTATCTGCACTGAATCTGCTTGACATTTCCAGTATTTCTTGTTGGGTCAACTGCAGCTGGAACTCGGCGTGAAAAAAGTATGATTTGTGGCATACTGGGGTCAGCATCACAATTTCCACTAAAGATTGGCTAAAAGTATCACTTTACTTGGTTTCCAATACAAAAACCGAAAGAGTTCAGCACGTGAAAACTGTATTTGAAAATTTTGGCATTTTTTACCATATTTGAGCGACAGCCGCGCGGCTTAGCAAAAATCGCAAATGTGGGCCAAAAGTTGTCGTCAAGGAAAGAACAAAACAAAACTTTTCCTGCATTTCGACTGCCTCCAAAAGCATAGCAAAGGCATCAGAAAATGTCTACTTCTCATTCAAGCCCTAACCCTTACCCTAGCTTGGGCACTTTCATTAAACCAATCAAAAACCTTGCCTTCACATGCTGTGTTCAAAAAGTTACCCGAATGACTCCAAACTCATCAGAAACATTGAATGGAATGCTTTAAAGCACCTTCAGTGTATCTGCACTGAATCTGCTTGACATTTCCAGTATTTCTTGTTGGGTCAACTGCAGCTGGAACTCGGCGTGAAAAAAGCATGATTTGTGGCATACTGGGGTCAGCCTCACAATTTCCACTAAAGTTTGGCTAAAAGTATCACTTTACTTGGATTCCAATACAAAAACCGAAAGAGTTCAGCACGTAAAAACTGTATTTGAAAATTTTGGCATTTTTTACCATTTTTGAGCGACAGCCGCGCGGCTTAGCAAAAATCGCAAATGTGGGCCAAAATTTTTTCGTCAAGGAAAGAACAAAACAAAACTTTTCCTGCATTTCGACTGCCTCCAAAAGCATAGCAAAGGCATCAGAAAATGTCTACTTCTCATTCAAGCCCTAACCCTAACCCTAGCTCGGGCACTTTCATTAAACCAATCAAAAACCTTGCCTTCACATGCTGTGTTCAAAAAGTTACCCGAATGACTCCAAACTCATCAGAAACATTGAATGGAATGCTTTAAAGCACCTTCAGTGTATCTGCACTGAATCTGCTTGACATTTCCAGTATTTCTTGTTGGGTCAACTGCAGCTGGAATTCGGCGTGAAAAAAGTATGATTTGTGGCATACTGGGGTCAGCATCACAATTTCCACTAAAGTTTGGCTAAAAGTATCACTTTACTTGGATTCCAATACAAAAACCGAAAGAGTTCAGCACGTAAAAACTGTATTTGAAAATTTTGGCATTTTTTACCATTTTTGAGCGACAGCCGCGCTGCTTAGCAAAAATCGCAAATGTGGGCCAAAAGTTGTCGTCAAGGAAAGAACAAAACAAAACTTTTCCTGCATTTCGACTGCCTCCAAAAGCATAGCAAAGGCATCAGAAAATGTCTACTTCTCATTCAAGCCCTAACCCTAACCCTAGCTCGGGCACTTTCATTAAACCAATCAAAAACCTTGCCTTCACATGCTGTGTTCAAAAAGTTACCCGAATGACTCCAAACTCATCAGAAACATTGAATGTAATGCTTTAAAGCACCTTCAGCGTATCTGCACTGAATCTGCTTGACATTTCCAGTATTTCTTGTTGGGTCACATGCAGCTGGAATTCGGCGTGAAAAAAAGCATGATTTGTGGCATACTGGGTTCAGCATCACAATTTCCACTAAAGTTTGGCTAAAAGTATCACTTTACTTGGATTCCAATACAAAAACCGAAAGAGTTCAGCACGTAAAAACTGTATTTGAAAATTTTGGCATTTTTTACCATTTTTGAGCGACAGCCGCGCGGCTTAGCAAAAATCGCAAATGTGGGCCAAAAGTTGTCGTCAAGGAAAAAACAAAACAACACTTTTCCTGCATTTCGACTGCCTCCAAAAGCACAGCAAAGGCATCAGAAAATGTCTACTTCTCATTCAAGCCCTAACCCTAACCCTAGCTCGGGCACTTTTATTAAACCAATCAAAAACCTTGCCTTCACATGCTGTGTTCAAAAAGTTACCCGAATGACTCCAAACTCATCAGAAACATTGAATGTAATGCTTTAAAGCACCTTCAGCGTATCTGCACTGAATCTGCTTGACATTTCCAGTATTTCTTGTTGGGTCAACTGCAGCTGGATTTCGGCGTGAAAAAAGTATGATTTGTGGCATACTGGGGTCAGCATCACAATTTCCACTAAAGTTTGGCTAAAAGTATCACTTTACTTGGATTCCAATACAAAAACCGAAAGAGTTCAGCACGTAAAAACTGTATTTGAAAATTTTGGCATTTTTTACCATTTTTGAGCGACAGCCGCGCGGCTTAGCAAAAATCGCAAATGTGGGCCAAAATTTGTCGTCAAGGAAAGAACAAAACAAAACTTTTCCTGCATTTCGACTGCCTCCAAAAGCATAGCAAAGGCATCAGAAAATGTCTACTTCTCATTCAAGCCCTAACCCTTACCCTAGCTTGGGCACTTTCATTAAACCAATCAAAAACCTTGCCTTCACATGCTGTGTTCAAAAAGTTACCCGAATGACTCCAAACTCATCAGAAACATTGAATGGAATGCTTTAAAGCACCTTCAGTGTATCTGCACTGAATCTGCTTGACATTTCCAGTATTTCTTGTTGGGTCAACTGCAGCTGGAATTCGGCGTGAAAAAAGTATGATTTGTGGCATACTGGGGTCAGCATCACAATTTCCACTAAAGTTTGGCTAAAAGTATCACTTTACTTGGATTCCAATACAAAAACCGAAAGAGTTCAGCACGTAAAAACTGTATTTGAAAATTTTGGCATTTTTTACCATTTTTGAGCGACAGCCGCGCGGCTTAGCAAAAATCGCAAATGTGGGCCAAAAGTTGTCGTCAAGGAAAAAACAAAACAACACTTTTCCTGCATTTCGACTGCCTCCAAAAGCACAGCAAAGGCATCAGAAAATGTCTACTTCTCATTCAAGCCCTAACCCTAACCCTAGCTCGGGCACTTTTATTAAACCAATCAAAAACCTTGCCTTCACATGCTGTGTTCAAAAAGTTACCCGAATGACTCCAAACTCATCAGAAACATTGAATGTAATGCTTTAAAGCACCTTCAGCGTATCTGCACTGAATCTGCTTGACATTTCCAGTATTTCTTGTTGGGTCAACTGCAGCTGGAATTCGGCGTGAAAAAAGTATGATTTGTGGCATACTGGGGTCAGCATCACAATTTCCACTAAAGTTTGGCTAAAAGTATCACTTTACTTGGATTCCAATACAAAAACCGAAAGAGTTCAGCACGTAAAAACTGTATTTGAAAATTTTGGCATTTTTTACCATTTTTGAGCGACAGCCGCGCGGCTTAGCAAAAATCGCAAATGTGGGCCAAAATTTGTCGTCAAGGAAAGAACAAAACAAAACTTTTCCTGCATTTCGACTGCCTCCAAAAGCATAGCAAAGGCATCAGAAAATGTCTACTTCTCATTCAAGCCCTAACCCTTACCCTAGCTTGGGCACTTTCATTAAACCAATCAAAAACCTTGCCTTCACATGCTGTGTTCAAAAAGTTACCCGAATGACTCCAAACTCATCAGAAACATTGAATGTAATGCTTTAAAGCACCTTCAGTGTATCTGCACTGAATCTGCTTGACATTTCCAGTATTTCTTGTTGGGTCAACTGCAGCTGGAACTCGGCGTGAAAAAAGCATGATTTGTGGCATACTGGGGTCAGCATCACAATTTCCACTAAAGTTTGGCTAAAAGTATCACTTTACTTGGATTCCAATACAAAAACCGAAAGAGTTCAGCACGTAAAAACTGTATTTGAAAATTTTGGCATTTTTTACCATTTTTGAGCGACAGCCGCGCGGCTTAGCAAAAATCGCAAATGTGGGCCAAAATTTGTCGTCAAGGAAAGAACAAAACAAAACTTTTCCTGCATTTCGACTGCCTCCAAAAGCATAGCAAAGGCATCAGAAAATGTCTACTTCTCATTCAAGCCCTAACCCTTACCCTAGCTTGGGCACTTTCATTAAACCAATCAAAAACCTTGCCTTCACATGCTGTGTTCAAAAAGTTACCCGAATGACTCCAAACTCATCAGAAACATTGAATGTAATGCTTTAAAGCACCTTCAGTGTATCTGCACTGAATCTGCTTGACATTTCCAGTATTTCTTGTTGGGTCAACTGCAGCTGGAACTCGGCGTGAAAAAAGCATGATTTGTGGCATACTGGGGTCAGCCTCACAATTTCCACTAAAGTTTGGCTAAAAGTATCACTTTACTTGGATTCCAATACAAAAACCGAAAGAGTTCAGCACGTAAAAACTGTATTTGAAAATTTTGGCATTTTTTACCATTTTTGAGCGACAGCCGCGCGGCTTAGCAAAAATCGCAAATGTGGGCCAAAATTTTTTCGTCAAGGAAAGAACAAAACAAAACTTTTCCTGCATTTCGACTGCCTCCAAAAGCATAGCAAAGGCATCAGAAAATGTCAACTTCTCATTCAAGCCCTAACCCTAACCCTAGCTCGGGCACTTTCATTAAACCAATCAAAAACCTTGCCTTCACATGCTGTGTTCAAAAAGTTACCCGAATGACTCCAAACTCATCAGAAACATTGAATGTAATGCTTTAAAGCACCTTCAGTGTATCTGCACTGAATCTGCTTGACATTTCCAGTATTTCTTGTTGGGTCAACTGCAGCTGGAACTCGGCGTGAAAAAAGTATGATTTGTGGCATACTGGGGTCAGCATCACAATTTCCACTAAAGATTGGCTAAAAGTATCACTTTACTTGGTTTCCAATACAAAAACCGAAAGAGTTCAGCACGTGAAAACTGTATTTGAAAATTTTGGCATTTTTTACCATATTTGAGCGACAGCCGCGCGGCTTAGCAAAAATCGCAAATGTGGGCCAAAAGTTGTCGTCAAGGAAAGAACAAAACAAAACTTTTCCTGCATTTCGACTGCCTCCAAAAGCATAGCAAAGGCATCAGAAAATGTCTACTTCTCATTCAAGCCCTAACCCTTACCCTAGCTTGGGCACTTTCATTAAACCAATCAAAAACCTTGCCTTCACATGCTGTGTTCAAAAAGTTACCCGAATGACTCCAAACTCATCAGAAACATTGAATGTAATGCTTTAAAGCACCTTCAGTGTATCTGCACTGAATCTGCTTGACATTTCCAGTATTTCTTGTTGGGTCAACTGCAGCTGGAACTCGGCGTGAAAAAAGCATGATTTGTGGCATACTGGGGTCAGCCTCACAATTTCCACTAAAGTTTGGCTAAAAGTATCACTTTACTTGGATTCCAATACAAAAACCGAAAGAGTTCAGCACGTAAAAACTGTATTTGAAAATTTTGGCATTTTTTACCATTTTTGAGCGACAGCCGCGCTGCTTAGCAAAAATCGCAAATGTGGGCCAAAAGTTGTCGTCAAGGAAAGAACAAAACAAAACTTTTCCTGCATTTCGACTGCCTCCAAAAGCATAGCAAAGGCATCAGAAAATGTCTACTTCTCATTCAAGCCCTAACCCTAACCCTAGCTCGGGCACTTTCATTAAACCAATCAAAAACCTTGCCTTCACATGCTGTGTTCAAAAAGTTACCCGAATGACTCCAAACTCATCAGAAACATTGAATGTAATGCTTTAAAGCACCTTCAGCGTATCTGCACTGAATCTGCTTGACATTTCCAGTATTTCTTGTTGGGTCACATGCAGCTGGAATTCGGCGTGAAAAAAAGCATGATTTGTGGCATACTGGGTTCAGCATCACAATTTCCACTAAAGTTTGGCTAAAAGTATCACTTTACTTGGATTCCAATACAAAAACCGAAAGAGTTCAGCACGTAAAAACTGTATTTGAAAATTTTGGCATTTTTTACCATTTTTGAGCGACAGCCGCGCGGCTTAGCAAAAATCGCAAATGTGGGCCAAAAGTTGTCGTCAAGGAAAAAACAAAACAACACTTTTCCTGCATTTCGACTGCCTCCAAAAGCACAGCAAAGGCATCAGAAAATGTCTACTTCTCATTCAAGCCCTAACCCTAACCCTAGCTCGGGCACTTTTATTAAACCAATCAAAAACCTTGCCTTCACATGCTGTGTTCAAAAAGTTACCCGAATGACTCCAAACTCATCAGAAACATTGAATGTAATGCTTTAAAGCACCTTCAGCGTATCTGCACTGAATCTGCTTGACATTTCCAGTATTTCTTGTTGGGTCAACTGCAGCTGGAATTCGGCGTGAAAAAAGTATGATTTGTGGCATACTGGGGTCAGCATCACAATTTCCACTAAAGTTTGGCTAAAAGTATCACTTTACTTGGATTCCAATACAAAAACCGAAAGAGTTCAGCACGTAAAAACTGTATTTGAAAATTTTGGCATTTTTTACCATTTTTGAGCGACAGCCGCGCGGCTTAGCAAAAATCGCAAATGTGGGCCAAAATTTGTCGTCAAGGAAAGAACAAAACAAAACTTTTCCTGCATTTCGACTGCCTCCAAAAGCATAGCAAAGGCATCAGAAAATGTCTACTTCTCATTCAAGCCCTAACCCTTACCCTAGCTTGGGCACTTTCATTAAACCAATCAAAAACCTTGCCTTCACATGCTGTGTTCAAAAAGTTACCCGAATGACTCCAAACTCATCAGAAACATTGAATGTAATGCTTTAAAGCACCTTCAGTGTATCTGCACTGAATCTGCTTGACATTTCCAGTATTTCTTGTTGGGTCAACTGCAGCTGGAACTCGGCGTGAAAAAAGCATGATTTGTGGCATACTGGGGTCAGCATCACAATTTCCACTAAAGTTTGGCTAAAAGTATCACTTTACTTGGATTCCAATACAAAAACCGAAAGAGTTCAGCACGTAAAAACTGTATTTGAAAATTTTGGCATTTTTTACCATTTTTGAGCGACAGCCGCGCGGCTTAGCAAAAATCGCAAATGTGGGCCAAAATTTGTCGTCAAGGAAAGAACAAAACAAAACTTTTCCTGCATTTCGACTGCCTCCAAAAGCATAGCAAAGGCATCAGAAAATGTCTACTTCTCATTCAAGCCCTAACCCTTACCCTAGCTTGGGCACTTTCATTAAACCAATCAAAAACCTTGCCTTCACATGCTGTGTTCAAAAAGTTACCCGAATGACTCCAAACTCATCAGAAACATTGAATGTAATGCTTTAAAGCACCTTCAGTGTATCTGCACTGAATCTGCTTGACATTTCCAGTATTTCTTGTTGGGTCAACTGCAGCTGGAACTCGGCGTGAAAAAAGCATGATTTGTGGCATACTGGGGTCAGCCTCACAATTTCCACTAAAGTTTGGCTAAAAGTATCACTTTACTTGGATTCCAATACAAAAACCGAAAGAGTTCAGCACGTAAAAACTGTATTTGAAAATTTTGGCATTTTTTACCATTTTTGAGCGACAGCCGCGCGGCTTAGCAAAAATCGCAAATGTGGGCCAAAATTTTTTCGTCAAGGAAAGAACAAAACAAAACTTTTCCTGCATTTCGACTGCCTCCAAAAGCATAGCAAAGGCATCAGAAAATGTCAACTTCTCATTCAAGCCCTAACCCTAACCCTAGCTCGGGCACTTTCATTAAACCAATCAAAAACCTTGCCTTCACATGCTGTGTTCAAAAAGTTACCCGAATGACTCCAAACTCATCAGAAACATTGAATGTAATGCTTTAAAGCACCTTCAGTGTATCTGCACTGAATCTGCTTGACATTTCCAGTATTTCTTGTTGGGTCAACTGCAGCTGGAACTCGGCGTGAAAAAAGTATGATTTGTGGCATACTGGGGTCAGCATCACAATTTCCACTAAAGATTGGCTAAAAGTATCACTTTACTTGGTTTCCAATACAAAAACCGAAAGAGTTCAGCACGTGAAAACTGTATTTGAAAATTTTGGCATTTTTTACCATATTTGAGCGACAGCCGCGCGGCTTAGCAAAAATCGCAAATGTGGGCCAAAAGTTGTCGTCAAGGAAAGAACAAAACAAAACTTTTCCTGCATTTCGACTGCCTCCAAAAGCATAGCAAAGGCATCAGAAAATGTCTACTTCTCATTCAAGCCCTAACCCTTACCCTAGCTTGGGCACTTTCATTAAACCAATCAAAAACCTTGCCTTCACATGCTGTGTTCAAAAAGTTACCCGAATGACTCCAAACTCATCAGAAACATTGAATGTAATGCTTTAAAGCACCTTCAGTGTATCTGCACTGAATCTGCTTGACATTTCCAGTATTTCTTGTTGGGTCAACTGCAGCTGGAACTCGGCGTGAAAAAAGCATGATTTGTGGCATACTGGGGTCAGCCTCACAATTTCCACTAAAGTTTGGCTAAAAGTATCACTTTACTTGGATTCCAATACAAAAACCGAAAGAGTTCAGCACGTAAAAACTGTATTTGAAAATTTTGGCATTTTTTACCATTTTTGAGCGACAGCCGCGCTGCTTAGCAAAAATCGCAAATGTGGGCCAAAAGTTGTCGTCAAGGAAAGAACAAAACAAAACTTTTCCTGCATTTCGACTGCCTCCAAAAGCATAGCAAAGGCATCAGAAAATGTCTACTTCTCATTCAAGCCCTAACCCTAACCCTAGCTCGGGCACTTTCATTAAACCAATCAAAAACCTTGCCTTCACATGCTGTGTTCAAAAAGTTACCCGAATGACTCCAAACTCATCAGAAACATTGAATGTAATGCTTTAAAGCACCTTCAGCGTATCTGCACTGAATCTGCTTGACATTTCCAGTATTTCTTGTTGGGTCACATGCAGCTGGAATTCGGCGTGAAAAAAAGCATGATTTGTGGCATACTGGGTTCAGCATCACAATTTCCACTAAAGTTTGGCTAAAAGTATCACTTTACTTGGATTCCAATACAAAAACCGAAAGAGTTCAGCACGTAAAAACTGTATTTGAAAATTTTGGCATTTTTTACCATTTTTGAGCGACAGCCGCGCGGCTTAGCAAAAATCGCAAATGTGGGCCAAAAGTTGTCGTCAAGGAAAAAACAAAACAACACTTTTCCTGCATTTCGACTGCCTCCAAAAGCACAGCAAAGGCATCAGAAAATGTCTACTTCTCATTCAAGCCCTAACCCTAACCCTAGCTCGGGCACTTTTATTAAACCAATCAAAAACCTTGCCTTCACATGCTGTGTTCAAAAAGTTACCCGAATGACTCCAAACTCATCAGAAACATTGAATGTAATGCTTTAAAGCACCTTCAGCGTATCTGCACTGAATCTGCTTGACATTTCCAGTATTTCTTGTTGGGTCAACTGCAGCTGGATTTCGGCGTGAAAAAAGTATGATTTGTGGCATACTGGGGTCAGCATCACAATTTCCACTAAAGTTTGGCTAAAAGTATCACTTTACTTGGATTCCAATACAAAAACCGAAAGAGTTCAGCACGTAAAAACTGTATTTGAAAATTTTGGCATTTTTTACCATTTTTGAGCGACAGCCGCGCGGCTTAGCAAAAATCGCAAATGTGGGCCAAAATTTGTCGTCAAGGAAAGAACAAAACAAAACTTTTCCTGCATTTCGACTGCCTCCAAAAGCATAGCAAAGGCATCAGAAAATGTCTACTTCTCATTCAAGCCCTAACCCTTACCCTAGCTTGGGCACTTTCATTAAACCAATCAAAAACCTTGCCTTCACATGCTGTGTTCAAAAAGTTACCCGAATGACTCCAAACTCATCAGAAACATTGAATGTAATGCTTTAAAGCACCTTCAGTGTATCTGCACTGAATCTGCTTGACATTTCCAGTATTTCTTGTTGGGTCAACTGCAGCTGGAACTCGGCGTGAAAAAAGCATGATTTGTGGCATACTGGGGTCAGCATCACAATTTCCACTAAAGTTTGGCTAAAAGTATCACTTTACTTGGATTCCAATACAAAAACCGAAAGAGTTCAGCACGTAAAAACTGTATTTGAAAATTTTGGCATTTTTTACCATTTTTGAGCGACAGCCGCGCTGCTTAGCAAAAATCGCAAATGTGGGCCAAAATTTTTTCGTCAAGGAGAGAACAAAACAAAACTTTTCCTGCATTTCGACTGCCTCCAAAAGCATAGCAAAGGCATCAGAAAATGTCTACTTCTCATTCAAGCCCTAACCCTAACCCTAGCTCGGGCACTTTCATTAAACCAATCAAAAACCTTGCCTTCACATGCTGTGTTCAAAAAGTTACCCGAATGACTCCAAACTCATCAGAAACATTGAATGGAATGCTTTAAAGCACCTTCAGTGTATCTGTACTGAATCTGCTTGACATTTCCAGTATTTCTTGTTGGGTCAACTGCAGCTGGAATTCGGCGTGAAAAAAGTATGATTTGTGGCATACTGGGGTCAGCATCACAATTTCCACTAAAGTTTGGCTAAAAGTATCACTTTACTTGGATTCCAATACAAAAACCGAAAGAGTTCAGCACGTAAAAACTGTATTTGAAAATTTTGGCATTTTTTACCATTTTTGAGCGACAGCCGCGCTGCTTAGCAAAAATCGCAAATGTGGGCCAAAAGTTGTCGTCAAGGAAAAAAATAAACAACACTTTTCCTGCATTTCGACTGCCTCCAAAAGCACAGCAAAGGCATCAGAAAATGTCTACTTCTCATTCAAGCCCTAACCCTAACCCTAGCTCGGGCACTTTCATTAAACCAATCAAAAACCTTGCCTTCACATGCTGTGTTCAAAAAGTTACCCGAATGACTCCAAACTCATCAGAAACATTGAATGTAATGCTTTAAAGCACCTTCAGTGTATCTGCACTGAATCTGCTTGACATTTCCAGTATTTCTTGTTGGGTCAACTGCAGCTGGAATTCGGCGTGAAAAAAGTATGATTTGTGGCATACTGGGGTCAGCATCACAATTTCCACTAAAGTTTGGCTAAAAGTATCACTTTACTTGGATTCCAATACAAAAACCGAAAGAGTTCAGCACGTAAAAACTGTATTTGAAAATTTTGGCATTTTTTACCATTTTTGAGCGACAGCCGCGCTGCTTAGCAAAAATCGCAAATGTGGGCCAAAAGTTGTCGTCAAGGAAAAAAATAAACAACACTTTTCCTGCATTTCGACTGCCTCCAAAAGCACAGCAAAGGCATCAGAAAATGTCTACTTCTCATTCAAGCCCTAACCCTAACCCTAGCTCGGGCACTTTCATTAAACCAATCAAAAACCTTGCCTTCACATGCTGTGTTCAAAAAGTTACCCGAATGACTCCAAACTCATCAGAAACATTGAATGTAATGCTTTAAAGCACCTTCAGCGTATCTGCACTGAATCTGCTTGACATTTCCAGTATTTCTTGTTGGGTCACATGCAGCTGGAATTCGGCGTGAAAAAAAGCATGATTTGTGGCATACTGGGTTCAGCATCACAATTTCCACTAAAGTTTGGCTAAAAGTATCACTTTACTTGGATTCCAATACAAAAACCGAAAGAGTTCAGCACGTAAAAACTGTATTTGAAAATTTTGGCATTTTTTACCATTTTTGAGCGACAGCCGCGCGGCTTAGCAAAAATCGCAAATGTGGGCCAAAAGTTGTCGTCAAGGAAAAAACAAAACAACACTTTTCCTGCATTTCGACTGCCTCCAAAAGCACAGCAAAGGCATCAGAAAATGTCTACTTCTCATTCAAGCCCTAACCCTAACCCTAGCTCGGGCACTTTTATTAAACCAATCAAAAACCTTGCCTTCACATGCTGTGTTCAAAAAGTTACCCGAATGACTCCAAACTCATCAGAAACATTGAATGTAATGCTTTAAAGCACCTTCAGCGTATCTGCACTGAATCTGCTTGACATTTCCAGTATTTCTTGTTGGGTCAACTGCAGCTGGAATTCGGCGTGAAAAAAGTATGATTTGTGGCATACTGGGGTCAGCATCACAATTTCCACTAAAGTTTGGCTAAAAGTATCACTTTACTTGGATTCCAATACAAAAACCGAAAGAGTTCAGCACGTAAAAACTGTATTTGAAAATTTTGGCATTTTTTACCATTTTTGAGCGACAGCCGCGCGGCTTAGCAAAAATCGCAAATGTGGGCCAAAATTTGTCGTCAAGGAAAGAACAAAACAAAACTTTTCCTGCATTTCGACTGCCTCCAAAAGCATAGCAAAGGCATCAGAAAATGTCTACTTCTCATTCAAGCCCTAACCCTTACCCTAGCTTGGGCACTTTCATTAAACCAATCAAAAACCTTGCCTTCACATGCTGTGTTCAAAAAGTTACCCGAATGACTCCAAACTCATCAGAAACATTGAATGTAATGCTTTAAAGCACCTTCAGTGTATCTGCAATGAATCTGCTTGACATTTCCAGTATTTCTTGTTGGGTCAACTGCAGCTGGAACTCGGCGTGAAAAAAGCATGATTTGTGGCATACTGGGGTCAGCATCACAATTTCCACTAAAGTTTGGCTAAAAGTATCACTTTACTTGGATTCCAATACAAAAACCGAAAGAGTTCAGCACGTAAAAACTGTATTTGAAAATTTTGGCATTTTTTACCATTTTTGAGCGACAGCCGCGCGGCTTAGCAAAAATCGCAAATGTGGGCCAAAATTTGTCGTCAAGGAAAGAACAAAACAAAACTTTTCCTGCATTTCGACTGCCTCCAAAAGCATAGCAAAGGCATCAGAAAATGTCTACTTCTCATTCAAGCCCTAACCCTTACCCTAGCTTGGGCACTTTCATTAAACCAATCAAAAACCTTGCCTTCACATGCTGTGTTCAAAAAGTTACCCGAATGACTCCAAACTCATCAGAAACATTGAATGTAATGCTTTAAAGCACCTTCAGTGTATCTGCACTGAATCTGCTTGACATTTCCAGTATTTCTTGTTGGGTCAACTGCAGCTGGAACTCGGCGTGAAAAAAGCATGATTTGTGGCATACTGGGGTCAGCCTCACAATTTCCACTAAAGTTTGGCTAAAAGTATCACTTTACTTGGATTCCAATACAAAAACCGAAAGAGTTCAGCACGTAAAAACTGTATTTGAAAATTTTGGCATTTTTTACCATTTTTGAGCGACAGCCGCGCGGCTTAGCAAAAATCGCAAATGTGGGCCAAAATTTTTTCGTCAAGGAAAGAACAAAACAAAACTTTTCCTGCATTTCGACTGCCTCCAAAAGCATAGCAAAGGCATCAGAAAATGTCAACTTCTCATTCAAGCCCTAACCCTAACCCTAGCTCGGGCACTTTCATTAAACCAATCAAAAACCTTGCCTTCACATGCTGTGTTCAAAAAGTTACCCGAATGACTCCAAACTCATCAGAAACATTGAATGTAATGCTTTAAAGCACCTTCAGTGTATCTGCACTGAATCTGCTTGACATTTCCAGTATTTCTTGTTGGGTCAACTGCAGCTGGAACTCGGCGTGAAAAAAGTATGATTTGTGGCATACTGGGGTCAGCATCACAATTTCCACTAAAGATTGGCTAAAAGTATCACTTTACTTGGTTTCCAATACAAAAACCGAAAGAGTTCAGCACGTGAAAACTGTATTTGAAAATTTTGGCATTTTTTACCATATTTGAGCGACAGCCGCGCGGCTTAGCAAAAATCGCAAATGTGGGCCAAAAGTTGTCGTCAAGGAAAGAACAAAACAAAACTTTTCCTGCATTTCGACTGCCTCCAAAAGCATAGCAAAGGCATCAGAAAATGTCTACTTCTCATTCAAGCCCTAACCCTTACCCTAGCTTGGGCACTTTCATTAAACCAATCAAAAACCTTGCCTTCACATGCTGTGTTCAAAAAGTTACCCGAATGACTCCAAACTCATCAGAAACATTGAATGTAATGCTTTAAAGCACCTTCAGTGTATCTGCACTGAATCTGCTTGACATTTCCAGTATTTCTTGTTGGGTCAACTGCAGCTGGAACTCGACGTGAAAAAAGCATGATTTGTGGCATACTGGGGTCAGCCTCACAATTTCCACTAAAGTTTGGCTAAAAGTATCACTTTACTTGGATTCCAATACAAAAACCGAAAGAGTTCAGCACGTAAAAACTGTATTTGAAAATTTTGGCATTTTTTACCATTTTTGAGCGACAGCCGCGCGGCTTAGCAAAAATCGCAAATGTGGGCCAAAATTTTTTCGTCAAGGAAAGAACAAAACAAAACTTTTCCTGCATTTCGACTGCCTCCAAAAGCATAGCAAAGGCATCAGAAAATGTCTACTTCTCATTCAAGCCCTAACCCTAAACCTAGCTCGGGCACTTTCATTAAACCAATCAAAAACCTTGCCTTCACATGCTGTGTTCAAAAAGTTACCCGAATGACTCCAAACTCATCAGAAACATTGAATGGAATGCTTTAAAGCACCTTCAGTGTATCTGCACTGAATCTGCTTGACATTTCCAGTATTTCTTGTTGGGTCAACTGCAGCTGGAATTCGGCGTGAAAAAAGTATGATTTGTGGCATACTGGGGTCAGCATCACAATTTCCACTAAAGTTTGGCTAAAAGTATCACTTTACTTGGATTCCAATACAAAAACCGAAAGAGTTCAGCACGTAAAAACTGTATTTGAAAATTTTGGCATTTTTTACCATTTTTGAGCGACAGCCGCGCTGCTTAGCAAAAATCGCAAATGTGGGCCAAAAGTTGTCGTCAAGGAAAGAACAAAACAAAACTTTTCCTGCATTTCGACTGCCTCCAAAAGCATAGCAAAGGCATCAGAAAATGTCTACTTCTCATTCAAGCCCTAACCCTAACCCTAGCTCGGGCACTTTCATTAAACCAATCAAAAACCTTGCCTTCACATGCTGTGTTCAAAAAGTTACCCGAATGACTCCAAACTCATCTGAAACATTGAATGTAATGCTTTAAAGCACCTTCAGCGTATCTGCACTGAATCTGCTTGACATTTCCAGTATTTCTTGTTGGGTCACATGCAGCTGGAATTCGGCGTGAAAAAAAGCATGATTTGTGGCATACTGGGTTCAGCATCACAATTTCCACTAAAGTTTGGCTAAAAGTATCACTTTACTTGGATTCCAATACAAAAAGCGAAAGAGTTCAGCACGTAAAAACTGTATTTGAAAATTTTGGCATTTTTTACCATTTTTGAGCGACAGCCGCGCGGCTTAGCAAAAATCGCAAATGTGGGCCAAAAGTTGTCGTCAAGGAAAAAACAAAACAACACTTTTCCTGCATTTCGACTGCCTCCAAAAGCACAGCAAAGGCATCAGAAAATGTCTACTTCTCATTCAAGCCCTAACCCTAACCCTAGCTCGGGCACTTTTATTAAACCAATCAAAAACCTTGCCTTCACATGCTGTGTTCAAAAAGTTACCCGAATGACTCCAAACTCATCAGAAACATTGAATGTAATGCTTTAAAGCACCTTCAGTGTATCTGCACTGAATCTGCTTGACATTTCCAGTATTTCTTGTTGGGTCAACTGCAGCTGGAACTCGGCGTGAAAAAAGCATGATTTGTGGCATACTGGGGTCAGCCTCACAATTTCCACTAAAGTTTGGCTAAAAGTATCACTTTACTTGGATTCCAATACAAAAACCGAAAGAGTTCAGCACGTAAAAACTGTATTTGAAAATTTTGGCATTTTTTACCATTTTTGAGCGACAGCCGCGCGGCTTAGCAAAAATCGCAAATGTGGGCCAAAATTTTTTCGTCAAGGAAAGAACAAAACAAAACTTTTCCTGCATTTCGACTGCCTCCAAAAGCATAGCAAAGGCATCAGAAAATGTCTACTTCTCATTCAAGCCCTAACCCTAACCCTAGCTCGGGCACTTTCATTAAACCAATCAAAAACCTTGCCTTCACATGCTGTGTTCAAAAAGTTACCCGAATGACTCCAAACTCATCAGAAACATTGAATGGAATGCTTTAAAGCACCTTCAGTGTATCTGCACTGAATCTGCTTGACATTTCCAGTATTTCTTGTTGGGCCAACTGCAGCTGGAATTCGGCGTGAAAAAAGTATGATTTGTGGCATACTGGGGTCAGCATCACAATTTCCACTAAAGTTTTGCTAAAAGTATCACTTTACTTGGATTCCAATACAAAAACCGAAAGAGTTCAGCACGTAAAAACTGTATTTGAAAATTTTGGCATTTTTTACCATTTTTGAGAGACAGCCGCGCGGCTTAGCAAAAATCGCAAATGTGGGCCAAAATTTGTATTCAAGGAAAGAACAAAACAAAACTTTTCCTCCATTTCGACTGCCTCCAAAAGCATACCAAAGGCATCAGAAAATGTCTACTTCTCATTCAAGCCATAACCCTAACCCTAGCTCGGGCACTTTCATTAAACCAATCAAAAACCTTGCCTTCACATGCTGTGTTCAAAAAGTTACCCGAATGACTCCAAACTCATCAGAACCATTGAATGTAATGCTTTAAAGCACCTTCAGCGTATCTGCACTGAATCTGCTTGACATTTCCAGTATTTCTTGTTGGGCCAACTGCAGCTGGAATTCGGCGTGAAAAAAGTATGATTTGTGGCATACTGGGGTCAGCATCACAATTTCCACTAAAGTTTGGCTAAAAGTATCACTTTACTTGGATTCCAATGCAAAAACCGAAAGAGTTCAGGACGTAAAAACTGTATTTGAAAATTTTGGCATTTTTTACCATTTTTGAGCGACAGCCGCGCGGCTTAGCAAAAATCGCAAATGTGGGCCAAAAGTTGTCGTCAAGGAAAAAACAAAACAACACTTTTCCTGCATTTCGACTGCCTCCAAAAGCACAGCAAAGGCATCAGAAAATGTCTACTTCTCATTCAAGCCCTAACCCTAACCCTAGCTCGGGCACTTTCATTAAACCAATCAAAAACCTTGCCTTCACATGCTGTGTTCAAAAAGTTACCCGAATGACTCCAAACTCATCAGAAACATTGAATGGAATGCTTTAAAGCACCTTCAGCGTATCTGCACTGAATCTGCTTGACATTTCCAGTATTTCTTGTTGGGCCAACTGCAGCTGGAATTCGGCGTGAAAAAAGTATGATTTGTGGCATACTGGGGTCAGCATCACAATTTCCACTAAAGTTTGGCTAAAAGTATCACTTTACTTGGATTCCAATACAAAAACCGAAAGAGTTCAGCACGTAAAAACTGTATTTGAAAATTTTGGCATTTTTTACCATTTTTGAGAGACAGCCGCGCGGCTTAGCAAAAATCGCAAATGTGGGCCAAAATTTGTATTCAAGGAAAGAACAAAACAAAACTTTTCCTCCATTTCGACTGCCTCCAAAAGCATACCAAAGGCATCAGAAAATGTCTACTTCTTATTCAAGCCATAACCCTAACCCTAGCTCGGGCACTTTCATTAAACCAATCAAAAACCTTGCCTTCACATGCTGTGTTCAAAAAGTTACCCGAATGACTCCAAACTCATCAGAAACATTGAATGTAATGCTTTAAAGCACCTTCAGTGTATCTGCACTGAATCTGCTTGACATTTCCAGTATTTCTTGTTGGGCCAACTGCAGCTGGAATTCGGCGTGAAAAAAGTATGATTTGTGGCATACTGGGGTCAGCATCACAATTTCCACTAAAGTTTGGCTAAAAGTATCACTTTACTTGGATTCCAATGCAAAAACCGAAAGAGTTCAGGACGTAAAAACTGTATTTGAAAATTTTGGCATTTTTTACCATTTTTGAGCGACAGCCGCGCGGCTTAGCAAAAATCGCAAATGTGGGCCAAAAGTTGTCGTCAAGGAAAAAACAAAACAACACTTTTCCTGCATTTCGACTGCCTCCAAAAGCACAGCAAAGGCATCAGAAAATGTCTACTTGTCATTCAAGCCCTAACCCTAACCCTAGCTCGGGCACTTTCATTAAACCAATCAAAAACCTTGCCTTCACATGCTGTGTTCAAAAAGTTACCCGAATGACTCCAAACTCATCAGAAACATTGAATGTAATGTTTTAAAGCACCTTCAGCGTATCTGCACTGAATCTGCTTGACATTTCCAGTATTTCTTGTTGGGCCAACTGCAGCTGGAATTCGGCGTGAAAAAAGTATGATTTGTGGCATACTGGGGTCAGCATCACAATTTCCACTAAAGTTTTGCTAAAAGTATCACTTTACTTGGATTCCAATACAAAAACCGAAAGAGTTCAGCACGTAAAAACTGTATTTGAAAATTTTGGCATTTTTTACCATTTTTGAGCGACAGCCGCGCGGCTTAGCAAAAATCGCAAATTTGGGCCAAAAGTTGTCGTCAAGGAAACAACAAAACAACACTTTTCCTGCATTTCGACTGCCTCCAAAAGCACAACAAAGGCATCAGAAAATGTATACTTCTCATTCAAGCCCTAGCCCTAACCCTAGCTCGGGCACTTTCATTAAACCAATCAAAAACCTTGCCTTCACATGCTGTGTTCAAAAAGTTACCCGAATGACTCCAAACTCATCAGAAACATTGAATGTAATGCTTTAAAGCACCTTCAGCGTATCTGCACTGAATCTGCTTGACATTTCCAGTATTTCTTGTTGGGTCAACTGCAGCTGGAATTCGGCGTGAAAAAAGTATGATTTGTGGCATACTGGGGTCAGCATCACAATTTCCACTAAAGTTTGGCTAAAAGTATCACTTTACTTGGATTCCAATACAAAAACCGAAAGAGTTCAGGACGTAAAAACTGTATTTGAAAATTTTGGCATTTTTTACCATTTTTGAGCGACAGCCGCGCGGCTTAGCAAAAATCGCAAATGTGGGCCAAAATTTGTCGTCAAGGAAAGAACAAAACAAAACTTTTCCTGCATTTCGACTGCCTCCAAAAGCATAGCAAAGGCATCAGAAAATGTCTACTTCTCATTCAAGCCCTAACGCTTACCCTAGCTTGGGCACTTTCATTAAACCAATCAAAAACCTTGCCTTCACATGCTGTGTTCAAAAAGTTACCCGAATGACTCCAAACTCATCAGAAACATTGAATGTAATGCTTTAAAGCACCTTCAGTGTATCTGCACTGAATCTGCTTGACATTTCCAGTATTTCTTGTTGGGTCAACTGCAGCTGGAACTCGGCGTGAAAAAAGCATGATTTGTGGCATACTGGGGTCAGCATCACAATTTCCACTAAAGTTTGGCTAAACGTATCACTTTACTTGGATTCCAATACAAAAACCGAAAGAGTTCAGCACGTAAAAACTGTATTTGAAAATTTTGGCATTTTTTACCATTTTTGAGCGACAGCCGCGCTGCTTAGCAAAAATCGCAAATGTGGGCCAAAATTTTTTCGTCAAGGAAAGAACAAAACAAAACTTTTCCTGCATTTCGACTGCCTCCAAAAGCATAGCAAAGGCATCAGAAAATGTCTACTTCTCATTCAAGCCCTAACCCTAACCCTAGCTCGGGCACTTTCATTAAACCAATCAAAAACCTTGCCTTCACATGCTGTGTTCAAAAAGTTACCCGAATGACTCCAAACTCATCAGAAACATTGAATGTAATGCTTTAAAGCACCTTCAGCGTATCTGCACTGAATCTGCTTGACATTTCCAGTATTTCTTGTTGGGTCACATGCAGCTGGAATTCGGCGTGAAAAAAAGCATGATTTGTGGCATACTGGGTTCAGCATCACAATTTCCACTAAAGTTTGGCTAAAAGTATCACTTTACTTGGATTCCAATACAAAAACCGAAAGAGTTCAGCACGTAAAAACTGTATTTGAAAATTTTGGCATTTTTTACCATTTTTGAGCGACAGCCGCGCGGCTTAGCAAAAATCGCAAATGTGGGCCAAAATTTGTATTCAAGGAAAGAACAAAACAAAACTTTTCCTCCATTTCGACTGCCTCCAAAAGCATACCAAAGGCATCAGAAAATGTCTACTTCTCATTCAAGCCATAACCCTAACCCTAGCTCGGGCACTTTCATTAAACCAATCAAAAACCTTGCCTTCACATGCTGTGTTCAAAAAGTTACCCGAATGACTCCAAACTCATCAGAAACATTGAATGTAATGCTTTAAAGCACCTTCAGCGTATCTGCACTGAATCTGCTTGACATTTCCAGTATTTCTTGTTGGGCCAACTGCAGCTGGAATTCGGCGTGAAAAAAGTATGATTTGTGGCATACTGGGGTCAGCATCACAATTTCCACTAAAGTTTGGCTAAAAGTATCACTTTACTTGGATTCCAATACAAAAACCGAAAGAGTTCAGCACGTAAAAACTGTATTTGAAAATTTTGGCATTTTTTACCATTTTTGAGCGACAGCCGCGCGGCTTAGCAAAAATCGCAAATTTGGGCCAAAAGTTGTCGTCAAGGAAACAACTAAACAACACTTTTCCTGCATTTCGACTGCCTCCAAAAGCACAACAAAGGCATCAGAAAATGTCTACTTCTCATTCAAGCCCTAGCCCTAACCCTAGCTCGGGCACTTTCATTAAACCAATCAAAAACCTTGCCTTCACATGCTGTGTTCAAAAAGTTACCCGAATGACTCCAAACTCATCAGAAACATTGAATGTAATGCTTTAAAGCACCTTCAGCGTATCTGCACTGAATCTGCTTGACATTTCCAGTATTTCTTGTTGGGCCAACTGCAGCTGGAATTCGGCGTGAAAAAAGTATGATTTGTGGCATACTGGGGTCAGCATCACAATTTCCACTAAAGTTTGGCTAAAAGTATCACTTTACTTGGATTCCAATACAAAAACCGAAAGAGTTCAGGATGTAAAAAGTGTATTTGAAAATTTTGGCATTTTTTACCATTTTTGAGCGACAGCCGCGCGGCTTAGCAAAAATCGCAAATGTGGGCCAAAAGTTGTCGTCAAGGAAAAAACAAAACAACACTTTTCCTGCATTTCGACTGCCTCCAAAAGCACAGCAAAGGCATCAGAAAATGTCTACTTCTCATTCAAGCCCTAACCCTAACCCTAGCTCGGGCACTTTCATTAAACCAATCAAAAACCTTGCCTTCACATGCTGTGTTCAAAAAGTTACCCGAATGACTCCAAACTCATCAGAAACATTGAATGTAATGCTTTAAAGCACCTTCAGCGTATCTGCACTGAATCTGCTTGACATTTCCAGTATTTCTTGTTGGGCCAACTGCAGCTGGAATTCGGCGTGAAAAAAGTATGATTTGTGGCATACTGGGGTCAGCATCACAATTTCCACTAAAGTTTTGCTAAAAGTATCACTTTACTTGGATTCCAATACAAAAACCGAAAGAGTTCAGCACGTAAAAACTGTATTTGAAAATTTTGGCATTTTTTACCATTTTTGAGCGACAGCCGCGCGGCTTAGCAAAAATCGCAAATTTGGGCCAAAAGTTGTCGTCAAGGAAACAACAAAACAACACTTTTCCTGCATTTCGACTGCCTCCAAAAGCACAACAAAGGCATCAGAAAATGTCTACTTCTCATTCAAGCCCTAGCCCTAACCCTAGCTCGGGCACTTTCATTAAACCAATCAAAAACCTTGCCTTCACATGCTGTGTTCATAAAGTTACCCGAATGACTCCAAACTCATCAGAAACATTGAATGTAATGCTTTAAAGCACCTTCTGCGTATCTGCACTGAATCTGCTTGACATTTCCAGTATTTCTTGTTGGGTCAACTGCAGCTGGAATTCGGCGTGAAAAAAGTATGATTTGTGGCATACTGGGGTCAGCATCACAATTTCCACTAAAGTTTGGCTAAAAGTATCACTTTACTTGGATTCCAATACAAAAACCGAAAGAGTTCAGCACGTAAAAACTGTATTTGAAAATTTTGGCATTTTTTACCATTTTTGAGCGACAGCCGCGCGGCTTAGCAAAAATCGCAAATGTGGGCCAAAATTTGTCGTCAAGGAAAGAACAACACAAAACTTTTCCTGCATTTCGACTGCCTCCAAAAGCATAGCAAAGGCATCAGAAAATGTCTACTTCTCATTCAAGCCCTAACCCTTACCCTAGCTTGGGCACTTTCATTAAACCAATCAAAAACCTTGCCTTCACATGCTGTGTTCAAAAAGTTACCCGAATGACTCCAAACTCATCAGAAACATTGAATGTAATGCTTTAAAGCACCTTCAGCGTATCTGCACTGAATCTGCTTGACATTTCCAGTATTTCTTGTTGGGCCAACTGCAGCTGGAATTCGGCGTGAAAAAAGTATGATTTGTGGCATACTGGGGTCAGCATCACAATTTCCACTAAAGTTTGGCTAAAAGTATCACTTTACTTGGATTCCAATACAAAAACCGAAAGAGTTCAGCACGAAAAAACTGTATTTGAAAATTTTGGCATTTTTTACCATTTTTGAGCGACAGCCGCGCGGCTTAGCAAAAATCGCAAATTTGGGCCAAAAGTTGTCGTCAAGGAAACAACAAAACAACACTTTTCCTGCATTTCGACTGCCTCCAAAAGCACAACAAAGGCATCAGAAAATGTCTACTTCTCATTCAAGCCCTAGCCCTAACCCTAGCTCGGGCACTTTCATTAAACCAATCAAAAACCTTGCCTTCACATGCTGTGTTCAAAAAGTTACCCGAATGACTCCAAACTCATCAGAAACATTGAATGTAATGCTTTAAAGCACCTTCTGCGTATCTGCACTGAATCTGCTTGACATTTCCAGTATTTCTTGTTGGGTCAACTGCAGCTGGAATTCGGCGTGAAAAAAGTATGATTTGTGGCATACTGGGGTCAGCATCACAATTTCCACTAAAGTTTGGCTAAAAGTATCACTTTACTTGGATTCCAATACAAAAACCGAAAGAGTTCAGCACGTAAAAACTGTATTTGAAAATTTTGGCATTTTTTACCATTTTTGAGCGACAGCCGCGCGGCTTAGCAAAAATCGCAAATGTGGGCCAAAATTTGTCGTCAAGGAAAGAACAACACAAAACTTTTCCTGCATTTCGACTGCCTCCAAAAGCATAGCAAAGGCATCAGAAATTGTCTACTTCTCATTCAAGCCCTAACCCTTACCCTAGCTTGGGCACTTTCATTAAACCAATCAAAAACCTTGCCTTCACATGCTGTGTTCAAAAAGTTACCCGAATGACTCCAAACTCATCAGAAACATTGAATGTAATGCTTTAAAGCACCTTCAGCGTATCTGCACTGAATCTGCTTGACATTTCCAGTATTTCTTGTTGGGCCAACTGCAGCTGGAATTCGGCGTGAAAAAAGTATGATTTGTGGCATACTGGGGTCAGCATCACAATTTCCACTAAAGTTTGGCTAAAAGTATCACTTTACTTGGATTCCAATACAAAAACCGAAAGAGTTCAGCACGAAAAAACTGTATTTGAAAATTTTGGCATTTTTTACCATTTTTGAGCGACAGCCGCGCGGCTTAGCAAAAATCGCAAATGTGGGCCAAAAGTTGTCGTCAAGGAAAAAACAAAACAACACTTTTCCTGCATTTCGACTGCCTCCAAAAGCACAGCAAAGGCATCAGAAAATGTCTACTTCTCATTCAAGCCCTAACCCTAACCCTAGCTCGGGCACTTTCATTAAACCAATCAAAAACCTTGCCTTCACATGCTGTGTTCAAAAAGTTACCCGAATGACTCCAAACTCATCAGAAACATTGAATGTAATGCTTTAAAGCACCTTCAGCGTATCTGCACTGAATCTGCTTGACATTTCCAGTATTTCTTGTTGGGCCAACTGCAGCTGGAATTCGGCGTGAAAAAAGTATGATTTGTGGCATACTGGGGTCAGCATCACAATTTCCACTAAAGTTTTGCTAAAAGTATCACTTTACTTGGATTCCAATACAAAAACCGAAAGAGTTCAGCACGTAAAAACTGTATTTGAAAATTTTGGCATTTTTTACCATTTTTGAGAGACAGCCGCGCGGCTTAGCAAAAATCGCAAATGTGGGCCAAAATTTGTATTCAAGGAAAGAACAAAACAAAACTTTTCCTCCATTTCGACTGCCTCCAAAAGCACAGCAAAGGCATCAGAAAATGTCTACTTCTCATTCAAGCCATAACCCTAACCCTAGCTCGGGCACTTTCATTAAACCAATCAAAAACCTTGCCTTCACATGCTGTGTTCAAAAAGTTACCCAAATGACTCCAAACTCATCAGAAACATTGAATGTAATGCTTTAAAGCACCTTCAGCGTATCTGCACTGAATCTGCTTGACATTTCCAGTATTTCTTGTTGGGCCAACTGCAGCTGGAATTCGGCGTGAAAAAAGTATGATTTGTGGCATACTGGGGTCAGCATCACAATTTCCACTAAAGTTTTGCTAAAAGTATCACTTTACTTGGATTCCAATACAAAAACCGAAAGAGTTCAGCACGTAAAAACTGTATTTGAAAATTTTGGCATTTTTTACCATTTTTGAGCGACAGCCGCGTGGCATAGCAAAAATCGCAAATGTGGGCCAAAATTTGTATTCAAGGAAAGAACAAAACAAAACTTTTCCTCCATTTCGACTGCCTCCAAAAGCATACCAAAGGCATCAGAAAATGTCTACTTCTCATTCAAGCCATAACCCTAACCCTAGCTCGGGCACTTTCATTAAACCAATCAAAAACCTTGCCTTCACATGCTGTGTTCAAAAAGTTACCCGAATGACTCCAAACTCATCAGAAACATTGAATGTAATGCTTTAAAGCACCTTCAGCGTATCTGCACTGAATCTGCTTGACATTTCCAGTATTTCTTGTTGGGCCAACTGCAGCTGGAATTCGGCGTGAAAAAAGTATGATTTGTGGCATACTGGGGTCAGCATCACAATTTTCACTAAAGTTTGGCTAAAAGTATCACTTTACTTGGATTCCAATACAAAAACCGAAAGAGTTCAGCACGTAAAAACTGTATTTGAAAATTTTGGCATTTTTTACCATTTTTGAGCGACAGCCGCGCGGCTTAGCAAAAATCGCAAATTTGGGCCAAAAGTTGTCGTCAAGGAAACAACTAAACAACACTTTTCCTGCATTTCGACTGCCTCCAAAAGCACAACAAAGGCATCAGAAAATGTCTACTTCTCATTCAAGCCCTAGCCCTAACCCTAGCTCGGGCACTTTCATTAAACCAATCAAAAACCTTGCCTTCACATGCTGTGTTCAAAAAGTTACCCGAATGACTCCAAACTCATCAGAAACATTGAATGTAATGCTTTAAAGCACCTTCAGCGTATCTGCACTGAATCTGCTTGACATTTCCAGTATTTCTTGTTGGGCCAACTGCAGCTGGAATTCGGCGTGAAAAAAGTATGATTTGTGGCATACTGGGGTCAGCATCACAATTTCCACTAAAGTTTGGCTAAAAGTATCACTTTACTTGGATTCCAATACAAAAACCGAAAGAGTTCAGGATGTAAAAACTGTATTTGAAAATTTTGGCATTTTTTACCATTTTTGAGCGACAGCCGCGCGGCTTAGCAAAAATCGCAAATGTGGGCCAAAAGTTGTCGTCAAGGAAAAAACAAAACAACACTTTTCCTGCATTTCGACTGCCTCCAAAAGCACAACAAAGGCATCAGAAAATGTCTACTTCTCATTCAAGCCCTAGCCCTAACCCTAGCTCGGGCACTTTCATTAAACCAATCAAAAACCTTGCCTTCACATGCTGTGTTCAAAAAGTTACCCGAATGACTCCAAACTCATCAGAAACATTGAATGTAATGCTTTAAAGCACCTTCTGCGTATCTGCACTGAATCTGCTTGACATTTCCAGTATTTCTTGTTGGGTCAACTGCAGCTGGAATTCGGCGTGAAAAAAGTATGATTTGTGGCATACTGGGGTCAGCATCACAATTTCCACTAAAGTTTGGCTAAAAGTATCACTTTACTTGGATTCCAATACAAAAACCGAAAGAGTTCAGCACGTAAAAACTGTATTTGAAAATTTTGGCATTTTTTACCATTTTTGAGCGACAGCCGCGCGGCTTAGCAAAAATCGCAAATGTGGGCCAAAATTTGTCGTCAAGGAAAGAACAACACAAAACTTTTCCTGCATTTCGACTGCCTCCAAAAGCATAGCAAAGGCATCAGAAAATGTCTACTTCTCATTCAAGCCCTAACCCTTACCCTAGCTTGGGCACTTTCATTAAACCAATCAAAAACCTTGCCTTCACATGCTGTGTTCAAAAAGTTACCCGAATGACTCCAAACTCATCAGAAACATTGAATGTAATGCTTTAAAGCACCTTCAGCGTATCTGCACTGAATCTGCTTGACATTTCCAGTATTTCTTGTTGGGCCAACTGCAGCTGGAATTCGGCGTGAAAAAAGTATGATTTGTGGCATACTGGGGTCAGCATCACAATTTCCACTAAAGTTTGGCTAAAAGTATCACTTTACTTGGATTCCAATACAAAAACCGAAAGAGTTCAGCACGAAAAAACTGTATTTGAAAATTTTGGCATTTTTTACCATTTTTGAGCGACAGCCGCGCGGCTTAGCAAAAATCGCAAATGTGGGCCAAAAGTTGTCGTCAAGGAAAAAACAAAACAACACTTTTCCTGCATTTCGACTGCCTCCAAAAGCACAGCAAAGGCATCAGAAAATGTCTACTTCTCATTCAAGCCCTAACCCTAACCCTAGCTCGGGCACTTTCATTAAACCAATCAAAAACCTTGCCTTCACATGCTGTGTTCAAAAAGTTACCCGAATGACTCCAAACTCATCAGAAACATTGAATGTAATGCTTTAAAGCACCTTCAGCGTATCTGCACTGAATCTGCTTGACATTTCCAGTATTTCTTGTTGGGCCAACTGCAGCTGGAATTCGGCGTGAAAAAAGTATGATTTGTGGCATTCTGGGGTCAGCATCACAATTTCCACTAAAGTTTTGCTAAAAGTATCACTTTACTTGGATTCCAATACAAAAACCGAAAGAGTTCAGGACGTAAAAACTGTATTTGAAAATTTTGGCATTTTTTACCATTTTTGAGCGACAGCCACGCGGCTTAGCAAAAATCGCAAATGTGGGCCAAAAGTTGTCGTCAAGGAAAAAACAAAACAACACTTTTCCTGCATTTCGACTGCCTCCAAAAGCACAGCAAAGGCATCAGAAAATGTCTACTTCTCATTCAAGCCCTAACCCTAACCCTAGCTCGGGCACTTTCATTAAACCAATCAAAAACCTTGCCTTCACATGCTGTGTTCAAAAAGTTACCCGAATGACTCCAAACTCATCAGAAACATTGAATGTAATGCTTTAAAGCACCTTCAGCGTATCTGCACTGAATCTGCTTGACATTTCCAGTATTTCTTGTTGGGCCAACTGCAGCTGGAATTCGGCGTGAAAAAAGTATGATTTGTGGCATACTGGGGTCAGCATCACAATTTCCACTAAAGTTTTGCTAAAAGTATCACTTTACTTGGATTCCAATACAAAAACCGAAAGAGTTCAGCACGTAAAAACTGTATTTGAAAATTTTGGCATTTTTTACCATTTTTGAGCGACAGCCGCGCGGCTTAGCAAAAATCGCAAATTTGGGCCAAAAGTTGTCGTCAAGGAAAAAACAAAACAACACTTTTCCTGCATTTCGACTGCCTCCAAAAGCACAGCAAAGGCATCAGAAAATGTCTACTTCTCATTCAAGCCCTAGCCCTAACCCTAGCTCGGGCACTTTCATTAAACCAATCAAAAACCTTGCCTTCACATGCTGTGTTCAAAAAGTTACCCGAATGACTCCAAACTGATCAGAAACATTGAATGTAATGCTTTAAAGCACCTTCAGCGTATCTGCACTGAATCTGCTTGACATTTCCAGTATTTCTTGTTGGGTCAACTGCAGCTGGAATTCGGCGTGAAAAAAAGCATGATTTGTGGCATACTGGGTTCAGCATCACAATTTCCACTAAAGTTTTGCTAAAAGTATCACTTTACTTGGATTCCAATACAAAAACCGAAAGAGTTCATCACGTAAAAACTGTATTTGAAAATTTTGGCATTTTTTACCATTTTTGAGCGACAGCCGCGCGGCTTAGCAAAAATCGCAAATGTGGGCCAAAAGTTGTCGTCAAGGAAAAAACAAAACAACACTTTTCCTGCATTTCGACTGCCTCCAAAAGCACAGCAAAGGCATCAGAAAATGTCTACTTCTCATTCAAGCCCTAACCCTAACCCTAGCTCGGGCACTTTTATTAAACCAATCAAAAACCTTGCCTTCACATGCTGTGTTCAAAAAGTTACCCGAATGACTCCAAACTCATCAGAAACATTGAATGTAATGCTTTAAAGCACCTTCAGCGTATCTGCACTGAATCTGCTTGACATTTCCAGTATTTCTTGTTGGGCCAACTGCAGCTGGAATTCGGCGTGAAAAAAGTATGATTTGTGGCATACTGGGGTCAGCATCACAATTTCCACTAAAGTTTTGCTAAAAGTATCACTTTACTTGGATTCCAATACAAAAACCGAAAGAGTTCAGCACGTAAAAACTGTATTTGAAAATTTTGGCATTTTTTACCATTTTTGAGCGACACCCGCGCGGCTTAGCAAAAATCGCAAATTTGGGCCAAAAGTTGTCGTCATGGAAACAACAAAACAACACTTTTCCTGCATTTCGACTGCCTCCAAAAGCACAACAAATGCATCAGAAAATGTCTACTTCTCATTCAAGCCCTAGCCCTAACCCTAGCTCGGGCACTTTCATTAAACCAATCAAAAACCTTGCCTTCACATGCTGTGTTCAAAAAGTTACCCGAATGACTCCAAACTCATCAGAAACATTGAATGTAATGCTTTAAAGCACCTTCAGCGTATCTGCACTGAATCTGCTTGACATTTCCAGTATTTCTTGTTGGGTCAACTGCAGCTGGAATTCGGCGTGAAAAAAGTATGATTTGTGGCATACTGGGGTCAGCATCACAATTTCCACTAAAGTTTGGCTAAAAGTATCACTTTACTTGGATTCCAATACAAAAACCGAAAGAGTTCAGCACGTAAAAACTGTATTTGAAAATTTTGGCATTTTTTACCATTTTTGAGCGACAGCCGCGCGGCTTAGCAAAAATCGCAAATGTGGGCCAAAATTTGTCGTCAAGGAAAGAACAAAACAAAACTTTTCCTGCATTTCGACTGCCTCCAAAAGCATAGCAAAGGCATCAGAAAATGTCTACTTCTCATTCAAGCCCTAACCCTTACCCTAGCTTGGGCACTTTCATTAAACCAATCAAAAACCTTGCCTTCACATGCTGTGTTCAAAAAGTTACCCGAATGACTCCAAACTCATCAGAAACATTGAATGTAATGCTTTAAAGCACCTTCAGTGTATCTGCACTGAATCTGCTTGACATTTCCAGTATTTCTTGTTGGGTCAACTGCAGCTGGAACTCGGCGTGAAAAAGCATGATTTGTGGCATACTGGGGTCAGCATCACAATTTCCACTAAAGTTTGGCTAAAAGTATCACTTTCCTTGGATTCCAATACAAAAACCGAAAGAGTTCAGCACGTAAAAACTGTATTTGAAAATTTTGGCATTTTTTACCATTTTTGAGCGACAGCCGCGCTGCTTAGCAAAAATTGCAAATGTGGGCCAAAATTTTTTCGTCAAGGAAAGAACAAAACAAAACTTTTCCTGCATTTCGACTGCCTCCAAAAGCATAGCAAAGGCATCAGAAAATGTCTACTTCTCATTCAAGCCCTAACCCTAACCCTAGCTCGGGCACTTTCATTAAACCAATCAAAAACCTTGCCTTCACATGCTGTGTTCAAAAAGTTACCCGAATGACTCCAAACTCATCAGAAACATTGAATGTAATGCTTTAAAGCACCTTCAGCGTATCTGCACTGAATCTGCTTGACATTTCCAGTATTTCTTGTTGGGCCAACTGCAGCTGGAATTCGGCGTGAAAAAAGTATGATTTGTGGCATACTGGGGTCAGCATCACAATTTCCACTAAAGTTTGGCTAAAAGTATCACTTTACTTGGATTCCAATACAAAAACCGAAAGAGTTCAGGATGTAAAAACTGTATTTGAAAATTTTGGCATTTTTTACCATTTTTGAGCGACAGCCGCGCGGCTTAGCAAAAATCGCAAATGTGGGCCAAAAGTTGTCGTCAAGGAAAAAACAAAACAACACTTTTCCTGCATTTCGACTGCCTCCAAAAGCACAACAAAGGCATCAGAAAATGTCTACTTCTCATTCAAGCCCTAGCCCTAACCCTAGCTCGGGCACTTTCATTAAACCAATCAAAAACCTTGCCTTCACATGCTGTGTTCAAAAAGTTACCCGAATGACTCCAAACTCATCAGAAACATTGAATGTAATGCTTTAAAGCACCTTCTGCGTATCTGCACTGAATCTGCTTGACATTTCCAGTATTTCTTGTTGGGTCAACTGCAGCTGGAATTCGGCGTGAAAAAAGTATGATTTGTGGCATACTGGGGTCAGCATCACAATTTCCACTAAAGTTTGGCTAAAAGTATCACTTTACTTGGATTCCAATACAAAAACCGAAAGAGTTCAGCACGTAAAAACTGTATTTGAAAATTTTGGCATTTTTTACCATTTTTGAGCGACAGCCGCGCGGCTTAGCAAAAATCGCAAATGTGGGCCAAAATTTGTCGTCAAGGAAAGAACAACACAAAACTTTTCCTGCATTTCGACTGCCTCCAAAAGCATAGCAAAGGCATCAGAAAATGTCTACTTCTCATTCAAGCCCTAACCCTTACCCTAGCTTGGGCACTTTCATTAAACCAATCAAAAACCTTGCCTTCACATGCTGTGTTCAAAAAGTTACCCGAATGACTCCAAACTCATCAGAAACATTGAATGTAATGCTTTAAAGCACCTTCAGCGTATCTGCACTGAATCTGCTTGACATTTCCAGTATTTCTTGTTGGGCCAACTGCAGCTGGAATTCGGCGTGAAAAAAGTATGATTTGTGGCATACTGGGGTCAGCATCACAATTTCCACTAAAGTTTGGCTAAAAGTATCACTTTACTTGGATTCCAATACAAAAACCGAAAGAGTTCAGCACGAAAAAACTGTATTTGAAAATTTTGGCATTTTTTACCATTTTTGAGCGACAGCCGCGCGGCTTAGCAAAAATCGCAAATGTGGGCCAAAAGTTGTCGTCAAGGAAAAAACAAAACAACACTTTTCCTGCATTTCGACTGCCTCCAAAAGCACAGCAAAGGCATCAGAAAATGTCTACTTCTCATTCAAGCCCTAACCCTAACCCTAGCTCGGGCACTTTCATTAAACCAATCAAAAACCTTGCCTTCACATGCTGTGTTCAAAAAGTTACCCGAATGACTCCAAACTCATCAGAAACATTGAATGTAATGCTTTAAAGCACCTTCAGCGTATCTGCACTGAATCTGCTTGACATTTCCAGTATTTCTTGTTGGGCCAACTGCAGCTGGAATTCGGCGTGAAAAAAGTATGATTTGTGGCATTCTGGGGTCAGCATCACAATTTCCACTAAAGTTTTGCTAAAAGTATCACTTTACTTGGATTCCAATACAAAAACCGAAAGAGTTCAGGACGTAAAAACTGTATTTGAAAATTTTGGCATTTTTTACCATTTTTGAGCGACAGCCACGCGGCTTAGCAAAAATCGCAAATGTGGGCCAAAAGTTGTCGTCAAGGAAAAAACAAAACAACACTTTTCCTGCATTTCGACTGCCTCCAAAAGCACAGCAAAGGCATCAGAAAATGTCTACTTCTCATTCAAGCCCTAACCCTAACCCTAGCTCGGGCACTTTCATTAAACCAATCAAAAACCTTGCCTTCACATGCTGTGTTCAAAAAGTTACCCGAATGACTCCAAACTCATCAGAAACATTGAATGTAATGCTTTAAAGCACCTTCAGCGTATCTGCACTGAATCTGCTTGACATTTCCAGTATTTCTTGTTGGGCCAACTGCAGCTGGAATTCGGCGTGAAAAAAGTATGATTTGTGGCATACTGGGGTCAGCATCACAATTTCCACTAAAGTTTTGCTAAAAGTATCACTTTACTTGGATTCCAATACAAAAACCGAAAGAGTTCAGCACGTAAAAACTGTATTTGAAAATTTTGGCATTTTTTACCATTTTTGAGCGACAGCCGCGCGGCTTAGCAAAAATCGCAAATTTGGGCCAAAAGTTGTCGTCAAGGAAAAAACAAAACAACACTTTTCCTGCATTTCGACTGCCTCCAAAAGCACAGCAAAGGCATCAGAAAATGTCTACTTCTCATTCAAGCCCTAGCCCTAACCCTAGCTCGGGCACTTTCATTAAACCAATCAAAAACCTTGCCTTCACATGCTGTGTTCAAAAAGTTACCCGAATGACTCCAAACTGATCAGAAACATTGAATGTAATGCTTTAAAGCACCTTCAGCGTATCTGCACTGAATCTGCTTGACATTTCCAGTATTTCTTGTTGGGTCAACTGCAGCTGGAATTCGGCGTGAAAAAAAGCATGATTTGTGGCATACTGGGTTCAGCATCACAATTTCCACTAAAGTTTTGCTAAAAGTATCACTTTACTTGGATTCCAATACAAAAACCGAAAGAGTTCATCACGTAAAAACTGTATTTGAAAATTTTGGCATTTTTTACCATTTTTGAGCGACAGCCGCGCGGCTTAGCAAAAATCGCAAATGTGGGCCAAAAGTTGTCGTCAAGGAAAAAACAAAACAACACTTTTCCTGCATTTCGACTGCCTCCAAAAGCACAGCAAAGGCATCAGAAAATGTCTACTTCTCATTCAAGCCCTAACCCTAACCCTAGCTCGGGCACTTTTATTAAACCAATCAAAAACCTTGCCTTCACATGCTGTGTTCAAAAAGTTACCCGAATGACTCCAAACTCATCAGAAACATTGAATGTAATGCTTTAAAGCACCTTCAGCGTATCTGCACTGAATCTGCTTGACATTTCCAGTATTTCTTGTTGGGCCAACTGCAGCTGGAATTCGGCGTGAAAAAAGTATGATTTGTGGCATACTGGGGTCAGCATCACAATTTCCACTAAAGTTTTGCTAAAAGTATCACTTTACTTGGATTCCAATACAAAAACCGAAAGAGTTCAGCACGTAAAAACTGTATTTGAAAATTTTGGCATTTTTTACCATTTTTGAGCGACACCCGCGCGGCTTAGCAAAAATCGCAAATTTGGGCCAAAAGTTGTCGTCATGGAAACAACAAAACAACACTTTTCCTGCATTTCGACTGCCTCCAAAAGCACAACAAATGCATCAGAAAATGTCTACTTCTCATTCAAGCCCTAGCCCTAACCCTAGCTCGGGCACTTTCATTAAACCAATCAAAAACCTTGCCTTCACATGCTGTGTTCAAAAAGTTACCCGAATGACTCCAAACTCATCAGAAACATTGAATGTAATGCTTTAAAGCACCTTCAGCGTATCTGCACTGAATCTGCTTGACATTTCCAGTATTTCTTGTTGGGTCAACTGCAGCTGGAATTCGGCGTGAAAAAAGTATGATTTGTGGCATACTGGGGTCAGCATCACAATTTCCACTAAAGTTTGGCTAAAAGTATCACTTTACTTGGATTCCAATACAAAAACCGAAAGAGTTCAGCACGTAAAAACTGTATTTGAAAATTTTGGCATTTTTTACCATTTTTGAGCGACAGCCGCGCGGCTTAGCAAAAATCGCAAATGTGGGCCAAAATTTGTCGTCAAGGAAAGAACAAAACAAAACTTTTCCTGCATTTCGACTGCCTCCAAAAGCATAGCAAAGGCATCAGAAAATGTCTACTTCTCATTCAAGCCCTAACCCTTACCCTAGCTTGGGCACTTTCATTAAACCAATCAAAAACCTTGCCTTCACATGCTGTGTTCAAAAAGTTACCCGAATGACTCCAAACTCATCAGAAACATTGAATGTAATGCTTTAAAGCACCTTCAGTGTATCTGCACTGAATCTGCTTGACATTTCCAGTATTTCTTGTTGGGTCAACTGCAGCTGGAACTCGGCGTGAAAAAGCATGATTTGTGGCATACTGGGGTCAGCATCACAATTTCCACTAAAGTTTGGCTAAAAGTATCACTTTCCTTGGATTCCAATACAAAAACCGAAAGAGTTCAGCACGTAAAAACTGTATTTGAAAATTTTGGCATTTTTTACCATTTTTGAGCGACAGCCGCGCTGCTTAGCAAAAATTGCAAATGTGGGCCAAAATTTTTTCGTCAAGGAAAGAACAAAACAAAACTTTTCCTGCATTTCGACTGCCTCCAAAAGCATAGCAAAGGCATCAGAAAATGTCTACTTCTCATTCAAGCCCTAACCCTAACCCTAGCTCGGGCACTTTCATTAAACCAATCAAAAACCTTGCCTTCACATGCTGTGTTCAAAAAGTTACCCGAATGACTCCAAACTCATCAGAAACATTGAATGTAATGCTTTAAAGCACCTTCAGCGTATCTGTACTGAATCTGCTTGACATTTCCAGTATTTCTTGTTGGGTCACATGCAGCTGGAATTCGGCGTGAAAAAAAGCATGATTTGTGGCATACTGGGTTCAGCATCACAATTTCCACTAAAGTTTGGCTAAAAGTATCACTTTACTTGGATTCCAATACAAAAACCGAAAGAGTTCAGCACGAAAAAACTGTATTTGAAAATTTTGGCATTTTTTACCATTTTTGAGCGACAGCCGCGCGGCTTAGCAAAAATCGCAAATGTGGGCCAAAAGTTGTCGTCAAGGAAAAAACAAAACAACACTTTTCCTGCATTTCGACTGCCTCCAAAAGCACAGCAAAGGCATCAGAAAATGTCTACTTCTCATTCAAGCCCTAACCCTAACCCTAGCTCGGGCACTTTCATTAAACCAATCAAAAACCTTGCCTTCACATGCTGTGTTCAAAAAGTTACCCGAATGACTCCAAACTCATCAGAAACATTGAATGTAATGCTTTAAAGCACCTTCAGCGTATCTGCACTGAATCTGCTTGACATTTCCAGTATTTCTTGTTGGGCCAACTGCAGCTGGAATTCGACGTGAAAAAAGTATGATTTGTGGCATACTGGGGTCAGCATCACAATTTTCACTAAAGTTTGGCTAAAAGTATCACTTTACTTGGATTCCAATACAAAAACCGAAAGAGTTCAGGACATAAAAACTGTATTTGAAAATTTTGGCATTTTTTACCATTTTTGAGCGACAGCCGCGCGGCTTAGCAAAAATCGCAAATGTGGGCCAAAAGTTGTCGTCAAGGAAAAAACAAAACAACACTTTTCCTGCATTTCGACTGCCTCCAAAAGCACAGCAAAGGCATCAGAAAATGTCTACTTCTCATTCAAGCCCTAACCCTAACCCTCTCTCGGGCACTTTCATTAAACCAATCAAAAACCTTGCCTTCACATGCTGTGTTCAAAAAGTTACCCGAATGACTCCAAACTCATCAGAAACATTGAATGTAATGCTTTAAAGCACCTTCAGCGTATCTGCACTGAATCTGCTTGACATTTCCAGTATTTCTTGTTGGGCCAACTGCAGCTGGAATTCGGCGTGAAAAAAGTATGATTTGTGGCATACTGGGGTCAGCATCACAATTTCAACTAAAGTTTTGCTAAAAGTATCACTTTACTTGGATTCCAATACAAAAACCGAAAGAGTTCAGCACGTAAAAACTGTATTTGAAAATTTTGGCATTTTTTACCATTTTTGAGCGACAGCCGCGCGGCTTAGCAAAAATCGCAAATTTGGGCCAAAAGTTGTCGTCAAGGAAAAAACAAAACAACACTTTTCCTGCATTTCGACTGCCTCCAAAAGCACAGCAAAGGCATCAGAAAATGTCTACTTCTCATTCAAGCCCTAACCCTAACCCTAGCTCGGGCACTTTCATTAAACCAATCAAAAACCTTGCCTTCACATGCTGTGTTCAAAAAGTTACCCGAATGACTCCAAACTCATCAGAAACATTGAATGTAATGCTTTAAAGCACCTTCAGCGTATCTGCACTGAATCTGCTTGACATTTCCAGTATTTCTTGTTGGGTCAACTGCAGCTGGAATTCGGCGTGAAAAAAGTATGATTTGTGGCATACTGGGGTCAGCATCACAATTTCCACTAAAGTTTTGCTAAAAGTATCACTTTACTTGGATTCCAATACAAAAACCGAAAGAGTTCAGCACGTAAAAACTGTATTTGAAAATTTTGGCATTTTTTACCATTTTTGAGCGACAGCCGCGCGGCTTAGCAAAAATCGCAAATTTGGGCCAAAAGTTGTCGTCATGGAAACAACAAAACAACACTTTTCCTGCATTTCGACTGCCTCCAAAAGCACAACAAAGGCATCAGAAAATGTCTACTTCTCATTCAAGCCCTAGCCCTAACCCTAGCTCGGGCACTTTCATTAAACCAATCAAAAACCTTGCCTTCACATGCTGTGTTCAAAAAGTTACCCGAATGACTCCAAACTCATCAGAAACATTGAATGTAATGCTTTAAAGCACCTTCAGCGTATCTGCACTGAATCTGCTTGACATTTCCAGTATTTCTTGTTGGGTCAACTGCAGCTGGAATTTGGCGTGAAAAAAGTATGATTTGTGGCATACTGGGGTCAGCATCACAATTTCCACTAAAGTTTTGCTAAAAGTATCACTTTACTTGGATTCCAATACAAAAACCGAAAGAGTTCAGCACGTAAAAACTGTATTTGAAAATTTTGGCATTTTTTACCATTTTTGAGCGACAGCCGCGCGGCTTAGCAAAAATCGCAAATTTGGGCCAAAAGTTGTCGTCATGGAAACAACAAAACAACACTTTTCCTGCATTTCGACTGCCTCCAAAAGCAAAACAAAGGCATCAGAAAATGTCTACTTCTCATTCAAGCCCTAGCCCTAACCCTAGCTCGGGCACTTTCATTAAACCAATCAAAAACCTTGCCTTCACATGCTGTGTTCAAAAAGTTACCCGAATGACTCCAAACTCATCAGAAACATTGAATGTAATGCTTTAAAGCACCTTCAGCGTATCTGCACTGAATCTGCTTGACATTTCCAGTATTTCTTGTTGGGCCAACTGCAGCTGGAATTCGGCGTGAAAAAAGTATGATTTGTGGCATACTGGGGTCAGCATCACAATTTCCACTAAAGTTTGGCTAAAAGTATCACTTTACTTGGATTCCAATACAAAAACCGAAAGAGTTCAGCACGTAAAAACTGTATTTGAAAATTTTGGCATTTTTTACCATTTTTGAGCGACAGCCGCGCGGCTTAGCAAAAATCGCAAATTTGGGCCAAAAGTTGTCGTCATGGAAACAACAAAACAACACTTTTCCTGCATTTCGACTGCCTCCAAAAGCACAACAAAGGCATCAGAAAATGTCTACTTCTCATTCAAGCCCTAGCCCTAACCCTAGCTCGGGCACTTTCATTAAACCAATCAAAAACCTTGCCTTCACATGCTGTGTTCAAAAAGTTACCCGAATGACTCCAAACTCATCAGAAACATTGAATGTAATGCTTTAAAGCACCTTCAGCGTATCTGCACTGAATCTGCTTGACATTTCCAGTATTTCTTGTTGGGCCAACTGCAGCTGGAATTCGGCGTGAAAAAAGTATGATTTGTGGCATACTGGGGTCAGCATCACAATTTCCACTAAAGTTTGGCTAAAAGTATCACTTTACTTGGATTCCAATACAAAAACCGAAAGAGTTCAGCACGTAAAAACTGTATTTGAAAATTTTGGCATTTTTTACCATTTTTGAGCGACAGCCGCGCGGCTTAGCAAAAATCGCAAATTTGGGCCAAAAGTTGTCGTCATGGAAACAACAAAACAACACATTTCCTGCATTTCGACTGCCTCCAAAAGCACAACAAAGGCATCAGAAAATGTCTACTTCTCATTCAAGCCCTAGCCCTAACCCTAGCTCGGGCACTTTCATTAAACCAATCAAAAACCTTGCCTTCACATGCTGTGTTCAAAAAGTTACCCGAATGACTCCAAACTCATCAGAAACATTGAATGTAATGCTTTAAAGCACCTTCAGCGTATCTGCACTGAATCTGCTTGACATTTCCAGTATTTCTTGTTGGGTCAACTGCAGCTGGAATTCGGCGTGAAAAAAAGCATGATTTGTGGCATACTGGGTTCAGCATCACAATTTCCACTAAAGTTTTGCTAAAAGTATCACTTTACTTGGATTCCAATACAAAAACCGAAAGAGTTCAGGACGTAAAAACTGTATTTGAAAATTTTGGCATTTTTTACCATTTTTGAGCGACAGCCGCGCGGCTTAGCAAAAATCGCAAATGTGGGCCAAAAGTTGTCGTCAAGGAAAGAACAAAACAAAACTTTTCCTGCATTTCAACTGCCTCCAAAAGCACAACAAAGGCATCAGAAAATGTCAACTTCTCATTCAAGCCCTAACCCTAACCCTAGCTCGGGCACTTTCATTAAACCAATCAAAAACCTTGCCTTCACATGCTGTGTTCAAAAAGTTACCCGAATGACTCCAAACTCATCAGAAACATTTAATGTAATGCTTTAAAGCTCCTTCAGTGTATCTGCACTGAATTTGCTTGACATTTCCAGTATTTCTTGTTGGGTCAACTGCAGCTGGAACTCGGCGTGAAAAAAGTATGATTTGTGGCATACTGGGGTCAGCATCACAATTTCCACTAAAGATTGGCTAAAAGTATCACTTTACTTGGTTTCCAATACAAAAACCGAAAGAGTTCAGCACGTGAAAACTGTATTTGAAAATTTTGGCATTTTTTACCATATTTGAGCGACAGCCGCGCGGCTTAGCAAAAATCGCAAATGTGGGCCAAAAGTTGTCGTCAAGGAAAAAACAAAACATCACTTTTCCTGCATTTCGACTGCCTCCAAAAGCATAGCAAAGGCATCAGAAAATGTCTACTTCTCATTCAAGCCCTAACCCTAACCCTAGCTCGGGCACTTTCATTAAACCAATCAAAAACCTTGCCTTCACATGCTGTGTTCAAAAAGTTACCCGAATGACTCCAAACTCATCAGAAACATTGAATGTAATGCTTTAAAGCACCTTCAGTGTATCTGCACTGAATCTGCTTGACATTTCCAGTATTTCTTGTTGGGTCACATGCAGCTGGAATTCGGCGTGAAAAAAACCATGATTTGTGGCATACTGGGTTCAGCATCACAATTTCCACTAAAGTTTGGCTAAAAGTATCACTTTACTTGGATTCCAATACAAAAACCGAAAGAGTTCAGCACGTAAAAACTGTATTTGAAAATTTTGGCATTTTTTACCATTTTTGAGCGACAGCCGCGCGGCTTAGCAAAAATCGCAAATGTGGGCCAAAAGTTGTCGTCAAGGAAAAAACAAAACAACACTTTTCCTGCATTTCGACTGCCTCCAAAAGCACAGCAAAGGCATCAGAAAATGTCTACTTCTCATTCAAGCCCTAACCCTAACCCTAGCTCGGGCACTTTTATTAAACCAATCAAAAACCTTGCCTTCACATGCTGTGTTCAAAAAGTTACCCGAATGACTCCAAACTCATCAGAAACATTGAATGTAATGCTTTAAAGCACCTTCAGCGTATCTGCACTGAATCTGCTTGACATTTCCAGTATTTCTTGTTGGGCCAACTGCAGCTGGAATTCGGCGTGAAAAAAGTATGATTTGTGGCATACTGGGGTCAGCATCACAATTTCCACTAAAGTTTGGCTAAAAGTATCACTTTACTTGGATTCCAATACAAAAACCGAAAGAGTTCAGCACGTAAAAACTGTATTTGAAAATTTTGGCATTTTTTACCATTTTTGAGCGACAGCCGCGCGGCTTAGCAAAAATCGCAAATTTGGGCCAAAAGTTGTCGTCATGGAAACAACAAAACAACACTTTTCCTGCATTTCGACTGCCTCCAAAAGCAAAACAAAGGCATCAGAAAATGTCTACTTCTCATTCAAGCCCTAGCCCTAACCCTAGCTCGGGCACTTTCATTAAACCAATCAAAAACCTTGCCTTCACATGCTGTGTTCAAAAAGTTACCCGAATGACTCCAAACTCATCAGAAACATTGAATGTAATGCTTTAAAGCACCTTCAGCGTATCTGCACTGAATCTGCTTGACATTTCCAGTATTTCTTGTTGGGCCAACTGCAGCTGGAATTCGGCGTGAAAAAAGTATGATTTGTGGCATACTGGGGTCAGCATCACAATTTCCACTAAAGTTTGGCTAAAAGTATCACTTTACTTGGATTCCAATACAAAAACCGAAAGAGTTCAGGACGTAAAAACTGTATTTGAAAATTTTGGCATTTTTTACCATTTTTGAGCGACAGCCGCGCGGCTTAGCAAAAATCGCAAATGTGGGCCAAAAGTTGTCGTCAAGGAAAGAACAAAACAAAACTTTTCCTGCATTTCGACTGCCTCCAAAAGCACAACAAAGGCATCAGAAAATGTCAACTTCTCATTCAAGCCCTAACCCTAACCCTAGCTCGGGCACTTTCATTAAACCAATCAAAAACCTTGCCTTCACATGCTGTGTTCAAAAAGTTACCCGAATGACTCCAAACTCATCAGAAACATTGAATGTAATGCTTTAAAGCACCTTCAGTGTATCTGCACTGAATCTGCTTGACATTTCCAGTATTTCTTGTTGGGTCACATGCAGCTGGAATTCGGCGTGAAAAAAAGCATGATTTGTGGCATACTGGGTTCAGCATCACAATTTCCACTAAAGTTTGGCTAAAAGTATCACTTTACTTGGATTCCAATACAAAAACCGAAAGAGTTCAGCACGTAAAAACTGTATTTGAAAATTTTGGCATTTTTTACCATTTTTGAGCGACAGCCGCGCGGCTTAGCAAAAATCGCAAATGTGGGCCAAAAGTTGTCGTCAAGGAAAAAACAAAACAATACTTTTCCTGCATTTCGACTGCCTCCAAAAGCACAGCAAAGGCATCAGAAAATGTCTACTTCTCATTCAAGCCCTAACCCTAACCCTAGCTCGGGCACTTTTATTAAACCAATCAAAAACCTTGCCTTCACATGCTGTGTTCAAAAAGTTACCCGAATGACTCCAAACTCATCAGAAACATTGAATGTAATGCTTTAAAGCACCTTCAGCGTATCTGCACTGAATCTGCTTGACATTTCCAGTATTTCTTGTTGGGCCAACTGCAGCTGGAATTCGGCGTGAAAAAAGTATGATTTGTGGCATACTGGGGTCAGCATCACAATTTCCACTAAAGTTTGGCTAAAAGTATCACTTTACTTGGATTCCAATACAAAAACCGAAAGAGTTCAGCACGTAAAAACTGTATTTGAAAATTTTGGCATTTTTTACCATTTTTGAGCGACAGCCGCGCGGCTTAGCAAAAATCGCAAATGTGGGCCAAAAGTTGTCGTCAAGGAAAAAACAAAACAACACTTTTCCTGCATTTCGACTGCCTCCAAAAGCACAGCAAAGGCATCAGAAAATGTCTACTTCTCATTCAAGCCCTAACCCTAACCCTAGCTCGGGCACTTTCATTAAACCAATCAAAAACCTTGCCTTCACATGCTGTGTTCAAAAAGTTACCCGAATGACTCCAAACTCATCAGAAACATTGAATGTAATGCTTTAAAGCACCTTCAGCGTATCTGCACTGAATCTGCTTGACATTTCCAGTATTTCTTGTTGGGCCAACTGCAGCTGGAATTCGGCGTGAAAAAAGTATGATTTGTGGCATACTGGGGTCAGCATCACAATTTCCACTAAAGTTTTGCTAAAAGTATCACTTTACTTGGATTCCAATACAAAAACCGAAAGAGTTCAGCACGTAAAAACTGTATTTGAAAATTTTGGCATTTTTTACCATTTTTGAGCGACAGCCGCGCGGCTTAGCAAAAATCGCAAATTTGGGCCAAAAGTTGTCGTCATGGAAACAACAAAACAACACTTTTCCTGCATTTCGACTGCCTCCAAAAGCACAACAAAGGCATCAGAAAATGTCTACTTCTCATTCAAGCCCTAGCCCTAACCCTAGCTCGGGCACTTTCATTAAACCAATCAAAAACCTTGCCTTCACATGCTGTGTTCAAAAAGTTACCCGAATGACTCCAAACTCATCAGAAACATTGAATGTAATGCTTTAAAGCACCTTCAGCGTATCTGCACTGAATCTGCTTGACATTTCCAGTATTTCTTGTTGGGTCAACTGCAGCTGGACTTCGGCGTGAAAAAAGTATGATTTGTGGCATACTGGGGTCAGCATCACAATTTTCACTAAAGTTTTGCTAAAAGTATCACTTTACTTGGATTCCAATACAAAAACCGAAAGAGTTCAGCACGTAAAAACTGTATTTGAAAATTTTGGCATTTTTTACCATTTTTGAGCGACAGCCGCGCGGCTTAGCAAAAATCGCAAATTTGGGCCAAAAGTTGTCGTCATGGAAACAACAAAACAACACTTTTCCTGCATTTCGACTGCCTCCAAAAGCAAAACAAAGGCATCAGAAAATGTCTACTTCTCATTCAAGCCCTAGCCCTAACCCTAGCTCGGGCACTTTCATTAAACCAATCAAAAACCTTGCCTTCACATGCTGTGTTCAAAAAGTTACCCGAATGACTCCAAACTCATCAGAAACATTGAATGTAATGCTTTAAAGCACCTTCAGTGTATCTGCACTGAATCTGCTTGACATTTCCAGTATTTCTTGTTGGGTCACATGCAGCTGGAATTCAGCGTGAAAAAAAGCATGATTTGTGGCATACTGGGTTCAGCATCACAATTTCCACTAAAGTTTGGCTAAAAGTATCACTTTACTTGGATTCCAATACAAAAACCGAAAGAGTTCAGCACGTAAAAACTGTATTTGAAAATTTTGGCATTTTTTACCATTTCTGAGCGACAGCCGCGCGGCTTAGCAAAAATCGCAAATGTGGGCCAAAAGTTGTCGTCAAGGAAAAAACAAAACAACACTTTTCCTGCATTTCGACTGCCTCCAAAAGCACAGCAAAGGCATCAGAAAATGTCTACTTCTCATTCAAGCCCTAAACCTAACCCTAGCTCGGGCACTTTTATTAAACCAATCAAAAACCTTGCCTTCACATGCTGTGTTCAAAAAGTTACCCGAATGACTCCAAACTCATCAGAAACATTGAATGTAATGCTTTAAAGCACCTTCAGCGTATCTGCACTGAATCTGCTTGACATTTCCAGTATTTCTTGTTGGGCCAACTGCAGCTGGAATTCGGCGTGAAAAAAGTATGATTTGTGGCATACTGGGGTCAGCATCACAATTTCCACTAAAGTTTGGCTAAAAGTATCACTTTACTTGGATTCCAATACAAAAACCGAAAGAGTTCAGCACGTAAAAACTGTATTTGAAAATTTTGGCATTTTTTACCATTTTTGAGCGACAGCCGCGCGGCTTAGCAAAAATCGCAAATGTGGGCCAAAATTTGTCGTCAAGGAAAGAACAAAACAAAACTTTTCCTGCATTTCGACTGCCTCCAAAAGCATAGCAAAGGCATCAGAAAATGTCTACTTCTCATTCAAGCCCTAACCCTAACCCTAGCTCGGGCACTTTCATTAAACCAATCAAAAACCTTGCCTTCACATGCTGTGTTCAAAAAGTTACCCGAATGACTCCAAACTCATCAGAAACATTGAATGTAATGCTTTAAAGCACCTTCAGCGTATCTGCACTGAATCTGCTTGACATTTCCAGTATTTCTTGTTGGGCCAACTGCAGCTGGAATTCGGCGTGAAAAAAGTATGATTTGTGGCATACTGGGGTCAGCATCACAATTTCCACTAAAGTTTGGCTAAAAGTATCACTTTACTTGGATTCCAATACAAAAACCGAAAGAGTTCAGGACGTAAAAACTGTATTTGAAAATTTTGGCATTTTTTACCATTTTTGAGCGACAGCCGCGCGGCTTAGCAAAAATCGCAAATTTGGGCCAAAAGTTGTCGTCATGGAAACAACAAAACAACACTTTTCCTGCATTTCGACTGCCTCCAAAAGCACAACAAAGGCATCAGAAAATGTCTACTTCTCATTCAAGCCCTAGCCCTAACCCTAGCTCGGGCACTTTCATTAAACCAATCAAAAACCTTGCCTTCACATGCTGTGTTCAAAAAGTTACCCGAATGACTCCAAACTCATCAGAAACATTTAATGTAATGCTTTAAAGCTCCTTCAGTGTATCTGCACTGAATTTGCTTGACATTTCCAGTATTTCTTGTTGGGTCAACTGCAGCTGGAACTCGGCGTGAAAAAAGTATGATTTGTGGCATACTGGGGTCAGCATCACAATTTCCACTAAAGATTGGCTAAAAGTATCACTTTACTTGGTTTCCAATACAAAAACCGAAAGAGTTCAGCACGTGAAAACTGTATTTGAAAATTTTGGCATTTTTTACCATATTTGAGCGACAGCCGCGCGGCTTAGCAAAAATCGCAAATGTGGGCCAAAAGTTGTCGTCAAGGAAAAAACAAAACAACACTTTTCCTGCATTTCGACTGCCTCCAAAAGCATAGCAAAGGCATCAGAAAATGTCTACTTCTCATTCAAGCCCTAACCCTAACCCTAGCTCGGGCACTTTCATTAAACCAATCAAAAACCTTGCCTTCACATGCTGTGTTCAAAAAATTACCCGAATGACTCCAAACTCATCAGAAACATTGAATGTAATGCTTTAAAGCACCTTCAGTGTATCTGCACTGAATCTGCTTGACATTTCCAGTATTTCTTGTTGGGTCACATGCAGCTGGAATTCGGCGTGAAAAAAAGCATGATTTGTGGCATACTGGGTTCAGCATCACAATTTCCACTAAAGTTTGGCTAAAAGTATCACTTTACTTGGATTCCAATACAAAAACCGAAAGAGTTCAGCACGTAAAAACTGTATTTGAAAATTTTGGCATTTTTTACCATTTTTGAGCGACAGTCGCGCGGCTTAGCAAAAATCGCAAATGTGGGCCAAAAGTTGTCGTCAAGGAAAAAACAAAACAACACTTTTCCTGCATTTCGACTGCCTCCAAAAGCACAGCAAAGGCATCAGAAAATGTCTACTTCTCATTCAAGCCCTAACCCTAACCCTAGCTCGGGCACTTTTATTAAACCAATCAAAAACCTTGCCTTCACATGCTGTGTTCAAAAAGTTACCCGAATGACTCCAAACTCATCAGAAACATTGAATGTAATGCTTTAAAGCACCTTCAGCGTATCTGCACTGAATCTGCTTGACATTTCCAGTATTTCTTGTTGGGCCAACTGCAGCTGGAATTCGGCGTGAAAAAAGTATGATTTGTGGCATACTGGGGTCAGCATCACAATTTCCACTAAAGTTTGGCTAAAAGTATCACTTTACTTGGATTCCAATACAAAAACCGAAAGAGTTCAGCACGTAAAAACTGTATTTGAAAATTTTGGCATTTTTTACCATTTTTGAGCGACAGCCGCGCGGCTTAGCAAAAATCGCAAATGTGGGCCAAAATTTGTCGTCAAGGAAAGAACAAAACAAAACTTTTCCTGCATTTCGACTGCCTCCAAAAGCATAGCAAAGGCATCAGAAAATGTCTACTTCTCATTCAAGCCCTAACCCTAACCCTAGCTCGGGCACTTTCATTAAACCAATCAAAAACCTTGCCTTCACATGCTGTGTTCAAAAAGTTACCCGAATGACTCCAAACTCACCAGAAACATTGAATGTAATGCTTTAAAGCACCTTCAGCGTATCTGCACTGAATCTGCTTGACATTTCCAGTATTTCTTGTTGGGCCAACTGCAGCTGGAATTCGGCGTGAAAAAAGTATGATTTGTGGCATACTGGGGTCAGCATCACAATTTCCACTAAAGTTTGGCTAAAAGTATCACTTTACTTGGATTCCAATACAAAAACCGAAAGAGTTCAGGACGTAAAAACTGTATTTGAAAATTTTGGCATTTTTTACCATTTTTGAGCGACAGCCGCGCGGCTTAGCAAAAATCGCAAATGTGGGCCAAAAGTTGTCGTCAAGGAAAAAACAAAACAACACTTCTCCTGCATTTCGACTGCCTCCAAAAGCACAGCAAAGGCATCAGAAAATGTCTACTTCTCATTCAAGCCCTAACCCTAACCCTAGCTCGGGCACTTTCATTAAACCAATCAAAAACCTTGCCTTCACATGCTGTGTTCAAAAAGTTACCCGAATGACTCCAAACTCATCAGAAACATTGAATGTAATGCTTTAAAGCACCTTCAGCGTATCTGCACTGAATCTGCTTGACATTTCCAGTATTTCTTGTTGGGCCAACTGCAGCTGGAATTCGGCGTGAAAAAAGTATGATTTGTGGCATACTGGGGTCAGCATCACAATTTCCACTAAAGTTTTGCTAAAAGTATCACTTTACTTGGATTCCAATACAAAAACCGAAAGAGTTCAGGACGTAAAAACTGTATTTGAAAATTTTGGCATTTTTTACCATTTTTGAGCGACAGCCGCGCGGCTTAGCAAAAATCGCAAATGTGGGCCAAAAGTTGTAGTCAAGGAAAGAACGAAACAAAACTTTTCCTGCATTTCGACTGCCTCCAAAAGCACAACAAAGGCATCAGAAAATGTCAACTTCTCATTCAAGCCCTAACCCTAACCCTAGCTCGGGCACTTTCATTTAACCAATCAAAAACCTTGCCTTCACATGCTGTGTTCAAAAAGTTACCCGAATGACTCCAAACTCATCAGAAACATTGAATGTAATGCTTTAAAGCACCTTCAGTGTATCTGCACTGAATCTGCTTGACATTTCCAGTATTTCTTGTTGGGTCAACTGCAGCTGGAACTCGGCGTGAAAAAAGTATGATTTGTGGCATACTGGGGTCAGCATCACAATTTCCACTAAAGATTGGCTAAAAGTATCACTTTACTTGGTTTCCAATACAAAAACCGAAAGAGTTCAGCACGTGAAAACTGTATTTGAAAATTTTGGCATTTTTTACCATATTTGAGCGACAGCCGCGCGGCTTAGCAAAAATCGCAAATGTGGGCCAAAAGTTGTCGTCAAGGAAAAAACAAAACAACACTTTTCCTGCATTTCGACTGCCTCCAAAAGCACAGCAAAGGCATCAGAAAATGTCTACTTCTCATTCAAGCCCTAACCCTAACCCTAGCTCGGGCACTTTCATTAAACCAATCAAAAACCTTGCCTTCACATGCTGTGTTCAAAAAGTTACCCGAATGACTCCAAACTCATCAGAAACATTGAATGTAATGCTTTAAAGCACCTTCAGCGTATCTGCACTGAATCTGCTTGACATTTCCAGTATTTCTTGTTGGGTCACATGCAGCTGGAATTCGGCGTGAAAAAAAGCATGATTTGTGGCATACTGGGTTCAGCATCACAATTTCCACTAAAGTTTGGCTAAAAGTATCACTTTACTTGGATTCCAATACAAAAACCGAAAGAGTTCAGGACGTAAAAACTGTATTTGAAAATTTTGGCATTTTTTACCATTTTTGAGCGACAGCCGCGCGGCTTAGCAAAAATCGCAAATGTGGGCCAAAAGTTGTCGTCAAGGAAAAAACAAAACAACACTTTTCCTGCATTTCGACTGCCTCCAAAAGCATAGCAAAGGCATCAGAAAATGTCTACTTCTCATTCAAGCCCTAACCCTAACCCTAGCTCGGGCACTTTCATTAAACCAATCAAAAACCTTGCCTTCACATGCTGTGTTCAAAAAGTTACCCGAATGACTCCAAACTCACCAGAAACATTGAATGTAATGCTTTAAAGCACCTTCAGCGTATCTGCACTGAATCTGCTTGACATTTCCAGTATTTCTTGTTGGGCCAACTGCAGCTGGAATTCGGCGTGAAAAAAGTATGATTTGTGGCATACTGGGGTCAGCATCACAATTTCCACTAAAGTTTGGCTAAAAGTATCACTTTACTTGGATTCCAATACAAAAACCGAAAGAGTTCAGGACGTAAAAACTGTATTTGAAAATTTTGGCATTTTTTACCATTTTTGAGCGACAGCCGCGCGGCTTAGCAAAAATCGCAAATGTGGGCCAAAAGTTGTCGTCAAGGAAAAAACAAAACAACACTTTTCCTGCATTTCGACTGCCTCCAAAAGCACAGCAAAGGCATCAGAAAATGTCTACTTCTCATTCAAGCCCTAACCCTAACCCTAGCTCGGGCACTTTCATTAAACCAATCAAAAACCTTGCCTTCACATGCTGTGTTCAAAAAGTTACCCGAATGACTCCAAACTCATCAGAAACATTGAATGTAATGCTTTAAAGCACCTTCAGCGTATCTGCACTGAATCTGCTTGACATTTCCAGTATTTCTTGTTGGGCCAACTGCAGCTGGAATTCGGCGTGAAAAAAGTATGATTTGTGGCATACTGGGGTCAGCATCACAATTTCCACTAAAGTTTTGCTAAAAGTATCACTTTACTTGGAATCCAATACAAAAACCGAAAGAGTTCAGGACGTAAAAACTGTATTTGAAAATTTTGGCATTTTTTACCATTTTTGAGCGACAGCCGCGCGGCTTAGCAAAAATCGCAAATGTGGGCCAAAAGTTGTCGTCAAGGAAAAAACAAAACAAAACTTTTCCTGCATTTCGACTGCCTCCAAAAGCATAGCAAAGGCATCAGAAAATGTCTACTTCTCATTCAAGCCCTAACCCTAACCCTAGCTCGGGCACTTTCATTAAACCAATCAAAAACCTTGCCTTCACATGCTGTGTTCAAAAAGTTACCCGAATGACTCCAAACTCACCAGAAACATTGAATGTAATGCTTTAAAGCACCTTCAGCGTATCTGCACTGAATCTGCTTGACATTTCCAGTATTTCTTGTTGGGCCAACTGCAGCTGGAATTCGGCGTGAAAAAAGTATGATTTGTGGCATACTGGGGTCAGCATCACAATTTCCACTAAAGTTTGGCTAAAAGTATCACTTTACTTGGATTCCAATACAAAAACCGAAAGAGTTCAGGACGTAAAAACTGTATTTGAAAATTTTGGCATTTTTTACCATTTTTGAGCGACAGCCGCGCGGCTTAGCAAAAATCGCAAATGTGGGCCAAAAGTTGTCTTCAAGGAAAAAACAAAACAACACTTTTCCTGCATTTCGACTGCCTCCAAAAGCACAGCAAAGGCATCAGAAAATGTCTACTTCTCATTCAAGCCCTAACCCTAACCCTAGCTCGGGCACTTTCATTAAACCAATCAAAAACCTTGCCTTCACATGCTGTGTTCAAAAAGTTACCCGAATGACTCCAAACTCATCAGAAACATTGAATGTAATGCTTTAAAGCACCTTCAGCGTATCTGCACTGAATCTGCTTGACATTTCCAGTATTTCTTGTTGGGCCAACTGCAGCTGGAATTCGGCGTGAAAAAAGTATGATTTGTGGCATACTGGGGTCAGCATCACAATTTCCACTAAAGTTTTGCTAAAAGTATCACTTTACTTGGATTCCAATACAAAAACCGAAAGAGTTCAGGACGTAAAAACTGTATTTGAAAATTTTGGCATTTTTTACCATTTTTGAGCGACAGCCGCGCGGCTTAGCAAAAATCGCAAATGTGGGCCAAAAGTTGTCGTCAAGGAAAGAACGAAACAAAACTTTTCCTGCATTTCGACTGCCTCCAAAAGCACAGCAAAGGCATCAGAAAATGTCTACTTCTCATTCAAGCCCTAACCCTAACCCTAGCTCGGGCACTTTCATTAAACCAATCAAAAACCTTGCCTTCACATGCTGTGTTCAAAAAGTTACCCGAATGACTCCAAACTCATCAGAAACATTGAATGTAATGCTTTAAAGCACCTTCAGCGTATCTGCACTGAATCTGCTTGACATTTCCAGTATTTCTTGTTGGGCCAACTGCAGCTGGAATTCGGCGTGAAAAAAGTATGATTTGTGGCATACTGGGGTCAGCATCACAATTTCCACTAAAGTTTGGCTAAAAGTATCACTTTACTTGGATTCCAATACAAAAACCGAAAGAGTTCAGCACGTAAAAACTGTATTTGAAAATTTTGGCATTTTTTACCATTTTTGAGCGACAGCCGCGCGGCTTAGCAAAAATCGCAAATGTGGGCCAAAAGTTGTCGTCAAGGAAAAAACAAAACAACACTTTTCCTGCATTTCGACTGCCTCCAAAAGCACAGCAAAGGCATCAGAAAATGTCTACTTCTCATTCAAGCCCTAACCCTAACCCTAGCTCGGGCACTTTCATTAAACCAATCAAAAACCTTGCCTTCACATGCTGTGTTCAAAAAGTTACCCGAATGACTCCAAACTCATCAGAAACATTGAATGTAATGCTTTAAAGCACCTTCAGCGTATCTGCACTGAATCTGCTTGACATTTCCAGTATTTCTTGTTGGGCCAACTGCAGCTGGAATTCGGCGTGAAAAAAGTATGATTTGTGGCATACTGGGGTCAGCATCACAATTTCCACTAAAGTTTTGCTAAAAGTATCACTTTACTTGGATTCCAATACAAAAACCGAAAGAGTTCAGCACTTAAAAACTGTATTTGAAAATTTTGGCATTTTTTACCATTTTTGAGCGACAGCCGCGCGGCTTAGCAAAAATCGCAAATTTGGGCCAAAAGTTGTCGTCATGGAAACAACAAAACAACACTTTTCCTGCATTTCGACTGCCTCCAAAAGCACAACAAAGGCATCAGAAAATGTCTACTTCTCATTCAAGCCCTAGCCCTAACCCTAGCTCGGGCACTTTCATTAAACCAATCAAAAACCTTGCCTTCACATGCTGTGTTCAAAAAGTTACCCGAATGACTCCAAACTCATCAGAAACATTGAATGTAATGCTTTAAAGCACCTTCAGCGTATCTGCACTGAATCTGCTTGACATTTCCAGTATTTCTTGTTGGGTCAACTGCAGCTGGAATTCGGCGTGAAAAAAAGCATGATTTGTGGCATACTGGGTTCAGCATCACAATTTCCACTAAAGTTTTGCTAAAAGTATCACTTTACTTGGATTCCAATACAAAAACCGAAAGAGTTCAGGACGTAAAAACTGTATTTGAAAATTTTGGCATTTTTTACCATTTTTGAGCGACAGCCGCGCGGCTTAGCAAAAATCGCAAATGTGGGCCAAAAGTTGTCGTCAAGGAAAAAACAAAACAACACTTTTCCTGCATTTCGACTGCCTCCAAAAGCACAGCAAAGGCATCAGAAAATGTCTACGTCTCATTCAAGCCCTAACCCTAACCCTAGCTCGGGCACTTTCATTAAACCAATCAAAAACCTTGCCTTCACATGCTGTGTTCAAAAAGTTACCCGAATGACTCCAAACTCATCAGAAACATTGAATGTAATGCTTTAAAGCACCTTCAGTGTATCTGCACTGAATCTGCTTGACATTTCCAGTATTTCTTGTTGGGTCAACTGCAGCTGGAACACGGCGTGAAAAAAGTATGATTTGTGGCATACTGGGGTCAGCATCACAATTTCCACTAAAGTTTGGCTAAAAGTATCACTTTACTTGGATTCCAATACAAAAACCGAAAGAGTTCAGCACGTAAAAACTGTATTTGAAAATTTTGGCATTTTTTACCATTTTTGAGCGACAGCCGCGCGGCTTAGCAAAAATCGCAAATGTGGGCCAAAAGTTGTCGTCAAGGAAACAACAAAACAACACTTTTCCTGCATTTCGACTGCCTCCAAAAGCACAGCAAAGGCATCAGAAAATGTCTACTTCTCATTCAAGCTCTAACCCTAACCCTAGCTCGGGCACTTTCATTAAACCAATCAAAAACCTTGCCTTCACATGCTGTGTTCAAAAAGTTACCCGAATGACTCCAAACTCACCAGAAACATTGAATGTAATGCTTTAAAGCACCTTCAGCGTATCTGCACTGAATCTGCTTGACATTTCCAGTATTTCTTGTTGGGCCAACTGCAGCTGGAATTCGGCGTGAAAAAAGTATGATTTGTGGCATACTGGGGTCAGCATCACAATTTCCACTAAAGTTTGGCTAAAAGTATCACTTTACTTGGATTCCAATACAAAAACCGAAAGAGTTCAGGACGTAAAAACTGTATTTGAAAATTTTGGCATTTTTTACCATTTTTGAGCGACAGCCGCGCGGCTTAGCAAAAATCGCAAATGTGGGCCAAAAGTTGTCGTCAAGGAAAAAACAAAACAACACTTTTCCTGCATTTCGACTGCCTCCAAAAGCACAGCAAAGGCATCAGAAAATGTCTACTTCTCATTCAAGCCCTAACCCTAACCCTAGCTCGGGCACTTTCATTAAACCAATCAAAAACCTTGCCTTCACATGCTGTGTTCAAAAAGTTACCCGAATGACTCCAAACTCATCAGAAACATTGAATGTAATGCTTTAAAGCACCTTCAGTGTATCTGCACTGAATCTGCTTGACATTTCCAGTATTTCTTGTTGGGTCAACTGCAGCTGGAACTCGGCGTGAAAAAAGTATGATTTGTGGCATACTGGGGTCAGCATCACAATTTCCACTAAAGATTGGCTAAAAGTATCACTTTACTTGGTTTCCAATACAAAAACCGAAAGAGTTCAGCACGTGAAAACTGTATTTGAAAATTTTGGCATTTTTTACCATATTTGAGCGACAGCCGCGCGGCTTAGCAAAAATCGCAAATGTGGGCCAAAAGTTGTCGTCAAGGAAAAAACAAAACAACACTTTTCCTGCATTTCGACTGCCTCCAAAAGCACAGCAAAGGCATCAGAAAATGTCTACTTCTCATTCAAGCCCTAACCCTAACCCTAGCTCGGGCACTTTCATTAAACCAATCAAAAACCTTGCCTTCACATGCTGTGTTCAAAAAGTTACCCGAATGACTCCAAACTCATCAGAAACATTGAATGTAATGCTTTAAAGCACCTTCAGCGTATCTGCACTGAATCTGCTTGACATTTCCAGTATTTCTTGTTGGGTCACATGCAGCTGGAATTCGGCGTGAAAAAAAGCATGATTTGTGGCATACTGGGTTCAGCATCACAATTTCCACTAAAGTTTGGCTAAAAGTATCACTTTACTTGGATTCCAATACAAAAACCGAAAGAGTTCAGCACGTAAAAACTGTATTTGAAAATTTTGGCATTTTTTACCATTTTTGAGCGACAGCCGCGCGGCTTAGCAAAAATCGCAAATGTGGGCCAAAAGTTGTCGTCAAGGAAACAACAAAACAACACTTTTCCTGCATTTCGACTGCCTCCAAAAGCACAGCAAAGGCATCAGAAAATGTCTACTTCTCATTCAAGCCCTAACCCTAACCCTAGCTCGGGCACTTTCATTAAACCAATCAAAAACCTTGCCTTCACATGCTGTGTTCAAAAAGTTACCCGAATGACTCCAAACTCATCAGAAACATTGAATGTAATGCTTTAAAGCACCTTCAGCGTATCTGCACTGAATCTGCTTGACATTTCCAGTATTTCTTGTTGGGTCACATGCAGCTGGAATTCGGCGTGAAAAAAAGCATGATTTGTGGCATACTGGGTTCAGCATCACAATTTCCATTAAAGTTTGGCTAAAAGTATCACTTTACTTGGATTCCAATACAAAAACCGAAAGAGTTCAGCACGTAAAAACTGTATTTGAAAATTTTGGCATTTTTTACCATTTTTGAGCGACAGCAAAAATCGCAAAAGTGGGCCAAAATTTGTCGTCAAGGAAACAACAAAACAACACTTTTCCTGTATTTCAACTGCCTCCAAAAGCACAGCAAAGGCATCAGAAAATGTCTACGTCTCATTCAAGCCCTAACCCTAACCCTAGCTCGGGCACTTTCATTAAACCAATCAAAAACCTTGCCTTCACATGCTGTGTTCAAAAAGTTACCCGAATGACTCCAAACTCATCAGAAACATTGAATGTAATGCTTTAAAGCACCTTCAGTGTATCTGCACTGAATCTGCTTGACATTTCCAGTATTTCTTGTTGGGTCAACTGCAGCTGGAACTCGGCGTGAAAAAAGTATGATTTGTGGCATACTGGGGTCAGCATCACAATTTCCACTAAAGTTTGGCTAAAAGTATCACTTTACTTGGATTCCAATACAAAAACCGAAAGAGTTCAGCACGTAAAAACTGTATTTGAAAATTTTGGCATTTTTTACCATTTTTGAGCGACAGCCGCGCGGCTTAGCAAAAATCGCAAATGTGGGCCAAAAGTTGTCGTCAAGGAAACAACAAAACAACACTTTTCCTGCATTTCGACTGCCTCCAAAAGCACAGCAAAGGCATCAGAAAATGTCTACTTCTCATTCAAGCCCTAACCCTAACCCTAGCTCGGGCACTTTCATTAAACCAATCAAAAACCTTGCCTTCACATGCTGTGTTCAAAAAGTTACCCGAATGACTCCAAACTCATCAGAAACATTGAATGTAATGCTTTAAAGCACCTTCAGTGTATCTGCACTGAATCTGCTTGACATTTCCAGTATTTCTTGTTGGGTCAACTGCAGCTGGAACTCGGCGTGAAAAAAGTATGATTTGTGGCATACTGGGGTCAGCATCACAATTTCCACTAAAGTTTGGCTAAAAGTATCACTTTACTTGGATTCCAATACAAAAACCGAAAGAGTTCAGCACGTAAAAACTGTATTTGAAAATTTTGGCATTTTTTACCATTTTTGAGTGACAGCCGCGCGGCTTAGCAAAAATCGCAAATGTGGGCCAAAAGTTGTCGTCAAGGAAACAACAAAACAACACTTTTCCTGCATTTCGACTGCCTCCAAAAGCACAGCAAAGGCATCAGAAAATGTCTACTTCTCATTCAAGCCCTAACCCTAACCCTAGCTCGGGCACATTCATTAAACCAATCAAAAACCTTGCCTTCACATGCTGTGTTCAAAAAGTTACCCGAATGACTCCAAACTCATCAGAAACATTGAATGTAATGCTTTAAAGCACCTTCAGCGTATCTGCACTGAATCTGCTTGACATTTCCAGTATTTCTTGTTGGGTTAACTGCAGCTGGAATTCGGCGTGAAAAAAGTATGATTTGTGGCATACTGGGGTCAGCATCACAATTTCCACTAAAGTTTTGCTAAAAGTATCACTTTACTTGGATTCCAATACAAAAACCGAAAGAGTTCAGCACGTAAAAACTGTATTTGAAAATTTTGGCATTTTTTACCATTTTTGAGCGACAGCCGCGCGGCTTAGCAAAAATCGCAAATGTGGGCCAAAAGTTGTCGTCAAGGAAACAACAAAACAACACTTTTCCTGCATTTCGACTGCCTCCAAAAGCACAGCAAAGGCATCAGAAAATGTCTACTTCTCATTCAAGCCCTAACCCTAACCCTAGCTCGGGCACTTTCATTAAACCAATCAAAAACCTTGCCTTCACATGCTGTGTTCAAAAAGTTACCCGAATGACTCCAAACTCATCAGAAACATTGAATTTAATGCTTTAATGCACCTTCAGCGTATCTGCACTGAATCTGCTTGACATTTCCAGTATTTCTTGTTGGGTTAACTGCAGCTGGAATTCGGCGTGAAAAAAGTATGATTTGTGGCATACTGGGGTCAGCATCACAATTTCCACTAAAGTTTTGCTAAAAGTATCACTTTACTTGGATTCCAATACAAAAACCGAAAGAGTTCAGGACGTAAAAACTGTATTTGAAAATTTTGGCATTTTTTACCATTTTTGAGTGACAGTTTACCATTTTTGAGCGGCTTAGCAAAAATCGCAAATGTGGGCCAAAAGTTGTCGTCAAGGAAAAAACAAAACAACACTTTTCCTGCATTTCGACTGCCTCCAAAAGCACAGCAAAGGCATCAGAAAATGTCTACTTCTCATTCAAGCCCTAACCCTAACCCTAGCTCGGGCACTTTCATTAAACCAATCAAAAACCTTGCCTTCACATGCTGTGTTCAAAAAGTTACCCGAATGACTCCAAACTCATCAGAAACATTGAATGTAATGCTTTAAAGCACCTTCAGCGTATCTGCACTGAATCTGCTTGACATTTCCAGTATTTCTTGTTGGGCCAACTGCAGCTGGAATTCGGCGTGAAAAAAGTATGATTTGTGGCATACTGGGGTCAGCATCACAATTTCCACTAAAGTTTGGCTAAAAGTATCACTTTACTTGGATTCCAATACAAAAACCGAAAGAGTTCAGCACGTAAAAACTGTATTTGAAAATTTTGGCATTTTTTACCATTTTTGAGCGACAGCCGCGCGGCTTAGCAAAAATCGCAAATGTGGGCCAAAAGTTGTCGTCAAGGAAAAAACAAAACAACACTTTTCCTGCATTTCGACTGCCTCCAAAAGCACAGCAAAGGCATCAGAAAATGTCTACTTCTCATTCAAGCCCTAACCCTAACCCTAGCTCGGGCACTTTCATTAAACCAATCAAAAACCTTGCCGTCACATGCTGTGTTCAAAAAGTTACCCGAATGACTCCAAACTCATCAGAAACATTGAATGTAATGCTTTAAAGCACCTTCAGCGTATCTGCACTGAATCTGCTTGACATTTCCAGTATTTCTTGTTGGGCCAACTGCAGCTGGAATTCGGCGTGAAAAAAGTATGATTTGTGGCATACTGGGGTCAGCATCACAATTTCCACTAAAGTTTTGCTAAAAGTATCACTTTACTTGGATTCCAATACAAAAACCGAAAGAGTTCAGCACTTAAAAACTGTATTTGAAAATTTTGGCATTTTTTACCATTTTTGAGCGACAGCCGCGCGGCTTAGCAAAAATCGCAAATTTGGGCCAAAAGTTGTCGTCATGGAAACAACAAAACAACACTTTTCCTGCATTTCGACTGCCTCCAAAAGCACAACAAAGGCATCAGAAAATGTCTACTTCTCATTCAAGCCCTAGCCCTAACCCTAGCTCGGGCACTTTCATTAAACCAATCAAAAACCTTGCCTTCACATGCTGTGTTCAAAAAGTTACCCGAATGACTCCAAACTCATCAGAAACATTGAATGTAATGCTTTAAAGCACCTTCAGCGTATCTGCACTGAATCTGCTTGACATTTCCAGTATTTCTTGTTGGGTCAACTGCAGCTGGAATTCGGCGTGAAAAAAAGCATGATTTGTGGCATACTGGGTTCAGCATCACAATTTCCACTAAAGTTTTGCTAAAAGTATCACTTTACTTGGATTCCAATACAAAAACCGAAAGAGTTCAGGACGTAAAAACTGTATTTGAAAATTTTGGCATTTTTTACCATTTTTGAGCGACAGCCGCGCGGCTTAGCAAAAATCGCAAATGTGGGCCAAAAGTTGTCGTCAAGGAAAAAACAAAACAACACTTTTCCTGCATTTCGACTGCCTCCAAAAGCACAGCAAAGGCATCAGAAAATGTCTACGTCTCATTCAAGCCCTAACCCTAACCCTAGCTCGGGCACTTTCATTAAACCAATCAAAAACCTTGCCTTCACATGCTGTGTTCAAAAAGTTACCCGAATGACTCCAAACTCATCAGAAACATTGAATGTAATGCTTTAAAGCACCTTCAGTGTATCTGCACTGAATCTGCTTGACATTTCCAGTATTTCTTGTTGGGTCAACTGCAGCTGGAACACGGCGTGAAAAAAGTATGATTTGTGGCATACTGGGGTCAGCATCACAATTTCCACTAAAGTTTGGCTAAAAGTATCACTTTACTTGGATTCCAATACAAAAACCGAAAGAGTTCAGCACGTAAAAACTGTATTTGAAAATTTTGGCATTTTTTACCATTTTTGAGCGACAGCCGCGCGGCTTAGCAAAAATCGCAAATGTGGGCCAAAAGTTGTCGTCAAGGAAACAACAAAACAACACTTTTCCTGCATTTCGACTGCCTCCAAAAGCACAGCAAAGGCATCAGAAAATGTCTACTTCTCATTCAAGCTCTAACCCTAACCCTAGCTCGGGCACTTTCATTAAACCAATCAAAAACCTTGCCTTCACATGCTGTGTTCAAAAAGTTACCCGAATGACTCCAAACTCACCAGAAACATTGAATGTAATGCTTTAAAGCACCTTCAGCGTATCTGCACTGAATCTGCTTGACATTTCCAGTATTTCTTGTTGGGCCAACTGCAGCTGGAATTCGGCGTGAAAAAAGTATGATTTGTGGCATACTGGGGTCAGCATCACAATTTCCACTAAAGTTTGGCTAAAAGTATCACTTTACTTGGATTCCAATACAAAAACCGAAAGAGTTCAGGACGTAAAAACTGTATTTTAAAATTTTGGCATTTTTTACCATTTTTGAGCGACAGCCGCGCGGCTTAGCAAAAATCGCAAATGTGGGCCAAAAGTTGTCGTCAAGGAAAAAACAAAACAACACTTTTCCTGCATTTCGACTGCCTCCAAAAGCACAGCAAAGGCATCAGAAAATGTCTACTTCTCATTCAAGCCCTAACCCTAACCCTAGCTCGGGCACTTTCATTAAACCAATCAAAAACCTTGCCTTCACATGCTGTGTTCAAAAAGTTACCCGAATGACTCCAAACTCATCAGAAACATTGAATGTAATGCTTTAAAGCACCTTCAGTGTATCTGCACTGAATCTGCTTGACATTTCCAGTATTTCTTGTTGGGTCAACTGCAGCTGGAACTCGGCGTGAAAAAAGTATGATTTGTGGCATACTGGGGTCAGCATCACAATTTCCACTAAAGATTGGCTAAAAGTATCACTTTACTTGGTTTCCAATACAAAAACCGAAAGAGTTCAGCACGTGAAAACTGTATTTGAAAATTTTGGCATTTTTTACCATATTTGAGCGACAGCCGCGCGGCTTAGCAAAAATCGCAAATGTGGGCCAAAAGTTGTCGTCAAGGAAAAAACAAAACAACACTTTTCCTGCATTTCGACTGCCTCCAAAAGCACAGCAAAGGCATCAGAAAATGTCTACTTCTCATTCAAGCCCTAGCCCTAACCCTAGCTCGGGCACTTTCATTAAACCAATCAAAAACCTTGCCTTCACATGCTGTGTTCAAAAAGTTACCCGAATGACTCCAAACTCATCAGAAACATTGAATGTAATGCTTTAAAGCACCTTCAGCGTATCTGCACTGAATCTGCCTGACATTTCCAGTATTTCTTGTTGGGTCACATGCAGCTGGAATTCGGCGTGAAAAAAAGCATGATTTGTGGCATACTGGGTTCAGCATCACAATTTCCACTAAAGTTTGGCTAAAAGTATCACTTTACTTGGATTCCAATACAAAAACCGAAAGAGTTCAGCACGTAAAAACTGTATTTGAAAATTTTGGCATTTTTTACCATTTTTGAGCGACAGCCGCGCGGCTTAGCAAAAATCGCAAATGTGGGCCAAAAGTTGTCGTCAAGGAAACAACAAAACAACACTTTTCCTGCATTTCGACTGCCTCCAAAAGCACAGCAAAGGCATCAGAAAATGTCTACTTCTCATTCAAGCCCTAACCCTAACCCTAGCTCGGGCACTTTCATTAAACCAATCAAAAACCTTGCCTTCACATGCTGTGTTCAAAAAGTTACCCGAATGACTCCAAACTCATCAGAAACATTGAATGTAATGCTTTAAAGCACCTTCAGCGTATCTGCACTGAATCTGCTTGACATTTCCAGTATTTCTTGTTGGGTCACATGCAGCTGGAATTCGGCGTGAAAAAAAGCATGATTTGTGGCATACTGGGTTCAGCATCACAATTTCCACTAAAGTTTGGCTAAAAGTATCACTTTACTTGGATTCCAATACAAAAACCGAAAGAGTTCAGCACGTAAAAACTGTATTTGAAAATTTTGGCATTTTTTACCATTTTTGAGCGACAGCCGCGCGGCTTAGCAAAAATCGCAAATGTGGGCCAAAAGTTGTCGTCAAGGAAACAACAAAACAACACTTTTCCTGCATTTCGACTGCCTCCAAAAGCACAGCAAAGGCATCAGAAAATGTCTACTTCTCATTCAAGCCCTAACCCTAACCCTAGCTCGGGCACTTTCATTAAACCAATCAAAAACCTTGCCTTCACATGCTGTGTTCAAAAAGTTACCCGAATGACTCCAAACTCATCAGAAACATTGAATGTAATGCTTTAAAGCACCTTCAGCGTATCTGCACTGAATCTGCTTGACATTTCCAGTATTTCTTGTTGGGTCAACTGCAGCTGGAACTCGGCGTGAAAAAAGTATGATTTGTGGCATACTGGGGTCAGCATCACAATTTCCACTAAAGTTTGGCTAAAAGTATCACTTTACTTGGATTCCAATACAAAAACCGAAAGAGTTCAGCACGTAAAAACTGTATTTGAAAATTTTGGCATTTTTTACCATTTTTGAGCGACAGCCGCGCGGCTTAGCAAAAATCGCAAATGTGGGCCAAAAGTTGTCGTCAAGGAAACAACAAAACAACACTTTTCCTGCATTTCGACTGCCTCCAAAAGCACAGCAAAGGCATCAGAAAATGTCTACTTCTCATTCAAGCCCTAACCCTAACCCTAGCTCGGGCACTTTCATTAAACCAATCAAAAACCTTGCCTTCACATGCTGTGTTCAAAAAGTTACCCGAATGACTCCAAACTCATCAGAAACATTGAATGTAATGCTTTAAAGCACCTTCAGTGTATCTGCACTGAATCTGCTTGACATTTCCAGTATTTCTTGTTGGGTCAACTGCAGCTGGAACTCGGCGTGAAAAAAGTATGATTTGTGGCATACTGGGGTCAGCATCACAATTTCCACTAAAGTTTGGCTAAAAGTATCACTTTACTTGGATTCCAATACAAAAACCGAAAGAGTTCAGCACGTAAAAACTGTATTTGAAAATTTTGGCATTTTTTACCATTTTTGAGTGACAGCCGCGCGGCTTAGCAAAAATCGCAAATGTGGGCCAAAAGTTGTCGTCAAGGAAACAACAAAACAACACTTTTCCTGCATTTCGACTGCCTCCAAAAGCACAGCAAAGGCATCAGAAAATGTCTACTTCTCATTCAAGCCCTAACCCTAACCCTAGCTCGGGCACATTCATTAAACCAATCAAAAACCTTGCCTTCACATGCTGTGTTCAAAAAGTTACCCGAATGACTCCAAACTCATCAGAAACATTGAATGTAATGCTTTAAAGCACCTTCAGCGTATCTGCACTGAATCTGCTTGACATTTCCAGTATTTCTTGTTGGATTAACTGCAGCTGGAATTCGGCGTGAAAAAAGTATGATTTGTGGCATACTGGGGTCAGCATCACAATTTCCACTAAAGTTTTGCTAAAAGTATCACTTTACTTGGATTCCAATACAAAAACCGAAAGAGTTCAGCACGTAAAAACTGTATTTGAAAATTTTGGCATTTTTTACCATTTTTGAGCGACAGCCGCGCGGCTTAGCAAAAATCGCAAATGTGGGCCAAAAGTTGTCGTCAAGGAAACAACAAAACAACACTTTTCCTGCATTTCGACTGCCTCCAAAAGCACAGCAAAGGCATCAGAAAATGTCTACTTCTCATTCAAGCCCTAACCCTAACCCTAGCTCGGGCACTTTCATTAAACCAATCAAAAACCTTGCCTTCACATGCTGTGTTCAAAAAGTTACCCGAATGACTCCAAACTCATCAGAAACATTGAATTTAATGCTTTAATGCACCTTCAGCGTATCTGCACTGAATCTGCTTGACATTTCCAGTATTTCTTGTTGGGTTAACTGCAGCTGGAATTCGGCGTGAAAAAAGTATGATTTGTGGCATACTGGGGTCAGCATCACAATTTCCACTAAAGTTTTGCTAAAAGTATCACTTTACTTGGATTCCAATACAAAAACCGAAAGAGTTCAGGACGTAAAAACTGTATTTGAAAATTTTGGCATTTTTTACCATTTTTGAGTGACAGCCGCGCGGCTTAGCAAAAATCGCAAATGTGGGCCAAAAGTTGTCGTCAAGGAAAAAACAAAACAACACTTTTCCTGCATTTCGACTGCCTCCAAAAGCACAGCAAAGGCATCAGAAAATGTCTACTTCTCATTCAAGCCCTAACCCTAACCCTAGCTCGGGCACTTTCATTAAACCAATCAAAAACCTTGCCTTCACATGCTGTGTTCAAAAAGTTACCCGAATGACTCCAAACTCATCAGAAACATTGAATGTAATGCTTTAAAGCACCTTCAGCGTATCTGCACTGAATCTGCTTGACATTTCCAGTATTTCTTGTTGGGCCAACTGCAGCTGGAATTCGGCGTGAAAAAAGTATGATTTGTGGCATACTGGGGTCAGCATCACAATTTCCACTAAAGTTTGGCTAAAAGTATCACTTTACTTGGATTCCAATACAAAAACCGAAAGAGTTCAGCACGTAAAAACTGTATTTGAAAATTTTGGCATTTTTTACCATTTTTGAGCGACAGCCGCGCGGCTTAGCAAAAATCGCAAATGTGGGCCAAAAGTTGTCGTCATGGAAACAACAAAACAACACTTTTCCTGCATTTCGACTGCCTCCAAAAGCACAACAAAGGCATCAGAAAATGTCTACTTCTCATTCAAGCCCTAGCCCTAACCCTAGCTCGGGCACTTTCATTAAACCAATCAAAAACCTTGCCTTCACATGCTGTGTTCAAAAAGTTACCCGAATGACTCCAAACTCATCAGAAACATTGAATGTAATGCTTTAAAGCACCTTCAGCGTATCTGCACTGAATCTGCTTGACATTTCCAGTATTTCTTGTTGGGTCAACTGCAGCTGGAATTCGGCGTGAAAAAAAGCATGATTTGTGGCATACTGGGTTCAGCATCACAATTTCCACTAAAGTTTTGCTAAAAGTATCACTTTACTTGGATTCCAATACAAAAACCGAAAGAGTTCAGGACGTAAAAACTGTATTTGAAAATTTTGGCATTTTTTACCATTTTTGAGCGACAGCCGCGCGGCTTAGCAAAAATCGCAAATGTGGGCCAAAAGTTGTCGTCAAGGAAAAAACAAAACAACACTTTTCCTGCATTTCGACTGCCTCCAAAAGCACAGCAAAGGCATCAGAAAATGTCTACGTCTCATTCAAGCCCTAACCCTAACCCTAGCTCGGGCACTTTCATTAAACCAATCAAAAACCTTGCCTTCACATGCTGTGTTCAAAAAGTTACCCGAATGACTCCAAACTCATCAGAAACATTGAATGTAATGCTTTAAAGCACCTTCAGTGTATCTGCACTGAATCTGCTTGACATTTCCAGTATTTCTTGTTGGGTCAACTGCAGCTGGAACACGGCGTGAAAAAAGTATGATTTGTGGCATACTGGGGTCAGCATCACAATTTCCACTAAAGTTTGGCTAAAAGTATCACTTTACTTGGATTCCAATACAAAAACCGAAAGAGTTCAGCACGTAAAAACTGTATTTGAAAATTTTGGCATTTTTTACCATTTTTGAGCGACAGCCGCGCGGCTTAGCAAAAATCGCAAATGTGGGCCAAAAGTTGTCGTCAAGGAAACAACAAAACAACACTTTTCCTGCATTTCGACTGCCTCCAAAAGCACAGCAAAGGCATCAGAAAATGTCTACTTCTCATTCAAGCTCTAACCCTAACCCTAGCTCGGGCACTTTCATTAAACCAATCAAAAACCTTGCCTTCACATGCTGTGTTCAAAAAGTTACCCGAATGACTCCAAACTCACCAGAAACATTGAATGTAATGCTTTAAAGCACCTTCAGCGTATCTGCACTGAATCTGCTTGACATTTCCAGTATTTCTTGTTGGGCCAACTGCAGCTGGAATTCGGCGTGAAAAAAGTATGATTTGTGGCATACTGGGGTCAGCATCACAATTTCCACTAAAGTTTGGCTAAAAGTATCACTTTACTTGGATTCCAATACAAAAACCGAAAGAGTTCAGGACGTAAAAACTGTATTTGAAAATTTTGGCATTTTTTACCATTTTTGAGCGACAGCCGCGCGGCTTAGCAAAAATCGCAAATGTGGGCCAAAAGTTGTCGTCAAGGAAAAAACAAAACAACACTTTTCCTGCATTTCGACTGCCTCCAAAAGCACAGCAAAGGCATCAGAAAATGTCTACTTCTCATTCAAGCCCTAACCCTAACCCTAGCTCGGGCACTTTCATTAAACCAATCAAAAACCTTGCCTTCACATGCTGTGTTCAAAAAGTTACCCGAATGACTCCAAACTCATCAGAAACATTGAATGTAATGCTTTAAAGCACCTTCAGTGTATCTGCACTGAATCTGCTTGACATTTCCAGTATTTCTTGTTGGGTCAACTGCAGCTGGAACTCGGCGTGAAAAAAGTATGATTTGTGGCATACTGGGGTCAGCATCACAATTTCCACTAAAGATTGGCTAAAAGTATCACTTTACTTGGTTTCCAATACAAAAACCGAAAGAGTTCAGCACGTAAAAACTGTATTTGAAAATTTTGGCATTTTTTACCATTTTTGAGCGACAGCCGCGCGGCTTAGCAAAAATCGCAAATGTGGGCCAAAGGTTGTCGTCAAGGAAACAACAAAACAACACTTTTCCTGCATTTCGACTGCCTCCAAAAGCACAGCAAAGGCATCAGAAAATGTCTACTTCTCATTCAAGCCCTAACCCTAACCCTAGCTTGGGCACTTTCATTAAACCAATCAAAAACCTTGCCTTCACATGCTGTGTTCAAAAAGTTACCCGAATGACTCCAAACTCATCAGAAACATTGAATGTAATGCTTTAAAGCACCTTCAGCGTATCTGCACTGAATCTGCTTGACATTTCCAGTATTTCTGGTTGGGCCAACTGCAGCTGGAATTCGGCGTGAAAAAAGTATGATTTGTGGCATACTGGGGTCAGCATCACAATTTCCACTAAAGTTTTGCTAAAAGTATCACTTTACTTGGATTCCAATACAAAAACCGAAAGAGTTCAGCACGTAAAAACTGTATTTGAAAATTTTGGCATTTTTTACCATTTTTGAGCGACAGCCGCGCGGCTTAGCAAAAATCGCAAATGTGGGCCAAAAGTTGTCGTCAAGGAAAGAACAAAACAAAACTTTTCCTGCATTTCGAATGCCTCCAAAAGCACAACAAAGGCATCAGAAAATGTCAACTTCTCATTCAAGCCTTAACCCTAACCCTAGCTCGGGCACTTTCATTAAACCAATCAAAAACCTTGCCTTCACATGCTGTGTTCAAAAAGTTACCCGAATGACTCCAAACTCATCAGAAACATTGAATGTAATGCTTTAAAGCACCTTCAGTGTATCTGCACTGAATCTGCTTGACATTTCCAGTATTTCTTGTTGGGTCAACTGCAGCTGGAACTCGGCGTGAAAAAAGTATGATTTGTGGCATACTGGGGTCAGCATCACAATTTCCACTAAAGTTTGGCTAAAAGTATCACTTTACTTGGATTCCAATACAAAAACCGAAAGAGTTCAGCACGTAAAAACTGTATTTGAAAATTTTGGCATTTTTTACCATTTTTGAGCGACAGCCGCGCGGCTTAGCAAAAATCGCAAATGTGGGCCAAAAGTTGTCGTCAAGGAAACAACAAAACAACACTTTTCCTGCATTTCGACTGCCTCCAAAAGCACAGCAAAGGCATCAGAAAATGTCTACTTCTCATTCAAGCCCTAACCCTAACCCTAGCTCGGGCACATTCATTAAACCAATCAAAAACCTTGCCTTCACATGCTGTGTTCAAAAAGTTACCCGAATGACTCCAAACTCATCAGAAACATTGAATGTAATGCTTTAAAGCACCTTCAGCGTATCTGCACTGAATCTGCTTGACATTTCCAGTATTTCTTGTTGGGTTAACTGCAGCTGGAATTCGGCGTGAAAAAAGTATGATTTGTGGCATACTGGGGTCAGCATCACAATTTCCACTAAAGTTTTGCTAAAAGTATCACTTTACTTGGATTCCAATACAAAAACCGAAAGAGTTCAGCACGTAAAAACTGTATTTGAAAATTTTGGCATTTTTTACCATTTTTGAGCGACAGCCGCGCGGCTTAGCAAAAATCGCAAATGTGGGCCAAAAGTTGTCGTCAAGGAAACAACAAAACAACACTTTTCCTGCATTTCGACTGCCTCCAAAAGCACAGCAAAGGCATCAGAAAATGTCTACTTCTCATTCAAGCCCTAACCCTAACCCTAGCTCGGGCACTTTCATTAAACCAATCAAAAACCTTGCCTTCACATGCTGTGTTCAAAAAGTTACCCGAATGACTCCAAACTCATCAGAAACATTGAATTTAATGCTTTAATGCACCTTCAGCGTATCTGCACTGAATCTGCTTGACATTTCCAGTATTTCTTGTTGGGTTAACTGCAGCTGGAATTCGGCGTGAAAAAAGTATGATTTGTGGCATACTGGGGTCAGCATCACAATTTCCACTAAAGTTTTGCTAAAAGTATCACTTTACTTGGATTCCAATACAAAAACCGAAAGAGTTCAGGACGTAAAAACTGTATTTGAAAATTTTGGCATTTTTTACCATTTTTGAGTGACAGCCGCGCGGCTTAGCAAAAATCGCAAATGTGGGCCAAAAGTTGTCGTCAAGGAAAAAACAAAACAACACTTTTCCTGCATTTCGACTGCCTCCAAAAGCACAGCAAAGGCATCAGAAAATGTCTACTTCTCATTCAAGCCCTAACCCTAACCCTAGCTCGGGCACTTTCATTAAACCAATCAAAAACCTTGCCTTCACATGCTGTGTTCAAAAAGTTACCCGAATGACTCCAAACTCATCAGAAACATTGAATGTACAGATGCAGCCATTCAAAGTGCGCGGTAAAGACACCGCAGTACAGATACCGCAGGTATGATGACACGCGATACCGCGGTGCGTGATTGGTTGACCGACAGGGGCACTCGTGGTCCGTTGGTCTGTCGTAGAAAGACTTACTGTACTGTAAACGTCTTTACTGTGCCCGTTGTAGATATTGAATTTTACCACTGAAGGGAAATCTTAGTAGCTGAGCATAAAAAGAATAGGAGCATACTGTAACGCGTGTGAAGGCCATAAACGATATTAATTTTGGAACGTAAACATACAGTATATGGCTGGTCTTGGTACTTTAAAGAAAAAAATACGCACCAGTATTCCATTTCTCCCTAAACATTGTAAGCTTCGAAGTCTTTAACTAACGTGATACCGGAGTCAACAAGCATACTTTTAGAATTTGATTAAAAGGGAATATAATATGGAATCGCGTATCTCAATAATTTAATAACGGTATGATTATATCCGTGTACTGCGGCAGAGCTATGTAGGGCTGTTTCGCCTGCCTGATCATGTGAGCTCTCTTGTAGCCTACTGGTCTAGGTGCGTGCACACCAGCTGGTAGGTTGGGTGTTCGAATCCAGCTGGTACTGGACTTTTCATTTTTATTTATTTATTTTTTAATCGCGTAACATAAACATATTACCGTATGCAAACTGTACTGTATACAGTATGTATATGTATATTTAATGTCTTAACTGTGCCCGTTTAATTGAATTTAAAAAACATATTTAACACGAACATTAAGCTGCTTACATCTTCCGCCTGAGAACAGTCACCCGTTGCTACCCAACGCAGAATGGTGATTGGCTGACACCATCTGACACCCCTCTGATTGGAGAAAAAAGACGTGCTGGTGTGCTATACCAGGAAGAGGATTCTTTCCATTCAAAACGTGTATTTTAAAAGTTTAAGAAGTAAAAACCTTACAGCGTACACAGATTTCTAAACTGATCAGGATCGTTATCTTTGTCTCATGCATAATAATGTTCACCGCTCTGTCCAGCAAATTAATAATAAACTTTATTTTATATAGCTTTTTAAACGAATAAGTAATTAGATTGCTCATAAACCTAATCACTTGCTTTTTCTTTTTATTTAGGCTCAGATTTCAACTATAGATCGTATTATTAATAACCATAATAACAACCAACCAACAAAAACAACCATATAAACATAATACCAACCAAAAACATAGATAACAACCACAATACAAAATCAAATAATCAAACCATTTTACACTCGCAAAGTCATCCAATTATCATAATCCCGCCCCTTATGCAAAACCAAACCTTCCTCCCATCCCAGTTTATCCTGTTTATCATAAACAAAATCCACCTCAATTTTCAACATAAAGCATTACACAAAATCAATACCTCAACACTCCATACTCAACAACGATAATTCACAAACAGCCAGAACATGTAACTACACATTCCCAAACATACCTACTTTCCATAGCCCCGCCCCTTATGCAAAACCAACATCCCTCCCCTGTTCTCTCTCTCCCCTGGCGGTTGTAATTGTTTTTATTTTCAAATAAATTTTAGCAAAGTCATGTATTTTAAAAATCTTAAGATTTTTCTATTTATGTCTTTATTTAGTGGTTTCATTAGTGACAAAGGCTAAACTTTCTTGGAAAAATGTCTTTTATGTAAACCATGTTTGCTATTAATTCATTCAGGGCTAAAATATGTTCATTGTCTTCTAATGAAAGAAGGGTTCCTTTCGCCGTAGTCGAGAGCCTAGCCTTTAACTAGTAAGTACTGTATTTACTGGGTTTTTGAGGGGGGGGGGGGGTGTCTTTCGCTGGAAATCTCGCCTCCTACTTTGAAAATACCCGTGAAACCGGTTCAATTCGTCACAGCCAGCACTCCTGCAGAGAGTTGGGTTGTACTTGCAGTGTATACAGTACACGCGTTATGCTCTTCGTTAATGTCTGTGAAGTTTTATTTAATCTCTGAGCCATACTGATTCTTCTGGAAGCACACCAGTATTCCACTTTCTCCCTAAACATTTTTAGGATCAGAGTCTTACATGTGGTTATTTCGAAAACGTTTGTACGTGCTCCTTCTTACCATGTTACTGTTTACCGTTACTGACCATATTAAGTTTAAGTGCCTGTGGGCACTTTTCCTGTCCGTGGGGGGTGGACCGTCTTTCATTAGAAGGTTAGTCTGTTCTACTCTGAGAATGTAGGGGGGGGGGGGGGGGGGTGGGAAGTGCCCGCGGTCATTTAATTAGTATTAAAATCTTAGTTATCTTTCTAGTTCACAGGTTTGCATGCATAATTTAATTTTGAAAGCCACTGAGACATCAGGTACTACTGTTGTATTTATGAAAAAGAAACAAAACAAAAAACATACTAACAACTGTGCCATCCTACTCCTTAGTTAATACATTTTATTATTCATAAACAGTTAACATTGTTAGCAAAATATTTTGAATTATATTTAACCCTATTTTTTATTTAGTTTTGTATTTAACTTATTATATGATAGACTTAATGTATATTAATGTATATTTGAACAATGAAAATATATTTTTACAAGATTTTACATTAAGCACTTAAAATTAATATGGTTAATAATAGTAAACTGTAACATGCTGTAACAAGATCGGTTAAACTTCGAAGAAAATCCTTTCAGAGAAAATGTTTCAGGTGTGAAGAACAAACCTGTTCCCACACACCCTGCCCCCACTACCATTAGAATATACACAAACATTTTATTTTTAGCGTTTCATTCTGAGCAGAAGACCCTCACACCTGAAGAGTGCTGGCTGTGACGAATTAAACCGGTTTTACAGGTTTCAATCACAGATTGGGACTCAGTAAAGTAACACACAGCGCCAGTGGATTTGATAATACTGTACCTAACCAAAATCCGCAATATGGAAACAGAACCTGTGTAATTGTTGATAGATGATGTACTCGTAACATTTTTTCAAGACGAACTACAACATTTAAAAAATGACTTGTATGTACTTGATATCTCTAATCAATCCACGGGTCCCAGCACAAAACGAAAGTAAAACGCATACCGTTTCGCGCTTCTTATTAGTTGCTCAAAAGTAATTTGACCGTATGAAATGCATAATATAAACCTAGAAACATATACGTGAGCAGTACTTAAGCACTGTAGTATCGGTGTTAAGACATACCTCTCAAATACTGTAAATCAAGTTAAAAATATCTCAAGAACGATTCTGGTCGTAATGAAACCATGTTTCGTGTATGTTTTCTTTTTCATCTTGAAATAACTCATTTCTAAATACCTTTTTCACTGTTAACATCTTGTAGCAACTTTGCGACAAAATATACACTCTGACAGTTCATCCTGCTACCAACATTAAATAAAACAAATCTTAAGATTTCTATATTTATGTCTTTATTTAGTGGTTTCATTCGAAGCTTACAATGTTTAGGGAGAAATGGAATACTGGTGCGTATTTTTTTCTTTAAAGTACCGAGACCAGCCATATACTGTATGTTTATGTTAAGATTTCCCTTCAGTGGTAAAATTAGATATGAATATTCAATACTTAAACGGGCACAGTTAAGACATTAAATATACATATACATATTGTATACAGTACAGTTTGCATACGGTAATATGTTTATGTTACGCGATTAAAAAATAAATAAATAAAACTGGAAGGTCCAGCACCACCATTATGTTTATATGGTTGTTTTTGTTGGTTGGTTGTTATTATGGTTATTAATAATACGATCTATAGTTGAAATCTGAGCCTAAATAAAAAGAAAAAGCAAGTGATTAGGTTTATGAGCAATCTAATTTCTTATTCGTTTAAAACGCTATATAAAATAAAGTTTATTATTAATTTGCTGGACAGAGCGGTGAACATTATTATGCATAAGACAAAGATAACGATCCTGATCAGTTTAGAAATCTGTGTACGCTGTAAGGTTTTTACTTCTTAAACTTTTAAAATACACGTTTTGAATGGAAAGAAATCCTCTTCCTGGTATAGCACACCAGCACGTCTTTTTTCTCCAATCAGAGGGGTGTCAGATGGTGTCAGCCAATCACCATTCTGCGTTGGGTAGCAACGGGTGACTGTTCTCAGGCGGAAGATGTAAGCAGCTTAATGTTCGTGTTAAATATGTTTTTTAAATTCAATTAAACGGGCACAGTTAAGACATTAAATATACATATACATACTGTATACAGTACAGTTTGCATACGGTAATATGTTTATGTTACGCGATTAAAAAATAAATAAATAAAAATGAAAAGTCCAGAACCAGCTGGATTCGAACACCCAACCTACCAGCTGGTGTGCACGCACCTAGACCAGTAGGCTACAAGAGAGCTCACATGATCAGGCAGGCGAAACAGCCCTACATAGCTCTGCCGCAGTACACGGATATAATCATACCGTTATTAAATTATTGAGATATGCGATTCCATATTATATTCCCTTTTAATCAAATTCTAAAAGTATGCTTGTTGACTCCGGTTTCACGTTAGTTAAAGACTTCGAAGCTTACAATGTTTAGGGAGAAATGGAATACCGGTGTGTATTTTTCCTTGTGATATTTTAAGCTCTAGTTGAATGATAGGTGTCGCATTTTAAATCATTTTCGTAGCTAGAAATTATGAAACGCCCTGTTAAAAGCAAGGAAGTTTTTATGCCCCGTTGAAGTAAAACAAAATGCCTGACAAAGTATGGCTTGGACAGATTCCAAGTGCTTGTACAAATGTGCTAAAGAAATTATACTTTGAGTATACAGCTTGTCCAAAGTCATCCATTATTAATACTATTAGTAATATCTTCAGTAAAGGCTTTGATGCATAAATATTTCTGATAAAGGTAGGTTGTGTACTTCTGTCCAACTGAGCAATCTTGCTTTCATAATATATACCAACATTTTAATGACTGGTGATTAACATGCTGTAATACACAGTTCCAAATTAAAGGCTCAAATGCTGTACATGAGAGGTTAAGCTCCCCCTGGCGGTTTTACAAGGCGACGCCGGATAGTTAGTCACGTGACACACGTGACACACGTGATACCGCGTGATACTGCGTGATACTGTGACACGCCCACCGGGGTATGCCGCGAAATACCTCACCCATTTTGAATGGCTGCATCTGTAATGCTTTAAAGCACCTTCAGCGTATCTGCACTGAATCTGCTTGACATTTCCAGTATTTCTTGTTGGGCCAACTGCAGCTGGAATTCGGCGTGAAAAAAGTATGATTTGTGGCATACTGGGGTCAGCATCACAATTTCCACTAAAGTTTGGCTAAAAGTATCACTTTACTTGGATTCCAATACAAAAACCGAAAGAGTTCAGCACGTAAAAACTGTATTTGAAAATTTTGGCATTTTTTACCATTTTTGAGCGACAGCCGCGCGGCTTAGCAAAAATCGCAAATGTGGGCCAAAAGTTGTCGTCAAGGAAAAAACAAAACAACACTTTTCCTGCATTTCGACTGCCTCCAAAAGCACAGCAAAGGCATCAGAAAATGTCTACTTCTCATTCAAGCCCTAACCCTAACCCTAGCTCGGGCACTTTCATTAAACCAATCAAAAACCTTGCCTTCACATGCTGTGTTCAAAAAGTTACCCGAATGACTCCAAACTCATCAGAAACATTGAATGTAATGCTTTAAAGCACCTTCAGCGTATCTGCACTGAATCTGCTTGACATTTCCAGTATTTCTTGTTGGGCCAACTGCAGCTGGAATTCGGCGTGAAAAAAGTATGATTTGTGGCATACTGGGGTCAGCATCACAATTTCCACTAAAGTTTTGCTAAAAGTATCACTTTACTTGGATTCCAATACAAAAACCGAAAGAGTTCAGCACTTAAAAACTGTATTTGAAAATTTTGGCATTTTTTACCATTTTTGAGCGACAGCCGCGCGGCTTAGCAAAAATCGCAAATTTGGGCCAAAAGTTGTCGTCATGGAAACAACAAAACAACACTTTTCCTGCATTTCGACTGCCTCCAAAAGCACAACAAAGGCATCAGAAAATGTCTACTTCTCATTCAATCCCTAGCCCTAACCCTAGCTCGGGCACTTTCATTAAACCAATCAAAAACCTTGCCTTCACATGCTGTGTTCAAAAAGTTACCCGAATGACTCCAAACTCATCAGAAACATTGAATGTAATGCTTTAAAGCACCTTCAGCGTATCTGCACTGAATCTGCTTGACATTTCCAGTATTTCTTGTTGGGTCAACTGCAGCTGGAATTCGGCGTGAAAAAAAACATGATTTGTGGCATACTGGGTTCAGCATCACAATTTCCACTAAAGTTTTGCTAAAAGTATCACTTTACTTGGATTCCAATACAAAAACCGAAAGAGTTCAGGACGTAAAAACTGTATTTGAAAATTTTGGCATTTTTTACCATTTTTGAGCGACAGCCGCGCGGCTTAGCAAAAATCGCAAATGTGGGCCAAAAGTTGTCGTCAAGGAAAAAACAAAACAACACTTTTCCTGCATTTCGACTGCCTCCAAAAGCACAGCAAAGGCATCAGAAAATGTCTACGTCTCATTCAAGCCCTAACCCTAACCCTAGCTCGGGCACTTTCATTAAACCAATCAAAAACCTTGCCTTCACATGCTGTGTTCAAAAAGTTACCCGAATGACTCCAAACTCATCAGAAACATTGAATGTAATGCTTTAAAGCACCTTCAGTGTATCTGCACTGAATCTGCTTGACATTTCCAGTATTTCTTGTTGGGTCAACTGCAGCTGGAACACGGCGTGAAAAAAGTATGATTTGTGGCATACTGGGGTCAGCATCACAATTTCCACTAAAGTTTGGCTAAAAGTATCACTTTACTTGGATTCCAATACAAAAACCGAAAGAGTTCAGCACGTAAAAACTGTATTTGAAAATTTTGGCATTTTTTACCATTTTTGAGCGACAGCCGCGCGGCTTAGCAAAAATCGCAAATGTGGGCCAAAAGTTGTCGTCAAGGAAACAACAAAACAACACTTTTCCTGCATTTCGACTGCCTCCAAAAGCACAGCAAAGGCATCAGAAAATGTCTACTTCTCATTCAAGCTCTAACCCTAACCCTAGCTCGGGCACTTTCATTAAACCAATCAAAAACCTTGCCTTCACATGCTGTGTTCAAAAAGTTACCCGAATGACTCCAAACTCACCAGAAACATTGAATGTAATGCTTTAAAGCACCTTCAGCGTATCTGCACTGAATCTGCTTGACATTTCCAGTATTTCTTGTTGGGCCAACTGCAGCTGGAATTCGGCGTGAAAAAAGTATGATTTGTGGCATACTGGGGTCAGCATCACAATTTCCACTAAAGTTTGGCTAAAAGTATCACTTTACTTGGATTCCAATACAAAAACCGAAAGAGTTCAGGACGTAAAAACTGTATTTGAAAATTTTGGCATTTTTTACCATTTTTGAGCGACAGCCGCGCGGCTTAGCAAAAATCGCAAATGTGGGCCAAAAGTTGTCGTCAAGGAAAAAACAAAACAACACTTTTCCTGCATTTCGACTGCCTCCAAAAGCACAGCAAAGGCATCAGAAAATGTCTACTTCTCATTCAAGCCCTAACCCTAACCCTAGCTCGGGCACTTTCATTAAACCAATCAAAAACCTTGCCTTCACATGCTGTGTTCAAAAAGTTACCCGAATGACTCCAAACTCATCAGAAACATTGAATGTAATGCTTTAAAGCACCTTCAGTGTATCTGCACTGAATCTGCTTGACATTTCCAGTATTTCTTGTTGGGTCAACTGCAGCTGGAACTCGGCGTGAAAAAAGTATGATTTGTGGCATACTGGGGTCAGCATCACAATTTCCACTAAAGATTGGCTAAAAGTATCACTTTACTTGGTTTCCAATACAAAAACCGAAAGAGTTCAGCACGTGAAAACTGTATTTGAAAATTTTGGCATTTTTTACCATATTTGAGCGACAGCCGCGCGGCTTAGCAAAAATCGCAAATGTGGGCCAAAAGTTGTCGTCAAGGAAAAAACAAAACAACACTTTTCCTGCATTTCGACTGCCTCCAAAAGCACAGCAAAGGCATCAGAAAATGTCTACTTCTCATTCAAGCCCTAGCCCTAACCCTAGCTCGGGCACTTTCATTAAACCAATCAAAAACCTTGCCTTCACATGCTGTGTTCAAAAAGTTACCCGAATGACTCCAAACTCATCAGAAACATTGAATGTAATGCTTTAAAGCACCTTCAGCGTATCTGCACTGAATCTGCCTGACATTTCCAGTATTTCTTGTTGGGTCACATGCAGCTGGAATTCGGCGTGAAAAAAAGCATGATTTGTGGCATACTGGGTTCAGCATCACAATTTCCACTAAAGTTTGGCTAAAAGTATCACTTTACTTGGATTCCAATACAAAAACCGAAAGAGTTCAGCACGTAAAAACTGTATTTGAAAATTTTGGCATTTTTTACCATTTTTGAGCGACAGCCGCGCGGCTTAGCAAAAATCGCAAATGTGGGCCAAAAGTTGTCGTCAAGGAAACAACAAAACAACACTTTTCCTGCATTTCGACTGCCTCCAAAAGCACAGCAAAGGCATCAGAAAATGTCTACTTCTCATTCAAGCCCTAACCCTAACCCTAGCTCGGGCACTTTCATTAAACCAATCAAAAACCTTGCCTTCACATGCTGTGTTCAAAAAGTTACCCGAATGACTCCAAACTCATCAGAAACATTGAATGTAATGCTTTAAAGCACCTTCAGCGTATCTGCACTGAATCTGCTTGACATTTCCAGTATTTCTTGTTGGGTCAACTGCAGCTGGAATTCGGCGTGAAAAAAAGCATGATTTGTGGCATACTGGGTTCAGCATCACAATTTCCACTAAAGTTTGGCTAAAAGTATCACTTTACTTGGATTCCAATACAAAAACCGAAAGAGTTCAGCACGTAAAAACTGTATTTGAAAATTTTGGCATTTTTTACCATTTTTGAGCGACAGCCGCGCGGCTTAGCAAAAATCGCAAATGTGGGCCAAAGGTTGTCGTCAAGGAAACAACAAAACAACACTTTTCCTGCATTTCGACTGCCTCCAAAAGCACAGCAAAGGCATCAGAAAATGTCTACTTCTCATTCAAGCCCTAACCCTAACCCTAGCTTGGGCACTTTCATTAAACCAATCAAAAACCTTGCCTTCACATGCTGTGTTCAAAAAGTTACCCGAATGACTCCAAACTCATCAGAAACATTGAATGTAATGCTTTAAAGCACCTTCAGCGTATCTGCACTGAATCTGCTTGACATTTCCAGTATTTCTGGTTGGGCCAACTGCAGCTGGAATTCGGCGTGAAAAAAGTATGATTTGTGGCATACTGGGGTCAGCATCACAATTTCCACTAAAGTTTTGCTAAAAGTATCACTTTACTTGGATTCCAATACAAAAACCGAAAGAGTTCAGCACGTAAAAACTGTATTTGAAAATTTTGGCATTTTTTACCATTTTTGAGCGACAGCCGCGCGGCTTAGCAAAAATCGCAAATGTGGGCCAAAAGTTGTCGTCAAGGAAAGAACAAAACAAAACTTTTCCTGCATTTCGAATGCCTCCAAAAGCACAACAAAGGCATCAGAAAATGTCAACTTCTCATTCAAGCCTTAACCCTAACCCTAGCTCGGGCACTTTCATTAAACCAATAAAAAACCTTGCCTTCACATGCTGTGTTCAAAAAGTTACCCGAATGACTCCAAACTCATCAGAAACATTGAATGTAATGCTTTAAAGCACCTTCAGTGTATCTGCACTGAATCTGCTTGACATTTCCAGTATTTCTTGTTGGGCCAACTGCAGCTGGAATTCGGCGTGAAAAAAGTATGATTTGTGGCATACTGGGGTCAGCATCACAATTTCCACTAAAGTTTTGCTAAAAGTATCACTTTACTCGGATTCCAATACAAAAACCGAAAGAGTTCAGCACGTAAAAACTGTATTTGAAAATTTTGGCATTTTTTACCATTTTTGAGCGACAGCCGCGCGGCTTAGCAAAAATCGCAAATGTGGGCCAAAATTTGTCGTCAAGGAAAGAACAAAACAAAACTTTTCCTCCATTTCGACTGCCTCCAAAAGCATACCAAAGGCATCAGAAAATGTCTACTTCTCATTCAAGCCCTAACCCTAACCCTAGCTCGGGCACTTTCATTAAACCAATCAAAAACCTTGCCTTCACATGCTGTGTTCAAAAAGTTACCCGAATGACTCCAAACTCATCAGAAACATTGAATGTAATGCTTTAAAGCACCTTCAGCGTATCTGCACTGAATCTGCTTGACATTTCCAGTATTTCTTGTTGGGCCAACTGCAGCTGGAATTCGGCGTGAAAAAAGTATGATTTGTGGCATACTGGGGTCAGCATCACAATTTCCACTAAAGTTTTGCTAAAAGTATCACTTTACTTGGATTCCAATACAAAAACCGAAAGAGTTCAGCACGTAAAAACTGTATTTGAAAACTTTGGCATTTTTTACCATTTTTGAGCGACAGCCGCGCGGCTTAGCAAAAATCGCAAATGTGGGCCAAAAGTTGTCGTCAAGGAAAAAACAAAACAACACTTTTCCTGCATTTCGACTGCCTCCAAAAGCACAGCAAAGGCATCAGAAAATGTCTACTTCTCATTCAAGCCCTAACCCTAACCCTAGCTCGGGCACTTTCATTAAACCAATCAAAAACCTGGCCTTCACATGCTGTGTTCAAAAAGTTACCCGAATGACTCCAAACTCATCAGAAACATTGAATGTAATGCTTTAAAGCACCTTCAGCGTATCTGCACTGAATCTGCTTGACATTTCCAGTATTTCTTGTTGGGCGAACTGCAGCTGGAATTCGGCGTGAAAAAAGTATGATTTGTGGCATACTGGGGTCAGCATCACAATTTCCACTAAAGTTTTGCTAAAAGTATCACTTTACTTGGATTCCAATACAAAAACCGAAAGAGTTCAGCACGTAAAAACTGTATTTGAAAATTTTGGCATTTTTTACCATTTTTGAGCGACAGCCGCGCGGCTTAGCAAAAATCGCAAATTTGGGCCAAAAGTTGTCGTCATGGAAACAACAAAACAACACTTTTCCTGCATTTCGAATGCCTCCAAAAGCACAACAAAGGCATCAGAAAATGTCTACTTCTCATTCAAGCCCTAGCCCTAACCCTAGCTCGGGCACTTTCATTAAACCAATCAAAAACCTTGCCTTCACATGCTGTGTTCAAAAAGTTACCCGAATGACTCCAAACTCATCAGAAACATTGAATGTAATGCTTTAAAGCACCTTCAGCGTATCTGCACTGAATCTGCTTGACATTTCCAGTATTTCTTGTTGGGTCAACTGCAGCTGGAATTCGGCGTGAAAAAAAGCATGATTTGTGGCATACTGGGTTCAGCATCACAATTTCCACTAAAGTTTTGCTAAAAGTATCACTTTACTTGGATTCCAATACAAAAACCGAAAGAGTTCAGGACGTAAAAACTGTATTTGAAAATTTTGGCATTTTTTACCATTTTTGAGCGACAGCCGCGCGGCTTAGCAAAAATCGCAAATGTGGGCCAAAAGTTGTCGTCAAGGAAAGAACGAAACAAAACTTTTACTGCATTTCGACTGCCTCCAAAAGCACAACAAAGGCATCAGAAAATGTCAACTTCTCATTCAAGCCCTAGCCCTAACCCTAGCTCGGGCACTTTCATTAAACCAATCAAAAACCTTGCCTTCACATGCTGTGTTCAAAAAGTTACCCGAATGACTCCAAACTCATCAGAAACATTGAATGTAATGCTTTAAAGCACCTTCAGTGTATCTGCACTGAATCTGCTTGACATTTCCAGTATTTCTTGTTGGGTCAACTGCAGCTGGAACTCGGCGTGAAAAAAGTATGATTTGTGGCATGCTGGGGTCAGCATCACAATTTCCACTAAAGATTGGCTAAAAGTATCACTTTACTTGGTTTCCAATACAAAAACCGAAAGAGTTCAGCACGTGAAAACTGTATTTGAAAATTTTGGCATTTTTTACCATATTTGAGCGACAGCCGCGCGGCTTAGCAAAAATCGCAAATGTGGGCCAAAAGTTGTCGTCAAGGAAAAAACAAAACAACACTTTTCCTGCATTTCGACTGCCTCCAAAAGCACAGCAAAGGCATCAGAAAATGTCTACTTCTCATTCAAGCCCTAACCCTAACCCTAGCTCGGGCACTTTCATTAAACCAATCAAAAACCTTGCCTTCACATGCTGTGTTCAAAAAGTTACCCGAATGACTCCAAACTCATCAGAAACATTGAATGTAATGCTTTAAAGCACCTTCAGCGTATCTGCACTGAATCTGCTTGACATTTCCAGTATTTCTTGTTGGGTCACATGCAGCTGGAATTCGGCGTGAAAAAAAGCATGATTTGTGGCATACTGGGTTCAGCATCACAATTTCCACTAAAGTTTGGCTAAAAGTATCACTTTACTTGGATTCCAATACAAAAACCGAAAGAGTTCAGCACGTAAAAACTGTATTTGAAAATTTTGGCATTTTTTACCATTTTTGAGCGACAGCAAAAATCGCAAATGTGGGCCAAAATTTGTCGTCAAGGAAACAACAAAACAACGCTTTTCCTGTATTTCAACTGCCTCCAAAAACACAGCAAAGGCATCAGAAAATGTCTACGTCTCATTCAAGCCCTAACCCTAACCCTAGCTCGGGCACTTTCATTAAACCAATCAAAAACCTTGCCTTCACATGCTGTGTTCAAAAAGTTACCCGAATGACTCCAAACTCATCAGAAACATAGAATGTAATGCTTTAAAGCACCTTCAGCGTATCTGCACTGAATCTGCTTGACATTTCCAGTATTTCTTGTTGGGTTAACTGCAGCTGGAATTCGGCGTGAAAAAAGTATGATTTGTGGCATACTGGGGTCAGCATCACAATTTCCACTAAAGTTTTGCTAAAAGTATCACTTTACTTGGATTCCAATACAAAAACCGAAAGAGTTCAGCACGTAAAAACTGTATTTGAAAATTTTGGCATTTTTTACCATTTTTGAGCGACAGCCGCGCGGCTTAGCAAAAATCGCAAATGTGGGCCAAAAGTTGTCGTCAAGGAAAAAACAAAACAACACTTTTCCTGCATTTCGACTGCCTCCAAAAGCACAGCAAAGGCATCAGAAAATGTCTACTTCTCATTCAAGCCCTAACCCTAACCCTAGCTCGGGCACTTTCATTAAACCAATCAAAAACCTTGCCTTCACATGCTGTGTTCAAAAAGTTACCCGAATGACTCCAAACTCATCAGAAACATTGAATGTAATGCTTTAAAGCACCTTCAGCGTATCTGCACTGAATCTGCTTGACATTTCCAGTATTTCTTGTTGGGCCAACTGCAGCTGGAATTCGGCGTGAAAAAAAGCATGATTTGTGGCATACTGGGTTCAGCATCACAATTTCCACTAAAGTTTTGCTAAAAGTATCACTTTACTCGGATTCCAATACAAAAACCGAAAGAGTTCAGCACGTAAAAACTGTATTTGAAAATTTTGGCATTTTTTACCATTTTTGAGCGACAGCCGCGCGGCTTAGCAAAAATCGCAAATGTGGGCCAAAATTTGTCGTCAAGGAAAGAACAAAACAAAACTTTTCCTCCATTTCGACTGCCTCCAAAAGCATACCAAAGGCATCAGAAAATGTCTACTTCTCATTCAAGCCCTAACCCTAACCCTAGCTCGGGCACTTTCATTAAACCAATCAAAAACCTTGCCTTCACATGCTGTGTTCAAAAAGTTACCCGAATGACTCCAAACTCATCAGAAACATTGAATGTAATGCTTTAAAGCACCTTCAGCGTATCTGCACTGAATCTGCTTGACATTTCCAGTATTTCTTGTTGGGCCAACTGCAGCTGGAATTCGGCGTGAAAAAAGTATGATTTGTGGCATACTGGGGTCAGCATCACAATTTCCACTAAAGTTTTGCTAAAAGTATCACTTTACTTGGATTCCAATACAAAAACCGAAAGAGTTCAGCACGTAAAAACTGTATTTGAAAACTTTGGCATTTTTTACCATTTTTGAGCGACAGCCGCGCGGCTTAGCAAAAATCGCAAATGTGGGCCAAAAGTTGTCGTCAAGGAAAAAACAAAACAACACTTTTCCTGCATTTCGACTGCCTCCAAAAGCACAGCAAAGGCATCAGAAAATGTCTACTTCTCATTCAAGCCCTAACCCTAACCCTAGCTCGGGCACTTTCATTAAACCAATCAAAAACCTTGCCTTCACATGCTGTGTTCAAAAAGTTACCCGAATGACTCCAAACTCATCAGAAACATTGAATGTAATGCTTTAAAGCACCTTCAGCGTATCTGCACTGAATCTGCTTGACATTTCCAGTATTTCTTGTTGGGCGAACTGCAGCTGGAATTCGGCGTGAAAAAAGTATGATTTGTGGCATACTGGGGTCAGCATCACAATTTCCACTAAAGTTTTGCTAAAAGTATCACTTTACTTGGATTCCAATACAAAAACCGAAAGAGTTCAGCACGTAAAAACTGTATTTGAAAATTTTGGCATTTTTTACCATTTTTGAGCGACAGCCGCGCGGCTTAGCAAAAATCGCAAATTTGGGCCAAAAGTTGTCGTCATGGAAACAACAAAACAACACTTTTCCTGCATTTCGAATGCCTCCAAAAGCACAACAAAGGCATCAGAAAATGTCTACTTCTCATTCAAGCCCTAGCCCTAACCCTAGCTCGGGCACTTTCATTAAACCAATCAAAAACCTTGCCTTCACATGCTGTGTTCAAAAAGTTACCCGAATGACTCCAAACTCATCAGAAACATTGAATGTAATGCTTTAAAGCACCTTCAGCGTATCTGCACTGAATCTGCTTGACATTTCCAGTATTTCTTGTTGGGTCAACTGCAGCTGGAATTCGGCGTGAAAAAAAGCATGATTTGTGGCATACTGGGTTCAGCATCACAATTTCCACTAAAGTTTTGCTAAAGGTATCACTTTACTTGGATTCCAATACAAAAACCGAAAGAGTTCAGGACGTAAAAACTGTATTTGAAAATTTTGGCATTTTTTACCATTTTTGAGCGACAGCCGCGCGGCTTAGCAAAAATCGCAAATGTGGGCCAAAAGTTGTCGTCAAGGAAAGAACGAAACAAAACTTTTACTGCATTTCGACTGCCTCCAAAAGCACAACAAAGGCATCAGAAAATGTCAACTTCTCATTCAAGCCCTAGCCCTAACCCTAGCTCGGGCACTTTCATTAAACCAATCAAAAACCTTGCCTTCACATGCTGTGTTCAAAAAGTTACCCGAATGACTCCAAACTCATCAGAAACATTGAATGTAATGCTTTAAAGCACCTTCAGTGTATCTGCACTGAATCTGCTTGACATTTCCAGTATTTCTTGTTGGGTCAACTGCAGCTGGAACTCGGCGTGAAAAAAGTATGATTTGTGGCATGCTGGGGTCAGCATCACAATTTCCACTAAAGATTGGCTAAAAGTATCACTTTACTTGGTTTCCAATACAAAAACCGAAAGAGTTCAGCACGTGAAAACTGTATTTGAAAATTTTGGCATTTTTTACCATATTTGAGCGACAGCCGCGCGGCTTAGCAAAAATCGCAAATGTGGGCCAAAAGTTGTCGTCAAGGAAAAAACAAAACAACACTTTTCCTGCATTTCGACTGCCTCCAAAAGCACAGCAAAGGCATCAGAAAATGTCTACTTCTCATTCAAGCCCTAACCCTAACCCTAGCTCGGGCACTTTCATTAAACCAATCAAAAACCTTGCCTTCACATGCTGTGTTCAAAAAGTTACCCGAATGACTCCAAACTCATCAGAAACATTGAATGTAATGCTTTAAAGCACCTTCAGCGTATCTGCACTGAATCTGCTTGACATTTCCAGTATTTCTTGTTGGGTCACATGCAGCTGGAATTCGGCGTGAAAAAAAGCATGATTTGTGGCATACTGGGTTCAGCATCACAATTTCCACTAAAGTTTGGCTAAAAGTATCACTTTACTTGGATTCCAATACAAAAACCGAAAGAGTTCAGCACGTAAAAACTGTATTTGAAAATTTTGGCATTTTTTACCATTTTTGAGCGACAGCAAAAATCGCAAATGTGGGCCAAAATTTGTCGTCAAGGAAACAACAAAACAACGCTTTTCCTGTATTTCAACTGCCTCCAAAAACACAGCAAAGGCATCAGAAAATGTCTACGTCTCATTCAAGCCCTAACCCTAACCCTAGCTCGGGCACTTTCATTAAACCAATCAAAAACCTTGCCTTCACATGCTGTGTTCAAAAAGTTACCCGAATGACTCCAAACTCATCAGAAACATTGAATGTAATGCTTTAAAGCACCTTCAGCGTATCTGCACTGAATCTGCTTGACATTTCCAGTATTTCTTGTTGGGTTAACTGCAGCTGGAATTCGGCGTGAAAAAAGTATGATTTGTGGCATACTGGGGTCAGCATCACAATTTCCACTAAAGTTTTGCTAAAAGTATCACTTTACTTGGATTCCAATACAAAAACCGAAAGAGTTCAGCACGTAAAAACTGTATTTGAAAATTTTGGCATTTTTTACCATTTTTGAGCGACAGCCGCGCGGCTTAGCAAAAATCGCAAATGTGGGCCAAAAGTTGTCGTCAAGGAAACAACAAAACAACACTTTTCCTGCATTTCGACTGCCTCCAAAAGCACAGCAAAGGCATCAGAAAATGTCTACTTCTCATTCAAGCCCTAACCCTAACCCTAGCTCGGGCACTTTCATTAAACCAATCAAAAACCTTGCCTTCACATGCTGTGTTCAAAAAGTTACCCGAATGACTCCAAACTCATCAGAAACATTGAATGTAATGCTTTAAAGCACCTTCAGCGTATCTGCACTGAATCTGCTTGACATTTCCAGTATTTCTTGTTGGGCCAACTGCAGCTGGAATTCGGCGTGAAAAAAGTATGATTTGTGGCATACTGGGGTCAGCATCACAATTTCCACTAAAGTTTTGCTAAAAGTATCACTTTACTTGGATTCCAATACAAAAACTGAAAGAGTTCAGCACGTAAAAACTGTATTTGAAAATTTTGGCATTTTTTACCATTTTTGAGCGACAGCCGCGCGGCTTAGCAAAAATCGCAAATGTGGGCCAAAAGTTGTCGTCAAGGAAAAAACAAAACAACACTTTTCCTGCATTTCGACTGCCTCCAAAAGCACAGCAAAGGCATCAGAAAATGTCTACTTCTCATTCAAGCCCTAACCCTAACCCTAGCTCGGGCACTTTCATTAAACCAATCAAAAACCTTGCCTTCACATGCTGTGTTCAAAAAGTTACCCGAATGACTCCAAACTCATCAGAAACATTGAATGTAATGCTTTAAAGCACCTTCAGCGTATCTGCACTGAATCTGCTTGACATTTCCAGTATTTCTTGTTGGTCCAACTGCAGCTGGAATTCGGCGTGAAAAAAGTATGATTTGTGGCATACTGGGGTCAGCATCACAATTTCCACTAAAGTTTTGCTAAAAGTATCACTTTACTTGGATTCCAATACAAAAACCGAAAGAGTTCAGCACGTAAAAACTGTATTTGAAAATTTTGGCATTTTTTACCATTTTTGAGCGACAGCCGCGCGGCTTAGCAAAAATCGCAAATGTGGGCCAAAAGTTGTCGTCAAGGAAAAAACAAAACAACACTTTTCCTGCATTTCGACTGCCTCCAAAAGCACAGCAAAGGCATCAGAAAATGTCTACTTCTCATTCAAGCCCTAACCCTAACCCTAGCTCGGGCACTTTCATTAAACCAATCAAAAACCTTGCCTTCACATGCTGTGTTCAAAAAGTTACCCGAATGACTCCAAACTCATCAGAAACATTGAATGTAATGCTTTAAAGCACCTTCAGCGTATCTGCACTGAATCTGCTTGACATTTCCAGTATTTCTTGTTGGGCGAACTGCAGCTGGAATTCGGCGTGAAAAAAGTATGATTTGTGGCATACTGGGGTCAGCATCACAATTTCCACTAAAGTTTTGCTAAAAGTATCACTTTACTTGGATTCCAATACAAAAACCGAAAGAGTTCAGCACGTAAAAACTGTATTTGAAAATTTTGGCATTTTTTACCATTTTTGAGCGACAGCCGCGCGGCTTAGCAAAAATCGCAAATTTGGGCCAAAAGTTGTCGTCATGGAAACAACAAAACAACACTTTTCCTGCATTTCGAATGCCTCCAAAAGCACAACAAAGGCATCAGAAAATGTCTACTTCTCATTCAAGCCCTAGCCCTAACCCTAGCTCGGGCACTTTCATTAAACCAATCAAAAACCTTGCCTTCACATGCTGTGTTCAAAAAGTTACCCGAATGACTCCAAACTCATCAGAAACATTGAATGTAATGCTTTAAAGCACCTTCAGCGTATCTGCACTGAATCTGCTTGACATTTCCAGTATTTCTTGTTGGGTCAACTGCAGCTGGAATTCGGCGTGAAAAAAAGCATGATTTGTGGCATACTGGGTTCAGCATCACAATTTCCACTAAAGTTTTGCTAAAAGTATCACTTTACTTGGATTCCAATACAAAAACCGAAAGAGTTCAGGACGTAAAAACTGTATTTGAAAATTTTGGCATTTTTTACCATTTTTGAGCGACAGCCGCGCGGCTTAGCAAAAATCGCAAATGTGGGCCAAAAGTTGTCGTCAAGGAAAGAACGAAACAAAACTTTTACTGCATTTCGACTGCCTCCAAAAGCACAACAAAGGCATCAGAAAATGTCAACTTCTCATTCAAGCCCTAGCCCTAACCCTAGCTCGGGCACTTTCATTAAACCAATCAAAAACCTTGCCTTCACATGCTGTGTTCAAAAAGTTACCCGAATGACTCCAAACTCATCAGAAACATTGAATGTAATGCTTTAAAGCACCTTCAGCGTATCTGCACTGAATCTGCTTGACATTTCCAGTATTTCTTGTTGGGTCACATGCAGCTGGAATTCGGCGTGAAAAAAAGCATGATTTGTGGCATACTGGGTTCAGCATCACAATTTCCACTAAAGTTTGGCTAAAAGTATCACTTTACTTGGATTCCAATACAAAAACCGAAAGAGTTCAGCACGTAAAAACTGTATTTGAAAATTTTGGCATTTTTTACCATTTTTGAGCGACAGCAAAAATCGCAAATGTGGGCCAAAATTTGTCGTCAAGGAAACAACAAAACAACGCTTTTCCTGTATTTCAACTGCCTCCAAAAACACAGCAAAGGCATCAGAAAATGTCTACGTCTCATTCAAGCCCTAACCCTAACCCTAGCTCGGGCACTTTCATTAAACCAATCAAAAACCTTGCCTTCACATGCTGTGTTCAAAAAGTTACCCGAATGACTCCAAACTCATCAGAAACATTGAATGTAATGCTTTAAAGCACCTTCAGCGTATCTGCACTGAATCTGCTTGACATTTCCAGTATTTCTTGTTGGGTTAACTGCAGCTGGAATTCGGCGTGAAAAAAGTATGATTTGTGGCATACTGGGGTCAGCATCACAATTTCCACTAAAGTTTTGCTAAAAGTATCACTTTACTTGGATTCCAATACAAAAACCGAAAGAGTTCAGCACGTAAAAACTGTATTTGAAAATTTTGGCATTTCTTACCATTTTTGAGCGACAGCCGCGCGGCTTAGCAAAAATCGCAAATGTGGGCCAAAAGTTGTCGTCAAGGAAACAACAAAACAACACTTTTCCTGCATTTCGACTGCCTCCAAAAGCACAGCAAAGGCATCAGAAAATGTCTACTTCTCATTCAAGCCCTAACCCTAACCCTAGCTCGGGCACTTTCATTAAACCAATCAAAAACCTTGCCTTCACATGCTGTGTTCAAAAAGTTACCCGAATGACTCCAAACTCATCAGAAACATTGAATGTAATGCTTTAAAGCACCTTCAGCGTATCTGCACTGAATCTGCTTGACATTTCCAGTATTTCTTGTTGGGCCAAGTGCAGCTGGAATTCGGCGTGAAAAAAGTATGATTTGTGGCATACTGGGGTCAGCATCACAATTTCCACTAAAGTTTTGCTAAAAGTATCACTTTACTTGGATTCCAATACAAAAACTGAAAGAGTTCAGCACGTAAAAACTGTATTTGAAAATTTTGGCATTTTTTACCATTTTTGAGCGACAGCCGCGCGGCTTAGCAAAAATCGCAAATGTGGGCCAAAAGTTGTCGTCAAGGAAAAAACAAAACAACACTTTTCCTGCATTTCGACTGCCTCCAAAAGCACAGCAAAGGCATCAGAAAATGTCTACTTCTCATTCAAGCCCTAACCCTAACCCTAGCTCGGGCACTTTCATTAAACCAATCAAAAACCTTGCCTTCACATGCTGTGTTCAAAAAGTTACCCGAATGACTCCAAACTCATCAGAAACATTGAATGTAATGCTTTAAAGCACCTTCAGCGTATCTGCACTGAATCTGCTTGACATTTCCAGTATTTCTTGTTGGGCCAACTGCAGCTGGAATTCGGCGTGAAAAAAAGCATGATTTGTGGCATACTGGGTTCAGCATCACAATTTCCACTAAAGTTTGGCTAAAAGTATCACTTTACTTGGATTCCAATACAAAAACCGAAAGAGTTCAGCACGTAAAAACAGTATTTGAAAATTTTGGCATTTTTTACCATTTTTGAGCGACAGCCGCGCGGCTTAGCAAAAATCGCAAATGTGGGCCAAAAGTTGTCGTCAAGGAAAAAACAAAACAACACTTTTCCTGCATTTCGACTGCCTCCAAAAGCATACCAAAGGCATCAGAAAATGTCTACTTCTCATTCAAGCCCTAACCCTAACCCTAGCTCGGGCACTTTCATTAAACCAATCAAAAACCTTGCCTTCACATGCTGTGTTCAAAAAGTTACCCGAATGACTCCAAACTCATCAGAAACATTGAATGTAATGCTTTAAAGCACCTTCAGTGTATCTGCACTGAATCTGCTTGACATTTCCAGTATTTCTTGTTGGGTCAACTGCAGCTGGAATTCGGCGTGAAAAAAGTATGATTTGTGGCATACTGGGGTCAGCATCACAATTTCCACTAAAGTTTGGCTAAAAGTATCACTTTACTTGGATTCCAATACAAAAACCGAAAGAGTTCAGCACGTAAAAACTGTATTTGAAAATTTTGGCATTTTTTACCATTTTTGAGCGACAGCCGCGCGGCTTAGCAAAAATCGCAAATGTGGGCCAAAAGTTGTCGTCAAGGAAAGAACAAAACAACACTTTTCCTGCATTTCGAATGCCTCCAAAAGCACAACAAAGGCATCAGAAAATGTCTACTTCTCATTCAAGCCCTAACCCTAACCCTAGCTCGGGCACTTTCATTAAACCAATCAAAAACCTTGCCTTCACATGCTGTGTTCAAAAAGTTACCCGAATGACTCCAAACTCATCAGAAACATTGAATGTAATGCTTTAAAGCACCTTCAGCGTATCTGCACTGAATCTGCTTGACATTTCCAGTATTTCTTGTTGGGCCAACTGCAGCTGGAATTCGGCGTGAAAAAAGTATGATTTGTGGCATACTGGGGTCAGCATCACAATTTCCACTAAAGTTTTGCTAAAAGTATCACTTTACTCGGATTCCAATACAAAAACCGAAAGAGTTCAGCACGTAAAAACTGTATTTGAAAATTTTGGCATTTTTTACCATTTTTGAGCGACAGCAAAAATCGCAAATGTGGGCCAAAATTTGTCGTCAAGGAAACAACAAAACAACGCTTTTCCTGTATTTCAACTGCCTCCAAAAACACAGCAAAGGCATCAGAAAATGTCTACGTCTCATTCAAGCCCTAACCCTAACCCTAGCTCGGGCACTTTCATTAAACCAATCAAAAACCTTGCCTTCACATGCTGTGTTCAAAAAGTTACCCGAATGACTCCAAACTCATCAGAAACATTGAATGTAATGCTTTAAAGCACCTTCAGCGTATCTGCACTGAATCTGCTTGACATTTCCAGTATTTCTTGTTGGGTTAACTGCAGCTGGAATTCGGCGTGAAAAAAGTATGATTTGTGGCATACTGGGGTCAGCATCACAATTTCCACTAAAGTTTTGCTAAAAGTATCACTTTACTTGGATTCCAATACAAAAACCGAAAGAGTTCAGCACGTAAAAACTGTATTTGAAAATTTTGGCATTTTTTACCATTTTTGAGCGACAGCCGCGCGGCTTAGCAAAAATCGCAAATGTGGGCCAAAAGTTGTCGTCAAGGAAACAACAAAACAACACTTTTCCTGCATTTCGACTGCCTCCAAAAGCACAGCAAAGGCATCAGAAAATGTCTACTTCTCATTCAAGCCCTAACCCTAACCCTAGCTCGGGCACTTTCATTAAACCAATCAAAAACCTTGCCTTCACATGCTGTGTTCAAAAAGTTACCCGAATGACTCCAAACTCATCAGAAACATTGAATGTAATGCTTTAAAGCACCTTCAGCGTATCTGCACTGAATCTGCTTGACATTTCCAGTATTTCTTGTTGGGCCAACTGCAGCTGGAATTCGGCGTGAAAAAAGTATGATTTGTGGCATACTGGGGTCAGCATCACAATTTCCACTAAAGTTTTGCTAAAAGTATCACTTTACTTGGATTCCAATACAAAAACTGAAAGAGTTCAGCACGTAAAAACTGTATTTGAAAATTTTGGCATTTTTTACCATTTTTGAGCGACAGCCGCGCGGCTTAGCAAAAATCGCAAATGTGGGCCAAAAGTTGTCGTCAAGGAAAAAACAAAACAACACTTTTCCTGCATTTCGACTGCCTCCAAAAGCACAGCAAAGGCATCAGAAAATGTCTACTTCTCATTCAAGCCCTAACCCTAACCCTAGCTCGGGCACTTTCATTAAACCAATCAAAAACCTTGCCTTCACATGCTGTGTTCAAAAAGTTACCCGAATGACTCCAAACTCATCAGAAACATTGAATGTAATGCTTTAAAGCACCTTCAGCGTATCTGCACTGAATCTGCTTGACATTTCCAGTATTTCTTGTTGGTCCAACTGCAGCTGGAATTCGGCGTGAAAAAAGTATGATTTGTGGCATACTGGGGTCAGCATCACAATTTCCACTAAAGTTTTGCTAAAAGTATCACTTTACTTGGATTCCAATACAAAAACCGAAAGAGTTCAGCACGTAAAAACTGTATTTGAAAATTTTGGCATTTTTTACCATTTTTGAGCGACAGCCGCGCGGCTTAGCAAAAATCGCAAATGTGGGCCAAAAGTTGTCGTCAAGGAAAAAACAAAACAACACTTTTCCTGCATTTCGACTGCCTCCAAAAGCACAGCAAAGGCATCAGAAAATGTCTACTTCTCATTCAAGCCCTAACCCTAACCCTAGCTCGGGCACTTTCATTAAACCAATCAAAAACCTTGCCTTCACATGCTGTGTTCAAAAAGTTACCCGAATGACTCCAAACTCATCAGAAACATTGAATGTAATGCTTTAAAGCACCTTCAGCGTATCTGCACTGAATCTGCTTGACATTTCCAGTATTTCTTGTTGGGCCAACTGCAGCTGGAATTCGGCGTGAAAAAAGTATGATTTGTGGCATACTGGGGTCAGCATCACAATTTCCACTAAAGTTTTGCTAAAAGTATCACTTTACTTGGATTCCAATACAAAAACCGAAAGAGTTCAGCACGTAAAAACTGTATTTGAAAACTTTGGCATTTTTTACCATTTTTGAGCGACAGCCGCGCGGCTTAGCAAAAATCGCAAATGTGGGCCAAAAGTTGTCGTCAAGGAAAAAACAAAACAACACTTTTCCTGCATTTCGACTGCCTCCAAAAGCACAGCAAAGGCATCAGAAAATGTCTACTTCTCATTCAAGCCCTAACCCTAACCCTAGCTCGGGCACTTTCATTAAACCAATCAAAAACCTTGCCTTCACATGCTGTGTTCAAAAAGTTACCCGAATGACTCCAAACTCATCAGAAACATTGAATGTAATGCTTTAAAGCACCTTCAGCGTATCTGCACTGAATCTGCTTGACATTTCCAGTATTTCTTGTTGGGCGAACTGCAGCTGGAATTCGGCGTGAAAAAAGTATGATTTGTGGCATACTGGGGTCAGCATCACAATTTCCACTAAAGTTTTGCTAAAAGTATCACTTTACTTGGATTCCAATACAAAAACCGAAAGAGTTCAGCACGTAAAAACTGTATTTGAAAATTTTGGCATTTTTTACCATTTTTGAGCGACAGCCGCGCGGCTTAGCAAAAATCGCAAATTTGGGCCAAAAGTTGTCGTCATGGAAACAACAAAACAACACTTTTCCTGCATTTCGAATGCCTCCAAAAGCACAACAAAGGCATCAGAAAATGTCTACTTCTCATTCAAGCCCTAGCCCTAACCCTAGCTCGGGCACTTTCATTAAACCAATCAAAAACCTTGCCTTCACATGCTGTGTTCAAAAAGTTACCCGAATGACTCCAAACTCATCAGAAACATTGAATGTAATGCTTTAAAGCACCTTCAGCGTATCTGCACTGAATCTGCTTGACATTTCCAGTATTTCTTGTTGGGTCAACTGCAGCTGGAATTCGGCGTGAAAAAAAGCATGATTTGTGGCATACTGGGTTCAGCATCACAATTTCCACTAAAGTTTTGCTAAAAGTATCACTTTACTTGGATTCCAATACAAAAACCGAAAGAGTTCAGGACGTAAAAACTGTATTTGAAAATTTTGGCATTTTTTACCATTTTTGAGCGACAGCCGCGCGGCTTAGCAAAAATCGCAAATGTGGGCCAAAAGTTGTCGTCAAGGAAAGAACGAAACAAAACTTTTACTGCATTTCGACTGCCTCCAAAAGCACAACAAAGGCATCAGAAAATGTCAACTTCTCATTCAAGCCCTAGCCCTAACCCTAGCTCGGGCACTTTCATTAAACCAATCAAAAACCTTGCCTTCACATGCTGTGTTCAAAAAGTTACCCGAATGACTCCAAACTCATCAGAAACATTGAATGTAATGCTTTAAAGCACCTTCAGCGTATCTGCACTGAATCTGCTTGACATTTCCAGTATTTCTTGTTGGGTCACATGCAGCTGGAATTCGGCGTGAAAAAAAGCATGATTTGTGGCATACTGGGTTCAGCATCACAATTTCCACTAAAGTTTGGCTAAAAGTATCACTTTACTTGGATTCCAATACAAAAACCGAAAGAGTTCAGCACGTAAAAACTGTATTTGAAAATTTTGGCATTTTTTACCATTTTTGAGCGACAGCAAAAATCGCAAATGTGGGCCAAAATTTGTCGTCAAGGAAACAACAAAACAACGCTTTTCCTGTATTTCAACTGCCTCCAAAAACACAGCAAAGGCATCAGAAAATGTCTACGTCTCATTCAAGCCCTAACCCTAACCCTAGCTCGGGCACTTTCATTAAACCAATCAAAAACCTTGCCTTCACATGCTGTGTTCAAAAAGTTACCCGAATGACTCCAAACTCATCAGAAACATTGAATGTAATGCTTTAAAGCACCTTCAGCGTATCTGCACTGAATCTGCTTGACATTTCCAGTATTTCTTGTTGGGTTAACTGCAGCTGGAATTCGGCGTGAAAAAAGTATGATTTGTGGCATACTGGGGTCAGCATCACAATTTCCACTAAAGTTTTGCTAAAAGTATCACTTTACTTGGATTCCAATACAAAAACCGAAAGAGTTCAGCACGTAAAAACTGTATTTGAAAATTTTGGCATTTCTTACCATTTTTGAGCGACAGCCGCGCGGCTTAGCAAAAATCGCAAATGTGGGCCAAAAGTTGTCGTCAAGGAAACAACAAAACAACACTTTTCCTGCATTTCGACTGCCTCCAAAAGCACAGCAAAGGCATCAGAAAATGTCTACTTCTCATTCAAGCCCTAACCCTAACCCTAGCTCGGGCACTTTCATTAAACCAATCAAAAACCTTGCCTTCACATGCTGTGTTCAAAAAGTTACCCGAATGACTCCAAACTCATCAGAAACATTGAATGTAATGCTTTAAAGCACCTTCAGCGTATCTGCACTGAATCTGCTTGACATTTCCAGTATTTCTTGTTGGGCCAACTGCAGCTGGAATTCGGCGTGAAAAAAGTATGATTTGTGGCATACTGGGGTCAGCATCACAATTTCCACTAAAGTTTTGCTAAAAGTATCACTTTACTTGGATTCCAATACAAAAACTGAAAGAGTTCAGCACGTAAAAACTGTATTTGAAAATTTTGGCATTTTTTACCATTTTTGAGCGACAGCCGCGCGGCTTAGCAAAAATCGCAAATGTGGGCCAAAAGTTGTCGTCAAGGAAAAAACAAAACAACACTTTTCCTGCATTTCGACTGCCTCCAAAAGCACAGCAAAGGCATCAGAAAATGTCTACTTCTCATTCAAGCCCTAACCCTAACCCTAGCTCGGGCACTTTCATTAAACCAATCAAAAACCTTGCCTTCACATGCTGTGTTCAAAAAGTTACCCGAATGACTCCAAACTCATCAGAAACATTGAATGTAATGCTTTAAAGCACCTTCAGCGTATCTGCACTGAATCTGCTTGACATTTCCAGTATTTCTTGTTGGGCCAACTGCAGCTGGAATTCGGCGTGAAAAAAAGCATGATTTGTGGCATACTGGGTTCAGCATCACAATTTCCACTAAAGTTTGGCTAAAAGTATCACTTTACTTGGATTCCAATACAAAAACCGAAAGAGTTCAGCACGTAAAAACAGTATTTGAAAATTTTGGCATTTTTTACCATTTTTGAGCGACAGCCGCGCGGCTTAGCAAAAATCGCAAATGTGGGCCAAAAGTTGTCGTCAAGGAAAAAACAAAACAACACTTTTCCTGCATTTCGACTGCCTCCAAAAGCATACCAAAGGCATCAGAAAATGTCTACTTCTCATTCAAGCCCTAACCCTAACCCTAGCTCGGGCACTTTCATTAAACCAATCAAAAACCTTGCCTTCACATGCTGTGTTCAAAAAGTTACCCGAATGACTCCAAACTCATCAGAAACATTGAATGTAATGCTTTAAAGCACCTTCAGTGTATCTGCACTGAATCTGCTTGACATTTCCAGTATTTCTTGTTGGGTCAACTGCAGCTGGAATTCGGCGTGAAAAAAGTATGATTTGTGGCATACTGGGGTCAGCATCACAATTTCCACTAAAGTTTGGCTAAAAGTATCACTTTACTTGGATTCCAATACAAAAACCGAAAGAGTTCAGCACGTAAAAACTGTATTTGAAAATTTTGGCATTTTTTACCATTTTTGAGCGACAGCCGCGCGGCTTAGCAAAAATCGCAAATGTGGGCCAAAAGTTGTCGTCAAGGAAAGAACAAAACAACACTTTTCCTGCATTTCGAATGCCTCCAAAAGCACAACAAAGGCATCAGAAAATGTCTACTTCTCATTCAAGCCCTAACCCTAACCCTAGCTCGGGCACTTTCATTAAACCAATCAAAAACCTTGCCTTCACATGCTGTGTTCAAAAAGTTACCCGAATGACTCCAAACTCATCAGAAACATTGAATGTAATGCTTTAAAGCACCTTCAGCGTATCTGCACTGAATCTGCTTGACATTTCCAGTATTTCTTGTTGGGCCAACTGCAGCTGGAATTCGGCGTGAAAAAAGTATGATTTGTGGCATACTGGGGTCAGCATCACAATTTCCACTAAAGTTTTGCTAAAAGTATCACTTTACTCGGATTCCAATACAAAAACCGAAAGAGTTCAGCACGTAAAAACTGTATTTGAAAATTTTGGCATTTTTTACCATTTTTGAGCGACAGCCGCGGGGCTTAGCAAAAATCGCAAATGTGGGCCAAAAGTTGTCGTCAAGGAAAAAACAAAACAACACTTTTCCTGCATTTCGACTGCCTCCAAAAGCACAGCAAAGGCATCAGAAAATGTCTACTTCTCATTCAAGCCCTAACCCTAACCCTAGCTCGGGCACTTTCATTAAACCAATCAAAAACCTTGCCTTCACATGCTGTGTTCAAAAAGTTACCCGAATGACTCCAAACTCATCAGAAACATTGAATGTAATGCTTTAAAGCACCTTCAGCGTATCTGCACTGAATCTGCTTGACATTTCCAGTATTTCTTGTTGGTCCAACTGCAGCTGGAATTCGGCGTGAAAAAAGTATGATTTGTGGCATACTGGGGTCAGCATCACAATTTCCACTAAAGTTTTGCTAAAAGTATCACTTTACTTGGATTCCAATACAAAAACCGAAAGAGTTCAGCACGTAAAAACTGTATTTGAAAATTTTGGCATTTTTTACCATTTTTGAGCGACAGCCGCGCGGCTTAGCAAAAATCGCAAATGTGGGCCAAAAGTTGTCGTCAAGGAAAAAACAAAACAACACTTTTCCTGCATTTCGACTGCCTCCAAAAGCACAGCAAAGGCATCAGAAAATGTCTACTTCTCATTCAAGCCCTAACCCTAACCCTAGCTCGGGCACTTTCATTAAACCAATCAAAAACCTTGCCTTCACATGCTGTGTTCAAAAAGTTACCCGAATGACTCCAAACTCATCAGAAACATTGAATGTAATGCTTTAAAGCACCTTCAGCGTATCTGCACTGAATCTGCTTGACATTTCCAGTATTTCTTGTTGGGCCAACTGCAGCTGGAATTCGGCGTGAAAAAAGTATGATTTGTGGCATACTGGGGTCAGCATCACAATTTCCACTAAAGTTTTGCTAAAAGTATCACTTTACTTGGATTCCAATACAAAAACCGAAAGAGTTCAGCACGTAAAAACTGTATTTGAAAATTTTGGCATTTTTTACCATTTTTGAGCGACAGCCGCGCGGCTTAGCAAAAATCGCAAATGTGGGCCAAAAGTTGTCGTCAAGGAAAAAACAAAACAACACTTTTCCTGCATTTCGACTGCCTCCAAAAGCACAGCAAAGGCATCAGAAAATGTCTACTTCTCATTCAAGCCCTAACCCTAACCCTAGCTCGGGCACTTTCATTAAACCAATCAAAAACCTTGCCTTCACATGCTGTGTTCAAAAAGTTACCCGAATGACTCCAAACTCATCAGAAACATTGAATGTAATGCTTTAAAGCACCTTCAGCGTATCTGCACTGAATCTGCTTGACATTTCCAGTATTTCTTGTTGGGCCAACTGCAGCTGGAATTCGGCGTGAAAAAAGTATGATTTGTGGCATACTGGGGTCAGCATCACAATTTCCACTAAAGTTTTGCTAAAAGTATCACTTTACTTGGATTCCAATACAAAAACCGAAAGAGTTCAGCACGTAAAAACTGTATTTGAAAATTTTGGCATTTTTTACCATTTTTGAGCGACAGCCGCGCGGCTTAGCAAAAATCGCAAATGTGGGCCAAAAGTTGTCGTCAAGGAAAAAACAAAACAACACTTTTCCTGCATTTCGACTGCCTCCAAAAGCACAGCAAAGGCATCAGAAAATGTCTACTTCTCATTCAAGCCCTAACCCTAACCCTAGCTCGGGCACTTTCATTAAACCAATCAAAAACCTTGCCTTCACATGCTGTGTTCAAAAAGTTACCCGAATGACTCCAAACTCATCAGAAACATTGAATGTAATGCTTTAAAGCACCTTCAGCGTATCTGCACTGAATCTGCTTGACATTTCCAGTATTTCTTGTTGGGCCAACTGCAGCTGGAATTCGGCGTGAAAAAAAGCATGATTTGTGGCATACTGGGTTCAGCATCACAATTTCCACTAAAGTTTTGCTAAAAGTATCACTTTACTCGGATTCCAATACAAAAACCGAAAGAGTTCAGCACGTAAAAACTGTATTTGAAAATTTTGGCATTTTTTACCATTTTTGAGCGACAGCCGCGCGGCTTAGCAAGAATCGCAAATGTGGGCCAAAATTTGTCGTCAAGGAAAGAACAAAACAAAACTTTTCCTCCATTTCGACTGCCTCCAAAAGCATACCAAAGGCATCAGAAAATGTCTACTTCTCATTCAAGCCCTAACCCTAACCCTAGCTCGGGCACTTTCATTAAACCAATCAAAAACCTTGCCTTCACATGCTGTGTTCAAAAAGTTACCCGAATGACTCCAAACTCATCAGAAACATTGAATGTAATGCTTTAAAGCACCTTCAGCGTATCTGCACTGAATCTGCTTGACATTTCCAGTATTTCTTGTTGGTCCAACTGCAGCTGGAATTCGGCGTGAAAAAAGTATGATTTGTGGCATACTGGGGTCAGCATCACAATTTCCACTAAAGTTTTGCTAAAAGTATCACTTTACTTGGATTCCAATACAAAAACCGAAAGAGTTCAGCACGTAAAAACTGTATTTGAAAATTTTGGCATTTTTTACCATTTTTGAGCGACAGCCGCGCGGCTTAGCAAAAATCGCAAATGTGGGCCAAAAGTTGTCGTCAAGGAAAAAACAAAACAACACTTTTCCTGCATTTCGACTGCCTCCAAAAGCACAGCAAAGGCATCAGAAAATGTCTACTTCTCATTCAAGCCCTAACCCTAACCCTAGCTCGGGCACTTTCATTAAACCAATCAAAAACCTTGCCTTCACATGCTGTGTTCAAAAAGTTACCCGAATGACTCCAAACTCATCAGAAACATTGAATGTAATGCTTTAAAGCACCTTCAGCGTATCTGCACTGAATCTGCTTGACATTTCCAGTATTTCTTGTTGGGCCAACTGCAGCTGGAATTCGGCGTGAAAAAAGTATGATTTGTGGCATACTGGGGTCAGCATCACAATTTCCACTAAAGTTTTGCTAAAAGTATCACTTTACTTGGATTCCAATACAAAAACCGAAAGAGTTCAGCACGTAAAAACTGTATTTGAAAATTTTGGCATTTTTTACCATTTTTGAGCGACAGCCGCGCAGCTTAGCAAAAATCGCAAATGTGGGCCAAAAGTTGTCGTCAAGGAAAAAACAAAACAACACTTTTCCTGCATTTCGACTGCCTCCAAAAGCACAGCAAAGGCATCAGAAAATGTCTACTTCTCATTCAAGCCCTAACCCTAACCCTAGCTCGGGCACTTTCATTAAACCAATCAAAAACCTTGCCTTCACATGCTGTGTTCAAAAAGTTACCCGAATGACTCCAAACTCATCAGAAACATTGAATGTAATGCTTTAAAGCACCTTCAGCGTATCTGCACTGAATCTGCTTGACATTTCCAGTATTTCTTGTTGGGCCAACTGCAGCTGGAATTCGGCGTGAAAAAAGTATGATTTGTGGCATACTGGGGTCAGCATCACAATTTCCACTAAAGTTTTGCTAAAAGTATCACTTTACTTGGATTCCAATACAAAAACCGAAAGAGTTCAGCACGTAAAAACTGTATTTGAAAATTTTGGCATTTTTTACCATTTTTGAGCGACAGCCGCGCGGCTTAGCAAAAATCGCAAATTTGGGCCAAAAGTTGTCGTCAAGGAAACAACAAAACAACACTTTTCCTGCATTTCGACTGCCTCCAAAAGCACAACAAAGGCATCAGAAAATGTCTACTTCTCATGCAAGCCCTAGCCCTAACCCTAGCTCGGGCACTTTCATTAAACCAATCAAAAACCTTGCCTTCACATGCTGTGTTCAAAAAGTTACCCGAATGACTCCAAACTCATCAGAAACATTGAATGTAATGCTTTAAAGCACCTTCAGCATATCTGCACTGAATCTGCTTGACATTTCCAGTATTTCTTGTTGGGTCACATGCAGCTGGAATTCGGCGTGAAAAAAAGCATGATTTGTGGCATACTGGGTTCAGCATCACAATTTCCACTAAAGTTTGGCTAAAAGTATCACTTTACTTGGATTCCAATACAAAAACCGAAAGAGTTCAGCACGTAAAAACAGTATTTGAAAATTTTGGCATTTTTTACCATTTTTGAGCGACAGCCGCGCGGCTTAGCAAAAATCGCAAATGTGGGCCAAAAGTTGTCGTCAAGGAAAGAACAAAACAACACTTTTCCTGCATTTCGAATGCCTCCCAAAGCACAACAAAGGCATCAGAAAATGTCTACTTCTCATTCAAGCCCTAACCCTAACCCTAGCTCGGGCACTTTCATTAAACCAATCAAAAACCTTGCCTTCACATGCTGTGTTCAAAAAGTTACCCGAATGACTCCAAACTCATCAGAAACATTGAATGTAATGCTTTAAAGCACCTTCAGCGTATCTGCACTGAATCTGCTTGACATTTCCAGTATTTCTTGTTGGGCCAACTGCAGCTGGAATTCGGCGTGAAAAAAGTATGATTTGTGGCATACTGGGGTCAGCATCACAATTTCCACTAAAGTTTTGCTAAAAGTATCACTTTACTTGGATTCCAATACAAAAACCGAAAGAGTTCAGCACGTAAAAACTGTATTTGAAAATTTTGGCATTTTTTACCATTTTTGAGCGACAGCCGCGCGGCTTAGCAAAAATCGCAAATGTGGGCCAAAAGTTGTCGTCAAGGAAACAACAAAACAACACTTTTCCTGCATTTCGACTGCCTCCAAAAGCACAGCAAAGGCATCAGAAAATGTCTACTTCTCATTCAAGCCCTAACCCTAACCCTAGCTCGGGCACTTTCATTAAACCAATCAAAAACCTTGCCTTCACATGCTGTGTTCAAAAAGTTACCCAAATTACTCCCAACTCATCAGAAACATTGAATGTAATACTTTAAAGCACCTTCAGTGTATCTGCACTGAATCTGCTTGACATTTCCAGTATTTCTTGTTGGGTCAACTGCAGCTGGAATTCGGCGTGAAAAAAGCATGATTTGTGGCATACTGGGGTCAGCATCACAATTTCCACTAACGTTTGGCTAAAAGTATCACTTTACTTGGATTCCAATACAAAAACCGAAAGAGTTCAGCACGTAAAAACTGTATTTGAAAATTTTGGCATTTTTTACCATTTTTGAGCGACAGCCGCGCGGCTTAGCAAAAATCGCAAATTTGGGCCAAAAGTTGTCGTCAAGGAAACAACAAAACAACACTTTTCCTGCATTTCGACTGCCTCCAAAAGCACAACAAAGGCATCAGAAAATGTCTACTTCTCATGCAAGCCCTAGCCCTAACCCTAGCTCGGGCACTTTGATTAAACCAATCAAAAACCTTGCCTTCACATGCTGTGTTCAAAAAGTTACCCGAATGACTCCAAACTCATCAGAAACATTGAATGTAATGCTTTAAAGCACCTTCAGCATATCTGCACTGAATCTGCTTGACATTTCCAGTATTTCTTGTTGGGTCACATGCAGCTGGAATTCGGCGTGAAAAAAGTATGATTTGTGGCATACTGGGGTCAGCATCACAATTTCCACTAAAGTTTTGCTAAAAGTATCACTTTACTCGGATTCCAATACAAAAACCGAAAGAGTTCAGCACGAAAAAACTGTATTTGAAAATTTTGGCATTTTTTACCATTTTTGAGCAACAGCTGTAGTAAAAATCACAAATGTGGGCCAAAAGTTGTCGTCAAGGAAACAACAAAACAACACTTTTCCTGTATTTCAACTGCCTCCAAAAGCACAGCAAAGGCATCAGAAAATGTCTACGTCTCATTCAAGCCCTAACCCTAACCCTAGCTCGGGCACTTTCATTAAACCAATCAAAAACCTTGCCTTCACATGCTGTGTTCAAAAAGTTACCCGAATGACTCCAAACTCATCAGAAACATTGAATGTAATGCTTTAAAGCACCTTCAGTGTATCTGCACTGAATCTGCTTGACATTTCCAGTATTTCTTGTTGGGTCAACTGCAGCTGGAACTCGGCGTGAAAAAAGTATGATTTGTGGCATACTGGGGTCAGCATCACAATTTCCACTAAAGTTTGGCTAAAAGTATCACTTTACTTGGATTCCAATACAAAAACCGAAAGAGTTCAGCACGTAAAAACTGTATTTGAAAATTTTGGCATTTTTTACCATTTTTGAGCGACAGCCGCGCGGCTTAGCAAAAATCGCAAATGTGGGCCAAAAGTTGTCGTCAAGGAAACAACAAAACAACACTTTTCCTGCATTTCGACTGCCTCCAAAAGCACAGCAAAGGCATCAGAAAATGTCTACTTCTCATTCAAGCCCTAACCCTAACCCTAGCTCGGGCACTTTCATTAAACCAATCAAAAACCTTGCCTTCACATGCTGTGTTCAAGAAGTTACCCGAATGACTCCAAACTCATCAGAAACATTGAATGTAATGCTTTAAAGCACCTTCAGTGTATCTGCACTGAATCTGCTTGACATTTCCAGTATTTCTTGTTGGGTCCACTGCAGCTGGAATTCGGCGTGAAAAAAGTATGATTTGTGGCATACTGGGGTCAGCATCACAATTTCCACTAAAGTTTTGCTAAAAGTATCACTTTACTTGGATTCCAATACAAAAACCGAAAGAGTTCAGCACGTAAAAACTGTATTTGAAAATTTTGGCATTTTTTACCATTTTTGAGCGACAGCCGCGCGGCTTAGCAAAAATCGCAAATGTGGGCCAAAAGTTGTCGTCAAGGAAACAACAAAACAACACTTTTCCTGCATTTCGACTGCCTCCAAAAGCACAGCAAAGGCATCAGAAAATGTCTACTTCTCATTCAAGCCCTAACCCTAACCCTAGCTCGGGCACTTTCATTAAACCAATCAAAAACCTTGCCTTCACATGCTGTGTTCAAAAAGTTACCCGAATGACTCCAAACTCATCAGAAACATTGAATGTAATGCTTTAAAGCACCTTCAGCGTATCTGCACTGAATCTGCTTGACATTTCCAGTATTTCTGGTTGGGCCAACTGCAGCTGGAATTCGGCGTGAAAAAAGTATGATTTGTGGCATACTGGGGTCAGCATCACAATTTCCACTAAAGTTTTGCTAAAAGTATCACTTTACTTGGATTCCAATACAAAAACCGAAAGAGTTCAGCACGTAAAAACTGTATTTGAAAATTTTGGCATTTTTTACCATTTTTGAGCGACAGCCGCGCGGCTTAGCAAAAATCGCAAATGTGGGCCAAAAGTTGTCGTCAAGGAAAGAACAAAACAAAACTTTTCCTGCATTTCGAATGCCTCCAAAAGCACAACAAAGGCATCAGAAAATGTCAACTTCTCATTCAAGCCCTAACCCTAACCCTAGCTCGGGCACTTTCATTAAACCAATCAAAAACCTTGCCTTCACATGCTGTGTTCAAAAAGTTACCCGAATGACTCCAAACTCATCAGAAACATTGAATGTAATGCTTTAAAGCACCTTCAGCATATCTGCACTGAATCTGCTTGACATTTCCAGTATTTCTTGTTGGGTCACATGCAGCTGGAATTCGGCGTGAAAAAAAGCATGATTTGTGGCATACTGGGTTCAGCATCACAATTTCCACTAAAGTTTGGCTAAAAGTATCACTTTACTTGGATTCCAATACAAAAACCGAAAGAGTTCAGCACGTAAAAACAGTATTTGAAAATTTTGGCATTTTTTACCATTTTTGAGCGACAGCCGCGCGGCTTAGCAAAAATCGCAAATGTGGGCCAAAAGTTGTCGTCAAGGAAAAAACAAAACAACACTTTTCCTGCATTTCGACTGCCTCCAAAAGCATACCAAAGGCATCAGAAAATGTCTACTTCTCATTCAAGCCCTAACCCTAACCCTAGCTCGGGCACTTTCATTAAACCAATCAAAAACCTTGCCTTCACATGCTGTGTTCAAAAAGTTACCCGAATGACTCCAAACTCATCAGAAACATTGAATGTAATGCTTTAAAGCACCTTCAGCGTATCTGCACTGAATCTGCTTGACATTTCCAGTATTTCTTGTTGGGCCAACTGCAGCTGGAATTCGGCGTGAAAAAAGTATGATTTGTGGCATACTGGGGTCAGCATCACAATTTCCACTAAAGTTTTGCTAAAAGTATCACTTTACTTGGATTCCAATACAAAAACCGAAAGAGTTCAGCACGTAAAAACTGTATTTGAAAATTTTGGCATTTTTTACCATTTTTGAGCGACAGCCGCGCGGCTTAGCAAAAATCGCAAATGTGGGCCAAAAGTTGTCGTCAAGGAAACGACAAAACAACACTTTTCCTGCATTTCGACTGCCTCCAAAAGCACAGCAAAGGCATCAGAAAATGTCTACTTCTCATTCAAGCCCTAACCCTAACCCTAGCTCGGGCACTTTCATTAAACCAATCAAAAACCTTGCCTTCACATGCTGTGTTCAAAAAGTTACCCAAATTACTCCCAACTCATCAGAAACATTGAATGTAATACTTTAAAGCACCTTCAGTGTATCTGCACTGAATCTGCTTGACATTTCCAGTATTTCTTGTTGGGTCAACTGCAGCTGGAATTCGGCGTGAAAAAAGCATGATTTGTGGCATACTGGGGTCAGCATCACAATTTCCACTAACGTTTGGCTAAAAGTATCACTTTACTTGGATTCCAATACAAAAACCGAAAGAGTTCAGCACGTAAAAACTGTATTTGAAAATTTTGGCATTTTTTACCATTTTTGAGCGACAGCCGCGCGGCTTAGCAAAAATCGCAAATTTGGGCCAAAAGTTGTCGTCAAGGAAACAACAAAACAACACTTTTCCTGCATTTCGACTGCCTCCAAAAGCACAACAAAGGCATCAGAAAATGTCTACTTCTCATGCAAGCCCTAGCCCTAACCCTAGCTCGGGCACTTTCATTAAACCAATCAAAAACCTTGCCTTCACATGCTGTGTTCAAAAAGTTACCCGAATGACTCCAAACTCATCAGAAACATTGAATGTAATGCTTTAAAGCACCTTCAGCATATCTGCACTGAATCTGCTTGACATTTCCAGTATTTCTTGTTGGGTCACATGCAGCTGGAATTCGGCGTGAAAAAAAGCATGATTTGTGGCATACTGGGTTCAGCATCACAATTTCCACTAAAGTTTTGCTAAAAGTATCACTTTACTTGGATTCCAATACAAAAACCGAAAGAGTTCAGCACGTAAAAACTGTATTTGAAAATTTTGGCATTTTTTACCATTTTTGAGCGACAGCCGCGCGGCTTAGCAAAAATCGCAAATGTGGGCCAAAAGTTGTCGTCAAGGAAACAACAAAACAACACTTTTCCTGCATTTCGACTGCCTCCAAAAGCACAGCAAAGGCATCAGAAAATGTCTACTTCTCATTCAAGCCCTAACCCTAACCCTAGCTCGGGCACTTTCATTAAACCAATCAAAAACCTTGCCTTCACATGCTGTGTTCAAAAAGTTACCCGAATGACTCCAAACTCATCAGAAACATTGAATGTAATGCTTTAAAGCACCTTCAGCGTATCTGCACTGAATCTGCTTGACATTTCCAGTATTTCTGGTTGGGCCAACTGCAGCTGGAATTCGGCGTGAAAAAAGTATGATTTGTGGCATACTGGGGTCAGCATCACAATTTCCACTAAAGTTTTGCTAAAAGTATCACTTTACTTGGATTCCAATACAAAAACCGAAAGAGTTCAGCACGTAAAAACTGTATTTGAAAATTTTGGCATTTTTTACCATTTTTGAGCGACAGCCGCGCGGCTTAGCAAAAATCGCAAATGTGGGCCAAAAGTTGTCGTCAAGGAAAGAACAAAACAAAACTTTTCCTGCATTTCGAATGCCTCCAAAAGCACAACAAAGGCATCAGAAAATGTCAACTTCTCATTCAAGCCCTAACCCTAACCCTAGCTCGGGCACTTTCATTAAACCAATCAAAAACCTTGCCTTCACATGCTGTGTTCAAAAAGTTACCCGAATGACTCCAAACTCATCAGAAACATTGAATGTAATGCTTTAAAGCACCTTCAGTGTATCTGCACTGAATCTGCTTGACATTTCCAGTATTTCTTGTTGGGCCAACTGCAGCTGGAATTCGGCGTGAAAAAAGTATGATTTGTGGCATACTGGGGTCAGCATCACAATTTCCACTAAAGTTTTGCTAAAAGTATCACTTTACTCGGATTCCAATACAAAAACCGAAAGAGTTCAGCACGAAAAAACTGTATTTGAAAATTTTGGCATTTTTTACCATTTTTGAGCAACAGCTGTAGTAAAAATCACAAATGTGGGCCAAAAGTTGTCGTCAAGGAAACAACAAAACAACACTTTTCCTGTATTTCAACTGCCTCCAAAAGCACAGCAAAGGCATCAGAAAATGTCTACGTCTCATTCAAGCCCTAACCCTAACCCTAGCTCGGGCACTTTCATTAAACCAATCAAAAACCTTGCCTTCACATGCTGTGTTCAAAAAGTTACCCGAATGACTCCAAACTCATCAGAAACATTGAATGTAATGCTTTAAAGCACCTTCAGTGTATCTGCACTGAATCTGCTTGACATTTCCAGTATTTCTTGTTGGGTCAACTGCAGCTGGAACTCGGCGTGAAAAAAGTATGATTTGTGGCATACTGGGGTCAGCATCACAATTTCCACTAAAGTTTGGCTAAAAGTATCACTTTACTTGGATTCCAATACAAAAACCGAAAGAGTTCAGCACGTAAAAACTGTATTTGAAAATTTTGGCATTTTTTACCATTTTTGAGCGACAGCCGCGCGGCTTAGCAAAAATCGCAAATGTGGGCCAAAAGTTGTCGTCAAGGAAACAACAAAACAACACTTTTCCTGCATTTCGACTGCCTCCAAAAGCACAGCAAAGGCATCAGAAAATGTCTACTTCTCATTCAAGCCCTAACCCTAACCCTAGCTCGGGCACTTTCATTAAACCAATCAAAAACCTTGCCTTCACATGCTGTGTTCAAGAAGTTACCCGAATGACTCCAAACTCATCAGAAACATTGAATGTAATGCTTTAAAGCACCTTCAGCGTATCTGCACTGAATCTGCTTGACATTTCCAGTATTTCTTGTTGGGTCAACTGCAGCTGGAACTCGGCGTGAAAAAAGTATGATTTGTGGCATACTGGGGTCAGCATCACAATTTCCACTAAAGTTTTGCTAAAAGTATCACTTTACTTGGATTCCAATACAAAAACCGAAAGAGTTCAGCACGTAAAAACTGTATTTGAAAATTTTGGCATTTTTTACCATTTTTGAGCGACAGCCGCGCGGCTTAGCAAAAATCGCAAATGTGGGCCAAAAGTTGTCGTCAAGGAAAAAACAAAACAACACTTTTCCTGCATTTCGACTGCCTCCAAAAGCACAGCAAAGGCATCAGAAAATGTCTACTTCTCATTCAAGCCCTAACCCTAACCCTAGCTCGGGCACTTTCATTAAACCAATCAAAAACCTTGCCTTCACATGCTGTGTTCAAAAAGTTACCCGAATGACTCCAAACTCATCAGAAACATTGAATGTAATGCTTTAAAGCACCTTCAGCGTATCTGCACTGAATCTGCTTGACATTTCCAGTATTTCTTGTTGGGCCAACTGCAGCTGGAATTCGGCGTGAAAAAAAGCATGATTTGTGGCATACTGGGTTCAGCATCACAATTTCCACTAAAGTTTTGCTAAAAGTATCACTTTACTCGGATTCCAATACAAAAACCGAAAGAGTTCAGCACGTAAAAACTGTATTTGAAAATTTTGGCATTTTTTACCATTTTTGAGCGACAGCCGCGCGGCTTAGCAAAAATCGCAAATGTGGGCCAAAATTTGTCGTCAAGGAAAGAACAAAACAAAACTTTTCCTCCATTTCGACTGCCTCCAAAAGCATACCAAAGGCATCAGAAAATGTCTACTTCTCATTCAAGCCCTAACCCTAACCCTAGCTCGGGCACTTTCATTAAACCAATCAAAAACCTTGCCTTCACATGCTGTGTTCAAAAAGTTACCCGAATGACTCCAAACTCATCAGAAACATTGAATGTAATGCTTTAAAGCACCTTCAGCGTATCTGCACTGAATCTGCTTGACATTTCCAGTATTTCTTGTTGGGCCAACTGCAGCTGGAATTCGGCGTGAAAAAAGTATGATTTGTGGCATACTGGGGTCAGCATCACAATTTCCACTAAAGTTTTGCTAAAAGTATCACTTTACTTGGATTCCAATACAAAAACCGAAAGAGTTCAGCACGTAAAAACTGTATTTGAAAACTTTGGCATTTTTTACCATTTTTGAGCGACAGCCGCGCGGCTTAGCAAAAATCGCAAATGTGGGCCCAAAGTTGTCGTCAAGGAAAAAACAAAACAACACTTTTCCTGCATTTCGACTGCCTCCAAAAGCACAGCAAAGGCATCAGAAAATGTCTACTTCTCATTCAAGCCCTAACCCTAACCCTAGCTCGGGCACTTTCATTAAACCAATCAAAAACCTTGCCTTCACATGCTGTGTTCAAAAAGTTACCCGAATGACTCCAAACTCATCAGAAACATTGAATGTAATGCTTTAAAGCACCTTCAGCGTATCTGCACTGAATCTGCTTGACATTTCCAGTATTTCTTGTTGGGCGAACTGCAGCTGGAATTCGGCGTGAAAAAAGTATGATTTGTGGCATACTGGGGTCAGCATCACAATTTCCACTAAAGTTTTGCTAAAAGTATCACTTTACTTGGATTCCAATACAAAAACCGAAAGAGTTCAGCACGTAAAAACTGTATTTGAAAATTTTGGCATTTTTTACCATTTTTGAGCGACAGCCGCGCGGCTTAGCAAAAATCGCAAATTTGGGCCAAAAGTTGTCGTCATGGAAACAACAAAACAACACTTTTCCTGCATTTCGAATGCCTCCAAAAGCACAACAAAGGCATCAGAAAATGTCTACTTCTCATTCAAGCCCTAGCCCTAACCCTAGCTCGGGCACTTTCATTAAACCAATCAAAAACCTTGCCTTCACATGCTGTGTTCAAAAAGTTACCCGAATGACTCCAAACTCATCAGAAACATTGAATGTAATGCTTTAAAGCACCTTCAGCGTATCTGCACTGAATCTGCTTGACATTTCCAGTATTTCTTGTTGGGTCAACTGCAGCTGGAATTCGGCGTGAAAAAAAGCATGATTTGTGGCATACTGGTTTCAGCATCACAATTTCCACTAAAGTTTTGCTAAAAGTATCACTTTACTTGGATTCCAATACAAAAACCGAAAGAGTTCAGGACGTAAAAACTGTATTTGAAAATTTTGGCATTTTTTACCATTTTTGAGCGACAGCCGCGCGGCTTAGCAAAAATCGCAAATGTGGGCCAAAAGTTGTCGTCAAGGAAAGAACGAAACAAAACTTTTACTGCATTTCGACTGCCTCCAAAAGCACAACAAAGGCATCAGAAAATGTCAACTTCTCATTCAAGCCCTAGCCCTAACCCTAGCTCGGGCACTTTCATTAAACCAATCAAAAACCTTGCTTTCACATGCTGTGTTCAAAAAGTTACCCGAATGACTCCAAACTCATCAGAAACATTGAATGTAATGCTTTAAAGCACCTTCAGTGTATCTGCACTGAATCTGCTTGACATTTCCAGTATTTCTTGTTGGGTCAACTGCAGCTGGAACTCGGCGTGAAAAAAGTATGATTTGTGGCATGCTGGGGTCAGCATCACAATTTCCACTAAAGATTGGCTAAAAGTATCACTTTACTTGGTTTCCAATACAAAAACCGAAAGAGTTCAGCACGTGAAAACTGTATTTGAAAATTTTGGCATTTTTTACCATATTTGAGCGACAGCCGCGCGGCTTAGCAAAAATCGCAAATGTGGGCCAAAAGTTGTCGTCAAGGAAAAAACAAAACAACACTTTTCCTGCATTTCGACTGCCTCCAAAAGCACAGCAAAGGCATCAGAAAATGTCTACTTCTCATTCAAGCCCTAACCCTAACCCTAGCTCGGGCACTTTCATTAAACCAATCAAAAACCTTGCCTTCACATGCTGTGTTCAAAAAGTTACCCGAATGACTCCAAACTCATCAGAAACATTGAATGTAATGCTTTAAAGCACCTTCAGAGTATCTGCACTGAATCTGCTTGACATTTCCAGTATTTCTTGTTGGGTCACATGCAGCTGGAATTCGGCGTGAAAAAAAGCATGATTTGTGGCATACTGGGTTCAGCATCACAATTTCCACTAAAGTTTGGCTAAAAGTATCACTTTACTTGGATTCCAATACAAAAACCGAAAGAGTTCAGCACGTAAAAACTGTATTTGAAAATTTTGGCATTTTTTACCATTTTTGAGCGACAGCAAAAATCGCAAATGTGGGCCAAAATTTGTCGTCAAGGAAACAACAAAACAACGCTTTTCCTGTATTTCAACTGCCTCCAAAAACACAGCAAAGGCATCAGAAAATGTCTACGTCTCATTCAAGCCCTAACCCTAACCCTAGCTCGGGCACTTTCATTAAACCAATCAAAAACCTTGCCTTCACATGCTGTGTTCAAAAAGTTACCCGAATGACTCCAAACTCATCAGAAACATTGAATGTAATGCTTTAAAGCACCTTCAGCGTATCTGCACTGAATCTGCTTGACATTTCCAGTATTTCTTGTTGGGTTAACTGCAGCTGGAATTCGGCGTGAAAAAAGTATGATTTGTGGCATACTGGGGTCAGCATCACAATTTCCACTAAAGTTTTGCTAAAAGTATCACTTTACTTGGATTCCAATACAAAAACCGAAAGAGTTCAGCACGTAAAAACTGTATTTGAAAATTTTGGCATTTTTTACCATTTTTGAGCGACAGCCGCGCGGCTTAGCAAAAATCGCAAATGTGGGCCAAAAGTTGTCGTCAAGGAAACAACAAAACAACACTTTTCCTGCATTTCGACTGCCTCCAAAAGCACAGCAAAGGCATCAGAAAATGTCTACTTCTCATTCAAGCCCTAACCCTAACCCTAGCTCGGGCACTTTCATTAAACCAATCAAAAACCTTGCCTTCACATGCTGTGTTCAAAAAGTTACCCAAATTACTCCCAACTCATCAGAAACATTGAATGTAATACTTTAAAGCACCTTCAGTGTATCTGCACTGAATCTGCTTGACATTTCCAGTATTTCTTGTTGGGTCAACTGCAGCTGGAATTCGGCGTGAAAAAAGCATGATTTGTGGCATACTGGGGTCAGCATCACAATTTCCACTAACGTTTGGCTAAAAGTATCACTTTACTTGGATTCCAATACAAAAACCGAAAGAGTTCAGCACGTAAAAACTGTATTTGAAAATTTTGGCATTTTTTACCATTTTTGAGCGACAGCCGCGCGGCTTAGCAAAAATCGCAAATTTGGGCCAAAAGTTGTCGTCAAGGAAACAACAAAACAACACTTTTCCTGCATTTCGACTGCCTCCAAAAGCACAACAAAGGCATCAGAAAATGTCTACTTCTCATGCAAGCCCTAGCCCTAACCCTAGCTCGGGCACTTTCATTAAACCAATCAAAAACCTTGCCTTCACATGCTGTGTTCAAAAAGTTACCCGAATGACTCCAAACTCATCAGAAACATTGAATGTAATGCTTTAAAGCACCTTCAGCATATCTGCACTGAATCTGCTTGACATTTCCAGTATTTCTTGTTGGGTCACATGCAGCTGGAATTCGGCGTGAAAAAAAGCATGATTTGTGGCATACTGGGTTCAGCATCACAATTTCCACTAAAGTTTGGCTAAAAGTATCACTTTACTTGGATTCCAATACAAAAACCGAAAGAGTTCAGCACGTAAAAACAGTATTTGAAAATTTTGGCATTTTTTACCATTTTTGAGCGACAGCCGCGCGGCTTAGCAAAAATCGCAAATGTGGGCCAAAAGTTGTCGTCAAGGAAAAAACAAAACAACACTTTTCCTGCATTTCGACTGCCTCCAAAAGCATACCAAAGGCATCAGAAAATGTCTACTTCTCATTCAAGCCCTAACCCTAACCCTAGCTCGGGCACTTTCATTAAACCAATCAAAAACCTTGCCTTCACATGCTGTGTTCAAGAAGTTACCCGAATGACTCCAAACTCATCAGAAACATTGAATGTAATGCTTTAAAGCACCTTCAGTGTATCTGCACTGAATCTGCTTGACATTTCCAGTATTTCTTGTTGGGTCCACTGCAGCTGGAATTCGGCGTGAAAAAAGTATGATTTGTGGCATACTGGGGTCAGCATCACAATTTCCACTAAAGTTTTGCTAAAAGTATCACTTTACTTGGATTCCAATACAAAAACCGAAAGAGTTCAGCACGTAAAAACTGTATTTGAAAATTTTGGCATTTTTTACCATTTTTGAGCGACAGCCGCGCGGCTTAGCAAAAATCGCAAATGTGGGCCAAAAGTTGTCGTCAAGGAAACAACAAAACAACACTTTTCCTGCATTTCGACTGCCTCCAAAAGCACAGCAAAGGCATCAGAAAATGTCTACTTCTCATTCAAGCCCTAACCCTAACCCTAGCTCGGGCACTTTCATTAAACCAATCAAAAACCTTGCCTTCACATGCTGTGTTCAAAAAGTTACCCGAATGACTCCAAACTCATCAGAAACATTGAATGTAATGCTTTAAAGCACCTTCAGCGTATCTGCACTGAATCTGCTTGACATTTCCAGTATTTCTGGTTGGGCCAACTGCAGCTGGAATTCGGCGTGAAAAAAGTATGATTTGTGGCATACTGGGGTCAGCATCACAATTTCCACTAAAGTTTTGCTAAAAGTATCACTTTACTTGGATTCCAATACAAAAACCGAAAGAGTTCAGCACGTAAAAACTGTATTTGAAAATTTTGGCATTTTTTACCATTTTTGAGCGACAGCCGCGCGGCTTAGCAAAAATCGCAAATGTGGGCCAAAAGTTGTCGTCAAGGAAAGAACAAAACAAAACTTTTCCTGCATTTCGAATGCCTCCAAAAGCACAACAAAGGCATCAGAAAATGTCAACTTCTCATTCAAGCCCTAACCCTAACCCTAGCTCGGGCACTTTCATTAAACCAATCAAAAACCTTGCCTTCACATGCTGTGTTCAAAAAGTTACCCGAATGACTCCAAACTCATCAGAAACATTGAATGTAATGCTTTAAAGCACCTTCAGTGTATCTGCACTGAATCTGCTTGACATTTCCAGTATTTCTTGTTGGGCCAACTGCAGCTGGAATTCGGCGTGAAAAAAGTATGATTTGTGGCATACTGGGGTCAGCATCACAATTTCCACTAAAGTTTTGCTAAAAGTATCACTTTACTCGGATTCCAATACAAAAACCGAAAGAGTTCAGCACGAAAAAACTGTATTTGAAAATTTTGGCATTTTTTACCATTTTTGAGCAACAGCTGTAGTAAAAATCACAAATGTGGGCCAAAAGTTGTCGTCAAGGAAACAACAAAACAACACTTTTCCTGTATTTCAACTGCCTCCAAAAGCACAGCAAAGGCATCAGAAAATGTCTACGTCTCATTCAAGCCCTAACCCTAACCCTAGCTCGGGCACTTTCATTAAACCAATCAAAAACCTTGCCTTCACATGCTGTGTTCAAAAAGTTACCCGAATGACTCCAAACTCATCAGAAACATTGAATGTAATGCTTTAAAGCACCTTCAGTGTATCTGCACTGAATCTGCTTGACATTTCCAGTATTTCTTGTTGGGTCAACTGCAGCTGGAACTCGGCGTGAAAAAAGTATGATTTGTGGCATACTGGGGTCAGCATCACAATTTCCACTAAAGTTTGGCTAAAAGTATCACTTTACTTGGATTCCAATACAAAAACCGAAAGAGTTCAGCACGTAAAAACTGTATTTGAAAATTTTGGCATTTTTTACCATTTTTGAGCGACAGCCGCGCGGCTTAGCAAAAATCGCAAATGTGGGCCAAAAGTTGTCGTCAAGGAAACAACAAAACAACACTTTTCCTGCATTTCGACTGCCTCCAAAAGCACAGCAAAGGCATCAGAAAATGTCTACTTCTCATTCAAGCCCTAACCCTAACCCTAGCTCGGGCACTTTCATTAAACCAATCAAAAACCTTGCCTTCACATGCTGTGTTCAAGAAGTTACCCGAATGACTCCAAACTCATCAGAAACATTGAATGTAATGCTTTAAAGCACCTTCAGCGTATCTGCACTGAATCTGCTTGACATTTCCAGTATTTCTTGTTGGGTCAACTGCAGCTGGAACTCGGCGTGAAAAAAGTATGATTTGTGGCATACTGGGGTCAGCATCACAATTTCCACTAAAGTTTGGCTAAAAGTATCACTTTACTTGGATTCCAATACAAAAACCGAAAGAGTTCAGCACGTAAAAACTGTATTTGAAAATTTTGGCATTTTTTACCATTTTTGAGCGACAGCCGCGCGGCTTAGCAAAAATCGCAAATGTGGGCCAAAAGTTGTCGTCAAGGAAACAACAAAACAACACTTTTCCTGCATTTCGACTGCCTCCAAAAGCACAGCAAAGGCATCAGAAAATGTCTACTTCTCATACAAGCCCTAACCCTAACCCTAGCTCGGGCACTTTCATTAAACCAATCAAAAACCTTGCCTTCACATGCTGTGTTCAAAAAGTTACCCGAATGACTCCAAACTCATCAGAAACATTGAATGTAATGCTTTAAAGCACCTTCAGCGTATCTGCACTGAATCTGCTTGACATTTCCAGTATTTCTTGTTGGGCCAACTGCAGCTGGAATTCGGCGTGAAAAAAGTATGATTTGTGGCATACTGGGGTCAGCATCACAATTTCCACTAAAGTTTTGCTAAAAGTATCACTTTACTTGGATTCCAATACAAAAACCGAAAGAGTTCAGCACGTAAAAACTGTATTTGAAAATTTTGGCATTTTTTACCATTTTTGAGCGACAGCCGCGCGGCTTAGCAAAAATCGCAAATGTGGGCCAAAAGTTGTCGTCAAGGAAAAAACAAAACAACACTTTTCCTGCATTTCGACTGCCTCCAAAAGCACAGCAAAGGCATCAGAAAATGTCTACTTCTCATTCAAGCCCTAGCCCTAACCCTAGCTCGGGCACTTTCATTAAACCAATCAAAAACCTTGCCTTCACATGCTGTGTTCAAAAAGTTACCCGAATGACTCCAAACTCATCAGAAACATTGAATGTAATGCTTTAAAGCACCTTCAGCGTATCTGCACTGAATCTGCTTGACATTTCCAGTATTTCTTGTTGGGTCAACTGCAGCTGGAATTCGGCGTGAAAAAAAGCATGATTTGTGGCATACTGGTTTCAGCATCACAATTTCCACTAAAGTTTTGCTAAAAGTATCACTTTACTTGGATTCCAATACAAAAACCGAAAGAGTTCAGGACGTAAAAACTGTATTTGAAAATTTTGGCATTTTTTACCATTTTTGAGCGACAGCCGCGCGGCTTAGCAAAAATCGCAAATGTGGGCCAAAAGTTGTCGTCAAGGAAAGAACGAAACAAAACTTTTACTGCATTTCGACTGCCTCCAAAAGCACAACAAAGGCATCAGAAAATGTCAACTTCTCATTCAAGCCCTAGCCCTAACCCTAGCTCGGGCACTTTCATTAAACCAATCAAAAACCTTGCCTTCACATGCTGTGTTCAAAAAGTTACCCGAATGACTCCAAACTCATCAGAAACATTGAATGTAATGCTTTAAAGCACCTTCAGTGTATCTGCACTGAATCTGCTTGACATTTCCAGTATTTCTTGTTGGGTCAACTGCAGCTGGAACTCGGCGTGAAAAAAGTATGATTTGTGGCATGCTGGGGTCAGCATCACAATTTCCACTAAAGATTGGCTAAAAGTATCACTTTACTTGGTTTCCAATACAAAAACCGAAAGAGTTCAGCACGTGAAAACTGTATTTGAAAATTTTGGCATTTTTTACCATATTTGAGCGACAGCCGCGCGGCTTAGCAAAAATCGCAAATGTGGGCCAAAAGTTGTCGTCAAGGAAAAAACAAAACAACACTTTTCCTGCATTTCGACTGCCTCCAAAAGCACAGCAAAGGCATCAGAAAATGTCTACTTCTCATTCAAGCCCTAACCCTAACCCTAGCTCGGGCACTTTCATTAAACCAATCAAAAACCTTGCCTTCACATGCTGTGTTCAAAAAGTTACCCGAATGACTCCAAACTCATCAGAAACATTGAATGTAATGCTTTAAAGCACCTTCAGAGTATCTGCACTGAATCTGCTTGACATTTCCAGTATTTCTTGTTGGGTCACATGCAGCTGGAATTCGGCGTGAAAAAAAGCATGATTTGTGGCATACTGGGTTCAGCATCACAATTTCCACTAAAGTTTGGCTAAAAGTATCACTTTACTTGGATTCCAATACAAAAACCGAAAGAGTTCAGCACGTAAAAACTGTATTTGAAAATTTTGGCATTTTTTACCATTTTTGAGCGACAGCAAAAATCGCAAATGTGGGCCAAAATTTGTCGTCAAGGAAACAACAAAACAACGCTTTTCCTGTATTTCAACTGCCTCCAAAAACACAGCAAAGGCATCAGAAAATGTCTACGTCTCATTCAAGCCCTAACCCTAACCCTAGCTCGGGCACTTTCATTAAACCAATCAAAAACCTTGCCTTCACATGCTGTGTTCAAAAAGTTACCCGAATGACTCCAAACTCATCAGAAACATTGAATGTAATGCTTTAAAGCACCTTCAGCGTATCTGCACTGAATCTGCTTGACATTTCCAGTATTTCTTGTTGGGTTAACTGCAGCTGGAATTCGGCGTGAAAAAAGTATGATTTGTGGCATACTGGGGTCAGCATCACAATTTCCACTAAAGTTTTGCTAAAAGTATCACTTTACTTGGATTCCAATACAAAAACCGAAAGAGTTCAGCACGTAAAAACTGTATTTGAAAATTTTGGCATTTTTTACCATTTTTGAGCGACAGCCGCGCGGCTTAGCAAAAATCGCAAATGTGGGCCAAAAGTTGTCGTCAAGGAAACAACAAAACAACACTTTTCCTGCATTTCGACTGCCTCCAAAAGCACAGCAAAGGCATCAGAAAATGTCTACTTCTCATTCAAGCCCTAACCCTAACCCTAGCTCGGGCACTTTCATTAAACCAATCAAAAACCTTGCCTTCACATGCTGTGTTCAAAAAGTTACCCGAATGACTCCAAACTCATCAGAAACATTGAATGTAATGCTTTAAAGCACCTTCAGCGTATCTGCACTGAATCTGCTTGACATTTCCAGTATTTCTTGTTGGGCCAACTGCAGCTGGAATTCGGCGTGAAAAAAGTATGATTTGTGGCATACTGGGGTCAGCATCACAATTTCCACTAAAGTTTTGCTAAAAGTATCACTTTACTTGGATTCTAATACAAAAACCGAAAGAGTTCAGCACGTAAAAACTGTATTTGAAAATTTTGGCATTTTTTACCATTTTTGAGCGACAGCCGCGCGGCTTAGCAAAAATCGCAAATGTGGGCCAAAAGTTGTCGTCAAGGAAAAAACAAAACAACACTTTTCCTGCATTTCGACTGCCTCCAAAAGCACAGCAAAGGCATCAGAAAATGTCTACTTCTCATTCAAGCCCTAACCCTAACCCTAGCTCGGGCACTTTCATTAAACCAATCAAAAACCTTGCCTTCACATGCTGTGTTCAAAAAGTTACCCGAATGACTCCAAACTCATCAGAAACATTGAATGTAATGCTTTAAAGCACCTTCAGCGTATCTGCACTGAATCTGCTTGACATTTCCAGTATTTCTTGTTGGGCCAACTGCAGCTGGAATTCGGCGTGAAAAAAAGCATGATTTGTGGCATACTGGGTTCAGCATCACAATTTCCACTAAAGTTTGGCTAAAAGTATCACTTTACTTGGATTCCAATACAAAAACCGAAAGAGTTCAGCACGTAAAAACAGTATTTGAAAATTTTGGCATTTTTTACCATTTTTGAGCGACAGCCGCGCGGCTTAGCAAAAATCGCAAATGTGGGCCAAAAGTTGTCGTCAAGGAAAAAACAAAACAACACTTTTCCTGCATTTCGACTGCCTCCAAAAGCATACCAAAGGCATCAGAAAATGTCTACTTCTCATTCAAGCCCTAACCCTAACCCTAGCTCGGGCACTTTCATTAAACCAATCAAAAACCTTGCCTTCACATGCTGTGTTCAAAAAGTTACCCGAATGACTCCAAACTCATCAGAAACATTGAATGTAATGCTTTAAAGCACCTTCAGTGTATCTGCACTGAATCTGCTTGACATTTCCAGTATTTCTTGTTGGGTCAACTGCAGCTGGAATTCGGCGTGAAAAAAGTATGATTTGTGGCATACTGGGGTCAGCATCACAATTTCCACTAAAGTTTTGCTAAAAGTATCACTTTACTTGGATTCCAATACAAAAACCGAAAGAGTTCAGCACGTAAAAACTGTATTTGAAAATTTTGGCATTTTTTACCATTTTTGAGCGACAGCCGCGCGGCTTAGCAAAAATCGCAAATGTGGGCCAAAAGTTGTCGTCAAGGAAAGAACAAAACAACACTTTTCCTGCATTTCGAATGCCTCCCAAAGCACAACAAAGGCATCAGAAAATGTCTACTTCTCATTCAAGCCCTAACCCTAACCCTAGCTCGGGCACTTTCATTAAACCAATCAAAAACCTTGCCTTCACATGCTGTGTTCAAAAAGTTACCCGAATGACTCCAAACTCATCAGAAACATTGAATGTAATGCTTTAAAGCACCTTCAGCGTATCTGCACTGAATCTGCTTGACATTTCCAGTATTTCTTGTTGGGCCAACTGCAGCTGGAATTCGGCGTGAAAAAAGTATGATTTGTGGCATACTGGGGTCAGCATCACAATTTCCACTAAAGTTTTGCTAAAAGTATCACTTTACTCGGATTCCAATACAAAAACCGAAAGAGTTCAGCACGTAAAAACTGTATTTGAAAATTTTGGCATTTTTTACCATTTTTGAGCGACAGCCGCGGGGCTTAGCAAAAATCGCAAATGTGGGCCAAAAGTTGTCGTCAAGGAAAAAACAAAACAACACTTTTCCTGCATTTCGACTGCCTCCAAAAGCACAGCAAAGGCATCAGAAAATGTCTACTTCTCATTCAAGCCCTAACCCTAACCCTAGCTCGGGCACTTTCATTAAACCAATCAAAAACCTTGCCTTCACATGCTGTGTTCAAAAAGTTACCCGAATGACTCCAAACTCATCAGAAACATTGAATGTAATGCTTTAAAGCACCTTCAGCGTATCTGCACTGAATCTGCTTGACATTTCCAGTATTTCTTGTTGGTCCAACTGCAGCTGGAATTCGGCGTGAAAAAAGTATGATTTGTGGCATACTGGGGTCAGCATCACAATTTCCACTAAAGTTTTGCTAAAAGTATCACTTTACTTGGATTCCAATACAAAAACCGAAAGAGTTCAGCACGTAAAAACTGTATTTGAAAATTTTGGCATTTTTTACCATTTTTGAGCGACAGCCGCGCGGCTTAGCAAAAATCGCAAATTTGGGCCAAAAGTTGTCGTCAAGGAAACAACAAAACAACACTTTTCCTGCATTTCGACTGCCTCCAAAAGCACAACAAAGGCATCAGAAAATGTCTACTTCTCATGCAAGCCCTAGCCCTAACCCTAGCTCGGGCACTTTCATTAAACCAATCAAAAACCTTGCCTTCACATGCTGTGTTCAAAAAGTTACCCGAATGACTCCAAACTCATCAGAAACATTGAATGTAATGCTTTAAAGCACCTTCAGCATATCTGCACTGAATCTGCTTGACATTTCCAGTATTTCTTGTTGGGTCACATGCAGCTGGAATTCGGCGTGAAAAAAAGCATGATTTGTGGCATACTGGGTTCAGCATCACAATTTCCACTAAAGTTTGGCTAAAAGTATCACTTTACTTGGATTCCAATACAAAAACCGAAAGAGTTCAGCACGTAAAAACAGTATTTGAAAATTTTGGCATTTTTTACCATTTTTGAGCGACAGCCGCGCGGCTTAGCAAAAATCGCAAATGTGGGCCAAAAGTTGTCGTCAAGGAAAAAACAAAACAACACTTTTCCTGCATTTCGACTGCCTCCAAAAGCATACCAAAGGCATCAGAAAATGTCTACTTCTCATTCAAGCCCTAACCCTAACCCTAGCTCGGGCACTTTCATTAAACCAATCAAAAACCTTGCCTTCACATGCTGTGTTCAAAAAGTTACCCGAATGACTCCAAACTCATCAGAAACATTGAATGTAATGCTTTAAAGCACCTTCAGTGTATCTGCACTGAATCTGCTTGACATTTCCAGTATTTCTTGTTGGGTCAACTGCAGCTGGAATTCGGCGTGAAAAAAGTATGATTTGTGGCATACTGGGGTCAGCATCACAATTTCCACTAAAGTTTGGCTAAAAGTATCACTTTACTTGGATTCCAATACAAAAACCGAAAGAGTTCAGCACGTAAAAACTGTATTTGAAAATTTTGGCATTTTTTACCATTTTTGAGCGACAGCCGCGCGGCTTAGCAAAAATCGCAAATGTGGGCCAAAAGTTGTCGTCAAGGAAAGAACAAAACAACACTTTTCCTGCATTTCGAATGCCTCCAAAAGCACAACAAAGGCATCAGAAAATGTCTACTTCTCATTCAAGCCCTAACCCTAACCCTAGCTCGGGCACTTTCATTAAACCAATCAAAAACCTTGCCTTCACATGCTGTGTTCAAAAAGTTACCCGAATGACTCCAAACTCATCAGAAACATTGAATGTAATGCTTTAAAGCACCTTCAGCGTATCTGCACTGAATCTGCTTGACATTTCCAGTATTTCTTGTTGGGCCAACTGCAGCTGGAATTCGGCGTGAAAAAAGTATGATTTGTGGCATACTGGGGTCAGCATCACAATTTCCACTAAAGTTTTGCTAAAAGTATCACTTTACTTGGATTCCAATACAAAAACCGAAAGAGTTCAGCACGTAAAAACTGTATTTGAAAATTTTGGCATTTTTTACCATTTTTGAGCGACAGCCGCGCGGCTTAGCAAAAATCGCAAATGTGGGCCAAAAGTTGTCGTCAAGGAAACAACAAAACAACACTTTTCCTGCATTTCGACTGCCTCCAAAAGCACAGCAAAGGCATCAGAAAATGTCTACTTCTCATTCAAGCCCTAACCCTAACCCTAGCTCGGGCACTTTCATTAAACCAATCAAAAACCTTGCCTTCACATGCTGTGTTCAAGAAGTTACCCGAATGACTCCAAACTCATCAGAAACATTGAATGTAATGCTTTAAAGCACCTTCAGCGTATCTGCACTGAATCTGCTTGACATTTCCAGTATTTCTTGTTGGGTCAACTGCAGCTGGAACTCGTCGTGAAAAAAGTATGATTTGTGGCATACTGGGGTCAGCATCACAATTTCCACTAAAGTTTGGCTAAAAGTATCACTTTACTTGGATTCCAATACAAAAACCGAAAGAGTTCAGCACGTAAAAACTGTATTTGAAAATTTTGGCATTTTTTACCATTTTTGAGCGACAGCCGCGCGGCTTAGCAAAAATCGCAAATGTGGGCCAAAAGTTGTCGTCAAGGAAACAACAAAACAACACTTTTCCTGCATTTCGACTGCCTCCAAAAGCACAGCAAAGGCATCAGAAAATGTCTACTTCTCATACAAGCCCTAACCCTAACCCTAGCTCGGGCACTTTCATTAAACCAATCAAAAACCTTGCCTTCACATGCTGTGTTCAAAAAGTTACCCGAATGACTCCAAACTCATCAGAAACATTGAATGTAATGCTTTAAAGCACCTTCAGCGTATCTGCACTGAATCTGCTTGACATTTCCAGTATTTCTTGTTGGGCCAACTGCAGCTGGAATTCGGCGTGAAAAAAGTATGATTTGTGGCATACTGGGGTCAGCATCACAATTTCCACTAAAGTTTTGCTAAAAGTATCACTTTACTTGGATTCCAATACAAAAACCGAAAGAGTTCAGCACGTAAAAACTGTATTTGAAAATTTTGGCATTTTTTACCATTTTTGAGCGACAGCCGCGCGGCTTAGCAAAAATCGCAAATGTGGGCCAAAAGTTGTCGTCAAGGAAAAAACAAAACAACACTTTTCCTGCATTTCGACTGCCTCCAAAAGCACAGCAAAGGCATCAGAAAATGTCTACTTCTCATTCAAGCCCTAACCCTAACCCTAGCTCGGGCACTTTCATTAAACCAATCAAAAACCTTGCCTTCACATGCTGTGTTCAAAAAGTTACCCGAATGACTCCAAACTCATCAGAAACATTGAATGTAATGCTTTAAAGCACCTTCAGCGTATCTGCACTGAATCTGCTTGACATTTCCAGTATTTCTTGTTGGGCCAACTGCAGCTGGAATTCGGCGTGAAAAAAAGCATGATTTGTGGCATACTGGGTTCAGCATCACAATTTCCACTAAAGTTTTGCTAAAAGTATCACTTTACTCGGATTCCAATACAAAAACCGAAAGAGTTCAGCACGTAAAAACTGTATTTGAAAATTTTGGCATTTTTTACCATTTTTGAGCGACAGCCGCGCGGCTTAGCAAAAATCGCAAATGTGGGCCAAAATTTGTCGTCAAGGAAAGAACAAAACAAACCTTTTCCTCCATTTCGACTGCCTCCAAAAGCATACCAAAGGCATCAGAAAATGTCTACTTCTCATTCAAGCCCTAACCCTAACCCTAGCTCGGGCACTTTCATTAAACCAATCAAAAACCTTGCCTTCACATGCTGTGTTCAAAAAGTTACCCGAATGACTCCAAACTCATCAGAAACATTGAATGTAATGCTTTAAAGCACCTTCAGCGTATCTGCACTGAATCTGCTTGACATTTCCAGTATTTCTTGTTGGGCCAACTGCAGCTGGAATTCGGCGTGAAAAAAGTATGATTTGTGGCATACTGGGGTCAGCATCACAATTTCCACTAAAGTTTTGCTAAAAGTATCACTTTACTTGGATTCCAATACAAAAACCGAAAGAGTTCAGCACGTAAAAACTGTATTTGAAAACTTTGGCATTTTTTACCATTTTTGAGCGACAGCCGCGCGGCTTAGCAAAAATCGCAAATGTGGGCCAAAAGTTGTCGTCAAGGAAAAAACAAAACAACACTTTTCCTGCATTTCGACTGCCTCCAAAAGCACAGCAAAGGCATCAGAAAATGTCTACTTCTCATTCAAGCCCTAACCCTAACCCTAGCTCGGGCACTTTCATTAAACCAATCAAAAACCTTGCCTTCACATGCTGTGTTCAAAAAGTTACCCGAATGACTCCAAACTCATCAGAAACATTGAATGTAATGCTTTAAAGCACCTTCAGCGTATCTGCACTGAATCTGCTTGACATTTCCAGTATTTCTTGTTGGGTCAACTGCAGCTGGAATTCGGCGTGAAAAAAAGCATGATTTGTGGCATACTGGGTTCAGCATCACAATTTCCACTAAAGTTTTGCTAAAAGTATCACTTTACTTGGATTCCAATACAAAAACCGAAAGAGTTCAGGACGTAAAAACTGTATTTGAAAATTTTGGCATTTTTTACCATTTTTGAGCGACAGCCGCGCGGCTTAGCAAAAATCGCAAATGTGGGCCAAAAGTTGTCGTCAAGGAAAGAACGAAACAAAACTTTTACTGCATTTCGACTGCCTCCAAAAGCACAACAAAGGCATCAGAAAATGTCAACTTCTCATTCAAGCCCTAGCCCTAACCCTAGCTCGGGCACTTTCATTAAACCAATCAAAAACCTTGCCTTCACATGCTGTGTTCAAAAAGTTACCCGAATGACTCCAAACTCATCAGAAACATTGAATGTAATGCTTTAAAGCACCTTCAGTGTATCTGCACTGAATCTGCTTGACATTTCCAGTATTTCTTGTTGGGTCAACTGCAGCTGGAACTCGGCGTGAAAAAAGTATGATTTGTGGCATGCTGGGGTCAGCATCACAATTTCCACTAAAGATTGGCTAAAAGTATCACTTTACTTGGTTTCCAATCCAAAAACCGAAAGAGTTCAGCACGTAAAAACTGTATTTGAAAATTTTGGCATTTTTTACCATTTTTGAGCGACAGCCGCGCGGCTTAGCAAAAATCGCAAATGTGGGCCAAAAGTTGTCGTCAAGGAAAAAACAAAACAACACTTTTCCTGCATTTCGACTGCCTCCAAAAGCACAGCAAAGGCATCAGAAAATGTCTACTTCTCATTCAAGCCCTAACCCTAACCCTAGCTCGGGCACTTTCATTAAACCAATCAAAAACCTTGCCTTCACATGCTGTGTTCAAAAAGTTACCCGAATGACTCCAAACTCATCAGAAACATTGAATGTAATGCTTTAAAGCACCTTCAGCGTATCTGCACTGAATCTGCTTGACATTTCCAGTATTTCTTGTTGGGCCAACTGCAGCTGGAATTCGGCGTGAAAAAAAGCATGATTTGTGGCATACTGGGTTCAGCATCACAATTTCCACTAAAGTTTGGCTAAAAGTATCACTTTACTTGGATTCCAATACAAAAACCGAAAGAGTTCAGCACGTAAAAACAGTATTTGAAAATTTTGGCATTTTTTACCATTTTTGAGCGACAGCCGCGCGGCTTAGCAAAAATCGCAAATGTGGGCCAAAAGTTGTCGTCAAGGAAAAAACAAAACAACACTTTTCCTGCATTTCGACTGCCTCCAAAAGCATACCAAAGGCATCAGAAAATGTCTACTTCTCATTCAAGCCCTAACCCTAACCCTAGCTCGGGCACTTTCATTAAACCAATCAAAAACCTTGCCTTCACATGCTGTGTTCAAAAAGTTACCCGAATGACTCCAAACTCATCAGAAACATTGAATGTAATGCTTTAAAGCACCTTCAGTGTATCTGCACTGAATCTGCTTGACATTTCCAGTATTTCTTGTTGGGTCAACTGCAGCTGGAATTCGGCGTGAAAAAAGTATGATTTGTGGCATACTGGGGTCAGCATCACAATTTCCACTAAAGTTTGGCTAAAAGTATCACTTTACTTGGATTCCAATACAAAAACCGAAAGAGTTCAGCACGTAAAAACTGTATTTGAAAATTTTGGCATTTTTTACCATTTTTGAGCGACAGCCGCGCGGCTTAGCAAAAATCGCAAATGTGGGCCAAAAGTTGTCGTCAAGGAAAGAACAAAACAACACTTTTCCTGCATTTCGAATGCCTCCAAAAGCACAACAAAGGCATCAGAAAATGTCTACTTCTCATTCAAGCCCTAACCCTAACCCTAGCTCGGGCACTTTCATTAAACCAATCAAAAACCTTGCCTTCACATGCTGTGTTCAAAAAGTTACCCGAATGACTCCAAACTCATCAGAAACATTGAATGTAATGCTTTAAAGCACCTTCAGCGTATCTGCACTGAATCTGCTTGACATTTCCAGTATTTCTTGTTGGGCCAACTGCAGCTGGAATTCGGCGTGAAAAAAGTATGATTTGTGGCATACTGGGGTCAGCATCACAATTTCCACTAAAGTTTTGCTAAAAGTATCACTTTACTCGGATTCCAATACAAAAACCGAAAGAGTTCAGCACGTAAAAACTGTATTTGAAAATTTTGGCATTTTTTACCATTTTTGAGCGACAGCCGCGGGGCTTAGCAAAAATCGCAAATGTGGGCCAAAAGTTGTCGTCAAGGAAAAAACAAAACAACACTTTTCCTGCATTTCGACTGCCTCCAAAAGCACAGCAAAGGCATCAGAAAATGTCTACTTCTCATTCAAGCCCTAACCCTAACCCTAGCTCGGGCACTTTCATTAAACCAATCAAAAACCTTGCCTTCACATGCTGTGTTCAAAAAGTTACCCGAATGACTCCAAACTCATCAGAAACATTGAATGTAATGCTTTAAAGCACCTTCAGCGTATCTGCACTGAATCTGCTTGACATTTCCAGTATTTCTTGTTGGTCCAACTGCAGCTGGAATTCGGCGTGAAAAAAGTATGATTTGTGGCATACTGGGGTCAGCATCACAATTTCCACTAAAGTTTTGCTAAAAGTATCACTTTACTTGGATTCCAATACAAAAACCGAAAGAGTTCAGCACGTAAAAACTGTATTTGAAAATTGTGGCATTTTTTACCATTTTTGAGCGACAGCCGCGCGGCTTAGCAAAAATCGCAAATTTGGGCCAAAAGTTGTCGTCAAGGAAACAACAAAACAACACTTTTCCTGCATTTCGACTGCCTCCAAAAGCACAACAAAGGCATCAGAAAATGTCTACTTCTCATGCAAGCCCTAGCCCTAACCCTAGCTCGGGCACTTTCATTAAACCAATCAAAAACCTTGCCTTCACATGCTGTGTTCAAAAAGTTACCCGAATGACTCCAAACTCATCAGAAACATTGAATGTAATGCTTTAAAGCACCTTCAGCATATCTGCACTGAATCTGCTTGACATTTCCAGTATTTCTTGTTGGGTCACATGCAGCTGGAATTCGGCGTGAAAAAAAGCATGATTTGTGGCATACTGGGTTCAGCATCACAATTTCCACTAAAGTTTGGCTAAAAGTATCACTTTACTTGGATTCCAATACAAAAACCGAAAGAGTTCAGCACGTAAAAACAGTATTTGAAAATTTTGGCATTTTTTACCATTTTTGAGCGACAGCCGCGCGGCTTAGCAAAAATCGCAAATGTGGGCCAAAAGTTGTCGTCAAGGAAAAAACAAAACAACACTTTTCCTGCATTTCGACTGCCTCCAAAAGCATACCAAAGGCATCAGAAAATGTCTACTTCTCATTCAAGCCCTAACCCTAACCCTAGCTCGGGCACTTTCATTAAACCAATCAAAAACCTTGCCTTCACATGCTGTGTTCAAAAAGTTACCCGAATGACTCCAAACTCATCAGAAACATTGAATGTAATGCTTTAAAGCACCTTCAGCATATCTGCACTGAATCTGCTTGACATTTCCAGTATTTCTTGTTGGGTCACATGCAGCTGGAATTCGGCGTGAAAAAAAGCATGATTTGTGGCATACTGGGTTCAGCATCACAATTTCCACTAAAGTTTGGCTAAAAGTATCACTTTACTTGGATTCCAATACAAAAACCGAAAGAGTTCAGCACGTAAAAACAGTATTTGAAAATTTTGGCATTTTTTACCATTTTTGAGCGACAGCCGCGCGGCTTAGCAAAAATCGCAAATGTGGGCCAAAAGTTGTCGTCAAGGAAAAAACAAAACAACACTTTTCCTGCATTTCGACTGCCTCCAAAAGCATACCAAAGGCATCAGAAAATGTGTACTTCTCATTCAAGCCCTAACCCTAACCCTAGCTCGGGCACTTTCATTAAACCAATCAAAAACCTTGCCTTCACATGCTGTGTTCAAGAAGTTACCCGAATGACTCCAAACTCATCAGAAACATTGAATGTAATGCTTTAAAGCACCTTCAGTGTATCTGCACTGAATCTGCTTGACATTTCCAGTATTTCTTGTTGGGTCCACTGCAGCTGGAATTCGGCGTGAAAAAAGTATGATTTGTGGCATACTGGGGTCAGCATCACAATTTCCACTAAAGTTTTGCTAAAAGTATCACTTTACTTGGATTCCAATACAAAAACCGAAAGAGTTCAGCACGTAAAAACTGTATTTGAAAATTTTGGCATTTTTTACCATTTTTGAGCGACAGCCGCGCGGCTTAGCAAAAATCGCAAATGTGGGCCAAAAGTTGTCGTCAAGGAAACAACAAAACAACACTTTTCCTGCATTTCGACTGCCTCCAAAAGCACAGCAAAGGCATCAGAAAATGTCTACTTCTCATTCAAGCCCTAACCCTAACCCTAGCTCGGGCACTTTCATTAAACCAATCAAAAACCTTGCCTTCACATGCTGTGTTCAAAAAGTTACCCGAATGACTCCAAACTCATCAGAAACATTGAATGTAATGCTTTAAAGCACCTTCAGCGTATCTGCACTGAATCTGCTTGACATTTCCAGTATTTCTGGTTGGGCCAACTGCAGCTGGAATTCGGCGTGAAAAAAGTATGATTTGTGGCATACTGGGGTCAGCATCACAATTTCCACTAAAGTTTTGCTAAAAGTATCACTTTACTTGGATTCCAATACAAAAACCGAAAGAGTTCAGCACGTAAAAACTGTATTTGAAAATTTTGGCATTTTTTACCATTTTTGAGCGACAGCCGCGCGGCTTAGCAAAAATCGCAAATGTGGGCCAAAAGTTGTCGTCAAGGAAAGAACAAAACAAAACTTTTCCTGCATTTCGAATGCCTCCAAAAGCACAACAAAGGCATCAGAAAATGTCAACTTCTCATTCAAGCCCTAACCCTAACCCTAGCTCGGGCACTTTCATTAAACCAATCAAAAACCTTGCCTTCACATGCTGTGTTCAAAAAGTTACCCGAATGACTCCAAACTCATCAGAAACATTGAATGTAATGCTTTAAAGCACCTTCAGTGTATCTGCACTGAATCTGCTTGACATTTCCAGTATTTCTTGTTGGGCCAACTGCAGCTGGAATTCGGCGTGAAAAAAGTATGATTTGTGGCATACTGGGGTCAGCATCACAATTTCCACTAAAGTTTTGCTAAAAGTATCACTTTACTCGGATTCCAATACAAAAACCGAAAGAGTTCAGCACGAAAAAACTGTATTTGAAAATTTTGGCATTTTTTACCATTTTTGAGCAACAGCTGTAGTAAAAATCACAAATGTGGGCCAAAAGTTGTCGTCAAGGAAACAACAAAACAACACTTTTCCTGTATTTCAACTGCCTCCAAAAGCACAGCAAAGGCATCAGAAAATGTCTACGTCTCATTCAAGCCCTAACCCTAACCCTAGCTCGGGCACTTTCATTAAACCAATCAAAAACCTTGCCTTCACATGCTGTGTTCAAAAAGTTACCCGAATGACTCATAACTCATCAGAAACATTGAATGTAATGCTTTAAAGCACCTTCAGTGTATCTGCACTGAATCTGCTTGACATTTCCAGTATTTCTTGTTGGGTTAACTGCAGCTGGAATTCGGCGTGAAAAAAGTATGATTTGTGGCATACTGGGGTCAGCATCACAATTTCCACTAAAGTTTTGCTAAAAGTATCACTTTACTTGGATTCCAATACAAAAACCGAAAGAGTTCAGGACGTAAAAACTGTATTTGAAAATTTTGGCATTTTTTACCATTTTTGAGTGACAGCCGCGCGGCTTAGCAAAAATCGCAAATGTGGGCCAAAAGTTGTCGTCAAGGAAAAAACAAAACAACACTTTTCCTGCATTTCGACTGCCTCCAAAAGCACAGCAAAGGCATCAGAAAATGTCTACTTCTCATTCAAGCCCTAACCCTAACCCTAGCTCGGGCACTTTCATTAAACCAATCAAAAACCTTGCCTTCACATGCTGTGTTCAAAAAGTTACCCGAATGACTCCAAACTCATCAGAAACATTGAATGTAATGCTTTAAAGCACCTTCAGCGTATCTGCACTGAATCTGCTTGACATTTCCAGTATTTCTTGTTGGGTCAACTGCAGCTGGAATTCGGCGTGAAAAAAGTATGATTTGTGGCATACTGGGGTCAGCATCACAATTTCCACTAAAGTTTTGCTAAAAGTATCACTTTACTTGGATTCCAATACAAAAACCGAAAGAGTTCAGCACGTAAAAACTGTATTTGAAAATTTTGGCATTTTTTACCATTTTTGAGCGACAGCCGCGCGGCTTAGCAAAAATCGCAAATTTGGGCCAAAAGTTGTCGTCAAGGAAACAACAAAACAACACTTTTCCTGCATTTCGACTGCCTCCAAAAGCACAGCAAAGGCATCAGAAAATGTCTACTTCTCACTCAAGCCCTAACCCTAACCCTAGCTCGGGCACTTTCATTAAACCAATCAAAAACCTTGCCTTCACATGCTGTGTTCAAAAAGTTACCCGAATGACTCCAAACTCATCAGAAACATTGAATGTAATGCTTTAAAGCACCTTCAGCGTAACTGCACTGAATCTGCTTGACATTTCCAGTATTTCTTGTTGGGTCACATGCAGCTGGAATTCGGCATGAAAAAAAGCATGATTTGTGTCATACTGGGTTCAGCATCACAATTTCCACTAAAGTTTGGCTAAAAGTATCACTTTACTTGGATTCCAATACAAAAACCGAAAGAGTTCAGCACGTAAAAACTGTATTTGAAAATTTTGGCATTTTTTACCATTTTTGAGCGACAGCTTAGCAAAAACAGCAAATGTGGGCCAAAATTTGTCGTCAAGGAAAGAACAAAACAACACTTTTCCTGCATTTCGACTGCCTCCAAAAGCACAACAAAGGCATCAGAAAATGTCTACTTCTCATTCAAGCCCTAGCCCTAACCCTAGCTCGGGCACTTTCATTAAACCAATCAAAAACCTTGCCTTCACATGCTGTGTTCAAAAAGTTACCCGAATGACTCCAAACTCATCAGAAACATTGAATGTAATGCTTTAAAGCACCTTCAGTGTATCTGCACTGAATCTGCTTGACATTTCCAGTATTTCTTGTTGGGTCAACTGCAGCTGGAACTCGGCGTGAAAAAAGTATGATTTGTGGCATACTGGGGTCAGCATCACAATTTCCACTAAAGTTTGGCTAAAAGTATCACTTTACTTGGATTCCAATACAAAAACCGAAAGAGTTCAGCACGTAAAAACTGTATTTGAAAATTTTGGCATTTTTTACCATTTTTGAGCGACAGCCGCGCGGCTTAGCAAAAATCGCAAATGTGGGCCAAAAGTTGTCGTCAAGGAAACAACAAAACAACACTTTTCCTGCATTTCGACTGCCTCCAAAAGCACAGCAAAGGCATCAGAACATGTCTACTTCTCATTCAAGCCCTAACCCTAACCCTAGCTCGGGCACTTTCATTAAACCAATCAAAAACCTTGCCTTCACATGCTATGTTCAAAAAGTTACCCGAATGACTCCAAACTCATCAGAAACATTGAATATAATACTTTAAAGCACCTTCAGCGTATCTGCACTGAATCTGCTTGACATTTCCAGTATTTCTTGTTGGGTTAACTGCAGCTGGAATTCGGCGTGAAAAAAGTATGATTTGTGGCATACTGGGGTCAGCATCACAATTTCCACTAAAGTTTTGCTAAAAGTATCACTTTACTTGGATTCCAATACAAAAACCGAAAGAGTTCAGGACGTAAAAACTGTATTTGAAAATTTTGGCATTTTTTACCATTTTTGAGTGACAGCCGCGCGGCTTAGCAAAAATCGCAAATGTGGGCCAAAAGTTGTCGTCAAGGAAAAAACAAAACAACACTTTTCCTGCATTTCGACTGCCTCCAAAAGCACAGCAAAGGCATCAGAAAATGTCTACTTCTCATTCAAGCCCTAACCCTAACCCTAGCTCGGGCACTTTCATTAAACCAATCAAAAACCTTGCCTTCACATGCTGTGTTCAAAAAGTTACCCGAATGACTCCAAACTCATCAGAAACATTGAATGTAATGCTTTAAAGCACCTTCAGTGTATCTGCACTGAATCTGCTTGACATTTCCAGTATTTCTTGTTGGGCCAACTGCAGCTGGAATTCGGCGTGAAAAAAGTATGATTTGTGGCATACTGGGGTCAGCATCACAATTTCCACTAAAGTTTTGCTAAAAGTATCACTTTACTCGGATTCCAATACAAAAACCGAAAGAGTTCAGCACGTAAAAACTGTATTTGAAAATTTTGGCATTTTTTACCATTTTTGAGCGACAGCCGCGCGGCTTAGCAAAAATCGCAAATTTGGGCCAAAAGTTGTCGTCAAGGAAACAACAAAACAACACTTTTCCTGCATTTCGACTGCCTCCAAAAGCACAACAAAGGCATCAGAAAATGTCTACTTCTCATTCAAGCCCTAGCCCTAACCCTAGCTCGGGCACTTTCATTAAACCAATCAAAAACCTTGCCTTCACATGCTGTGTTCAAAAAGTTACCCGAATGACTCCAAACTCATCAGAAACATTGAATGTAATGCTTTAAAGCACCTTCAGCGTATCTGCACTGAATCTGCTTGACATTTCCAGTATTTCTTGTTGGGTCACATGCAGCTGGAATTCGGCGTGAAAAAAGTATGATTTGTGGCATACTGGGGTCAGCATCACAATTTCCACTAAAGTTTTGCTAAAAGTATCACTTTACTTGGATTCCAATACAAAAACCGAAAGAGTTCAGCACGTAAAAACTGTATTTGAAAATTTTGGCATTTTTTACCATTTTTGAGCGACAGCCGCGCGGCTTAGCAAAAATCGCAAATTTGGGCCAAAAGTTGTCGTCAAGGAAACAACAAAACAACACTTTTCCTGCATTTCGACTGCCTCCAAAAGCACAGCAAAGGCATCAGAAAATGTCTACTTCTCACTCAAGCCCTAACCCTAACCCTAGCTCGGGCACTTTCATTAAACCAATCAAAAACCTTGCCTTCACATGCTGTGTTCAAAAAGTTACCCGAATGACTCCAAACTCATCAGAAACATTGAATGTAATGCTTTAAAGCACCTTCAGTGTATCTGCACTGAATCTGCTTAACATTTCCAGTATTTCTTGTTGGGTCAACTGCAGCTGGAATTCGGTGTGAAAAAAGTATGATTTGTGGCATACTGGGGTCAGCATCACAATTTCCACTAAAGTTTGGCTAAAAGTATCACTTTACTTGGATTCCAATACAAAAACAGAAAGAGTTCAGCACGTAAAAACTGTATTTGAAAATTTTGGCATTTTTTACCATTTTTGAGCGACAGCCGCGCGGCTTAGCAAAAATAGCAAATGTGGGCCAAAAGTTGTCGGCAAGGAAAAAACAAAACAACACTTTTCATGCATTTCGAATGCCTCCAAAAGCACAGCAAAGGCATCAGAAAATGTCTACTTCTCATTCAAGCCCTAACCCTAACCCTAGCTCGGGAACTTTCATTAAACCAATCAAAAACCTTGCCTTCACATGCTGTGTTCAAAAAGTTACCCGAATGACTCCAAACTAATCAGAAACATTGAATGTAATGCTTTAAAGCACCTTCAGTGTATCTGCACTGAATCTGCTTGACATTTCCAGTATTTCTTGTTGGGTCAACTGCAGCTGGAATTCTGCGTGAAAAAAGTATGATTTGTGGCATACTGGGGTCAGCATCACAATTTCCACTAAAGTTTTGCTAAAAGTATCACTTTACTTGGATTCCAATACAAAAACCGAAAGAGTTCAGCACGTAAAAACTGTATTTGAAAATTTTGGCATTTTTTAATATTTTTGAGCGACAGCCGCGCGGCTTAGCAAAAATCGCAAATGTGGGCCAAAAGTTGTCGTCAAGGAAAGAACAAAACAAAACTTTTCCTGCATTTCGACTGCCTCCAAAAGCATAGCAAAGGCATCAGAAAATGTCTACTTCTCATTCAAGCCCTAACCCTAACCCTAGCTCGGGCACTTTCATTAAACCAATCAAAAACCTTGCCTTCACATGCTGTGTTCAAAAAGTTACCCGAATGACTCCAAACTCATCAGAAACATTGAATGTAATGCTTTAAAGCACCTTCAGTGTATCTGCTCTGAATCTGCTTGACATTTCCAGTATTTCTTGTTGGGTCAACTGCAGCTGGAACTCGGCGTGAAAAAACTATGATTTGTGGCATACTGGGGTCAGCATCACAATTTCCACTAAAGTTTGGCTAAAAGTATCACTTTACTTGGATTCCAATACAAAAACCGAAAGAGTTCAGCACGTAAAAACTGTATTTGAAAATTTTGGCATTTTTTATCATTTTTGAGCGACAGCCGCGCGGCTTAGTAAAAATCGCAAATGTGGGCCAAAATTTTTTCGTCAAGGAAAGAACAAAACAAAACTTTTCCTGCATTTCGAATGCCTCCAAAAGCATAGCAAAGGCATCAGAAAATGTCTACTTCTCATTCAAGCCCTAACCCTAACCCTAGCTCGGGCACTTTCATTAAACCAATCAAAAACCTTGCCTTCACATGCTGTGTTCAAAAAGTTACCCGAATGACTCCAAACTCATCAGAAACATTGAATGTAATGCTTTAAAGCACCTTCAGTGTATCTGCACTGAATCTGCTTGACATTTCCAGTATTTCTTGTTGGGTCAACTGCAGCTGGAATTCGGCGTGAAAAAAAGCATGATTTGTGGCATACTGGGTTCAGTATCACAATTTCCACTAAAGTTTGGCTAAAAGTATCACTTTACTTGGATTCCAATACAAAAACCGAAAGAGTTCAGCACGTAAAAACTGTATTTGAAAATTTTGGCATTTTTTACCATTTTTGAGCGACAGCCGCGAAAAATCGCAAATGTGGGCCAAAAGTTGTCGTCAAGGAAACAACAAAACAACACTTTTCCTGCATTTCGACTGCCTCCAAAAGCACAGCAAAGGCATCAGAAAATGTCTACTTCTCACTCAAGCCCTAACCCTAACCCTAGCTCGGGCACTTTCATTAAACCAATCAAAAACCTTGCCTTCACATGCTGTGTTCAAAAAGTTACCCGAATGACTCCAAACTCATCAGAAACATTGAATGTAATGCTTTAAAGCACCTTCAGCGTATCTGCACTGAATCTGCTTGACATTTCCAGTATTTCTTGTTGGGTCACATGCAGCTGGAATTCGTCATGAAAAAAAGCATGATTTGTGTCATACTGGGTTCAGCATCACAATTTCCACTAAAGTTTGGCTAAAAGTATCACTTTACTTGGATTCCAATACAAAAACCGAAAGAGTTCAGCACGTAAAAACTGTATTTGAAAATTTTGGCATTTTTTATCATTTTTGAGCGACAGCCGCGCGGCTTAGTAAAAATCGCAAATGTGGGCCAAAATTTTTTCGTCAAGGAAAGAACAAAACAAAACTTTTCCTGCATTTCGAATGCCTCCAAAAGCATAGCAAAGGCATCAGAAAATGTCTACTTCTCATTCAAGCCCTAACCCTAACCCTAGCTCGGGCACTTTCATTAAACCAATCAAAAACCTTGCCTTCACATGCTGTGTTCAAAAAGTTACCCGAATGACTCCAAACTCATCAGAAACATTGAATGTAATGCTTTAAAGCACCTTCAGTGTATCTGCACTGAATCTGCTTGACATTTCCAGTATTTCTTGTTGGGTCAACTGCAGCTGGAATTCGGCGTGAAAAAAAGCATGATTTGTGGCATACTGGGTTCAGTATCACAATTTCCACTAAAGTTTGGCTAAAAGTATCACTTTACTTGGATTCCAATACAAAAACCGAAAGAGTTCAGCACGTAAAAACTGTATTTGAAAATTTTGGCATTTTTTACCATTTTTGAGCGACAGCCGCGCGGCTTAGCAAAAATCGCAAATGTGGGCCAAAAGTTGTCGTCAAGGAAACAACAAAACAACACTTTTCCTGCATTTCGACTGCCTCCAAAAGCACAGCAAAGGCATCAGAAAATGTCTACTTCTCACTCAAGCCCTAACCCTAACCCTAGCTCGGGCACTTTCATTAAACCAATCAAAAACCTTGCCTTCACATGCTGTGTTCAAAAAGTTACCCGAATGACTCCAAACTCATCAGAAACATTGAATGTAATGCTTTAAAGCACCTTCAGCGTATCTGCACTGAATCTGCTTGACATTTCCAGTATTTCTTGTTGGGTCACATGCAGCTGGAATTCGTCATGAAAAAAAGCATGATTTGTGTCATACTGGGTTCAGCATCACAATTTCCACTAAAGTTTGGCTAAAAGTATCACTTTACTTGGATTCCAATACAAAAACCGAAAGAGTTCAGCACGTAAAAACTGTATTTGAAAATTTTGGCATTTTTTACCATTTTTGAGCGACAGCCGCGCGGCTTAGCAAAAATCGCAAATTTGGGCCAAAATTTGTCGTCAAGGAAAGAACAAAACAACACTTTTCCTGCATTTCGACTGCCTCCAAAAGCACAACAAAGGCATCAGAAAATGTCTACTTCTCATTCAAGCCCTAGCCCTAACCCTAGCTCGGGCACTTTCATTAAACCAATCAAAAACCTTGCCTTCACATGCTGTGTTCAAAAAGTTACCCGAATGACTCCAAACTCATCAGAAACATTGAATGTAATGCTTTAAAGCACCTTCAGCGTATCTGCACTGAATCTGCTTGACATTTCCAGTATTTCTTGTTGGGTCACATGCAGCTGGAATTCGGCGTGAAAAAAAGCATGATTTGTGGCATACTGGGTTCAGCATCATAATTTCCACTAAAGTTTGGCTAAAAGTATCACTTTACTTGGATTCCAATACAAAAACCGAAAGAGTTCAGCACGTAAAAACTGTATTTGAAAATTTTGGCATTTTTTACCATTTTTGAGCGACAGCCGCGCGGCTTAGCAAAAATCGCAAATGTGGGCCAAAATTTGTCGTCAAGGAAAGAACAAAACAACACTTTGCCTGCATTTCGACTGCCTCCAAAAGCACAACAAAGGCATCAGAAAATGTCTACTTCTCATTCAAGCCCTAGCCCTAACCCTAGCTCGGGCACTTTCATTAAACCAATCAAAAACCTTGCCTTCACATGCTGTGTTCAAAAAGTTACCCGAATGACTCCAAACTCATCAGAAACATTGAATGTAATGCTTTAAAGCACCTTCAGCGTATCTGCACTGAATCTGCTTGACATTTCCAGTATTTCTTGTTGGGTCACATGCAGCTGGAACTCGGCGTGAAAAAAGTATGATTTGTGGCATACTGGGGTCAGCATCACAATTTCCACTAAAGTTTGGCTAAAAGTATCACTTTACTTGGATTCCAATACAAAAACCGAAAGAGTTCAGCACGTAAAAACTGTATTTGAAAATTTTGGCATTTTTTACCATTTTTGAGCGACAGCCGCACGGCTTAGCAAAAATCGCAAATGTGGGCCAAAATTTTTTCGTCAAGGAAAGAACAAAACAAAACTTTTCCTGCATTTCGACTGCCTCCAAAAGCATAGCAAAGGCATCAGAAAATGTCTACTTCTCATTCAAGCCCTAACCCTAACCCTAGCTCGGGCACTTTCATTAAACCAATCAAAAACCTTGCCTTCACATGCTGTGTTCAAAAAGTTACCCGAATGACTCCAAACTCATCAGAAACATTGAATGTAATGCTTTAAAGCACCTTCAGTGTATCTGCACTGAATCTGCTTAACATTTCCAGTATTTCTTGTTGGGTCAACTGCAGCTGGAATTCGGTGTGAAAAAAGTATGATTTGTGGCATACTGGGGTCAGCATCACAATTTCCACTAAAGTTTGGCTAAAAGTATCACTTTACTTGGATTCCAATACAAAAACAGAAAGAGTTCAGCACGTAAAAACTGTATTTGAAAATTTTGGCATTTTTTACCATTTTTGAGCGACAGCCGCGCGGCTTAGCAAAAATAGCAAATGTGGGCCAAAAGTTGTCGGCAAGGAAAAAACAAAACAACACTTTTCCTGCATTTCGACTGCCTCCAAAAGCACAGCAAAGGCATCAGAAAATGTCTACTTCTCATTCAAGCCCTAACCCTAACCCTAGCTCGGGAACTTTCATTAAACCAATCAAAAACCTTGCCTTCACATGCTGTGTTCAAAAAGTTACCCAAATGACTCCAAACTAATCAGAAACATTGAATGTAATGCTTTAAAGCACCTTCAGTGTATCTGCACTGAATCTGCTTGACATTTCCAGTATTTCTTGTTGGGTCAACTGCAGCTGGAATTCTGCGTGAAAAAAGTATGATTTGTGGCATACTGGGGTCAGCATCACAATTTCCACTAAAGTTTTGCTAAAAGTATCACTTTACTTGGATTCCAATACAAAAACCGAAAGAGTTCAGCACGTAAAAACTGTATTTGAAAATTTTGGCATTTTTTAATATTTTTGAGCGACAGCCGCGCGGCTTAGCAAAAATCGCAAATGTGGGCCAAAATTTGTCGTCAAGGAAAGAACAAAACAAAACTTTTCCTGCATTTCGACTGCCTCCAAAAGCATAGCAAAGGCATCAGAAAATGTCTACTTCTCATTCAAGCCCTAACCCTAACCCTAGCTCGGGCACTTTCATTAAACCAATCAAAAACCTTGCCTTCACATGCTGTGTTCAAAAAGTTACCCGAATGACTCCAAACTCATCAGAAACATTGAATGTAATGCTTTAAAGCACCTTCAGTGTATCTGCTCTGAATCTGCTTGACATTTCCAGTATTTCTTGTTGGGTCAACTGCAGCTGGAACTCGGCGTGAAAAAAGTATGATTTGTGGCATACTGGGGTCAGCATCACAATTTCCACTAAAGTTTGGCTAAAAGTATCACTTTACTTGGATTCCAATACAAAAACCGAAAGAGTTCAGCACGTAAAAACTGTATTTGAAAATTTTGGCATTTTTTATCATTTTTGAGCGAGAGCCGCGCGGCTTAGCAAAAATCGCAAATGTGGGCCAAAATTTTTTCGTCAAGGAAAGAACAAAACAAAACTTTTCCTGCATTTCGACTGCCTCCAAAAGCATAGCAAAGGCATCAGAAAATGTCTACTTCTCATTCAAGCCCTAACCCTAACCCTAGCTCGGGCACTTTCATTAAACCAATCAAAAACCTTGCCTTCACATGCTGTGTTCAAAAAGTTACCCGAATGACTCCAAACTCATCAGAAACATTGAATGTAATGCTTTAAAGCACCTTCAGTGTATCTGCACTGAATCTGCTTGACATTTCCAGTATTTCTTGTTGGGTCAACTGCAGCTGGAACTCGGCGTGAAAAAAGTATGATTTGTGGCATACTGGGGTCAGCATCACAATTTCCACTAAAGTTTGGCTAAAAGTATCACTTTACTTGGATTCCAATACAAAAACCGAAAGAGTTCAGCACGTAAAAACTGTATTTGAAAATTTTGGCATTTTTTATCATTTTTGAGCGACAGCCGCGCGGCTTAGTAAAAATCGCAAATGTGGGCCAAAATTTTTTCGTCAAGGAAAGAACAAAACAAAACTTTTCCTGCATTTCGAATGCCTCCAAAAGCATAGCAAAGGCATCAGAAAATGTCTACTTCTCATTCAAGCCCTAACCCTAACCCTAGCTCGGGCACTTTCATTAAACCAATCAAAAACCTTGCCTTCACATGCTGTGTTCAAAAAGTTACCCGAATGACTCCAAACTCATCAGAAACATTGAATGTAATGCTTTAAAGCACCTTCAGTGTATCTGCACTGAATCTGCTTGACATTTCCAGTATTTCTTGTTGGGTCAACTGCAGCTGGAATTCGGTGTGAAAAAAGTATGATTTGTGGCATACTGGGGTCAGCATCACAATTTCCACTAAAGTTTGGCTAAAAGTATCACTTTACTTGGATTCCAATACAAAAACAGAAAGAGTTCAGCACGTAAAAACTGTATTTGAAAATTTTGGCATTTTTTACCATTTTTGAGCGACAGCCGCGCGGCTTAGCAAAAATAGCAAATGTGGGCCAAAAGTTGTCGGCAAGGAAAAAACAAAACAACACTTTTCCTGCATTTCGACTGCCTCCAAAAGCACAGCAAAGGCATCAGAAAATGTCTACTTCTCATTCAAGCCCTAACCCTAACCCTAGCTCGGGAACTTTCATTAAACCAATCAAAAACCTTGCCTTCACATGCTGTGTTCAAAAAGTTACCCGAATGACTCCAAACTAATCAGAAACATTGAATGTAATGCTTTAAAGCACCTTCAGTGTATCTGCACTGAATCTGCTTGACATTTCCAGTATTTCTCGTTGGGTCAACTGCAGCTGGAATTCTGCGTGAAAAAAGTATGATTTGTGGCATACTGGGGTCAGCATCACAATTTCCACTAAAGTTTGGCTAAAAGTATCACTTTACTTGGATTCCAATACAAAAACCAAATTAGTTCAGAACGTAAAAAGTGTATGTGAAAATTTTGGCATTTTTTACCATTTTTGAGCGACAGCCGTAGTAAAAATCGCAAATGTGGGCCAAAAGATGTCGTCAAGGAAACAACAAAACAACACTTTTCCTGTATTTTGACTGCCTCCAAAAGCACAGCAAAGGCATCAGAAAATGTCTACTTCTCATTCAAGCCCTAACCCTAACCCTAGCTCGGGCACTTTCATTAAACCAATCAAAAACCTTGCCTTCACATGCTGTGTTCAAAAAGATACCCGAATGACTGCAAACTCATCAGAAACATTGAATGTAATGCTTTAAAGCACCTTCAGTGTATCTGCACTGTATCTGCTTTACATTTCCACTATTTCTTGTTGGGTCAACTGCAGCTGGAATACGGCGTGAAAAAAGCATGATTTGTGGCATACTGGGGTCAACATCACAATTTCCACTAACGTTTGGCTAAAAGTATCACTTTACTTGGATTCCAATACAAAAACCGAAAGAGTTCAGCACGTAAAAACTGTATTTGAAAATGTTGGCATTTTTTACCATTTTTGAGCGACAGCCGCGCGGCTTAGCAAAAATCGCAAATGTGGACCAAAAGTTGTCGTCAAGGAAAAAACAAAACAACACTTTTCCTGCATTTCGACTGCCTCCAAAAGCACAGCAAAGGCATCAGAAAATGTCTTCTTCTCATTCAAGCCCTAACCCTAATCCTAGCTCGGGCACTTTCATTAAACCAATCAAAAACCTTGCCTTCACATGCTGTGTTCAAAAAGTTACCCGAATGACTCCAAACTCATCAGAAACATTGAATGTAATGCTTTAAAGCACCTTCAGTGTATCTGCACTGAATCTGCTTGACATTTCCAGTATTTCTTGTTGGGTCAACTGCAGCTGGAATTCGGTGTGAAAAAAGTATGATTTGTGGCATACTGGGGTCAGCATCACAATTTCCACTAAAGTTTGGCTAAAAGTATCACTTTACTTGGATTCCAATACAAAAACAGAAAGAGTTCAGCACGTAAAAACTGTATTTGAAAATTTTGGCATTTTTTACCATTTTTGAGCGACAGCCGCGCGGCTTAGCAAAAATAGCAAATGTGGGCCAAAAGTTGTCGGCAAGGAAAAAACAAAACAACACTTTTCCTGCATTTCGACTGCCTCCAAAAGCACAGCAAAGGCATCAGAAAATGTCTACTTCTCATTCAAGCCCTAACCCTAACCCTAGCTCGGGAACTTTCATTAAACCAATCAAAAACCTTGCCTTCACATGCTGTGTTCAAAAAGTTACCCGAATGACTCCAAACTAATCAGAAACATTGAATGTAATGCTTTAAAGCACCTTCAGTGTATCTGCACTGTATCTGCTTTACATTTCCACTATTTCTTGTTGGGTCAACTGCAGCTGGAATACGGCGTGAAAAAAGCATGATTTGTGGCATACTGGGGTCAACATCACAATTTCCACTAACGTTTGGCTAAAAGTATCACTTTACTTGGATTCCAATACAAAAACCGAAAGAGTTCAGCACGTAAAAACTGTATTTGAAAATGTTGGCATTTTTTACCATTTTTGAGCGACAGCCGCGCGGCTTAGTAAAAATCGCAAATGTGGGCCAAAAGTTGTCGTCAAGGAAGCAACAAAACAACACTTTTCCTGCATTTCGACTTCCTCCAAAAGCACAGCAAAGGCATCAGAAAATGTCTACTTCTCATTCAAGCCCTAACCCTAACCCTAGCTCGGGCACTTTCATTAAACCAATAAAAACCTTGCCTTCACATGCTGTGTTCAAAAAGTTACCCGAATGACTAACAAACTCATCAGAAACATTGAATGTAATGCTTTAAAGCACCTTCAGTGTATCTGCACTGAATCTGCTTGACATTTCCAGTATTTCTTGTTGGGTCACCTGCAGCTGGAATTCGGCGTGAAAAAAGCATGATTTGTGGCATACTGGGGTCAGCATCACAATTTCCACCAAAGTTTGGCTAAAAGTATCACTTTACTTGGATTCCAATACAAAAACCGAAAGAGTTGAGCACATAAAAACTGTATTTGAAAATTTTGGCATTTTTTTTCACTTTTGAGCGACAGCCGCGCGGCTTAGCAAAAATCGCAAATGTGGACCAAAAGTTGTCGTCAAGGAAACAACAAAACAACACTTTTCCTGCATTTCAACTGCCTCCAAATGCACAGCAAAGGCATTAGAAAATGTCTACTTCTCATTCAAGCCCTAACCCTAACCCTAGCTCGGGCCCTTTCATTAAACCAAACAAAAACTTTGCCTTCACATGCTGTGTTCAAAAAGTTACCCGAATGACTAACAAACAAATCAGAAACATTGAATGTAATGCTTTAAAGCACCTTCAGTGTATCTGCACTGAATCTGCATGTCATTTCCAGTATTTCTTGTTGGGTCACCTGCAGCTGGAATTCGGCGTGAAAAAAGCATGATTTGTGGCATACTGGGGTCAGCATCACAATTTCCACTAAAGTTTGGCTAAAAGTATCACTTTACTTGGATTCCAATACAAAAACCGAAAGAGTTCAGCACGTAAAAAGTGTATTTGAAAATTTTAGCATTTTTTACCACTTTTGAGCGACAGCCGCGCGGCTTAGCAAAAATCGCAAATGTGGGCCAAAAGTTGTCGTCAAGGAAACAACAAAACAACACTTTTCTTGCATTTCGACTGCCTCCAAAAGCACAGCAAAGGCTGTGACATTTCCAGTATATCTTGTTGGGTCACATGCAGCTGGAATTCGGCGTGAAAAAAGTATGATTTGTGGCATACTGGGGTCAGCATCACAATTTCCACTAACGTTTAGCTAAAAGTATCACTTTACTTGGATTCCAATACAAAAACCAAAAGAGTTCAGCACGTAAAAAGTGTATTTGAAAATTTTGGCATTTTTTACCATTTTTGAGCGACAGCCGTAGTAAAAATCGCAAATGTGGGCCAAAAGTTGTCGTCAAGGAAACAACAAAACAACACTTTTCCTGCATTTCGACTGCCTCCAAAAGCACAGCAAAGGCATCAGAAAATGTCTACTTCTCATTCAAGCCCTAACCCTAACCGTAGCTCGGGCACTTTCATTAAACCAATCAAAAACCTTGCCTTCACATGCTGTGTTCAAAAAGTTACCCGAATGACTCCAAACTCATCAGAAACATTGAATGTAATGCTTTAAAGCACCTTCAGTGTATCTGCACTGAATCTGCTTGACATTTCCAGTATTTCTTGTTGGGTCAACTGCAGCTGGAATACGGCGTGAAAAAAGCATGATTTGTGGCATACTGGGGTCAGCATCACAATTTCCACTAACGTTTGGCTAAAAGTATCACTTTACTTGGATTCCAATACAAAAACCGAAAGAGTTCAGCACGTAAAAAGTGTATTTGAAAATTTTGGCATTTTTTACCATTTTTGAGCGACAGCCGCGCGGCTTTGTAAAAATCGCAAATGTGGGCCAAAAGTTGTCGTCAAGGAAACAACAAAACAACACTTTTCCTGCATTTCGACTGCCTCCAAAAGCACAGTAAAGGCATCAGAAAATGTCTACTTCTCATTCAAGCCCTAACCCTAACCCTAGCTCGGGCACATTCATTAAACCAATCAAAAACCTTGCCTTCACATGCTGTGGTCAAAAAGTTACCCGAATGACTCCAAACTCATCAGAAACATTGAATGTAATGCTTTAAAGCACCTTCAGTGTATCTGCACTAAATCTGCTTGACATTTCCAGTATTTCTTGTTGGGTCAACTGCAGCTGGAATTCGGCGTGAAAAAAGTATGATTTGTGGCATACTGGGGTCAGCATCACAATTTCCACTAAATTTTGGCTAAAAGTATCACTTTACTTGGATTCCAATACAAAAACCGAAAGAGTTCAGCACGTGAAAAGTGTATTTGAAAATTTTGGCATTTTTTACCATTTTTGAGCGACAGCCGCGCGGCTTAGCAAAAATCGCAAATGTGGGCCAAAATTTGTCGTCATGGAAAGAACAAAACAACACTTTGCCTGCATTTCGACTGCCTCCAAAAGCACAGCAAAGGCATCAGAAAATGTCTACTTCTCATTCAAGCCCTAACCCTAACCCTAGCTCGGGCACTTTCATTAAACCAAACAAAAACCTTGCCTTCACATGCTGTGTTCAAAAAGTTACCCGAATGACTAACAAACTCATCAGAAACATTGAATGTAATGCTTTAAAGCACCTTCAGTGTATGTGCACTGAATCTGCTTGACATTTCCAGTATTTCTTGTTGGGTCACCTGCAGCTGGAATTCGGCGTGAAAAAAGCATGATTTGTGGCATACTGGGGTCAGCATCACAATTTCCACTAAAGTTTGGCTAAAACTATCGCTTTACTTGGATTCCAATACAAAAACCGAATGAGTTCAGCACGTAAAAACTGTATTTGAAAATTTTGGCATTTTTTACCATTTTTGACCGAAAGCCGCGCGGCTTAGCAAAAATCGCAAATGTGGGCCAAAAGTTGTCGTCAAGGAAACAACAAAACAACACTTTTCCTGCATTTCGACTGCCTCCAAAAGCACAGCAAAGGCATAAGAAAATGTCTACTTCTCATTAAAGCCCTAACCCTAACCCTAGCTCGGGCACTTTCATTAAACCAATCAAAAACCTTGCCTTCACATGCTGTGTTCAAAAAGTTACCCGAATGACTCTAAACTCATCAGAAACATTGAATGTAATGCTTTAAAGCACCTTCAGTGTATCTGCACTGAATCTGCTTGACATTTCCAGTATTTCTTGTTGGGTCACCTGCAGCTGGAATTCGGCGTGAAAAAAGCATGATTTGTGGCATACTGGGGTCAGCATCACAATTTCCACCAAAGTTTGGCTAAAAGTATCACTTTACTTGGATTCCAATACAAAAACCGAAAGAGTTGAGCACATAAAAACTGTATTTGAAAATTTTGGCATTTTTTTTCACTTTTGAGCGACAGCCGCGCGGCTTAGCAAAAATCGCAAATGTGGACCAAAAGTTGTCGTCAAGGAAACAACAAAACAACACTTTTCCTGCATTTCAACTGCCTCCAAAAGCACAGCAAAGGCATTAGAAAATGTCTACTTCTCATTCAAGCCCTAACCCTAACCCTAGCTCGGGCCCTTTCATTAAACCAAACAAAAACTTTGCCTTCACATGCTGTGTTCAAAAAGTTACCCGAATGACTCCAAACTCATCAGAAACATTGAATGTAATGCTTTAAAGCACCTTCAGCGTATCTGCACTGAATCTGCTTGACATTTCCAGTATTTCTTGTTGGGTCACATGCAGCTGGAACTCGGCGTGAAAAAAGTATGATTTGTGGCATACTGGGGTCAGCATCACAATTTCCACTAAAGTTTGGCTAAAAGTATCACTTTACTTGGATTCCAATACAAAAACCGAAAGAGTTCAGCACGTAAAAACTGTATTTGAAAATTTTGGCATTTTTTAATATTTTTGAGCGACAGCCGCGCGGCTTAGCAAAAATCGCAAATGTGGGCCAAAATTTGTCGTCAAGGAAAGAACAAAACAAAACTTTTCCTGCATTTCGACTGCCTCCAAAAGCATAGCAAAGGCATCAGAAAATGTCTACTTCTCATTCAAGCCCTAACCCTAACCCTAGCTCGGGCACTTTCATTAAACCAATCAAAAACCTTGCCTTCACATGCTGTGTTCAAAAAGTTACCCGAATGACTCCAAACTCATCAGAAACATTGAATGTAATGCTTTAAAGCACCTTCAGTGTATCTGCTCTGAATCTGCTTGACATTTCCAGTATTTCTTGTTGGGTCAACTGCAGCTGGAACTCGGCGTGAAAAAAGTATGATTTGTGGCATACTGGGGTCAGCATCACAATTTCCACTAAAGTTTGGCTAAAAGTATCACTTTACTTGGATTCCAATACAAAAACCGAAAGAGTTCAGCACGTAAAAACTGTATTTGAAAATTTTGGCATTTTTTATCATTTTTGAGCGACAGCCGCGCGGCTTAGTAAAAATCGCAAATGTGGGCCAAAATTTTTTCGTCAAGGAAAGAACAAAACAAAACTTTTCCTGCATTTCGAATGCCTCCAAAAGCATAGCAAAGGCATCAGAAAATGTCTACTTCTCATTCAAGCCCTAACCCTAACCCTAGCTCGGGCACTTTCATTAAACCAATCAAAAACCTTGCCTTCACATGCTGTGTTCAAAAAGTTACCCGAATGACTCCAAACTCATCAGAAACATTGAATGTAATGCTTTAAAGCACCTTCAGTGTATCTGCACTGAATCTGCTTGACATTTCCAGTATTTCTTGTTGGGTCAACTGCAGCTGGAATTCGGCGTGAAAAAAAGCATGATTTGTGGCATACTGGGTTCAGTATCACAATTTCCACTAAAGTTTGGCTAAAAGTATCACTTTACTTGGATTCCAATACAAAAACCGAAAGAGTTCAGCACGTAAAAACTGTATTTGAAAATTTTGGCATTTTTTACCATTTTTGAGCGACAGCCGCGCGGCTTAGCAAAAATAGCAAATGTGGACCAAAAGTTGTCGTCAAGGAAACAACAAAACAACACTTTTCCTGCATTTCGACTGCCTCCAAAAGCACAGCAAAGGCATCAGAAAATGTCTTCTTCTCATTCAAGCCCTAACCCTAATCCTAGCTCGGGCACTTTCATTAAACCAATCAAAAACCTTGCCTTCACATGCTGTGTTCAAAAAGTTACCCGAATGACTAACAAACTCATCAGAAACATTGAATGTAATGCTTTAAAGCACCTTCAGTGTATCTGCACTGAATCTGCTTGACATTTCCAGTATTTCTTGTTGGGTCACCTGCAGCTGGAATTCGGCGTGAAAAAAGCATGATTTGTGGCATACTGGGGTCAGCATCATAATTTCCACTTATGTTTGGCTAAAAGTATCACTTTACTTGGATTCCAATACAAAAACCGAAAGAGTTGAGCACGTAAAAACTGTATTTGAAAATTTTGGCATTTTTTACCACTTTTGAGCGACAGCCGCGCGGCTTAGCAAAAATCGCAAATGTGGACCAAAAGTTGTCGTCAAGGAAACAACAAAACAACACTTTTCCTGCATTTCGACTGCCTCCAAAAGCACAGCAAAGGCATCAGAAAATGTCTACTTCTCATTCAAGCCCTAACCCTAACCCTAGCTCGGGCACTTTCATTAAACCAAACAAAAACCTTGCCTTCACATGCTGTGTTCAAAAAGTTACCCGAATGACTAACAAACTCATCAGAAACATTGAATGTAATGCTTTAAAGCACCTTCAGTGTATGTGCACTGAATCTGCTTGACATTTCCAGTATTTCTTGTTGGGTCACCTGCAGCTGGAATTCGGCGTGAAAAAAGCATGATTTGTGGCATACTGGGGTCAGCATCACAATTTCCACTAAAGTTTGGCTAAAACTATCGCTTTACTTGGATTCCAATACAAAAACCGAATGAGTTCAGCACGTAAAAACTGTATTTGAAAATTTTGGCATTTTTTACCATTTTTGAGCGAAAGCCGCGCGGCTTAGCAAAAATCGCAAATGTGGGCCAAAAGTTGTCGTCAAGGAAACAACAAAACAACACTTTTCCTGCATTTCGACTGCCTCCAAAAGCACAGCAAAGGCATCAGAAAATGTCTACTTCTCATTAAAGCCCTAACCCTAACCCTAGCTCGGGCACTTTCATTAAACCAATCAAAAACCTTGCCTTCACATGCTGTGTTCAAAAAGTTACCCGAATGACTCTAAACTCATCAGAAACATTGAATGTAATGCTTTAAAGCACCTTCAGTGTATCTGCACTGAATCTGCTTGACATTTCCAGTATTTCTTGTTGGGTCACCTGCAGCTGGAATTCGGCGTGAAAAAAGCATGATTTGTGGCATACTGGGGTCAGCATCACAATTTCCACCAAAGTTTGGCTAAAAGTATCACTTTACTTGGATTCCAATACAAAAACCGAAAGAGTTGAGCACATAAAAACTGTATTTGAAAATTTTGGCATTTTTTTTCACTTTTGAGCGACAGCCGCGCGGCTTAGCAAAAATCGCAAATGTGGACCAAAAGTTGTCGTCAAGGAAACAACAAAACAACACTTTTCCTGCATTTCAACTGCCTCCAAAAGCACAGCAAAGGCATTAGAAAATGTCTACTTCTCATTCAAGCCCTAACCCTAACCCTAGCTCGGGCACTTTCATTAAACCAAACAAAAACTTTGCCTTCACATGCTGTGTTCAAAAAGTTACCCGAATGACTAACAAACAAATCAGAAACATTGAATGTAATGCTTTAAAGCACCTTCAGTGTATCTGCACTGAATCTGCATGTCATTTCCAGTATTTCTTGTTGGGTCACCTGCAGCTGGAATTCGGCGTGAAAAAAGCATGATTTGTGGCATACTGGGGTCAGCATCACAATTTCCACTAAAGTTTGGCTAAAAGTATCACTTTACTTGGATTCCAATACAAAAACCGAAAGAGTTCAGCACGTAAAAAGTGTATTTGAAAATTTTAGCATTTTTTACCACTTTTGAGCGACAGCCGCGCGGCTTAGCAAAAATCGCAAATGTGGGCCAAAAGTTGTCGTCAAGGAAACAACAAAACAACACTTTTCTTGCATTTCGACTGCCTCCAAAAGCACAGCAAAGGCTGTGACATTTCCAGTATATCTTGTTGGGTCACATGCAGCTGGAATTCGGCGTGAAAAAAGTATGATTTGTGGCATACTGGGGTCAGCATCACAATTTCCACTAACGTTTAGCTAAAAGTATCACTTTACTTGGATTCCAATACAAAAACCAAAAGAGTTCAGCACGTAAAAAGTGTATTTGAAAATTTTGGCATTTTTTACCATTTTTGAGCGACAGCCATAGTAAAAATCGCAAATGTGGGCCAAAAGTTGTCGTCAAGGAAACAACAAAACAACACTTTTCCTGCATTTCGACTGCCTCCAAAAGCACAGCAAAGGCATCAGAAAATGTCTACTTCTCATTCAAGCCCTAACCCTAACCGTAGCTCGGGCACTTTCATTAAACCAATCAAAAACCTTGCCTTCACATGCTGTGTTCAAAAAGTTACCCGAATGACTCCAAACTCATCAGAAACATTGAATGTAATGCTTTAAAGCACCTTCAGTGTATCTGCACTGAATCTGCTTGACATTTCCAGTATTTCTTGTTGGGTCAACTGCAGCTGGAATACGGCGTGAAAAAAGCATGATTTGTGGCATACTGGGGTCAGCATCACAATTTCCACTAACGTTTGGCTAAAAGTATCACTTTACTTGGATTCCAATACAAAAACCGAAAGAGTTCAGCACGTAAAAAGTGTATTTGAAAATTTTGGCATTTTTTACCATTTTTGAGCGACAGCCGCGCGGCTTTGTAAAAATCGCAAATGTGGGCCAAAAGTTGTCGTCAAGGAAACAACAAAACAACACTTTTCCTGCATTTCGACTGCCTCCAAAAGCACAGTAAAGGCATCAGAAAATGTCTACTTCTCATTCAAGCCCTAACCCTAACCCTAGCTCGGGCACATTCATTAAACCAATCAAAAACCTTGCCTTCACATGCTGTGGTCAAAAAGTTACCCGAATGACTCCAAACTCATCAGAAACATTGAATGTAATGCTTTAAAGCACCTTCAGTGTATCTGCACTAAATCTGCTTGACATTTCCAGTATTTCTTGTTGGGTCAACTGCAGCTGGAATTCGGCGTGAAAAAAGTATGATTTGTGGCATACTGGGGTCAGCATCACAATTTGCACTTATGTTTGGCAAAAAGTATCACTTTACATGGATTCCAATACAAAACCCGAAAGAGTTCAGCACGTGAAAAGTGTATTTGAAAATTTTGGCATTTTTTACCACTTTTGAGCGACAGCCGCGCGGCTTAGTAAAAATCGCAAATGTGGGCCAAAAGTTGTCGTCAAGGAAACAACAAAACAACACTTTTCCTGCATTTCGACTGCCTCCAAAAGCACAGCAAAGGCTGTGACATTTCCAGTATTTCTTGTTGGGTCACATGCAGCTGGAATTCGGCGTGAAAAAAGTATGATTTGTGGCATACTGGGGTCAGCATCACAATTTCCACTAACGTTTAGCTAAAAGTATCACTTTACTTGGATTCCAATACAAAAACCAAAAGAGTTCAGCACGTAAAAAGTGTATTTGAAAATTTTGGCATTTTTTACCATTTTTGAGCGACAGCCGTAGTAAAAATCACAAATGTGGGCCAAAAGTTGTCGTCAAGGAAACAACAAAACAACACTTTTCCTGTATTTCGACTGCCTCCAAAAGCACAGCAAAGGCATCAGAAAATGTCTACGTCTCATTCAAGCCCTAACCCTAACCCTAGCTCGGGCACTTTCATTAAACCAATCAAAAACCTTGCCTTCACATGCTCTGTTCAAAAAGTTACCCGAATGACTCCAAACTCATCAGAAACATTGAATGTAATGCTTTAAAGCACCTTCAGTGTATCTGCACTGTATCTGCTTGACATTTCCAGTATTTCTTGTTGGGTAAACTGCAGCTGGAATACGTCGTGAAAAAAGCATGATTTGTGGCATACTGGGGTCAGCATCACAATTTGCACTTATGTTTGGCAAAAAGTATCACTTTACATGGATTCCAATACAAAACCCGAAAGAGTTCAGCACGTGAAAAGTGTATTTGAAAATTTTGGCATTTTTTACCACTTTTGAGCGACAGCCGCGCGGCTTAGTAAAAATCGCAAATGTGGGCCAAAAGTTGTCGTCAAGGAAACAACAAAACAACACTTTTCCTGCATTTCGACTGCCTCCAAAAGCACAGCAAAGGCTGTGACATTTCCAGTATTTCTTGTTGGGTCACATGCAGCTGGAATTCGGCGTGAAAAAAGTATGATTTGTGGCATACTGGGGTCAGCATCACAATTTCCACTAACGTTTAGCTAAAAGTATCACTTTACTTGGATTCCAATACAAAAACCAAAAGAGTTCAGCACGTAAAAAGTGTATTTGAAAATTTTGGCATTTTTTACCATTTTTGAGCGACAGCCGTAGTAAAAATCACAAATGTGGGCCAAAAGTTGTCGTCAAGGAAACAACAAAACAACACTTTTCCTGTATTTCGACTGCCTCCAAAAGCACAGCAAAGGCATCAGAAAATGTCTACGTCTCATTCAAGCCCTAACCCTAACCCTAGCTCGGGCACTTTCATTAAACCAATCAAAAACCTTGCCTTCACATGCTGTGTTCAAAAAGTTACCCGAATGACTCCAAACTCATCAGAAAGATTGAATGTAATGCTTTAAAGCACCTTCAGTGTATCTGCACTGAATCTGCTTGACATTTCCAGTATTTCTTGTTGGGTCAACTGCAGCTGGAATACGGCGTGAAAAAAGCATGATTTGTGGCATACTGGGGTCAGCATCACAATTTCCACTAACGTTTGGCTAAAAGTATCACTTTACTTGGATTCCAATACAAAAACCGAAAGAGTTCAGCACGTAAAAAGTGTATTTGAAAATTTTCGCATTTTTTACCACTTTTGAGCGACAGCCGCGCGGCTTAGCAAAAATCGCAAATGTGGACCAAAAGGTGTTGTCAAAGATACAACAAAACAACACTTTACCTGCATTTCGACTGCCTCCAAAAGCACAGCAAAGGCATCAGAAAATGTCAACTTCTCATTTAAGCCCTAACCCTAACCTTAGCTCGGGCACTTTCATTAAACCAATCAAAAACCTTGCCTTCACATGCTGTGTTCAAAAAGTTACCCGAATGACTCCAAACTCATCAGAAACATTGAATGTAATGCTTTAAAGCACCTTCAGTGTATCTGCACTGAATCTGCTTGACATTTCCAGTATTTCTTGTTGGGTCAACTGCAGCTGGAATTCGACGAGAAAAAAGTATGATTTGTGGCATACTGGGGTCAGCATCACAATTTCCACTAAAGTTTGGCTAAAAGTATCGCTTTACTTGGATTCCAATACAAAACCCGAAAGAGTTCAGCACGTGAAAAGTGTATTTGAAAATTTTGGCATTTTTTACAACTTTTGAGCGACAGCCGCGCGGCTTAGTAAAAATCGCAAATGTGGGCCAAAGGTTGTCGTCAAGGAAACAACAAAACAACACTTTTCCTGCATTTCGACTGCCTCCAAAAGCACAGCAAAGGCATCAGAAAATGTCTACTTCTCATTCAAGCCCTAACCCTAACCCTAGCTCGGGCACTTTCATTAACCCAATCAAAAACCTTGCCTTCACATGCTCTGTTCAAAAAGTTACCCGAATGACTCCAAACTCATCAGAAACATTGAATGTAATGCTTTAAAGCACCTTCAGTGTATCTGCACTGTATCTGCTTGACATTTCCAGTATTTCTTGTTGGGTAAACTGCAGCTGGAATACGTCGTGAAAAAAGCATGATTTGTGGCATACTGGGGTCAGCATCACAATTTGCACTTATGTTTGGCTAAAAGTACCACTTTACTTGGATTCCAATACAAAAACCGAAAGAGTTCAGCACGTAAAAAGTGTATTTGAAAATTTTCGCATTTTTTACCACTTTTGAGCGACAGCTGTAGTAAAAATCACAAATGTGGGCCAAAAGTTGTTGTCAAAGATACAACAAAACAACACTTTTCCTGCATTTCGACTGCCTCCAAAAGCATAGCAAAGGCTGTGACATTTCCAGTATTTCTTGTTGGGTCAACTGCAGCTGGAATACGGCGTGAAAAAAGCATGATTTGTGGCATACTGGGGTCAGCATCACAATTTCCACTAACGTTTGGCTAAAAGTATCACTTTACTTGGATTCCAATACAAAAACCGAAAGAGTTCAGCACGTAAAAAGTGTATTTGAAAATTTTCGCATTTTTTACCACTTTTGAGCGACAGCCGCGCGGCTTAGCAAAAATCGCAAATGTGGACCAAAAGTTGTTGTCAAAGATACAACAAAACAACACTTTACCTGCATTTCGACTGCCTCCAAAAGCAAAGCAAAGGCATCAGAAAATGTCTACTTCTCATTCAAGCCCTAACCTTAACCTTAGCTCGGGCACTTTCATTAAACCAATCAAAAACCTTGCCTTCACATGCTGTGTTCAAAAAGTTACCCGAATGACTCCAAACTCATCAGAAACATTGAATGTAATGCTTTAAAGCACCTTCAGTGTATCTGCACTGAATCTGCTTGACATTTCCAGTATTTCTTGTTGGGTCAACTGCAGCTGGAATTCGACGAGAAAAAAGTATGATTTGTGGCATACTGGGGTCAGCATCACAATTTCCACTAAAGTTTGGCTAAAAGTATCGCTTTACTTGGATTCCAATACAAAACCCGAAAGAGTTCAGCACGTGAAAAGTGTATTTGAAAATTTTGGCATTTTTTACCACTTTTGAGCGACAGCCGCGCGGCTTAGTAAAAATCGCAAATGTGGGCCAAAAGTTGTCGTCAAGGAAACAACAAAACAACACTTTTCCTGCATTTCGACTGCCTCCAAAAGCACAGCAAAGGCATCAGAAAATGTCTACTTCTCATTCAAGCCCTAACCCTAACCCTAGCTCAGGCACTTTCATTAAACCAATCAAAAACCTTGCCTTCACATGCTGTGTTCAAAAAGTTACCCGAATGACTCCAAACTCATCAGAAACATTGAATGTAATGCTTTAAAGCACCTTCAGTGTATCTGCACTGTATCTGCTTGACATTTCCAGTATTTCTTGTTGGGTCAACTGCAGCTGGAATACGGCGTGAAAAAAGTATGATTTGTGGCATACTGGGGTCAGCATCACAATTTCCACTAACGTTTGGCTAAAAGTACCACTTTACTTGGATTCCAATACAAAAACCGAAAGAGTTCAGCACGTAAAAAGTGTATTTGAAAATTTTGGCATTTTTTACCATTTTTGAGCGAAAGCCGCGCGGCTTTGTAAAAATCGCAAATGTGGGCCAAAAGTTGTCGTCAAGGAAACAACAAAACAAAACTTTTCCTGCATTTCGACTGCCTCCAAAAGCACAGCAAAGGCATCAGAAAATGTCTACTTCTCATTCAAGCCCTAACCCTAACCCTAGCTCGGGCACTTTCATTAAACCAATCAAAAACCTTGCCTTCACATGCTGTGTTCAAAAAGTTACCCGAATGGCTCCAAACTCATCAGAAACATTGAATGTAATGCTTTAAAGCACCTTCAGTGTATCTGCACTGAATCTGCTTGACATTTCCAGTATTTCTTGTTGGGTCAACTGCAGCTGGAATTCGGCGTGAAAAAAGTATGATTTGTGGCATACTGGGGTCAGCATCACAATTTCCACTAAAGTTTGGCTAAAAGTATCACATTACTTGGATTCCAATACAAAAACCGAAAGAGTTCAGCACGTGAAAAGTGTATTTGAAAATTTTGGCATTTTTTACCACTTTTGAGCGACAGCCGCGCGGCTTAGTAAAAATCGCAAATGTGGGCAAAAAATTGTCGTCAAGGAAACAACAAAACAACACTTTTCCTGCATTTCGACTGCCTCCAAAAGCACAGCAAAGGCATCAGAAAATGTCTACTTCTCATTCAAGCCCTAACCCTAACCCTAGCTCGGGCACTTTCATTAAACCAATCAAAAACCTTGCCTTCACATGCTGTGTTCAAAAAGTTACCCGAATGACTCCAAACTCATCAGAAACATTGAATGTAATGCTTTAAAGCACCTTCAGTGTATCTGCACTGAATCTGCTTGACATTTCCAGTATTTCTTGTTGGGTCAACTGCAGCTGGAATACGGCGTGAAAAAAGCATGATTTGTGGCATACTGGGGTCAGCATCACAATTTCCACTAACGTTTGGCTAAAAGTATCACTTTACTTGGATTCCAATACAAAAACCGAAAGAGTTCAGCACGTAAAAAGTGTATTTGAAAATTTTCGCATTTTTTACCACTTTTGAGCGACAGCCGCGCGGCTTAGCAAAAATCGCAAATGTGGACCAAAAGTTTTTGTCAAAGATACAACAAAACAACACTTTACCTGCATTTCGACTGCCTCCAAAAGCACAGCAAAGGCATCAGAAAATGTCTACTTCTCATTCAAGCCCTAACCTTAACCTTAGCTCGGGCACTTTCATTAAACCAATCAAAAACCTTGCCTTCACATGCTGTGTTCAAAAAGTTACCCGAATGACTCCAAACTCATCAGAAACATTGAATGTAATGCTTTAAAGCACCTTCAGTGTATCTGCACTGAATCTGCTTGACATTTCCAGTATTTCTTGTTGGGTCAACTGCAGCTGGAATTCGACGAGAAAAAAGTATGATTTGTGGCATACTGGGGTCAGCATCACAATTTCCACTAAAGTTTGGCTAAAAGTATCGCTTTACTTGGATTCCAATACAAAACCCGAAAGAGTTCAGCACGTGAAAAGTGTATTTGAAAATTTTGGCATTTTTTACCACTTTTGAGCGACAGCCGCGCGGCTTAGTAAAAATCGCAAATGTGGGCCAAAAGTTGTCGTCAAGGAAACAACAAAACAACACTTTTCCTGCATTTCGACTGCCTCCAAAAGCACAGCAAAGGCTGTGACATTTCCAGTATTTCTTGCTGGGTCAACTGCAGCTGGAATACGGCATGAAAAAAGCATGATTTGTGGCATACTGGGGTCAGCATCACAATTTCCACTAACGTTTGGCTAAAAGTATCACTTTACTTGGATTCCAATACAAGAACCGAAAGAGTTCAGCACGTAAAAAGTGTATTTGAAAATTTTGGCATTTTTTACCACTTTTGAGCGACAGCCGCGCGGCTTAGTAAAAATCGCAAATGTGGGCAAAAAATTGTCGTCAAGGAAACAACAAAACAACACTTTTCCTGCATTTCGACTGCCTCCAAAAGCACAGCAAAGGCATCAGAAAATGTCTACTTCTCATTCAAGCCCTAACCCTAACCCTAGCTCGGGCACTTTCATTAAACCAATCAAAAACCTTGCCTTCACATGCTGTGTTCAAAAAGTTACCCGAATGACTCCAAACTCATCAGAAACATTGAATGTAATGCTTTAAAGCACCTTCAGTGTATCTGCACTGAATCTGCTTGACATTTCCAGTATTTCTTGTTGGGTCAACTGCAGCTGGAATACGGCGTGAAAAAAGCATGATTTGTGGCATACTGGGGTCAGCATCACAATTTCCACTAACGTTTGGCTAAAAGTATCACTTTACTTGGATTCCAATACAAAAACCGAAAGAGTTCAGCACGTAAAAAGTGTATTTGAAAATTTTCGCATTTTTTACCACTTTTGAGCGACAGCCGCGTGGCTTAGCAAAAATCGCAAATGTGGACCAAAAGTTTTTGTCAAAGATACAACAAAACAACACTTTACCTGCATTTCGACTGCCTCCAAAAGCACAGCAAAGGCATCAGAAAATGTCTACTTCTCATTCAAGCCCTAACCTTAACCTTAGCTCGGGCACTTTCATTAAACCAATCAAAAACCTTGCCTTCACATGCTGTGTTCAAAAAGTTACCCGAATGACTCCAAACTCATCAGAAACATTGAATGTAATGCTTTAAAGCACCTTCAGTGTATCTGCACTGAATCTGCTTGACATTTCCAGTATTTCTTGTTGGGTCAACTGCAGCTGGAATTCGACGAGAAAAAAGTATGATTTGTGGCATACTGGGGTCAGCATCACAATTTCCACTAAAGTTTGGCTAAAAGTATCGCTTTACTTGGATTCCAATACAAAACCCGAAAGAGTTCAGCACGTGAAAAGTGTATTTGAAAATTTTGGCATTTTTTACCACTTTTGAGCGACAGCCGCGCGGCTTAGTAAAAATCGCAAATGTGGGCCAAAAGTTGTCGTCAAGGAAACAACAAAACAACACTTTTCCTGCATTTCGACTGCCTCCAAAAGCACAGCAAAGGCTGTGACATTTCCAGTATTTCTTGCTGGGTCAACTGCAGCTGGAATACGGCATGAAAAAAGCATGATTTGTGGCATACTGGGGTCAGCATCACAATTTCCACTAACGTTTGGCTAAAAGTATCACTTTACTTGGATTCCAATACAAGAACCGAAAGAGTTCAGCACGTAAAAAGTGTATTTGAAAATTTGGGCATTTTTTACCATTTTTGAACGACAGCCGAACGGCTTAGTAAAAATCGCAAATGTGGGCCAAAAGTTGTCGTCAAGGAAACAACAAAACAACACTTTTCCTGCATTTCGACTGCCTCAAAAAGCACAGCAAAGGCATCAGAAAATGTCTACTTCTCATTCAAGCCCTAACCCTAACCCTAGCTCGGGCACTTTCATTAAACCAATCAAAAACCTTGCCTTCACATGCTGTGTTCAAAAAGTTACCCGAATGACTCCAAACTCATCAGAAACATTGAATGTAATGCTTTAAAGCACCTTCAGTGTATCTGCACTGTATCTGCTTTACATTTCCAGTATTTCTTGTTGGGTCAACTGCAGCTGGAATTCGGCGTGAAAAAAGCATGATTTGTGGCATACTGGGGTCAGCATCACAATTTGCACTTATGTTTGGCTAAAAGTACCACTTTACTTGGATTCCAATACAAAAACCGAAAGAGTTCAGCACGTAAAAAGTGTATTTGAAAATTTTCGCATTTTTTACCACTTTTGAGCGACAGCTGTAGTAAAAATCACAAATGTGGGCCAAAAGTTGTTGTCAAAGATACAACAAAACAACACTTTTCCTGCATTTCGACTGCCTCCAAAAGCATAGCAAAGGCTGTGACATTTCCAGTATTTCTTGTTGGGTCAACTGCAGCTGGAATACGGCGTGAAAAAAGCATGATTTGTGGCATACTGGGGTCAGCATCACAATTTCCACTAACGTTTGGCTAAAAGTATCACTTTACTTGGATTCCAATACAAAAACCGAAAGAGTTCAGCACGTAAAAAGTGTATTTGAAAATTTTCGCATTTTTTACCACTTTTGAGCGACAGCCGCGCGGCTTAGCAAAAATCGCAAATGTGGACCAAAAGTTTTTGTCAAAGATACAACAAAACAACACTTTACCTGCATTTCGACTGCCTCCAAAAGCACAGCAAAGGCATCAGAAAATGTCTACTTCTCATTCAAGCCCTAACCTTAACCTTAGCTCGGGCACTTTCATTAAACCAATCAAAAACCTTGCCTTCACATGCTGTGTTCAAAAAGTTACCCGAATGACTCCAAACTCATCAGAAACATTGAATGTAATGCTTTAAAGCACCTTCAGTGTATCTGCACTGAATCTGCTTGACATTTCCAGTATTTCTTGTTGGGTCAACTGCAGCTGGAATTCGACGAGAAAAAAGTATGATTTGTGGCATACTGGGGTCAGCATCACAATTTCCACTAAAGTTTGGCTAAAAGTATCGCTTTACTTGGATTCCAATACAAAACCCGAAAGAGTTCAGCACGTGAAAAGTGTATTTGAAAATTTTGGCATTTTTTACCACTTTTGAGCGACAGCCGCGCGGCTTAGTAAAAATCGCAAATGTGGGCCAAAAGTTGTCGTCAAGGAAACAACAAAACAACACTTTTCCTGCATTTCGACTGCCTCCAAAAGCACAGCAAAGGCTGTGACATTTCCAGTATTTCTTGCTGGGTCAACTGCAGCTGGAATACGGCATGAAAAAAGCATGATTTGTGGCATACTGGGGTCAGCATCACAATTTCCACTAACGTTTGGCTAAAAGTATCACTTTACTTGGATTCCAATACAAGAACCGAAAGAGTTCAGCACGTAAAAAGTGTATTTGAAAATTTGGGCATTTTTTACCATTTTTGAACGACAGCCGAACGGCTTAGTAAAAATCGCAAATGTGGGCCAAAAGTTGTCGTCAAGGAAACAACAAAACAACACTTTTCCTGCATTTCGACTGCCTCAAAAAGCACAGCAAAGGCATCAGAAAATGTCTACTTCTCATTCAAGCCCTAACCCTAACCCTAGCTCGGGCACTTTCATTAAACCAATCAAAAACCTTGCCTTCACATGCTGTGTTCAAAAAGTTACCCGAATGACTCCAAACTCATCAGAAACATTGAATGTAATGCTTTAAAGCACCTTCAGTGTATCTGCACTGTATCTGCTTTACATTTCCAGTATTTCTTTTTGGGTCAACTGCAGCTGGAATATGGCGTGAAAAAAGTATGATTTGTGGCATACTGGGGTCAGCATCACAATTTCCACTAAAGTTTGGCTAAAAGTATCACTTTATTTGGATGCCAATTCAAAAACCGAAAGAGTTCAGCACGTGAAAAGTGTATTTGAAAATTTTCGCATTTTTTACCACTTTTGAGCGACAGCCGCGCGGCTTAGTAAAAATCGCAAATGTGGGCCAAAAGTTGTCGTCAAGGAAACAACAAAACAACACTTTTCCTGCATTTCGACTGCCTCCAAAAGCACAGCAAAGGCATCAGAAAATGTCTACTTCTCATTCAAGCCCTAACCCTAACCCTAGCTCAGGCACTTTCATTAAACCAATCAAAAACCTTGCCTTCACATGCTGTGTTCAAAAAGTTACCCGAATGACTCCAAACTCATCAGAAACATTGAATGTAATGCTTTAAAGCACCTTCAGTGTATCTGCACTGTATCTGCTTGACATTTCCAGTATTTCTTGTTGGGTCAACTGCAGCTGGAATACGGCGTGAAAAAAGTATGATATGTGGCATACTGGGGTCAGCATCACAATTTCCACTAACGTTTGGCTAAAAGTACCACTTTACTTGGATTCCAATACAAAAACCGAAAGAGTTCAGCACGTAAAAAGTGTATTTGAAAATTTTGGCATTTTTTACCATTTTTGAGCGAAAGCCGCGCGGCTTTGTAAAAATCGCAAATGTGGGCCAAAAGTTGTCGTCAAGGAAACAACAAAACAAAACTTTTCCTGCATTTCGACTGCCTCCAAAAGCACAGCAAAGGCATCAGAAAATGTCTACTTCTCATTCAAGCCCTAACCCTAACCCTAGCTCGGGCACTTTCATTAAACCAATCAAAAACCTTGCCTTCACATGCTGTGTTCAAAAAGTTACCCGAATGGCTCCAAACTCATCAGAAACATTGAATGTAATGCTTTAAAGCACCTTCAGTGTATCTGCACTGAATCTGCTTGACATTTCCAGTATTTCTTGTTGGGTCAACTGCAGCTGGAATTCGGCGTGAAAAAAGTATGATTTGTGGCATACTGGGGTCAGCATCACAATTTCCACTAAAGTTTGGCTAAAAGTATCACATTACTTGGATTCCAATACAAAAACCGAAAGAGTTCAGCACGTGAAAAGTGTATTTGAAAATTTTGGCATTTTTTACCACTTTTGAGCGACAGCCGCGCGGCTTAGTAAAAATCGCAAATGTGGGCAAAAAATTGTCGTCAAGGAAACAACAAAACAACACTTTTCCTGCATTTCGACTGCCTCCAAAAGCACAGCAAAGGCATCAGAAAATGTCTACTTCTCATTCAAGCCCTAACCCTAACCCTAGCTCGGGCACTTTCATTAAACCAATCAAAAACCTTGCCTTCACATGCTGTGTTCAAAAAGTTACCCGAATGACTCCAAACTCATCAGAAACATTGAATGTAATGCTTTAAAGCACCTTCAGTGTATCTGCACTGAATCTGCTTGACATTTCCAGTATTTCTTGTTGGGTCAACTGCAGCTGGAATACGGCGTGAAAAAAGCATGATTTGTGGCATACTGGGGTCAGCATCACAATTTCCACTAACGTTTGGCTAAAAGTATCACTTTACTTGGATTCCAATACAAAAACCGAAAGAGTTCAGCACGTAAAAAGTGTATTTGAAAATTTTCGCATTTTTTACCACTTTTGAGCGACAGCCGCGCGGCTTAGCAAAAATCGCAAATGTGGACCAAAAGTTTTTGTCAAAGATACAACAAAACAACACTTTACCTGCATTTCGACTGCCTCCAAAAGCACAGCAAAGGCATCAGAAAATGTCTACTTCTCATTCAAGCCCTAACCTTAACCTTAGCTCGGGCACTTTCATTAAACCAATCAAAAACCTTGCCTTCACATGCTGTGTTCAAAAAGTTACCCGAATGACTCCAAACTCATCAGAAACATTGAATGTAATGCTTTAAAGCACCTTCAGTGTATCTGCACTGAATCTGCTTGACATTTCCAGTATTTCTTGTTGGGTCAACTGCAGCTGGAATTCGACGAGAAAAAAGTATGATTTGTGGCATACTGGGGTCAGCATCACAATTTCCACTAAAGTTTGGCTAAAAGTATCGCTTTACTTGGATTCCAATACAAAACCCGAAAGAGTTCAGCACGTGAAAAGTGTATTTGAAAATTTTGGCATTTTTTACCACTTTTGAGCGACAGCCGCGCGGCTTAGTAAAAATCGCAAATGTGGGCCAAAAGTTGTCGTCAAGGAAACAACAAAACAACACTTTTCCTGCATTTCGACTGCCTCCAAAAGCACAGCAAAGGCTGTGACATTTCCAGTATTTCTTGCTGGGTCAACTGCAGCTGGAATACGGCATGAAAAAAGCATGATTTGTGGCATACTGGGGTCAGCATCACAATTTCCACTAACGTTTGGCTAAAAGTATCACTTTACTTGGATTCCAATACAAGAACCGAAAGAGTTCAGCACGTAAAAAGTGTATTTGAAAATTTGGGCATTTTTTACCATTTTTGAACGACAGCCGAACGGCTTAGTAAAAATCGCAAATGTGGGCCAAAAGTTGTCGTCAAGGAAACAACAAAACAACACTTTTCCTGCATTTCGACTGCCTCAAAAAGCACAGCAAAGGCATCAGAAAATGTCTACTTCTCATTCAAGCCCTAACCCTAACCCTAGCTCGGGCACTTTCATTAAACCAATCAAAAACCTTGCCTTCACATGCTGTGTTCAAAAAGTTACCCGAATGACTCCAAACTCATCAGAAACATTGAATGTAATGCTTTAAAGCACCTTCAGTGTATCTGCACTGTATCTGCTTTACATTTCCAGTATTTCTTTTTGGGTCAACTGCAGCTGGAATACGGCGTGAAAAAAGTATGATTTGTGGCATACTGGGGTCAGCATCACAATTTCCACTAACTTTGGCTAAAAGTATCACTTTACTTGGATTCCAATACAAAAACCGAAAGAGTTCAGCACGTAAAAAGTGTATTTGAAAATTTTGGCATTTTTTACCATTTTTGAGCGACAGCCGCGCGGCTTTGTAAAAATCGCAAATGTGGGCCAAAAGTTGTCGTCAAGGAAACAACAAAACAAAACTTTTCCTGCATTTCGACTGCCTCCAAAAGCACAGCAAAGGCATCAGAAAATGTCTACTTCTCATTCAAGCCCTAACCCTAACCCTAGCTCGGGCACTTTCATTAAACCAATCAAAAACCTTGCCTTCACATGCTGTGTTCAAAAAGTTACCCGAAAGACTCCAAACTCATCAGAAACATTGAATGTAATGCTTTAAAGCACCTTCAGTGTATCTGCACTAAATCTGCTTGACATTTCCAGTATTTCTTGTTGGGTCAACTGCAGCTGGAATTCGGCGTGAAAAAAGTATGATTTGTGGCATACTGGGGTCAGCATCACAATTTCCACTAAAGTTTGGCTAAAAGTATCACTTTACTTGGATTCCAATACAAAAACCGAAAGAGTTCAGCACGTGAAAAGTGTATTTGAAAATTTTGGCATTTTTTACCACTTTTGAGCGACAGCCGCGCGGCTTAGTAAAAATCGCAAATGTGGGCAAAAAATTGTCGTCAAGGAAACAACAAAACAACACTTTTCCTGCATTTCGACTGCCTCCAAAAGCACAGCAAAGGCATCAGAAAATGTCTACTTCTCATTCAAGCCCTAACCCTAACCCTAGCTCGGGCACTTTCATTAAACCAATCAAAAACCTTGCCTTCACATGCTGTGTTCAAAAAGTTACCCGAATGACTCCAAACTCATCAGAAACATTGAATGTAATGCTTTAAAGCACCTTCAGTGTATCTGCACTGAATCTGCTTGACATTTCCAGTATTTCTTGTTGGGTCAACTGCAGCTGGAATACGGCGTGAAAAAAGCATGATTTGTGGCATACTGGGGTCAGCATCACAATTTCCACTAACGTTTGGCTAAAAGTATCACTTTACTTGGATTCCAATACAAAAACCGAAAGAGTTCAGCACGTAAAAAGTGTATTTGAAAATTTTCGCATTTTTTACCACTTTTGAGCGACAGCCGCGCGGCTTAGCAAAAATCGCAAATGTGGACCAAAAGTTTTTGTCAAAGATACAACAAAACAACACTTTACCTGCATTTCGACTGCCTCCAAAAGCACAGCAAAGGCATCAGAAAATGTCGACTTCTCATTCAAGCCCTAACCTTAACCTTAGCTCGGGCACTTTCATTAAACCAATCAAAAACCTTGCCTTCACATGCTGTGTTCAAAAAGTTACCCGAATGACTCCAAACTCATCAGAAACATTGAATGTAATGCTTTAAAGCACCTTCAGTTTATCTGCACTGAATCTGCTTGACATTTCCAGTATTTCTTGTTGGGTCAACTGCAGCTGGAATTCGACGAGAAAAAAGTATGATTTGTGGCATACTGGGGTCAGCATCACAATTTCCACTAAAGTTTGGCTAAAAGTATCGCTTTACTTGGATTCCAATACAAAACCCGAAAGAGTTCAGCACGTGAAAAGTGTATTTGAAAATTTTGGCATTTTTTACCACTTTTGAGCGACAGCCGCGCGGCTTAGTAAAAATCGCAAATGTGGGCCAAAAGTTGTCGTCAAGGAAACAACAAAACAACACTTTTCCTGCATTTCGACTGCCTCCAAAAGCACAGCAAAGGCTGTGACATTTCCAGTATTTCTTGCTGGGTCAACTGCAGCTGGAATACGGCATGAAAAAAGCATGATTTGTGGCATACTGGGGTCAGCATCACAATTTCCACTAACGTTTGGCTAAAAGTATCACTTTACTTGGATTCCAATACAAGAACCGAAAGAGTTCAGCACGTAAAAAGTGTATTTGAAAATTTGGGCATTTTTTACCATTTTTGAACGACAGCCGAACGGCTTAGTAAAAATCGCAAATGTGGGCCAAAAGTTGTCGTCAAGGAAACAACAAAACAACACTTTTCCTGCATTTCGACTGCCTCAAAAAGCACAGCAAAGGCATCAGAAAATGTCTACTTCTCATTCAAGCCCTAACCCTAACCCTAGCTCGGGCACTTTCATTAAACCAATCAAAAACCTTGCCTTCACATGCTGTGTTCAAAAAGTTACCCGAATGACTCCAAACTCATCAGAAACATTGAATGTAATGCTTTAAAGCACCTTCAGTGTATCTGCACTGTATCTGCTTTACATTTCCAGTATTTCTTTTTGGGTCAACTGCAGCTGGAATACGGCGTGAAAAAAGTATGATTTGTGGCATACTGGGGTCAGCATCACAATTTCCACTAACTTTGGCTAAAAGTATCACTTTACTTGGATTCCAATACAAAAACCGAAAGAGTTCAGCACGTAAAAAGTGTATTTGAAAATTTTCGCATTTTTTACCACTTTTGAGCGACAGCCGCGCGGCTTAGCAAAAATCGCAAATGTGGACCAAAAGTTTTTGTCAAAGATACAACAAAACAACACTTTACCTGCATTTCGACTGCCTCCAAAAGCACAGCAAAGGCATCAGAAAATGTCGACTTCTCATTCAAGCCCTAACCTTAACCTTAGCTCGGGCACTTTCATTAAACCAATCAAAAACCTTGCCTTCACATGCTGTGTTCAAAAAGTTACCCGAATGACTCCAAACTCATCAGAAACATTGAATGTAATGCTTTAAAGCACCTTCAGTTTATCTGCACTGAATCTGCTTGACATTTCCAGTATTTCTTGTTGGGTCAACTGCAGCTGGAATTCGACGAGAAAAAAGTATGATTTGTGGCATACTGGGGTCAGCATCACAATTTCCACTAAAGTTTGGCTAAAAGTATCGCTTTACTTGGATTCCAATACAAAACCCGAAAGAGTTCAGCACGTGAAAAGTGTATTTGAAAATTTTGGCATTTTTTACCACTTTTGAGCGACAGCCGCGCGGCTTAGTAAAAATCGCAAATGTGGGCCAAAAGTTGTCGTCAAGGAAACAACAAAACAACACTTTTCCTGCATTTCGACTGCCTCCAAAAGCACAGCAAAGGCTGTGACATTTCCAGTATTTCTTGCTGGGTCAACTGCAGCTGGAATACGGCATGAAAAAAGCATGATTTGTGGCATACTGGGGTCAGCATCACAATTTCCACTAACGTTTGGCTAAAAGTATCACTTTACTTGGATTCCAATACAAGAACCGAAAGAGTTCAGCACGTAAAAAGTGTATTTGAAAATTTGGGCATTTTTTACCATTTTTGAACGACAGCCGAACGGCTTAGTAAAAATCGCAAATGTGGGCCAAAAGTTGTCGTCAAGGAAACAACAAAACAACACTTTTCCTGCATTTCGACTGCCTCAAAAAGCACAGCAAAGGCATCAGAAAATGTCTACTTCTCATTCAAGCCCTAACCCTAACCCTAGCTCGGGCACTTTCATTAAACCAATCAAAAACCTTGCCTTCACATGCTGTGTTCAAAAAGTTACCCGAATGACTCCAAACTCATCAGAAACATTGAATGTAATGCTTTAAAGCACCTTCAGTGTATCTGCACTGTATCTGCTTTACATTTCCAGTATTTCTTTTTGGGTCAACTGCAGCTGGAATACGGCGTGAAAAAAGTATGATTTGTGGCATACTGGGGTCAGCATCACAATTTCCACTAACTTTGGCTAAAAGTATCACTTTACTTGGATTCCAATACAAAAACCGAAAGAGTTCAGCACGTAAAAAGTGTATTTGAAAATTTTGGCATTTTTTACCATTTTTGAGCGACAGCCGCGCGGCTTTGTAAAAATCGCAAATGTGGGCCAAAAGTTGTCGTCAAGGAAACAACAAAACAAAACTTTTCCTGCATTTCGACTGCCTCCAAAAGCACAGCAAAGGCATCAGAAAATGTCTACTTCTCATTCAAGCCCTAACCCTAACCCTAGCTCGGGCACTTTCATTAAACCAATCAAAAACCTTGCCTTCACATGCTGTGTTCAAAAAGTTACCCGAAAGACTCCAAACTCATCAGAAACATTGAATGTAATGCTTTAAAGCACCTTCAGTGTATCTGCACTGAATCTGCTTGACATTTCCAGTATTTCTTGTTGGGTCAACTGCAGCTGGAATTCGGCGTGAAAAAAGTATGATTTGTGGCATACTGGGGTCAGCATCACAATTTCCACTAAAGTTTGGCTAAAAGTATCACATTACTTGGATTCCAATACAAAAACCGAAAGAGTTCAGCACGTGAAAAGTGTATTTGAAAATTTTGGCATTTTTTACCACTTTTGAGCGACAGCCGCGCGGCTTAGTAAAAATCGCAAATGTGGGCAAAAAATTGTCGTCAAGGAAACAACAAAACAACACTTTACCTGCATTTCGACTGCCTCCAAAAGCACAGCAAAGGCATCAGAAAATGTCTACTTCTCATTCAAGCCCTAACCCTAACCGTAGCTCGGGCACTTTCATTAAACCAATCAAAAACCTTGCCTTCACATGCTGTGTTCAAAAAGTTACCCGAATGACTCCAAACTCATCAGAAACATTGAATGTAATGCTTTAAAGCACCTTCAGTGTATCTGCACTGAATCTGCTTGACATTTCCAGTATTTCTTGTTGGGTCAACTGCAGCTGGAATACGGCGTGAAAAAAGCATGATTTGTGGCATACTGGGGTCAGCATCACAATTTCCACTAACGTTTGGCTAAAAGTATCACTTTACTTGGATTCCAATACAAAAACCGAAAGAGTTCAGCACGTAAAAAGTGTATTTGAAAATTTTGGCATTTTTTACCATTTTTGAGCGACAGCCGCGCGGCTTTGTAAAAATCGCAAATGTGGGCCAAAAGTTGTCGTCAAGGAAACAACAAAACAACACTTTTCCTGCATTTCGACTGCCTCCAAAAGCACAGTAAAGGCATCAGAAAATGTCTACTTCTCATTCAAGCCCTAACCCTAACCCTAGCTCGGGCACATTCATTAAACCAATCAAAAACCTTGCCTTCACATGCTGTGGTCAAAAAGTTACCCGAATGACTCCAAACTCATCAGAAACATTGAATGTAATGCTTTAAAGCACCTTCAGTGTATCTGCACTAAATCTGCTTGACATTTCCAGTATTTCTTGTTGGGTCAACTGCAGCTGGAATTCGGCGTGAAAAAAGTATGATTTGTGGCATACTGGGGTCAGCATCACAATTTCCACTAAATTTTGGCTAAAAGTATCACTTTACTTGGATTCCAATACAAAAACCGAAAGAGTTCAGCACGTGAAAAGTGTATTTGAAAATTTTGGCATTTTTTACCATTTTTGAGCGACAGCCGCGCGGCTTAGCAAAAATCGCAAATGTGGGCCAAAATTTGTCGTCATGGAAAGAACAAAACAACACTTTGCCTGCATTTCGACTGCCTCCAAAAGCACAGCAAAGGCATCAGAAAATGTCTACTTCTCATTCAAGCCCTAACCCTAACCCTAGCTCGGGCACTTTCATTAAACCAAACAAAAACCTTGCCTTCACATGCTGTGTTCAAAAAGTTACCCGAATGACTAACAAACTCATCAGAAACATTGAATGTAATGCTTTAAAGCACCTTCAGTGTATGTGCACTGAATCTGCTTGACATTTCCAGTATTTCTTGTTGGGTCACCTGCAGCTGGAATTCGGCGTGAAAAAAGCATGATTTGTGGCATACTGGGGTCAGCATCACAATTTCCACTAAAGTTTGGCTAAAACTATCGCTTTACTTGGATTCCAATACAAAAACCGAATGAGTTCAGCACGTAAAAACTGTATTTGAAAATTTTGGCATTTTTTACCATTTTTGACCGAAAGCCGCGCGGCTTAGCAAAAATCGCAAATGTGGGCCAAAAGTTGTCGTCAAGGAAACAACAAAACAACACTTTTCCTGCATTTCGACTGCCTCCAAAAGCACAGCAAAGGCATAAGAAAATGTCTACTTCTCATTAAAGCCCTAACCCTAACCCTAGCTCGGGCACTTTCATTAAACCAATCAAAAACCTTGCCTTCACATGCTGTGTTCAAAAAGTTACCCGAATGACTCTAAACTCATCAGAAACATTGAATGTAATGCTTTAAAGCACCTTCAGTGTATCTGCACTGAATCTGCTTGACATTTCCAGTATTTCTTGTTGGGTCACCTGCAGCTGGAATTCGGCGTGAAAAAAGCATGATTTGTGGCATACTGGGGTCAGCATCACAATTTCCACCAAAGTTTGGCTAAAAGTATCACTTTACTTGGATTCCAATACAAAAACCGAAAGAGTTGAGCACATAAAAACTGTATTTGAAAATTTTGGCATTTTTTTTCACTTTTGAGCGACAGCCGCGCGGCTTAGTAAAAATCGCAAATGTGGGCCAAAATTTTTTCGTCAAGGAAAGAACAAAACAAAACTTTTCCTGCATTTCGAATGCCTCCAAAAGCATAGCAAAGGCATCAGAAAATGTCTACTTCTCATTCAAGCCCTAACCCTAACCCTAGCTCGGGCACTTTCATTAAACCAATCAAAAACCTTGCCTTCACATGCTGTGTTCAAAAAGTTACCCGAATGACTCCAAACTCATCAGAAACATTGAATGTAATGCTTTAAAGCACCTTCAGTGTATCTGCACTGAATCTGCTTGACATTTCCAGTATTTCTTGTTGGGTCAACTGCAGCTGGAATTCGGCGTGAAAAAAAGCATGATTTGTGGCATACTGGGTTCAGTATCACAATTTCCACTAAAGTTTGGCTAAAAGTATCACTTTACTTGGATTCCAATACAAAAACCGAAAGAGTTCAGCACGTAAAAACTGTATTTGAAAATTTTGGCATTTTTTACCATTTTTGAGCGACAGCCGCGCGGCTTAGCAAAAATAGCAAATGTGGACCAAAAGTTGTCGTCAAGGAAACAACAAAACAACACTTTTCCTGCATTTCGACTGCCTCCAAAAGCACAGCAAAGGCATCAGAAAATGTCTTCTTCTCATTCAAGCCCTAACCCTAATCCTAGCTCGGGCACTTTCATTAAACCAATCAAAAACCTTGCCTTCACATGCTGTGTTCAAAAAGTTACCCGAATGACTAACAAACTCATCAGAAACATTGAATGTAATGCTTTAAAGCACCTTCAGTGTATCTGCACTGAATCTGCTTGACATTTCCAGTATTTCTTGTTGGGTCACCTGCAGCTGGAATTCGGCGTGAAAAAAGCATGATTTGTGGCATACTGGGGTCAGCATCATAATTTCCACTTATGTTTGGCTAAAAGTATCACTTTACTTGGATTCCAATACAAAAACCGAAAGAGTTGAGCACGTAAAAACTGTATTTGAAAATTTTGGCATTTTTTACCACTTTTGAGCGACAGCCGCGCGGCTTAGCAAAAATCGCAAATGTGGACCAAAAGTTGTCGTCAAGGAAACAACAAAACAACACTTTTCCTGCATTTCGACTGCCTCCAAAAGCACAGCAAAGGCATCAGAAAATGTCTACTTCTCATTCAAGCCCTAACCCTAACCCTAGCTCGGGCACTTTCATTAAACCAAACAAAAACCTTGCCTTCACATGCTGTGTTCAAAAAGTTACCCGAATGACTAACAAACTCATCAGAAACATTGAATGTAATGCTTTAAAGCACCTTCAGTGTATGTGCACTGAATCTGCTTGACATTTCCAGTATTTCTTGTTGGGTCACCTGCAGCTGGAATTCGGCGTGAAAAAAGCATGATTTGTGGCATACTGGGGTCAGCATCACAATTTCCACTAAAGTTTGGCTAAAACTATCGCTTTACTTGGATTCCAATACAAAAACCGAATGAGTTCAGCACGTAAAAACTGTATTTGAAAATTTTGGCATTTTTTACCATTTTTGAGCGAAAGCCGCGCGGCTTAGCAAAAATCGCAAATGTGGGCCAAAAGTTGTCGTCAAGGAAACAACAAAACAACACTTTTCCTGCATTTCGACTGCCTCCAAAAGCACAGCAAAGGCATCAGAAAATGTCTACTTCTCATTAAAGCCCTAACCCTAACCCTAGCTCGGGCACTTTCATTAAACCAATCAAAAACCTTGCCTTCACATGCTGTGTTCAAAAAGTTACCCGAATGACTCTAAACTCATCAGAAACATTGAATGTAATGCTTTAAAGCACCTTCAGTGTATCTGCACTGAATCTGCTTGACATTTCCAGTATTTCTTGTTGGGTCACCTGCAGCTGGAATTCGGCGTGAAAAAAGCATGATTTGTGGCATACTGGGGTCAGCATCACAATTTCCACCAAAGTTTGGCTAAAAGTATCACTTTACTTGGATTCCAATACAAAAACCGAAAGAGTTGAGCACATAAAAACTGTATTTGAAAATTTTGGCATTTTTTTTCACTTTTGAGCGACAGCCGCGCGGCTTAGCAAAAATCGCAAATGTGGACCAAAAGTTGTCGTCAAGGAAACAACAAAACAACACTTTTCCTGCATTTCAACTGCCTCCAAAAGCACAGCAAAGGCATTAGAAAATGTCTACTTCTCATTCAAGCCCTAACCCTAACCCTAGCTCGGGCACTTTCATTAAACCAAACAAAAACTTTGCCTTCACATGCTGTGTTCAAAAAGTTACCCGAATGACTAACAAACAAATCAGAAACATTGAATGTAATGCTTTAAAGCACCTTCAGTGTATCTGCACTGAATCTGCATGTCATTTCCAGTATTTCTTGTTGGGTCACCTGCAGCTGGAATTCGGCGTGAAAAAAGCATGATTTGTGGCATACTGGGGTCAGCATCACAATTTCCACTAAAGTTTGGCTAAAAGTATCACTTTACTTGGATTCCAATACAAAAACCGAAAGAGTTCAGCACGTAAAAAGTGTATTTGAAAATTTTAGCATTTTTTACCACTTTTGAGCGACAGCCGCGCGGCTTAGCAAAAATCGCAAATGTGGGCCAAAAGTTGTCGTCAAGGAAACAACAAAACAACACTTTTCTTGCATTTCGACTGCCTCCAAAAGCACAGCAAAGGCTGTGACATTTCCAGTATATCTTGTTGGGTCACATGCAGCTGGAATTCGGCGTGAAAAAAGTATGATTTGTGGCATACTGGGGTCAGCATCACAATTTCCACTAACGTTTAGCTAAAAGTATCACTTTACTTGGATTCCAATACAAAAACCAAAAGAGTTCAGCACGTAAAAAGTGTATTTGAAAATTTTGGCATTTTTTACCATTTTTGAGCGACAGCCATAGTAAAAATCGCAAATGTGGGCCAAAAGTTGTCGTCAAGGAAACAACAAAACAACACTTTTCCTGCATTTCGACTGCCTCCAAAAGCACAGCAAAGGCATCAGAAAATGTCTACTTCTCATTCAAGCCCTAACCCTAACCGTAGCTCGGGCACTTTCATTAAACCAATCAAAAACCTTGCCTTCACATGCTGTGTTCAAAAAGTTACCCGAATGACTCCAAACTCATCAGAAACATTGAATGTAATGCTTTAAAGCACCTTCAGTGTATCTGCACTGAATCTGCTTGACATTTCCAGTATTTCTTGTTGGGTCAACTGCAGCTGGAATACGGCGTGAAAAAAGCATGATTTGTGGCATACTGGGGTCAGCATCACAATTTCCACTAACGTTTGGCTAAAAGTATCACTTTACTTGGATTCCAATACAAAAACCGAAAGAGTTCAGCACGTAAAAACTGTATTTGAAAATGTTGGCATTTTTTACCATTTTTGAGCGACAGCCGCGCGGCTTAGCAAAAATCGCAAATGTGGACCAAAAGTTGTCGTCAAGGAAACAACAAAACAACACTTTTCCTGCATTTCGACTGCCTCCAAAAGCACAGCAAAGGCATCAGAAAATGTCTTCTTCTCATTCAAGCCCTAACCCTAATCCTAGCTCGGGCACTTTCATTAAACCAATCAAAAACCTTGCCTTCACATGCTGTGTTCAAAAAGTTACCCGAATGACTCCAAACTCATCAGAAACATTGAATGTAATGCTTTAAAGCACCTTCAGTGTATCTGCACTGAATCTGCTTGACATTTCCAGTATTTCTTGTTGGGTCAACTGCAGCTGGAATACGGCGTGAAAAAAGCATGATTTGTGGCATACTGGGGTCAGCATCACAATTTCCACTAACGTTTGGCTAAAAGTATCACTTTACTTGGATTCCAATACAAAAACCGAAAGAGTTCAGCACGTAAAAAGTGTATTTGAAAATTTTGGCATTTTTTACCATTTTTGAGCGACAGCCGCGCGGCTTTGTAAAAATCGCAAATGTGGGCCAAAAGTTGTCGTCAAGGAAACAACAAAACAACACTTTTCCTGCATTTCGACTGCCTCCAAAAGCACAGTAAAGGCATCAGAAAATGTCTACTTCTCATTCAAGCCCTAACCCTAACCCTAGCTCGGGCACATTCATTAAACCAATCAAAAACCTTGCCTTCACATGCTGTGGTCAAAAAGTTACCCGAATGACTCCAAACTCATCAGAAACATTGAATGTAATGCTTTAAAGCACCTTCAGTGTATCTGCACTAAATCTGCTTGACATTTCCAGTATTTCTTGTTGGGTCAACTGCAGCTGGAATTCGGCGTGAAAAAAGTATGATTTGTGGCATACTGGGGTCAGCATCACAATTTGCACTTATGTTTGGCAAAAAGTATCACTTTACATGGATTCCAATACAAAACCCGAAAGAGTTCAGCACGTGAAAAGTGTATTTGAAAATTTTGGCATTTTTTACCACTTTTGAGCGACAGCCGCGCGGCTTAGTAAAAATCGCAAATGTGGGCCAAAAGTTGTCGTCAAGGAAACAACAAAACAACACTTTTCCTGCATTTCGACTGCCTCCAAAAGCACAGCAAAGGCTGTGACATTTCCAGTATTTCTTGTTGGGTCACATGCAGCTGGAATTCGGCGTGAAAAAAGTATGATTTGTGGCATACTGGGGTCAGCATCACAATTTCCACTAACGTTTAGCTAAAAGTATCACTTTACTTGGATTCCAATACAAAAACCAAAAGAGTTCAGCACGTAAAAAGTGTATTTGAAAATTTTGGCATTTTTTACCATTTTTGAGCGACAGCCATAGTAAAAATCGCAAATGTGGGCCAAAAGTTGTCGTCAAGGAAACAACAAAACAACACTTTTCCTGCATTTCGACTGCCTCCAAAAGCACAGCAAAGGCATCAGAAAATGTCTACTTCTCATTCAAGCCCTAACCCTAACCGTAGCTCGGGCACTTTCATTAAACCAATCAAAAACCTTGCCTTCACATGCTGTGTTCAAAAAGTTACCCGAATGACTCCAAACTCATCAGAAACATTGAATGTAATGCTTTAAAGCACCTTCAGTGTATCTGCACTGAATCTGCTTGACATTTCCAGTATTTCTTGTTGGGTCAACTGCAGCTGGAATACGGCGTGAAAAAAGCATGATTTGTGGCATACTGGGGTCAGCATCACAATTTCCACTAACGTTTGGCTAAAAGTATCACTTTACTTGGATTCCAATACAAAAACCGAAAGAGTTCAGCACGTAAAAACTGTATTTGAAAATGTTGGCATTTTTTACCATTTTTGAGCGACAGCCGCGCGGCTTAGCAAAAATCGCAAATGTGGACCAAAAGTTGTCGTCAAGGAAACAACAAAACAACACTTTTCCTGCATTTCGACTGCCTCCAAAAGCACAGCAAAGGCATCAGAAAATGTCTTCTTCTCATTCAAGCCCTAACCCTAATCCTAGCTCGGGCACTTTCATTAAACCAATCAAAAACCTTGCCTTCACATGCTGTGTTCAAAAAGTTACCCGAATGACTCCAAACTCATCAGAAACATTGAATGTAATGCTTTAAAGCACCTTCAGTGTATCTGCACTGAATCTGCTTGACATTTCCAGTATTTCTTGTTGGGTCAACTGCAGCTGGAATACGGCGTGAAAAAAGCATGATTTGTGGCATACTGGGGTCAGCATCACAATTTCCACTAACGTTTGGCTAAAAGTATCACTTTACTTGGATTCCAATACAAAAACCGAAAGAGTTCAGCACGTAAAAAGTGTATTTGAAAATTTTGGCATTTTTTACCATTTTTGAGCGACAGCCGCGCGGCTTTGTAAAAATCGCAAATGTGGGCCAAAAGTTGTCGTCAAGGAAACAACAAAACAACACTTTTCCTGCATTTCGACTGCCTCCAAAAGCACAGTAAAGGCATCAGAAAATGTCTACTTCTCATTCAAGCCCTAACCCTAACCCTAGCTCGGGCACATTCATTAAACCAATCAAAAACCTTGCCTTCACATGCTGTGGTCAAAAAGTTACCCGAATGACTCCAAACTCATCAGAAACATTGAATGTAATGCTTTAAAGCACCTTCAGTGTATCTGCACTAAATCTGCTTGACATTTCCAGTATTTCTTGTTGGGTCAACTGCAGCTGGAATTCGGCGTGAAAAAAGTATGATTTGTGGCATACTGGGGTCAGCATCACAATTTGCACTTATGTTTGGCAAAAAGTATCACTTTACATGGATTCCAATACAAAACCCGAAAGAGTTCAGCACGTGAAAAGTGTATTTGAAAATTTTGGCATTTTTTACCACTTTTGAGCGACAGCCGCGCGGCTTAGTAAAAATCGCAAATGTGGGCCAAAAGTTGTCGTCAAGGAAACAACAAAACAACACTTTTCCTGCATTTCGACTGCCTCCAAAAGCACAGCAAAGGCTGTGACATTTCCAGTATTTCTTGTTGGGTCACATGCAGCTGGAATTCGGCGTGAAAAAAGTATGATTTGTGGCATACTGGGGTCAGCATCACAATTTCCACTAACGTTTAGCTAAAAGTATCACTTTACTTGGATTCCAATACAAAAACCAAAAGAGTTCAGCACGTAAAAAGTGTATTTGAAAATTTTGGCATTTTTTACCATTTTTGAGCGACAGCCGTAGTAAAAATCACAAATGTGGGCCAAAAGTTGTCGTCAAGGAAACAACAAAACAACACTTTTCCTGTATTTCGACTGCCTCCAAAAGCACAGCAAAGGCATCAGAAAATGTCTACGTCTCATTCAAGCCCTAACCCTAACCCTAGCTCGGGCACTTTCATTAAACCAATCAAAAACCTTGCCTTCACATGCTCTGTTCAAAAAGTTACCCGAATGACTCCAAACTCATCAGAAACATTGAATGTAATGCTTTAAAGCACCTTCAGTGTATCTGCACTGTATCTGCTTGACATTTCCAGTATTTCTTGTTGGGTAAACTGCAGCTGGAATACGTCGTGAAAAAAGCATGATTTGTGGCATACTGGGGTCAGCATCACAATTTGCACTTATGTTTGGCAAAAAGTATCACTTTACATGGATTCCAATACAAAACCCGAAAGAGTTCAGCACGTGAAAAGTGTATTTGAAAATTTTGGCATTTTTTACCACTTTTGAGCGACAGCCGCGCGGCTTAGTAAAAATCGCAAATGTGGGCCAAAAGTTGTCGTCAAGGAAACAACAAAACAACACTTTTCCTGCATTTCGACTGCCTCCAAAAGCACAGCAAAGGCTGTGACATTTCCAGTATTTCTTGTTGGGTCACATGCAGCTGGAATTCGGCGTGAAAAAAGTATGATTTGTGGCATACTGGGGTCAGCATCACAATTTCCACTAACGTTTAGCTAAAAGTATCACTTTACTTGGATTCCAATACAAAAACCAAAAGAGTTCAGCACGTAAAAAGTGTATTTGAAAATTTTGGCATTTTTTACCATTTTTGAGCGACAGCCGTAGTAAAAATCACAAATGTGGGCCAAAAGTTGTCGTCAAGGAAACAACAAAACAACACTTTTCCTGTATTTCGACTGCCTCCAAAAGCACAGCAAAGGCATCAGAAAATGTCTACGTCTCATTCAAGCCCTAACCCTAACCCTAGCTCGGGCACTTTCATTAAACCAATCAAAAACCTTGCCTTCACATGCTGTGTTCAAAAAGTTACCCGAATGACTCCAAACTCATCAGAAAGATTGAATGTAATGCTTTAAAGCACCTTCAGTGTATCTGCACTGAATCTGCTTGACATTTCCAGTATTTCTTGTTGGGTCAACTGCAGCTGGAATACGGCGTGAAAAAAGCATGATTTGTGGCATACTGGGGTCAGCATCACAATTTCCACTAACGTTTGGCTAAAAGTATCACTTTACTTGGATTCCAATACAAAAACCGAAAGAGTTCAGCACGTAAAAAGTGTATTTGAAAATTTTCGCATTTTTTACCACTTTTGAGCGACAGCCGCGCGGCTTAGCAAAAATCGCAAATGTGGACCAAAAGGTGTTGTCAAAGATACAACAAAACAACACTTTACCTGCATTTCGACTGCCTCCAAAAGCACAGCAAAGGCATCAGAAAATGTCAACTTCTCATTTAAGCCCTAACCCTAACCTTAGCTCGGGCACTTTCATTAAACCAATCAAAAACCTTGCCTTCACATGCTGTGTTCAAAAAGTTACCCGAATGACTCCAAACTCATCAGAAACATTGAATGTAATGCTTTAAAGCACCTTCAGTGTATCTGCACTGAATCTGCTTGACATTTCCAGTATTTCTTGTTGGGTCAACTGCAGCTGGAATTCGACGAGAAAAAAGTATGATTTGTGGCATACTGGGGTCAGCATCACAATTTCCACTAAAGTTTGGCTAAAAGTATCGCTTTACTTGGATTCCAATACAAAACCCGAAAGAGTTCAGCACGTGAAAAGTGTATTTGAAAATTTTGGCATTTTTTACAACTTTTGAGCGACAGCCGCGCGGCTTAGTAAAAATCGCAAATGTGGGCCAAAGGTTGTCGTCAAGGAAACAACAAAACAACACTTTTCCTGCATTTCGACTGCCTCCAAAAGCACAGCAAAGGCATCAGAAAATGTCTACTTCTCATTCAAGCCCTAACCCTAACCCTAGCTCGGGCACTTTCATTAACCCAATCAAAAACCTTGCCTTCACATGCTCTGTTCAAAAAGTTACCCGAATGACTCCAAACTCATCAGAAACATTGAATGTAATGCTTTAAAGCACCTTCAGTGTATCTGCACTGTATCTGCTTGACATTTCCAGTATTTCTTGTTGGGTAAACTGCAGCTGGAATACGTCGTGAAAAAAGCATGATTTGTGGCATACTGGGGTCAGCATCACAATTTGCACTTATGTTTGGCTAAAAGTACCACTTTACTTGGATTCCAATACAAAAACCGAAAGAGTTCAGCACGTAAAAAGTGTATTTGAAAATTTTCGCATTTTTTACCACTTTTGAGCGACAGCTGTAGTAAAAATCACAAATGTGGGCCAAAAGTTGTTGTCAAAGATACAACAAAACAACACTTTTCCTGCATTTCGACTGCCTCCAAAAGCATAGCAAAGGCTGTGACATTTCCAGTATTTCTTGTTGGGTCAACTGCAGCTAGAATACGGCGTGAAAAAAGCATGATTTGTGGCATACTGGGGTCAGCATCACAATTTCCACTAACGTTTGGCTAAAAGTATCACTTTACTTGGATTCCAATACAAAAACCGAAAGAGTTCAGCACGTAAAAAGTGTATTTGAAAATTTTCGCATTTTTTACCACTTTTGAGCGACAGCCGCGCGGCTTAGCAAAAATCGCAAATGTGGACCAAAAGTTGTTGTCAAAGATACAACAAAACAACACTTTACCTGCATTTCGACTGCCTCCAAAAGCAAAGCAAAGGCATCAGAAAATGTCTACTTCTCATTCAAGCCCTAACCCTAACCCTAGCTCGGGCACTTTCATTAACCCAATCAAAAACCTTGCCTTCACATGCTCTGTTCAAAAAGTTACCCGAATGACTCCAAACTCATCAGAAACATTGAATGTAATGCTTTAAAGCACCTTCAGTGTATCTGCACTGTATCTGCTTGACATTTCCAGTATTTCTTGTTGGGTAAACTGCAGCTGGAATACGTCGTGAAAAAAGCATGATTTGTGGCATACTGGGGTCAGCATCACAATTTGCACTTATGTTTGGCTAAAAGTACCACTTTACTTGGATTCCAATACAAAAACCGAAAGAGTTCAGCACGTAAAAAGTGTATTTGAAAATTTTCGCATTTTTTACCACTTTTGAGCGACAGCTGTAGTAAAAATCACAAATGTGGGCCAAAAGTTGTTGTCAAAGATACAACAAAACAACACTTTTCCTGCATTTCGACTGCCTCCAAAAGCATAGCAAAGGCTGTGACATTTCCAGTATTTCTTGTTGGGTCAACTGCAGCTGGAATACGGCGTGAAAAAAGCATGATTTGTGGCATACTGGGGTCAGCATCACAATTTCCACTAACGTTTGGCTAAAAGTATCACTTTACTTGGATTCCAATACAAAAACCGAAAGAGTTCAGCACGTAAAAAGTGTATTTGAAAATTTTCGCATTTTTTACCACTTTTGAGCGACAGCCGCGCGGCTTAGCAAAAATCGCAAATGTGGACCAAAAGTTGTTGTCAAAGATACAACAAAACAACACTTTACCTGCATTTCGACTGCCTCCAAAAGCAAAGCAAAGGCATCAGAAAATGTCTACTTCTCATTCAAGCCCTAACCTTAACCTTAGCTCGGGCACTTTCATTAAACCAATCAAAAACCTTGCCTTCACATGCTGTGTTCAAAAAGTTACCCGAATGACTCCAAACTCATCAGAAACATTGAATGTAATGCTTTAAAGCACCTTCAGTGTATCTGCACTGAATCTGCTTGACATTTCCAGTATTTCTTGTTGGGTCAACTGCAGCTGGAATTCGACGAGAAAAAAGTATGATTTGTGGCATACTGGGGTCAGCATCACAATTTCCACTAAAGTTTGGCTAAAAGTATCGCTTTACTTGGATTCCAATACAAAACCCGAAAGAGTTCAGCACGTGAAAAGTGTATTTGAAAATTTTGGCATTTTTTACAACTTTTGAGCGACAGCCGCGCGGCTTAGTAAAAATCGCAAATGTGGGCCAAAGGTTGTCGTCAAGGAAACAACAAAACAACACTTTTCCTGCATTTCGACTGCCTCCAAAAGCACAGCAAAGGCATCAGAAAATGTCTACTTCTCATTCAAGCCCTAACCCTAACCCTAGCTCGGGCACTTTCATTAACCCAATCAAAAACCTTGCCTTCACATGCTCTGTTCAAAAAGTTACCCGAATGACTCCAAACTCATCAGAAACATTGAATGTAATGCTTTAAAGCACCTTCAGTGTATCTGCACTGTATCTGCTTGACATTTCCAGTATTTCTTGTTGGGTAAACTGCAGCTGGAATACGTCGTGAAAAAAGCATGATTTGTGGCATACTGGGGTCAGCATCACAATTTGCACTTATGTTTGGCTAAAAGTACCACTTTACTTGGATTCCAATACAAAAACCGAAAGAGTTCAGCACGTAAAAAGTGTATTTGAAAATTTTCGCATTTTTTACCACTTTTGAGCGACAGCTGTAGTAAAAATCACAAATGTGGGCCAAAAGTTGTTGTCAAAGATACAACAAAACAACACTTTTCCTGCATTTCGACTGCCTCCAAAAGCATAGCAAAGGCTGTGACATTTCCAGTATTTCTTGTTGGGTCAACTGCAGCTGGAATACGGCGTGAAAAAAGCATGATTTGTGGCATACTGGGGTCAGCATCACAATTTCCACTAACGTTTGGCTAAAAGTATCACTTTACTTGGATTCCAATACAAAAACCGAAAGAGTTCAGCACGTAAAAAGTGTATTTGAAAATTTTCGCATTTTTTACCACTTTTGAGCGACAGCCGCGCGGCTTAGCAAAAATCGCAAATGTGGACCAAAAGTTGTTGTCAAAGATACAACAAAACAACACTTTACCTGCATTTCGACTGCCTCCAAAAGCAAAGCAAAGGCATCAGAAAATGTCTACTTCTCATTCAAGCCCTAACCTTAACCTTAGCTCGGGCACTTTCATTAAACCAATCAAAAACCTTGCCTTCACATGCTGTGTTCAAAAAGTTACCCGAATGACTCCAAACTCATCAGAAACATTGAATGTAATGCTTTAAAGCACCTTCAGTGTATCTGCACTGAATCTGCTTGACATTTCCAGTATTTCTTGTTGGGTCAACTGCAGCTGGAATTCGACGAGAAAAAAGTATGATTTGTGGCATACTGGGGTCAGCATCACAATTTCCACTAAAGTTTGGCTAAAAGTATCGCTTTACTTGGATTCCAATACAAAACCCGAAAGAGTTCAGCACGTGAAAAGTGTATTTGAAAATTTTGGCATTTTTTACCACTTTTGAGCGACAGCCGCGCGGCTTAGTAAAAATCGCAAATGTGGGCCAAAAGTTGTCGTCAAGGAAACAACAAAACAACACTTTTCCTGCATTTCGACTGCCTCCAAAAGCACAGCAAAGGCATCAGAAAATGTCTACTTCTCATTCAAGCCCTAACCCTAACCCTAGCTCAGGCACTTTCATTAAACCAATCAAAAACCTTGCCTTCACATGCTGTGTTCAAAAAGTTACCCGAATGACTCCAAACTCATCAGAAACATTGAATGTAATGCTTTAAAGCACCTTCAGTGTATCTGCACTGTATCTGCTTGACATTTCCAGTATTTCTTGTTGGGTCAACTGCAGCTGGAATACGGCGTGAAAAAAGTATGATTTGTGGCATACTGGGGTCAGCATCACAATTTCCACTAACGTTTGGCTAAAAGTACCACTTTACTTGGATTCCAATACAAAAACCGAAAGAGTTCAGCACGTAAAAAGTGTATTTGAAAATTTTGGCATTTTTTACCATTTTTGAGCGAAAGCCGCGCGGCTTTGTAAAAATCGCAAATGTGGGCCAAAAGTTGTCGTCAAGGAAACAACAAAACAAAACTTTTCCTGCATTTCGACTGCCTCCAAAAGCACAGCAAAGGCATCAGAAAATGTCTACTTCTCATTCAAGCCCTAACCCTAACCCTAGCTCGGGCACTTTCATTAAACCAATCAAAAACCTTGCCTTCACATGCTGTGTTCAAAAAGTTACCCGAATGGCTCCAAACTCATCAGAAACATTGAATGTAATGCTTTAAAGCACCTTCAGTGTATCTGCACTGAATCTGCTTGACATTTCCAGTATTTCTTGTTGGGTCAACTGCAGCTGGAATTCGGCGTGAAAAAAGTATGATTTGTGGCATACTGGGGTCAGCATCACAATTTCCACTAAAGTTTGGCTAAAAGTATCACATTACTTGGATTCCAATACAAAAACCGAAAGAGTTCAGCACGTGAAAAGTGTATTTGAAAATTTTGGCATTTTTTACCACTTTTGAGCGACAGCCGCGCGGCTTAGTAAAAATCGCAAATGTGGGCAAAAAATTGTCGTCAAGGAAACAACAAAACAACACTTTTCCTGCATTTCGACTGCCTCCAAAAGCACAGCAAAGGCATCAGAAAATGTCTACTTCTCATTCAAGCCCTAACCCTAACCCTAGCTCGGGCACTTTCATTAAACCAATCAAAAACCTTGCCTTCACATGCTGTGTTCAAAAAGTTACCCGAATGACTCCAAACTCATCAGAAACATTGAATGTAATGCTTTAAAGCACCTTCAGTGTATCTGCACTGAATCTGCTTGACATTTCCAGTATTTCTTGTTGGGTCAACTGCAGCTGGAATACGGCGTGAAAAAAGCATGATTTGTGGCATACTGGGGTCAGCATCACAATTTCCACTAACGTTTGGCTAAAAGTATCACTTTACTTGGATTCCAATACAAAAACCGAAAGAGTTCAGCACGTAAAAAGTGTATTTGAAAATTTTCGCATTTTTTACCACTTTTGAGCGACAGCCGCGCGGCTTAGCAAAAATCGCAAATGTGGACCAAAAGTTTTTGTCAAAGATACAACAAAACAACACTTTACCTGCATTTCGACTGCCTCCAAAAGCACAGCAAAGGCATCAGAAAATGTCTACTTCTCATTCAAGCCCTAACCTTAACCTTAGCTCGGGCACTTTCATTAAACCAATCAAAAACCTTGCCTTCACATGCTGTGTTCAAAAAGTTACCCGAATGACTCCAAACTCATCAGAAACATTGAATGTAATGCTTTAAAGCACCTTCAGTGTATCTGCACTGAATCTGCTTGACATTTCCAGTATTTCTTGTTGGGTCAACTGCAGCTGGAATTCGACGAGAAAAAAGTATGATTTGTGGCATACTGGGGTCAGCATCACAATTTCCACTAAAGTTTGGCTAAAAGTATCGCTTTACTTGGATTCCAATACAAAACCCGAAAGAGTTCAGCACGTGAAAAGTGTATTTGAAAATTTTGGCATTTTTTACCACTTTTGAGCGACAGCCGCGCGGCTTAGTAAAAATCGCAAATGTGGGCCAAAAGTTGTCGTCAAGGAAACAACAAAACAACACTTTTCCTGCATTTCGACTGCCTCCAAAAGCACAGCAAAGGCTGTGACATTTCCAGTATTTCTTGCTGGGTCAACTGCAGCTGGAATACGGCATGAAAAAAGCATGATTTGTGGCATACTGGGGTCAGCATCACAATTTCCACTAACGTTTGGCTAAAAGTATCACTTTACTTGGATTCCAATACAAGAACCGAAAGAGTTCAGCACGTAAAAAGTGTATTTGAAAATTTTGGCATTTTTTACCACTTTTGAGCGACAGCCGCGCGGCTTAGTAAAAATCGCAAATGTGGGCAAAAAATTGTCGTCAAGGAAACAACAAAACAACACTTTTCCTGCATTTCGACTGCCTCCAAAAGCACAGCAAAGGCATCAGAAAATGTCTACTTCTCATTCAAGCCCTAACCCTAACCCTAGCTCGGGCACTTTTATTAAACCAATCAAAAACCTTGCCTTCACATGCTGTGTTCAAAAAGTTACCCGAATGACTCCAAACTCATCAGAAACATTGAATGTAATGCTTTAAAGCACCTTCAGTGTATCTGCACTGAATCTGCTTGACATTTCCAGTATTTCTTGTTGGGTCAACTGCAGCTGGAATACGGCGTGAAAAAAGCATGATTTGTGGCATACTGGGGTCAGCATCACAATTTCCACTAACGTTTGGCTAAAAGTATCACTTTACTTGGATTCCAATACAAAAACCGAAAGAGTTCAGCACGTAAAAAGTGTATTTGAAAATTTTCGCATTTTTTACCACTTTTGAGCGACAGCCGCGCGGCTTAGCAAAAATCGCAAATGTGGACCAAAAGTTTTTGTCAAAGATACAACAAAACAACACTTTACCTGCATTTCGACTGCCTCCAAAAGCACAGCAAAGGCATCAGAAAATGTCTACTTCTCATTCAAGCCCTAACCTTAACCTTAGCTCGGGCACTTTCATTAAACCAATCAAAAACCTTGCCTTCACATGCTGTGTTCAAAAAGTTACCCGAATGACTCCAAACTCATCAGAAACATTGAATGTAATGCTTTAAAGCACCTTCAGTGTATCTGCACTGAATCTGCTTGACATTTCCAGTATTTCTTGTTGGGTCAACTGCAGCTGGAATTCGACGAGAAAAAAGTATGATTTGTGGCATACTGGGGTCAGCATCACAATTTCCACTAAAGTTTGGCTAAAAGTATCGCTTTACTTGGATTCCAATACAAAACCCGAAAGAGTTCAGCACGTGAAAAGTGTATTTGAAAATTTTGGCATTTTTTACCACTTTTGAGCGACAGCCGCGCGGCTTAGTAAAAATCGCAAATGTGGGCCAAAAGTTGTCGTCAAGGAAACAACAAAACAACACTTTTCCTGCATTTCGACTGCCTCCAAAAGCACAGCAAAGGCTGTGACATTTCCAGTATTTCTTGCTGGGTCAACTGCAGCTGGAATACGGCATGAAAAAAGCATGATTTGTGGCATACTGGGGTCAGCATCACAATTTCCACTAACGTTTGGCTAAAAGTATCACTTTACTTGGATTCCAATACAAGAACCGAAAGAGTTCAGCACGTAAAAAGTGTATTTGAAAATTTGGGCATTTTTTACCATTTTTGAACGACAGCCGAACGGCTTAGTAAAAATCGCAAATGTGGGCCAAAAGTTGTCGTCAAGGAAACAACAAAACAACACTTTTCCTGCATTTCGACTGCCTCAAAAAGCACAGCAAAGGCATCAGAAAATGTCTACTTCTCATTCAAGCCCTAACCCTAACCCTAGCTCGGGCACTTTCATTAAACCAATCAAAAACCTTGCCTTCACATGCTGTGTTCAAAAAGTTACCCGAATGACTCCAAACTCATCAGAAACATTGAATGTAATGCTTTAAAGCACCTTCAGTGTATCTGCACTGTATCTGCTTTACATTTCCAGTATTTCTTGTTGGGTCAACTGCAGCTGGAATTCGGCGTGAAAAAAGCATGATTTGTGGCATACTGGGGTCAGCATCACAATTTGCACTTATGTTTGGCTAAAAGTACCACTTTACTTGGATTCCAATACAAAAACCGAAAGAGTTCAGCACGTAAAAAGTGTATTTGAAAATTTTCGCATTTTTTACCACTTTTGAGCGACAGCTGTAGTAAAAATCACAAATGTGGGCCAAAAGTTGTTGTCAAAGATACAACAAAACAACACTTTTCCTGCATTTCGACTGCCTCCAAAAGCATAGCAAAGGCTGTGACATTTCCAGTATTTCTTGTTGGGTCAACTGCAGCTGGAATACGGCGTGAAAAAAGCATGATTTGTGGCATACTGGGGTCAGCATCACAATTTCCACTAACGTTTGGCTAAAAGTATCACTTTACTTGGATTCCAATACAAAAACCGAAAGAGTTCAGCACGTAAAAAGTGTATTTGAAAATTTTCGCATTTTTTACCACTTTTGAGCGACAGCCGCGCGGCTTAGCAAAAATCGCAAATGTGGACCAAAAGTTTTTGTCAAAGATACAACAAAACAACACTTTACCTGCATTTCGACTGCCTCCAAAAGCACAGCAAAGGCATCAGAAAATGTCTACTTCTCATTCAAGCCCTAACCTTAACCTTAGCTCGGGCACTTTCATTAAACCAATCAAAAACCTTGCCTTCACATGCTGTGTTCAAAAAGTTACCCGAATGACTCCAAACTCATCAGAAACATTGAATGTAATGCTTTAAAGCACCTTCAGTGTATCTGCACTGAATCTGCTTGACATTTCCAGTATTTCTTGTTGGGTCAACTGCAGCTGGAATTCGACGAGAAAAAAGTATGATTTGTGGCATACTGGGGTCAGCATCACAATTTCCACTAAAGTTTGGCTAAAAGTATCGCTTTACTTGGATTCCAATACAAAACCCGAAAGAGTTCAGCACGTGAAAAGTGTATTTGAAAATTTTGGCATTTTTTACCACTTTTGAGCGACAGCCGCGCGGCTTAGTAAAAATCGCAAATGTGGGCCAAAAGTTGTCGTCAAGGAAACAACAAAACAACACTTTTCCTGCATTTCGACTGCCTCCAAAAGCACAGCAAAGGCTGTGACATTTCCAGTATTTCTTGCTGGGTCAACTGCAGCTGGAATACGGCATGAAAAAAGCATGATTTGTGGCATACTGGGGTCAGCATCACAATTTCCACTAACGTTTGGCTAAAAGTATCACTTTACTTGGATTCCAATACAAGAACCGAAAGAGTTCAGCACGTAAAAAGTGTATTTGAAAATTTGGGCATTTTTTACCATTTTTGAACGACAGCCGAACGGCTTAGTAAAAATCGCAAATGTGGGCCAAAAGTTGTCGTCAAGGAAACAACAAAACAACACTTTTCCTGCATTTCGACTGCCTCAAAAAGCACAGCAAAGGCATCAGAAAATGTCTACTTCTCATTCAAGCCCTAACCCTAACCCTAGCTCGGGCACTTTCATTAAACCAATCAAAAACCTTGCCTTCACATGCTGTGTTCAAAAAGTTACCCGAATGACTCCAAACTCATCAGAAACATTGAATGTAATGCTTTAAAGCACCTTCAGTGTATCTGCACTGTATCTGCTTTACATTTCCAGTATTTCTTTTTGGGTCAACTGCAGCTGGAATATGGCGTGAAAAAAGTATGATTTGTGGCATACTGGGGTCAGCATCACAATTTCCACTAAAGTTTGGCTAAAAGTATCACTTTATTTGGATGCCAATTCAAAAACCGAAAGAGTTCAGCACGTGAAAAGTGTATTTGAAAATTTTCGCATTTTTTACCACTTTTGAGCGACAGCCGCGCGGCTTAGTAAAAATCGCAAATGTGGGCCAAAAGTTGTCGTCAAGGAAACAACAAAACAACACTTTTCCTGCATTTCGACTGCCTCCAAAAGCACAGCAAAGGCATCAGAAAATGTCTACTTCTCATTCAAGCCCTAACCCTAACCCTAGCTCAGGCACTTTCATTAAACCAATCAAAAACCTTGCCTTCACATGCTGTGTTCAAAAAGTTACCCGAATGACTCCAAACTCATCAGAAACATTGAATGTAATGCTTTAAAGCACCTTCAGTGTATCTGCACTGTATCTGCTTGACATTTCCAGTATTTCTTGTTGGGTCAACTGCAGCTGGAATACGGCGTGAAAAAAGTATGATATGTGGCATACTGGGGTCAGCATCACAATTTCCACTAACGTTTGGCTAAAAGTACCACTTTACTTGGATTCCAATACAAAAACCGAAAGAGTTCAGCACGTAAAAAGTGTATTTGAAAATTTTGGCATTTTTTACCATTTTTGAGCGAAAGCCGCGCGGCTTTGTAAAAATCGCAAATGTGGGCCAAAAGTTGTCGTCAAGGAAACAACAAAACAAAACTTTTCCTGCATTTCGACTGCCTCCAAAAGCACAGCAAAGGCATCAGAAAATGTCTACTTCTCATTCAAGCCCTAACCCTAACCCTAGCTCGGGCACTTTCATTAAACCAATCAAAAACCTTGCCTTCACATGCTGTGTTCAAAAAGTTACCCGAATGGCTCCAAACTCATCAGAAACATTGAATGTAATGCTTTAAAGCACCTTCAGTGTATCTGCACTGAATCTGCTTGACATTTCCAGTATTTCTTGTTGGGTCAACTGCAGCTGGAATTCGGCGTGAAAAAAGTATGATTTGTGGCATACTGGGGTCAGCATCACAATTTCCACTAAAGTTTGGCTAAAAGTATCACATTACTTGGATTCCAATACAAAAACCGAAAGAGTTCAGCACGTGAAAAGTGTATTTGAAAATTTTGGCATTTTTTACCACTTTTGAGCGACAGCCGCGCGGCTTAGTAAAAATCGCAAATGTGGGCAAAAAATTGTCGTCAAGGAAACAACAAAACAACACTTTTCCTGCATTTCGACTGCCTCCAAAAGCACAGCAAAGGCATCAGAAAATGTCTACTTCTCATTCAAGCCCTAACCCTAACCCTAGCTCGGGCACTTTCATTAAACCAATCAAAAACCTTGCCTTCACATGCTGTGTTCAAAAAGTTACCCGAATGACTCCAAACTCATCAGAAACATTGAATGTAATGCTTTAAAGCACCTTCAGTGTATCTGCACTGAATCTGCTTGACATTTCCAGTATTTCTTGTTGGGTCAACTGCAGCTGGAATACGGCGTGAAAAAAGCATGATTTGTGGCATACTGGGGTCAGCATCACAATTTCCACTAACGTTTGGCTAAAAGTATCACTTTACTTGGATTCCAATACAAAAACCGAAAGAGTTCAGCACGTAAAAAGTGTATTTGAAAATTTTCGCATTTTTTACCACTTTTGAGCGACAGCCGCGCGGCTTAGCAAAAATCGCAAATGTGGACCAAAAGTTTTTGTCAAAGATACAACAAAACAACACTTTACCTGCATTTCGACTGCCTCCAAAAGCACAGCAAAGGCATCAGAAAATGTCTACTTCTCATTCAAGCCCTAACCTTAACCTTAGCTCGGGCACTTTCATTAAACCAATCAAAAACCTTGCCTTCACATGCTGTGTTCAAAAAGTTACCCGAATGACTCCAAACTCATCAGAAACATTGAATGTAATGCTTTAAAGCACCTTCAGTGTATCTGCACTGAATCTGCTTGACATTTCCAGTATTTCTTGTTGGGTCAACTGCAGCTGGAATTCGACGAGAAAAAAGTATGATTTGTGGCATACTGGGGTCAGCATCACAATTTCCACTAAAGTTTGGCTAAAAGTATCGCTTTACTTGGATTCCAATACAAAACCCGAAAGAGTTCAGCACGTGAAAAGTGTATTTGAAAATTTTGGCATTTTTTACCACTTTTGAGCGACAGCCGCGCGGCTTAGTAAAAATCGCAAATGTGGGCCAAAAGTTGTCGTCAAGGAAACAACAAAACAACACTTTTCCTGCATTTCGACTGCCTCCAAAAGCACAGCAAAGGCTGTGACATTTCCAGTATTTCTTGCTGGGTCAACTGCAGCTGGAATACGGCATGAAAAAAGCATGATTTGTGGCATACTGGGGTCAGCATCACAATTTCCACTAACGTTTGGCTAAAAGTATCACTTTACTTGGATTCCAATACAAGAACCGAAAGAGTTCAGCACGTAAAAAGTGTATTTGAAAATTTGGGCATTTTTTACCATTTTTGAACGACAGCCGAACGGCTTAGTAAAAATCGCAAATGTGGGCCAAAAGTTGTCGTCAAGGAAACAACAAAACAACACTTTTCCTGCATTTCGACTGCCTCAAAAAGCACAGCAAAGGCATCAGAAAATGTCTACTTCTCATTCAAGCCCTAACCCTAACCCTAGCTCGGGCACTTTCATTAAACCAATCAAAAACCTTGCCTTCACATGCTGTGTTCAAAAAGTTACCCGAATGACTCCAAACTCATCAGAAACATTGAATGTAATGCTTTAAAGCACCTTCAGTGTATCTGCACTGTATCTGCTTTACATTTCCAGTATTTCTTTTTGGGTCAACTGCAGCTGGAATACGGCGTGAAAAAAGTATGATTTGTGGCATACTGGGGTCAGCATCACAATTTCCACTAACTTTGGCTAAAAGTATAAATTTACTTGGATTCCAATACAAAAACCGAAAGAGTTCAGCACGTAAAAAGTGTATTTGAAAATTTTGGCATTTTTTACCATTTTTGAGCGACAGCCGCGCGGCTTTGTAAAAATCGCAAATGTGGGCCAAAAGTTGTCGTCAAGGAAACAACAAAACAAAACTTTTCCTGCATTTCGACTGCCTCCAAAAGCACAGCAAAGGCATCAGAAAATGTCTACTTCTCATTCAAGCCCTAACCCTAACCCTAGCTCGGGCACTTTCATTAAACCAATCAAAAACCTTGCCTTCACATGCTGTGTTCAAAAAGTTACCCGAAAGACTCCAAACTCATCAGAAACATTGAATGTAATGCTTTAAAGCACCTTCAGTGTATCTGCACTAAATCTGCTTGACATTTCCAGTATTTCTTGTTGGGTCAACTGCAGCTGGAATTCGGCGTGAAAAAAGTATGATTTGTGGCATACTGGGGTCAGCATCACAATTTCCACTAAAGTTTGGCTAAAAGTATCACTTTACTTGGATTCCAATACAAAAACCGAAAGAGTTCAGCACGTGAAAAGTGTATTTGAAAATTTTGGCATTTTTTACCACTTTTGAGCGACAGCCGCGCGGCTTAGTAAAAATCGCAAATGTGGGCAAAAAATTGTCGTCAAGGAAACAACAAAACAACACTTTTCCTGCATTTCGACTGCCTCCAAAAGCACAGCAAAGGCATCAGAAAATGTCTACTTCTCATTCAAGCCCTAACCCTAACCCTAGCTCGGGCACTTTCATTAAACCAATCAAAAACCTTGCCTTCACATGCTGTGTTCAAAAAGTTACCCGAATGACTCCAAACTCATCAGAAACATTGAATGTAATGCTTTAAAGCACCTTCAGTGTATCTGCACTGAATCTGCTTGACATTTCCAGTATTTCTTGTTGGGTCAACTGCAGCTGGAATACGGCGTGAAAAAAGCATGATTTGTGGCATACTGGGGTCAGCATCACAATTTCCACTAACGTTTGGCTAAAAGTATCACTTTACTTGGATTCCAATACAAAAACCGAAAGAGTTCAGCACGTAAAAAGTGTATTTGAAAATTTTCGCATTTTTTACCACTTTTGAGCGACAGCCGCGCGGCTTAGCAAAAATCGCAAATGTGGACCAAAAGTTTTTGTCAAAGATACAACAAAACAACACTTTACCTGCATTTCGACTGCCTCCAAAAGCACAGCAAAGGCATCAGAAAATGTCGACTTCTCATTCAAGCCCTAACCTTAACCTTAGCTCGGGCACTTTCATTAAACCAATCAAAAACCTTGCCTTCACATGCTGTGTTCAAAAAGTTACCCGAATGACTCCAAACTCATCAGAAACATTGAATGTAATGCTTTAAAGCACCTTCAGTTTATCTGCACTGAATCTGCTTGACATTTCCAGTATTTCTTGTTGGGTCAACTGCAGCTGGAATTCGACGAGAAAAAAGTATGATTTGTGGCATACTGGGGTCAGCATCACAATTTCCACTAAAGTTTGGCTAAAAGTATCGCTTTACTTGGATTCCAATACAAAACCCGAAAGAGTTCAGCACGTGAAAAGTGTATTTGAAAATTTTGGCATTTTTTACCACTTTTGAGCGACAGCCGCGCGGCTTAGTAAAAATCGCAAATGTGGGCCAAAAGTTGTCGTCAAGGAAACAACAAAACAACACTTTTCCTGCATTTCGACTGCCTCCAAAAGCACAGCAAAGGCTGTGACATTTCCAGTATTTCTTGCTGGGTCAACTGCAGCTGGAATACGGCATGAAAAAAGCATGATTTGTGGCATACTGGGGTCAGCATCACAATTTCCACTAACGTTTGGCTAAAAGTATCACTTTACTTGGATTCCAATACAAGAACCGAAAGAGTTCAGCACGTAAAAAGTGTATTTGAAAATTTGGGCATTTTTTACCATTTTTGAACGACAGCCGAACGGCTTAGTAAAAATCGCAAATGTGGGCCAAAAGTTGTCGTCAAGGAAACAACAAAACAACACTTTTCCTGCATTTCGACTGCCTCAAAAAGCACAGCAAAGGCATCAGAAAATGTCTACTTCTCATTCAAGCCCTAACCCTAACCCTAGCTCGGGCACTTTCATTAAACCAATCAAAAACCTTGCCTTCACATGCTGTGTTCAAAAAGTTACCCGAATGACTCCAAACTCATCAGAAACATTGAATGTAATGCTTTAAAGCACCTTCAGTGTATCTGCACTGTATCTGCTTTACATTTCCAGTATTTCTTTTTGGGTCAACTGCAGCTGGAATACGGCGTGAAAAAAGTATGATTTGTGGCATACTGGGGTCAGCATCACAATTTCCACTAACTTTGGCTAAAAGTATCACTTTACTTGGATTCCAATACAAAAACCGAAAGAGTTCAGCACGTAAAAAGTGTATTTGAAAATTTTGGCATTTTTTACCATTTTTGAGCGACAGCCGCGCGGCTTTGTAAAAATCGCAAATGTGGGCCAAAAGTTGTCGTCAAGGAAACAACAAAACAAAACTTTTCCTGCATTTCGACTGCCTCCAAAAGCACAGCAAAGGCATCAGAAAATGTCTACTTCTCATTCAAGCCCTAACCCTAACCCTAGCTCGGGCACTTTCATTAAACCAATCAAAAACCTTGCCTTCACATGCTGTGTTCAAAAAGTTACCCGAAAGACTCCAAACTCATCAGAAACATTGAATGTAATGCTTTAAAGCACCTTCAGTGTATCTGCACTGAATCTGCTTGACATTTCCAGTATTTCTTGTTGGGTCAACTGCAGCTGGAATTCGGCGTGAAAAAAGTATGATTTGTGGCATACTGGGGTCAGCATCACAATTTCCACTAAAGTTTGGCTAAAAGTATCACATTACTTGGATTCCAATACAAAAACCGAAAGAGTTCAGCACGTGAAAAGTGTATTTGAAAATTTTGGCATTTTTTACCACTTTTGAGCGACAGCCGCGCGGCTTAGTAAAAATCGCAAATGTGGGCAAAAAATTGTCGTCAAGGAAACAACAAAACAACACTTTTCCTGCATTTCGACTGCCTCCAAAAGCACAGCAAAGGCATCAGAAAATGTCTACTTCTCATTCAAGCCCTAACCCTAACCCTAGCTCGGGCACTTTCATTAAACCAATCAAAAACCTTGCCTTCACATGCTGTGTTCAAAAAGTTACCCGAATGACTCCAAACTCATCAGAAACATTGAATGTAATGCTTTAAAGCACCTTCAGTGTATCTGCACTGAATCTGCTTGACATTTCCAGTATTTCTTGTTGGGTCAACTGCAGCTGGAATACGGCGTGAAAAAAGCATGATTTGTGGCATACTGGGGTCAGCATCACAATTTCCACTAACGTTTGGCTAAAAGTATCACTTTACTTGGATTCCAATACAAAAACCGAAAGAGTTCAGCACGTAAAAAGTGTATTTGAAAATTTTCGCATTTTTTACCACTTTTGAGCGACAGCCGCGCGGCTTAGCAAAAATCGCAAATGTGGACCAAAAGTTTTTGTCAAAGATACAACAAAACAACACTTTACCTGCATTTCGACTGCCTCCAAAAGCACAGCAAAGGCATCAGAAAATGTCTACTTCTCATTCAAGCCCTAACCTTAACCTTAGCTCGGGCACTTTCATTAAACCAATCAAAAACCTTGCCTTCACATGCTGTGTTCAAAAAGTTACCCGAATGACTCCAAACTCATCAGAAACATTGAATGTAATGCTTTAAAGCACCTTCAGTGTATCTGCACTGAATCTGCTTGACATTTCCAGTATTTCTTGTTGGGTCAACTGCAGCTGGAATTCGACGAGAAAAAAGTATGATTTGTGGCATACTGGGGTCAGCATCACAATTTCCACTAACGTTTGGCTAAAAGTATCGCTTTACTTGGATTCCAATACAAAACCCGAAAGAGTTCAGCACGTGAAAAGTGTATTTGAAAATTTTGGCATTTTTTACCACTTTTGAGCGACAGCCGCGCGGCTTAGTAAAAATCGCAAATGTGGGCCAAAAGTTGTCGTCAAGGAAACAACAAAACAACACTTTTCCTGCATTTCGACTGCCTCCAAAAGCACAGCAAAGGCTGTGACATTTCCAGTATTTCTTGCTGGGTCAACTGCAGCTGGAATACGGCATGAAAAAAGCATGATTTGTGGCATACTGGGGTCAGCATCACAATTTCCACTAACGTTTGGCTAAAAGTATCACTTTACTTGGATTCCAATACAAGAACCGAAAGAGTTCAGCACGTAAAAAGTGTATTTGAAAATTTGGGCATTTTTTACCATTTTTGAACGACAGCCGAACGGCTTAGTAAAAATCGCAAATGTGGGCCAAAAGTTGTCGTCAAGGAAACAACAAAACAACACTTTTCCTGCATTTCGACTGCCTCAAAAAGCACAGCAAAGGCATCAGAAAATGTCTACTTCTCATTCAAGCCCTAACCCTAACCCTAGCTCGGGCACTTTCATTAAACCAATCAAAAACCTTGCCTTCACATGCTGTGTTCAAAAAGTTACCCGAATGACTCCAAACTCATCAGAAACATTGAATGTAATGCTTTAAAGCACCTTCAGTGTATCTGCACTGTATCTGCTTTACATTTCCAGTATTTCTTTTTGGGTCAACTGCAGCTGGAATACGGCGTGAAAAAAGTATGATTTGTGGCATACTGGGGTCAGCATCACAATTTCCACTAACTTTGGCTAAAAGTATCACTTTACTTGGATTCCAATACAAAAACCGAAAGAGTTCAGCACGTAAAAAGTGTATTTGAAAATTTTGGCATTTTTTACCATTTTTGAGCGACAGCCGCGCGGCTTTGTAAAAATCGCAAATGTGGGCCAAAAGTTGTCGTCAAGGAAACAACAAAACAAAACTTTTCCTGCATTTCGACTGCCTCCAAAAGCACAGCAAAGGCATCAGAAAATGTCTACTTCTCATTCAAGCCCTAACCCTAACCCTAGCTCGGGCACTTTCATTAAACCAATCAAAAACCTTGCCTTCACATGCTGTGTTCAAAAAGTTACCCGAAAGACTCCAAACTCATCAGAAACATTGAATGTAATGCTTTAAAGCACCTTCAGTGTATCTGCACTGAATCTGCTTGACATTTCCAGTATTTCTTGTTGGGTCAACTGCAGCTGGAATTCGGCGTGAAAAAAGTATGATTTGTGGCATACTGGGGTCAGCATCACAATTTCCACTAAAGTTTGGCTAAAAGTATCACATTACTTGGATTCCAATACAAAAACCGAAAGAGTTCAGCACGTGAAAAGTGTATTTGAAAATTTTGGCATTTTTTACCACTTTTGAGCGACAGCCGCGCGGCTTAGTAAAAATCGCAAATGTGGGCAAAAAATTGTCGTCAAGGAAACAACAAAACAACACTTTTCCTGCATTTCGACTGCCTCCAAAAGCACAGCAAAGGCATCAGAAAATGTCTACTTCTCATTCAAGCCCTAACCCTAACCCTAGCTCGGGCACTTTCATTAAACCAATCAAAAACCTTGCCTTCACATGCTGTGTTCAAAAAGTTACCCGAATGACTCCAAACTCATCAGAAACATTGAATGTAATGCTTTAAAGCACCTTCAGTGTATCTGCACTGAATCTGCTTGACATTTCCAGTATTTCTTGTTGGGTCAACTGCAGCTGGAATACGGCGTGAAAAAAGCATGATTTGTGGCATACTGGGGTCAGCATCACAATTTCCACTAACGTTTGGCTAAAAGTATCACTTTACTTGGATTCCAATACAAAAACCGAAAGAGTTCAGCACGTAAAAAGTGTATTTGAAAATTTTCGCATTTTTTACCACTTTTGAGCGACAGCCGCGCGGCTTAGCAAAAATCGCAAATGTGGACCAAAAGTTTTTGTCAAAGATACAACAAAACAACACTTTACCTGCATTTCGACTGCCTCCAAAAGCACAGCAAAGGCATCAGAAAATGTCTACTTCTCATTCAAGCCCTAACCTTAACCTTAGCTCGGGCACTTTCATTAAACCAATCAAAAACCTTGCCTTCACATGCTGTGTTCAAAAAGTTACCCGAATGACTCCAAACTCATCAGAAACATTGAATGTAATGCTTTAAAGCACCTTCAGTGTATCTGCACTGAATCTGCTTGACATTTCCAGTATTTCTTGTTGGGTCAACTGCAGCTGGAATTCGACGAGAAAAAAGTATGATTTGTGGCATACTGGGGTCAGCATCACAATTTCCACTAAAGTTTGGCTAAAAGTATCGCTTTACTTGGATTCCAATACAAAACCCGAAAGAGTTCAGCACGTGAAAAGTGTATTTGAAAATTTTGGCATTTTTTACCACTTTTGAGCGACAGCCGCGCGGCTTAGTAAAAATCGCAAATGTGGGCCAAAAGTTGTCGTCAAGGAAACAACAAAACAACACTTTTCCTGCATTTCGACTGCCTCCAAAAGCACAGCAAAGGCTGTGACATTTCCAGTATTTCTTGCTGGGTCAACTGCAGCTGGAATACGGCATGAAAAAAGCATGATTTGTGGCATACTGGGGTCAGCATCACAATTTCCACTAACGTTTGGCTAAAAGTATCACTTTACTTGGATTCCAATACAAGAACCGAAAGAGTTCAGCACGTAAAAAGTGTATTTGAAAATTTGGGCATTTTTTACCATTTTTGAACGACAGCCGAACGGCTTAGTAAAAATCGCAAATGTGGGCCAAAAGTTGTCGTCAAGGAAACAACAAAACAACACTTTTCCTGCATTTCGACTGCCTCAAAAAGCACAGCAAAGGCATCAGAAAATGTCTACTTCTCATTCAAGCCCTAACCCTAACCCTAGCTCGGGCACTTTCATTAAACCAATCAAAAACCTTGCCTTCACATGCTGTGTTCAAAAAGTTACCCGAATGACTCCAAACTCATCAGAAACATTGAATGTAATGCTTTAAAGCACCTTCAGTGTATCTGCACTGTATCTGCTTTACATTTCCAGTATTTCTTTTTGGGTCAACTGCAGCTGGAATACGGCGTGAAAAAAGTATGATTTGTGGCATACTGGGGTCAGCATCACAATTTCCACTAACTTTGGCTAAAAGTATCACTTTACTTGGATTCCAATACAAAAACCGAAAGAGTTCAGCACGTAAAAAGTGTATTTGAAAATTTTGGCATTTTTTACCATTTTTGAGCGACAGCCGCGCGGCTTTGTAAAAATCGCAAATGTGGGCCAAAAGTTGTCGTCAAGGAAACAACAAAACAAAACTTTTCCTGCATTTCGACTGCCTCCAAAAGCACAGCAAAGGCATCAGAAAATGTCTACTTCTCATTCAAGCCCTAACCCTAACCCTAGCTCGGGCACTTTCATTAAACCAATCAAAAACCTTGCCTTCACATGCTGTGTTCAAAAAGTTACCCGAAAGACTCCAAACTCATCAGAAACATTGAATGTAATGCTTTAAAGCACCTTCAGTGTATCTGCACTAAATCTGCTTGACATTTCCAGTATTTCTTGTTGGGTCAACTGCAGGTGGAATTCGGCGTGAAAAAAGTATGATTTGTGGCATACTGGGGTCAGCATCACAATTTCCACTAAAGTTTGGCTAAAAGTATCACTTTACTTGGATTCCAATACAAAAACCGAAAGAGTTCAGCACGTGAAAAGTGTATTTGAAAATTTTGGCATTTTTTACCACTTTTGAGCGACAGCCGCGCGGCTTAGTAAAAATCGCAAATGTGGGCAAAAAATTGTCGTCAAGGAAACAACAAAACAACACTTTTCCTGCATTTCGACTGCCTCCAAAAGCACAGCAAAGGCATCAGAAAATGTCTACTTCTCATTCAAGCCCTAACCCTAACCCTAGCTCGGGCACTTTCATTAAACCAATCAAAAACCTTGCCTTCACATGCTGTGTTCAAAAAGTTACCCGAATGACTCCAAACTCATCAGAAACATTGAATGTAATGCTTTAAAGCACCTTCAGTGTATCTGCACTGAATCTGCTTGACATTTCCAGTATTTCTTGTTGGGTCAACTGCAGCTGGAATACGGCGTGAAAAAAGCATGATTTGTGGCATACTGGGGTCAGCATCACAATTTCCACTAACGTTTGGCTAAAAGTATCACTTTACTTGGATTCCAATACAAAAACCGAAAGAGTTCAGCACGTAAAAAGTGTATTTGAAAATTTTCGCATTTTTTACCACTTTTGAGCGACAGCCGCGCGGCTTAGCAAAAATCGCAAATGTGGACCAAAAGTTTTTGTCAAAGATACAACAAAACAACACTTTACCTGCATTTCGACTGCCTCCAAAAGCACAGCAAAGGCATCAGAAAATGTCTACTTCTCATTCAAGCCCTAACCTTAACCTTAGCTCGGGCACTTTCATTAAACCAATCAAAAACCTTGCCTTCACATGCTGTGTTCAAAAAGTTACCCGAATGACTCCAAACTCATCAGAAACATTGAATGTAATGCTTTAAAGCACCTTCAGTGTATCTGCACTGAATCTGCTTGACATTTCCAGTATTTCTTGTTGGGTCAACTGCAGCTGGAATTCGACGAGAAAAAAGTATGATTTGTGGCATACTGGGGTCAGCATCACAATTTCCACTAAAGTTTGGCTAAAAGTATCGCTTTACTTGGATTCCAATACAAAACCCGAAAGAGTTCAGCACGTGAAAAGTGTATTTGAAAATTTTGGCATTTTTTACCACTTTTGAGCGACAGCCGCGCGGCTTAGTAAAAATCGCAAATGTGGGCCAAAAGTTGTCGTCAAGGAAACAACAAAACAACACTTTTCCTGCATTTCGACTGCCTCCAAAAGCACAGCAAAGGCTGTGACATTTCCAGTATTTCTTGCTGGGTCAACTGCAGCTGGAATACGGCATGAAAAAAGCATGATTTGTGGCATACTGGGGTCAGCATCACAATTTCCACTAACGTTTGGCTAAAAGTATCACTTTACTTGGATTCCAATACAAGAACCGAAAGAGTTCAGCACGTAAAAAGTGTATTTGAAAATTTGGGCATTTTTTACCATTTTTGAACGACAGCCGAACGGCTTAGTAAAAATCGCAAATGTGGGCCAAAAGTTGTCGTCAAGGAAACAACAAAACAACACTTTTCCTGCATTTCGACTGCCTCAAAAAGCACAGCAAAGGCATCAGAAAATGTCTACTTCTCATTCAAGCCCTAACCCTAACCCTAGCTCGGGCACTTTCATTAAACCAATCAAAAACCTTGCCTTCACATGCTGTGTTCAAAAAGTTACCCGAATGACTCCAAACTCATCAGAAACATTGAATGTAATGCTTTAAAGCACCTTCAGTGTATCTGCACTGTATCTGCTTTACATTTCCAGTATTTCTTTTTGGGTCAACTGCAGCTGGAATACGGCGTGAAAAAAGTATGATTTGTGGCATACTGGGGTCAGCATCACAATTTCCACTAACTTTGGCTAAAAGTATCACTTTACTTGGATTCCAATACAAAAACCGAAAGAGTTCAGCACGTGAAAAGTGTATTTGAAAATTTTGGCATTTTTTACCACTTTTGAGCGACAGCCGCGCGGCTTAGTAAAAATCGCAAATGTGGGCAAAAAATTGTCGTCAAGGAAACAACAAAACAACACTTTTCCTGCATTTCGACTGCCTCCAAAAGCACAGCAAAGGCATCAGAAAATGTCTACTTCTCATTCAAGCCCTAACCCTAACCCTAGCTCGGGCACTTTCATTAAACCAATCAAAAACCTTGCCTTCACATGCTGTGTTCAAAAAGTTACCCGAATGACTCCAAACTCATCAGAAACATTGAATGTAATGCTTTAAAGCACCTTCAGTGTATCTGCACTGAATCTGCTTGACATTTCCAGTATTTCTTGTTGGGTCAACTGCAGCTGGAATACGGCGTGAAAAAAGCATGATTTGTGGCATACTGGGGTCAGCATCACAATTTCCACTAACGTTTGGCTAAAAGTATCACTTTACTTGGATTCCAATACAAAAACCGAAAGAGTTCAGCACGTAAAAAGTGTATTTGAAAATTTTCGCATTTTTTACCACTTTTGAGCGACAGCCGCGCGGCTTAGCAAAAATCGCAAATGTGGACCAAAAGTTTTTGTCAAAGATACAACAAAACAACACTTTACCTGCATTTCGACTGCCTCCAAAAGCACAGCAAAGGCATCAGAAAATGTCTACTTCTCATTCAAGCCCTAACCTTAACCTTAGTTCGGGCACTTTCATTAAACCAATCAAAAACCTTGCCTTCACATGCTGTGTTCAAAAAGTTACCCGAATGACTCCAAACTCATCAGAAACATTGAATGTAATGCTTTAAAGCACCTTCAGTGTATCTGCACTGAATCTGCTTGACATTTCCAGTATTTCTTGTTGGGTCAACTGCAGCTGGAATTCGACGAGAAAAAAGTATGATTTGTGGCATACTGGGGTCAGCATCACAATTTCCACTAAAGTTTGGCTAAAAGTATCGCTTTACTTGGATTCCAATACAAAACCCGAAAGAGTTCAGCACGTGAAAAGTGTATTTGAAAATTTTGGCATTTTTTACCACTTTTGAGCGACAGCCGCGCGGCTTAGTAAAAATCGCTAATGTGGGCCAAAAGTTGTCGTCAAGGAAACAACAAAACAACACTTTTCCTGCATTTCGACTGCCTCCAAAAGCACAGCAAAGGCTGTGACATTTCCAGTATTTCTTGCTGGGTCAACTGCAGCTGGAATACGGCATGAAAAAAGCATGATTTGTGGCATACTGGGGTCAGCATCACAATTTCCACTAACGTTTGGCTAAAAGTATCACTTTACTTGGATTCCAATACAAGAACCGAAAGAGTTCAGCACGTAAAAAGTGTATTTGAAAATTTGGGCATTTTTTACCATTTTTGAACGACAGCCGAACGGCTTAGTAAAAATCGCAAATGTGGGCCAAAAGTTGTCGTCAAGGAAACAACAAAACAACACTTTTCCTGCATTTCGACTGCCTCAAAAAGCACAGCAAAGGCATCAGAAAATGTCTACTTCTCATTCAAGCCCTAACCCTAACCCTAGCTCGGGCACTTTCATTAAACCAATCAAAAACCTTGCCTTCACATGCTGTGTTCAAAAAGTTACCCGAATGACTCCAAACTCATCAGAAACATTGAATGTAATGCTTTAAAGCACCTTCAGTGTATCTGCACTGTATCTGCTTTACATTTCCAGTATTTCTTTTTGGGTCAACTGCAGCTGGAATACGGCGTGAAAAAAGTATGATTTGTGGCATACTGGGGTCAGCATCACAATTTCCACTAACTTTGGCTAAAAGTATCACTTTACTTGGATTCCAATACAAAAACCGAAAGAGTTCAGCACGTAAAAAGTGTATTTGAAAATTTTGGCATTTTTTACCATTTTTGAGCGACAGCAGCGCGGCTTTGTAAAAATCGCAAATGTGGGCCAAAAGTTGTCGTCAAGGAAACAACAAAACAAAACTTTTCCTGCATTTCGACTGCCTCCAAAAGCACAGCAAAGGCATCAGAAAATGTCTACTTCTCATTCAAGCCCTAACCCTAACCCTAGCTCGGGCACTTTCATTAAACCAATCAAAAACCTTGCCTTCACATGCTGTGTTCAAAAAGTTACCCGAAAGACTCCAAACTCATCAGAAACATTGAATGTAATGCTTTAAAGCACCTTCAGTGTATCTGCACTAAATCTGCTTGACATTTCCAGTATTTCTTGTTGGGTCAACTGCAGCTGGAATTCGGCGTGAAAAAAGTATGATTTGTGGCATACTGGGGTCAGCATCACAATTTCCACTAAAGTTTGGCTAAAAGTATCACTTTACTTGGATTCCAATACAAAAACCGAAAGAGTTCAGCACGTGAAAAGTGTATTTGAAAATTTTGGCATTTTTTACCACTTTTGAGCGACAGCCGCGCGGCTTAGTAAAAATCGCAAATGTGGGCAAAAAATTGTCGTCAAGGAAACAACAAAACAACACTTTTCCTGCATTTCGACTGCCTCCAAAAGCACAGCAAAGGCATCAGAAAATGTCTACTTCTCATTCAAGCCCTAACCCTAACCCTAGCTCGGGCACTTTCATTAAACCAATCAAAAACCTTGCCTTCACATGCTGTGTTCAAAAAGTTACCCGAATGACTCCAAACTCATCAGAAACATTGAATGTAATGCTTTAAAGCACCTTCAGTGTATCTGCACTGAATCTGCTTGACATTTCCAGTATTTCTTGTTGGGTCAACTGCAGCTGGAATACGGCGTGAAAAAAGCATGATTTGTGGCATACTGGGGTCAGCATCACAATTTCCACTAACGTTTGGCTAAAAGTATCACTTTACTTGGATTCCAATACAAAAACCGAAAGAGTTCAGCACGTAAAAAGTGTATTTGAAAATTTTCGCATTTTTTACCACTTTTGAGCGACAGCCGCGCGGCTTAGCAAAAATCGCAAATGTGGACCAAAAGTTGTTGTCAAAGATACAACAAAACAACACTTTACCTGCATTTCGACTGCCTCCAAAAGCACAGCAAAGGAATCAGAAAATGTCTACTTCTCATTCAAGCCCTAACCTTAACCTTAGCTCGGGCACTTTCATTAAACCAATCAAAAACCTTGCCTTCACATGCTGTGTTCAAAAAGTTACCCGAATGACTCCAAACTCATCAGAAACATTGAATGTAATGCTTTAAAGCACCTTCAGTGTATCTGCACTGAATCTGCTTGACATTTCCAGTATTTCTTGTTGGGTCAACTGCAGCTGGAATTCGACGAGAAAAAAGTATGATTTGTGGCATACTGGGGTCAGCATCACAATTTCCACTAAAGTTTGGCTAAAAGTATCGCTTTACTTGGATTCCAATACAAAACCCGAAAGAGTTCAGCACGTGAAAAGTGTATTTGAAAATTTTGGCATTTTTTACCACTTTTGAGCGACAGCCGCGCGGCTTAGTAAAAATCGCAAATGTGGGCCAAAAGTTGTCGTCAAGGAAACAACAAAACAACACTTTTCCTGCATTTCGACTGCCTCCAAAAGCACAGCAAAGGCTGTGACATTTCCAGTATTTCTTGCTGGGTCAACTGCAGCTGGAATACGGCATGAAAAAAGCATGATTTGTGGCATACTGGGGTCAGCATCACAATTTCCACTAACGTTTGGCTAAAAGTATCACTTTACTTGGATTCCAATACAAGAACCGAAAGAGTTCAGCACGTAAAAAGTGTATTTGAAAATTTGGGCATTTTTTACCATTTTTGAACGACAGCCGAACGGCTTAGTAAAAATCGCAAATGTGGGCCAAAAGTTGTCGTCAAGGAAACAACAAAACAACACTTTTCCTGCATTTCGACTGCCTCAAAAAGCACAGCAAAGGCATCAGAAAATGTCTACTTCTCATTCAAGCCCTAACCCTAACCCTAGCTCGGGCACTTTCATTAAACCAATCAAAAACCTTGCCTTCACATGCTGTGTTCAAAAAGTTACCCGAATGACTCCAAACTCATCAGAAACATTGAATGTAATGCTTTAAAGCACCTTCAGTGTATCTGCACTGTATCTGCTTTACATTTCCAGTATTTCTTTTTGGGTCAACTGCAGCTGGAATATGGCGTGAAAAAAGTATGATTTGTGGCATACTGGGGTCAGCATCACAATTTCCACTAAAGTTTGGCTAAAAGTATCACTTTATTTGGATGCCAATTCAAAAACCGAAAGAGTTCAGCACGTGAAAAGTGTATTTGAAAATTTTGGCATTTTTTACCACTTTTGAGCGACAGCCGCGCGGCTTAGTAAAAATCGCAAATGTGGGCCAAAAGTTGTCGTCAAGGAAACAACAAAACAACACTTTTCCTGCATTTCGACTGCCTCCAAAAGCACAGCAAAGGCATCAGAAAATGTCTACTTCTCATTCAAGCCCTAACCCTAACCCTAGCTCAGGCACTTTCATTAAACCAATCAAAAACCTTGCCTTCACATGCTGTGTTCAAAAAGTTACCCGAATGACTCCAAACTCATCAGAAACATTGAATGTAATGCTTTAAAGCACCTTCAGTGTATCTGCACTGTATCTGCTTGACATTTCCAGTATTTCTTGTTGGGTCAACTGCAGCTGGAATACGGCGTGAAAAAAGTATGATTTGTGGCATACTGGGGTCAGCATCACAATTTCCACTAACGTTTGGCTAAAAGTATCACATTACTTGGATTCCAATACAAAAACCGAAAGAGTTCAGCACGTGAAAAGTGTATTTGAAAATTTTCGCATTTTTTACCACTTTTGAGCGACAGCCGCGCGGCTTAGTAAAAATCGCAAATGTGGGCAAAAAATTGTCGTCAAGGAAACAACAAAACAACACTTTTCCTGCATTTCGACTGCCTCCAAAAGCACAGCAAAGGCATCAGAAAATGTCTACTTCTCATTCAAGCCCTAACCCTAACCCTAGCTCGGGCACTTTCATTAAACCAATCAAAAACCTTGCCTTCACATGCTGTGTTCAAAAAGTTACCCGAATGACTCCAAACTCATCAGAAACATTGAATGTAATGCTTTAAAGCACCTTCAGTGTATCTGCACTGAATCTGCTTGACATTTCCAGTATTTCTTGTTGGGTCAACTGCAGCTGGAATACGGCGTGAAAAAAGCATGATTTGTGGCATACTGGGGTCAGCATCACAATTTCCACTAACGTTTGGCTAAAAGTATCACTTTACTTGGATTCCAATACAAAAACCGAAAGAGTTCAGCACGTAAAAAGTGTATTTGAAAATTTTCGCATTTTTTACCACTTTTGAGCGACAGCCGCGCGGCTTAGCAAAAATCGCAAATGTGGACCAAAAGTTGTTGTCAAAGATACAACAAAACAACACTTTACCTGCATTTCGACTGCCTCCAAAAGCACAGCAAAGGCATCAGAAAATGTCTACTTCTCATTCAAGCCCTAACCTTAACCTTAGCTCGGGCACTTTCATTAAACCAATCAAAAACCTTGCCTTCACATGCTGTGTTCAAAAAGTTACCCGAATGACTCCAAACTCATCAGAAACATTGAATGTAATGCTTTAAAGCACCTTCAGTGTATCTGCACTGAATCTGCTTGACATTTCCAGTATTTCTTGTTGGGTCAACTGCAGCTGGAATTCGACGAGAAAAAAGTATGATTTGTGGCATACTGGGGTCAGCATCACAATTTCCACTAACGTTTGGCTAAAAGTATCGCTTTACTTGGATTCCAATACAAAACCCGAAAGAGTTCAGCACGTGAAAAGTGTATTTGAAAATTTTGGCATTTTTTACCACTTTTGAGCGACAGCCGCGCGGCTTAGTAAAAATCGCAAATGTGGGCCAAAAGTTGTCGTCAAGGAAACAACAAAACAACACTTTTCCTGCATTTCGACTGCCTCCAAAAGCACAGCAAAGGCTGTGACATTTCCAGTATTTCTTGCTGGGTCAACTGCAGCTGGAATACGGCATGAAAAAAGCATGATTTGTGGCATACTGGGGTCAGCATCACAATTTCCACTAACGTTTGGCTAAAAGTATCACTTTACTTGGATTCCAATACAAGAACCGAAAGAGTTCAGCACGTAAAAAGTGTATTTGAAAATTTGGGCATTTTTTACCATTTTTGAACGACAGCCGAACGGCTTTGTAAAAATCGCAAATGTGGGCCAAAAGTTGTCGTCAAGGAAACAACAAAACAAAACTTTTCCTGCATTTCGACTGCCTCCAAAAGCACAGCAAAGGCATCAGAAAATGTCTACTTCTCATTCAAGCCCTAACCCTAACCCTAGCTCGGGCACTTTCATTAAACCAATCAAAAACCTTGCCTTCACATGCTGTGTTCAAAAAGTTACCCGAAAGACTCCAAACTCATCAGAAACATTGAATGTAATGCTTTAAAGCACCTTCAGTGTATCTGCACTAAATCTGCTTGACATTTCCAGTATTTCTTGTTGGGTCAACTGCAGCTGGAATTCGGCGTGAAAAAAGTATGATTTGTGGCATACTGGGGTCAGCATCACAATTTCCACTAAAGTTTGGCTAAAAGTATCACTTTACTTGGATTCCAATACAAAAACCGAAAGAGTTCAGCACGTGAAAAGTGTATTTGAAAATTTTGGCATTTTTTACCACTTTTGAGCGACAGCCGCGCGGCTTAGTAAAAATCGCAAATGTGGGCAAAAAATTGTCGTCAAGGAAACAACAAAACAACACTTTTCCTGCATTTCGACTGCCTCCAAAAGCACAGCAAAGGCATCAGAAAATGTCTACTTCTCATTCAAGCCCTAACCCTAACCCTAGCTCAGGCACTTTCATTAAACCAATCAAAAACCTTGCCTTCACATGCTGTGTTCAAAAAGTTACCCGAATGACTCCAAACTCATCAGAAACATTGAATGTAATGCTTTAAAGCACCTTCAGTGTATCTGCACTGAATCTGCTTGACATTTCCAGTATTTCTTGTTGGGTCAACTGCAGCTGGAATACGGCGTGAAAAAAGCATGATTTGTGGCATACTGGGGTCAGCATCACAATTTCCACTAACGTTTGGCTAAAAGTATCACTTTACTTGGATTCCAATACAAAAACCGAAAGAGTTCAGCACGTAAAAAGTGTATTTGAAAATTTTCGCATTTTTTACCACTTTTGAGCGACAGCCGCGCGGCTTAGCAAAAATCGCAAATGTGGACCAAAAGTTGTTGTCAAAGATACAACAAAACAACACTTTACCTGCATTTCGACTGCCTCCAAAAGCACAGCAAAGGAATCAGAAAATGTCTACTTCTCATTCAAGCCCTAACCTTAACCTTAGCTCGGGCACTTTCATTAAACCAATCAAAAACCTTGCCTTCACATGCTGTGTTCAAAAAGTTACCCGAATGGCTCCAAACTCATCAGAAACATTGAATGTAATGCTTTAAAGCACCTTCAGTGTATCTGCACTGAATCTGCTTGACATTTCCAGTATTTCTTGTTGGGTCAACTGCAGCTGGAATTCGGCGTGAAAAAAGTATGATTTGTGGCATACTGGGGTCAGCATCACAATTTCCACTAAAGTTTGGCTAAAAGTATCACATTACTTGGATTCCAATACAAAAACCGAAAGAGTTCAGCACGTGAAAAGTGTATTTGAAAATTTTGGCATTTTTTACCACTTTTGAGCGACAGCCGCGCGGCTTAGTAAAAATCGCAAATGTGGGCAAAAAATTGTCGTCAAGGAAACAACAAAACAACACTTTTCCTGCATTTCGACTGCCTCCAAAAGCACAGCAAAGGCATCAGAAAATGTCTACTTCTCATTCAAGCCCTAACCCTAACCCTAGCTCGGGCACTTTCATTAAACCAATCAAAAACCTTGCCTTCACATGCTGTGTTCAAAAAGTTACCCGAATGACTCCAAACTCATCAGAAACATTGAATGTAATGCTTTAAAGCACCTTCAGTGTATCTGCACTGAATCTGCTTGACATTTCCAGTATTTCTTGTTGGGTCAACTGCAGCTGGAATACGGCGTGAAAAAAGCATGATTTGTGGCATACTGGGGTCAGCATCACAATTTCCACTAACGTTTGGCTAAAAGTATCACTTTACTTGGATTCCAATACAAAAACCGAAAGAGTTCAGCACGTAAAAAGTGTATTTGAAAATTTTCGCATTTTTTACCACTTTTGAGCGACAGCCGCGCGGCTTAGCAAAAATCGCAAATGTGGACCAAAAGTTGTTGTCAAAGATACAACAAAACAACACTTTACCTGCATTTCGACTGCCTCCAAAAGCACAGCAAAGGCATCAGAAAATGTCTACTTCTCATTCAAGCCCTAACCTTAACCTTAGCTCGGGCACTTTCATTAAACCAATCAAAAACCTTGCCTTCACATGCTGTGTTCAAAAAGTTACCCGAATGACTCCAAACTCATCAGAAACATTGAATGTAATGCTTTAAAGCACCTTCAGTGTATCTGCACTGAATCTGCTTGACATTTCCAGTATTTCTTGTTGGGTCAACTGCAGCTGGAATTCGACGAGAAAAAAGTATGATTTGTGGCATACTGGGGTCAGCATCACAATTTCCACTAAAGTTTGGCTAAAAGTATCGCTTTACTTGGATTCCAATACAAAACCCGAAAGAGTTCAGCACGTGAAAAGTGTATTTGAAAATTTTGGCATTTTTTACCACTTTTGAGCGACAGCCGCGCGGCTTAGTAAAAATCGCAAATGTGGGCCAAAAGTTGTCGTCAAGGAAACAACAAAACAACACTTTTCCTGCATTTCGACTGCCTCCAAAAGCACAGCAAAGGCTGTGACATTTCCAGTATTTCTTGCTGGGTCAACTGCAGCTGGAATACGGCATGAAAAAAGCATGATTTGTGGCATACTGGGGTCAGCATCACAATTTCCACTAACGTTTGGCTAAAAGTATCACTTTACTTGGATTCCAATACAAGAACCGAAAGAGTTCAGCACGTAAAAAGTGTATTTGAAAATTTGGGCATTTTTTACCATTTTTGAGCGACAGCCGCGCGGCTTTGTAAAAATCGCAAATGTGGGCCAAAAGTTGTCGTCAAGGAAACAACAAAACAACACTTTTCCTGCATTTCGACTGCCTCAAAAAGCACAGCAAAGGCATCAGAAAATGTCTACTTCTCATTCAAGCCCTAACCCTAACCCTAGCTCGGGCACTTTCATTAAACCAATCAAAAACCTTGCCTTCACATGCTGTGTTCAAAAAGTTACCCGAAAGACTCCAAACTCATCAGAAACATTGAATGTAATGCTTTAAAGCACCTTCAGTGTATCTGCACTAAATCTGCTTGACATTTCCAGTATTTCTTGTTGGGTCAACTGCAGCTGGAATTCGGCGTGAAAAAAGTATGATTTGTGGCATACTGGGGTCAGCATCACAATTTCCACTAAAGTTTGGCTAAAAGTATCACTTTACTTGGATTCCAATACAAAAACCGAAAGAGTTCAGCACGTGAAAAGTGTATTTGAAAATTTTGGCATTTTTTACCACTTTTGAGCGACAGCCGCGCGGCTTAGTAAAAATCGCAAATGTGGGCAAAAAATTGTCGTCAAGGAAACAACAAAACAACACTTTTCCTGCATTTCGACTGCCTCCAAAAGCACAGCAAAGGCATCAGAAAATGTCTACTTCTCATTCAAGCCCTAACCCTAACCCTAGCTCGGGCACTTTCATTAAACCAATCAAAAACCTTGCCTTCACATGCTGTGTTCAAAAAGTTACCCGAATGACTCCAAACTCATCAGAAACATTGAATGTAATGCTTTAAAGCACCTTCAGTGTATCTGCACTGAATCTGCTTGACATTTCCAGTATTTCTTGTTGGGTCAACTGCAGCTGGAATACGGCGTGAAAAAAGCATGATTTGTGGCATACTGGGGTCAGCATCACAATTTCCACTAACGTTTGGCTAAAAGTATCACTTTACTTGGATTCCAATACAAAAACCGAAAGAGTTCAGCACGTAAAAAGTGTATTTGAAAATTTTCGCATTTTTTACCACTTTTGAGCGACAGCCGCGCGGCTTAGCAAAAATCGCAAATGTGGACCAAAAGTTGTTGTCAAAGATACAACAAAACAACACTTTACCTGCATTTCGACTGCCTCCAAAAGCACAGCAAAGGAATCAGAAAATGTCTACTTCTCATTCAAGCCCTAACCTTAACCTTAGCTCGGGCACTTTCATTAAACCAATCAAAAACCTTGCCTTCACATGCTGTGTTCAAAAAGTTACCCGAATGACTCCAAACTCATCAGAAACATTGAATGTAATGCTTTAAAGCACCTTCAGTGTATCTGCACTGAATCTGCTTGACATTTCCAGTATTTCTTGTTGGGTCAACTGCAGCTGGAATTCGACGAGAAAAAAGCATGATTTGTGGCATACTGGGGTCAGCATCACAATTTCCACTAAAGTTTGGCTAAAAGTATCGCTTTACTTGGATTCCAATACAAAACCCGAAAGAGTTCAGCACGTGAAAAGTGTATTTGAAAATTTTGGCAATTTTTACCACTTTTGAGCGACAGCCGCGCGGCTTAGTAAAAATCGCAAATGTGGGCCAAAAGTTGTCGTCAAGGAAACAACAAAACAACACTTTTCCTGCATTTCGACTGCCTCCAAAAGCACAGCAAAGGCTGTGACATTTCCAGTATTTCTTGCTGGGTCAACTGCAGCTGGAATACGGCATGAAAAAAGCATGATTTGTGGCATACTGGGGTCAGCATCACAATTTCCACTAACGTTTGGCTAAAAGTATCACTTTACTTGGATTCCAATACAAGAACCGAAAGAGTTCAGCACGTAAAAAGTGTATTTGAAAATTTGGGCATTTTTTACCATTTTTGAACGACAGCCGAACGGCTTAGTAAAAATCGCAAATGTGGGCCAAAAGTTGTCGTCAAGGAAACAACAAAACAACACTTTTCCTGCATTTCGACTGCCTCAAAAAGCACAGCAAAGGCATCAGAAAATGTCTACTTCTCATTCAAGCCCTAACCCTAACCCTAGCTCGGGCACTTTCATTAAACCAATCAAAAACCTTGCCTTCACATGCTGTGTTCAAAAAGTTACCCAAATGACTCCAAACTCATCAGAAACATTGAATGTAATGCTTTAAAGCACCTTCAGTGTATCTGCACTGTATCTGCTTTACATTTCCAGTATTTCTTTTTGGGTCAACTGCAGCTGGAATATGGCGTGAAAAAAGTATGATTTGTGGCATACTGGGGTCAGCATCACAATTTCCACTAAAGTTTGGCTAAAAGTATCACTTTATTTGGATGCCAATTCAAAAACCGAAAGAGTTCAGCACGTGAAAAGTGTATTTGAAAATTTTCGCATTTTTTACCACTTTTGAGCGACAGCCGCGCGGCTTAGTAAAAATCGCAAATGTGGGCCAAAAGTTGTCGTCAAGGAAACAACAAAACAACACTTTTCCTGCATTTCGACTGCCTCCAAAAGCACAGCAAAGGCATCAGAAAATGTCTACTTCTCATTCAAGCCCTAACCCTAACCCTAGCTCGGGCACTTTCATTAAACCAATCAAAAACCTTGCCTTCACATGCTGTGTTCAAAAAGTTACCCGAAAGACTCCAAACTCATCAGAAACATTGAATGTAATGCTTTAAAGCACCTTCAGTGTATCTGCACTAAATCTGCTTGACATTTCCAGTATTTCTTGTTGGGTCAACTGCAGCTGGAATTCGGCGTGAAAAAAGTATGATTTGTGGCATACTGGGGTCAGCATCACAATTTCCACTAAAGTTTGGCTAAAAGTATCACTTTACTTGGATTCCAATACAAAAACCGAAAGAGTTCAGCACGTGAAAAGTGTATTTGAAAATTTTGGCATTTTTTACCACTTTTGAGCGACAGCCGCGCGGCTTAGTAAAAATCGCAAATGTGGGCAAAAAATTGTCGTCAAGGAAACAACAAAACAACACTTTTCCTGCATTTCGACTGCCTCCAAAAGCACAGCAAAGGCATCAGAAAATGTCTACTTCTCATTCAAGCCCTAACCCTAACCCTAGCTCAGGCACTTTCATTAAACCAATCAAAAACCTTGCCTTCACATGCTGTGTTCAAAAAGTTACCCGAATGACTCCAAACTCATCAGAAACATTGAATGTAATGCTTTAAAGCACCTTCAGTGTATCTGCACTGAATCTGCTTGACATTTCCAGTATTTCTTGTTGGGTCAACTGCAGCTGGAATACGGCGTGAAAAAAGCATGATTTGTGGCATACTGGGGTCAGCATCACAATTTCCACTAACGTTTGGCTAAAAGTATCACTTTACTTGGATTCCAATACAAAAACCGAAAGAGTTCAGCACGTAAAAAGTGTATTTGAAAATTTTCGCATTTTTTACCACTTTTGAGCGACAGCCGCGCGGCTTAGCAAAAATCGCAAATGTGGACCAAAAGTTGTTGTCAAAGATACAACAAAACAACACTTTACCTGCATTTCGACTGCCTCCAAAAGCACAGCAAAGGAATCAGAAAATGTCTACTTCTCATTCAAGCCCTAACCTTAACCTTAGCTCGGGCACTTTCATTAAACCAATCAAAAACCTTGCCTTCACATGCTGTGTTCAAAAAGTTACCCGAATGGCTCCAAACTCATCAGAAACATTGAATGTAATGCTTTAAAGCACCTTCAGTGTATCTGCACTGAATCTGCTTGACATTTCCAGTATTTCTTGTTGGGTCAACTGCAGCTGGAATTCGGCGTGAAAAAAGTATGATTTGTGGCATACTGGGGTCAGCATCACAATTTCCACTAAAGTTTGGCTAAAAGTATCACATTACTTGGATTCCAATACAAAAACCGAAAGAGTTCAGCACGTGAAAAGTGTATTTGAAAATTTTGGCATTTTTTACCACTTTTGAGCGACAGCCGCGCGGCTTAGTAAAAATCGCAAATGTGGGCAAAAAATTGTCGTCAAGGAAACAACAAAACAACACTTTTCCTGCATTTCGACTGCCTCCAAAAGCACAGCAAAGGCATCAGAAAATGTCTACTTCTCATTCAAGCCCTAACCCTAACCCTAGCTCGGGCACTTTCATTAAACCAATCAAAAACCTTGCCTTCACATGCTGTGTTCAAAAAGTTACCCGAATGACTCCAAACTCATCAGAAACATTGAATGTAATGCTTTAAAGCACCTTCAGTGTATCTGCACTGAATCTGCTTGACATTTCCAGTATTTCTTGTTGGGTCAACTGCAGCTGGAATACGGCGTGAAAAAAGCATGATTTGTGGCATACTGGGGTCAGCATCACAATTTCCACTAACGTTTGGCTAAAAGTATCACTTTACTTGGATTCCAATACAAAAACCGAAAGAGTTCAGCACGTAAAAAGTGTATTTGAAAATTTTCGCATTTTTTACCACTTTTGAGCGACAGCCGCGCGGCTTAGCAAAAATCGCAAATGTGGACCAAAAGTTGTTGTCAAAGATACAACAAAACAACACTTTACCTGCATTTCGACTGCCTCCAAAAGCACAGCAAAGGCATCAGAAAATGTCTACTTCTCATTCAAGCCCTAACCTTAACCTTAGCTCGGGCACTTTCATTAAACCAATCAAAAACCTTGCCTTCACATGCTGTGTTCAAAAAGTTACCCGAATGACTCCAAACTCATCAGAAACATTGAATGTAATGCTTTAAAGCACCTTCAGTGTATCTGCACTGAATCTGCTTGACATTTCCAGTATTTCTTGTTGGGTCAACTGCAGCTGGAATTCGACGAGAAAAAAGTATGATTTGTGGCATACTGGGGTCAGCATCACAATTTCCACTAAAGTTTGGCTAAAAGTATCGCTTTACTTGGATTCCAATACAAAACCCGAAAGAGTTCAGCACGTGAAAAGTGTATTTGAAAATTTTGGCATTTTTTACCACTTTTGAGCGACAGCCGCGCGGCTTAGTAAAAATCGCAAATGTGGGCCAAAAGTTGTCGTCAAGGAAACAACAAAACAACACTTTTCCTGCATTTCGACTGCCTCCAAAAGCACAGCAAAGGCTGTGACATTTCCAGTATTTCTTGCTGGGTCAACTGCAGCTGGAATACGGCATGAAAAAAGCATGATTTGTGGCATACTGGGGTCAGCATCACAATTTCCACTAACGTTTGGCTAAAAGTATCACTTTACTTGGATTCCAATACAAGAACCGAAAGAGTTCAGCACGTAAAAAGTGTATTTGAAAATTTGGGCATTTTTTACCATTTTTGAGCGACAGCCGCGCGGCTTTGTAAAAATCGCAAATGTGGGCCAAAAGTTGTCGTCAAGGAAACAACAAAACAACACTTTTCCTGCATTTCGACTGCCTCAAAAAGCACAGCAAAGGCATCAGAAAATGTCTACTTCTCATTCAAGCCCTAACCCTAACCCTAGCTCGGGCACTTTCATTAAACCAATCAAAAACCTTGCCTTCACATGCTGTGTTCAAAAAGTTACCCGAAAGACTCCAAACTCATCAGAAACATTGAATGTAATGCTTTAAAGCACCTTCAGTGTATCTGCACTAAATCTGCTTGACATTTCCAGTATTTCTTGTTGGGTCAACTGCAGCTGGAATTCGGCGTGAAAAAAGTATGATTTGTGGCATACTGGGGTCAGCATCACAATTTCCACTAAAGTTTGGCTAAAAGTATCACTTTACTTGGATTCCAATACAAAAACCGAAAGAGTTCAGCACGTGAAAAGTGTATTTGAAAATTTTGGCATTTTTTACCACTTTTGAGCGACAGCCGCGCGGCTTAGTAAAAATCGCAAATGTGGGCAAAAAATTGTCGTCAAGGAAACAACAAAACAACACTTTTCCTGCATTTCGACTGCCTCCAAAAGCACAGCAAAGGCATCAGAAAATGTCTACTTCTCATTCAAGCCCTAACCCTAACCCTAGCTCGGGCACTTTCATTAAACCAATCAAAAACCTTGCCTTCACATGCTGTGTTCAAAAAGTTACCCGAATGACTCCAAACTCATCAGAAACATTGAATGTAATGCTTTAAAGCACCTTCAGTGTATCTGCACTGAATCTGCTTGACATTTCCAGTATTTCTTGTTGGGTCAACTGCAGCTGGAATACGGCGTGAAAAAAGCATGATTTGTGGCATACTGGGGTCAGCATCACAATTTCCACTAACGTTTGGCTAAAAGTATCACTTTACTTGGATTCCAATACAAAAACCGAAAGAGTTCAGCACGTAAAAAGTGTATTTGAAAATTTTCGCATTTTTTACCACTTTTGAGCGACAGCCGCGCGGCTTAGCAAAAATCGCAAATGTGGACCAAAAGTTGTTGTCAAAGATACAACAAAACAACACTTTACCTGCATTTCGACTGCCTCCAAAAGCACAGCAAAGGAATCAGAAAATGTCTACTTCTCATTCAAGCCCTAACCTTAACCTTAGCTCGGGCACTTTCATTAAACCAATCAAAAACCTTGCCTTCACATGCTGTGTTCAAAAAGTTACCCGAATGACTCCAAACTCATCAGAAACATTGAATGTAATGCTTTAAAGCACCTTCAGTGTATCTGCACTGAATCTGCTTGACATTTCCAGTATTTCTTGTTGGGTCAACTGCAGCTGGAATTCGACGAGAAAAAAGCATGATTTGTGGCATACTGGGGTCAGCATCACAATTTCCACTAAAGTTTGGCTAAAAGTATCGCTTTACTTGGATTCCAATACAAAACCCGAAAGAGTTCAGCACGTGAAAAGTGTATTTGAAAATTTTGGCAATTTTTACCACTTTTGAGCGACAGCCGCGCGGCTTAGTAAAAATCGCAAATGTGGGCCAAAAGTTGTCGTCAAGGAAACAACAAAACAACACTTTTCCTGCATTTCGACTGCCTCCAAAAGCACAGCAAAGGCTGTGACATTTCCAGTATTTCTTGCTGGGTCAACTGCAGCTGGAATACGGCATGAAAAAAGCATGATTTGTGGCATACTGGGGTCAGCATCACAATTTCCACTAACGTTTGGCTAAAAGTATCACTTTACTTGGATTCCAATACAAGAACCGAAAGAGTTCAGCACGTAAAAAGTGTATTTGAAAATTTGGGCATTTTTTACCATTTTTGAACGACAGCCGAACGGCTTAGTAAAAATCGCAAATGTGGGCCAAAAGTTGTCGTCAAGGAAACAACAAAACAACACTTTTCCTGCATTTCGACTGCCTCAAAAAGCACAGCAAAGGCATCAGAAAATGTCTACTTCTCATTCAAGCCCTAACCCTAACCCTAGCTCGGGCACTTTCATTAAACCAATCAAAAACCTTGCCTTCACATGCTGTGTTCAAAAAGTTACCCAAATGACTCCAAACTCATCAGAAACATTGAATGTAATGCTTTAAAGCACCTTCAGTGTATCTGCACTGTATCTGCTTTACATTTCCAGTATTTCTTTTTGGGTCAACTGCAGCTGGAATATGGCGTGAAAAAAGTATGATTTGTGGCATACTGGGGTCAGCATCACAATTTCCACTAAAGTTTGGCTAAAAGTATCACTTTATTTGGATGCCAATTCAAAAACCGAAAGAGTTCAGCACGTGAAAAGTGTATTTGAAAATTTTCGCATTTTTTACCACTTTTGAGCGACAGCCGCGCGGCTTAGTAAAAATCGCAAATGTGGGCCAAAAGTTGTCGTCAAGGAAACAACAAAACAACACTTTTCCTGCATTTCGACTGCCTCCAAAAGCACAGCAAAGGCATCAGAAAATGTCTACTTCTCATTCAAGCCCTAACCCTAACCCTAGCTCGGGCACTTTCATTAAACCAATCAAAAACCTTGCCTTCACATGCTGTGTTCAAAAAGTTACCCGAATGGCTCCAAACTCATCAGAAACATTGAATGTAATGCTTTAAAGCACCTTCAGTGTATCTGCACTGAATCTGCTTGACATTTCCAGTATTTCTTGTTGGGTCAACTGCAGCTGGAATTCGGCGTGAAAAAAGTATGATTTGTGGCATACTGGGGTCAGCATCACAATTTCCACTAAAGTTTGGCTAAAAGTATCACATTACTTGGATTCCAATACAAAAACCGAAAGAGTTCAGCACGTGAAAAGTGTATTTGAAAATTTTGGCATTTTTTACCACTTTTGAGCGACAGCCGCGCGGCTTAGTAAAAATCGCAAATGTGGGCAAAAAATTGTCGTCAAGGAAACAACAAAACAACACTTTTCCTGCATTTCGACTGCCTCCAAAAGCACAGCAAAGGCATCAGAAAATGTCTACTTCTCATTCAAGCCCTAACCCTAACCCTAGCTCGGGCACTTTCATTAAACCAATCAAAAACCTTGCCTTCACATGCTGTGTTCAAAAAGTTACCCGAATGACTCCAAACTCATCAGAAACATTGAATGTAATGCTTTAAAGCACCTTCAGTGTATCTGCACTGAATCTGCTTGACATTTCCAGTATTTCTTGTTGGGTCAACTGCAGCTGGAATACGGCGTGAAAAAAGCATGATTTGTGGCATACTGGGGTCAGCATCACAATTTCCACTAACGTTTGGCTAAAAGTATCACTTTACTTGGATTCCAATACAAAAACCGAAAGAGTTCAGCACGTAAAAAGTGTATTTGAAAATTTTCGCATTTTTTACCACTTTTGAGCGACAGCCGCGCGGCTTAGCAAAAATCGCAAATGTGGACCAAAAGTTGTTGTCAAAGATACAACAAAACAACACTTTACCTGCATTTCGACTGCCTCCAAAAGCACAGCAAAGGCATCAGAAAATGTCTACTTCTCATTCAAGCCCTAACCTTAACCTTAGCTCGGGCACTTTCATTAAACCAATCAAAAACCTTGCCTTCACATGCTGTGTTCAAAAAGTTACCCGAATGACTCCAAACTCATCAGAAACATTGAATGTAATGCTTTAAAGCACCTTCAGTGTATCTGCACTGAATCTGCTTGACATTTCCAGTATTTCTTGTTGGGTCAACTGCAGCTGGAATTCGACGAGAAAAAAGTATGATTTGTGGCATACTGGGGTCAGCATCACAATTTCCACTAAAGTTTGGCTAAAAGTATCGCTTTACTTGGATTCCAATACAAAACCCGAAAGAGTTCAGCACGTGAAAAGTGTATTTGAAAATTTTGGCATTTTTTACCACTTTTGAGCGACAGCCACGCGGCTTAGTAAAAATCGCAAATGTGGGCCAAAAGTTGTCGTCAAGGAAACAACAAAACAACACTTTTCCTGCATTTCGACTGCCTCCAAAAGCACAGCAAAGGCTGTGACATTTCCAGTATTTCTTGCTGGGTCAACTGCAGCTGGAATACGGCATGAAAAAAGCATGATTTGTGGCATACTGGGGTCAGCATCACAATTTCCACTAACGTTTGGCTAAAAGTACCACTTTACTTGGATTCCAATACAAAAACCGAAAGAGTTCAGCACGTAAAAAGTGTATTTGAAAATTTTGGCATTTTTTACCATTTTTGAGCGAAAGCCGCGCGGCTTTGTAAAAATCGCAAATGTGGGCCAAAAGTTGTCGTCAAGGAAACAACAAAACAACACTTTTCCTGCATTTCGACTGCCTCAAAAAGCACAGCAAAGGCATCAGAAAATGTCTACTTCTCATTCAAGCCCTAACCCTAACCCTAGCTCAGGCACTTTCATTAAACCAATCAAAAACCTTGCCTTCACATGCTGTGTTCAAAAAGTTACCCGAATGACTCCAAACTCATCAGAAACATTGAATGTAATGCTTTAAAGCACCTTCAGTGTATCTGCACTGAATCTGCTTGACATTTCCAGTATTTCTTGTTGGGTAAACTGCAGCTGGAATACGGCGTGAAAAAAGCATGATTTGTGGCATACTGGGGTCAGCATCACAATTTCCACCAACGTTTGGCTAAAAGTATCACTTTACTTGGATTCCAATACAAAAACCAAAAGAGTTCAGCACGTAAAAAGTGTATTTGAAAATTTTGGCATTTTTTACCATTTTTGAGCGACAGCCGCGCGGCTTTGTAAAAATCGCAAATGTGGGCCAAAAGTTGTCGTCAAGGAAACAACAAAACAAAACTTTTCCTGCATTTCGACTGCCTCCAAAAGCACAGCAAAGGCATCAGAAAATGTCTACTTCTCATTCAAGCCCTAACCCTAACCCTAGCTCGGGCACTTTCATTAAACCAATCAAAAACCTTGCCTTCACATGCTGTGTTCAAAAAGTTACCCGAAAGACTCCAAACTCATCAGAAACATTGAATGTAATGCTTTAAAGCACCTTCAGTGTATCTGCACTAAATCTGCTTGACATTTCCAGTATTTCTTGTTGGGTCAACTGCAGCTGGAATTCGGCGTGAAAAAAGTATGATTTGTGGCATACTGGGGTCAGCATCACAATTTCCACTAAAGTTTGGCTAAAAGTATCACTTTACTTGGATTCCAATACAAAAACCGAAAGAGTTCAGCACGTGAAAAGTGTATTTGAAAATTTTGGCATTTTTTACCACTTTTGAGCGACAGCCGCGCGGCTTAGTAAAAATCGCAAATGTGGGCAAAAAATTGTCGTCAAGGAAACAACAAAACAACACTTTTCCTGCATTTCGACTGCCTCCAAAAGCACAGCAAAGGCATCAGAAAATGTCTACTTCTCATTCAAGCCCTAACCCTAACCCTAGCTCGGGCACTTTCATTAAACCAATCAAAAACCTTGCCTTCACATGCTGTGTTCAAAAAGTTACCCGTATGACTCCAAACTCATCAGAAACATTGAATGTAATGCTTTAAAGCACCTTCAGTGTATCTGCACTGTATCTGCTTGACATTTCCAGTATTTCTTGTTGGGTCAACTGCAGCTGGAATACGGCGTGAAAAAAGCATGATTTGTGTCATACTGGGGTCAGCATCACAATTTCCACTTATGTTTGGCTAAAAGTATCACTTTACTTGGATTCCAATACAAAAACCGAAAGAGTTGAGCACGTAAAAAGTGTATTTGAAAATTTTGGCATTTTTTACCACTTTTGAGCGACATCCGCGCGGCTTAGCAAAAATCGCAAATGTGGACCAAAAGTTGTCGTCAAGGAAACAACAAAACAACACTTTTCCTGCATTTCGACTGCCTCCAAAAGCACAGCAAAGGCATCAGAAAATGTCTACTTCTCATTAAAGCCCTAACCCTAACCCTAGCTCGGGCACTTTCATTAAACCAATCAAAAACCTTGCCTTCACATGCTGTGTTCAAAAAGTTACCCGAATGACTCCAAACTCATCAGAAACATTGAATGTAATGCTTTAAAGCACCTTCAGTGTATCTGCACTAAATCTGCTTGACATTTCCAGTATTTCTTGTTGGGTCAACTGCAGCTGGAATACGGCGTGAAAAAAGCATGATTTGTGTCATACTGGGGTCAGCATCACAATTTCCACTTATGTTTGGCTAAAAGTATCACTTTACTTGGATTCCAATACAAAAACCGAAAGAGTTGAGCACGTAAAAAGTGTATTTGAAAATTTTGGCATTTTTTACCACTTTTGAGCGACATCCGCGCGGCTTAGCAAAAATCGCAAATGTGGACCAAAAGTTGTCGTCAAGGAAACAACAAAACAACACTTTTCCTGCATTTCGACTGCCTCCAAAAGCACAGCAAAGGCATCAGAAAATGTCTACTTCTCATTAAAGCCCTAACCCTAACCCTAGCTCGGGCACTTTCATTAAACCAATCAAAAACCTTGCCTTCACATGCTGTGTTCAAAAAGTTACCCGAATGACTCCAAACTCATCAGAAACATTGAATGTAATGCTTTAAAGCACCTTCAGTGTATCTGCACTAAATCTGCTTGACATTTCCAGTATTTCTTGTTGGGTCAACTGCAGCTGGAATTCGGCGTGAAAAAAGTATGATTTGTGGCATACTGGGGTCAGCATCACAATTTCCACTAAAGTTTGGCTAAAAGTATCACTTTACTTAGATTCCAATACAAAAACCGAAAGAGTTCAGCACGTGAAAAGTGTATTTGAAAATTTTTGCATTTTTTACCACTTTTGAGCGACAGCCGCGCGGCTTAGTAAAAATCGCAAATGTGGGCAAAAAGTTGTCATCAAGGAAACAACAAAACAACACTTTTCCTGCATTTCGACTGCCTCCAAAAGCAAAGCAAAGGCATCAGAAAATGTCTACTTCTCATTCAAGCCCTAACCCTAACCCTAGCTCGGGCACTTTCATTAAACCAATCAAAAACCTTGCCTTCACATGCTGTGTTCAAAAAGTTACCCGAATGACTCCAAATTCTTCAGAAACATTGAATGTAATACTTTAAAGCACCTTCAGTGTATCTGCACTGAATCTGCTTGACATTTCCAGTATTTCTTGTTGGGTCAACTGCAGCTGGAATACAGCGTGAAAAAAGCATGATTTGTGGCATACTGGGGTCAGCATCACAATTTCCACTAACGTTTGGCTAAAAGTATCACTTTACTTGGATTCCAATACAAAAACCGAAATAGTTCAGCACGTAAAAAGTGTATTTGAAAATTTTGGCATTTTTTACCATTTTTGAGCGAAAGCCGCGCGGCTTAGCAAAAATCGCAAATGTGGGCCAAAAGTTGTCGTCAAGGAAACAACAAAACAACACTTTTCCTGTATTTCGACTGCCTCCAAAAGCACAGCAAAGGCATCAGAAAATGTCTACTTCTCATTCAAGCCCTAACCCTAACCCTAGTTCGGGCACTTTCATTAAACCAATCAAAAACCTTGCCTTCACATGCTGTGTTCAAAAAGTTACCCGAATGACTCCAAACTCATCAGAAACATTGAATGTAATGTTTTAAAGCACCTTCAGTGTATCTGCACTAAATCTGCTTGACATTTCCAGTATTTCTTGTTGGGTCAACTGCAGCTGGAATTCGGCGTGAAAAAAGTATGATTTGTGGCATACTGGGGTCAGCATCACAATTTCCACTAAAGTTTGGCTAAAAGTATCACTTTACTTAGATTCCAATACAAAAACCGAAAGAGTTCAGCACGTGAAAAGTGTATTTGAAAATTTTTGCATTTTTTACCACTTTTGAGCGACAGCCGCGCGGCTTAGTAAAAATCGCAAATGTGGGCAAAAAGTTGTCATCAAGGAAACAACAAAACAACACTTTTCCTGTATTTCAACTGCCTCCAAAAGCACAGCAAAGGCATCAGAAAATGTCTACTTCTCATTCAAGCCCTAACCCTAACCCTAGCTCGGGCACTTTCATTAAACCAATCAAAAACCTTGCCTTCACATGCTGTGTTCAAAAAGTTACCCGAATGACTCCAAACTCATCAGAAACATTGAATGTAATGCTTTAAAGCACCTTCAGTGTATCTGCACTGTATCTGCTTGACATTTCCAGTATTTCTTGTTGGGTCAACTGCAGCTGGAATACGGCGTGAAAAAAGCATGATTTGTGTCATACTGGGGTCAGCATCACAATTTCCACTTATGTTTGGCTAAAAGTATCACTTTACTTGGATTCCAATACAAAAACCGAAAGAGTTGAGCACGTAAAAAGTGTATTTGAAAATTTTGGCATTTTTTACCACTTTTGAGCGACATCCGCGCGGCTTAGCAAAAATCGCAAATGTGGACCAAAAGTTGTCGTCAAGGAAACAACAAAACAACACTTTTCCTGCATTTCGACTGCCTCCAAAAGCACAGCAAAGGCATCAGAAAATGTCTACTTCTCATTCAAGCCCTAAACCTAACCCTAGCTCGGGCACTTTCATTAAACCAATCAAAAACCTTGCCTTCACATGCTGTGTTCAAAAAGTTACCCGAATGACTAACAAACTCATCAGAAACATTGAATGTAATGCTTTAAAGCACCTTCAGTGTATCTGCACTGAATCTGCTTGACATTTCCAGTATTTCTTGTTGGGTCACCTGCAGCTGGAATTCGGCGTGAAAAAAGCATGATTTGTGGCATACTGGGGTCAGCATCACAATTTCCACTAAAGTTTGGCTAAAAGTATCACTTTACTTGGATGCCAATTCAAAAACCGAAAGAGTTCAGCACGTGAAAAGTGTATTTGAAAATTTTGGCATTTTTTACCACTTTTGAGCGACAGCCGCGTGGCTTAGTAAAAATCGCAAATGTGGGCCAAAAGTTGTCGTCAAGGAAACAACAAAACAACACTTTTCCTGCATTTCGACTGCCTCCAAAAGCACAGCAAAGGCATCAGAAAATGTCTACTTCTCATTAAAGCCCTAACCCTAACCCTAGCTCGGGCACTTTCATTAAACCAATCAAAAACCTTGCCTTCACATGCTGTGTTCAAAAAGTTACCCGAATGACTCCAAACTCATCAGAAACATTGAATGTAATGCTTTAAAGCACCTTCAGTGTATCTGCACTAAATCTGCTTGACATTTCCAGTATTTCTTGTTGGGTCAACTGCAGCTGGAATTCGGCGTGAAAAAAGTATCATTTGTGGCATACTGGGGTCAGCATCACAATTTCCACTAAAATTTGGCTAAAAGTATCACTTTACTTGGATTCCAATACAAAAACCGAAAGAGTTCAGCACGTGAAAAGTGTATTTGAAAATTTTGGCATTTTTTACAACTTTTGAGCGACAGCCGCGCGGCTTAGTAAAAATCGCAAATGTGGGCCAAAAGTTGTCGTCAAGGAAACAACAAAACAACACTTTTCCTGCATTTCGACTGCCTCCAAAAGCACAGCAAAGGCATCAGAAAATGTCTACTTCTCATTCAAGCCCTAACCCTAACCCTAGCTCGGGCACTTTCATTAAACCAATCAAAAACCTTGCCTTCACATGCTGTGTTCAAAAAGTTACCCGAATGACTCCCAACTCATCAGAAACATTGAATGTAATACTTTAAAGCACCTTCAGTGTATCTGCACTAAATCTGCTTGACATTTCCAGTATTTCTTGTTGGGTCAACTGCAGCTGGAATTCGGCGTGAAAAAAGTATGATTTGTGGCATACTGGGGTCAGCATCACAATTTCCACTAAAGTTTGGCTAAAAGTATCACTTTACTTGGATTCCAATACAAAAACCGAAAGAGTTCAGCACGTGAAAAGTGTATTTGAAAATTTTGGCATTTTTTACCACTTTTGAGCGACAGCCGCGCGGCTTAGTAAAAATCGCAAATGTGGGCCAAAAGTTTTCGTCAAGGAAACAACAAAACAACACTTTTCCTGCATTTCGACTGCCTCCAAAAGCACAGCAAAGGCATCAGAAAATGTCTACTTCTCATTCAAGCCCTAACCCTAACCCTAGCTCGGGCACTTTCATTAAACCAATCAAAAACCTTGCCTTCACATGCTGTGGTCAAAAAGTTACCCGAATGACTCCAAACTCATCAGAAACATTGAATGTAATGCTTTAAAGCACCTTCAGTGTATCTGCACTGAATCTGCTTGACATTTCCAGTATTTCTTGTTGGGTCAACTGCAGCTGGAATACGGCGTGAAAAAAGGATGATTTGTGGCATATTGGGGTCAGCATCACAATTTCCACTAACGTTTGGCTAAAAGTATCACTTTACTTGGATTCCAATACAAAAACCGAAAGAGTTCAGCACGTAAAAAGTGTATTTGAAAATTTTGGCATTTTTTACCATTTTTGAGCAACAGCCGCGCGGCTTAGTAAAAATCGCAAATGTGGGCCAAAGGTGGTCGTCAAGGAAACAACAAAACAACACTTTTCCTGCATTTCGACTGCCTCCAAAAGCACAGCAAAGGCATCAGAAATTGTCTACTTCTCATTCAAGCCCTAACCCTAACCCTAGCTCGGGCACTTTCATTAAACCAATCAAAAACCTTGCCTTCACATGCTGTGTTCAAAAAGTTACCCGAATGACTCCAAACTCATCAGAAACATTGAATGTAATGCTTTAAAGCACCTTCAGTGTATCTGCACTAAATCTGCTTGACATTTCCAGTATTTCTTGTTGGGTCAACTGCAGCTGGAATTCGGCGTGAAAAAAGTATGATTTGTGGCATACTGGGGTCAGCATCACAATTTCCACTAAAATTTGGCTAAAAGTATCACTTTACTTGGATTCCAATACAAAAACCGAAAGAGTTCAGCACGTGAAAAGTGTATTTGAAAATTTTGGCATTTTTTACAACTTTTGAGCGACAGCCGCGCGGCTTAGTAAAAATCGCAAATGTGGGCCAAAAGTTGTCGTCAAGGAAACAACAAAACAACACTTTTCCTGCATTTCGACTGCCTCCAAAAGCACAGCAAAGGCATCAGAAAATGTCTACTTCTCATTCAAGCCCTAACCCTAACCCTAGCTCGGGCACTTTCATTAAACCAATCAAAAACCTTGCCTTCACATGCTGTGTTCAAAAAGTTACCCGAATGACTCCCAACTCATCAGAAACATTGAATGTAATACTTTAAAGCACCTTCAGTGTATCTGCACTGAATCTGCTTGACATTTCCAGTATTTCTTGTTGGGTCAACTGCAGCTGGAATTCGGCGTGAAAAAAGCATGATTTGTGGCATACTGGGGTCAGCATCACAATTTCCACTAACGTTTGGCTAAAAGTATCACTTTACTTGGATTCCAATACAAAAACCGAAAGAGTTCAGCACGTAAAAAGTGTATTTGAAAATTTTGGCATTTTTTACCATTTTTGAGCGAAAGCCGCGTGGCTTAGCAAAAATCGCAAATGTGGGCCAAAAGTTGTCGTCAAGGAAACAACAAAACAACACTTTTCCTGCATTTCGACTGCCTCCAAAAGCACAGCAAAGGCATCAGAAAATGTCTACTTCTCATTCAAGCCCTAACCCTAACCCTAGCTCGGGCACTTTCATTACACCAATCAAAAACCTTGCCTTCACATGCTGTGTTCAAAAAGTTACCCGAATGATTCCAAACTCATCAGAAACATTGAATGTAATGCTTTCAAGCACCTTCAGTGTATCTGCACTGAATTTGCTTGACATTTCCAGTATTTCTTGTTGGGTCAACTGCAGCTGGAATACGGCGTGAAAAAAGGATGATTTGTGGCATATTGGGGTCAGCATCACAATTTCCACTAACGTTTGGCTAAAAGTATCACTTTACTTGGATTCCAATACAAAAACCGAAAGAGTTGAGCACGTAAAAACTTTATTTGAAAATTTTGGCATTTTTTACCATTTTTGAGCGAAAGCCGCGCGGCTTAGCAAAAATCGCAAATGTGGGCCAAAAGTTGTCGTCAAGGAAACAACAAAACAAAACTTTTCCTGCATTTCGACTGCCTCCAAAAGCACAGCAAAGGCATCAGAAAATGTCTACTTCTCATTCAAGCCCTAACCCTAACCCTAGCTCGGGCACTTTCATTAAACCAATCAAAAACCTTGCCTTCACATGCTGTGGTCAAAAAGTTACCCGAATGACTCCAAACTCATCAGAAACATTGAATGTAATGCTTTAAAGCACCTTCAGTGTATCTGCACTGAATCTGCTTGACATTTCCAGTATTTCTTGTTGGGTCAACTGCAGCTGGAATTCGGCATGAAAAAAGTATGATTTGTGGCATACTGGGGTCAGCATCACAATTTCCACTAACGTTTGGCTAAAAGTATCACTTTACTTGGATTCCAATACAAAAACCGAAAGAGTTCAGCACGTGAAAAGTGTATTTGAAAATTTTGGCATTTTTTACCACTTTTGAGCGACAGCCGCGCGGCTTAGTAAAAATCGCAAATGTGGGCCAAAAGTTTTCGTCAAGGAAACAACAAAACAACACTTTTCCTGCATTTCGACTGCCTCCAAAAGCACAGCAAAGGCATCAGAAAATGTCTACTTCTCATTCAAGCCCTAACCCTAACCCTAGCTCGGGCACTTTCATTAAACCAATCAAAAACCTTGCCTTCACATGCTGTGGTCAAAAAGTTACCCGAATGACTCCAAACTCATCAGAAACATTGAATGTAATGCTTTAAAGCACCTTCAGTGTATCTGCACTGAATCTGCTTGACATTTCCAGTATTTCTTGTTGGGTCAACTGCAGCTGGAATACGGCGTGAAAAAAGGATGATTTGTGGCATATTGGGGTCAGCATCACAATTTCCACTAACGTTTGGCTAAAAGTATCACTTTACTTGGATTCCAATACAAAAACCGAAAGAGTTCAGCACGTAAAAAGTGTATTTGAAAATTTTGGCATTTTTTACCATTTTTGAGCAACAGCCGCGCGGCTTAGTAAAAATCGCAAATGTGGGCCAAAGGTGGTCGTCAAGGAAACAACAAAACAACACTTTTCCTGCATTTCGACTGCCTCCAAAAGCACAGCAAAGGCATCAGAAATTGTCTACTTCTCATTCAAGCCCTAACCCTAACCCTAGCTCGGGCACTTTCATTAAACCAATCAAAAACCTTGCCTTCACATGCTGTGTTCAAAAAGTTACCCGAATGACTCCAAACTCATCAGAAACATTGAATGTAATGCTTTAAAGCACCTTCAGTGTATCTGCACTAAATCTGCTTGACATTTCCAGTATTTCTTGTTGGGTCAACTGCAGCTGGAATTCGGCGTGAAAAAAGTATGATTTGTGGCATACTGGGGTCAGCATCACAATTTCCACTAAAATTTGGCTAAAAGTATCACTTTACTTGGATTCCAATACAAAAACCGAAAGAGTTCAGCACGTGAAAAGTGTATTTGAAAATTTTGGCATTTTTTACAACTTTTGAGCGACAGCCGCGCGGCTTAGTAAAAATCGCAAATGTGGGCCAAAAGTTGTCGTCAAGGAAACAACAAAACAACACTTTTCCTGCATTTCGACTGCCTCCAAAAGCACAGCAAAGGCATCAGAAAATGTCTACTTCTCATTCAAGCCCTAACCCTAACCCTAGCTCGGGCACTTTCATTAAACCAATCAAAAACCTTGCCTTCACATGCTGTGTTCAAAAAGTTACCCGAATGACTCCCAACTCATCAGAAACATTGAATGTAATACTTTAAAGCACCTTCAGTGTATCTGCACTGAATCTGCTTGACATTTCCAGTATTTCTTGTTGGGTCAACTGCAGCTGGAATTCGGCGTGAAAAAAGCATGATTTGTGGCATACTGGGGTCAGCATCACAATTTCCACTAACGTTTGGCTAAAAGTATCACTTTACTTGGATTCCAATACAAAAACCGAAAGAGTTCAGCACGTAAAAAGTGTATTTGAAAATTTTGGCATTTTTTACCATTTTTGAGCGAAAGCCGCGTGGCTTAGCAAAAATCGCAAATGTGGGCCAAAAGTTGTCGTCAAGGAAACAACAAAACAACACTTTTCCTGCATTTCGACTGCCTCCAAAAGCACAGCAAAGGCATCAGAAAATGTCTACTTCTCATTAAAGCCCTAACCCTAACCCTAGCTCGGGCACTTTCATTAAACCAATCAAAAACCTTGCCTTCACATGCTGTGTTCAAAAAGTTACCCGAATGATTCCAAACTCATCAGAAACATTGAATGTAATGCTTTAAAGCACCTTCAGTGTATCTGCACTGAATCTGCTTGACATTTCCAGTATTTCTTGTTGGGTCAACTGCAGCTGGAATACGGCGTGAAAAAAGGATGATTTGTGGCATATTGGGGTCAGCATCACAATTTCCACTAACGTTTGGCTAAAAGTATCACTTTACTTGGATTCCAATACAAAAACCGAAAGAGTTCAGCACGTAAAAAGTGTATTTGAAAATTTTGGCATTTTTTACCATTTTTGAGCAACAGCCGCGCGGCTTAGTAAAAATCGCAAATGTGGGCCAAAGGTGGTCGTCAAGGAAACAACAAAACAACACTTTTCCTGCATTTCGACTGCCTCCAAAAGCACAGCAAAGGCATCAGAAATTGTCTACTTCTCATTCAAGCCCTAACCCTAACCCTAGCTCGGGCACTTTCATTAAACCAATCAAAAACCTTGCCTTCACATGCTGTGTTCAAAAAGTTACCCGAATGACTCCAAACTCATCAGAAACATTGAATGTAATGCTTTAAAGCACCTTCAGTGTATCTGCACTAAATCTGCTTGACATTTCCAGTATTTCTTGTTGGGTCAACTGCAGCTGGAATTCGGCGTGAAAAAAGTATGATTTGTGGCATACTGGGGTCAGCATCACAATTTCCACTAAAATTTGGCTAAAAGTATCACTTTACTTGGATTCCAATACAAAAACCGAAAGAGTTCAGCACGTGAAAAGTGTATTTGAAAATTTTGGCATTTTTTACAACTTTTGAGCGACAGCCGCGCGGCTTAGTAAAAATCGCAAATGTGGGCCAAAAGTTGTCGTCAAGGAAACAACAAAACAACACTTTTCCTGCATTTCGACTGCCTCCAAAAGCACAGCAAAGGCATCAGAAAATGTCTACTTCTCATTCAAGCCCTAACCCTAACCCTAGCTCGGGCACTTTCATTAAACCAATCAAAAACCTTGCCTTCACATGCTGTGTTCAAAAAGTTACCCGAATGACTCCCAACTCATCAGAAACATTGAATGTAATACTTTAAAGCACCTTCAGTGTATCTGCACTGAATCTGCTTGACATTTCCAGTATTTCTTGTTGGGTCAACTGCAGCTGGAATTCGGCGTGAAAAAAGCATGATTTGTGGCATACTGGGGTCAGCATCACAATTTCCACTAACGTTTGGCTAAAAGTATCACTTTACTTGGATTCCAATACAAAAACCGAAAGAGTTCAGCACGTAAAAAGTGTATTTGAAAATTTTGGCATTTTTTACCATTTTTGAGCGAAAGCCGCGTGGCTTAGCAAAAATCGCAAATGTGGGCCAAAAGTTGTCGTCAAGGAAACAACAAAACAACACTTTTCCTGCATTTCGACTGCCTCCAAAAGCACAGCAAAGGCATCAGAAAATGTCTACTTCTCATTCAAGCCCTAACCCTAACCCTAGCTCGGGCACTTTCATTACACCAATCAAAAACCTTGCCTTCACATGCTGTGTTCAAAAAGTTACCCGAATGATTCCAAACTCATCAGAAACATTGAATGTAATGCTTTCAAGCACCTTCAGTGTATCTGCACTGAATTTGCTTGACATTTCCAGTATTTCTTGTTGGGTCAACTGCAGCTGGAATACGGCGTGAAAAAAGGATGATTTGTGGCATATTGGGGTCAGCATCACAATTTCCACTAACGTTTGGCTAAAAGTATCACTTTACTTGGATTCCAATACAAAAACCGAAAGAGTTGAGCACGTAAAAACTTTATTTGAAAATTTTGGCATTTTTTACCATTTTTGAGCGAAAGCCGCGCGGCTTAGCAAAAATCGCAAATGTGGGCCAAAAGTTGTCGTCAAGGAAACAACAAAACAAAACTTTTCCTGCATTTCGACTGCCTCCAAAAGCACAGCAAAGGCATCAGAAAATGTCTACTTCTCATTCAAGCCCTAACCCTAACCCTAGCTCGGGCACTTTCATTAAACCAATCAAAAACCTTGCCTTCACATGCTGTGGTCAAAAAGTTACCCGAATGACTCCAAACTCATCAGAAACATTGAATGTAATGCTTTAAAGCACCTTCAGTGTATCTGCACTGAATCTGCTTGACATTTCCAGTATTTCTTGTTGGGTCAACTGCAGCTGGAATTCGGCATGAAAAAAGTATGATTTGTGGCATACTGGGGTCAGCATCACAATTTCCACTAACGTTTGGCTAAAAGTATCACTTTACTTGGATTCCAATACAAAAACCGAAAGAGTTCAGCACGTGAAAAGTGTATTTGAAAATTTTGGCATTTTTTACCACTTTTGAGCGACAGCCGCGCGGCTTAGTAAAAATCGCAAATGTGGGCCAAAAGTTTTCGTCAAGGAAACAACAAAACAACACTTTTCCTGCATTTCGACTGCCTCCAAAAGCACAGCAAAGGCATCAGAAAATGTCTACTTCTCATTCAAGCCCTAACCCTAACCCTAGCTCGGGCACTTTCATTAAACCAATCAAAAACCTTGCCTTCACATGCTGTGGTCAAAAAGTTACCCGAATGACTCCAAACTCATCAGAAACATTGAATGTAATGCTTTAAAGCACCTTCAGTGTATCTGCACTGAATCTGCTTGACATTTCCAGTATTTCTTGTTGGGTCAACTGCAGCTGGAATACGGCGTGAAAAAAGGATGATTTGTGGCATATTGGGGTCAGCATCACAATTTCCACTAACGTTTGGCTAAAAGTATCACTTTACTTGGATTCCAATACAAAAACCGAAAGAGTTCAGCACGTAAAAAGTGTATTTGAAAATTTTGGCATTTTTTACCATTTTTGAGCAACAGCCGCGCGGCTTAGTAAAAATCGCAAATGTGGGCCAAAGGTGGTCGTCAAGGAAACAACAAAACAACACTTTTCCTGCATTTCGACTGCCTCCAAAAGCACAGCAAAGGCATCAGAAATTGTCTACTTCTCATTCAAGCCCTAACCCTAACCCTAGCTCGGGCACTTTCATTAAACCAATCAAAAACCTTGCCTTCACATGCTGTGTTCAAAAAGTTACCCGAATGACTCCAAACTCATCAGAAACATTGAATGTAATGCTTTAAAGCACCTTCAGTGTATCTGCACTAAATCTGCTTGACATTTCCAGTATTTCTTGTTGGGTCAACTGCAGCTGGAATTCGGCGTGAAAAAAGTATGATTTGTGGCATACTGGGGTCAGCATCACAATTTCCACTAAAATTTGGCTAAAAGTATCACTTTACTTGGATTCCAATACAAAAACCGAAAGAGTTCAGCACGTGAAAAGTGTATTTGAAAATTTTGGCATTTTTTACAACTTTTGAGCGACAGCCGCGCGGCTTAGTAAAAATCGCAAATGTGGGCCAAAAGTTGTCGTCAAGGAAACAACAAAACAACACTTTTCCTGCATTTCGACTGCCTCCAAAAGCACAGCAAAGGCATCAGAAAATGTCTACTTCTCATTCAAGCCCTAACCCTAACCCTAGCTCGGGCACTTTCATTAAACCAATCAAAAACCTTGCCTTCACATGCTGTGTTCAAAAAGTTACCCGAATGACTCCCAACTCATCAGAAACATTGAATGTAATACTTTAAAGCACCTTCAGTGTATCTGCACTGAATCTGCTTGACATTTCCAGTATTTCTTGTTGGGTCAACTGCAGCTGGAATTCGGCGTGAAAAAAGCATGATTTGTGGCATACTGGGGTCAGCATCACAATTTCCACTAACGTTTGGCTAAAAGTATCACTTTACTTGGATTCCAATACAAAAACCGAAAGAGTTGAGCACGTAAAAACTTTATTTGAAAATTTTGGCATTTTTTACCATTTTTGAGCGAAAGCCGCGCAGCTTAGCAAAAATCGCAAATGTGGGCCAAAAGTTGTCGTCAAGGAAACAACAAAACAAAACTTTTCCTGCATTTCGACTGCCTCCAAAAGCACAGCAAAGGCATCAGAAAATGTCTACTTCTCATTCAAGCCCTAACCCTAACCCTAGCTCGGGCACTTTCATTAAACCAATCAAAAACCTTGCCTTCACATGCTGTGGTCAAAAAGTTACCCGAATGACTCCAAACTCATCAGAAACATTGAATGTAATGCTTTAAAGCACCTTCAGTGTATCTGCACTGAATCTGCTTGACATTTCCAGTATTTCTTGTTGGGTCAACTGCAGCTGGAATTCGGCATGAAAAAAGTATGATTTGTGGCATACTGGGGTCAGCATCACAATTTCCACTAACGTTTGGCTAAAAGTATCACTTTACTTGGATTCCAATACAAAAACCGAAAGAGTTCAGCACGTGAAAAGTGTATTTGAAAATTTTGGCATTTTTTACCACTTTTGAGCGACAGCCGCGCGGCTTAGTAAAAATCGCAAATGTGGGCCAAAAGTTTTCGTCAAGGAAACAACAAAACAACACTTTTCCTGCATTTCGACTGCCTCCAAAAGCACAGCAAAGGCATCAGAAAATGTCTACTTCTCATTCAAGCCCTAACCCTAACCCTAGCTCGGGCACTTTCATTAAACCAATCAAAAACCTTGCCTTCACATGCTGTGTTCAAAAAGTTACCCGAATGACTCCAAACTCATCAGAAACATTGAATGTAATGCTTTCAAGCACCTTCAGTGTATCTGCACTGAATTTGCTTGACATTTCCAGTATTTCTTGTTGGGTCAACTGCAGCTGGAATACGGCGTGAAAAAAGGATGATTTGTGGCATATTGGGGTCAGCATCACAATTTCCACTAACGTTTGGCTAAAAGTATCACTTTACTTGGATTCCAATACAAAAACCGAAAGAGTTGAGCACGTAAAAACTTTATTTGAAAATTTTGGCATTTTTTACCATTTTTGAGCGAAAGCCGCGCGGCTTAGCAAAAATCGCAAATGTGGGCCAAAAGTTGTCGTCAAGGAAACAACAAAACAAAACTTTTCCTGCATTTCGACTGCCTCCAAAAGCACAGCAAAGGCATCAGAAAATGTCTACTTCTCATTCAAGCCCTAACCCTAACCCTAGCTCGGGCACTTTCATTAAACCAATCAAAAACCTTGCCTTCACATGCTGTGGTCAAAAAGTTACCCGAATGACTCCAAACTCATCAGAAACATTGAATGTAATGCTTTAAAGCACCTTCAGTGTATCTGCACTGAATCTGCTTGACATTTCCAGTATTTCTTGTTGGGTCAACTGCAGCTGGAATTCGGCGTGAAAAAAGGATGATTTGTGGCATATTGGGGTCAGCATCACAATTTCCACTAACGTTTGGCTAAAAGTATCACTTTACTTGGATTCCAATACAAAAACCGAAAGAGTTCAGCACGTAAAAAGTGTATTTGAAAATTTTGGCATTTTTTACCATTTTTGAGCGACATCCGCGCGGCTTAGCAAAAATCGCAAATGTGGACCAAAAGTTGTCGTCAAGGAAACAACAAAACAACACTTTTCCTGCATTTCGACTGCCTCCAAAAGCACAGCAAAGGCATCAGAAAATGTCTACTTCTCATTCAAGCCCTAAACCTAACCCTAGCTCGGGCACTTTCATTAAACCAATCAAAAACCTTGCCTTCACATGCTGTGTTCAAAAAGTTACCCGAATGACTAACAAACTCATCAGAAACATTGAATGTAATGCTTTAAAGCACCTTCAGTGTATCTGCACTGAATCTGCTTGACATTTCCAGTATTTCTTGTTGGGTCACCTGCAGCTGGAATTCGGCGTGAAAAAAGCATGATTTGTGGCATACTGGGGTCAGCATCACAATTTCCACTAAAGTTTGGCTAAAAGTATCACTTTACTTGGATGCCAATTCAAAAACCGAAAGAGTTCAGCACGTGAAAAGTGTATTTGAAAATTTTGGCATTTTTTACCACTTTTGAGCGACAGCCGCGCGGCTTAGTAAAAATCGCAAATGTGGGCCAAAAGTTTTCGTCAAGGAAACAACAAAACAACACTTTTCCTGGATTTCGACTGCCTCCAAAAGCACAGCAAAGGCATCAGAAAATGTCTACTTCTCATTCAAGCCCTAACCCTAACCCTAGCTCGGGCACTTTCATTAAACCAATCAAAAACCTTGCCTTCACATGCTGTGGTCAAAAAGTTACCCGAATGACTCCAAACTCATCAGAAACATTGAATGTAATGCTTTAAAGCACCTTCAGTGTATCTGCACTGAATCTGCTTGACATTTCCAGTATTTCTTGTTGGGTCAACTGCAGCTGGAATACGGCGTGAAAAAAGGATGATTTGTGGCATATTGGGGTCAGCATCACAATTTCCACTAACGTTTGGCTAAAAGTATCACTTTACTTGGATTCCAATACAAAAACCGAAAGAGTTCAGCACGTAAAAAGTGTATTTGAAAATTTTGGCATTTTTTACCATTTTTGAGCAACAGCCGCGCGGCTTAGTAAAAATCGCAAATGTGGGCCAAAGGTGGTCGTCAAGGAAACAACAAAACAACACTTTTCCTGCATTTCGACTGCCTCCAAAAGCACAGCAAAGGCATCAGAAATTGTCTACTTCTCATTCAAGCCCTAACCCTAACCCTAGCTCGGGCACTTTCATTAAACCAATCAAAAACCTTGCCTTCACATGCTGTGTTCAAAAAGTTACCCGAATGACTCCAAACTCATCAGAAACATTGAATGTAATGCTTTAAAGCACCTTCAGTGTATCTGCACTAAATCTGCTTGACATTTCCAGTATTTCTTGTTGGGTCAACTGCAGCTGGAATTCGGCGTGAAAAAAGTATGATTTGTGGCATACTGGGGTCAGCATCACAATTTCCACTAAAATTTGGCTAAAAGTATCACTTTACTTGGATTCCAATACAAAAACCGAAAGAGTTCAGCACGTGAAAAGTGTATTTGAAAATTTTGGCATTTTTTACAACTTTTGAGCGACAGCCGCGCGGCTTAGTAAAAATCGCAAATGTGGGCCAAAAGTTGTCGTCAAGGAAACAACAAAACAACACTTTTCCTGCATTTCGACTGCCTCCAAAAGCACAGCAAAGGCATCAGAAAATGTCTACTTCTCATTCAAGCCCTAACCCTAACCCTAGCTCGGGCACTTTCATTAAACCAATCAAAAACCTTGCCTTCACATGCTGTGTTCAAAAAGTTACCCGAATGACTCCCAACTCATCAGAAACATTGAATGTAATACTTTAAAGCACCTTCAGTGTATCTGCACTAAATCTGCTTGACATTTCCAGTATTTCTTGTTGGGTCAACTGCAGCTGGAATTCGGCGTGAAAAAAGTATGATTTGTGGCATACTGGGGTCAGCATCACAATTTCCACTAAAGTTTGGCTAAAAGTATCACTTTACTTGGATTCCAATACAAAAACCGAAAGAGTTCAGCACGTGAAAAGTGTATTTGAAAATTTTGGCATTTTTTACCACTTTTGAGCGACAGCCGCGCGGCTTAGTAAAAATCGCAAATGTGGGCCAAAAGTTTTCGTCAAGGAAACAACAAAACAACACTTTTCCTGCATTTCGACTGCCTCCAAAAGCACAGCAAAGGCATCAGAAAATGTCTACTTCTCATTCAAGCCCTAACCCTAACCCTAGCTCGGGCACTTTCATTAAACCAATCAAAAACCTTGCCTTCACATGCTGTGTTCAAAAAGTTACCCGAATGACTCCAAACTCATCAGAAACATTGAATGTAATACTTTAAAGCACCTTCAGTGTATCTGCACTGAATCTGCTTGACATTTCCAGTATTTCTTGTTGGGTCAACTGCAGCTGGAATTCGGCGTGAAAAAAGCATGATTTGTGGCATACTGGGGTCAGCATCACAATTTCCACTAACGTTTGGCTAAAAGTATCACTTTACTTGGATTCCAATACAAAAACCGAAAGAGTTCAGCACGTAAAAAGTGTATTTGAAAATTTTGGCATTTTTTACCATTTTTGAGCGAAAGCCGCGTGGCTTAGCAAAAATCGCAAATGTGGGCCAAAAGTTGTCGTCAAGGAAACAACAAAACAACACTTTTCCTGCATTTCGACTGCCTCCAAAAGCACAGCAAAGGCATCAGAAAATGTCTACTTCTCATTAAAGCCCTAACCCTAACCCTAGCTCGGGCACTTTCATTAAACCAATCAAAAACCTTGCCTTCACATGCTGTGTTCAAAAAGTTACCCGAATGACTCCAAACTCATCAGAAACATTGAATGTAATGCTTTCAAGCACCTTCAGTGTATCTGCACTGAATCTGCTTGACATTTCCAGTATTTCTTGTTGGGTCAACTGCAGCTGGAATACGGCGTGAAAAAAGGATGATTTGTGGCATATTGGGGTCAGCATCACAATTTCCACTAACGTTTGGCTAAAAGTATCACTTTACTTGGATTCCAATACAAAAACCGAAAGAGTTGAGCACGTAAAAACTTTATTTGAAAATTTTGGCATTTTTTACCATTTTTGAGCGAAAGCCGCGCGGCTTAGCAAAAATCGCAAATGTGGGCCAAAAGTTGTCGTCAAGGAAACAACAAAAAAAAACTTTTCCTGCATTTCGACTGCCTCCAAAAGCACAGCAAAGGCATCAGAAAATGTCTACTTCTCATTCAAGCCCTAACCCTAACCCTAGCTCGGGCACTTTCATTAAACCAATCAAAAACCTTGCCTTCACATGCTGTGTTCAAAAAGTTACCCGAAAGACTCCAAACTCATCAGAAACATTGAATGTAATGCTTTAAAGCACCTTCAGTGTATCTGCACTAAATCTGCTTGACATTTCCAGTATTTCTTGTTGGGTCAACTGCAGCTGGAATACGTCGTGAAAAAAGCATGATTTGTGGCATACTGGGGTCAGCATCACAATTTGCACTTATGTTTGGCTAAAAGTATCACTTTACTTGGATTCCAATACAAAAACCGAAAGAGTTGAGCACGTAAAAAGTGTATTTGAAAATTTTGGCATTTTTTACCATTTTTGAGCAACAGCCACGCGGCTTAGTAAAAATCGCAAATGTGGGACAAAGGTTGTCGTCAAGGAAACAACAAAACAACACTTTTCCTGCATTTCGACTGCCTCCAAAAGCACAGCAAAGGCATCAGAAAATGTCTACTTCTCATTCAAGCCCTAACCCTAACCCTAGCTCGGGCACTTTCATTAAACCAATCAAAAACCTTGCCTTCACATGCTGTGGTCAAAAAGTTACCCGAATGACTCCAAACTCATCAGAAACATTGAATGTAATGCTTTAAAGCACCTTCAGTGTATCTGCACTGAATCTGCTTGACATTTCCAGTATTTCTTGTTGGGTCAACTGCAGCTGGAATTCGGCGTGAAAAAAGTATGATTTGTGGCATACTGGGGTCAGCATCACAATTTCCACTAACGTTTGGCTAAAAGTATCACTTTACTTGGATTCCAATACAAAAACCGAAAGAGTTCAGCACGTAAAAAGTGTATTTGAAAATTTTGGCATTTTTTACCATTTTTGAGCGACATCCGCGCGGCTTAGCAAAAATCGCAAATGTGGACCAAAAGTTGTCGTCAAGGAAACAACAAAACAACACTTTTCCTGCATTTCGACTGCCTCCAAAAGCACAGCAAAGGCATCAGAAAATGTCTACTTCTCATTCAAGCCCTAAACCTAACCCTAGCTCGGGCACTTTCATTAAACCAATCAAAAACCTTGCCTTCACATGCTGTGTTCAAAAAGTTACCCGAATGACTAACAAACTCATCAGAAACATTGAATGTAATGCTTTAAAGCACCTTCAGTGTATCTGCACTGAATCTGCTTGACATTTCCAGTATTTCTTGTTGGGTCAACTGCAGCTGGAATACGGCGTGAAAAAAGGATGATTTGTGGCATATTGGGGTCAGCATCACAATTTCCACTAACGTTTGGCTAAAAGTATCACTTTACTTGGATTCCAATACAAAAACCGAAAGAGTTCAGCACGTAAAAAGTGTATTTGAAAATTTTGGCATTTTTTACCATTTTTGAGCAACAGCCGCGCGGCTTAGTAAAAATCGCAAATGTGGGCCAAAGGTTGTCGTCAAGGAAACAACAAAACAACACTTTTCCTGCATTTCGACTGCCTCCAAAAGCACAGCAAAGGCATCAGAAATTGTCTACTTCTCATTCAAGCCCTAACCCTAACCCTAGCTCGGGCACTTTCATTAAACCAATCAAAAACCTTGCCTTCACATGCTGTGTTCAAAAAGTTACCCGAATGACTCCAAACTCATCAGAAACATTGAATGTAATGCTTTAAAGCACCTTCAGTGTATCTGCACTAAATCTGCTTGACATTTCCAGTATTTCTTGTTCGGTCAACTGCAGCTGGAATTCGGCGTGAAAAAAGTATGATTTGTGGCATACTGGGGTCAGCATCACAATTTCCACTAAAATTTGGCTAAAAGTATCACTTTACTTGGATTCCAATTCAAAAACCGAAAGAGTTCAGCACGTGAAAAGTGTATTTGAAAATTTTGGCATTTTTTACAACTTTTGAGCGACAGCCGCGCGGCTTAGTAAAAATCGCAAATGTGGGCCAAAAGTTGTCGTCAAGGAAACAACAAAACAACACTTTTCCTGCATTTCGACTGCCTCCAAAAGCACAGCAAAGGCATCAGAAAATGTCTACTTCTCATTCAAGCCCTAACCCTAACCCTAGCTCGGGCACTTTCATTAAACCAATCAAAAACCTTGCCTTCACATGCTGTGTTCAAAAAGTTACCCGAATGACTCCCAACTCATCAGAAACATTGAATGTAATACTTTAAAGCACCTTCAGTGTATCTGCACTAAATCTGCTTGACATTTCCAGTATTTCTTGTTCGGTCAACTGCAGCTGGAATTCGGCGTGAAAAAAGTATGATTTGTGGCATACTGGGGTCAGCATCACAATTTCCACTAAAGTTTGGCTAAAAGTATCACTTTACTTGGATTCCAATACAAAAACCGAAAGAGTTCAGCACGTGAAAAGTGTATTTGAAAATTTTGGCATTTTTTACCACTTTTGAGCGACAGCCGCGCGGCTTAGTAAAAATCGCAAATGTGGGCCAAAAGTTTTCGTCAAGGAAACAACAAAACAACACTTTTCCTGCATTTCGACTGCCTCCAAAAGCACAGCAAAGGCATCAGAAAATGTCTACTTCTCATTCAAGCCCTAACCCTAACCCTAGCTCGGGCACTTTCATTAAACCAATCAAAAACCTTGCCTTCACATGCTGTGTTCAAAAAGTTACCCGAATGACTCCAAACTCATCAGAAACATTGAATGTAATACTTTAAAGCACCTTCAGTGTATCTGCACTGAATCTGCTTGACATTTCCAGTATTTCTTGTTGGGTCAACTGCAGCTGGAATTCGGCGTGAAAAAAGCATGATTTGTGGCATACTGGGGTCAGCATCACAATTTCCACTAACGTTTGGCTAAAAGTATCACTTTACTTGGATTCCAATACAAAAACCGAAAGAGTTCAGCACGTAAAAAGTGTATTTGAAAATTTTGGCATTTTTTACCATTTTTGAGCGAAAGCCGCGTGGCTTAGCAAAAATCGCAAATGTGGGCCAAAAGTTGTCGTCAAGGAAACAACAAAACAACACTTTTCCTGCATTTCGACTGCCTCCAAAAGCACAGCAAAGGCATCAGAAAATGTCTACTTCTCATTAAAGCCCTAACCCTAACCCTAGCTCGGGCACTTTCATTAAACCAATCAAAAACCTTGCCTTCACATGCTGTGTTCAAAAAGTTACCCGAATGACTCCAAACTCATCAGAAACATTGAATGTAATGCTTTCAAGCACCTTCAGTGTATCTGCACTGAATCTGCTTGACATTTCCAGTATTTCTTGTTGGGTCAACTGCAGCTGGAATACGGCGTGAAAAAAGGATGATTTGTGGCATATTGGGGTCAGCATCACAATTTCCACTAACGTTTGGCTAAAAGTATCACTTTACTTGGATTCCAATACAAAAACCGAAAGAGTTGAGCACGTAAAAACTTTATTTGAAAATTTTGGCATTTTTTACCATTTTTGAGCGAAAGCCGCGCGGCTTAGCAAAAATCGCAAATGTGGGCCAAAAGTTGTCGTCAAGGAAACAACAAAACAAAACTTTTCCTGCATTTCGACTGCCTCCAAAAGCACAGCAAAGGCATCAGAAAATGTCTACTTCTCATTCAAGCCCTAACCCTAACCCTAGCTCGGGCACTTTCATTAAACCAATCAAAAACCTTGCCTTCACATGCTGTGTTCAAAAAGTTACCCGAATGACTCCAAACTCATCAGAAACATTGAATGTAATGCTTTAAAGCACCTTCAGTGTATCTGCACTAAATCTGCTTGACATTTCCAGTATTTCTTGTTGGGTAAACTGCAGCTGGAATACGTCGTGAAAAAAGCATGATTTGTGGCATACTGGGGTCAGCATCACAATTTGCACTTATGTTTGGCTAAAAGTATCACTTTACTTGGATTCCAATACAAAAACCGAAAGAGTTCAGCACGTGAAAAGTGTATTTGAAAATTTTGGCATTTTTTACCACTTTTGAGCGACAGCCGCGCGGCTTAGTAAAAATCGCAAATGTGGGCCAAAAGTTTTCGTCAAGGAAACAACAAAACAACACTTTTCCTGCATTTCGACTGCCTCCAAAAGCACAGCAAAGGCATCAGAAAATGTCTACTTCTCATTCAAGCCCTAACCCTAACCCTAGCTCGGGCACTTTCATTAAACCAATCAAAAACCTTGCCTTCACATGCTGTGGTCAAAAAGTTACCCGAATGACTCCAAACTCATCAGAAACATTGAATGTAATGCTTTAAAGCACCTTCAGTGTATCTGCACTGAATCTGCTTGACATTTCCAGTATTTCTTGTTGGGTCAACTGCAGCTGGAATTCGGCGTGAAAAAAGGATGATTTGTGGCATATTGGGGTCAGCATCACAATTTCCACTAACGTTTGGCTAAAAGTATCACTTTACTTAGATTCCAATACAAAAACCGAAAGAGTTCAGCACGTAAAAAGTGTATTTGAAAATTTTGGCATTTTTTACCATTTTTGAGCAACAGCCGCGCGGCTTAGTAAAAATCGCAAATGTGGGCCAAAAGTTGTCGTCAAGGAAACAACAAAACAAAACTTTTCCTGCATTTCGACTGCCTCCAAAAGCACAGCAAAGGCATCAGAAAATGTCTACTTCTCATTAAAGCCCTAACCCTAACCCTAGCTCGGGCACTTTCATTAAACCAATCAAAAACCTTGCCTTCACATGCTGTGTTCAAAAAGTTACCCGAATGACTCCAAACTCATCAGAAACATTGAATGTAATGCTTTCAAGCACCTTCAGTGTATCTGCACTGAATTTGCTTGACATTTCCAGTATTTCTTGTTGGGTCAACTGCAGCTGGAATACGGCGTGAAAAAAGGATGATTTGTGGCATATTGGGGTCAGCATCACAATTTCCACTAACGTTTGGCTAAAAGTATCACTTTACTTGGATTCCAATACAAAAACCGAAAGAGTTGAGCACGTAAAAACTTTATTTGAAAATTTTGGCATTTTTTACCATTTTTGAGCGAAAGCCGCGCGGCTTAGCAAAAATCGCAAATGTGGGCCAAAAGTTGTCGTCAAGGAAACAACAAAACAAAACTTTTCCTGCATTTCGACTGCCTCCAAAAGCACAGCAAAGGCATCAGAAAATGTCTACTTCTCATTCAAGCCCTAACCCTAACCCTAGCTCGGGCACTTTCATTAAACCAATCAAAAACCTTGCCTTCACATGCTGTGGTCAAAAAGTTACCCGAATGACTCCAAACTCATCAGAAACATTGAATGTAATGCTTTAAAGCACCTTCAGTGTATCTGCACTGAATCTGCTTGACATTTCCAGTATTTCTTGTTGGGTCAACTGCAGCTGGAATTCGGCGTGAAAAAAGGATGATTTGTGGCATATTGGGGTCAGCATCACAATTTCCACTAACGTTTGGCTAAAAGTATCACTTTACTTAGATTCCAATACAAAAACCGAAAGAGTTCAGCACGTAAAAAGTGTATTTGAAAATTTTGGCATTTTTTACCATTTTTGAGCAACAGCCGCGCGGCTTAGTAAAAATCGCAAATGTGGGACAAAGGTTGTCGTCAAGGAAACAACAAAACAACACTTTTCCTGCATTTCGACTGCCTCCAAAAGCACAGCAAAGGCATCAGAAAATGTCTACTTCTCATTCAAGCCCTAACCCTAACCCTAGCTCGGGCACTTTCATTAAACCAATCAAAAACCTTGCCTTCACATGCTGTGTTCAAAAAGTTACCCGAATGACTCCAAACTCATCAGAAACATTGAATGTAATGCTTTAAAGCACCTTCAGTGTATCTGCACTAAATCTGCTTGACATTTCCAGTATTTCTTGTTGGGTCAACTGCAGCTGGAATTCGGCGTGAAAAAAGTATGATTTGTGGCATACTGGGGTCAGCATCACAATTTCCACTAACGTTTGGCTAAAAGTATCACTTTACTTGGATTCCAATACAAAAACCGAAAGAGTTCAGCACGTAAAAAGTGTATTTGAAAATTTTGGCATTTTTTACCATTTTTGAGCGACATCCGCGCGGCTTAGCAAAAATCGCAAATGTGGACCAAAAGTTGTCGTCAAGGAAACAACAAAACAACACTTTTCCTGCATTTCGACTGCCTCCAAAAGCACAGCAAAGGCATCAGAAAATGTCTACTTCTCATTCAAGCCCTAAACCTAACCCTAGCTCGGGCACTTTCATTAAACCAATCAAAAACCTTGCCTTCACATGCTGTGTTCAAAAAGTTACCCGAATGACTAACAAACTCATCAGAAACATTGAATGTAATGCTTTAAAGCACCTTCAGTGTATCTGCACTGAATCTGCTTGACATTTCCAGTATTTCTTGTTGGGTCACCTGCAGCTGGAATTCGGCGTGAAAAAGCATGATTTGTGGCATACTGGGGTCAGCATCACAATTTCCACTAAAGTTTGGCTAAAAGTATCACTTTACTTGGATGCCAATTCAAAAACCGAAAGAGTTCAGCACGTGAAAAGTGTATTTGAAAATTTTGGCATTTTTTACCACTTTTGAGCGACAGCCGCGCGGCTTAGTAAAAATCGCAAATGTGGGCCAAAAGTTTTCGTCAAGGAAACAACAAAACAACACTTTTCCTGCATTTCGACTGCCTCCAAAAGCACAGCAAAGGCATCAGAAAATGTCTACTTCTCATTCAAGCCCTAACCCTAACCCTAGCTCGGGCACTTTCATTAAACCAATCAAAAACCTTGCCTTCACATGCTGTGGTCAAAAAGTTACCCGAATGACTCCAAACTCATCAGAAACATTGAATGTAATGCTTTAAAGCACCTTCAGTGTATCTGCACTGAATCTGCTTGACATTTCCAGTATTTCTTGTTGGGTCAACTGCAGCTGGAATACGGCGTGAAAAAAGGATGATTTGTGGCATATTGGGGTCAGCATCACAATTTCCACTAACGTTTGGCTAAAAGTATCACTTTACTTGGATTCCAATACAAAAACCGAAAGAGTTCAGCACGTAAAAAGTGTATTTGAAAATTTTGGCATTTTTTACCATTTTTGAGCAACAGCCGCGCGGCTTAGTAAAAATCGCAAATGTGGGCCAAAGGTTGTCGTCAAGGAAACAACAAAACAACACTTTTCCTGCATTTCGACTGCCTCCAAAAGCACAGCAAAGGCATCAGAAATTGTCTACTTCTCATTCAAGCCCTAACCCTAACCCTAGCTCGGGCACTTTCATTAAACCAATCAAAAACCTTGCCTTCACATGCTGTGTTCAAAAAGTTACCCGAATGACTCCAAACTCATCAGAAACATTGAATGTAATGCTTTAAAGCACCTTCAGTGTATCTGCACTAAATCTGCTTGACATTTCCAGTATTTCTTGTTGGGTCAACTGCAGCTGGAATTCGGCGTGAAAAAAGTATGATTTGTGGCATACTGGGGTCAGCATCACAATTTCCACTAAAATTTGGCTAAAAGTATCACTTTACTTGGATTCCAATACAAAAACCGAAAGAGTTCAGCACGTGAAAAGTGTATTTGAAAATTTTGGCATTTTTTACCACTTTTGAGCGACAGCCGCGCGGCTTAGTAAAAATCGCAAATGTGGGCCAAAAGTTTTCGTCAAGGAAACAACAAAACAACACTTTTCCTGCATTTCGACTGCCTCCAAAAGCACAGCAAAGGCATCAGAAAATGTCTACTTCTCATTCAAGCCCTAACCCTAACCCTAGCTCGGGCACTTTCATTAAACCAATCAAAAACCTTGCCTTCACATGCTGTGTTCAAAAAGTTACCCGAATGACTCCAAACTCATCAGAAACATTGAATGTAATACTTTAAAGCACCTTCAGTGTATCTGCACTGAATCTGCTTGACATTTCCAGTATTTCTTGTTGGGTCAACTGCAGCTGGAATTCGGCGTGAAAAAAGCATGATTTGTGGCATACTGGGGTCAGCATCACAATTTGCACTTATGTTTGGCTAAAAGTATCACTTTACTTGGATTCCAATACAAAAACCGAAAGAGTTCAGCACGTAAAAAGTGTATTTGAAAATTTTGGCATTTTTTACCATTTTTGAGCAACAGCCACGCGGCTTAGTAAAAATCGCAAATGTGGGACAAAGGTTGTCGTCAAGGAAACAACAAAACAACACTTTTCCTGCATTTCGACTGCCTCCAAAAGCACAGCAAAGGCATCAGAAAATGTCTACTTCTCATTCAAGCCCTAACCCTAACCCTAGCTCGGGCACTTTCATTAAACCAATCAAAAACCTTGCCTTCACATGCTGTGGTCAAAAAGTTACCCGAATGACTCCAAACTCATCAGAAACATTGAATGTAATGCTTTAAAGCACCTTCAGTGTATCTGCACTAAATCTGCTTGACATTTCCAGTATTTCTTGTTGGGTCAACTGCAGCTGGAATACGGCGTGAAAAAAGGATGATTTGTGGCATATTGGGGTCAGCATCACAATTTCCACTAACGTTTGGCTAAAAGTATCACTTTACTTGGATTCCAATACAAAAACCGAAAGAGTTGAGCACGTAAAAACTTTATTTGAAAATTTTGGCATTTTTTACCATTTTTGAGCGAAAGCCGCGCGGCTTAGCAAAAATCGCAAATGTGGGCCAAAAGTTGTCGTCAAGGAAACAACAAAACAAAACTTTTCCTGCATTTCGACTGCCTCCAAAAGCACAGCAAAGGCATCAGAAAATGTCTACTTCTCATTCAAGCCCTAACCCTAACCCTAGCTCGGGCACTTTCATTAAACCAATCAAAAACCTTGCCTTCACATGCTGTGTTCAAAAAGTTACCCGAATGACTCCAAACTCATCAGAAACATTGAATGTAATGCTTTAAAGCACCTTCAGTGTATCTGCACTAAATCTGCTTGACATTTCCAGTATTTCTTGTTGGGTCAACTGCAGCTGGAATTCGGCGTGAAAAAAGTATGATTTGTGGCATACTGGGGTCAGCATCACAATTTCCACTAAAATTTGGCTAAAAGTATCACTTTACTTGGATTCCAATACAAAAACCGAAAGAGTTCAGCACGTGAAAAGTGTATTTGAAAATTTTGGCATTTTTTACAACTTTTGAGCGACAGCCGCGCGGCTTAGTAAAAATCGCAAATGTGGGCCAAAAGTTGTCGTCAAGGAAACAACAAAACAACACTTTTCCTGCATTTCGACTGCCTCCAAAAGCACAGCAAAGGCATCAGAAAATGTCTACTTCTCATTCAAGCCCTAACCCTAACCCTAGCTCGGGCACTTTCATTAAACCAATCAAAAACCTTGCCTTCACATGCTGTGTTCAAAAAGTTACCCGAATGACTCCCAACTCATCAGAAACATTGAATGTAATACTTTAAAGCACCTTCAGTGTATCTGCACTAAATCTGCTTGACATTTCCAGTATTTCTTGTTGGGTCAACTGCAGCTGGAATTCGGCGTGAAAAAAGTATGATTTGTGGCATATTGGGGTCAGCATCACAATTTCCACTAACGTTTGGCTAAAAGTATCACTTTACTTGGATTCCAATACAAAAACCGAAAGAGTTGAGCACGTAAAAACTTTATTTGAAAATTTTGGCATTTTTTACCATTTTTGAGCGACAGCCGCGCGGCTTAGCAAAAATCGCAAATGTGGGCCAAAAGTTGTCGTCAAGGAAACAACAAAACAAAACTTTTCCTGCATTTCGACTGCCTCCAAAAGCACAGCAAAGGCATCAGAAAATGTCTACTTCTCATTCAAGCCCTAACCCTAACCCTAGCTCGGGCACTTTCATTAAACCAATCAAAAACCTTGCCTTCACATGCTGTGTTCAAAAAGTTACCCGAATGACTCCAAACTCATCAGAAACATTGAATGTAATGCTTTAAAGCACCTTCAGTGTATCTGCACTAAATCTGCTTGACATTTCCAGTATTTCTTGTTGGGTAAACTGCAGCTGGAATACGTCGTGAAAAAAGCATGATTTGTGGCATACTGGGGTCAGCATCACAATTTGCACTTATGTTTGGCTAAAAGTATCACTTTACTTGGATTCCAATACAAAAACCGAAAGAGTTCAGCACGTGAAAAGTGTATTTGAAAATTTTGGCATTTTTTACCACTTTTGAGCGACAGCCGCGCGGCTTAGTAAAAATCGCAAATGTGGGCCAAAAGTTTTCGTCAAGGAAACAACAAAACAACACTTTTCCTGCATTTCGACTGCCTCCAAAAGCACAGCAAAGGCATCAGAAAATGTCTACTTCTCATTCAAGCCCTAACCCTAACCCTAGCTCGGGCACTTTCATTAAACCAATCAAAAACCTTGCCTTCACATGCTGTGGTCAAAAAGTTACCCGAATGACTCCAAACTCATCAGAAACATTGAATGTAATGCTTTAAAGCACCTTCAGTGTATCTGCACTGAATCTGCTTGACATTTCCAGTATTTCTTGTTGGGTCAACTGCAGCTGGAATACGGCGTGAAAAAAGGATGATTTGTGGCATATTGGGGTCAGCATCACAATTTCCACTAACGTTTGGCTAAAAGTATCACTTTTCTTGGATTCCAATACAAAAACCGAAAGAGTTCAGCACGTAAAAAGTGTATTTGAAAATTTTGGCATTTTTTACCATTTTTGAGCAACAGCCGCGCGGCTTAGTAAAAATCGCAAATGTGGGCCAAAGGTTGTCGTCAAGGAAACAACAAAACAACACTTTTCCTGCATTTCGACTGCCTCCAAAAGCACAGCAAAGGCATCAGAAATTGTCTACTTCTCATTCAAGCCCTAACCCTAACCCTAGCTCGGGCACTTTCATTAAACCAATCAAAAACCTTGCCTTCACATGCTGTGGTCAAAAAGTTACCCGAATGACTCCAAACTCATCAGAAACATTGAATGTAATGCTTTAAAGCACCTTCAGTGTATCTGCACTGAATCTGCTTGACATTTCCAGTATTTCTTGTTGGGTCAACTGCAGCTGGAATTCGGCGTGAAAAAAGGATGATTTGTGGCATATTGGGGTCAGCATCACAATTTCCACTTATGTTTGGCTAAAAGTATCACTTTACTTGGATTCCAATACAAAAACCGAAAGAGTTCAGCACGTGAAAAGTGTATTTGAAAATTTTGGCATTTTTTACCACTTTTGAGCGACAGCCGCGCGGCTTAGTAAAAATCGCAAATGTGGGCCAAAAGTTTTCGTCAAGGAAACAACAAAACAACACTTTTCCTGCATTTCGACTGCCTCCAAAAGCACAGCAAAGGCATCAGAAAATGTCTACTTCTCATTCAAGCCCTAACCCTAACCCTAGCTCGGGCACTTTCATTAAACCAATCAAAAACCTTGCCTTCACATGCTGTGGTCAAAAAGTTACCCGAATGACTCCAAACTCATCAGAAACATTGAATGTAATGCTTTAAAGCACCTTCAGTGTATCTGCACTGAATCTGCTTGACATTTCCAGTATTTCTTGTTGGGTCAACTGCAGCTGGAATTCGGCGTGAAAAAAGTATGATTTGTGGCATACTGGGGTCAGCATCACAATTTCCACTAAAATTTGGCTAAAAGTATCACTTTACTTGGATTCCAATACAAAAACCGAAAGAGTTCAGCATGTGAAAAGTGTATTTGAAAATTCTGGCATTTTTTACAACTTTTGAGCGACAGCCGCGCGGCTTAGTAAAAATCGCAAATGTGGGCCAAAAGTTGTCGTCAAGGAAACAACAAAACAACACTTTTCCTGCATTTCGACTGCCTCCAAAAGCACAGCAAAGGCATCAGAAAATGTCTACTTCTCATTCAAGCCCTAACCCTAACCCTAGCTCGGGCACTTTCATTAAACCAATCAAAAACCTTGCCTTCACATGCTGTGTTCAAAAAGTTACCCGAATGAATCCAAACTCATCAGAAACATTGAATGTAATGCTTTAAAGCACCTTCAGTGTATCTGCACTAAATCTGCTTGACATTTCCAGTATTTCTTGTTGGGTCAACTGCAGCTGGAATTCGGCGTGAAAAAAGTATGATTTGTGGCATACTGGGGTCAGCAACACAATTTCCACTAACGTTTGGCTAAAAGTATCACTTTACTTGGATTCCAATACAAAAACCGAAAGAGTTCAGCACGTAAAAAGTGTATTTGAAAATTTTGGCATTTTTTACCATTTTTGAGCGAAAGCCGCGTGGCTTAGCAAAAATCGCAAATGTGGGCCAAAAGTTGTCGTCAAGGAAACAACAAAACAACACTTTTCCTGCATTTCGACTGCCTCCAAAAGCACAGCAAAGGCATCAGAAAATGTCTACTTCTCATTAAAGCCCTAACCCTAACCCTAGCTCGGGCACTTTCATTAAACCAATCAAAAACCTTGCCTTCACATGCTGTGTTCAAAAAGTTACCCGAATGACTCCAAACTCATCAGAAACATTGAATGTAATGCTTTAAAGCACCTTCAGTGTATCTGCACTAAATCTGCTTGACATTTCCAGTATTTCTTGTTGGGTAAACTGCAGCTGGAATACGGCGTGAAAAAAGCATGATTTGAGGCATACTGGGGTCAGCATCACAATTTGCACTTATGTTTGGCTAAAAGTATCACTTTACTTGGATTCCAATACAAAAACCGAAAGAGTTCAGCACGTGAAAAGTGTATTTGAAAATTTTGGCATTTTTTACCACTTTTGAGCGACAGCCGCGCGGCTTAGTAAAAATCGCAAATGTGGGCCAAAAGTTTTCGTCAAGGAAACAACAAAACAACACTTTTCCTGCATTTCGACTGCCTCCAAAAGCACAGCAAAGGCATCAGAAAATGTCTACTTCTCATTCAAGCCCTAACCCTAACCCTAGCTCGGGCACTTTCATTAAACCAATCAAAAACCTTGCCTTCACATGCTGTGGTCAAAAAGTTACCCGAATGACTCCAAACTCATCAGAAACATTGAATGTAATGCTTTAAAGCACCTTCAGTGTATCTGCACTGAATCTGCTTGACATTTCCAGTATTTCTTGTTGGGTCAACTGCAGCTGGAATACGGCGTGAAAAAAGGATGATTTGTGGCATATTGGGGTCAGCATCACAATTTCCACTAACGTTTGGCTAAAAGTATCACTTTACTTGGATTCCAATACAAAAACCGAAAGAGTTCAGCACGTAAAAAGTGTATTTGAAAATTTTGGCATTTTTTACCATTTTTGAGCAACAGCCGCGCGGCTTAGTAAAAATCGCAAATGTGGGCCAAAGGTTGTCGTCAAGGAAACAACAAAACAACACTTTTCCTGCATTTCGACTGCCTCCAAAAGCACAGCAAAGGCATCAGAAATTGTCTACTTCTCATTCAAGCCCTAACCCTAACCCTAGCTCGGGCACTTTCATTAAACCAATCAAAAACCTTGCCTTCACATGCTGTGTTCAAAAAGTTACCCGAATGACTCCAAACTCATCAGAAACATTGAATGTAATGCTTTAAAGCACCTTCAGTGTATCTGCACTAAATCTGCTTGACATTTCCAGTATTTCTTGTTGGGTCAACTGCAGCTGGAATTCGGCGTGAAAAAAGTATGATTTGTGGCATACTGGGGTCAGCATCACAATTTCCACTAAAATTTGGCTAAAAGTATCACTTTACTTGGATTCCAATACAAAAACCGAAAGAGTTCAGCACGTGAAAAGTGTATTTGAAAATTCTGGCATTTTTTACAACTTTTGAGCGACAGCCGCGCGGCTTAGTAAAAATCGCAAATGTGGGCCAAAAGTTGTCGTCAAGGAAACAACAAAACAACACTTTTCCTGCATTTCGACTGCCTCCAAAAGCACAGCAAAGGCATCAGAAAATGTCTACTTCTCATTCAAGCCCTAACCCTAACCCTAGCTCGGGCACTTTCATTAAACCAATCAAAAACCTTGCCTTCACATGCTGTGTTCAAAAAGTTACCCGAATGACTCCCAACTCATCAGAAACATTGAATGTAATACTTTAAAGCACCTTCAGTGTATCTGCACTAAATCTGCTTGACATTTCCAGTATTTCTTGTTGGGTCAACTGCAGCTGGAATTCGGCGTGAAAAAAGTATGATTTGTGGCATACTGGGGTCAGCATCACAATTTCCACTAAAGTTTGGCTAAAAGTATCACTTTACTTGGATTCCAATACAAAAACCGAAAGAGTTCAGCACGTGAAAAGTGTATTTGAAAATTTTGGCATTTTTTACCACTTTTGAGCGACAGCCGCGCGGCTTAGTAAAAATCGCAAATGTGGGCCAAAAGTTTTCGTCAAGGAAACAACAAAACAACACTTTTCCTGCATTTCGACTGCCTCCAAAAGCACAGCAAAGGCATCAGAAAATGTCTACTTCTCATTCAAGCCCTAACCCTAACCCTAGCTCGGGCACTTTCATTAAACCAATCAAAAACCTTGCCTTCACATGCTGTGGTCAAAAAGTTACCCGAATGACTCCAAACTCATCAGAAACATTGAATGTAATGCTTTAAAGCACCTTCAGTGTATCTGCACTGAATCTGCTTGACATTTCCAGTATTTCTTGTTGGGTCAACTGCAGCTGGAATACGGCGTGAAAAAAGGATGATTTGTGGCATATTGGGGTCAGCATCACAATTTCCACTAACGTTTGGCTAAAAGTATCACTTTACTTAGATTCCAATACAAAAACCGAAAGAGTTCAGCACGTAAAAAGTGTATTTGAAAATTTTGGCATTTTTTACCATTTTTGAGCAACAGCCGCGCGGCTTAGTAAAAATCGCAAATGTGGGACAAAGGTTGTCGTCAAGGAAACAACAAAACAACACTTTTCCTGCATTTCGACTGCCTCCAAAAGCACAGCAAAGGCATCAGAAAATGTCTACTTCTCATTCAAGCCCTAACCCTAACCCTAGCTCGGGCACTTTCATTAAACCAATCAAAAACCTTGCCTTCACATGCTGTGTTCAAAAAGTTACCCGAATGACTCCAAACTCATCAGAAACATTGAATGTAATGCTTTAAAGCACCTTCAGTGTATCTGCACTAAATCTGCTTGACATTTCCAGTATTTCTTGTTGGGTAAACTGCAGCTGGAATTCGGCGTGAAAAAAGTATGATTTGTGACATACTGGGGTCAGCAACACAATTTCCACTAACGTTTGGCTAAAAGTATCACTTTACTTGGATTCCAATACAAAAACCGAAAGAGTTCAGCACGTAAAAAGTGTATTTGAAAATTTTGGCATTTTTTACCATTTTTGAGCGAAAGCCGCGTGGCTTAGCAAAAATCGCAAATGTGGGCCAAAAGTTGTCGTCAAGGAAACAACAAAACAACACTTTTCCTGCATTTCGACTGCCTCCAAAAGCACAGCAAAGGCATCAGAAAATGTCTACTTCTCATTAAAGCCCTAACCCTAACCCTAGCTCGGGCACTTTCATTAAACCAATCAAAAACCTTGCCTTCACATGCTGTGTTCAAAAAGTTACCCGAATGACTCCAAACTCATCAGAAACATTGAATGTAATGCTTTAAAGCACCTTCAGTGTATCTGCACTAAATCTGCTTGACATTTCCAGTATTTCTTGTTGGGTAAACTGCAGCTGGAATACGGCGTGAAAAAAGCATGATTTGAGGCATACTGGGGTCAGCATCACAATTTGCACTTATGTTTGGCTAAAAGTATCACTTTACTTGGATTCCAATACAAAAACCGAAAGAGTTCAGCACGTGAAAAGTGTATTTGAAAATTTTGGCATTTTTTACCACTTTTGAGCGACAGCCGCGCGGCTTAGTAAAAATCGCAAATGTGGGCCAAAAGTTTTCGTCAAGGAAACAACAAAACAACACTTTTCCTGCATTTCGACTGCCTCCAAAAGCACAGCAAAGGCATCAGAAAATGTCTACTTCTCATTCAAGCCCTAACCCTAACCCTAGCTCGGGCACTTTCATTAAACCAATCAAAAACCTTGCCTTCACATGCTGTGGTCAAAAAGTTACCCGAATGACTCCAAACTCATCAGAAACATTGAATGTAATGCTTTAAAGCACCTTCAGTGTATCTGCACTAAATCTGCTTGACATTTCCAGTATTTCTTGTTGGGTCAACTGCAGCTGGAATTCGGCGTGAAAAAAGTATGATTTGTGGCATACTGGGGTCAGCATCACAATTTCCACTAAAATTTGGCTAAAAGTATCACTTTACTTGGATTCCAATACAAAAACCGAAAGAGTTCAGCACGTGAAAAGTGTATTTGAAAATTCTGGCATTTTTTACAACTTTTGAGCGACAGCCGCGCGGCTTAGTAAAAATCGCAAATGTGGGCCAAAAGTTGTCGTCAAGGAAACAACAAAACAACACTTTTCCTGCATTTCGACTGCCTCCAAAAGCACAGCAAAGGCATCAGAAAATCTCTACTTCTCATTCAAGCCCTAACCCTAACCCTAGCTCGGGCACTTTCATTAAACCAATCAAAAACCTTGCCTTCACATGCTGTGTTCAAAAAGTTACCCGAATGACTCCCAACTCATCAGAAACATTGAATGTAATACTTTAAAGCACCTTCAGTGTATCTGCACTAAATCTGCTTGACATTTCCAGTATTTCTTGTTGGGTCAACTGCAGCTGGAATTCGGCGTGAAAAAAGTATGATTTGTGGCATACTGGGGTCAGCATCACAATTTCCACTAAAGTTTGGCTAAAAGTATCACTTTACTTGGATTCCAATACAAAAACCGAAAGAGTTCAGCACGTGAAAAGTGTATTTGAAAATTTTGGCATTTTTTACCACTTTTGAGCGACAGCCGCGCGGCTTAGTAAAAATCGCAAATGTGGGCCAAAAGTTTTCGTCAAGGAAACAACAAAACAACACTTTTCCTGCATTTCGACTGCCTCCAAAAGCACAGCAAAGGCATCAGAAAATGTCTACTTCTCATTCAAGCCCTCACCCTAACCCTAGCTCGGGCACTTTCATTAAACCAATCAAAAACCTTGCCTTCACATGCTGTGTTCAAAAAGTTACCCGAATGACTCCAAACTCATCAGAAACATTGAATGTAATGCTTTAAAGCACCTTCAGTGTATCTGCACTGAATCTGCTTGACATTTCCAGTATTTCTTGTTGGGTCAACTGCAGCTGGAATACGGCGTGAAAAAAGGATGATTTGTGGCATATTGGGGTCAGCATCACAATTTCCACTAACGTTTGGCTAAAAGTATCACTTTACTTGGATTCCAATACAAAAACCGAAAGAGTTCAGCACGTAAAAAGTGTATTTGAAAATTTTGGCATTTTTTACCATTTTTGAGCAACAGCCGCGCGGCTTAGTAAAAATCGCAAATGTGGGCCAAAGGTGGTCGTCAAGGAAACAACAAAACAACACTTTTCCTGCATTTCGACTGCCTCCAAAAGCACAGCAAAGGCATCAGAAATTGTCTACTTCTCATTCAAGCCCTAACCCTAACCCTAGCTCGGGCACTTTCATTAAACCAATCAAAAACCTTGCCTTCACATGCTGTGTTCAAAAAGTTACCCGAATGACTCCAAACTCATCAGAAACATTGAATGTAATGCTTTAAAGCACCTTCAGTGTATCTGCACTAAATCTGCTTGACATTTCCAGTATTTCTTGTTGGGTCAACTGCAGCTGGAATTCGGCGTGAAAAAAGTATGATTTGTGGCATACTGGGGTCAGCATCACAATTTCCACTAAAATTTGGCTAAAAGTATCACTTTACTTGGATTCCAATACAAAAACCGAAAGAGTTCAGCACGTGAAAAGTGTATTTGAAAATTTTGGCATTTTTTACCATTTTTGAGCGAAAGCCGCGTGGCTTAGCAAAAATCGCAAATGTGGGCCAAAAGTTGTCGTCAAGGAAACAACAAAACAACACTTTTCCTGCATTTCGACTGCCTCCAAAAGCACAGCAAAGGCATCAGAAAATGTCTACTTCTCATTCAAGCCCTAACCCTAACCCTAGCTCGGGCACTTTCATTAAACCAATCAAAAACCTTGCCTTCACATGCTGTGTTCAAAAAGTTACCCGAAAGACTCCAAACTCATCAGAAACATTGAATGTAATGCTTTAAAGCACCTTCAGTGTATCTGCACTAAATCTGCTTGACATTTCCAGTATTTCTTGTTGGGTCAACTGCAGCTGGAATACGTCGTGAAAAAAGCATGATTTGTGGCATACTGGGGTCAGCATCACAATTTGCACTTATGTTTGGCTAAAAGTATCACTTTACTTGGATTCCAATACAAAAACCGAAAGAGTTGAGCACGTAAAAAGTGTATTTGAAAATTTTGGCATTTTTTACCATTTTTGAGCAACAGCCGCGCGGCTTAGTAAAAATCGCAAATGTGGGACAAAGGTTGTCGTCAAGGAAACAACAAAACAACACTTTTCCTGCATTTCGACTGCCTCCAAAAGCACAGCAAAGGCATCAGAAATTGTCTACTTCTCATTCAAGCCCTAACCCTAACCCTAGCTCGGGCACTTTCATTAAACCAATCAAAAACCTTGCCTTCACATGCTGTGTTCAAAAAGTTACCCGAATGACTCCAAACTCATCAGAAACATTGAATGTAATGCTTTAAAGCACCTTCAGTGTATCTGCACTAAATCTGCTTGACATTTCCAGTATTTCTTGTTGGGTCAACTGCAGCTGGAATTCGGCGTGAAAAAAGTATGATTTGTGGCATACTGGGGTCAGCATCACAATTTCCACTAAAATTTGGCTAAAAGTATCACTTTACTTGGATTCCAATACAAAAACCGAAAGAGTTCAGCACGTGAAAAGTGTATTTGAAAATTTTGGCATTTTTTACAACTTTTGAGCGACAGCCGCGCGGCTTAGTAAAAATCGCAAATGTGGGCCAAAAGTTGTCGTCAAGGAAACAACAAAACAACACTTTTCCTGCATTTCGACTGCCTCCAAAAGCACAGCAAAGGCATCAGAAAATGTCTACTTCTCATTCAAGCCCTAACCCTAACCCTAGCTCGGGCACTTTCATTAAACCAATCAAAAACCTTGCCTTCACATGCTGTGTTCAAAAAGTTACCCGAATGACTCCCAACTCATCAGAAACATTGAATGTAATACTTTAAAGCACCTTCAGTGTATCTGCACTGAATCTGCTTGACATTTCCAGTATTTCTTGTTGGGTCAACTGCAGCTGGAATTCGGCGTGAAAAAAGCATGATTTGTGGCATACTGGGGTCAGCATCACAATTTCCACTAACGTTTGGCTAAAAGTATCACTTTACTTGGATTCCAATACAAAAACCGAAAGAGTTCAGCACGTAAAAAGTGTATTTGAAAATTTTGGCATTTTTTACCATTTTTGAGCGAAAGCCGCGCGGCTTAGCAAAAATCGCAAATGTGGGCCAAAAGTTGTCGTCAAGGAAACAACAAAACAACACTTTTCCTGCATTTCGACTGCCTCCAAAAGCACAGCAAAGGCATCAGAAATTGTCTACTTCTCATTCAAGCCCTAACCCTAACCCTAGCTCGGGCACTTTCATTAAACCAATCAAAAACCTTGCCTTCACATGCTGTGTTCAAAAAGTTACCCGAATGACTCCAAACTCATCAGAAACATTGAATGTAATGCTTTAAAGCACCTTCAGTGTATCTGCACTAAATCTGCTTGACATTTCCAGTATTTCTTGTTGGGTCAACTGCAGCTGGAATTCGGCGTGAAAAAAGTATGATTTGTGGCATACTGGGGTCAGCATCACAATTTCCACTAAAGTTTGGCTAAAAGTATCACTTTACTTGGATTCCAATACAAAAACCGAAATAGTTCAGCACGTAAAAAGTGTATTTGAAAATTTTGGCATTTTTTACCATTTTTGAGCGAAAGCCGCGCGGCTTAGCAAAAATCGCAAATGTGGGCCAAAAGTTGTCGTCAAGGAAACAACAAAACAACACTTTTCCTGTATTTCGACTGCCTCCAAAAGCACAGCAAAGGCATCAGAAAATGTCTACTTCTCATTCAAGCCCTAACCCTAACCCTAGCTCGGGCACTTTCATTAAACCAATCAAAAACCTTGCCTTCACATGCTGTGTTCAAAAAGTTACCCGAATGACTCCAAACTCATCAGAAACATTGAATGTAATGCTTTAAAGCACCTTCAGTGTATCTGCACTGTATCTGCTTGACATTTCCAGTATTTCTTGTTGGGTCAACTGCAGCTGGAATACGGCGTGAAAAAAGCATGATTTGTGTCATACTGGGGTCAGCATCACAATTTCCACTTATGTTTGGCTAAAAGTATCACTTTACTTGGATTCCAATACAAAAACCGAAAGAGTTGAGCACGTAAAAACTGTATTTGAAAATTTTGGCATTTTTTACCACTTTTGAGCGACATCCGCGCGGCTTAGCAAAAATCGCAAATGTGGACCAAAAGTTGTCGTCAAGGAAACAACAAAACAACACTTTTCCTGTATTTCGACTGCCTCCAAAAGCACAGCAAAGGCATCAGAAAATGTCTACTTCTCATTCAAGCCCTAACCCTAACCCTAGCTCGGGCACTTTCATTAAACCAATCAAAAACCTTGCCTTCACATGCTGTGTTCAAAAAGTTACCCGAATGACTAACAAACTCATCAGAAACATTGAATGTAATGCTTTAAAGCACCTTCAGTGTATCTGCACTGAATCTGCTTGACATTTCCAGTATTTCTTGTTGGGTCACCTGCAGCTGGAATTCGGCGTGAAAAAAGTATGATTTGTGGCATACTGGGGTCAGCATCACAATTTCCACTAACGTTTGGCTAAAAGTATCACTTTACTTGGATTCCAATACAAAAACCGAAAGAGTTCAGCACGTGAAAAGTGTATTTGAAAATTTTGGCATTTTTTACCACTTTTGAGCGACAGCCGCGCGGCTTAGTAAAAATCGCAAATGTGGGCCAAAAGTTTTCGTCAAGGAAACAACAAAACAACACTTTTCCTGCATTTCGACTGCCTCCAAAAGCACAGCAAAGGCATCAGAAAATGTCTACTTCTCATTCAAGCCCTAACCCTAACCCTAGCTCGGGCACTTTCATTAAACCAATCAAAAACCTTGCCTTCACATGCTGTGGTCAAAAAGTTACCCGAATGACTCCAAACTCATCAGAAACATTGAATGTAATGCTTTAAAGCACCTTCAGTGTATCTGCACTGAATCTGCTTGACATTTCCAGTATTTCTTGTTGGGTCAACTGCAGCTGGAATACGGCGTGAAAAAAGGATGATTTGTGGCATATTGGGGTCAGCATCACAATTTCCACTAACGTTTGGCTAAAAGTATCACTTTACTTGGATTCCAATACAAAAACCGAAAGAGTTCAGCACGTAAAAAGTGTATTTGAAAATTTTGGCATTTTTTACCATTTTTGAGCAACAGCCGCGCGGCTTAGTAAAAATCGCAAATGTGGGCCAAAGGTTGTCGTCAAGGAAACAACAAAACAACACTTTTCCTGCATTTCGACTGCCTCCAAAAGCACAGCAAAGGCATCAGAAATTGTCTACTTCTCATTCAAGCCCTAACCCTAACCCTAGCTCGGGCACTTTCATTAAACCAATCAAAAACCTTGCCTTCACATGCTGTGTTCAAAAAGTTACCCGAATGACTCCAAACTCATCAGAAACATTGAATGTAATGCTTTAAAGCACCTTCAGTGTATCTGCACTAAATCTGCTTGACATTTCCAGTATTTCTTGTTGGGTCAACTGCAGCTGGAATTCGGCGTGAAAAAAGTATGATTTGTGGCATACTGGGGTCAGCATCACAATTTCCACTAAAATTTGGCTAAAAGTATCACTTTACTTGGATTCCAATACAAAAACCGAAAGAGTTCAGCACGTGAAAAGTGTATTTGAAAATTTTGGCATTTTTTACAACTTTTGAGCGACAGCCGCGCGGCTTAGTAAAAATCGCAAATGTGGGCCAAAAGTTGTCGTCAAGGAAACAACAAAACAACACTTTTCCTGCATTTCGACTGCCTTAAAAAGCACAGCAAAGGCATCAGAAAATGTCTACTTCTCATTCAAGCCCTAACCCTAACCCTAGCTCGGGCACTTTCATTAAACCAATCAAAAACCTTGCCTTCACATGCTGTGGTCAAAAAGTTACCCGAATGACTCCAAACTCATCAGAAACATTGAATGTAATGCTTTAAAGCACCTTCAGTGTATCTGCACTGAATCTGCTTGACATTTCCAGTATTTCTTGTTGGGTCAACTGCAGCTGGAATACGGCGTGAAAAAAGGATGATTTGTGGCATATTGGGGTCAGCATCACAATTTCCACTAACGTTTGGCTAAAAGTATCACTTTACTTGGATTCCAATACAAAAACCGAAAGAGTTCAGCACGTAAAAAGTGTATTTGAAAATTTTGGCATTTTTTACCATTTTTGAGCAACAGCCGCGCGGCTTAGTAAAAATCGCAAATGTGGGCCAAAGGTGGTCGTCAAGGAAACAACAAAACAACACTTTTCCTGCATTTCGACTGCCTCCAAAAGCACAGCAAAGGCATCAGAAATTGTCTACTTCTCATTCAAGCCCTAACCCTAACCCTAGCTCGGGCACTTTCATTAAACCAATCAAAAACCTTGCCTTCACATGCTGTGTTCAAAAAGTTACCCGAATGACTCCAAACTCATCAGAAACATTGAATGTAATGCTTTAAAGCACCTTCAGTGTATCTGCACTAAATCTGCTTGACATTTCCAGTATTTCTTGTTGGGTCAACTGCAGCTGGAATTCGGCGTGAAAAAAGTATGATTTGTGGCATACTGGGGTCAGCATCACAATTTGCACTTATGTTTGGCTAAAAGTATCACTTTACTTGGATTCCAATACAAAAACCGAAAGAGTTGAGCACGTAAAAAGTGTATTTGAAAATTTTGGCATTTTTTACCATTTTTGAGCAACAGCCGCGCGGCTTAGTAAAAATCGCAAATGTGGGACAAAGGTTGTCGTCAAGGAAACAACAAAACAACACTTTTCCTGCATTTCGACTGCCTCCAAAAGCACAGCAAAGGCATCAGAAAATGTCTACTTCTCATTCAAGCCCTAACCCTAACCCTAGCTCGGGCACTTTCATTAAACCAATCAAAAACCTTGCCTTCACATGCTGTGTTCAAAAAGTTACCCGAATGACTCCAAACTCATCAGAAACATTGAATGTAATGCTTTAAAGCAGCTTCAGTGTATCTGCACTAAATCTGCTTGACATTTCCAGTATTTCTTGTTGGGTCAACTGCAGCTGGAATTCGGCGTGAAAAAAGTATGATTTGTGGCATACTGGGGTCAGCATCACAATTTCCACTAACGTTTGGCTAAAAGTATCACTTTACTTGGATTCCAATACAAAAACCGAAAGAGTTCAGCACGTGAAAAGTGTATTTGAAAATTTTGGCATTTTTTACCACTTTTGAGCGACAGCCGCGCGGCTTAGTAAAAATCGCAAATGTGGGCCAAAAGTTTTCGTCAAGGAAACAACAAAACAACACTTTTCCTGCATTTCGACTGCCTCCAAAAGCACAGCAAAGGCATCAGAAAATGTCTACTTCTCATTCAAGCCCTAACCCTAACCCTAGCTCGGGCACTTTCATTAAACCAATCAAAAACCTTGCCTTCACATGCTGTGGTCAAAAAGTTACCCGAATGACTCCAAACTCATCAGAAACATTGAATGTAATGCTTTAAAGCACCTTCAGTGTATCTGCACTGAATCTGCTTGACATTTCCAGTATTTCTTGTTGGGTCAACTGCAGCTGGAATACGGCGTGAAAAAAGGATGATTTGTGGCATATTGGGGTCAGCATCACAATTTCCACTAACGTTTGGCTAAAAGTATCACTTTACTTGGATTCCAATACAAAAACCGAAAGAGTTCAGCACGTAAAAAGTGTATTTGAAAATTTTGGCATTTTTTACCATTTTTGAGCAACAGCCGCGCGGCTTAGTAAAAATCGCAATTGTGGGCCAAAGGTTGTCGTCAAGGAAACAACAAAACAACACTTTTCCTGCATTTCGACTGCCTCCAAAAGCACAGCAAAGGCATCAGAAATTGTCTACTTCTCATTCAAGCCCTAACCCTAACCCTAGCTCGGGCACTTTCATTAAACCAATCAAAAACCTTGCCTTCACATGCTGTGTTCAAAAAGTTACCCGAATGACTCCAAACTCATCAGAAACATTGAATGTAATGCTTTAAAGCACCTTCAGTGTATCTGCACTAAATCTGCTTGACATTTCCAGTATTTCTTGTTGGGTCAACTGCAGCTGGAATTCGGCGTGAAAAAAGTATGATTTGTGGCATACTGGGGTCAGCATCACAATTTCCACTAAAATTTGGCTAAAAGTATCACTTTACTTGGATTCCAATACAAAAACCGAAAGAGTTCAGCACGTGAAAAGTGTATTTGAAAATTTTGGCATTTTTTACAACTTTTGAGCGACAGCCGCGCGGCTTAGTAAAAATCGCAAATGTGGGCCAAAAGTTGTCGTCAAGGAAACAACAAAACAACACTTTTCCTGCATTTCGACTGCCTTAAAAAGCACAGCAAAGGCATCAGAAAATGTCTACTTCTCATTCAAGCCCTAACCCTAACCCTAGCTCGGGCACTTTCATTAAACCAATCAAAAACCTTGCCTTCACATGCTGTGGTCAAAAAGTTACCCGAATGACTCCAAACTCATCAGAAACATTGAATGTAATGCTTTAAAGCACCTTCAGTGTATCTGCACTGAATCTGCTTGACATTTCCAGTATTTCTTGTTGGGTCAACTGCAGCTGGAATACGGCGTGAAAAAAGGATGATTTGTGGCATATTGGGGTCAGCATCACAATTTCCACTAACGTTTGGCTAAAAGTATCACTTTACTTGGATTCCAATACAAAAACCGAAAGAGTTCAGCACGTAAAAAGTGTATTTGAAAATTTTGGCATTTTTTACCATTTTTGAGCAACAGCCGCGCGGCTTAGTAAAAATCGCAAATGTGGGCCAAAGGTGGTCGTCAAGGAAACAACAAAACAACACTTTTCCTGCATTTCGACTGCCTCCAAAAGCACAGCAAAGGCATCAGAAATTGTCTACTTCTCATTCAAGCCCTAACCCTAACCCTAGCTCGGGCACTTTCATTAAACCAATCAAAAACCTTGCCTTCACATGCTGTGTTCAAAAAGTTACCCGAATGACTCCAAACTCATCAGAAACATTGAATGTAATGCTTTAAAGCACCTTCAGTGTATCTGCACTAAATCTGCTTGACATTTCCAGTATTTCTTGTTGGGTCAACTGCAGCTGGAATTCGGCGTGAAAAAAGTATGATTTGTGGCATACTGGGGTCAGCATCACAATTTGCACTTATGTTTGGCTAAAAGTATCACTTTACTTGGATTCCAATACAAAAACCGAAAGAGTTGAGCACGTAAAAAGTGTATTTGAAAATTTTGGCATTTTTTACCATTTTTGAGCAACAGCCGCGCGGCTTAGTAAAAATCGCAAATGTGGGACAAAGGTTGTCGTCAAGGAAACAACAAAACAACACTTTTCCTGCATTTCGACTGCCTCCAAAAGCACAGCAAAGGCATCAGAAAATGTCTACTTCTCATTCAAGCCCTAACCCTAACCCTAGCTCGGGCACTTTCATTAAACCAATCAAAAACCTTGCCTTCACATGCTGTGTTCAAAAAGTTACCCGAATGACTCCAAACTCATCAGAAACATTGAATGTAATGCTTTAAAGCAGCTTCAGTGTATCTGCACTAAATCTGCTTGACATTTCCAGTATTTCTTGTTGGGTCAACTGCAGCTGGAATTCGGCGTGAAAAAAGTATGATTTGTGGCATACTGGGGTCAGCATCACAATTTCCACTAACGTTTGGCTAAAAGTATCACTTTACTTGGATTCCAATACAAAAACCGAAAGAGTTCAGCACGTAAAAAGTGTATTTGAAAATTTTGGCATTTTTTACCATTTTTGAGCGAAAGCCGCGTGGCTTAGCAAAAATCGCAAATGTGGGCCAAAAGTTGTCGTCAAGGAAACAACAAAACAACACTTTTCCTGCATTTCGACTGCCTCCAAAAGCACAGCAAAGGCATCAGAAAATGTCTACTTCTCATTAAAGCCCTAACCCTAACCCTAGCTCGGGCACTTTCATTAAACCAATCAAAAACCTTGCCTTCACATGCTGTGTTCAAAAAGTTACCCGAATGACTCCAAACTCATCAGAAACATTGAATGTAATGCTTTAAAGCACCTTCAGTGTATCTGCACTGTATCTGCTTGACATTTCCAGTATTTCTTGTTGGGTCAACTGCAGCTGGAATACGGCGTGAAAAAAGCATGATTTGTGTCATACTGGGGTCAGCATCACAATTTCCACTTATGTTTGGCTAAAAGTATCACTTTACTTGGATTCCAATACAAAAACCGAAAGAGATGAGCACGTAAAAACTGTATTTGAAAATTTTGGCATTTTTTACCACTTTTGAGCGACATCCGCGCGGCTTAGCAAAAATCGCAAATGTGGACCAAAAGTTGTCGTCAAGGAAACAACAAAACAACACTTTTCCTGCATTTCGACTACCTCCAAAAGCACAGCAAAGGCATCAGAAAATGTCTACTTCTCATTCAAGCCCTAAACCTAACCCTAGCTCGGGCACTTTCATTAAACCAATCAAAAACCTTGCCTTCACATGCTGTGTTCAAAAAGTTACCCGAATGACTAACAAACTCATCAGAAACATTGAATGTAATGCTTTAAAGCACCTTCAGTGTATCTGCACTGAATCTGCTTGACATTTCCAGTATTTCTTGTTGGGTCACCTGCAGCTGGAATTCGGCGTGAAAAAAGCATGATTTGTGGCATACTGGGGTCAGCATCACAATTTCCACTAAAGTTTGGCTAAAAGTATCACTTTACTTGGATGCCAATTCAAAAACCGAAAGAGTTCAGCACGTGAAAAGTGTATTTGAAAATTTTGGCATTTTTTACCATTTTTGAGCAACAGCCGCGCGGCTTAGTAAAAATCGCAAATGTGGGACAAAGGTTGTCGTCAAGGAAACAACAAAACAACACTTTTCCTGCATTTCGACTGCCTCCAAAAGCACAGCAAAGGCATCAGAAAATGTCTACTTCTCATTCAAGCCCTAACCCTAACCCTAGCTCGGGCACTTTCATTAAACCAATCAAAAACCTTGCCTTCACATGCTGTGTTCAAAAAGTTACCCGAATGACTCCAAACTCATCAGAAACATTGAATGTAATGCTTTAAAGCACCTTCAGTGTATCTGCACTAAATCTGCTTGACATTTCCAGTATTTCTTGTTGGGTCACCTGCAGCTGGAATTCGGCGTGAAAAAAGTATGATTTGTGGCATACTGGGGTCAGCATCACAATTTCCACTAACGTTTGGCTAAAAGTATCACTTTACTTGGATTCCAATACAAAAACCGAAAGAGTTCAGCACGTGAAAAGTGTATTTGAAAATTTTGGCATTTTTTACCACTTTTGAGCGACAGCCGCGCGGCTTAGTAAAAATCGCAAATGTGGGCCAAAAGTTTTCGTCAAGGAAACAACAAAACAACACTTTTCCTGCATTTCGACTGCCTCCAAAAGCACAGCAAAGGCATCAGAAAATGTCTACTTCTCATTCAAGCCCTAACCCTAACCCTAGCTCGGGCACTTTCATTAAACCAATCAAAAACCTTGCCTTCACATGCTGTGGTCAAAAAGTTACCCGAATGACTCCAAACTCATCAGAAACATTGAATGTAATGCTTTAAAGCACCTTCAGTGTATCTGCACTGAATCTGCTTGACATTTCCAGTATTTCTTGTTGGGTCAACTGCAGCTGGAATACGGCGTGAAAAAAGGATGATTTGTGGCATATTGGGGTCAGCATCACAATTTCCACTAACGTTTGGCTAAAACTATCACTTTACTTGGATTCCAATACAAAAACCGAAAGAGTTCAGCACGTAAAAAGTGTATTTGAAAATTTTGGCATTTTTTACCATTTTTGAGCAACAGCCGCGCGGCTTAGTAAAAATCGCAAATGTGGGCCAAAGGTTGTCGTCAAGGAAACAACAAAACAACACTTTTCCTGCATTTCGACTGCCTCCAAAAGCACAGCAAAGGCATCAGAAATTGTCTACTTCTCATTCAAGCCCTAACCCTAACCCTAGCTCGGGCACTTTCATTAAACCAATCAAAAACCTTGCCTTCACATGCTGTGTTCAAAAAGTTACCCGAATGACTCCAAACTCATCAGAAACATTGAATGTAATGCTTTAAAGAACCTTCAGTGTATCTGCACTAAATCTGCTTGACATTTCCAGTATTTCTTGTTGGGTCAACTGCAGCTGGAATTCGGCGTGAAAAAAGTATGATTTGTGGCATACTGGGGTCAGCATCACAATTTCCACTAAAATTTGGCTAAAAGTATCACTTTACTTGGATTCCAATACAAAAACCGAAAGAGTTCAGCACGTGAAAAGTGTATTTGAAAATTTTGGCATTTTTTACAACTTTTGAGCGACAGCCGCGCGGCTTAGTAAAAATCGCAAATGTGGGCCAAAAGTTGTCGTCAAGGAAACAACAAAACAACACTTTTCCTGCATTTCGACTGCCTCCAAAAGCACAGCAAAGGCATCAGAAAATGTCTACTTCTCATTCAAGCCCTAACCCTAACCCTAGCTCGGGCACTTTCATTAAACCAATCAAAAACCTTGCCTTCACATGCTGTGTTCAAAAAGTTACCCGAATGACTCCCAACTCATCAGAAACATTGAATGTAATACTTTAAAGCACCTTCAGTGTATCTGCACTAAATCTGCTTGACATTTCCAGTATTTCTTGTTGGGTCAACTGCAGCTGGAATTCGGCGTGAAAAAAGTATGATTTGTGGCATACTGGGGTCAGCATCACAATTTCCACTAAAGTTTGGCTAAAAGTATCACTTTACTTGGATTCCAATACAAAAACCGAAAGAGTTCAGCACGTGAAAAGTGTATTTGAAAATTTTGGCATTTTTTACCACTTTTGAGCGACAGCCGCGCGGCTTAGTAAAAATCGCAAATGTGGGCCAAAAGTTGTCGTCAAGGAAACAACAAAACAACACTTTTCCTGCATTTCGACTGCCTCCAAAAGCACAGCAAAGGCATCAGAAAATGTCTACTTCTCATTCAAGCCCTAACCCTAACCCTAGCTCGGGCACTTTCATTAAACCAATCAAAAACCTTGCCTTCACATGCTGTGGTCAAAAAGTTACCCGAATGACTCCAAACTCATCAGAAACATTGAATGTAATGCTTTAAAGCACCTTCAGTGTATCTGCACTGAATCTGCTTGACATTTCCAGTATTTCTTGTTGGGTCAACTGCAGCTGGAATACGGCGTGAAAAAAGGATGATTTGTGGCATATTGGGGTCAGCATCACAATTTCCACTAACGTTTGGCTAAAAGTATCACTTTACTTGGATTCCAATACAAAAACCGAAAGAGTTCAGCACGTAAAAAGTGTATTTGAAAATTTTGGCATTTTTTACCATTTTTGAGCAACAGCCGCGCGGCTTAGTAAAAATCGCAAATGTGGGCCAAAGGTGGTCGTCAAGGAAACAACAAAACAACACTTTTCCTGCATTTCGACTGCCTCCAAAAGCACAGCAAAGGCATCAGAAATTGTCTACTTCTCATTCAAGCCCTAACCCTAACCCTAGCTCGGGCACTTTCATTAAACCAATCAAAAACCTTGCCTTCACATGCTGTGTTCAAAAAGTTACCCGAATGACTCCAAACTCATCAGAAACATTGAATGTAATGCTTTAAAGCACCTTCAGTGTATCTGCACTAAATCTGCTTGACATTTCCAGTATTTCTTGTTGGGTCAACTGCAGCTGGAATTCGGCGTGAAAAAAGTATGATTTGTGGCATACTGGGGTCAGCATCACAATTTGCACTTATGTTTGGCTAAAAGTATCACTTTACTTGGATTCCAATACAAAAACCGAAAGAGTTGAGCACGTAAAAAGTGTATTTGAAAATTTTGGCATTTTTTACCATTTTTGAGCAACAGCCGCGCGGCTTAGTAAAAATCGCAAATGTGGGACAAAGGTTGTCGTCAAGGAAACAACAAAACAACACTTTTCCTGCATTTCGACTGCCTCCAAAAGCACAGCAAAGGCATCAGAAAATGTCTACTTCTCATTCAAGCCCTAACCCTAACCCTAGCTCGGGCACTTTCATTAAACCAATCAAAAACCTTGCCTTCACATGCTGTGTTCAAAAAGTTACCCGAATGACTCCAAACTCATCAGAAACATTGAATGTAATGCTTTAAAGCAGCTTCAGTGTATCTGCACTAAATCTGCTTGACATTTCCAGTATTTCTTGTTGGGTCAACTGCAGCTGGAATTCGGCGTGAAAAAAGTATGATTTGTGGCATACTGGGGTCAGCATCACAATTTCCACTAACGTTTGGCTAAAAGTATCACTTTACTTGGATTCCAATACAAAAACCGAAAGAGTTCAGCACGTAAAAAGTGTATTTGAAAATTTTGGCATTTTTTACCATTTTTGAGCGAAAGCCGCGTGGCTTAGCAAAAATCGCAAATGTGGGCCAAAAGTTGTCGTCAAGGAAACAACAAAACAACACTTTTCCTGCATTTCGACTGCCTCCAAAAGCACAGCAAAGGCATCAGAAAATGTCTACTTCTCATTAAAGCCCTAACCCTAACCCTAGCTCGGGCACTTTCATTAAACCAATCAAAAACCTTGCCTTCACATGCTGTGTTCAAAAAGTTACCCGAATGACTCCAAACTCATCAGAAACATTGAATGTAATGCTTTAAAGCACCTTCAGTGTATCTGCACTGTATCTGCTTGACATTTCCAGTATTTCTTGTTGGGTCAACTGCAGCTGGAATACGGCGTGAAAAAAGCATGATTTGTGTCATACTGGGGTCAGCATCACAATTTCCACTTATGTTTGGCTAAAAGTATCACTTTACTTGGATTCCAATACAAAAACCGAAAGAGATGAGCACGTAAAAACTGTATTTGAAAATTTTGGCATTTTTTACCACTTTTGAGCGACATCCGCGCGGCTTAGCAAAAATCGCAAATGTGGACCAAAAGTTGTCGTCAAGGAAACAACAAAACAACACTTTTCCTGCATTTCGACTGCCTCCAAAAGCACAGCAAAGGCATCAGAAAATGTCTACTTCTCATTCAAGCCCTAAACCTAACCCTAGCTCGGGCACTTTCATTAAACCAATCAAAAACCTTGCCTTCACATGCTGTGTTCAAAAAGTTACCCGAATGACTAACAAACTCATCAGAAACATTGAATGTAATGCTTTAAAGCACCTTCAGTGTATCTGCACTGAATCTGCTTGACATTTCCAGTATTTCTTGTTGGGTCACCTGCAGCTGGAATTCGGCGTGAAAAAAGCATGATTTGTGGCATACTGGGGTCAGCATCACAATTTCCACTAAAGTTAGGCTAAAAGTATCACTTTACTTGGATGCCAATTCAAAAACCGAAAGAGTTCAGCACGTGAAAAGTGTATTTGAAAATTTTGGCATTTTTTACCATTTTTGAGCAACAGCCGCGCGGCTTAGTAAAAATCGCAAATGTGGGACAAAGGTTGTCGTCAAGGAAACAACAAAACAACACTTTTCCTGCATTTCGACTGCCTCCAAAAGCACAGCAAAGGCATCAGAAAATGTCTACTTCTCATTCAAGCCCTAACCCTAACCCTAGCTCGGGCACTTTCATTAAACCAATCAAAAACCTTGCCTTCACATGCTGTGTTCAAAAAGTTACCCGAATGACTCCAAACTCATCAGAAACATTGAATGTAATGCTTTAAAGCACCTTCAGTGTATCTGCACTAAATCTGCTTGACATTTCCAGTATTTCTTGTTGGGTCACCTGCAGCTGGAATTCGGCGTGAAAAAAGTATGATTTGTGGCATACTGGGGTCAGCATCACAATTTCCACTAACGTTTGGCTAAAAGTATCACTTTACTTGGATTCCAATACAAAAACCGAAAGAGTTCAGCACGTGAAAAGTGTATTTGAAAATTTTGGCATTTTTTACCACTTTTGAGCGACAGCCGCGCGGCTTAGTAAAAATCGCAAATGTGGGCCAAAAGTTTTCGTCAAGGAAACAACAAAACAACACTTTTCCTGCATTTCGACTGCCTCCAAAAGCACAGCAAAGGCATCAGAAAATGTCTACTTCTCATTCAAGCCCTAACCCTAACCCTAGCTCGGGCACTTTCATTAAACCAATCAAAAACCTTGCCTTCACATGCTGTGGTCAAAAAGTTACCCGAATGACTCCAAACTCATCAGAAACATTGAATGTAATGCTTTAAAGCACCTTCAGTGTATCTGCACTGAATCTGCTTGACATTTCCAGTATTTCTTGTTGGGTCAACTGCAGCTGGAATACGGCGTGAAAAAAGGATGATTTGTGGCATATTGGGGTCAGCATCACAATTTCCACTAACGTTTGGCTAAAAGTATCACTTTACTTGGATTCCAATACAAAAACCGAAAGAGTTCAGCACGTAAAAAGTGTATTTGAAAATTTTGGCATTTTTTACCATTTTTGAGCAACAGCCGCGCGGCTTAGTAAAAATCGCAAATGTGGGCCAAAGGTTGTCGTCAAGGAAACAACAAAACAACACTTTTCCTGCATTTCGACTGCCTCCAAAAGCACAGCAAAGGCATCAGAAATTGTCTACTTCTCATTCAAGCCCTAACCCTAACCCTAGCTCGGGCACTTTCATTAAACCAATCAAAAACCTTGCCTTCACATGCTGTGTTCAAAAAGTTACCCGAATGACTCCAAACTCATCAGAAACATTGAATGTAATGCTTTAAAGCACCTTCAGTGTATCTGCACTAAATCTGCTTGACATTTCCAGTATTTCTTGTTGGGTCAACTGCAGCTGGAATTCGGCGTGAAAAAAGTATGATTTGTGGCATACTGGGGTCAGCATCACAATTTCCACTAAAATTTGGCTAAAAGTATCACTTTACTTGGATTCCAATACAAAAACCGAAAGAGTTCAGCACGTGAAAAGTGTATTTGAAAATTTTGGCATTTTTTACAACTTTTGAGCGACAGCCGCGCGGCTTAGTAAAAATCGCAAATGTGGGCCAAAAGTTGTCGTCAAGGAAACAACAAAACAACACTTTTCCTGCATTTCGACTGCCTCCAAAAGCACAGCAAAGGCATCAGAAAATGTCTACTTCTCATTCAAGCCCTAACCCTAACCCTAGCTCGGGCACTTTCATTAAACCAATCAAAAACCTTGCCTTCACATGCTGTGTTCAAAAAGTTACCCGAATGACTCCCAACTCATCAGAAACATTGAATGTAATACTTTAAAGCACCTTCAGTGTATCTGCACTAAATCTGCTTGATATTTCCAGTATTTCTTGTTGGGTCAACTGCAGCTGGAATTCGGCGTGAAAAAAGTATGATTTGTGGCATACTGGGGTCAGCATCACAATTTCCACTAAAGTTTGGCTAAAAGTATCACTTTACTTGGATTCCAATACAAAAACCGAAAGAGTTCAGCACGTGAAAAGTGTATTTGAAAATTTTGGCATTTTTTACCACTTTTGAGCGACAGCCGCGCGGCTTAGTAAAAATCGCAAATGTGGGCCAAAAGTTGTCGTCAAGGAAACAACAAAACAACACTTTTCCTGCATTTCGACTGCCTCCAAAAGCACAGCAAAGGCATCAGAAAATGTCTACTTCTCATTCAAGCCCTAACCCTAACCCTAGCTCGGGCACTTTCATTAAACCAATCAAAAACCTTGCCTTCACATGCTGTGGTCAAAAAGTTACCCGAATGACTCCAAACTCATCAGAAACATTGAATGTAATGCTTTAAAGCACCTTCAGTGTATCTGCACTGAATCTGCTTGACATTTCCAGTATTTCTTGTTGGGTCAACTGCAGCTGGAATACGGCGTGAAAAAAGGATGATTTGTGGCATATTGGGGTCAGCATCACAATTTCCACTAACGTTTGGCTAAAAGTATCACTTTACTTGGATTCCAATACAAAAACCGAAAGAGTTCAGCACGTAAAAAGTGTATTTGAAAATTTTGGCATTTTTTACCATTTTTGAGCAACAGCCGCGCGGCTTAGTAAAAATCGCAAATGTGGGCCAAAGGTGGTCGTCAAGGAAACAACAAAACAACACTTTTCCTGCATTTCGACTGCCTCCAAAAGCACAGCAAAGGCATCAGAAATTGTCTACTTCTCATTCAAGCCCTAACCCTAACCCTAGCTCGGGCACTTTCATTAAACCAATCAAAAACCTTGCCTTCACATGCTGTGTTCAAAAAGTTACCCGAATGACTCCAAACTCATCAGAAACATTGAATGTAATGCTTTAAAGCACCTTCAGTGTATCTGCACTAAATCTGCTTGACATTTCCAGTATTTCTTGTTGGGTCAACTGCAGCTGGAATTCGGCGTGAAAAAAGTATGATTTGTGGCATACTGGGGTCAGCATCACAATTTGCACTTATGTTTGGCTAAAAGTATCACTTTACTTGGATTCCAATACAAAAACCGAAAGAGTTGAGCACGTAAAAAGTGTATTTGAAAATTTTGGCATTTTTTACCATTTTTGAGCAACAGCCGCGCGGCTTAGTAAAAATCGCAAATGTGGGACAAAGGTTGTCGTCAAGGAAACAACAAAACAACACTTTTCCTGCATTTCGACTGCCTCCAAAAGCACAGCAAAGGCATCAGAAAATGTCTACTTCTCATTCAAGCCCTAACCCTAACCCTAGCTCGGGCACTTTCATTAAACCAATCAAAAACCTTGCCTTCACATGCTGTGTTCAAAAAGTTACCCGAATGACTCCAAACTCATCAGAAACATTGAATGTAATGCTTTAAAGCAGCTTCAGTGTATCTGCACTAAATCTGCTTGACATTTCCAGTATTTCTTGTTGGGTCAACTGCAGCTGGAATTCGGCGTGAAAAAAGTATGATTTGTGGCATACTGGGGTCAGCATCACAATTTCCACTAACGTTTGGCTAAAAGTATCACTTTACTTGGATTCCAATACAAAAACCGAAAGAGTTCAGCACGTAAAAAGTGTATTTGAAAATTTTGGCATTTTTTACCATTTTTGAGCGAAAGCCGCGTGGCTTAGCAAAAATCGCAAATGTGGGCCAAAAGTTGTCGTCAAGGAAACAACAAAACAACACTTTTCCTGCATTTCGACTGCCTCCAAAAGCACAGCAAAGGCATCAGAAAATGTCTACTTCTCATTAAAGCCCTAACCCTAACCCTAGCTCGGGCACTTTCATTAAACCAATCAAAAACCTTGCCTTCACATGCTGTGTTCAAAAAGTTACCCGAATGACTCCAAACTCATCAGAAACATTGAATGTAATGCTTTAAAGCACCTTCAGTGTATCTGCACTGTATCTGCTTGACATTTCCAGTATTTCTTGTTGGGTCAACTGCAGCTGGAATACGGCGTGAAAAAAGCATGATTTGTGTCATACTGGGGTCAGCATCACAATTTCCACTTATGTTTGGCTAAAAGTATCACTTTACTTGGATTCCAATACAAAAACCGAAAGAGATGAGCACGTAAAAACTGTATTTGAAAATTTTGGCATTTTTTACCACTTTTGAGCGACATCCGCGCGGCTTAGCAAAAATCGCAAATGTGGACCAAAAGTTGTCGTCAAGGAAACAACAAAACAACACTTTTCCTGCATTTCGACTGCCTCCAAAAGCACAGCAAAGGCATCAGAAAATGTCTACTTCTCATTCAAGCCCTAAACCTAACCCTAGCTCGGGCACTTTCATTAAACCAATCAAAAACCTTGCCTTCACATGCTGTGTTCAAAAAGTTACCCGAATGACTAACAAACTCATCAGAAACATTGAATGTAATGCTTTAAAGCACCTTCAGTGTATCTGCACTGAATCTGCTTGACATTTCCAGTATTTCTTGTTGGGTCACCTGCAGCTGGAATTCGGCGTGAAAAAAGCATGATTTGTGGCATACTGGGGTCAGCATCACAATTTCCACTAAAGTTTGGCTAAAAGTATCACTTTACTTGGATGCCAATTCAAAAACCGAAAGAGTTCAGCACGTGAAAAGTGTATTTGAAAATTTTGGCATTTTTTACCATTTTTGAGCAACAGCCGCGCGGCTTAGTAAAAATCGCAAATGTGGGACAAAGGTTGTCGTCAAGGAAACAACAAAACAACACTTTTCCTGCATTTCGACTGCCTCCAAAAGCACAGCAAAGGCATCAGAAAATGTCTACTTCTCATTCAAGCCCTAACCCTAACCCTAGCTCGGGCACTTTCATTAAACCAATCAAAAACCTTGCCTTCACATGCTGTGTTCAAAAAGTTACCCGAATGACTCCAAACTCATCAGAAACATTGAATGTAATGCTTTAAAGCACCTTCAGTGTATCTGCACTAAATCTGCTTGACATTTCCAGTATTTCTTGTTGGGTCAACTGCAGCTGGAATTCGGCGTGAAAAAAGTATGATTTGTGGCATACTGGGGTCAGCATCACAATTTCCACTAAAGTTTGGCTAAAAGTATCACTTTACTTGGATTCCAATACAAAAACCGAAAGAGTTCAGCACGTGAAAAGTGTATTTGAAAATTTTGGCATTTTTTACCACTTTTGAGCGACAGCCGCGCGGCTTAGTAAAAATCGCAAATGTGGGCCAAAAGTTTTCGTCAAGGAAACAACAAAACAACACTTTTCCTGCATTTCGACTGCCTCCAAAAGCACAGCAAAGGCATCAGAAAATGTCTACTTCTCATTCAAGCCCTAACCCTAACCCTAGCTCGGGCACTTTCATTAAACCAATCAAAAACCTTGCCTTCACATGCTGTGGTCAAAAAGTTACCCGAATGACTCCAAACTCATCAGAAACATTGAATGTAATGCTTTAAAGCACCTTCAGTGTATCTGCACTGAATCTGCTTGACATTTCCAGTATTTCTTGTTGGGTCAACTGCAGCTGGAATACGGCGTGAAAAAAGGATGATTTGTGGCATATTGGGGTCAGCATCACAATTTCCACTAACGTTTGGCTAAAAGTATCACTTTACTTGGATTCCAATACAAAAACCGAAAGAGTTCAGCACGTAAAAAGTGTATTTGAAAATTTTGGCATTTTTTACCATTTTTGAGCAACAGCCGCGCGGCTTAGTAAAAATCGCAAATGTGGGCCAAAGGTGGTCGTCAAGGAAACAACAAAACAACACTTTTCCTGCATTTCGACTGCCTCCAAAAGCACAGCAAAGGCATCAGAAATTGTCTACTTCTCATTCAAGCCCTAACCCTAACCCTAGCTCGGGCACTTTCATTAAACCAATCAAAAACCTTGCCTTCACATGCTGTGTTCAAAAAGTTACCCGAATGACTCCAAACTCATCAGAAACATTGAATGTAATGCTTTAAAGCACCTTCAGTGTATCTGCACTAAATCTGCTTGACATTTCCAGTATTTCTTGTTGGGTCAACTGCAGCTGGAATTCGGCGTGAAAAAAGTATGATTTGTGGCATACTGGGGTCAGCATCACAATTTGCACTTATGTTTGGCTAAAAGTATCACTTTACTTGGATTCCAATACAAAAACCGAAAGAGTTGAGCACGTAAAAAGTGTATTTGAAAATTTTGGCATTTTTTACCATTTTTGAGCAACAGCCGCGCGGCTTAGTAAAAATCGCAAATGTGGGACAAAGGTTGTCGTCAAGGAAACAACAAAACAACACTTTTCCTGCATTTCGACTGCCTCCAAAAGCACAGCAAAGGCATCAGAAAATGTCTACTTCTCATTCAAGCCCTAACCCTAACCCTAGCTCGGGCACTTTCATTAAACCAATCAAAAACCTTGCCTTCACATGCTGTGTTCAAAAAGTTACCCGAATGACTCCAAACTCATCAGAAACATTGAATGTAATGCTTTAAAGCAGCTTCAGTGTATCTGCACTAAATCTGCTTGACATTTCCAGTATTTCTTGTTGGGTCAACTGCAGCTGGAATTCGGCGTGAAAAAAGTATGATTTGTGGCATACTGGGGTCAGCATCACAATTTCCACTAACGTTTGGCTAAAAGTATCACTTTACTTGGATTCCAATACAAAAACCGAAAGAGTTCAGCACGTAAAAAGTGTATTTGAAAATTTTGGCATTTTTTACCATTTTTGAGCGAAAGCCGCGTGGCTTAGCAAAAATCGAAAATGTGGGCCAAAAGTTGTCGTCAAGGAAACAACAAAACAACACTTTTCCTGCATTTCGACTGCCTCCAAAAGCACAGCAAAGGCATCAGAAAATGTCTACTTCTCATTAAAGCCCTAACCCTAACCCTAGCTCGGGCACTTTCATTAAACCAATCAAAAACCTTGCCTTCACATGCTGTGTTCAAAAAGTTACCCGAATGACTCCAAACTCATCAGAAACATTGAATGTAATGCTTTAAAGCACCTTCAGTGTATCTGCACTAAATCTGCTTGACATTTCCAGTATTTCTTGTTGGGTAAACTGCAGCTGGAATACGTCGTGAAAAAAGCATGATTTGTGGCATACTGGGGTCAGCATCACAATTTGCACTTATGTTTGGCTAAAAGTATCACTTTACTTGGATTCCAATACAAAAACCGAAAGAGTTGAGCACGTAAAAACTTTATTTGAAAATTTTGGCATTTTTTACCATTTTTGAGCGAAAGCCGCGCGGCTTAGCAAAAATCGCAAATGTGGGCCAAAAGTTGTCGTCAAGGAAACAACAAAACAAAACTTTTCCTGCATTTCGACTGCCTCCAAAAGCACAGCAAAGGCATCAGAAAATGTCTACTTCTCATTCAAGCCCTAACCCTAACCCTAGCTCGGGCACTTTCATTAAACCAATCAAAAACCTTGCCTTCACATGCTGTGTTCAAAAAGTTACCCGAAAGACTCCAAACTCATCAGAAACATTGAATGTAATGCTTTAAAGCACCTTCAGTGTATCTGCACTAAATCTGCTTGACATTTCCAGTATTTCTTGTTGGGTCAACTGTAGCTGGAATTCGGCGTGAAAAAAGTATGATTTGTGGCATACTGGGGTCAGCATCACAATTTCCACTAAAGTTTGGCTAAAAGTATCACTTTACTTGGATTCCAATACAAAAACCGAAAGAGTTCAGCACGTGAAAAGTGTATTTGAAAATTTTGGCATTTTTTACCACTTTTGAGCGACAGCCGCGCGGCCTAGTAAAAATCGCAAATGTGGGCCAAAAGTTGTCGTCAAGGAAACAACAAAACAACACTTTTCCTGCATTTCGACTGCCTCCAAAAGCACAGCAAAGGCATCAGAAAATGTCTACTTCTCATTCAAGCCCTAACCCTAACCCTAGCTCGGGCACTTTCATTAAACCAATCAAAAACCTTGCCTTCACATGCTGTGTTCAAAAAGTTACCCGAATGACTCCCAACTCATCAGAAACATTGAATGTAATACTTTAAAGCACCTTCAGTGTATCTGCACTGAATCTGCTTGACATTTCCAGTATTTCTTGTTGGGTCAACTGCAGCTGGAATTCGGCGTGAAAAAAGCATGATTTGTGGCATACTGGGGTCAGCATCACAATTTCCACTAACGTTTGGCTAAAAGTATCACTTTACTTGGATTCCAATACAAAAACCGAAAGAGTTCAGCACGTAAAAAGTGTATTTGAAAATTTTGGCATTTTTTACCATTTTTGAGCGGCTTAGCAAAAATCGCAAATGTGGGCCAAAAGTTGTCGTCAAGGAAACAACAAAACAACACTTTTCCTGCATTTCGACTTCCTCCAAAAGCACAGCAAAGGCATCAGAAAATGTCTACTTCTCATTCAAGCCCTAACCCTAACCCTAGCTCGGGCACTTTCATTAAACCAATCAAAAACCTTGCCTTCACATGCTGTGTTCAAAAAGTTACCCGAATGACTCCAAACTCATCAGAAACATTGAATGTAATGCTTTAAAGCACCTTCAGTGTATCTGCACTGTATCTGCTTGACATTTCCAGTATTTCTTGTTGGGTCAACTGCAGCTGGAATACGGCGTGAAAAAAACATGATTTGTGTCATACTGGGGTCAGCATCACAATTTCCACTTATGTTTGGCTAAAAGTATCACTTTACTTGGATTCCAATACAAAAACCGAAAGAGTTGAGCACGTAAAAACTGTATTTGAAAATTTTGGCATTTTTTACCACTTTTGAGCGACATCCGCGCGGCTTAGCAAAAATCGCAAATGTGGACCAAAAGTTGTCGTCAAGGAAACAACAAAACAACACTTTTCCTGCATTTCGACTGCCTCCAAAAGCACAGCAAAGGCATCAGAAAATGTCTACTTCTCATTCAAGCCCTAACCCTAACCCTAGCTCAGGCACTTTCATTAAACCAATCAAAAACCTTGCCTTCACATGCTGTGTTCAAAAAGTTACCCGAATGACTAACAAACTCATCAGAAACATTGAATGTAATGCTTTAAAGCACCTTCAGTGTATCTGCACTGAATCTGCTTGACATTTCCAGTATTTCTTGTTGGGTCACCTGCAGCTGGAATTCGGCGTGAAAAAAGCATGATTTGTGGCATACTGGGGTCAGCATCACAATTTCCACTAAAGTTTGGCTAAAACTATCGCTTTACTTGGATTCCAATACAAAAACCGAATGAGTTCAGCACATAAAAACTGTATTTGAAAATTTTGGCATTTTTTACCATTTTTGAGCGAAAGCCGCGCGGCTTAGCAAAAATCGCAAATGTGGGCCAAAAGTTGTCGTCAAGGAAACAACAAAACAACACTTTTCCTGCATTTCGACTGCCTCCAAAAGCACAGCAAAGGCATCAGAAAATGTCTACTTCTCATTCAAGCCCTAACCCTAACCCTAGCTCGGGCACTTTCATTAAACCAATCAAAAACCTTGCCTTCACATGCTGTGTTCAAAAAGTTACCCGAATGACTCCAAACTCATCAGAAACATTGAATGTAATGCTTTAAAGCACCTTCAGTGTATCTGCACTAAATCTGCTTGACATTTCCAGTATTTCTTGTTGGGTCAACTGCAGCTGGAATTCGGCGTGAAAAAAGTATGATTTGTGGCAAACTGGGGTCAGCATCACAATTTCCACTAAAATTTGGCTAAAAGTATCACTTTACTTGGATTCCAATACAAAAACCGAAAGAGTTCAGCACGTGAAAAGTGTATTTGAAAATTTTGGCATTTTTTACAACTTTTGAGCGACAGCTGCGCGGCTTAGTAAAAATCGCAAATGTGGGCCAAAAGTTGTCGTCAAGGAAACAACAAAACAACACTTTTCCTGCATTTCGACTGCCTCCAAAAGCACAGCAAAGGCATCAGAAAATGTCTACTTCTCATTCAAGCCCTAACCCTAACCCTAGCTCGGGCACTTTCATTAAACCAATCAAAAACCTTGCCTTCACATGCTGTGTTCAAAAAGTTACCCGAATGACTCCCAACTCATCAGAAACATTGAATGTAATACTTTAAAGCACCTTCAGTGTATCTGCACTGTATCTGCTTGACATTTCCAGTATTTCTTGTTGGGTCACCTGCAGCTGGAATTCGGCGTGAAAAAAGCATGATTTGTGGCATACTGGGGTCAGCATCACAATTTCCACTAACGTTTGGCTAAAAGTATCACTTTACTTGGATCCCAATACAAAAACCGAAAGAGTTCAGCACGTAAAAAGTGTATTTGAAAATTTTGGCATTTTTTACCATTTTTGAGCGACAGCCGCGCGGCTTAGAAAAAATCGCAAATGTGGGCCAAAAGTTGTCGTCAAGGAAACATCAAAACAACACTTTTCCTGCATTTCGACTGCCTCCAAAAGCACAGCAAAGGCATCAGAAAATGTCTACTTCTCATTCAAGCCCTAACCCTAACCCTAGCTCGGGCACTTTCATTAAACCAATCAAAAACCTTGCCTTCACATGCTGTGTTCAAAAAGTTACCCGAATGACTCCCAACTCATCAGAAACATTGAATTTAATACTTTAAAGCACCTTCAGTGTATCTGCACTGAATCTGCTTGACATTTCCAGTATTTCTTGTTGGGTCAACTGCAGCTGGAATTCGGCGTGAAAAAAGCATGATTTGTGGCATACTGGGGTCAGCATCACAATTTCCACTAACGTTTGGCTAAAAGTATCACTTTACTTGGATTCCAATACAAAAACCGAAAGAGTTCAGCACGTAAAAAGTGTATTTGAAAATTTTGGCATTTTTTACCATTTTTGAGCGAAAGCCGCGTGGCTTAGCAAAAATCGCAAATGTGGGCCAAAAGTTGTCGTCAAGGAAACAACAAAACAACACTTTTCCTGCATTTCGACTGCCTCCAAAAGCACAGCAAAGGCATCAGAAAATGTCTACTTCTCATTAAAGCCCTAACCCTAACCCTAGCTCGGGCACTTTCATTAAACCAATCAAAAACCTTGCCTTCACATGCTGTGTTCAAAAAGTTACCCGAATGACTCCAAACTCATCAGAAACATTGAATGTAATGCTTTAAAGCACCTTCAGTGTATCTGCACTAAATCTGCTTGACATTTCCAGTATTTCTTGTTGGGTCAACTGCAGCTGGAATACATCGTGAAAAAAGCATGATTTGTGGCATACTGGGGTCAGCATCACAATTTGCACTTATGTTTGGCTAAAAGTATCACTTTACTTGGATTCCAATACAAAAACCGAAAGAGTTGAGCACGTAAAAAGTGTATTTGAAAATTTTGGCATTTTTTACCATTTTTGAGCAACAGCCGCGCGGCTTAGTAAAAATCGCAAATGTGGGACAAAGGTTGTCGTCAAGGAAACAACAAAACAACACTTTTCCTGCATTTCGACTGCCTCCAAAAGCACAGCAAAGGCATCAGAAAATGTCTACTTCTCATTCAAGCCCTAACCCTAACCCTAGCTCGGGCACTTTCATTAAACCAATCAAAAACCTTGCCTTCACATGCTGTGTTCAAAAAGTTACCCGAATGACTCCAAACTCATCAGAAACATTGAATGTAATGCTTTAAAGCACCTTCAGTGTATCTGCACTAAATCTGCTTGACATTTCCAGTATTTCTTGTTGGGTCAACTGCAGCTGGAATTCGGCGTGAAAAAAGTATGATTTGTGGCATACTGGGGTCAGCATCACAATTTCCACTAACGTTTGGCTAAAAGTATCACTTTACTTGGATTCCAATACAAAAACCGAAAGAGTTCAGCACGTAAAAAGTGTATTTGAAAATTTTGGCATTTTTTACCATTTTTGAGCGAAAGCCGCGTGGCTTAGCAAAAATCGCAAATGTGGGCCAAAAGTTGTCGTCAAGGAAACAACAAAACAATACTTTTCCTGCATTTCGACTGCCTCCAAAAGCACAGCAAAGGCATCAGAAAATGTCTACTTCTCATTAAAGCCCTAACCCTAACCCTAGCTCGGGCACTTTCATTAAACCAATCAAAAACCTTGCCTTCACATGCTGTGTTCAAAAAGTTACCCGAATGACTCCAAACTCATCAGAAACATTGAATGTAATGCTTTAAAGCACCTTCAGTGTATCTGCACTAAATCTGCTTGACATTTCCAGTATTTCTTGTTGGGTAAACTGCAGCTGGAATACGTCGTGAAAAAAGCATGATTTGTGGAATACTGGGGTCAGCATCACAATTTGCACTTATGTTTGGCTAAAAGTATCACTTTACTTGGATTCCAATACAAAAACCGAAAGAGTTGAGCACGTAAAAACTTTATTTGAAAATTTTGGCATTTTTTACCATTTTTGAGCGAAAGCCGCGCGGCTTAGCAAAAATCGCAAATGTGGGCCAAAAGTTGTCGTCAAGGAAACAACAAAACAAAACTTTTCCTGCATTTCGACTGCCTCCAAAAGCACAGCAAAGGCATCAGAAAATGTCTACTTCTCATTCAAGCCCTAACCCTAACCCTAGCTCGGGCACTTTCATTAAACCAATCAAAAACCTTGCCTTCACATGCTGTGTTCAAAAAGTTACCCGAATGACTCCAAACTCATCAGAAACATTGAATGTAATGCTTTAAAGCAGCTTCAGTGTATCTGCACTAAATCTGCTTGACATTTCCAGTATTTCTTGTTGGGTCAACTGCAGCTGGAATTCGGCGTGAAAAAAGTATGATTTGTGGCATACTGGGGTCAGCATCACAATTTCCACTAACGTTTGGCTAAAAGTATCACTTTACTTGGATTCCAATACAAAAACCGAAAGAGTTCAGCACGTAAAAAGTGTATTTGAAAATTTTGGCATTTTTTACCATTTTTGAGCGAAAGCCGCGTGGCTTAGCAAAAATCGCAAATGTGGGCCAAAAGTTGTCGTCAAGGAAACAACAAAACAACACTTTTCCTGCATTTCGACTGCCTCCAAAAGCACAGCAAAGGCATCAGAAAATGTCTACTTCTCATTAAAGCCCTAACCCTAACCCTAGCTCGGGCACTTTCATTAAACCAATCAAAAACCTTGCCTTCACATGCTGTGTTCAAAAAGTTACCCGAATGACTCCAAACTCATCAGAAACATTGAATGTAATGCTTTAAAGCACCTTCAGTGTATCTGCACTGTATCTGCTTGACATTTCCAGTATTTCTTGTTGGGTCAACTGCAGCTGGAATACGGCGTGAAAAAAGCATGATTTGTGTCATACTGGGGTCAGCATCACAATTTCCACTTATGTTTGGCTAAAAGTATCACTTTACTTGGATTCCAATACAAAAACCGAAAGAGATGAGCACGTAAAAACTGTATTTGAAAATTTTGGCATTTTTTACCACTTTTGAGCGACATCCGCGCGGCTTAGTAAAAATCGCAAATGTGGGACAAAGGTTGTCGTCAAGGAAACAACAAAACAACACTTTTCCTGCATTTCGACTGCCTCCAAAAGCACAGCAAAGGCATCAGAAAATGTCTACTTCTCATTCAAGCCCTAACCCTAACCCTAGCTCGGGCACTTTCATTAAACCAATCAAAAACCTTGCCTTCACATGCTGTGTTCAAAAAGTTACCCGAATGACTCCAAACTCATCAGAAACATTGAATGTAATGCTTTAAAGCACCTTCAGTGTATCTGCACTAAATCTGCTTGACATTTCCAGTATTTCTTGTTGGGTCAACTGCAGCTGGAATTCGGCGTGAAAAAAGTATGATTTGTGGCATACTGGGGTCAGCATCACAATTTCCACTAAAGTTTGGCTAAAAGTATCACTTTACTTGGATTCCAATACAAAAACCGAAAGAGTTCAGCACGTGAAAAGTGTATTTGAAAATTTTGGCATTTTTTACCACTTTTGAGCGACAGCCGCGCGGCTTAGTAAAAATCGCAAATGTGGGCCAAAAGTTTTCGTCAAGGAAACAACAAAACAACACTTTTCCTGCATTTCGACTGCCTCCAAAAGCACAGCAAAGGCATCAGAAAATGTCTACTTCTCATTCAAGCCCTAACCCTAACCCTAGCTCGGGCACTTTCATTAAACCAATCAAAAACCTTGCCTTCACATGCTGTGGTCAAAAAGTTACCCGAATGACTCCAAACTCATCAGAAACATTGAATGTAATGCTTTAAAGCACCTTCAGTGTATCTGCACTGAATCTGCTTGACATTTCCAGTATTTCTTGTTGGGTCAACTGCAGCTGGAATACGGCGTGAAAAAAGGATGATTTGTGGCATATTGGGGTCAGCATCACAATTTCCACTAACGTTTGGCTAAAAGTATCACTTTACTTGGATTCCAATACAAAAACCGAAAGAGTTCAGCACGTAAAAAGTGTATTTGAAAATTTTGGCATTTTTTACCATTTTTGAGCAACAGCCGCGCGGCTTAGTAAAAATCGCAAATGTGGGCCAAAGGTGGTCGTCAAGGAAACAACAAAAAAAAACTTTTCCTGCATTTCGACTGCCTCCAAAAGCACAGCAAAGGCATCAGAAAATGTCTACTTCTCATTCAAGCCCTAACCCTAACCCTAGCTCGGGCACTTTCATTAAACCAATCAAAAACCTTGCCTTCACATGCTGTGTTCAAAAAGTTACCCGAAAGACTCCAAACTCATCAGAAACATTGAATGTAATGCTTTAAAGCACCTTCAGTGTATCTGCACTGAATCTGCTTGACATTTCCAGTATTTCTTGTTGGGTCAACTGCAGCTGGAATACGGCGTGAAAAAAGGATGATTTGTGGCATATTGGGGTCAGCATCACAATTTCCACTAACGTTTGGCTAAAAGTATCACTTTACTTGGATTCCAATACAAAAACCGAAAGAGTTGAGCACGTAAAAACTTTATTTGAAAATTTTGGCATTTTTTACCATTTTTGAGCGAAAGCCGCGCGGCTTAGCAAAAATCGCAAATGTGGGCCAAAAGTTGTCGTCAAGGAAACAACAAAAAAAAACTTTTCCTGCATTTCGACTGCCTCCAAAAGCACAGCAAAGGCATCAGAAAATGTCTACTTCTCATTCAAGCCCTAACCCTAACCCTAGCTCGGGCACTTTCATTAAACCAATCAAAAACCTTGCCTTCACATGCTGTGTTCAAAAAGTTACCCGAAAGACTCCAAACTCATCAGAAACATTGAATGTAATGCTTTAAAGCACCTTCAGTGTATCTGCACTAAATCTGCTTGACATTTCCAGTATTTCTTGTTGGGTCAACTGCAGCTGGAATTCGGCGTGAAAAAAGTATGATTTGTGGCATACTGGGGTCAGCATCACAATTTGCACTTATGTTTGGCTAAAAGTATCACTTTACTTGGATTCCAATACAAAAACCGAAAGAGTTGAGCACGTAAAAAGTGTATTTGAAAATTTTGGCATTTTTTACCATTTTTGAGCAACAGCCGCGCGGCTTAGTAAAAATCGCAAATGTGGGACAAAGGTTGTCGTCAAGGAAACAACAAAACAACACTTTTCCTGCATTTCGACTGCCTCCAAAAGCACAGCAAAGGCATCAGAAAATGTCTACTTCTCATTCAAGCCCTAACCCTAACCCTAGCTCGGGCACTTTCATTAAACCAATCAAAAACCTTGCCTTCACATGCTGTGTTCAAAAAGTTACCCGAATGACTCCAAACTCATCAGAAACATTGAATGTAATGCTTTAAAGCAGCTTCAGTGTATCTGCACTAAATCTGCTTGACATTTCCAGTATTTCTTGTTGGGTCAACTGCAGCTGGAATTCGGCGTGAAAAAAGTATGATTTGTGGCATACTGGGGTCAGCATCACAATTTCCACTAACGTTTGGCTAAAAGTATCACTTTACTTGGATTCCAATACAAAAACCGAAAGAGTTCAGCACGTAAAAAGTGTATTTGAAAATTTTGGCATTTTTTACCATTTTTGAGCGAAAGCCGCGTGGCTTAGCAAAAATCGCAAATGTGGGCCAAAAGTTGTCGTCAAGGAAACAACAAAACAACACTTTTCCTGCATTTCGACTGCCTCCAAAAGCACAGCAAAGGCATCAGAAAATGTCTACTTCTCATTAAAGCCCTAACCCTAACCCTAGCTCGGGCACTTTCATTAAACCAATCAAAAACCTTGCCTTCACATGCTGTGTTCAAAAAGTTACCCGAATGACTCCAAACTCATCAGAAACATTGAATGTAATGCTTTAAAGCACCTTCAGTGTATCTGCACTAAATCTGCTTGACATTTCCAGTATTTCTTGTTGGGTAAACTGCAGCTGGAATACGTCGTGAAAAAAGCATGATTTGTGGCATACTGGGGTCAGCATCACAATTTGCACTTATGTTTGGCTAAAAGTATCACTTTACTTGGATTCCAATACAAAAACCGAAAGAGTTGAGCACGTAAAAACTTTATTTGAAAATTTTGGCATTTTTTACCACTTTTGAGCGACAGCCGCGCGGCTTAGTAAAAATCGCAAATGTGGGCCAAAAGTTTTCGTCAAGGAAACAACAAAACAACACTTTTCCTGCATTTCGACTGCCTCCAAAAGCACAGCAAAGGCATCAGAAAATGTCTACTTCTCATTCAAGCCCTAACCCTAACCCTAGCTCGGGCACTTTCATTAAACCAATCAAAAACCTTGCCTTCACATGCTGTGGTCAAAAAGTTACCCGAATGACTCCAAACTCATCAGAAACATTGAATGTAATGCTTTAAAGCACCTTCAGTGTATCTGCACTGAATCTGCTTGACATTTCCAGTATTTCTTGTTGGGTCAACTGCAGCTGGAATACGGCGTGAAAAAAGGATGATTTGTGGCATATTGGGGTCAGCATCACAATTTCCACTAACGTTTGGCTAAAAGTATCACTTTACTTGGATTCCAATACAAAAACCGAAAGAGTTCAGCACGTAAAAAGTGTATTTGAAAATTTTGGCATTTTTTACCATTTTTGAGCAACAGCCGCGCGGCTTAGTAAAAATCGCAAATGTGGGCCAAAGGTGGTCGTCAAGGAAACAACAAAACAACACTTTTCCTGCATTTCGACTGCCTCCAAAAGCACAGCAAAGGCATCAGAAATTGTCTACTTCTCATTCAAGCCCTAACCCTAACCCTAGCTCGGGCACTTTCATTAAACCAATCAAAAACCTTGCCTTCACATGCTGTGTTCAAAAAGTTACCCGAATGACTCCAAACTCATCAGAAACATTGAATGTAATGCTTTAAAGCACCTTCAGTGTATCTGCACTAAATCTGCTTGACATTTCCAGTATTTCTTGTTGGGTCAACTGCAGCTGGAATTCGGCGTGAAAAAAGTATGATTTGTGGCATACTGGGGTCAGCATCACAATTTGCACTTATGTTTGGCTAAAAGTATCACTTTACTTGGATTCCAATACAAAAACCGAAAGAGTTGAGCACGTAAAAAGTGTATTTGAAAATTTTGGCATTTTTTACCATTTTTGAGCAACAGCCGCGCGGCTTAGTAAAAATCGCAAATGTGGGACAAAGGTTGTCGTCAAGGAAACAACAAAACAACACTTTTCCTGCATTTCGACTGCCTCCAAAAGCACAGCAAAGGCATCAGAAAATGTCTACTTCTCATTCAAGCCCTAACCCTAACCCTAGCTCGGGCACTTTCATTAAACCAATCAAAAACCTTGCCTTCACATGCTGTGTTCAAAAAGTTACCCGAATGACTCCAAACTCATCAGAAACATTGAATGTAATGCTTTAAAGCAGCTTCAGTGTATCTGCACTAAATCTGCTTGACATTTCCAGTATTTCTTGTTGGGTCAACTGCAGCTGGAATTCGGCGTGAAAAAAGTATGATTTGTGGCATACTGGGGTCAGCATCACAATTTCCACTAACGTTTGGCTAAAAGTATCACTTTACTTGGATTCCAATACAAAAACCGAAAGAGTTCAGCACGTAAAAAGTGTATTTGAAAATTTTGGCATTTTTTACCATTTTTGAGCGAAAGCCGCGTGGCTTAGCAAAAATCGCAAATGTGGGCCAAAAGTTGTCGTCAAGGAAACAACAAAACAACACTTTTCCTGCATTTCGACTGCCTCCAAAAGCACAGCAAAGGCATCAGAAAATGTCTACTTCTCATTAAAGCCCTAACCCTAACCCTAGCTCGGGCACTTTCATTAAACCAATCAAAAACCTTGCCTTCACATGCTGTGTTCAAAAAGTTACCCGAATGACTCCAAACTCATCAGAAACATTGAATGTAATGCTTTAAAGCACCTTCAGTGTATCTGCACTAAATCTGCTTGACATTTCCAGTATTTCTTGTTGGGTAAACTGCAGCTGGAATACGTCGTGAAAAAAGCATGATTTGTGGCATACTGGGGTCAGCATCACAATTTGCACTTATGTTTGGCTAAAAGTATCACTTTACTTGGATTCCAATACAAAAACCGAAAGAGTTGAGCACGTAAAAACTTTATTTGAAAATTTTGGCATTTTTTACCATTTTTGAGCGAAAGCCGCGCGGCTTAGCAAAAATCGCAAATGTGGGCCAAAAGTTGTCGTCAAGGAAACAACAAAACAAAACTTTTCCTGCATTTCGACTGCCTCCAAAAGCACAGCAAAGGCATCAGAAAATGTCTACTTCTCATTCAAGCCCTAACCCTAACCCTAGCTCGGGCACTTTCATTAAACCAATCAAAAACCTTGCCTTCACATGCTGTGTTCAAAAAGTTACCCGAAAGACTCCAAACTCATCAGAAACATTGAATGTAATGCTTTAAAGCACCTTCAGTGTATCTGCACTAAATCTGCTTGACATTTCCAGTATTTCTTGTTGGGTCAACTGTAGCTGGAATTCGGCGTGAAAAAAGTATGATTTGTGGCATACTGGGGTCAGCATCACAATTTCCACTAAAGTTTGGCTAAAAGTATCACTTTACTTGGATTCCAATACAAAAACCGAAAGAGTTCAGCACGTGAAAAGTGTATTTGAAAATTTTGGCATTTTTTACCACTTTTGAGCGACAGCCGCGCGGCCTAGTAAAAATCGCAAATGTGGGCCAAAAGTTGTCGTCAAGGAAACAACAAAACAACACTTTTCCTGCATTTCGACTGCCTCCAAAAGCACAGCAAAGGCATCAGAAAATGTCTACTTCTCATTCAAGCCCTAACCCTAACCCTAGCTCGGGCACTTTCATTAAACCAATCAAAAACCTTGCCTTCACATGCTGTGTTCAAAAAGTTACCCGAATGACTCCCAACTCATCAGAAACATTGAATGTAATACTTTAAAGCACCTTCAGTGTATCTGCACTGAATCTGCTTGACATTTCCAGTATTTCTTGTTGGGTCAACTGCAGCTGGAATTCGGCGTGAAAAAAGCATGATTTGTGGCATACTGGGGTCAGCATCACAATTTCCACTAACGTTTGGCTAAAAGTATCACTTTACTTGGATTCCAATACAAAAACCGAAAGAGTTCAGCACGTAAAAAGTGTATTTGAAAATTTTGGCATTTTTTACCATTTTTGAGCGGCTTAGCAAAAATCGCAAATGTGGGCCAAAAGTTGTCGTCAAGGAAACAACAAAACAACACTTTTCCTGCATTTCGACTTCCTCCAAAAGCACAGCAAAGGCATCAGAAAATGTCTACTTCTCATTCAAGCCCTAACCCTAACCCTAGCTCGGGCACTTTCATTAAACCAATCAAAAACCTTGCCTTCACATGCTGTGTTCAAAAAGTTACCCGAATGACTCCAAACTCATCAGAAACATTGAATGTAATGCTTTAAAGCACCTTCAGTGTATCTGCACTGTATCTGCTTGACATTTCCAGTATTTCTTGTTGGGTCAACTGCAGCTGGAATACGGCGTGAAAAAAACATGATTTGTGTCATACTGGGGTCAGCATCACAATTTCCACTTATGTTTGGCTAAAAGTATCACTTTACTTGGATTCCAATACAAAAACCGAAAGAGTTGAGCACGTAAAAACTGTATTTGAAAATTTTGGCATTTTTTACCACTTTTGAGCGACATCCGCGCGGCTTAGCAAAAATCGCAAATGTGGACCAAAAGTTGTCGTCAAGGAAACAACAAAACAACACTTTTCCTGCATTTCGACTGCCTCCAAAAGCACAGCAAAGGCATCAGAAAATGTCTACTTCTCATTCAAGCCCTAACCCTAACCCTAGCTCGGGCACTTTCATTAAACCAATCAAAAACCTTGCCTTCACATGCTGTGTTCAAAAAGTTACCCGAATGACTAACAAACTCATCAGAAACATTGAATGTAATGCTTTAAAGCACCTTCAGTGTATCTGCACTGAATCTGCTTGACATTTCCAGTATTTCTTGTTGGGTCACCTGCAGCTGGAATTCGGCGTGAAAAAAGCATGATTTGTGGCATACTGGGGTCAGCATCACAATTTCCACTAAAGTTTGGCTAAAAGTATCGCTTTACTTGGATTCCAATACAAAAACCGAAAGAGTTCAGCACGTAAAAACTGTATTTGAAAATTTTGGCATTTTTTCCCATTTTTGAGCGACAGCCGTGCGGCTTTGTAAAAATCGCAAATGTGGGCCAAAAGTTGTTGTCAAGGAAACAACAAAACAACACTTTTCCTGCATTTCGACTGCCTCCAAAAGCACAGCAAAGGCATCAGAAAATGTCTACTTCTCATTCAAGCCCTAACCCTAACCCTAGCTCGGGCACTTTCATTAAACCAATCAAAAACCTTGCCTTCACATGCTGTGTTCAAAAAGTTACCCGAATGACTCCAAACTCATCAGAAACATTGAATGTAATGCTTTAAAGCACCTTCAGTGTATCTGCACTAAATCTGCTTGACATTTCCAGTATTTCTTGTTGGGTCAACTGCAGCTGGAATTCGGCGTGAAAAAAGTATGATTTGTGGCAAACTGGGGTCAGCATCACAATTTCCACTAAAATTTGGCTAAAAGTATCACTTTACTTGGATTCCAATACAAAAACCGAAAGAGTTCAGCACGTGAAAAGTGTATTTGAAAATTTTGGCATTTTTTACCACTTTTGAGCGACAGCTGCGCGGCTTAGTAAAAATCGCAAATGTGGGCCAAAAGTTGTCGTCAAGGAAACAACAAAACAACACTTTTCCTGCATTTCGACTGCCTCCAAAAGCACAGCAAAGGCATCAGAAAATGTCTACTTCTCATTCAAGCCCTAACCCTAACCCTAGCTCGGGCACTTTCATTAAACCAATCAAAAACCTTGCCTTCACATGCTGTGTTCAAAAAGTTACCCGAATGACTCCCAACTCATCAGAAACATTGAATGTAATACTTTAAAGCACCTTCAGTGTATCTGCACTGTATCTGCTTGACATTTCCAGTATTTCTTGTTGGGTCACCTGCAGCTGGAATTCGGCGTGAAAAAAGCATGATTTGTGGCATACTGGGGTCAGCATCACAATTTCCACTAACGTTTGGCTAAAAGTATCACTTTACTTGGATCCCAATACAAAAACCGAAAGAGTTCAGCACGTAAAAAGTGTATTTGAAAATTTTGGCATTTTTTACCATTTTTGAGCGACAGCCGCGCGGCTTAGAAAAAATCGCAAATGTGGGCCAAAAGTTGTCGTCAAGGAAACATCAAAACAACACTTTTCCTGCATTTCGACTGCCTCCAAAAGCACAGCAAAGGCATCAGAAAATGTCTACTTCTCATTCAAGCCCTAACCCTAACCCTAGCTCGGGCACTTTCATTAAACCAATCAAAAACCTTGCCTTCACATGCTGTGTTCAAAAAGTTACCCGAATGACTCCCAACTCATCAGAAACATTGAATGTAATACTTTAAAGCACCTTCAGTGTATCTGCACTGAATCTGCTTGACATTTCCAGTATTTCTTGTTGGGTCAACTGCAGCTGGAATTCGGCGTGAAAAAAGCATGATTTGTGGCATACTGGGGTCAGCATCACAATTTCCACTAACGTTTGGCTAAAAGTATCACTTTACTTGGATTCCAATACAAAAACCGAAAGAGTTCAGCACGTAAAAAGTGTATTTGAAAATTTTGGCATTTTTTACCATTTTTGAGCGAAAGCCGCGTGGCTTAGCAAAAATCGCAAATGTGGGCCAAAAGTTGTCGTCAAGGAAACAACAAAACAACACTTTTCCTGCATTTCGACTGCCTCCAAAAGCACAGCAAAGGCATCAGAAAATGTCTACTTCTCATTAAAGCCCTAACCCTAACCCTAGCTCGGGCACTTTCATTAAACCAATCAAAAACCTTGCCTTCACATGCTGTGTTCAAAAAGTTACCCGAATGACTCCAAACTCATCAGAAACATTGAATGTAATGCTTTCAAGCACCTTCAGTGTATCTGCACTGAATCTGCTTGACATTTCCAGTATTTCTTGTTGGGTCAACTGCAGCTGGAATACGGCGTGAAAAAAGGATGATTTGTGGCAAATTGGGGTCAGCATCACAATTTCCACTAACGTTTGGCTAAAAGTATCACTTTACTTGGATTCCAATACAAAAACCGAAAGAGTTCAGCACGTAAAAAGTGTATTTGAAAATTTTGGCATTTTTTACCATTTTTGAGTGAAAGCCGCGCGGCTTAGCAAAAATCGCAAATGTGGGCCAAAAGTTGTCGTCAAGGAAACAACAAAACAACACATTTCCTGCATTTCGACTGCCTCCAAAAGCACAGCAAAGGCATCAGAAAATGTCTACTTCTCATTCAAGCCCTAACCCTAACCCTAGCTCGGGCACTTTCATTAAACCAATCAAAAACCTTGCCTTCACATGCTGTGTTCAAAAAGTTACCCGAAAGACTCCAAACTCATCAGAAACATTGAATGTAATGCTTTAAAGCACCTTCAGTGTATCTGCACTAAATCTGCTTGACATTTCCAGTATTTCTTGTTGGGTCAACTGCAGCTGGAATACATCGTGAAAAAAGCATGATTTGTGGCATACTGGGGTCAGCATCACAATTTGCACTTATGTTTGGCTAAAAGTATCACTTTACTTGGATTCCAATACAAAAACCGAAAGAGTTGAGCACGTAAAAAGTGTATTTGAAAATTTTGGCATTTTTTACCATTTTTGAGCAACAGCCGCGCGGCTTAGTAAAAATCGCAAATGTGGGACAAAGGTTGTCGTCAAGGAAACAACAAAACAACACTTTTCCTGCATTTCGACTGCCTCCAAAAGCACAGCAAAGGCATCAGAAAATGTCTACTTCTCATTCAAGCCCTAACCCTAACCCTAGCTCGGGCACTTTCATTAAACCAATCAAAAACCTTGCCTTCACATGCTGTGTTCAAAAAGTTACCCGAATGACTCCAAACTCATCAGAAACATTGAATGTAATGCTTTAAAGCACCTTCAGTGTATCTGCACTAAATCTGCTTGACATTTCCAGTATTTCTTGTTGGGTCAACTGCAGCTGGAATTCGGCGTGAAAAAAGTATGATTTGTGGCATACTGGGGTCAGCATCACAATTTCCACTAACGTTTGGCTAAAAGTATCACTTTACTTGGATTCCAATACAAAAACCGAAAGAGTTCAGCACGTAAAAAGTGTATTTGAAAATTTTGGCATTTTTTACCATTTTTGAGCGAAAGCCGCGTGGCTTAGCAAAAATCGCAAATGTGGGCCAAAAGTTGTCGTCAAGGAAACAACAAAACAATACTTTTCCTGCATTTCGACTGCCTCCAAAAGCACAGCAAAGGCATCAGAAAATGTCTACTTCTCATTAAAGCCCTAACCCTAACCCTAGCTCGGGCACTTTCATTAAACCAATCAAAAACCTTGCCTTCACATGCTGTGTTCAAAAAGTTACCCGAATGACTCCAAACTCATCAGAAACATTGAATGTAATGCTTTAAAGCACCTTCAGTGTATCTGCACTAAATCTGCTTGACATTTCCAGTATTTCTTGTTGGGTAAACTGCAGCTGGAATACGTCGTGAAAAAAGCATGATTTGTGGAATACTGGGGTCAGCATCACAATTTGCACTTATGTTTGGCTAAAAGTATCACTTTACTTGGATTCCAATACAAAAACCGAAAGAGTTGAGCACGTAAAAACTTTATTTGAAAATTTTGGCATTTTTTACCATTTTTGAGCGAAAGCCGCGCGGCTTAGCAAAAATCGCAAATGTGGGCCAAAAGTTGTCGTCAAGGAAACAACAAAACAAAACTTTTCCTGCATTTCGACTGCCTCCAAAAGCACAGCAAAGGCATCAGAAAATGTCTACTTCTCATTCAAGCCCTAACCCTAACCCTAGCTCGGGCACTTTCATTAAACCAATCAAAAACCTTGCCTTCACATGCTGTGTTCAAAAAGTTACCCGAAAGACTCCAAACTCATCAGAAACATTGAATGTAATGCTTTAAAGCACCTTCAGTGTATCTGCACTAAATCTGCTTGACATTTCCAGTATTTCTTGTTGGGTCAACTGCAGCTGGAATTCGGCGTGAAAAAAGTATGATTTGTGGCATACTGGGGTCAGCATCACAATTTCCACTAAAGTTTGGCTAAAAGTATCACTTTACTTGGATTCCAATACAAAAACCGAAAGAGTTCAGCACGTGAAAAGTGTATTTGAAAATTTTGGCATTTTTTACCACTTTTGAGCGACAGCCGCGCGGCTTAGTAAAAATCGCAAATGTGGGCCAAAAGTTGTCGTCAAGGAAACAACAAAACAACACTTTTCCTGCATTTCGACTGCCTCCAAAAGCACAGCAAAGGCATCAGAAAATGTCTACTTCTCATTCAAGCCCTAACCCTAACCCTAGCTCGGGCACTTTCATTAAACCAATCAAAAACCTTGCCTTCACTTGCTGTGTTCAAAAAGTTACCCGAATGACTCCCAACTCATCAGAAACATTGAATGTAATACTTTAAAGCACATTCAGTGTATCTGCACTGAATCTGCTTGACATTTCCAGTATTTCTTGTTGGGTCAACTGCAGCTGGAATTCGGCGTGAAAAAAGCATGATTTGTGGCATACTCGGGTCAGCATCACAATTTCCACTAACGTTTGGCTAAAAGTATCACTTTACTTGGATTCCAATACAAAAACCGAAAGAGTTCAGCACGTAAAAAGTGTATTTGAAAATTTTGGCATTTTTTACCATTTTTGAGCGGCTTAGCAAAAATCGCAAATGTGGGCCAAAAGTTGTCGTCAAGGAAACAACAAAACAACACTTTTCCTGCATTTCGACTGCCTCCAAAAGCACAGCAAAGGCATCAGAAAATGTCTACTTCTCATTAAAGCCCTAACCCTAACCCTAGCTCGGGCACTTTCATTAAACCAATCAAAAACCTTGCCTTCACATGCTGTGTTCAAAAAGTTACCCGAATGACTCCAAATTCTTCAGAAACATTGAATGTAATGCTTTAAAGCACCTTCAGTGTATCTGCACTGAATCTGCTTGACATTTCCAGTATTTCTTGTTGGGTCAACTGCAGCTGGAATACAGCGAGAAAAAAGCATGATTTGTGGCATACTGGGGTCAGCATCACAATTTCCACTAACGTTTGGCTAAAAGTATCACTTTACTTGGATTCCAATACAAAAACCGAAATAGTTCAGCACGTAAAAAGTGTATTTGAAAATTTTGGCATTTTTTACCATTTTTGAGCGAAAGCCGCGCGGCTTAGCAAAAATCGCAAATGTGGGCCAAAAGTTGTCGTCAAGGAAACAACAAAACAACACTTTTCCTGTATTTCGACTGCCTCCAAAAGCACAGCAAACGCATCAGAAAATGTCTACTTCTCATTCAAGCCCTAACCCTAACCCTAGCTCGGGCACTTTCATTAAACCAATCAAAAACCTTGCCTTCACATGCTGTGTTCAAAAAGTTACCCGAATGACTCCAAACTCATCAGAAACATTGAATGTAATGCTTTAAAGCACCTTCAGTGTATCTGCACTGTATCTGCTTGACATTTCCAGTATTTCTTGTTGGGTCAACTGCAGCTGGAATACGGCGTGAAAAAAACATGATTTGTGTCATACTGGGGTCAGCATCACAATTTCCACTTATGTTTGGCTAAAAGTATCACTTTACTTGGATTCCAATACAAAAACCGAAAGAGTTGAGCACGTAAAAACTGTATTTGAAAATTTTGGCATTTTTTACCACTTTTGAGCGACATCCGCGCGGCTTAGCAAAAATCGCAAATGTGGACCAAAAGTTGTCGTCAAGGAAACAACAAAACAACACTTTTCCTGCATTTCGACTGCCTCCAAAAGCACAGCAAAGGCATCAGAAAATGTCTACTTCTCATTCAAGCCCTAACCCTAACCCTAGCTCGGGCACTTTCATTAAACCAATCAAAAACCTTGCCTTCACATGCTGTGTTCAAAAAGTTACCCGAATGACTCCAAACTCATCAGAAACATTGAATGTAATGCTTTAAAGCACCTTCAGTGTATCTGCACTGAATCTGCTTGACATTTCCAGTATTTCTTGTTGGGTCACCTGCAGCTGGAATTCGGCGTGAAAAAAGCATGATTTGTGGCATACTGGGGTCAGCATCACAATTTCCACTAAAGTTTGGCTAAAAGTATCGCTTTACTTGGATTCCAATACAAAAACCGAAAGAGTTCAGCACGTGAAAAGTGTATTTGAAAATTTTGGCATTTTTTACCACTTTTGAGCGACAGCCGCGCGGCTTAGTAAAAATCGCAAATGTGGGCCAAAAGTTGTCGTCAAGAAAACAACAAAACAACACTTTTCCTGCATTTCGACTGCCTCCAAAAGCACTGCAAAGGCATCAGAAAATGTCTACTTCTCATTCAAGCCCTAACCCTAACCCTAGCTCGGGCACTTTCATTAAACCAATCAAAAACCTTGCCTTCACATGCTGTGTTCAAAAAGTTACCCGAATGACTCCCAACTCATCAGAAACATTGAATGTAATACTTTAAAGCACCTTCAGTGTATCTGCACTGAATCTGCTTGACATTTCCAGTATTTCTTGTTGGGTCAACTGCAGCTGGAATTCGGCGTGAAAAAAGCATGATTTGTGGCATACTGGGGTCAGCATCACAATTTCCACTAACGTTTGGCTAAAAGTATCACTTTACTTGGATTCCAATACAAAAACCGAAATAGTTCAGCACGTAAAAAGTGTATTTGAAAATTTTGGCATTTTTTACCATTTTTGAGCGAAAGCCGCGCGGCTTAGCAAAAATCGCAAATGTGGGCCAAAAGTTGTCGTCAAGGAAACAACAAAACAACACTTTTCCTGTATTTCGACTGCCTCCAAAAGCACAGCAAAGGCATCAGAAAATGTCTACTTCTCATTCAAGCCCTAACCCTAACCCTAGCTCGGGCACTTTCATTAAACCAATCAAAAACCTTGCCTTCACATGCTGTGTTCAAAAAGTTACCCAAATGACTCCAAACTCATCAGAAACATTGAATGTAATGCTTTAAAGCACCTTCAGTGTATCTGCACTGTATCTGCTTGACATTTCCAGTATTTCTTGTTGGGTCAACTGCAGCTGGAATACGGCGTGAAAAAAACATGATTTGTGTCATACTGGGGTCAGCATCACAATTTCCACTTATGTTTGGCTAAAAGTATCACTTTACTTGGATTCCAATACAAAAACCGAAAGAGTTGAGCACGTAAAAACTGTATTTGAAAATTTTGGCATTTTTTACCACTTTTGAGCGACATCCGCGCGGCTTAGCAAAAATCGCAAATGTGGACCAAAAGTTGTCGTCAAGGAAACAACAAAACAACACTTTTCCTGCATTTCGACTGCCTCCAAAAGCACAGCAAAGGCATCAGAAAATGTCTACTTCTCATTCAAGCCCTAACCCTAACCCTAGCTCGGGCACTTTCATTAAACCAATCAAAAACCTTGCCTTCACATGCTGTGTTCAAAAAGTTACCCGAATGACTAACAAACTCATCAGAAACATTGAATGTAATGCTTTAAAGCACCTTCAGTGTATCTGCACTGAATCTGCTTGACATTTCCAGTATTTCTTGTTGGGTCAACTGCAGCTGGAATTCGGCGTGAAAAAAGTATGATTTGTGGCATACTGGGGTCAGCATCACAATTTCCACTAAAGTTTGGCTAAAAGTATCACTTTACTTAGATTCCAATACAAAAACCGAAAGAGTTCAGCACGTGAAAAGTGTATTTGAAAATTTTTGCATTTTTTACCACTTTTGAGCGACAGCCGCGCGGCTTAGTAAAAATCGCAAATGTGGGCAAAAAGTTGTCATCAAGGAAACAACAAAACAACACTTTTCCTGCATTTCGACTGCCTCCAAAAGCACAGCAAAGGCATCAGAAAAAGTCTACTTCTCATTCAAGCCCTAACCCTAACCCTAGCTCGGGCACTTTCATTAAACCAATCAAAAACCTTGCCTTCACATGCTGTGTTCAAAAAGTTACCCGAATGACTCCAAACTCTTCAGAAACATTGAATGTAATGCTTTAAAGCACCTTCAGTGTATCTGCACTGAATCTGCTTGACATTTCCAGTATTTCTTGTTGGGTCAACTGCAGCTGGAATACAGCGTGAAAAAAGCATGATTTGTGGCATACTGGGGTCAGCATCACAATTTCCACTAACGTTTGGCTAAAAGTATCACTTTACTTGGATTCCAATACAAAAACCGAAAGAGTTGAGCACGTAAAAACTGTATTTGAAAATTTTGGCATTTTTTACCACTTTTGAGCGACATCCGCGCGGCTTAGCAAAAATCGCAAATGTGGACCAAAAGTTGTCGTCAAGGAAACAACAAAACAACACTTTTCCTGCATTTCGACTGCCTCCAAAAGCACAGCAAAGACATCAGAAAATATCTACTTCTCATTCAAGCCCTAACCCTAACCCTAGCTCAGGCACTTTCATTAAACCAATCAAAAACCTTGCCTTCACATGCTGTGTTCAAAAAGTTACCCGAATGACTAACAAACTCATCAGAAACATTGAATGTAATGCTTTAAAGCACCTTCAGTGTATCTGCACTGAATCTGCTTGACATTTCCAGTATTTCTTGTTGGGTCACCTGCAGCTGGAATTCGGCGTGAAAAAAGCATGATTTGTGGCATACTGGGGTCAGCATCACAATTTCCACTAAAGTTTGGCTAAAACTATCGCTTTACTTGGATTCCAATACAAAAACCGAATGAGTTCAGCACGTAAAAACTGTATTTGAAAATTTTGGCATTTTTTACCATTTTTGAGCGAAAGCCGCGCGGCTTAGCAAAAATCGCAAATGTGGGCCAAAAGTTGTCGTCAAGGAAACAACAAAACAACACTTTTCCTGCATTTCGACTGCCTCCAAAAGCACAGCAAAGGCATCAGAAAATGTCTACTTCTCATTCAAGCCCTAACCCTAACCCTAGCTCGGGCACTTTCATTAAACCAATCAAAAACCTTGCCTTCACATGCTGTGTTCAAAAAGTTACCCGAATGACTCCAAATTCTTCAGAAACATTGAATGTAATGCTTTAAAGCACCTTCAGTGTATCTGCACTGAATCTGCTTGACATTTCCAGTATTTCTTGTTGGGTCAACTGCAGCTGGAATACAGCGTGAAAAAAGCATGATTTGTGGCATACTGGGGTCAGCATCACAATTTCCACTAACGTTTGGCTAAAAGTATCACTTTACTTGGATTCCAATACAAAAACCGAAATAGTTCAGCACGTAAAAAGTGTATTTGAAAATTTTGGCATTTTTTACCATTTTTGAGCGAAAGCCGCGCGGCTTAGCAAAAATCGCAAATGTGGGCCAAAAGTTGTCGTCAAGCAAACAACAAAACAACACTTTTCCTGTATTTCGACTGCCTCCAAAAGCACAGCAAAGGCATCAGAAAATGTCTACTTCTCATTCAAGCCCTAACCCTAACCCTAGCTCGGGCACTTTCATTAAACCAATCAAAAACCTTGCCTTCACATGCTGTGTTCAAAAAGTTACCCGAATGACTAACAAACTCATCAGAAACATTGAATGTAATGCTTTAAAGCACCTTCAGTGTATCTGCACTGAATCTGCTTGACATTTCCAGTATTTCTTGTTGGGTCACCTGCAGCTGGAATTCGGCGTGAAAAAAGCATGATTTGTGGCATACTGGGGTCAGCATCACAATTTCCACTAAAGTTTGGCTAAAAGTATCGCTTTACTTGGATTCCAATACAAAAACCGAAAGAGTTCAGCACGTAAAAACTGTATTTGAAAATTTTGGCATTTTTTACCATTTTTGAGCGACAGCCGTGCGGCTTTGTAAAAATCGCAAATGTGGGCCAAAAGTTGTTGTCAAGGAAACAACAAAACAACACTTTTCCTGCATTTCGACTGCCTCCAAAAGCACAGCAAAGACATCAGAAAATGTCTACTACTCATTCAAGCCCTAACCCTAACCCTAGCTCAGGCACTTTCATTAAACCAATCAAAAACCTTGCCTTCACATGCTGTGTTCAAAAAGTTACCCGAATGACTAACAAACTCATCAGAAACATTGAATGTAATGCTTTAAAGCACCTTCAGTGTATCTGCACTGAATCTGCTTGACATTTCCAGTATTTCTTGTTGGGTCACCTGCAGCTGGAATTCGGCGTGAAAAAAGCATGATTTGTGGCATACTGGGGTCAGCATCACAATTTCCACTAAAGTTTGGCTAAAACTATCGCTTTACTTGGATTCCAATACAAAAACCGAATGAGTTCAGCACGTAAAAACTGTATTTGAAAATTTTGGCATTTTTTACCATTTTTGAGCAAAAGCCGCGCGGCTTAGCAAAAATCGCAAATGTGGGCCAAAAGTTGTCGTCAAGGAAACAACAAAACAACACTTTTCCTGCATTTCGACTGCCTCCAAAAGCACAGCAAAGGCATCAGGTAATGTCTACTTCTCATTCAAGCCCTATCCCTAACCCTAGCTCAGGCACTTTCACTAAACCAATCAAAAACCTTGCCTTCACATGCTGTGTTCAAAAAGTTACCCGAATGACTAACAAACTCATCAGAAACATTGAATGTAATGCTTTAAAGCACCTTCAGTGTATCTGCACTGAATCTGCTTGACATTTCCAGTATTTCTTGTTGGGTCACCTGCAGCTGGAATTCGGCGTGAAAAAAGCATGATTTGTGGCATACTGGGGTCAGCATCACAATTTCCACTAAAGTTTGGCTAAAACTATCGCTTTACTTGGATTCCAATACAAAAACCGAATGAGTTCAGCACGTAAAAACTGTATTTGAAAATTTTGGCATTTTTTACCATTTTTGAGCAAAAGCCGCGCGGCTTAGCAAAAATCGCAAATGTGGGCCAAAAGTTGTCGTCAAGGAAACAACAAAACAACACTTTTCCTGCATTTCGACTGCCTCCAAAAGCACAGCAAAGGCATCAGGTAATGTCTACTTCTCATTCAAGCCCTATCCCTAACCCTAGCTCAGGCACTTTCACTAAACCAATCAAAAACCTTGCCTTCACATGCTGTGTTCAAAAAGTTACCCGAATGACTCCAAACTCATCAGAAACATTGAATGTAATGCTTTCAAGCACCTTCAGTGTATCTGCACTGTATCTGCTTGACATTTCCAGTATTTCTTGTTGGGTCACCTGCAGCTGGAATACGGCGTGAAAAAAGCATGATTTGTGGCATACTGGGGTCAGCATCACAATTTCCACTAACGTTTGGCTAAAAGTATCACTTTACTTGGATTCCAATACAAAAACCAAAAGAATTCAGCACGTAAAAAGTGTATTTGAAAATTTTGGCATATTTTACCACTTTTGAGCGACAGCCGCGCGATTTAGTAAAAATCGCAAATGTGGGCCAAAAGTTGTCGTCAAGGAAACAACAAAACAACACTTTTAGTGCATTTCGACTGCCTCCAAAAGCACAGCAAAGGCATCAGAAAATGTCTACTTCTCATTCAAGCCCTAACCCTAACCCTATCTCGGGCACTTTCATTAAACCAATCAAAAACCTTGCCTTCACATGCTGTGTTCAAAAAGTTACCCGAATGACTCCAAACTCATCAGAAACATTGAATGTAATGCTTTAAAGCACCTTCAGTGTATCTGCTTGACATTTCCAGTATTTCTTGTTGGGTCAACTGCAGCTGGAATACGGCGTGAAAAAAGCATGATTTGTGGCATACTGGGGTCAGCATCACAATTTCCACTAAAGTTTGGCTAAAAGTATCACTTTCCTTGGATTCCAATACAAAAACCGAAAGATTTCAGCAAGTAAAAGGTGTATGTGAAAATTTTTGCATTTTTTACCATTTTTGAGCGACAGCCGCGCGGCTTAGTAAAAATCGCAAATGTGGGCCAAAAGTTGTCGTCAAGGAAACAACAAAACAACACTTTTCCTGTATTTCGACTGCCTCCAAAAGCACAGCAAAGGCATCAGAAAATGTCTACTTCTCATTCAAGCCCTAACCCTAACCCTAGCTCGGGCACTTTCATTAAACCAATCAAAAACCTTGCCTTCACATGCTGTTTTCAAAAAGTTACCCGAATGACTCCAAACTCATCAGAAACATTGAATGTAATGCTTTAAAGCACCTTCAGTGTATCTGCACTGTATCTGCTTGACATTTCCAGTATTTCTTGTTGGGTCAACTGCAGCTGGAATACGGCGTGAAAAAAGCATGATTTGTGGCATACTGGGGTCAGCATCACAATTTCCACTAACGTTTGGCTAAAAGTATGACTTAACTTGGATTCCAATACAAAAACCGAAAGAGTTCAGCACGTAAAAACTGTATTTGAAAATTTTGTCATTTTTTACCATTTTTGAGCGAAAGCCGCTCGGCTTAGTAAAAATCGCAAATGTGGGCCAAAAGTTGTCGTCAAGGAAACAACAAAACAACACTTTTCCTGCATTTCGACTGCCTCCAAAAGCACAGCAAAGGCATCAGAAAATGTCTACTTCTCATTCAAGCCCTAACCCTAACCCTAACTCGGGCACTTTCATTAAAACCATCAAAAACCTTGCCTTCACATGCTCTCTTCAAAAAGTTACTCAAATGACTCCAAACTCATCAGAAACATTGAATGTAATGCTTTCAAGCACGTTCAGTTTATCTGCACTGAATCTGCATGTCATTTCCACTATTTCTTGTTGGGTCAACTGCAGCTGGAATTCAGCATGAAAAAAGCATGATTTGTTGCATACTGGGGTCAGCATCAAAATCTCCACTAAAGTTTGGCTAAAAGTATCAATTTATTTGGATTCCAATACAAAAAGCGAAAGAGTTCAGCACGTAAAAAGTGTATTTGAAAATTTTGGCATTTTTTACCATTTTGGAGCGACAGCCGCGCGCGGCTTAGCAAAAATCGCAAATGAGGGCCAAAAGTTGTCGTCAAGGAAACAACACTTTTCCTGCATTTCAACTGCCTCCAAAAGCACAGCAAAGGCATCAAAAAATTTCTACTTCTCGTCCAAGCCCTAAACCTAACCCTAGCTCAGGCACTTTCATTAAACCAATCAAAAACCTTGCCTTCACATGTTGTGTTCAAAAAGTTACCCGAATGACTACAAACTCATCAGAAACATTGAATGTAATGCTTTCAAGCACCTTCAGTGTATCTGCACTGAATCTGCTTGTCATTTCCAGTTTTTCTTGTTGGGTCAACTGCAGCTGGAATTCGGCATGAAAAAAGCATGATTTGTGGCATACTGGGGTCAGCATCACAATTTCCACTAAAGTTTGGCTAAAAGTATCACTTTATTTGGATTCCAATACAAAAACCGAAAGAGTTCAGCACGTAAAAAGTGTATTTGAAAATTTTGGCATTTTTAACATTTTGGAGCGACAGTCGCACGGCTTAGCAAAAATCGCAAATGTAGGCCAAAAGTTGTCGTCAAGGAAACAACAAAACAACACTTTTCCTGCACTTCGACTGCCTCCAAAAGCACAGCAAAGGCATCAGAAAATGTCTACTTCTTATTCAAGCCCTAACCCTAACCTTAACTTAGGCACTTTCATTAAAACCATCAAAAACCTTGCCTTCACATGCTCTCTTCAAAAAGTTACTCAGATGACTCCAAACTCATCAGAAACATTGAATGTAATGCTTTAAAGCACGTTCAGTTTATCTGCACTGAATCTGCTTGTCATTTCCACTATTTCTTGTTGGGTCAACTGCAGCTGGAATTCAGCATGAAAAAAGCATGATTTGTTGCATACTGGGGTCAGCATCACAATTTCCACTAAAGTTTGGCTAAAAGTATCACTTTATTTGGATTCCAATACAAAAAGCGAAAGAGTTCAGCAAGTAAAAAGTGTATTTGAAAACTTTGGCATTTTTTTCCATTTTTACACGACAGCCGCGCGGCTTAGAAAAATCGCAAATGTGGGCCAAAAGTTGTCGTCAAGGAAACAACAAAACAACACTTTTCCTGCATTTCGACTGCCTCCAAAAGCACAGCAAAGGCATCAGAAAATGTCTACTTCTCATACAAGGCCTAACCCTAACCCTAGCTCGGGCACTTTCATAAAACCAATCAAAAACCTTGCCTTCACATGCTGTGTTCAAAAAGTTACCTGAATGACTCCAAACTCATCAGAAACATTGAATGTAATGCTTTAAAGCACCTTCAGTGTATCTGCACTGAATCTGCTTGACATTTCCATTATTTCTTGTTGGGTCAACTGCAGCTGGAATTCGGCATGAAAAAAGCATGATTTGTTGCATATTGGGGTCAGCATCACAATTTCCAGTAAAGTTTGGCTAAAAGTATCACTTTACTTGGATTCCAATACAAAAAGCGAAAGAGTTCAGCACGTAAAAAGTGTATTTGAAAATTTTGGCATTTTTTACCATTTTGGAGCGACAGCCGCGCGCGCGGCTTAGCAAAAATCGCAAATGAGGGCCAAAAGTTGTCGTCAAGGAAACAACAAAACAACACTTTTCCTGCATTTCAACTGCCTCCAAAAGCACAGCAAAGGCATCAGAAAATGTCTACTTCTCATTCAAGCCCTAACCCTAACCCTAGCTCGGGCACTTTCATTAAACCAATCAAAAACCTTGCCTTCACATGCTGTGTTCAAAAAGTTACCCGAATGACTCCAAACTCATCAGAAACATTGAATGTAATGCTTTAAAGCACCTTCAGTGTATCTGCACTGAATCTGCTTGACATTTCCATTATTTCTTGTTGGGTCAACTGCAGCTGGAATTCGGCATGAAAAAAGCATGATTTGTGGCATACTGGGGTCAGCATCACAATTTCCACTAAAGTTTGGCTAAAAGTATCACTTTATTTGGATTCCAATACAAAAAGCGAAAGAGTTCAGCACGTAAAAAGTGTATTTGAAAATTTTGGCATTTTTTACCATTTTTGAGCGACAGCCGCGCGGCTTAGCAAAAATCGCAAATGTGGGCCAAAAGTTGTCGTCAAGGAAACAACAAAACAACACTTTTCCTGCATTTCGGCTGCCTCCAAAAGCACAGCAAAGGCATCAGTAAATGTCTACTTCTCCTTCAATCCCATACCCTAACCCTAGCTCGGGCACTTTCATTAAACCAATCAAAAACCTTGCCTTCACATGCTGTGTTCAAAACGTTACCCAAATGACTAAAAACTCATCAGAAACATTGAATATAATGCTTTAAAGCACCTTCATTGTATCTGCACTGAATATGCTTGATATTAACAGTATTTCTTGTTGGGTCAACTGCAGCTGGAATTCGGCCTGAAAAAAGCATGATTTGTTGCATATTGGGGTCAGCATCACAATTTCCAGTAAAGTTTGGCTAAAAGTATCACTTTACTTGGATTCCAATACAAAAACCGAAAGAGTTCAGCACGTAAAAACTGTATTTGAAAATTTTGTCATTTTTTACCATTTTTGAGCGAAAGCCGCTCGGCTTAGCAAAAATCGCAAATGTGGGCCAAAAGTTGTCGTCAAGGAAACAACAAAACAACACTTTTCCTGCATTTCGACTGCCTCCAAAAGCACAGCAAAGGCATCAGAAAATGTCTACTTCTCATTCAAGCCCTAACCCTAACCCTAACTCGGGCACTTTCATTAAGACCATCAAAAACCTTGCCTTCACATGCTCTCTTCAAAAAGTTACTCAAATGACTCCAAACTCATCAGAAACATTGAATGTAATGCTTTCAAGCACGTTCAGTTTATCTGCACTGAATCTGCTTGTCATTTCCACTATTTCTTGTTGGGTCAACTGCAGCTGGAATTCGGCATGAAAAAAGCATGATTTGTGGCATACTGGGGTCAGCATGACAATTTCCACTAAAGTTTGGCTAAAAGTATCACTTTATTTGGATTCCAATACAAAAAGCGAAAGAGTTCAGCAAGTAAAAAGTGTATTTGAAAACTTTGGCATTTTTTTCCATTTTTAAACGATAGCCGCGCGAAAAATCGCAAATGTGGGCCAAAAGTTGTCGTCAAGGAAACAACAAAGCAACACTTTTCCTGCATTTCGACTGCCTCCAAAAGCACAGCAAAGGCATCAGAAAATGTCTACTTCTCATTCAAGGCCTAACCCTAACCCTAGCTCGGGCACTTTCATAAAACCAATCAAAAACCTTGCCTTCACATGCTGTGTTCAAAAAGTTACCTGAATGACTCCAAACTCATCAGAAACATTGAATGTAATGCTTTAAAGCACCTTCAGTGTATCTGCACTGAATCTGCTTGACATTTCCAGTATTTCTTGTTGGGTCAACTGCAGCTGGAATTCGGCCTGAAAAAAGCAGGATTTGTTGCATGTTGGGGTCAGCATCACAATTTCCAGTAAAGTTTGGCTAAAAGTACCACTTTATTTGGATTCCAATACATAAACCGAAAGAGTTCAGCATGTAAAAACTGTATTTGAAAATGTTGGCATTTGTGTTCAAAAAGTTACACAAATGACTCCAAAATCATCAGAAACATTGAATGTAATGCTTTAAAGCACCTTCAGTGTATCCGCACTGTATCTGCCAGACATTTCCAGTATTTCTGGTCATCAGTTTTGTCAGATGCCCAACAGACACTATGGGATAAATTGGACCAACATGCTCCATGTCTGACCCTTAACAGCTGTTGTCTCAATTTATGTCAATCCTTGCTGATTGCTGTACAAAACAGACCAGAGAACAATGCTGTAAGGTTTAATATACTGTATATATGGAGCTACAAGTCCAACATAGATTGGCTCAAGGAAAAATGAATACTCTCACAACTAGTAAGCAATTTTTCTTGCTTACTATATACAGTTTGAACCTTTAGGTCTGGTCATTCAGGCCTGATGAGATAATGTGCAAAAGAAGAAGAACGTTAGCCTGCAAGACAACTGCACCTGTTTTTTGTGAGTACAGTGAAAGAGAGAAAAAAGCACTCGGACCCCAAATTATACTGTAGTCCATCTATGACACAATAGACCTATCTTCACTTTCCTCAGTAGCAATAAGCAAGCTGCCAATTCCATTGTGAATCTCTTACCCATAGATGGTCCAAAACAGATCATGTGTTTCCATAATATGTCATTATAAGTTTGTTATACTGTATGTATTTTCTGCTAATTCCTTTTCTTTCCATTTTCTTTTAGGTTGTTGAGGAGGCAATAATTCACTTGAGCTGAGAACAAAGAAAGACAGTTTGTCTTTTCTTAAGGGGGACGTTGGGTCAGAAAGGTTCCATGAGTCCAAGAAAATGCCCATGACACACTCCCTAAGTTGAGACAGCTTAGAAGGAAACGGGTACCTCTCTCTTTGAAAGTACCGCCACCTTGAGGAGGGAACTTACACTACACAAAGTGAGAGCACACAGCTAAAACCATACTATCTTGTTGCGTCTTTGAGTACCCGCCCAGTATCTGTGAGGCAGACCATCAACATACACAACGTGGGCAGAACTGCCAGGGCTCTCTAGCACAACAGCATGTCATCAGACACCACAAATGGTGTAGAGAATGGTCTTTCAGGAAGAATCAAGTTTTGAGCAGAGTTGCTGCCTACTGCAGAGTTTACAGTGAATGTTCTGGAGGGATGACAGACATTAAGTTTGCATCAGCTGCCCTAAATCACAATCATTAAAGACACAATCATTAAAGACATCATTTCCTATTTTAGAAAAAGTACTCTAAATAGCATACGTCAGGCTCATCCCATATTCACCTGTCCAGCTGCCCCTGGTTCACTTCAGCTCCAACTACTGTAGGTTGGCTTCCTCATCCTACAGCAAGGGGGATGGACCTCAGCCACATTTGCTATGACTAAACACTCAATGCTGAAAGCACTTAATTCTTGGGTGCTTTTATTCCTTATGAAATATAGTTAAAAGAGATAGGTATTTGTGTGTGCCTGGACAGAAGGTGCATACATACTGTACACAGTAAAAGCTACAGTAGCTGAAATATTTATATCACTTTAATGAAATGCAAGCTTTTAACATGTTTCAATAAGCAATAACAGTTAAGGTCCTTAAAGCCTCATGTGAGATCACATTACACAGTCATGGAGCTCTTTAGTCTTTAGAAGATCATCTGAGGGTTTTCAGGTTGGACTGAAAAATCCTGACATTTTTATTGTTCCAGATTCTTTCAGAGATTGATTCATCCCTCTGTTTGTTAAAGTATTATTTCTGTATTCCTGGTAAACAATAGAAATTCCTTTTCTTGTCTTTCATTTAAACAAACAGCAGAAATTATTAAGTCTGCTGCCGAGAGTGCTGTTTTTGACATGGTTACTGTGCTGATTTTCAAGAGAAGGAAATTCCTATGGTTAATAAGGAGAGACACGGCTATTTAAATGTTCAGCATCAGACACCTCTGGGTACTGTAACTCTGTTTTGATGCTTTCAAAAGATGGATTTCTCTTCCACCTGTTCTTGTGGTTAAAGTCAATGCTATGCAATTGAAATGTCATCTTTTCATGTGCTATTCTGAGATTTTCACATGTGATCATTGATGTTGGTGTATTACCTTTGATGCCCTATGTTTGATGTTCGTGTCATCTACTGTATGACATGGTTACTCTCACACACCAGCTGAAATCAGCACCATATTCGTAGAGTCTATAGAGGTACTTTAATAACAACATAAGCAAATTCAGTTTCCTTCCTCATTTACAGTATGTGCAAAAAATATTGTAACAACAGTGAGGTTTCGGTACAGAATGGAGCACGCTGACACAGCTCTAAAGTGCATTGGCAACACATTTATTAGCCTCACGCAGGGTTCCACACACATGCTGTACACAGGGTACAGCACAAACACTTATACTATAGACAGACACGGAAAGGAAGAGGGCGCCTGACAGCATCGGACTGATTCTTATTATATTCAGTCCGGTAAACCAAGTCCCACCTTTCAGGCGCTGTTCCCAGCCTGCCTTTGGTGCGCATGGCTAAGGGGGACGGACAGTCGTTAAAGCGCCACATGTACTGTAGTTGCTACAGTATTTTTTGTCAGTTTTACGCTTCCTGGTTAAGCAAAACAATATTGATCAAAAGAAGTGTAAAAACAATCAGGGCAAAGTGCTGACTTTTTACAGCTCATTAGTTTGTTGAAGGTAATTTAGCCAATTGTGTTATCAGTCTATTTTTTGATGGGGGCAGTGAACAAAATTATTTAATGTGTCATCGTTGAAATAAATTAGGTACACATTTTTTCATTAAATTGTGCCCTTCCTAAATGCCCTGTCTTCATATTAATTTATTTAATCAGAAAATTATTAAATTTTCTAAATGCTTCATTAAAGTCTGCCTGATGAGCCCTGTTACAATAGAACAATAGGCATTTCCCAAATAAATCAGACTTTGAGGAGGGTTAACCTACTATATCATCGAGGGGCTCTCAGCTGGTAGAAAACTAATCTCAAATTATTCAGGGCTCAGCTGTGTTGAAGTGTAAAGATTTTTTAAATGAACAACTTAAGAAAACTGTAATCGGACATTGTTGTTAAATTACAAAGGAACAAGTAATAGGTTTATTCATTGCTGAAAAGAGAAGAGAGAAAACAACATTTCGGCTGTGAAGCCTTTAATTCTGTAGATCTACTGTACAATAAGAAATGTCTGTACTGATATCAGCCTAAATGCAAATGCACAGTAGATAATTGCACAATGTTTGTGAACCTGGTACTGTGAGAATTTGTTCAGGTGCTGAGCGCTTTGCTGAGTAAAGGGAAATTATGTGAAAAGAAACCCATATGCACTAAAATATGCACAAGCTCAAACAAGTTACTCGCAAATCTTTCTAGAGAGAAGGAAAAAAATATTTACACAATTAGTGCCTGAGAAATTAGTTTGTTAATCAGAGACGGAGGAATCGTGTAAGTACTAGGGCGGGTTAGAAGCATCAGAGTCTTGCAAAAGCCTTATTAACCATTTGAACTTTGATAAAGATGGCACACTAGTCCTATCTCTTAATCTTGTATGGATACTAATCTCTTGTCCTATATAGAATATATTAACCAAAAGTGTTGCTCTTTTCTCAGATTTCTCTCCTTCTTTCAGAAATATACTGTAACACATGTACAGTAACATGAATACTAAATTTAATTCCCTGTGTGCTGAGAAAACTTACAAAAAGCAAACTAATTTGCCAGTTTTCACAGTGATTCCATTTTCCATTCGGAGCTCATGTATTTAATTGAATAAACAGTTCTAATGTGTGTTGCAAGCAATTTAGCTACAATTTTACTGCTTTATTATTATTGATTATTGGAAGTCAAGATCCTGGCTTCTTATTTTCTTACATTTTTTTAGCTCTTTCCTTCCTTCTTTATGTTTTTAATATGTGTCAAAAAGTGTTAAATGTCAGTCGAAGAAGGTTATTAAGACAGAGCCTGTGATCATTCATCATCCCTCATCACACTGAATGGATGTTTCACAAGCTAGGCCACACCTAATGTGCTATTTAAAACATAATCTCACAGCTGCTACTGTAAATCTCTGTAAATCGCCCGTATTTCAGAAACAGCTTTTTTTTCCACTGCTGAGTTAATTTTGTCATGACAAAATATCACAAAATATCATTTAATTGTACATAAAGTCTATGTATAATAGTCTGTGAGTACATGCAACACATACAGTACGTATGTTTAGTGAAATCATACAATAATACAAGCATAACACTTGAATTGAATGAGTGTCTCAACATTGTCAATGACTACAAGTACTTGGGACCAGTCATAGATAAAACCTGTGATGGGACTCACCATTTATAAAGCTAAGAGGCCTTAGGAAATTCACATATTTTAGGTGGATATCATTGTACCATTTTATTATTTTATTTTTCATACTGTTTTATACGGAATAATAGTAAAAATAATAGTAATTCTCACGCACTTTATGTGATCACACAATAGCACAATTGTCATTTAATACCTATATCGCTATGTGCGGACTTTTTAAGCAGTGGGACTGATTGCATGTATAGCTGTTCATAACTGAACCATCACTGCTTTGATCTCTAAATCCCACAAAACTGGTCCTCATGCTTATAGTGATTCTGTTCATATTTCCTAAAAATTGCCAAATTTAATTATGACAAAACCCCAATTGAAAGTAAATCCGTACAAATTCTGCAGTGCTGGACATTGACAAAATCATTAAACCAAAAGTGCCAGATAAGTGCACAGTAGCTCTAGATGCATTCATAGCACAACGTTACAGGTTGTACATACACTGAAGTTATCATTGCTATCTCATAAGTATGAGATAATTCGTTATCTTGTAATTATGAAATACTTCACTATCTCGTAATTACAAGATACTTTTATAGTAATTACGAGATAAAGCGGATCATTTTTTTCCTCTTGGTTGCAGCAATGCGCTTTTGTAATTATAGCATTTTTCTAAAAATCATTTATTGAAAGTGTTGTAATGTACTGTTTACTTGTTAGTTTGCCAACATCAATACTTTTAAATGTAATAGTAATTCAAGTAGTTAGCTGCGTCAGCATGCGTAGGCTGCAAAGGAACAGGTAAGGGGTTTATTCCATTCTGAGAAGAAAGGAACCACAACTTTTCAGCCATAGAGCCTTCTTCAGGTGTGAGAAAGACAGGGTAGATGGCAAAGATTAAATAGCACAGGAGAACAAAAGCTGTAAAAGTGGAGGAGGAGGGAGAGGGGAGAGGCAGAGAGGCCACTCAGGAAGTGCAAAGAGGAGAGGGGTGGAGAAAGGTGTGAAGTCTCTCAGTGAGAAGAGGGGGGGGGGTGAACCTAGTTTCTGGATGAGTTTTGTTTCTGTTGTCTTTCTGCTGTGGGAGTTGAGAAACTCTTCTTTGAGAACAGAGAGGTCAATGTGATCATGGCCGTCTGAGGTGAAATGAGAAACTATCATTTATCATGAGAATCTTCACAGCCCTAACATGTTCTCTGAAGCGGTCTCCTAGTCTTCTTCCAGTTTCCCCAATGTAGATAGCTGATTTAATGTAATAGGTTTGTTAAAATTAGAGATCAACAGCAAAATGATTGGGGTTAACCACATCAACCTGAATTCCCTCTACAAATAAAGAGTTGTAAGAAAAGATCACTTAATTGGCCATATACAATTCCTTGTATTAGGAATTTGTATTTTCTCATACCCCAAAGTTGTTCTCCATGAGACACACAGACAGAGAGAGAAGCTTGGGGTCAGAGTGCAGGGTCAGCCATTTATACAGCATTCCTGAAGCAATTGGGGTTAAGAGCCTTACTCAGGGGCCCAACAGAGTAGCCACAGGATACAAACCTGCAATTTTCCAGCTACAGCTGCAGATCCTTAGTCACAGATTAGTCCAGGGATTAATAATAATAATAATTGCTTACACTTATATAGCGCTTTTCTGGACACTCCACTCAAAGCGCTTTACAGGTAATGGGGACTCCCCTCCACCACCACCAGTGTGTAGCATCCACCTGGATGATGCGACGGCAGCCATAGTGTGCCAGAACGCTCACCACACATCAGCTATCAGTGGGGAGGAGAGCAGAGTGATGTAGCCAATTCATAGAGGGGGATTATTAGGAGGCCATGATTGGTAAGGGCCAATTGGAAATTTGGCCAGGACACCGGGGTTACACCCCTACTCTTTTCGAGAAGCGCCCTGGGATTTTTAATGACCACAGAGAGTCAGGACCTCGGTTTTACGTCTCATCCGAAGGACGGCACCTGTTTACAGTATAGTGTCCCCATCACTATACTGGGGCATTAGGACCCACACAGACCGCAGGGTGAGCGCCCCCTGCTGGCCCCACTAACACCTCTTCCAGCAGCAACCTTAGTTTTTCCCAGGAGGTCTCCCATCCAGGTACTGACCAGGCTCACACCTGCTTAGCTTCAGTGGGTTGCCAGTTGTGAGTTGCAGGGTGATATGGCTGCTGGCTTTCTGGATTTGAACCCAGAACCCCAGTGACCACAGACTGGTGCGCTACACTACGATCCACAGCACCGCAGTGGAAGGCCAAGAGTATTTGGAGTGAGTATCTCACACCCTCCCATCTGAGAGATGCCTCTGTGTCCCCAGGTATAACAGTAACAGACTCAGAAAATCTTTAATTTCCCCTGCAATCTCATTCTCAAACATTGTAAGGAAACTCTCATATCTCCTGAAACCCTGCTGTAATATATTCTTTGTTGGGAATGTTTGCTTGTTTTTGTTGTATTGTTATATTACACAGTTACATAAAACAAATTTCCTTGAAGTATAATAAAGCTTAAATTGAAATAATTAAATGCATATTGTGTCACTAAAAATATAGAACACTTAACCTATTAAATCAGGTGCAGAGATGTGCAACTGTGCAGGGGGACTGTATTGAAAATTACATTTTTCACAGCTGTGAAGTGTATTTGATGGGTAATGATAATAAATCTGCTTTACTCCTCGTACATGGTATATTTACTGTAGCATCTTAAAGCTTTTACGCTTTGATGCCTTAAACATTCTTATCAGTTAAGAAGAACCTTATGCTTGATAAATGCAATATATTGGCTAAACCTTCTGTGTTTTCATAGACCTGAGATATGACCTTGTTTTCCCATTTGTGTGCAGTGTGAAATACAGTAGGTGGAAAATATAAGCAAAGAAAAAAATAATGTTTGGTTATCTGTTAAGGCTTTTTGTTTGTTGACAGCTTCAGAGCAATAATTCACAGAGAGGAAACTCTTTCTATTACCAAGATAGACTCTTAAGCATGTAAATTATGGAACAGACCTCCAATCTCAAGCATAAGCACACACGTGCATTCAAACTGATTTATGAAAAGGAGGCAGGGAAAAACCCCACTGTCTTGGTGCATGATGAGTCCTGGGGCCTGGAGACTCCGAGTCAGAATCTTTCCTGAATCTGGCCAAGAATGGTAAGTAAGTAAGGAGCAGTACTGTAGCAGGCTGGGAGGAGCAGACGGATATACATGTACCAGCTCACTCCTGAAGCCTGTTGTGGCAGAAACACAAAAGATATATCTCTAGACAACACCCTAATCCTCCATGTCCAGAGCAGGGTCACAGTGCTGGACCAGAACAGGCTCTGTGCAACATATCAATTTAAAGCATTTCACACAAAATCTCCCACCCCCCGGCCCCCCATTTAAACTGATGAAGATGAATAACCTGACTAACTTTGTATTCTTGAGGGAGTGTGCAATAAGCTTCCCAGCCATGTTGGTTAGGCAAACACACTGGCTTGTTTCAAGAAACAACTGGATGAGATCCTCTAATCAAGACCCTTCTCTGTGGGAGAATGGAACAAGCCGCCCAGCCATATTATTGAAGTCCGACTTCTTTCAAGAAATGGCTGGATGAGATCCTTGGATGAATTAGCGACTAACAACCAGAAAGGTGTAAAGGGAGAAATCAGAAGACAGACCGCTTCCAAATTCGGATATAAGTGATATGTTGCCATTGTGAGTCACGCTCCCCTCTGTTCACAGCAGGAGGCGATGATGTTGATTCATACATGGACGCCACACCATCGCTGACTTCAGGGCTGTCCAGCAGTAGGAGTAATCGAATGGCGAGAGTACCCCTAGCATGCAGCTCTGACACCCATGTTGTGTCATGGGCTGTCTTGTCCAGTGAATGCTGACAGGCTTACAGCCACTGGCTATCACGTTTGGATAGCTCCTGAGATCTAATGAGATTGGACACAAAGCTAGTTGATAAGCTTTGAACTAGATGCTGCAACACAATTTTGGACTAGTGAAATAATGATCTTATAATAGATATAAATGTGTTTTTTCAACATGTTTATTTCTAACCATGATAAACTGCATTGGACTTAAATACTTTAATTTATTTAAATATGTATGAAGTAAACACCTTGTTTGCTTAAACTTAAACTGTTGTTTTTTTTTAAACGTTTTGTTACCTCAAACAAACATTCTTGCTTTGTTGTTGCTGTTTTGGTCCCTGTAGTACTGTCCATTAGGAGTCTTTCCTTTAGATATATTGTAATTATTAACTTTCTTATTTTTTTATTTATCCACTTTTTAAGCAGTCTCTGGGGAGCCTCCCTCCATTTAAGAAAAGAAGTCTGTTTGATGAAAGTGTTCCTGGTGCTCTCTTTCATTCCTTGCCAGGAAATGATGACGCGCTGAAGGACAGGCACAATAGAGAAGGAATAATAATACTTTTCAGGTTCGACTCTCTCTGGGCTTTCAAGAAACACTCCCCCACAGTGTTCATGCCATTTGACATGCTGTCTCTTTTAAACATGCCAACAAAGTTGAGCTCCAGAATGATATGCTTTTTCTTTCTTATTTCTGTCCTTGAAACGTAGGACATGGTGCCACATGCAAGAGCCGGGCAGGGTGCTACTGTAAACAAAAGAACAAACACAGCCCTGCGATTTTATGGTGCAGCAGAGACAGCGTCCTTCAGTCTGTGACTGAAGAAAATACTGAGATTTTCCTTCGATTGTTTCTGTTTCATTATGGAGCAGTCCTTGTTTTTTGCATGGTGACAGTCAGATGTGTGTAATTTCACTGACAGCAGTGGCCCCTGTGGCCCCCTTCTTGTGTTACAAACCTGCCAAGAAATTGTTGAGGAAAACCGTTGCAAAACAAGCATGTTGTATCTCATAATGGGAATAACCTGGTGACACTACACTACATTTGAGATCAGGGGTAATCAGCTTCACTTTCTACCACTCCAATCCAAGTCTTTTCTCCAGCTAACCTTTCATTACAGTAGCTATCTGCAGCATCTAGGTTGATAAAGAAATGCTGCATATACTGTATACAGCACATCTTTTCACAGGCAGAAATGTTACGCAGAGCAAGATAGTAATAATTAGTTGCTGTATCTATGCCAGTTTGTAAAGAGCTACAGTATGAGAGAAACTGGGATCTCAGATCAAATCACCAAAACAAAGCACTCCGCAGTAAAAACAAAAATAAAAAATGCTGCTTTGTATAGCTGACAAAAGACCTTTGGAGAAAATCACTGGCCTGGCAACTGCACATGTCCTGAGGATGAATGTCACCTAAGATGGCTCTGGCTAAGTTTCATAGCCCTGGTGTATCTGATGCGATTAAAACAGGACAAGTATAACAAAACAAAACAAGAACAATGAATAATAAACAGGAACAAGAACAACAACAGAGTGAAAAGAACAGCAGCGTCAGTATCAAAGTTAAAGCTTAATGTGGACACATATTTCTCCTAGAGCCTATTTCTATATTGCAGTTAGCAGATTGCTGTAAATCCCCAGTGCTGTGAGGTCTGGGAAGATAAATGTGAAGGTGAGAGCTGGGATTTAAAGGACAGCTTCACAGTCTGCTCTCCCAGGGCCTGAACACCATGCTCTTGGCAACTAAATTAAGTGATTGGTGTTTACTGTGGCATAAATACATCACGAGGTGGTTAAAAAGGTTTACAGGTATCCGTTTTGCCTGAGATGGAGACAGAGCAACATCAGCAGTGAATCAGAAACCATAAGGGACAGCCACAGGTCTGGCATAAGAAACTGGATGAGTGACCTACATTCTACATTTTGCATTGCTTGGTTTACGCAGAGCCAGAGGCTCAAACAATACCATCAAGCGAAAATAAAATCTCAGCTCAGATTCTGCTGTTTCTTCTACTGTAAATCCTGGATAATTGTATTAATAGTTGTAAACTGTCTCTGTCTGTCATCTTTTACTCTGATTCAATAGAATTCCATTACTTTACCTCCATTATTAAACCTGCCTTTCAGCATTAACCTCCAATCGTCAGATCTTCTGATCCTCTTATCAATTAGCTACTAACTACTGAATGGGCTAGATGGGCCAAATGGCTTTTTCTCACTTGTAGCCTGTCTTATGTTCTTATGTTCATTCATTATTTCTATAGCTATTCCCAGTTTAAAACCTTTTCAAAGCCCCTGAAGCCCTTTTCCTAATCCAAGCTCTTTACAGTAATTCCCCCATTTCTATTGTTTTGTACTGGTAATTCCCTCTAGACATATTGATGAGCAGAACTACCAGCATACAGCAACTGATTTATTCAGCTGACACTTCCACTCAAAGCAACTAACATTTGGGCCCATCTTTATGGCTGGTTGTTTTATAGGAGTAATTCAAGTAAAGTTCAGTACCTGGCTCAGGGCTACAGCAGCAGTGTCTCACCATGATTTGAACCCAAAACCTTCCAGAACTCAAAGCTGCTCCCCTAGGCTGACAGTGTGGTAGAAAAAAACAACTAATTTTCTCTACCAGCAGATATGTTTTCCTATTTTATTAGGAATACCTTACATTAAACCAAAATTGCCATGTGCCAAGGCAATTTCTCTGCCTAGTTACTTTTAGTTAATGATAATTTAACAACTGGGCTCCTTTCATTGGTTAACTGTTCTGTGTTAAAAGCTTTCTCTCAGTTTTTGAATTATAGTTGCTCTTCAGGAGCACCTTGAAGGGCGACTGAGAGCCTGGTGTAGCTCTGACCCTGAGGGTCAAACTGTTCATTCTCAGTGTCAGAATCTTATCTCCTCATTGGTACATACTGTATTTAAGAAGGAGAAAAAAGGCACATTCTACTGCTTCTATGTATTTTTTTGCAAGGTGTTTCCTGCACCTGGAGAGATAATATTCAGCTTTTACATTACCTTTCAAGTAATCAACTGTGGTCTAGACACATTACATGTATGAAAACCAATGCTTCATATATTATTTGTGAATGTTTCCTATTTTGGGGGGACTTTGTGTCATATAATGAGCACTGTGAATTGTATTTATTTTCAGGTTATATCTGTGCCATCTTGAGAATGCAACATTTACTGTATATTCCCTCAGTTGCAGAAACCTTTAAATTAAATTTTATTTGGGTTTAGTCGAGATTCAATGAATCCCTTCATGGCAGAAACTGACTGACAAGATAAACAACTGAAAGCATGCAAGCTTTTCATAATTCTCTCTTTTTTTCAAAAGAGGGTGACACAGTGTCCAGCTTTGACCATGAAACTGTTTCTGTCATTATTCACTTTCTTTATGGAACGGAGTATAAAGAATGCTGGTACACCTCTGTGTTGGCTTATGTATAAAATTGGATATTTCTGATTTTTTCAATCAGAATTATCATACATTCTGTTAATTTAAAACAATACAAATAACACACTTCTCATATTTGCATATTTTAATTCAATTTGCTGTTCACCCTTGTACTGTACATAACATAATTATTTATGATCTCTGTTGAATTAATAACAATTGAAAAGAAACTGGCTTCTTAGACTACTGGTTGCTTGTAGGCTGAGAGAACAGGATTCAGAAAAATCCATCAAGGATCCAGTATTGATTAAAAAATGTTTTACTTAAATATAGATACACATTGCTTCTACTGCAAATAGTCATGAATTCACATTTCAACCATGAGTTTGATTCCACATTGTCCTGAGAAAAACAGATGTTTGGCAACACTTTATTTTATGAGGCTAAACAACATCATCACGCTATTTCGTAAACACTACACTACACAGTATACCAACCTGCATAATCCATCCATCCATTTTATGATCTGCTTATCCAATACAGACTTGTGGGAGAGCGCATTAAGGTTCAGTAAAAGGCAGACAAACACACAGACACTCACACTGGGGCAATTTTTACAGAAGTCAATTAACTTACCAGTATGTTTTTAAACTGTGGGAGGAAACTGAAGCACCCAGAAGAAGCTCATAGAACATAGAACATATTAATGGCAACCACTGCACCCCCATGTTGACACCCTCCATAATCCTTTTCAACCATTTATGCAAATGGTATTACAGAATTGCAATTATTCATAAAGGTTCCCAATGAGACATACAGTAGTGTCATCTGAAAGCTAGGATTGGGACTCCAGTTGGAGAGAAGTCAGGTGGAAATGATGGAAGACACCACGAAGAACTTGGGAGCTGTCAAGCACTTTGCCCTGGTGTGTTTGTGTGAAATGAGATGTATGTATTATTACATGTTGTTTTATTGTGCTGTGGTGTGTTTATTGAGGTATTTTACACTTTTTAGACTTATTCAGGTTAAGTTCCTGTATAAGTTTATTTTTATTTAAAGTTTATTTTTAGTGCATATTATCTCTTGCACACCTTCACCACAGAATTACAAACATGGAAATACATGATTTAAATGTTTTTTTGGGGGAATTCACTGTAAAAACTATTCCTGAAGTAAAATCCATAGTTATATTGTTCCCCTGTAGTAGCTAATCATCCCCACACAGAAATACTGTACATTGCTGGCTGTAATGAGTAACTCTCACTAAACTGTTACAAATGTTTTATGACTGCCTAGCAGTAACACAGTCATGCAGATTGACAGGCTGTTTTTACATTACCAGACATCCAGTTAAAAAATTAACTACAAAAATAAATTACAAAAATGTAGTTTTTTTTCGCAGACAAATTTAAAATGAACTGGCATTTGAAGCAGGATCACAGAGATGACATCACATTTACACTAAATTTTACAACAATACAGACACCTTTCCATCTGAAACTGATATACTGTACAGTATCCTACAACCAGAAGCCAATAGCCAATTACCCTTGTTCATTTCAGCTTTTACAATACCCTGTACACATTTAACACAAAAATAGTTACAAATGAGAAGGGGAAGGGGTCATTCAACCCATCTTACTCATTCGGTAGTTAGTAGCTAATTGGCCCCGAGGATCTCATCCAGCTGATTCTTGGAAGAAACCAGGGTATTGGTAAGGTAGATTGTTCCACACTTATACAACTCTTTGAGTAAGGAAGTTCTTCCTGTTCTCAGTTTAAAATACACTATCCACATAGATACCACTTCTGATGTACTGTATGTTTCACTGCTTATTTTGAAGAAGTCCACAGGCTTGACTTCAGTCCTTTGAGGATTCTGAATACTTGGATCTGAGCCCCTTTTAGTTTTCTCTATTCAAGATTAAAAAGAATCAGGTCTTTTATCCTGTCAGTGTAGGACATTCCTTTAAACCCTTGAATGTGTCTGGTGGCTCTTCTCTGGATGGGTTCCAAAGAAGTGATATCTTTTTTTTAGTATGTGGTGGCCACAGTGGCACATAATATTCAAAATAAGGCCTTAATATTACATCATACAATGTAATGATTTAGCATGTTTTTTGAATTTTTAATTGCTTTCCCACATTGAATTCACAACATGTACTGTATGGTCACTTGCTTTGTTAAGTGCCTTGAGGCAAACTTGTTGTGAAAGGCACAATAAAAAAAATTGAATTGAATTGTCTAGAAGATGTAATTTTTTTCATAATTCTTTTTCATTAGTAGCCTCTTCTAGCTCAGCGTATCCCATTTTGTATTTCTAGTTTATGTTTTTACTACTGTACCTGCATGCAATGACCTACTGTACACTTAAGCTTATCCCCTTTACTGGTTGAGATCACTCAATAGCCCCGACTAATGCAAATCACTTAAATTAGTAGGCAGTAAAAAAAGACTTGCAATTACACTGCGCTGATGAGCTGAACGACAGTACTTCTGAGTCCTAAATGGGATTCTGAACTGTGACCCTCAGCCCCCACACACAGCGTTGCTGCACCAGACCTCATCCTGCAGTTTTTAAGACAGTAAGTCAGTAAATAAGTTGACAGTAAGTGTTTTATGATAAGGAAGTACAAGACAGAGTACTATCAAATGTCTTTCATCACTTGTTTCTTATTACATGTGAGCTGGATATGCAAGCACAAGAGCTAAGATGCAGAGAATTAAACTGATTTATCATTCAGCTACAATGGTTTTATTTACAGTGTTGCAAACCAGATACCTCTTCTTAATCAATTTAAAGTCTAAGAGTTTTACTGGTTTGACTGATGAATTACAGTGATGCTAAAGCAGTAACAATTCGTAAATATTTACACTCAAAACACATGAAACACTATTATTATGAGACAGGCTCACTCTCTGCTCCTCAGACTGTGACAGTGCACCACAACTGAGTAGCCAGATCTATTGAGTTTCCTCCCCCCTCCCACAGTAGGATTGGAAGCTGTTCTAGCAGGATGGGGACACATTAAAATCCGGAATGGAATAAAAACAATATACTCATTGTTTAATTTGCAGTGAAAATTGGAAAAAAAGAACAGAGTGCTCTTTACTCATGGTTATGGGGTGAGATGGGGCTGCAGCCTGAGCACAACACTATTCAAAATCTATATCAATGAGACAGCAGGGGTGTTGGAACATTCTGCAGTTTCTGGCTCAAGTTCCTTCTCTATGTAGATTACCTGGTCCTTATGTCACCCACAGAACAGCAACTGCAGACCTGGGCATTGAAAGTTATAACAAGACCAAGTCGTGTTTTTTCAGAAAACAAAAACAGGTCTCAGGGAAACACGTACCACTTCACAAGAAATTGTATTATGAACAAATTAGAATAAAGTACATAGTCATCTACTATGTGGCAACAAAGTATACGGTCCAACCAACACCCCAAGTCCTACACACAAAAACATTCTTTAAGTGCAGAGAAAAACACCAATGGATGCATGCAGGAATTAATTAAGCTGATACCCACTGGCACTATAATTAATAGAATTTACAGAACAAGGAATAAAATATTGACTATTACAGTTCTTGGCAGCCTTTTTACATAAAAAGGCTAGCAAAATGTACATTAAGAAGAAAACTATGGGGGTTTTAGGCATAATTGATTCATACCAAGGACATCTAACAAACTGAAAGCACCACACAATTGACCAGTTCCTGCCAATTAACATGGGAGGGCGCATGTGTTCATATATTGTACAAATACATTTGGATGTGCACATCCAACAAAAAGGGAAGGAGAAAAAATATGGTCTCAAAGTGGCGTTTCTGCTTCTAGAAAACACATTTCTGCCCAATGCCATCAAAAAAGGTCAGATATTGCATTCCTTTGAGAATGTAACACTGTTTCCTACAATCTTAACCCCAGGAAGAGTAAATTTAAAAGGTGTTGGTCAGGATATGGCAAGGCATTAATTAATACTGTATGAGCTGTGGGCTCTCACTGCTGAGAACCTTTTTTCTTGTAAAATCTAGATCAAATGACTTTGTCCTCAAGCAGGCAGTGAGCTGTCCAAATGAATGATACCACTGTGACTTACTTCATTTTAAAATAAAAGGCATGAATCTGTTAAGTTTTTTAAAAAGAAAGTTCTTTTTTTTGTCTCAGAAAATGAACCCAGAATGTGAATTGTGGTTCGAAGCTGGACTGTGTTGAAATGAAGCTGTTGGGGAGTAACTGAAAAAAATAAAGAATAATAAAAAAATGGGTTTCTGTAATGGGGGATAACTGACCTGTCCACAGTAGAGTGGTACTTGGCCAAAGAAGACTGTCGAAGCCAACTTGAGGGCTAGTTTTATTGATTCCTTTGCTCTGTTGAGTTCAATGAGTGAAAAAGAACAAGGGCTATATTTGACAACATTCCGAAGGATAAAAACAAGTACTTTCATTCAAACAGGAATTCAGAATCACTGGGAGCTGAATTACAATGTCTTTTTGTGCACAAATGCACACTTCATCTATTGTTCAACATTTCACATCACATGCCAGCAACATTTTGAATTAGGTGTTTGGTCAAACTCCTCAATTAAGTATTTATATTTTCAACATTGTTCTGCTCTATTCTTACTATGCTTTGTTGTATGGATGATCAAGTTTGGCAGGCCCATGTCTTTTTTGCATTTCTTCTAGTTAACTCTGTCATGGCTCCCACTAATCAGACACAAGCCCCTGCCACCAGCACGCAAACTAATTATCCAACCAAGTCCCTCGTCCTGCACCACACCTCCCAACAACCCACTCTTTAAGGTCTCCTCACTTGCACTTCCATGCTCAGTGTTGGGTTTACAAGCTACTATAGAACGCCTCTGAAACGCCTACTGTAGCTCAGTCCTTCCAGTAGGGAGGGGGGAGGTATTCTCTCAGCTTGGAGAGTCATGCCAAACACTCTCTGCAGATTTTGTCCCTCTATCACATCCATTAGGATCTAACGAAGCTACTGAACTGGTTTTTAAATGTCACCTGACCAAAGTCAGTCTCTGTCTGTACTTATGACCAAAATCAGGTGACAGAAGATGGCAGATCATTCCCTACTGCCTTTTACAGAATGTGGTTCAGACATGGCTGCCACCTTGTCTCTACCTACAGTACCACTCCTTTACAAATGCTTTAGCTAAACAGTAAGAGCCATAGTGTCTGTATACCAAAGCATTCTATACCCCAGGTGCACAGATACATTTTATGGCTACTGGTTTGAAGAATAATTTGTTTAAAATATTGTGTGATTACTAATCACGCTTACCCACTGCAGAAAACCAGACATTTACTGAAACATGAAAATCCAACAGCTCACTATATGATTGATAGGATTTGATTTTTCAAGTACTCTGAGCAAAAAATGAATTATCCTTATACAGCAGGATGCTCCCTGTGAAACCTTTCCAGAGTCTACAAAGAGGTTTCTTCAGTAATGTCTTTCGTGATTCATCATAAATTCTTAATTATCTACAGTATCTTGACAGCTCAGATTTCTCACCACGGATAGGGTTAATAATTCCCCTAGTTACTTCTTGGTTTCACAGAAGAAGACCTTTGAGCTGTTCAATGAGGTGAAAGGCTGCTGTTCTTTATAGATGTAAAATTACAAGCCTGTCAGAGTCTATAGGAGGTTTTAGATTCTTCCAGCATCTGGGAAATTACTGCATGTGGGATATTATAATTAATTTATTGGTCTGAAGCTTTTTTTCAAGCCAAATTAAACTGGCACTCATGTAGACCACTGGGATTTTGGAACTTGGACACCCTGACTGACGTACTCTGCAGAAGGATCTGGAATTACTTTCTCATCCAGGATTTAGACACACATACTGTATTTCTACCCACAAGGCCAGAGTGCTGACCACAACACCATCTTCTGGAATGACATTTAACCCTTTTCACACCTGGGGTCTTTTCTGCAAATTATGTTAATTTAATTTAATTTAATAATTTATGACATTACTATATATGTGCCATACATTACATGTACAATTTACAGTATAATAATACACTCATTGAACCTAATCAAGTACATTTTAATTTGGTTTATTACCATTCATCCTTTTACTTTTGCAGGATTTTCATCGCAAAGAATCCCAAAAGTGCTTTTTCATGTAGAATGAATTAGTTCACTTGTGCTAATTAAGAGCTCTGGCAATATCAGGCTATAAAATGTTTTTTCCCGTGAGCTGATTGAAAACAAAAACATAAAACAAAAACCCAGAAGGCTTGACACATAAACTTGTTTTTTTTGCACTGGCTTTTATTAAACTGGCTAGATTAGAAACGTGTAAAACACCTGAAGAAGGCTCCACAGCCAAAACGTTGTGTTTTCTTTCTTCTCTTTTCAGCATGGAATAAACTTGTTTCTTTGCAGCCTACGCATGCTGACGCAGCTCCCCACCTGAACTAGATTAGAAACTTGTTTGTCTCAAATTTTAAATTACAGACTGACATGTTTTATGAAATGTTCTGTTTCCTCTTGTTCTGCTTTTCATTACTGCCATCCCTCTGATGATGATGTGTGCTGCAGTGTAGCTGGTGAGAAGTCTTTGTGTTGCACACAAGAATAAAGACACTGCAATTGTATTACTTGAAAATGTATTTCTCTCCCTTACTGTGCTGAAAAAGTATAATGAATGGAAAAAACTAGGATGCTGAAAATACAGAGAAGACTGAAGGAGAATGTCCTGCAGGGTCTGACAGACCTGTCTGTCTGTGCAATAAATGGATTATACTGTATCTGTAAAGACCGGGAGACTTTGAACATTTCTTTGAGATCAACAAGCAATTCACAGGTGCAGACTATAATGAAGGTCTTGAACAATAAGACAGTTTTAGTGTTTTTAAATGGCTCAATTCTTCCATTTAAAAGATACAGTATATAAACCAAAAGGTATGAATGTTTGAATATGCGCATATTGAAAATGTATTTTTGTTGTCGAACTAAGTCTATCCTCTTTGACATCAGAATATAAAGATTTGTGTTCTTAAATTGAGGCTTTTAAATGGTGATGTAGTTAAGATGTAATCAAAACATCAAATTTTAACACTTATCCACACTGTATTGAAAGTGACTGCTGTTCCTTCTGTATATCTCCGGGTCAACCTTCCCATTCACATTGTTATACTGAAATATTTTAGTAAAACGTTTTTAATTAAGGTACCTACCACAATAATAAGCACATATTTCATTCTGTTGTTGGTAATTGTAAATGGCCAAAATACTGGTGTGAAAATAAACATCAGGTTTATCCATTCAAATATTATGCTTTCATATTAATGGCTTTCATTTAATGTCCTTCCTCTTTCAAACTCCCATGGGATTTTTAATGACCAAGTATTCAGGACTTCAGTTTAACATCTCAACCAAAGGAAAGCAAATTCTGGTTCAGAGGGAAAGCCATCAGCCCCAGACATTTCTAATGTACAATTCTGTAAAAATATCTTGAAAGCCTTTGTGGAATTTATTTAACAAAAGTTCAATACATTTTAGCAGTAATTCCAGAGAAATTATTAGATGTTTGAATTTTGAATTTTGAATGGGAGTAGAGAGCGCCTGTAATTCCACACTAAAATTGAAATCAAGCACTTACTGTATAACAGCCCCTTATGCAAAAGACAGACACATCCATTGGTCATCAGAACTTTAGGCAATAATATAGTTTAAGTTGTTTAGTAGATGTCTTATCAATGGTCAGTTTACTATAATTGTTGTAAATTCTGTAGAATGTTAACAAAACATTTATAATACACAGCAAAATTCATACTAAAGCTCATCATCAGTTAATCTTTCCACCAAGAAATATCTGAAGATACTATCCTACAGTCATTTACCAATAGGAAATTGATCAATTAATTGATTATTGAATTGATTAATAATAGACTTATTAAACATTTATTTATACACCTTAATCTGAATAGAGGCAGAATATTACTGATTTTTCAGCACCATAGCCTTTGGGAATCACACTCTGCCTCTCATCTTTAGTGTTCCTCCAAACACAGTTTACAAATACAGTTGATTGTATTCTAAAGCACTGAGATGGAAAAACATGCACCACTTTGTAAAAGCCCCACTGAAATGCATGTGCCTGTAGTGCAGTATGATATGCTTGCTTTTAGAAATGGAAAACAGATACCAGCAGCTAATAGTTGTTTAATGGAGACCAGTTACAAGTGAAAACAGTATCCCACCATTAAGTACAAGTCAATGTAAAGTCGTAATGTTTTTTTAATGACCTTGTGTAATTAAAAATACATTAGGAGCTCTCCTCTGTGTTCTGGAGTTTCCTAGATGATTCCAGGATCACTGTGGGTTTTTTGTCAAACTGCACTTTTCCCTGACTTTTCTCATCTATATACAAGGTTTTGTATATGTAAATGAGAATATCTGAAAAGTCATTTTTACACTCATCACGTTTTATCTGTAAATGACTAACTGCACAAGAACACGATCCTAGAGACATCTGAAACTGGTGTTTTTTAGGGCATTGCTATCGACCAAATATTAAACCATAAAGATAATGAAATTAAAATGCATAAATACAACTCAGGGTCTATATTTTACATTGCATCTCAAAAGCACCAAGAAACCTGAATTAATGGGACTCAAGATTCTTCTCCACTTAGTGTCAAGATGCATCTTTTGCTCAGTCACCTGGGAATAAAAAAAACCTTATACAAAATAAAGAAGAAGCAATTTCAGTGGAATGTTTGTTGAGAATATTAATGGATTTATACATTACAAAGTCAAAAGCATGAGGGTTTCTACTGCACAAGGAAAATGACTGCAGAGGTTTGTCTTTCATGTTCATTCCCTGGACATAGAGGTTATAACTCAGCTTCAGCAGTGCAGACAAAACCTCACGACTCAACCTGCATTGGTGCAGTGAAGAAGCAGATGTTTTATGTATTTCTTGCGGGGTGTGGGCTGCACCTCTTCTGCTAGGAGAGGGAGCAGGAACATGTCAATGGGCTCAGTGTAGCTGCCCACATCAGTGCACGAGATCAAGATTTCAGGAGCTGCTCATGAGTTTCCCACATTGCTAAGGGTAAATCCAGGCTGTATCCAAGCCCAGCCCTCACATCCAAAAATATCTAGGGGGCTGCAACCAGGGGGGCAGGAGGGTAGAGTTCCCCACACACAGAGAAAGGGAGACTGCAGTGGAGTTGGAAGAGTGGTGGAGGAAGACTGCTGAGCAGCAGACACTGGAGAGGTTATAGTGTGTAGTGCTGCTAGTGGAGAGGTTAAAGTGTGGAGAAAGGAAAGAACTGAGCACACCCCCTTGCAACTGGCTCATTCATCTTTACTGATGATGTATCCAATATTGGCAGCAGGAAAATGAATTCTGAGCTTTACGGAATCATTTTATCTGCTTTTAGAGACAAAAGTGCTTCTGTATTTATTGGATAGTGCTTCAACATGCAGCATGACACTGACCCAAAATATACATCCAATTGTACACACTGGGGGCTGGGGCGTTGTAACATCACTTAAATAGTTGGAACCCAGGAAAACAAATTGCAGACATAACGTACAAACCAAGGAACCAAGTGCTGTGTACAGTTTGTAATCACAGGACAGAAAGTTGGACTTGTTTTTATAGTGGTGTGTGCTGATTGGCTGGAAAAGAGAGCTTGCCTCCTCCTGAGCTTTCTTTTGTCCTGCATTGGATAGTTCTTGGTTGTTATCTCTTTAACTTTGCAGTAATTATAAAGTGCTTATTGTATCCACTTGATTTAACTATCAAATATATCAGGATGTAAAGGTGATGATATTTAAGCCTTTAAAAGTAAAGCTGTAAAACATGTTTTTTGTTGTTCTTGTTTTTTCTGTCAGGTAATACTTTTAATTAATAACAAACGATGCATTGATAGAGACGGTCTGTGGTATGTGAATAACAGACCTAACTCAATTTTGTGGTTTAAGATAAACCCTTTAGCTTTGCACACCAAAGATATAAAAGGGAAAATATTACACTCTATGCCTTGAGAAGTGTGATTCTCTTAAAAGATTGTAACTGAGACTTGCATAACTTGGGGATTTCTTCTATTCTGTTCTGCTCTGTTTCAATTCCAATTGACAGTTAATGAGCTGTTAGGTCACCTCTGTATCCCGATTAAGAAAATAATCCAGAAAAGACTTTGACCATTGCCTCTGTGTCTAAGGCACTTTTCACGCGTGGCATCGCTCTGCCCCCTTCCAGGATTTAATTCCAGTTGCACCAATCCCTATGCAGACTCTTGGAAGACTAAAAGGTCTTTCTGCCACAGCAGAGCTCTACACTGTAGATGACAGACGGCGCTATGTTACTTTTTACTCTCTCAGTGCACTGGGCCCTGGTACAATGCCAAGACGATTATTAAGGACATTCTTTACAAAAATGTAAGTGAAAGCCACTGAAAAGGGTACATGGAAGACAAATTAATGAAATTAAGATTAAAGACTGAAGAGAATGAGCAGGCAACATTTTCTGTCGGCTCTGGCATTCAAACTGCCAACGAGGCAAAAAGGAATCGATGGCTAGCAATTAAGATACAAAGGTAGAAGTACTTAGAAAAACAGTTTTACACTGAATGGATGCTTTAATCAAGAAATAAAAAAAAATAGTTTTATAGGCGACGTAAACTTAAGAGGAACCAACCTTAGTTATCTCATCAATACTAAAAAGTACACCACTCAAATCAGTTAGTCAAGTGCACTCCACTAAATGGTTCACTTCTACTCATCCAACAGCTACAAGGCAGTATACTCTAGATCAGGGGTGGGGAACGTCCGGCCCGCGAAATAATTTGGTCTGGCCCTGCCAAGGCAACTGCAGGCATAGAGCCTAGCGATAATTCGATAACGATAATTATCGCGATATAATTTTCCTCGATATAATTTTAACAAAAGTTCTATATATATATTTCTGTTTGCATGTTTGCGCATGCGCACAAAATACTGCGCGAGTGCGCGTGCGTGTTGCAGACTGGGCAGCTAACAGATTTGTTTAATGTTTCTGCTGTTTGGCAAGTGTTGTGTTCTTAAAATAAAGAGCTGTTTAACTCACCAATTAACTGTCTGGTTTCTTCAACTTTCACTCAGGAGAAAAAAATCTGCCTTTAAACTTGAAAGAAATAATTATTTGACATTTATCGTGATAATTATAGATATCGAATGATATGAAATTTTTGATTGTGATAATGTTTTTGGCCATATCACCCAGCCCTACGCAGGCGGGACTTTTTTCATAGCAACATAAATTTATATTAAGTGAATCATAATAATAACGTAAATTTGAGGGAAAAGCAAGGAACGTCCATTACGGGATAGACAGGACACATACGAGTACATGACGGGACAGACACGCATGCTTTTCGCCGGCTGCCCGCGGCCCGTCTGCCTGTATTACGGTGACTCAGAGGACAGTCAGTGCCAGGCAGGCTGGGAGTGTACACATTGTGAAAGTGTTAACACGTTGTGTTTTATGTACTGCGGGATGAAGTCAAGCAGTTCATGGAGGTGAAGGGAAAACCTGTCAGGAAACTCAATGATAGCAAGTGGCTGTTTGATTGACGGCGCTCCAGACTGACCGACGCAAGCCTGGAAAAGCAGTTGCGAGTAGCAACATCATCAATACCATCTCACATCACACGCCTCACCAAAGAGAGGCAGTTCCAGCCATCACATTAGAGGTGAGTTAATTAAATGTTTGACCAAATATAGTAGGCTAATTTTTAATTTTTGTATGGCCCACGAATGATGTTATAAATATCCAAATGGCCCTTGGCAGAAAAAAGGTTCCCCACCCCTGCTCTAGATCAATAAAGAGCTATTTCAGTCTAGACAGTACAGAGCTCAAAGGACATGGTCATCTGGGAGTGTGGAGTCTAGGGGTAGTGCTACAGTACTGTACAGTACATGTGTGTTAAGAGCCAATGAGAGACCGGGACCAAATCCCAGCAGGAACACTCATCCTCAATTGTTGGTGTATGAGCACTGATGGTACCGGACAGAGTTTGGTGTCTCATAAAGTTCCTTTTTCCTTCTGTCTTCTTTTAAATACGCACAGGGCTGATTCCCTCACTTTTAGGATCAGCAGGTTGTACAAGACGGGCACTGGTGTCCTTCAACACTACCACCACAATGACCCCTTGCTTTCCCTCTGTAACCCACAGTTCTGAGCATTCTCGTTCCTCCTTTGCTCAGGTGATTACGGCAAAACCAGCAGCCCTTTTTAGTAAACCACATGTTTATGGGAAGCTCCTTCTCCACTTCAAATTCACCTGTTGTACCAGGAAGCTCCCAAGTGCACATCTCCTGTCTTTTTTTCTCCCTCCCTGTGGAAATTGCAGTTTGCTCAGTATGTTTCCATGGATACGGTGTTTTGAGGACAATTCTAAGCTGATGTTTGATAACAGACATTGAACCCCCTAAGCATCTTTCTAGAACGTTAAAAACAGTTATTTTAACACACAGCAGTCACACAATAGGGTAATTCAATGTCACAGAGCCCTCAACAGCCTGTTTGCTTCCTCTGTCATTTACAAGCTGTAAACATATCTGTACATTCCACATACGGCGCCTTGCAAAGGTATTCAGCTCCAAGCACAATTTCCACATTTTGTTGCTTTAAAACTGGCAGTCATGACACTTTGAAGTAGTAATTAATATTTGTTACAGTATAAACAGTACATAACCTACTTCCCACATGCAAAGCAGAAAACAAAAAGAAAGAACTAAATAATTTGTATGGAAGAAAAAAAATGTTAAAGGCATGATTGTATAAGTGTTTAAACCCTTTCCGTAATAAGCCACAAAATGAGTTGAGTGTGCTCTGTGAAATAATATTCACATTATACCTGTGTCTTGGTAAGGTTGCTAAGGCAGGGGGTGAATTTCAAGAAAAGATTCAACTATTTATCTTTCAAAATATCTAAATTTGTACACAGAAGATCAGGAGAAGAGTATAAAAAACATTTCAAAGATGTCTTATTATTTATTTGACCATGGTGAAGCAGGATCATTAAGAAGTATGAAGAACCCAGACACTATCTAGATCAGCATGTCCCTCCACACTGAGCAGCTCGGCAAGAAGAAAATGGTGAGGGACTCCATTGTGAGACCAACAAGGACTTTAAAAGAGTTCAGTGACTGTGATGAAAGAAACTATCCATACCGACCACATTGCTTGTTAGGAGCAAAAAAAAATCTCAGTATCTCCAACCAAACCTTAACTTTATGAAGGCAATATTCAGTAAAACAGCTGGGTTTATATACACACAGCAGTTTGTCTAATTGAAGGTAGTCCTTAGTTTGGGCAAAATTATGTTTTTAGAACTTTTACTGTAACTACTGTACTTGTACGGTACAGTATATCCTCACAAAAGAGCTTCACACAACCATGTTAAGGAAAAAAAAATTGTGATATGGTGGGGGCACATGAAAGAGGTTTTGAATGCATCGACCAAAAACAGGTGAAGTCAGAACAATGCACTACATTTAATAATACAGTACACTACTTTCTAAGAACATTATTCTTTTAGCTATACCATCTCTCCCTTTTTTTGGTAAGTGTTGCACAAGTTATTTGGATAGAAATGTCAGTAAATGGAGTTTTTAATGAAAGTTCGGGAGGAATGAAAGCAGCAGAGCTCATTTGACACAGCTGCTGCAATTCTCACTAATTCTGACGTAAGCAACCGGTCTCCATATATATCAAATGTCACCCTCTCCTCTTCCTCATTTTGTTTCTGCATCCCTCCTCCACCCCCTCTCCACCTTTGCAGCTACCCAATTGGTCGCATGGGGGTCCTATCATCCCTGTCCAACGGCCGGGAGGTCGGCCCTCAGACAAGCGGGTAAGCCAAATCTCCACATCTCAATAAACGATTCTAATTTTTCCCGAGCTTTCGGCTGCCGTCATTCCTCGCGAATTGCATTATAGTATAGCAAAGCTTTTTTCACTGCCTTAAACTTTCTTGATAACTCAATCTTTTTGAATATGATTCATACCATAAGATAATTTGCACACCAAGCCTGTAATGGCTTAACTGGATATTGGTGTTAAAATTGGAATCAAAGTCAATCGTGTTGGAAGCAGTGTTATGTGCATTAAGTGACATGGATCAAGGGTACTGTCTAGAAGAGGCTTTACAGTGCCAGAGATACACCCTAAGCCGTAAAACTCATTTAGGCCCAAATTAAAGCAAGACTTTGGCACTTTAAAAATCAGTTCCAAATCACAGTACTTGATATTAGATTTCCAGCTGGTAGAAGGATTACTAGGATTCTGTCAAAAAACTAAACTCAGATACCAGGTTTCTAATTTGTATTTGGAGAATTCAGTAAGAGATGCTTGGGTGTGATATTGAAACAGAGATAAATCTATAATGCAGTATATACAGTATACACTATACACTAAATATATTTACCTTTTAAAAGAGATTTTTCTATTATTGCTCAATACTCTTTCTGTTCTTCAGAGTGTTCTATTGAACAAGGAAAGCATCAGTCCCTCTTTGCAGAAATCATATTTCTACTATAAACAGCAGGATAATATAACTCATTTAAAGTGCAAGCAATCTGATAATGTAATATTCATGCATTGAGGAGATTAAAAAGATATAAGGTGCAGAATCCCAGAAAAAACACAGCATGTATAACAAAAAGCTGGTTGGCTAAGTTTAGGATGTAATTGTGAATTTATCAGCATATTTACTTTTGTTTCCTTTTAGTAGGAGACAAGAAATAGCACTGTATTTACTTTTACTGTGTTAAAAAAATATTATTCTAGGCGAGGAAGTTTTACCTGTGTACATTGCTGAATAACATACTACCTATTCTGAAATGTACAAAAGTAAACTTTTCTTGAACTAATTGGGGCTGTAGAATTGGTGGAGACAGAGTAACAGATAACTCATGGTAGAAACAACACATCATGCCTAAATAATAAGTTGGAACATTTTGACGGAGAGCTGTGTGTTGCTCCAACAGCATGTCAGTAGCCATATTGTTAATCCAGTCACTGCAAAATAGTTTTATTTAACATACATTGCGGAGAAGGAAAAATCTCACTCTTCCTCTCTGCTTTGTATAAATACTCACTGGCTGCCCATAGTTCTGCACTCATCTATTCTAGAACTCTTCCTTTCATCCCAACCTCGCCCTTACAGGCACCTCCCTGGTTCATTCCTCAAAGCATTGTTCCACAGCCAGGACTGTCATTTCCTCAGCCCGGTGAGTTCACAACAAAGTATTAATTAATCTGTGACTTTACATTTGTTAGTGATTGGCTTGATTAATCATTTTCAAATTTGACCAAACTAGTGATTGATGATATTTCTTAGATCAAAGCTATATAAAGACAGATTAGGAACAAGTAATAGGTTTATTCCATGCTGAAAAAAAGAAGAAAGAGAACACAACGTGAAGAAGGCTCCACGGCAGATTAGCCTTGTGAGGTGAAGTACAGCTTTTATTCGTATCTTCATACATTTTATTTACAGAAAAAATAATTTTACTGATGTGCTCAAAACAATTTTGGCATTTATGGCCCATATTATCATGAAGAGCTGCTTTTAATTCAAAACCATGAAAGAAAATAAGAATATGAGAAATGATACAAATGAGAGGCTGTCATCTAGCCCTTCTGGCCAGTTTGGAAATTAGTAAGTAATTGATCCAACTAATGAATAACTAAGCCGGGCTATCAGCTTAAACAACATAACTAGGTAGCTTGTTCCATGCATCCACAGCTCATTTATGAACAGATGTGCCCACTGTACTTGATTTTAAAAGTACTCGCATTTTCTGTTCTAAATTAATTTAAAATAATTACTTTAACAAATATATTTTAAATAAGAAAATATAAGCAATACCAATGGAAAGCGTGATGGTGCAGAAATTTGATTCTTGTCTGAAGACATTAAACAAAACATTAGACAAAAAAGGAGACAACAGAAACTCCTCTTTGTATATTCTAAACAGTTATTAACTGATGGAAAAAAGTGAAACAAACAAGAATCATACAATCACAAAAATCAAGCAACGTCACAATACAAATGCTGTAGGAGTATTCTCAAAATAGAGTAAGATTATAATATTTAAGATTTGGAAACCATTAAGAGTTTGCTAGTGCAATATCTAGTTCCACAAAATAGAAAATGAGTTATTAAGGTAAAACCCAGAAGGTTAAAACAAGAAAACACTTTGTGCAACATGTCAGAAAAAACGTACAGACAATAATTTATCATAAAGCTTTCATAAGGTTCTCTTTTCTATTTTATTTGTCAAAGACCGAGCTAAACTCTACTGGGCAGGACAAATGGGCTACATTTGTCATTGATTTTCTGTGGTTTTCATCAAATTATTACTTCTTTGCACAAATATGTAATTAGCTGGACTTATCCATATTAATGAAAATGAAATCAAGGCAAAAGGATGAAGAAAAGGAGTTACGTGCTTGCTTGTCAGGCAGCCAGCCTGCTATCTAATGAATATAGATGATGCTTATTTATGAATTTATGGAGAAGGCAGCCAAATAACCTAAAAATAATGAAGTTGGCTGAGTAGCTCTACACAGCTGCGATACAGAGCTTTTTCCCCAAGCTTTGCTTTTCATCTCTCTTATTTGAGTGCAGTGCTTAAACAGAAAAAAAGAACAAATGAGCATCAACATGCTTTCTGTTCACTTTTACAATGGGATTTGAGGCACTCTAATTTAATTAGTTACCAGATAGCACTTTTCCATTACGGTGTCTGTTCTGTGTTCTGCAACATCTTCCTCCTTCTTAGGCTCTGTGCTTAAACTCTTTTTTGCTGATATTTCCCCAAATCTGAGATCCCACCCTTGTCATCTTCAACGTTCTGCTCTTCTTTTATTTACAGTATCTGCCTTCATCCTAAGCAGACATTGCTCTTTCATAAAAACAGGCCAAAACGAAAAGACAAGAGAGGTTCAAATGGAAGGAGTGCCTGATGTTTCATGAGTTTACAATATTTTCATAGTGCAATTGAAAAGGAAGTGGCAACAGTTTTAATTCACCCGTGGTAAGGTTGGTTGACCAAGTTCTCAGGACGTTCTGTGAACTGTAGAGAAAGAAATGACAGCAAACAGTTGTAGGATCTTCTATTGATCTATATCTTGGTTCTTCAAGATATATGGATATTGTTATTGCCCTTTTTGAAGAAGCACATGCACTGTGGGCTGGAGGGCTAACCCTGTAGTGCCACTAGGTGGCACTGTGTATTATTGATGGTAGTCACCCACCTTTGCCAATGGTAGTTCTGCTCAGTGTGATCAGAACTCTGGTTCGTCTAGTGAAGACATTTAATTAACATTACTTTTTAACAACACCATCTAGTGGCACACCAGAGTTATCACTACAACCTACACATACTAGCATATAACAAATAATTCGTCCAAAGCTGGGTCCAGTAGTTTCATGCAAGAAGTCATGGGTACAAATATGGCTTGCATGGTTAACCAAGAAGCCAAGAAGACACTGCCCCAAACACCAGGAATGAGCCAACATGACAATGCCCCAATCAGCAGGAATAAACCAAAGAAATACTGTCTCAACCAGCAGGAATGAACTGATGAGACACTGCTCTGGCAGGCAGAACTAAGATGAGGAAACACTTCCCTGAAGGGGAAGAGGGAGGGATGGACTACAAAATGCACACAAGAGTGTGATATTTATATGTAGACAGGCAGAAGCAGAAGAGTTTAGGATTTGGCTGCTGTGAATTGTTCAACTTTAAGGTAATATGGAGGCACTGAGATAACATTTCATGAACAACATTTGTACAAAGGGCTGCAAGCGATATTGTTTTTAAAGAAACTTGACTAAGTGTTTCATTTATCAAATTCATGGTTCTTGCATTGGATTGTTTCATCAGGATATTTTTCTGCACTGTCATGTTTCACCAGACATCCGGTTTTTAAAGATTTTGCATAAATCCTGAAGTTCGTCAGATCTGGCTCCACAGCTGGGTGTCGATAGGGAGGTGCCAGCGATAAAAATAAATTTAATTTTGCACCAGATAAATATACTGAGAGTATGTGCACATATATACCCTACAGTGACAGGGACGAACTGAATCTCTTTAATCCTAAGCAGAGAAGACTATGACTGAACTCAAAGGCATTGACAGACTCTATCTACTGAAACAAGAACCAGAGAACACAAGTTGAGACAAAGGGGAAGTGCATTTAAATGTGATTTCTGGAAGCACTCCTTTACAGAAAGGGCTATGGGAATATGGAACAAGCTATCCAGCCAGCTTTCAAGAAACAGACGAATAACACCCTTGGAGCAATTAATTATTAATTAGTAAACAAGCTAGATGGGCTGAACGGCTGCCTTTAATTTGTGACATGTCTTATGGTCTTGTCTCTAAATAGATGATTCATAAAAAGTACAGGCATATCAATACAAATCCTTAACTTAAAACATAACTGAAGATACATGTACAGTAAATTTATTTTTAAGTGGCGCAAGCATATTTAACAGTGCACAGTTATGATCATTTATTAGCCATCAACAAAAACTAAAAAATAAATCCCTGTTCAAAGGACGCCCCTCTGAGCCCCACACAGTAAGGAGGACACATGCTAATATGGCTCAGTTTAGAGAATGTTCAGTGAGTCATGTCCTTGAAGAGATTTGTGTGTGATCTGACCCAGCTGAAATCAAACAAAGAATTTCTTGACGAGCAATTAAAGTTGACAAAAAGAAAGTGGGGTGCCTTCCAGAAAGATCTGTCTGCCATCTGGAAAAAAGACAAGATTACTAAAAGCTTCCAGAAAGCTGTCATCAACATGCAGTAGCTCTCTGCACGGCGAGTTTGCTCGTGATCTCTGTGTTGTGAGACATTGTGGTAAAGGCCATGCCACTTCTTTTACTATTATTTGTTGCAATGCTCTTTGCCTGGATAAAAATGATACTGTTTCTTGTTAGAGTGTTTAATAGGAAATGATCTTCTTGCTTGTGTCAAGGAGCTTGAGTCACAGTACACTTGCGGTCGTTGGTATTAATTAATACAGTATATTTACTTAGGTTACATAGTGAAAGGCTGGGTAGTATTTTCGATGGTTTATTGTGGTCATTTCAATAGTAGATGCTAGCTTCCATTTTTTTTTTCTTTTCACTGGTCTGTATTAAGTTGTTTTCACCATGTGCACCCCCAGTTCTGAACAATGTTGTTTCTTCAACTTGGCTGCCCATTGCTGCTCATGCATTGTTCACTGCATCTGCATTTAGTGGACTAAATTAAAATACATCAAGGGCATTTCAAATCCAGAGCTGGAGACACTACTTTACACAATGGGTGGTGGGAGTATGAAACAGGCTACCTAGCCATGTTGTTGAAGCGGACACCCTGGTTTCATCCAAGAAACGGCTGCAAGAGATCTTGGGACCAAATAACTACTAAATACCTAATGGGCTAGATTGCTCAAATGATCTATTCTCTTTTGTAACCATCTTACATTATTATGAAAGAGTTGCTCTTTGTGGTTTATTTGTAAACTGGCTCAAATTAGGAAAGACAGTGAGCACTGCAGAGATGCCACAACCCTTCTTAACCTTGTTTTACCATGAGAGCATTAACACGTTTTAAATTCCCATAGGGACATTACCGTGTATTCCTAATGACAAAAAATATTTTATGTGAACTTTTTCAACATATGTACTGTATACTGTATAAGCTTTTTGTAGATGAGTTTTACATTTTGCAATCTTTGGCCCAGATAGCCCTGTCCTCTGTAACTAAAAATGATCAGTGATTGCTAATCTATTTAAGTCTACAAATTCAGCCTGGCCTAAGTTTTTCTTTTTTGAACAGATTACCTTCTAAAATGATCAGTAACCCACAGGTTGTTCCAAGCACCCTTATAGGTGCTACTGAATTGGGGATTCTCAAGCAGCATGGTTGGGAATCTCTGTTGTAGAATTCTGTTTCACTTGCTGTATGTAAAGATGTGTGCAATTAGATCTTCGTGGGGTTTTGGATGAATAATAAACTTTTTAATACACCAATGAGCAAAGACACTTGAAGAGAACAACAATCTCGCATTTGCAGGATGTAACTCTGTTAAAGCAAAGTCTAGCTTTAAAAGTCAACTTTTTTAATTACTGTAAATACTATGAGAAAAACAATCCTGTGTAAATTAAACATTTCAATTCTCAGAAGATCACATCACTTCACAGCATCTGAAAATGTGAAACAGTATGGTTTAACACTTGCTGTGCACTACAGACAGGATCAGTCTGCTTCTGAGCAATTCAGTCTGTGTCTCTTTATTCTGAAAAGGTAGAATATGTTTTAAAGTTCATGTTTCTTTTTCTTTTTCAGATTACAGTGATTCCTATGAACTGTATGTTTTTGTTTTCATTGTCTGTTATGTTTTTGTCTTTTCTGATAAACCTCTGAGACCCCCCCATCACAAATCACTCCAACTTTTGACTGATTGACTATTTGTTTTCTTTTAAATACAGAGGCCAGTCTAGGGCTCCTGACTTTAATCATGGGGATACATCAATAACATTCCCTGCCAAAACACATTTGACATCTCTCTTAGTGCTTTGCAGTTGAAATAGAATAAACATGACAGCAGTTCTCAGAAGCTTAGCAAAGGTTGTGTCTGGTCAGTCATGGTGAGGGAAATTCCTAATGAAAACCAAGCTGCTGCTGTAAGTCAGTAGTGCTGGTAGACCAGTAGATGGTGATCTTCTTCCCTTTTTACCACATTTTCAAACCAATACCCCATTATGGTCACCAGGGACACCATGCTGTAGATGGCACCATCCTTTGGATGCAAAATCAAGGTACTGATTACTGAAAGAGATAATAAGGAATATTGCAATGGAGATTGAATGAAAAAGATTGAATGAAAAATCACATTGTGCCACATTTCTTATATATCTTTTACAACTTAAAGATTCAAAGGCAATAGAGTAGTTCCATGGTAAGCATACCGTATGCATGTTAACCCTAGAGTCCTGGCTAAATTCCACTGAGACCTGTCCAATCTGGCCCATTCCCAAATTTTCCATTTAATTGACTTGGAACAGCAGTTTCTCATTTCTTCTCCTGATCTGATGTGTAGTTCTGGTGCAGAATGGTTGTGGGATGAAGTGGGTCCCCTTTTAACCCACAACCTAACCCTAAACTGGTATATTAGTTTCTCACTCCTCTCCTGGTGCAGAATAGCTGTACTTTACATGATCACCCAGATGGTCTTGCACTTCAGTGGCAGATTAACTGAGTTCATATTTGTTTCCCCCTGGTGCTTCAGTTTCCTCTTACAGTCCAAAGACTTACTGGCAGGTTAACTGGTTTCTGGGAAAATTGGCCCTGGTCTGTGTTCATGTCTGTGTTTGCCCAGCAATGGACTGGTATATCCTGCCTCGCGCCCATTGCTTGCTGGGATAAGCTCCAGCACCTCTGTTACCCTGTCCTGGATAAAGCTATTAGAAAATGGATGGATGGGTTGTTGACTAAGGCAGGTAGACATGCCCTTGATTTTATTTTTATTTAGGGATGGGATTGTTTGCTCTATTTTTGTTTGTATTGTGGGGAAGGGGGACATAAGAGATTAAACTCTGTGTCACGGTGGTGTAAGTGTTTCAGGTTAGTTAGGGGGAGACATCCAGTAGGGGTCCTCCTCTTCTCCTGGGGCATTTGGGGGGATTTTATTTCTTTTATTCCTTCTCTATATTTTTGGTTATCAGTTGCTGGACTCTTATTTCTTAAACATGACATGCTTGATACTGAGTGTGGTCTCACAGAAAAAAACATTTTCTGTCTTGGAATGCAAGCTGCATTCTCCCAGCTAACGCGCTGACGGTTTACAATTCAATGGAGAACCGATTCGAAGGTTAATCCATCAACACAGTATATGGCTGATGAGGTGGTAGGTAGAGGACAGCTTCAGCTTTCTGGGCCACTGGAAATCTTTCTCAGCAGTGGTTCTCAGTGCAGGCCCCCGGAGAACCCCTGTCCTTCTGATCTTTGCTCCAACTGAGCCTTTAATCTTTAATGATGGTGCTACTGTAACTGCTACCAGTAATTCATCCACTAACCATTTAAGTTTTTTTCTTCTGCACTCAGTACATATATTTCTTCCATGTCTGTGGAACGCAAAAAAGAAGAAGTCCGTCTCATGGGAGGTCTCAACTTTCCTTACAGAGGTAGAGAAAACTCACAAGGAACATTATCACCCTAAACTGAAAGGATAGACATGGCTAATGACTGCTTTCTTACTCAGTATGTCAGATCACCTACTGGAGGGAATGCCTGTATTGATCTAATGCTGAAAAACAATCAATGAAGACAGAGTGAATAAAAGAGAGGTGAAAGAACCATTAGCAAAGTGTGATCATAATAGAGTGTGCTTTGCTGTGTGCTTTGAAACAGAGATGGTAGGATCCCAAGCAATTTCAGCAAAGCAAACTATTAAAGAATGATACAGACCTTAAGAAGACACAAAAACAGAACATCAAAAAATGAGAGAGACCTTAAGGAGAGATAGAAACAGAATTCAACAGATCCAATTTAAAGAGATTCTGTTTTGAGCAGATTTATCCCAAAAACAAATAAATCAAAGGATAGAAAGCAGACACCAGAGGGATTATTCATTTAATTAAAGAAAAGTAAAGCACTTCAAATATGATTTAAAAAGATAATCTGATCAAGTTAAACAAAACGAATACAATGACCACGGGTAAAAGGATAATAGAAAGGACAGGAGAGAGATAAAAAGGAATACTGCAATGGAGACTAGGCCATATTGCTGAATGAAAAATATCACAAATGCTCAAAACAAACGACTTTTCTGATGCTACTACCTTGCAAATCATCCTTGTGAGAAAATAATTCAATTTCCTGTTTAGACATTGTGCAGCATTTCTCATAGATAGGTCTAAGCAGGTTTATAATTTAACCTCTTAGTGGCAGAGATCCATTTAGCCAATGTCCGCCTGGAATTTCCATCCCTTAAACATGTTGTTATACTGTATCTCTGCAGGAAAACCTACAGTAGCAAGATCCTGGTTCAGGTCTTAAACTGAGTGTGAACAGTCAAATTTCTTATTTCTTAATGTGTCCACTCAGCAGACAAACATATAATAAAAAGAAAAGTAGGTGGAAATGTTGTTTTGGTCTTCAGAGGTCAGAATTTTCAATTCTAGGCCTGGGAATGTCCTGGGAATGGCTTGAAAACCTTGTTCTAGGTGACTACTAGCTTGGATAAAAATCTAGGACAAATTGATCAATTAGAAAAAAATCTACATCATGTTTTGTGAAGACTGGACCTGGAATAAAATTTCACACGTATAATTAAAAAATCATAAAAATATTGAAAATAATATAAAAAACCATTGCAATTGCTATAAAAACCTTTAGACACTGCTAGAGAGCCTTTATCGGCTGTTATGCAATGAAAAAAAAACTCAGAGTTGCCTTCTGGTGTGAAAAAAAGGAGCACTGATAAGAAACTGAAAAAAAACGATGGATTACCCCTTCTGAGTCAATGATTGACAGCTAAAAGGCAGGAGGAATGCAGCCTGAGGCTTCTAGAGGAGGTCTTACCCACTAAGGGCTCTGAATGGCTGAAAATGCAATGAATGACAGTGCTTTTTACCAATCAGATCGCCTTATTTCTGGCAGTCCTGCTTCAAACATTTACTATAGTCAACAACATTCAATAGCCTTCAGGTCTGGAGATAAGCTAGTCTAGGCTTCTGTGGATATGTATCAAGCTTCAGAATAAGGTGAAAACATGGGATATATATATATATTTTGCTGGTTTTTGCTTTTGCGGTCTTATTGATTACCTTATTGATGCATATTGGAAGTTTGGAAGTGCATCATCATATAAAAAGTTGTCTTTTTTCCATTGATAACGTGGTTTTGTGGTTTTGTTGGTAAAAACGATTAAAAATTACGAAGGAATCAAAGGTAGATATTGATTTATACCATGGACGTTTACGACCACGCTGAGGATAGCACACGTGTGACCATATGAAAGTTTTTCTACAATTTCTAAAAACGGTTTTGTGAAACACCTTTCAATTGATAAAAGGTTTTCTGTAAAAGTTTTGTGGTTTTGTTGATATAAAATAATGAAGTGGACTGAACTTTTGAGGCAAGTTTTTCTTAAAAGGTGGCGTATATGCGAACGTCCAGCATTAGGAGGTTCATAGCTAGCCCAGGTACAGTATTTACTACCTCTGAGACTGCTAAGTGAATGCTTTTTGTAAATGACTATAGGTAATATTTAATCATGTACAGATGTAGCCATTCAAAATACACGGTACAAACCCGCGGTACGGGAAAGCCAGCACAGGGCACCACAGTAAGTGATTGGCTGGCCAAAATGACCGATAGGGGCGCTCGAGGTGCATTGGTTGGTAGTTAAAAGATTTAATCATTTAATCTCTTTACTGTGCACATTTTAATCTGCTTAGTATTGAATATCTATATGAAATTTTACCACTAAAGGGAAATTTTAGTAGCTGAGCATAAAAAGAAGAGGAGCATAACGCATCTGAAGGTCATAAACTATATTAATTTAGGAACATAAACATTACTGTATGTAAGCTGTACTGTGTATGGCTGGTCTTTGTAGTTTAAAGAAAAAATACACACCAGTCTTCCATTTCTCCCTATACATTTTAAGCATTGAAGTCTTTAACTAACATGTGAAATAGCGTTTAAAAAAGTGGTAGTTTTAAGCTTTTCTGCTAATATAAGATGGAATCGCGTATCTAAAGAAATTAATAACGATATGATTATATTCGTGTACTGCGACATTTCTTTGAAAAAATAGAATAGCAATATTATGGACAAGTAATTGACTTTTATATTTCTAAATATCACAACATGATCGAATTTAAGTCATTTTAATAACAATGAATAGTCACCTATGTGTTACAATATAAACATGTATATTGATTTAAATCACGTTTTGATTTACATAGCAAACGCGTGTTTAAATATATGTGTTTTTTGATTCACAATCAGACAAATGCAACATAAATTGATATCTTTGTCTTCTAAGTTTCTTAATAAACTTTCAGCATAGCTTTCTCCCCGTTTAGATTTAGTTTTCTTGGGATCTTGGGATCAAACGTGGAAAGATTAGATTGTAATCGTTTTTATTTTTTAAATACATTTAAAAATTGTAGTGTGAATTGAGGAAAAATAATTTAAATGTATTAAAACATCTAGTTGATGCAATTATTCAGGGAGGATGAATTCTTCCTGAAGGCACTGTACAGTAGGTCATTCTTAATCTTGACTTTGGGACAGACTCTTGTCATTCTTAGAATTCTGCATTATTATGACTCTAAAGAGTTTTGGGGATTAAAAACTGTACATATTGACAAGCAAATTATGAACTTCTGTAGCATCCACTGCAGAATGTCCAAAACCACAGAAATTAAATCAAATGAGAGGTGACACTAGCATCTGCCTACAGGACCCTGGGATTCCACTACTCTCTTGACATTTGTGCCATAACATTCATATACAATTATCAGACTACTTTGTCTTCTGCCCCTTTTGAGTTTTACATAAACAATAAGGGGACAAGGCCTAGCGTTTCACTTAAAATTAAGTGTTTTTAAAGATTTCTTGCTTGACGAAGCAGCTAGTGCTCTCTCTAAATCCAGAGGAATGTGGCCCCTCTGATAAGAGACATTATAAAGCTGTCAGTGCTGTACATTTAATGATATGTAGCACAGATGGTTTCCTGCAAATCACCAGGCTGGTTTCTTTCCATAAACACTGCTCAAAGATCAATATCCATCACCATAAGGAAAATCCACCAATTGGGGATCTGTAGGGTGGGTACCTGAACTGATAGCATCTCAGCCAATCACCAACTTTTGACGTTGTACCATAAAAACTAACACAACTCATTTTTCACTGTTTGACCACTGGTTCTTTCAATCTCTCTCTGTCTAAACTGGCAAACTGACTTTTCCAACCATGTGACCGCAAGCAATCAGAGTCAGGACTTAAACTTTTCTCAACCTTTGCTAGGCCAAGAGAGTGAGTAAGTAAAGCAGAAGAATTCTGTCCAAGATACAGTATTCTTTCTGAAAAAAAGAAATCTTGTGTTCGTGACCCCACTATTATTTTCTCCTGATCAACAAAGTAAGACAGTTGGATTCTTTCTTTCTGTTGACATCCAGAATATCCAAGTATATTCTGAACAATGCTAGATAGCCAGGATGAAACAAGTTCCCCTTTGTCTACCTTTCAACCAAACCCCAAGAAGTCAAATTGTGCACACAGTTTTTAAAGACCGATGTTACGTCCCAGTGTGTGGTCCATGTGTGTTTTTGTTGCTATGTTCCACACTTGCTGACTTTGATTGTTCTCCCTCCCCCATTGGTCCATCATTACACCATTGTTTCCGTATGATGTCATCATCAATCAGCTTCTCGGTCAATCAGAGTGCAGCTTATTCAGTATATAACTTGGAGGTTATCAGAATGAAGGGGCCTTTCGCTTTACTTTGGTTCTGCTCGGATCAATTTAGTTTTATTTCATTTTGCTTCGGCTAAGTTTCTCTGTTTTTGTTCATTTTGCTTCGTGTGTGTTCCGTATAGCTTCGGCTTTGTTGGTTTGTGTTCATCTCCTTGTACTTTTGTTTGTTTGTGTTTATCGTTCATTTCACCAGTACCTTGCCCAAACTTGTTATATCAATCTCTGTGCCCTTTTGTACCCTATTCCTTGTGTCTACTCTCATTTTCCCTTATTTGAATTCGTAGTTCACATGTGTATTTGTGTAAGCTTTTGTGTATAGGGTTAGTTTAGGTTTTCGGGAAAATTCTGCACACATAGTTGATCTTTGTATTAGTAGCACTAGTTTAGGATGGGTGAGTGCCTTAGAAGACACCGAAGACCGAGTGTTTTGGGTTTTGTTTTGTAGTTAGGTCAGCTTCCCCTCACTTTATTATCCAGCTCCATTTTGTTTGTTATTTTCTTTTCTTTGGCACTGCTCTAGTTCCCTTTCCCTGTGTGTTATTGTGTCCTATTTACGTACCACTTACTTTACAATAAATCACTTTTGCACCAAAAACTTGTTGTCACGCTTCCCAGGCCCCTCACCAGAAACCCACCTGCATCCAAAACCATCCTAAATGTTACACCCCTTTACCCCGAGACACTTGGGGTCGTAACAACCGATGTCAGCAAGTCACTAACTTTGGCAGAGCTGCCTGTGGGCCAACACAAGCTGTAGAGTTGCTAAGCAAAACAACGCAAAAGCTCTTTCTCACTCTCCTCTGTCTGCACCGAGACCCTCCCAGCACAGAGCAGTGCAAGTTGCCATGGGCCAATCCACCCATTCTTACCAGAAGGAAGGTCAGCTCATCAAAGATGTGAGGACAAAGGATTTTTTTCAGTATAACTTAATTATTCACAACATGAGTTGATGCATGTTTGATGTTTAATTCACAATAGTAAATAAATATTTTCTTATATCTGAGAATAAATGTTATTTAATTATGAGACTGGTAGAACCAGTAGAAGAGCTGGTAGAAGAGCTACAGTAGATGTAACACGATATAGTGGGTGTATTAACTCTAAACGTGTTAACTTTGATCTTTGTTATCCCTGAATGATCAGCGTTCCATGTTCACAACAGATCATTTAACTGATTTACTGTATACTCTGTTTCATTTGTTGTTTGTTATGCATATTTTGGTTATATAAAAAAGTATATTTAGAATCTGTGTGTGAGACTGTAATTATTATGTTTGATTGATAAGTTATCAAGTTCTATCTGAATTTACTTGATACAAATGGGTATCTTACCAGCAGTGGTAATGGCACACAGTAAACCAGATCTAGCCAATCCATTCCTGGCAGAGATCAATTGAGGGGCTTGTCAGCTACTCTCCTGATAATAGGATACTAAGCAACAATTTCTTTGCCTTTCCTTACCCTGGAATGTAGCAATAAATGGCAACTCATTACTGGGATATGACCATCACATAAGGGTTGTGTTGTTAGATAGAATGGTAGACAGATACAGTGCCTTGCGAAAGTATTCGGCCCCCTTGAACTTTTCAACCTTTTGCCACATTTCAGGCTTCAAACATAAAGATATAATTTTTTTTATTTTATGTGAAGAATCACCAACAAGTGGGACACAATTGTGAAGTGGAACGAAATCTATTGGATTTTTGAAACTTTTTTAACTAATAAAAAAATGAAAAGTGGGGCGTGCAAAATTATTCGGCCCCCTTGCGTTAATACTTTGTAGAGCCACCTTTTGCTGCGATTACAGCTGCAAGTCGCTTGGGGTATGTCTCTATCAGTTTTGCACATCGAGAGACTGAAATTCTTGCCCATTCTTCCTTGCAAAACAGCTCGAGCTCAGTGAGGTTGGATGGAGAGCGTTTGTGAACAGCAGTTTTCAGCTCTTTCCACAGATTCTCGATTGGATTCAGGCCTGGACTTTGACTTGGCCATTCAAACACCTGGATACGTTTATTTGTGAACCATTCCTTTGTAGATTTTGCTGTATGTTTGGGATCATTCTCTTGTTGGAAGATAAATCTCCGTCCCAGTTTCAGGTCTTTTGCAGACTCCAACAGGTTTTCATCCAGAATGGTCCTGTATTTGGCTGCATCCATCTTCCCCTCAATTTTAACCATCTTCCCTGTCCCTGCTGAAGAAAAGCAGGCCCAAACCATGATGCTGCCACCACCATGTTTGACAGTGGGGATGGTGTGTTGAGGGTGATGAGCTGTGTTGCTTTTACGCCAAACATATCGTTTTGCATTGTGGCCAAAAAGTTCAATTTTGGTTTCATCTGACCAGAGCACCTTCTTCCACATATTTGGGGTGTCTCCCAGGTGGCTTGTGGCAAACTTTAGACGAGACTTTTTATGGATATCTTTGAGAAATGGCTTTCTTCTTGCCACTCTTCCATAAAGGCCAGATTTGTGCAGTGTAAGACTGATTGTTGTCCTATGGACAGACTCTCCCACCTCAGCTGTAGTTCTCTGCAGTTCATCCAGAGTGATCATGGGCCTCTTGGCTGCATCTCTGATCAGTCTTCTCCTTGTCTGAGCTGAAAGTTTAGAGGGACGGCCAGGTCTTGGTAGATTTGCAGTGGTCTGATACTCCTTCCATTTCAAGATGATCGCTTGCACAGTGCTCCTTGGGATGTTTGAAGCTTGGGAAATCTTTTTGTATCCAAATCCGGCTTTAAACTTCTCCACAACAGTATTACGGACCTGCCTGGTGTGTTCCTTGGTCTTCATGATGCTCTCTGCGCTTTCAACAGAACCTTGAGACTATCACAGAGCAGGTGCATTTATACAGAGACTTGATTACACACAGGTGGATTCTATTTATCACCATCAGTCATTTAGGACAACATTGGATCATTCAGAGATCCTCGCTGAACTTCTGGAGTGAGTTTGCTGCACTGAAAGTAAAGGGGCCGAATAATTTTGCACGCCCCACTTTTCATTTTTTTATTAGTTAAAAAAGTTTCAAAAATCCAATAGATTTCGTTCCACTTCACAATTGTGTCCCACTTGTTGGTGATTCTTCACAGAAAATAAAAAATTTATATCTTTATGTTTGAAGCCTGAAATGTGGCAAAAGGTTGAAAAGTTCAAGGGGGCCGAATACTTTCGCAAGGCACTGTATTTAAACTCTTTCCAACAATATTGTAAATGTACTGCACTGCTTTCACATTTATTTAGCTAGGCAGCTAATAAAGGAGTTTTGTCTAAACTGTCCTAAAGGAAGTGACTTCTAAATCATTAAGGTTAGTACAGACTTCATTTAAGATGTCTCTTTCTTTTTCAGACATAGACGGATGCAATCTCTCTCTTGATTTGGCATGTAGTTAGTGCATTGTATATTAAACTGTAATATATCTATGCATTTGTAAGAAAAATAATTAATAAGAGATAAACAGATGGAAAGATTTTGCCCTCTTGAGCAGTTACTAAAACATGCAAGCCAATGCCATTAGCTTCATGTTTATAAGGGAATCTACTGCATTTTAAACTGTATGGGATTCATTAATTCATCAAAGGTTGTGACTCCTCATGTAAATTTAAAAAGTAACAGCAGCTATCAAAATTCAATAGTGGACTTGACTGGGGATTCTTACAAAAAACAATTTGTATTCTATTACTGTGGTGGTGATTATTGGAACTAGAGTTTGACTTTCAGATTAAATTAAAGCATGTCTGTTAGAAAGGTACTGTAGGAAGATGTGTGACTCTGCAACTGTGGCTCTTCTCGTATAATAAACATTATTCATTATTTTTGTATCATGGGATGTTTCCTCCTAATGGAGTAGAGTAGTAGTAAAATTACAAATAATAACTTTCATAACAGAATTAGGAAAACAAATCTGACACTACTATTACATATCACATGGCACACCACTACTCACATCTGGCGAAGACAGATCCCTGTGACACATCACTGCTCACATCTGCCCAAGAAAGATCCCTGCGGCACACCACTACTCACATTTGCCTAGAACAGATCGCTGCTACTGTCCACATCTACTTGATTAGAAGATGTGCCTCTTAGCTGATGTCCTGCTTTGAGCTTGCATTGATTTGGATTCCGAAATCTTTTCATTTGAGAATTATTCTTTAATTAGAGACCTTATCTAAAGGTTTCTGTAAACTTAAATATACTGTATATGTACCATATGCTTCAGTGCAATACTTCCTAGTCATGGTCCTAAAGTACTGCTCTGATTCATTCTAAACTAAATCTTAGTTCATTATTCTTACCGAACCAGACAGATGTACTTTTTTGTTTTCTGCCCGCACAACTTAGCCTCCCAATTAATCTCTTGCACATGTAACAAGTTTAAGAAATACAGTGAGCAGATCTCTGCTTCATCTTGGTTGAAACATGTTGCTCTGCACTAGTTTTCTAAACAGCTCTTATGGTTTATCACTTAATGATGGGCACAAAGGTGGGAATGACAGTGTTAAACCGTGCCATAATAAGCTTTCTTTGTGCTCTATGGGCACATTGGTTACATGAGTCAGTGAGACAGCAAACCGGAATGAGAGGAGCATTGAGACCTGGCACCTGGCACAAGTCCTTGAGAAATTCTACAATTTAAGAACTAAATTTAAATTTAAAAAATAAAACCATCTGGTTCAATTTCACAGCTTTTGATCCAAATGAACAATTTCGAAAGGAATGAAATTCAGAACTAGGTTTATCAATTACCGAATGACTTCCCTTTAAATCCATGTTTGTTGGCTGTTAAAATGCCATTGTATTGTAACTATTCTAATTGATCTCTAAGTAGCTTTTCATGCTAACTTACTAAGCACTGAATATTGTTTATGTTTCAGAGAGACTTCTTAATCTTTGTTGTTTTTTTATTTTTTATTTTTTCTTGTTTGTGTAAGAGATTTCATGCAGGGTTAGCACACTTATCTGCGCCAGCAGTGCAAAAACTGGAAAAAGTCAAGTTTTCAGAAGCTTTTATTTTGTGAGATCTGGAAAGGCACAGCAGGAAATGTGAGCTGTGTTTCTCCAATTAATTCTCATTTGATCTCAACACTGCACTGTCAGTAGAGTCTTAATATACAGAAAGTCACATGGATTTTCTGTTCTTAATAAACTAGGTAAAATAGGAAAAGTACTAGCAAATATACTATACAGCAGGAGTGTTCACTATGGTGCTCAAGGACCAGTGTCCAGCAGGTATTATGAACATAGGAATGGGCACATACAAGACCTTAAACTGGAGGGAAGCTCTTATCTGAACTACATTTCCCGAGATGTTGTGCTGAGTGTTCTGTCACCCAAAGTCGCCAGAACAGTTCACAGAAGTAAGTCCACAGATAAAAAATGACAACACGTTCAATTCAATACCAATGGAAACATGCAAATCTGACAGACAGTAGGTACTATAGTTTATTGTCTTGCTGTACTATTCTTATATTGGATATGGACTTTTATTAACTGTAAACCAGGCAATTAGCAAAACAGGTTCATTGCATGCATTGACTATGTTGAGATGAACATAAGTTGCCAATTAAATTGTAATAAAATTTAAGAAAGTGTACAGGTAAGAGGTGGCCATTTGGCCCATCTAGTCCATTAGGTAATTAGTGTTATGGTCACCTGGGGGACAACGTTGGACCTTCTGAGCACGGCAAGAGGGTGGTAGGAGAGGTCAAGGTCAAGGTTCAAGAGGGTGGTCTGATCACCGCTTGGCACAGCGGAAGTGCCAAGGGCGTAGACAGGCGTAGTCCGAGTAGGCGAGCTGGTTTCACAGCAGGATGGTCAGGAAAACAGCGGAGGTACCGAGGGTGTAGACAGAGGTGTAGACTGAGCAGGATTCACACCGGGATATCCAAAGGTCCAGGAAGTTTAAGCACTGCCACGGAAAACCAAGGAGCTCTGATGGGGGAAAACCCAATACTGAGCGAGGACAGAAGGGCACGGCAGGTATTAGTGAGCCGATGGAGAGGTCATGGATGACGAGATCATCAAGAGCACGCAGGAATGTGTAGAGCGGCGATTCCTGCGCGGCTGGGGCATAACAATTAGTAGTTAATTGATCCGAGAATCTCATCCATCCAGCCTTGCACTTGTTGCTCGGTGTGACAGGTTCCGCTTCCCTCTGACCCTGTGCTGGATAAACAGGTTCAGTAAGAAATAGATGGATAGATTGATGAATGATACCAAAATAATTGGCTGTGACTTACCATCTGTTGTTTCCACATATGCAACACATGTACATGGAATAACTATTATCAGTGATCTCTCCCACCCAGCTTTTCCCGTTTGAGCTTCTTTCCTAGGGAAAGAGGCTAAAATGTATTAAATCCAGAACAGAGCAGCTCCAGAACAGCGCCTCTCCTGAGGCTATTAGGTCTCTTAACATTTATAAAATTATGTATTATAGTATTTCTTGGAAATGTGTGTATTATATCTTAACTGCAATGTAGCATTATATTGTATTTTGTATATGATGTGTTTGTTATTTATGATTTTTATTTCTCTTCTTGTATCAAGCACACCACAAAACAAATTATAACAACCCAAAGGGTTGGCTTGGCATTAAAATTGAGTTTTACTTTGAATGGTCCACGTCCCCTTTCACTCTCATGAGTCCTATATCATGAGCAAATTTGACTAGTTTACTAACTACACCAGAATCAAAATCAGCGATATTCACATACTGTGTCACCCAGATGATTCTCAGCTGCCAGATTTTTCACATGGATCTGGGAATTTAAGCAGATTCTTCAGTAACATCATGGGAAGCAATGACAAAGGAAACAATGTTTGCCTGTAGAACAAAAAGAGTGGAATTTAAATCCACAGCAGATACCTTGTTCTAAAACAAGACCACTGTTAAAATATTGTGTTCAATTAGCATTACAAAGTTCAAAGAAGAATGATTTATGGCCTAAGCGGACTGCAGTATACAGACAAGACTGACTCACTTCAGTCTAGAACACATGAGATTGAGAGGAGATGTAATTCAAATACAAGTACAGTTAGGGTCAGTCCAGGGGACTATACTAACAAATCAAGGACAAAGGGTTTCAACAGATTACTGGAGGAGAAGTCATGACGGGGAACAAGAAATGCTTTTTTACACATAGTGGGTGATTGGAATGGGCAACTTGGTTGAGGCCCAAACTCTGGGCTCCTTTAAGAAATGAATAGGCAAAGTATTAGTTGCTTTTAGGTACTAAACTACTACACAAGCAAAATGAGCCATGTGTCTTTTTCTAGTTTGAAAGCTATTCTAATATTTTAAACGCATTTCAGGAATTTACTTGAAATGTTACTTGCTTGAATGTGAAAACTGCATACGTACACATTTAGAAAGTAAAAAGAAATGCTTAAAGTTAGATAAATGTTTGGGATCCATTCCAATAATAAAACTATGAGTTGTTATATTAGAAATGAGTAGATGTATTTCTACACTGACTGTGTAGCCTGAGGATATTAGAATGAAAGGTAGTGGTAAGAAAAATCCAACCCACTACTACTGAACACCACATGGTATTTCCATCGTGTTAAAGTGGGGCAAGACAAAACAAGAAATATAATTACCTTGAAAGAATGGTGCTGTTTCATAGTTCAATTGCTCTGGTTCAGAAACCAAAGCAGAAAATCAGAAACAAAAAAGCTAATGCTAGGCATTTTGAGTCAGTTGCAAAGCCATTGCTTTGATGCAGCTGTACAGTTAGTATGCATTGCAATAAAAGGTAAGTAAGTAAGCTGGGAAATTGAATCTGTTTTTAATGCAAGGTCAGTGTAATTGAGTTGGATTTTTTATCCTAATTGTCCTACCGAGACGTGTTGTGAATAGGCACACTGACAGATGTGAACAGGCCATGAAAAAAACCATACAGCGACATGTCTCCTCAGTAGATTACAGAGGGACTCTGTGGGAGTTTTCAACCCTTGAACTGCTGAGTCTCTCTGCTCCTCTCAGAGGACGTGAACAGTTTGAGACTCAAAATCACTGCAGATTTTTTTAAAAAGCAACCTACAGTATTGTAGCAACAAACAATGGGCTCTGCACAGAGCAGCAATCTAGATAATTTTGCTGAATAACAGCGATTCTGGGAGCAGCTGCTTCAGTAAAAATAGAATCACCTTCGCATGCAGGGGCACGTTGTCCTCTATAACCCAACAGATAAATTGAAGATGGAGCAAATGTCACAACCAGATGGTCCCTGCTGACATTCTTAGGTCTGTACTACAGGGCATTACTCTCCCCATGACAATTGGCACAGAGGAAAAATGAAAGTGTTCTGAAATAATACATTTTTGCTGAGAGCCCAGAGGATGGACAGATAAAGTAGATTTCTTAAAGGTTGTGCCATGAATATCTTATACAGTTGGAAAAAAAAACAAGTTGACATTTGTAGTAAATGGAATAGAATTATAGAATAATAATAAAAGAATATTAGCATATACAGACAGCGGTACTTTTCATAGATGTAGATGTTTCTCTGTCTACCAGATTACAAGTTGTAAACCATTCAATTTTCCATCTCCCTAATGGGTGAATATAACACAAAACTTGGTATATGACTTCCATTGGAGTAGCTGTTCTGCTGTATGTGTCTTTATATAGAGAACTTTCTCTAGAGGCTTTCTCTCTGTGAGATTTATACTGTGCAAGATTTTCCTGTATGAAGAACATGAAAAGATAGCTGTTGCTGTTACAAAAAAGACAGGCTGAACAAGCATACTGTTGTCTCATATACTGTATATGGATGACTGTAGGAAAGATCAGAGGTGAGCTCTAAATATATTAATCCTAAAAGATGTGCTTCTCCAATACCATGTTAGGTACAAAGAGGAGATGTTTTAAAGTATAAAAGGATGTTTCTGAACAATAATAATAATAATGATTGCTTACACGTATATAGCGCTTTTCTGCACACTCCACTCAAAGCGGTTTACAGGTACTGGGGATACCCCTCCACCACCAATGCCCAGCATCCACCTGGATGATGCGACAGCAGCCATAGTGCTCACCACACACCAGCTATCAGTGGGGAGGAGAGCAGAGTAATGAAGCCAATTCATAGATGGGGATTATTAGGAGGCCATGATTGGTAAGGGCCAATGGGAAATTTGACCAGGACGCCGGGGTTAAACCCCTACTCTTTTTGAGAAACCAAATTTTTTGTAGGTTGTTCTGAAGGACAGGAGGAGGAATTTAGAGGGAACAATGTAACCGTGCTCAAGCACAGAAGTGATGTCACAACCCTCGGAAATCTAGACGGCATAGAGCTATGCCATGGCGGAGGACCTGGTCTTTCGGGAGTCGGCCTAGGAAGTGGCGCTGTGTGTGCTCAGAGTCTGAGAATGACCAGGAATTAATCCCAGCAAGCACAGGGAGAGCTGTTCTCAACACAAAGGATGCTCGAGGCCAGGGTCAGATCCATTGTACCGCAGCTTCAAAGCAGCGGCACTAAGTTCATAATAATACCTCTACACAAAAAATCAAATTGTAGTTGACCCTGAGAGAGTACAGAAATAGTAAGGAAAAAATGAAGCATAATTTCAAATACAAAACATTGCTTTTAGTACCTTGTTCAAGGCAAAAGGTCATTTAATAACACCATGTGAATCTTGAATCACATTTCTGTGACCCATATATAATTACCTGACTATCTCAGCTTAGTTCCTTTTTTGTCAAGGCAATTGATCAGCCACTTCTTCTAAGAGGTGTAATCATGCAATGTTTCACAACAAGAAGAAACCCAATCCATTTGTCTATCTTAATTGCATCTGAGTGCCTTATTCACACTATAACTTCTAACTGCTGTAAAACGGCATGATTTTTTAACAAAAAAAATTCAATTACAGAAAGTGGCAGAAATTCAGGAATGACAAATAACTAATAAAAGACATTTGTCTACATTTAGACTACAGTAATTTTTGAACAGTGTAGGCCTAGGATTTTCACTGTAGATATGAAGAGGTCAGACTGAGGAGGTCTCATTAATCCAAGCATCTTAAATGACAATGCTGGAGACAGGGGGATGGTAATACACATCAGAACTTGATAACTGGCATTATCGATTCTCCACCAACATGAATTGACAGTAAGAAAAGTATTAACAACCTCCTGCATCTCTACATTTTAATTAATTTGAGCCACGGATGTCTGAGCTGAAAAACTAAACTCATTTCTCCTTTCAGCTATCGGAATACATTATTCTAATGTCAATCTTCTCAACTTGTCTTAAGCTCTGTACATTTACATTATATTTTATATTTTTCATTCCACTGACGCTTTCATCCAAAGTGTCTTACAGTACAGTACATTCCCATCTTGTCAAGATGCAAAGGGTGAATATAACAGAACCATAAAACAACAATAAAGCCAGAAAGAACACTAGTGCAGATTCATGAAGTGTTAATTATCCTTTGGGATAATTTGTCCTGTTGCATGTGTGTTTGTGTCTGTATGTACCATGTGATGGACTGGCATCCCCTCCAGGCTGTACCGTGCCTTGCACCCATTGCTTGCTGGGATAGGCTCCGGCACCCCCGTGACTCTGAATTGGATAGAAATGGCCGAAAGCATGGATGGTATAGACCAGAGCAAAACAAAAACATTTTATTTTTAGCAATGCAAGTGCAAGTTTGTTTTGTTTAGCATTTTGTTGATTGTTTCACTAATGATGCAGCATTTGTCTGCTCATCTGTACTACTGATTCACATTCTTTGTACTTAAATTGCTTTAAATTTATTCATTATGCTTTCGTGTCTTGAATCTGTCATATTCACTGTACACTCAGTACAGGAGAAAGATTGTTTTTTTCTCCATTAGGAGCAATGTTTCAGCAATACACAAAGAGTGCATGGCCATTTTTGTCAGAAGAAATGAGATTTTAGTGATATCTTATTACTGTAAGTAGATAAGCTATATGTAATTTCTAGATGGATGTATTCTGCTATTTTTAAAGATCTTAAGATTACTTAGACACTCTAAAGTATATTGGAAGTAGTTTTAAACAGTGAATTCAAATTTCAAATATTGTTAACTATTTAAGAATAACTTGGACCTATTTGAAGCTACCTAAAAATAACATCTGGTATATCTTTTAATAAATCTAGAACTCGTATCAATGATAATTTTTTTGTAAGTCCTAACATCAAATTAAAATGTGTGTTGCACTCAAATAAAATAATTAATTGAGGTTAATACATACATTCATTGCTCAATTTCACATCTCTCAGATTCATTTTAGTTTTTACATAAATGACTTCCTCTTCATTTTAAGAAATTTCAAAATCACTTCAATATCTAACAACAAATATTGTATCTTGTAGTCATACCAATATGTTGTGTAGTAAATATTTCACATTTTGGAATTTAAAAGGTAATTGTCTAAATCTATGTGAAAGAAAACAAAAATTGCTAAATAAATGGAGTGCATTCTTCTCTCTAAGCACAACATGTCCCTTTCTTTAACTAACACAAAGCAGTAAGTTGGCATCTCTTGTTTGTTGCTGTGTTCAGTTTATTAGAACAAACCCATTTTGTGTTGGTTCACATGTTGACTCTCTTCTCCTGCTGGCTGTTCATGATGGAACTGCTGATCTGAAGGCCTGATTACAGACTACTCCACTCCCAGCCCTCTCTACCCTATTGATTCTGTACTGTAGTTTAAAACAAGAGGAGGTCATTTTAGCACATCTAGCCCATTTGGTAATGAGTAACTAATTGATCGAAGGAATCTGGATTTGATCTCAAAGCCCTTTCTTGAAAGCAACCAGGGGTATTAACTTCTACTGCATGGCTGGGTACTGTGATATGATGCCACGTAGGACAGGTCACAAATGGTCACTCAATTCCTGGCACAAAGACATGGCCCAGGACAAGTCTTATGATATCCATGTAGTGTTCTTTTATTAATTTGAGCAAAAATCTCTTTGTTGAGCTAGACTAGCTAAACATATAAACTGTTTCATGTTTCTATTAACCAGGCAGTTAAGCTGCTTACTGGCATTATGCATGAACCCGAAGATACCCCAAAAAATTTTTTCCCCATGTAGCGGCACTGCTTGTTAATAAGACAGAAGTGTTGCTGTGCTTTCCCAAATTAGGCCCCATCTCTCTCTTCATCTCTGTGGTGCAGCCACAGAGAAACTATTCATGCAGGCTGATTTGAGGTTTCTTTTGATAAGGGACAGCTCCCAAATGGGGATGCACTTAGCTAAGCCTGGCTATCATGATCAATGGTCATCCATTGGCGCCTATCTGTCTAGGGAGTGCCAGATGGACATCTGGACTGCATTCCTAAGTGTCAGGAGTAAGTGACTCATATCTCACCTTGATCAACCAATCAGGGCCTGGTAGGGCCGAGTAACCCACGTGGGTCTCTGATGCCCATGAAACTTTCAGCCAATGAACGAGCTGAAGTTCCTCCAGGTAAAAACAGGCAACACAGAGCTCCCAGAGACTATTCTAAGGAGAATTCCAGGGGTGCAAGACAATTCCAGGGCAGGACGGCCCAGGAGCAGAAAGGCTCCCAAGGGTAGGACATTCCTGCAGCGCGCCTCCTGACCATCCTGAGACTCAGCCCGGACAACCACGGAATGGCCAGTGTGTCTGAGTGCCAGAACTTTCCTCTGTTCTAAGAGTCTAGAGCGGAGGTTGCCAGAGAGTAACCAAAGGATCCACCCTAGGTTAGCACCAGCAGCAAGCCTCGTGAACAGGTGAACTGTGGACTGCTGAATCAGTATTCAGAACTAGCTTCATCCGGAATGAACCGGTCCTCTTCCTGACCCACTGGGACCTACAGTAACTTTTCTCCTGTGCACAAACTTCACTAGTTAAAGCCAACACTAACTAGCCGGTCTTCAGAGAGCAGCACAGAGCATCGCAGGATCTCCACCACATTGCAAGCGGCAACAGTACGGCCACTGCTTGGCACCGAACCAGAGAGCGCGGATTGGACAGCAACGAGCCTGCAACTGCTTCTTTGTGCCCACAGGAGATCTGAATCCCAGAGATTGGGTGAGTATTCAACTTCACTGCATCACTGCTCGAGAATTCAATTGTTATCCCAACCAGTTGATATCAATTTAATTCCTAAGGGTTATGTACTTGTTTTGAGTATCTAGTGTAGAAGTTGTGACCAAGTTCATTTACGAAACGGTCTAAATGAATGATATACTGAACATATGTCCTCTTGATATATGTAACTTTTCGTAACTGAATGAATATATATCTTTTGTATTCTGATAACCCTCATGATAAGATCTGTTAGGTTTACATGCATATTCTATGAATTGATAAATGTATCTTCGTGTATTAGTACCTGTGTGTGCGTTGTTTGAGTTATATCGCATGGTTGGATTCTAAGGCCATTAAAAGAATCAATTTTGTGACTTACTGCTACAATTAATAATTGTCCCAGCAAATGCCCAAACCCCTACAGAACTGGTGCCTCGTGAGAGCACACTACACCCACAATTGTAGTTTGAAGTCAGAAAGATGGTCTTTTCTCCAAAGCTGTTTCCTCCTACACTCCAGATCGTGCACAGGTTTGTAAAATTGCTTACAAACTCTTCTTTTTTTTCAGTTCATTTTCTTTCCTTCTCCGTCCCTGTTTCCACCAAAATAGCATCCACATCTCTGCTGATTCAGTAGTTTATTTATATTGGCTAGAGCCGGGGACTCTTAGCTTCAGGGAAAGTACTCCCTTTGAGGAATCTGCCTCTAGTTGCTTTACAGTAGTTTGTTCATTATTGTCACCATATTTTGCCTAGTTTGTATGTTCTTCCCATGTTCTTGTGGGTTCCTTTCACAGTGCTCTGATTTCCTCCCACAGTCCAAAGACATATTAATAGATGAAATGGTTTCTGGGGAAATTGGCCTGTGCACCCTGTGATGGACTGGTGTCCTATCTAGGGTGTATCCTGCCTTGTGCCTGTTGTTTGCCAGGATAGGTTCCAGCTCCCCCATGACCCTAAATTGTACAAATTGAATAGAAAATAGAAGAATTGAACAAAAATCAGAAACATGCTTTCATTGACACCGTGAGTAGAAGGTGTATGTAAAAGCGACACCATGCCTGGCATCTTTAGGCCACATGTTGGTGTGTTCCTTCAGTTTCCTTGGATCAACATGATCCCCGAGCCTAGCATAGGAGTATGATGGGATAAATTATTCATTCTCTCTAGCAGCTATGTGTTTTTCATCTTCATTAAGCCATACAGCAGCAAGGTGGAAACTGTCAAACTTGATCACTGTAAGCTATCTGTTCTAGGTAATGCTTGTAACAATGGTAATGTGTAGCCTACAGAACACTTTCAAAAAGTCTAAGCAAAACAACGCAGAATTCACTTTCCTCCATAACTATTTTACAAAAGTAGAAATTGTATCTGAGTTTTTATACCATTTCTGTAAGCTTCTGACGCATTATATTTTATGTACTGTATCAGATGATAACTTTTCTGAATAGTTTGTAACCGTGGACATTAAATTAAGATTCTTATAAGTCCTATCAATAATGAAGTAGCATCTTTAACTGCATTACATACAGTACTTTGGAAAATCTCACTGTATTACATTACAATATTTGTATATTATATGGGTAGGAAAAAAGAGGATTATAACAATATTAATCATAGCCATAGTAAAACACATCTTCAGATCACTTTGAGCAAATGTGTGAAGTTTCAATATGACTGTCAGACAAGGAGTCACAGATGGATTCATTGATGAAGACCGATGAGCGATGTATTTTTTTAAAGAAAACGTCAATTGACTCAGATAAAGAAAATCTCCTATGACAGAAGTCAATATAAAAAAAATCAAATGTTAGTGAAAGCCGACGTGCTGTTCCCAGCTAATCTAAATGTGATCAGTTTAGTTCTGTGGCATCGTATTTCTAATTTTTAAATTAAATAACTTCCTGACCTATTACATTCTGCATTTTGATTGTCTTACTTCAACTGTGATGTCTCACAAGCATGTTTGTGATGTTACACATTTCCATTACATTATAGCTTACATAATAATATGTAATACCATGAATATGCACCAGATGAACTTTGCTAGCATTATCCTTTTCACATGAACTTCACCTACTGTACTTTAATGTACAAAACAATATTTATGACTCTGTAGAATGCTTCAAATTTCATTTTCGTTGCACCAATACCCATCCATTTTCAATTAGCTCCTTGTTCAGTACACAGTTGTTTTAACTACATTGCTTTTAACACTCTAAAGAGATTCCAAGGTAAGAGGACATTGTTAATCCTTCTATTATGCCAATTACAAAGACTACAGTAATCATTCCGCATGCTTTTCCACTTTTCTTCATTGAAAGATGCAACTCAGTGCTTTTTCTATGAACATGGTCACACAATAATCTTTATAGGGAGCTGCATTTTAACTGATGAGAAAATAATAGCTGTGTTTGCTCACATAATCCAAGTAACACATAAGACTGAACTGGATACATGACATCTCATCCAATACATTCATTAACTCAGACCCTCAAACATTAAAATTTCACCAGTGTTAATAATATGTGTCTACTGCAATTAATGACAAAAGCTTACTCTTGCTGTAAATAGGGGAAAACAGCTGTATTCATTATAAAATCAAAGGTAATGAGTCGTCCGTTGCTTCATGATTCTGAAACCTTAAATGCCTCGAAATAATAATTCTTATTAACACCTCATTCTGCAGAAAGGCAGATTGTAACATTTACTTATTTACTTAGCTGTAACTCTTGTGGAAAGACATGAATGAGGATGTATCATTTTGCAATCTCACAAAATGGGACACCATATGAAGGGTCTGAATACTTCTCCAAGGACATGCATGTACAGTAGACACAGCTACACAGTAGATGAACGCTGCAACTCCTCTGCTTGTATGATGGAGTGAAAATATTGCCTGTTTTTTCAACTATGCTCTTTATCACCACTGCTCTTGAAGGGCTTTTAAATGTTTTGATGAATCTTAAATAACAGCTCCATGTCCAGGCTATTCACAGGACTGACTGAGGAGGGGGGTATCTGAGAGATCCCTTTGATCTAAAGGATGAGGCACTTTACAAGACCTGTAGAAAACCTCATTGCGCTTCCTGCCAATCAGGATGAAAAGGAAGCACACAACATCCTTATCAAGATCAAGATTGACAGTTCTGAAGAAGGCCACATTAAAACATGCCTGATAATAACACCGAGAATCAAAAGCAACTTCTCATTTATAACTTCAACAAATTCACAAAGTTATTGGGAAAATGACAAAATCCTTATTTGCTGCAGGTGCACTGACATTTTAGTGAGCGGACATGACACAGATAAACTCATTATGCTGATTAACATTTGTCACCAGCAGGGCTGATCCACAGGGGGTCTACAGTGAAAGTCACGGTCGAATCGTGTCCGTGGCCGCTAATGAAAGCAATACAAACTGTACATCTGCTACGGTATGTGTCATTTTCACCGGGTTACGTGTGCTGTTTTCTGGGATTTTGTCCCAGTCCTTCCATGCAATCTCCTGCACTAGAATCCTCTATTGTGCTGTTGCCCTCTGCACTCCTGATGAGTACTTACTCAGTGCAGTCTGGCCATTCAAGCACGCTGTCTACTGCCATATGGATAGAAACAAACTCGGAGTAGTCCATCCGTTGGTTTGCTAGCATCTTCCTTGCATGCCTTGACAGTCCCTGGACCTATATTGTATTTTTATCAGACATTTCCATTCTCTTACTCTGGATTCCAACAAGAAGCAGGGCAAAGGAGTGAGAGCTTGACTGAGCCCTTTGATGCAGAGTGTCCTGGTGATCATGGGGGTAGACAGACATACACCAGCGGGGGCAACTTGACTTGCAGATTGCCTGTCATCACAGCACACAGTCCCTCCTTTCTTTTTTCATTGTCCCTCTGTGCCAAGTTCAGTCTCAGCCTGCTCAACACCCCTACACATGTAGTGTGTTGCCTCTCACTGTGTGATAATTGATGGCCATCTGGCAAACAATGTGTATCTTTGTCAGTAGGCAGTCGGAAGACTTTAATAGGAGATGGAGGCAGACTTAAATGGAAAAAAACACCCAACAAAGACACTGGCCGTTTTATATCTCATTTTAAGAAAACATCAGTCCCAAGCCAATGCCCTACTCTTTTGGTTACCCTTTGATCCAAGTCCTTCGAAAGGGTTCTAAGACTCATTCCAGAGAGAAAGATCAGAAATTACTAGGATCACGTCTTCCCTTTCACCAATGAACTGATTTCTGTTTATTCCTAATTCCCTCTGGAATTAATCTTCTATCTTTCATTGGATACTTTCTCACCAACTCTTGCTTCTGTTCTCATAACCAAACTGCATCCCTTACAGTGGGATTGCTGAGCTTTTCTGTTTCTTTCTGCTTCGAATCGGCCTCTTTTTATTCCAATCCTGACTGAATCTCAAAGCAAGCTAGTGTGTAGGCATACAAATGCAGTCTTATCACTGCATATGTGAACTGCAAAAAGAAGTGATTTTTATAAGGCCAAAACACAAAAATTGCCAAATGGTAAACATTGACACAAAGACAACTCTGCATGTACAGCATATTGCACAGAAAGAGAAACAGTGCTAAAAAGAAGTGTTCAAGCTTGTACAACAAGGAAAGAGCATGATCCCAAAAGGCATCAATCCATCTGGGTTTAGAGAATTACCAGCTCTTGGGGTCCATGATTGATACGTTTGCATGTGGAGCGCAGAGTGGAAAACAGCTTCCTTCTCCTCTTTTTGGTGTGCTCAGTGTTTGTGCATGGAGCACCGTCCTTTCACATTCTGCCTGCAGGCAAAATCTGGGTACTGTCAACACTGCATGCATTTCCAGCCACGTTTCATTAGCTTTATATCTGTCACAGATTTCTGGAGAGCTTCTGAAATCAGTGCCTGTAGTAATTTGTAATACCAAGCAGTTATGCTTTCTATAATAACCATATAAGATAAATTGAAGATAATTCTTTTGTCAGTAAAACATATGGATTGTGGGCAAGATTTATGGCAAAAAATTAAGGCACAATTACATTGTAGTTCAGTGACCACTGCTGTTAACACATGCATAAACAGCTTGATTGCAAAAACGTTTGTAATCATTTGGATGCTGAGGCTTTACGGCTTGATCATATTGAATTTGGCATTTGGGTTTAAGCAATGCACTGGTTTAACATTTAGTGACCCCATTTAGAAACCAGAAGAACCAATTGAGTGAAATGTACCTAAAGGCATCTTTTTTACACATTAAAAGTATAGACACATAAACTGCCTCTGTTGCTGTGAATCTCTGCACTTTGCTTAGTCAATACCCACAAGGCAGAAGGCTTTTGTTAACATCAAAGTTAGGGGTATGCAGTGACTGAGACCAACTACAGGCATGGTTACTCTAGTATTTTCCATACTTAACATGCAGTGGAGAGAGAAGTTAAAACAGTAGTGCTGATCTCCACTGTTACTTTTAAAACTCAAGTGGAGTCTTTTGCAATTCCTAATGCTGATATTGTAGCGAGATATAGAAGTAGAAAACCCTTCTAAAGACGCTTAGAAAATTCATAATTTTGAGAATGGCAAAACACAATTTGACACTGTGTTACTTTTCAGTTGTATATTTACTGTATATGGACAACTGAAAAGTTGATTTTCAGTTTAATGTAGTTTACATAAATATATTTGGGTTACATGGAATTGTTTTTTTTTTTCAAGATTCAAGATTTTTATTTGCCATATACAGTACAACGTGTATTGGATTGCTTACTCGTTTCAGCTGTAATCAGTAACAGTAGAGAAAAAAACATAGGCACAAATGACAGACATGGACAATAAAGTAGACAATAGAAGTTAAAATACTGCCAAGGCAGGACTGTGCAAACAGTGCAGTACCTTAAAGAGCAGATGCTAATTTGTGCAGGTGCTAATTTGAGCTGTTTATGATGCGGACTGCTTGGGGGAAGAAACTGTTTTTGAATCTATTGGTCAGTGTTCTGATACTGCGATACCTCCTACTAGAACCCAGGGGTGAAAACAGATTCAGATTGTAGCCAGGGTGAATTGGGTGTAGCTCGAGCCCAGTTATGGCAGCTATCGAGAAGATGGAGGGTAGCTCGGTCCCAATGATTTTCTGCGTGGACCTCAGAACCCTCTGTATGGTTTTTCTGTCCTGTACTGTGGCTCCACCATACCACATTGAAATACCAATGGTCAGGACACTCTCGATGGTGTTACGGTACAAATTAGTGGGAGTTGTCTTGCTCTTCCCCCACTTTCTTAACTGTCTCAGGAAGAGAGGGCACTGGTGGGCTTTAGTGAGGATGGCAGCAGTGTTCTTTGACCAGCTCAGCCTCTCTGTGATCTGACAGTTTCAGCTGGAGCCCTGTGAAAGATGATGGGTGTGTGACGTCCTCCGTGCCTCCTGAAGTCCACTATAATCTTTTGTTTTGCCGATGTTAAGTGTGAGATTGTTGTTGTGGCACCACTCCACCAGCTCTGCTACCACGCTCCTGTAGATGGATTCATCATTGTAGCTGATAAGACCAAATACTGTGGTGTACTTGAAAATGCAGTTGCTGTTAAATCTAGTCACACAGGCATGTGTAAATAGAGAATATAGACCTGGGCTCAGCAACAGCCCTGAGGGGCCCCTGTGTTTTGTTTCCCATCCTCAACCCCTGGGGTCTGCCTGTCAGGAAGTCCAGGACCCAGTTGCAGATGGAGTTGCTGAGCCCCAGACCCCTGAGCTTGACCACTAGCCTGCCTGGCACAATTGTGTTGAAGGCTGAGCTGAGAATAAATAACATCCTGGCTTAGGTGTTCTTTTTGTCCAGTTGCTCAACAGTGGTGTGAAGGGCTAGTGAGACAGAATTGTCCACAGACCCATTATTCCTACCAGGGTGTCTGGGACAATACTGTTCATGTGTCCCATTACCAGTTTCTCCATGTACTTCATGACTACTGAGGTGAGTGCCACCGAGCGGTAGTCATTCAGACACGACACCTTGGTTGCTTTAGGCAGTGGCATGATAGTAGTCCTCTTGAAGCACAGTGGCACAGTAGACAGTTGAAAAAAACTTCTATTGTCATTGTAGTGGTAATGAGCACTGTATAAAGTGATCGGTTCAAAGCCTGATCAGAGCATTACTTTCGGTTTCTCATATAGCCGAATACATAAAAATGGTCCACTATTACAGCCTATTGTGAACATGATGTGCCTCTTTCAGGTTTACATCGGAATTGAGAAATCTATATTTTGTCTTAATCCAAATGTCAGCAGCAAGTAATCAGCCAACAATTTAACTTGGAAAACTTAAAACTGTATCCTCCATACGCTTAAGTTAAAAATGAATAAAAACGCAAAGGTAAACGTCATATTTACAATTTGTTGAAAATAAAATTGGTTGTAAAGTTCTCTAAAACCTTTACAGTCAAGAACAAGAATTCATGTAGGAACAGTAGCTGTGTCAGCATGCATAGGCTGCAAAAGATCAGCTAAAGAGGTAAGAAAACGCTTTAAGAGAAAACAATGTTTCAGGTGTGAAGAATACAGAGCCCCAGTTCAATTGTAGCCTAAATCTTTTCCCACACACCCTGCTCCCGCTGCGATTAGAATATACACAAACAAAGCACTGAAAGCTTTACAGTAGATGGTCAGGTGTTTCGCAGACGTAGGGATAGTATGTAATTCTGTCTTTATGAACTTACACCTGTGATTCAATTAATTCAAAATAAGTTTTTTTTTTAATTGAACCAGGTACTAGATCTTGTTTATATAAAAGTTATATCACTGATCAGAGCAATGGAGACTGAAATAAATGACACAAGTACAACCAGCTCTTTTCCCTTCCCTCTGGCTGGCATGAAACATTCCCTCCCATTTTTAAACATCCGAATCAAAACAGGTGAGTGAGAGTAGGAAGAGACACAGACAAACGTATATCCTGTCCTATTTCAAATTATATTTTACCTTCATTTTCTTACTTCATAAGTTTGTATTTTTCTTATTTTCTGATAGTCAGATTCAGCATATATTTGAACATTTTCTTTATAAAGTAATGCTTTTACAAGATGTGGAAGTGTAACAAATTATAACATTGCGAACTTGAATATTATTGATTACTTACACTTTACGCTAACACCTGACTTTCTCATTTAGATGTAAATAAAATACATTTTTTTTAAAATAGAAGCAATAGAATGTTCTTTATGGTTAGTGGATGGAGAGCTCTTTTGTCAGCAACCTGCTAATCTGCTTAACATCTACAGAAAACATTATTTTATTTCTGTATGGAATGCGTGTTGCATTTACAGAATTAAAGTGTTTAAAATGTTAAGTTAAGAAGTAAAAATAATTTACAGCTTAGACAAAGACTATGAGCTTATCTCTACGTGGAAAAAGTTTCAGAAAAAAAAAATTAAGAAATGAGCAAAAAAGCAAATGTCTTAAACTTGACTTGGGCGCCAAAATCCAGTGCTGACTTTACAAATGTTCTAAGTAGTGAGTGAATACTAACCCTAAACATACCTGGAGTGTCAACTGAGCATTTCCGCGATCTACATCTGGACTTCTCTGGGCATCGGATTTGACATGGTCCCCAAACCAAATAGTATGAGCAGGAAACAATCAAAACCATTGATTTGCAAATGATTTAGATTACATTATGTTTCGTTACAACTCTTAATCTGACCAACTCCGTTTTGGGATACAATTAACGTGAGGTTCACAGCCACATCAAGGCCCCAGAGAGTTTCAGAAAACAAAATTCAGATAGGAGCAAAAAAAACACTCGTCCTAAACCTAACTTGGGCCCAAATACAACTTTCCATCCAAAAGACTCCGTTTAGGGATACAATTACCGGGCAGTGCACCACAACATCCAGACAACAGAGAGTTTCCGGAAAAAAAAAATTCAGAAAAGAGCAAAAAATCACTTGTCCTAAAACTGATTTGGGCCCCAAATTCCATACCTGAGCTTAAAAATTGTCTAAGAATTATGTGAATGTTAATCCTAACCCTACCTGGGTGTCAACTGAGCAATTCGGACTTCTCTGGGCATCGGATTTTGACATGTTCCCAAAACCAGTATGAGTGGGAAACAATCAAGACTATTGATCACAGCTCTTTCAAGTGAAAAAGATTCAATAATTCTTGGTTCCAACTATTTATCCAACTTACATAGTTTTGGGAAACAATTACAGCGTGGTACACCGCGACATCCTGGCCCCTGAGAGTTTCCAGAGAAAAAAAAATCAGATGGGAGCAAGTATTCACACGTTCTAAACTTGACTTGGGCCCCAAAATCCAGCCCTGACCTTAACAATTAAGTAGTGTGTGAATGCTATACCTATCGCTATCTGGACTGTCAACTGAGCATTTCTGCGATCTACAGTACAGTACATTATTTGATCCAAAATAAAAATATTTTTTAAAATTGAGGTGAAATAAATTAGATTTGTGTGCATTTGTTGGACACTCATTTACTTCTTTTCCCACTACAGGTGATGAAATTTATATTGGTCTTTTATTAACACCTGTTCAGAGTGATTGTTGAATCGCTCCATTTTTACTTTCAATTTACAAACACAGGCCTCTTTTCAGGCTAAATCTCTGATCTGTAATGGTAAACTCCTCAACTGATAATGACAGATGACTAACAAAGAACAGCTGTTAAATCTACTGCACTCTTTCATTTAGGTCTAGGGATCAACTGGCATTAAGCTCTCGAAACCTACTTACAGCTGTGTCTCTCCTCTGCTAGCCGAACAAATAAAATCCAATACGGTTACCCTCTGGCCTCTATGGTGCATTCCCCAAGGATCCTAGACCAATCTTCTATTTATATTGTGAGATTTCCTGTATTCTGATTTCTGCTGAAGCAGCACCCATGAGTGAGCAATCACCCACCCCTGACTTCGAGCTGAGGGTGAGAACAGGTTTCATTTCATCAGACCACTCAATCAGTCTTTGTTCAGTCATTCATATATCAATTATGTAAGCCTGCTTTTTAAATACAAACAACCTCATACAGCACTGCTTTTTTAGGCAAAAGTACAATTTTAGCCCAACAATTAAAACATGCAATATTTAGTGAGAACAGTCTTTTGTAAGAAAAAAAACAAAACAAGCATGCTTGTTATACGGCAAATGTTATAACCCAGGGCCCTGTCATGGTGCGGATTCAGCAGAAATCAGGCTACAAGACCAATCAGGATATATTTTTTGTTGGTGTTATTGTCAAGCCCCTTGAGATAATATACAGTAATGAAAGGTGCTACTGTATATAAGAAAGTGTCAAGCTTCATACAGGAAAGGGAAATGTAAATTCAGACAGAAAGTCACAGGGTAGAAGCACAATAAAAATGTATATAAAAATTCAAGTTTAATTCAAATTCACATTTATTTGTCATTTCAGCCATTCCACAAGTATACAGTGGAACGAAATATCGTTCCTGCTGGTCCATGGTGCAAATACAGACAGGACACTGACAAAGACATTGTAGACATATAGTGCAAAGTGCAGATAGTGCAAATTACAAGGCAATATATAATACAATATACACAACACACTGAGGGGATTTAAACCCTGTTTCTGGAATTGGACTGGGTGCAATTAGATTCCAGGGCGTTGAGGAACCTGACAGCCTGCGGGAAGAAGCTGTTCCAGAGTCTGGTGGAGCTAGCCCGTACACTGGGATATCTTTTCGCAGATGGTAGGAGGGCAAAGAGTTTATGGGAGAGGTGGAAGGGGACATCTACTATACTGGAGGCCCTGTGTAAGCAGCATTTGTGATAGGTGACAGAAATGGAAGGGAGGGAGGCTCCAATGATCTTTTCAGCTGTTTCCACAATTCGTTGTAGGGTCTTGCGGTCTGGAGCGTTGCAATTCCCAAACCAAAGAGTGATACAGCTGGTCAAGGTGCTCTTAATGGTGCTTCTGTAGAAAGTGGTAAATGCAATTTAAATAATTAACATCAGCCATCTGTCTGAATTATTTAATTACATAGAATGATCTTGAAATCCATAGGGTATCTCAAAGACCCCAGGAAAGTAACTGGACAATAGTTTTAGTCACCAAAGTAGAAAAGAGGGGACACATCTCTACGCAGAAAGTTGTGGGGGTCTGGAGAAACTATGATTAATAATTAATAATAATAATAATAATTGCTTACACTTATATAGCGCTTTTCTGGACACTCCACTCAAAGCGCTTTACAGGTAATGGGGACTCCCCTCCACCACCACCAATGTGCAGCATCCACCTGGATGATGCGACGGCAGCCATAGTGCGCCAGAACGCTCACCACACATCAGCTAACTGATGGAGAGCAGAGTAATGTAGCCAATTCATAGAGGGGGATTATTAGGAGGCCATGATTGGTAAGGGCCCATGGGAAATTTGGCCAGGACACCGGGGTTACACCCCTACTCTTTTCGAGAAGCGCCCTGGGATTTTTAATGACCACAGAGAGTCAGGACCTCGGTTTTACGTCTCATCCGAAGGACGGCGCCTGTTTACAGTATAGTGTCCCCGTCACTATACTGGGGCATTAGGACCCACATGGACTGCAGGGTGAGCGCCCCCTGCTGGCCCCACTAACACCTCTTCCAGCAGCAACCTTAGTTTTTCCCAGGAGGTCTCCCATCCAGGTACTGACCAGGCTCACACCTGCTTAGCTTCAGTGGGTTGCCAGCTGTGAGTTGCAGGGTGATATGGCTGCTGGCCATGATGCAGTCACTGTCTTTCATACTTTAAGAAACAGCTTCATGGAATTCTTGAATTAACTATTAATACTCAGTGTCAGTTTTTTGTACTGGTACAAAACAGACATGATAGGTTTGGCTTTCTTCTTCATTTTAGATCAGATTATTCTCGTGATCACCACAATATTTATTTTGAATGAAGTTAAAAGCATGAGCTTTTTACATACATTACTATTCAACTGCCTCAGCACCTCAACAGGAACAAAACCCAATAGTTTATACCCAGAAGTAGATCAATCCTTCCTGAATAGGAGTTTCATCTGCCTCCTTTCATCACACAGTTTTTGTATGCTGTTAAAAAAATACAATCTGCTTTGGTAGCAGGTTGGCTGATATACTGGACTGCTCGGAGGAGAGTGTTGGATTACAGAAAAAAAACTCAGTCTTTTATTATCCAAAATCAAAGCTGCAAAATGCACAAAAACAATACTCAGCTAGTATATCAAGCATTCTTTAGAGAATCCAGGAACAGAAGACAAATCTAGTTCAGTAGAGAGTTATTGCACAATAAATCTCTAGGTTAGAGGACCACAACTTCAGTCCTGGAGAGCCACATTATTGACATATTTTTGTTTGAACTTTCCTTTTAATGACATAACTGAGGTAATCACTAGCTCAAGGGGGATAACTTACAGTATTAGTATTCAAAGGTCTTTGTTTGGCACTTAAGGATCTGATTGGATCATAAGCTCTAGGAAGACAAATTATCAGACAGACCTTCCCAGCAGTACACTGTTGTGACATTTCACCCTTGCTAGTCTGACCATTAACGTCACATGCAATGCTGTGCATGTCGCGAATTGGAATTCCATTATATTTGTCAGTTTGAAACCTAAAGACGTAACACAATGTAAAATGATTACACAGTAAGTACCCAAAATGCATTGCTTAACCTCCAAATTCAAAACATATAATTACAAATTTAGAAAAAATATTTTTCCCATTTACTATTTAATGTGTGTCTTGGTCCATCACTACAGCTTTAGTGTAAAAACTAACCCAGTGAGGATCCTCTATTACAGTATCCTAATAGTGCAATGGGAATGCAGTAAGCTATCAAGGGCAGGTTCAGTCACAAATGGCTAAGGTCGCCTCCCAGGGCTCTCATTAAATTTTAAACTGGTGCAGCTTGCATGACCGGTTTGTGTGTAAGGTCATAAAAAACTCTTTGTGCTCCCAGAGGGAATGACCACATCTTTGTGGCCAGTGTCTTAAATAATCATTGAGGGAAAGTGATAGTTTCTTTACTCTAAAATGTCATGAGTAACATCAGAGATCAGATCAAAGAGAATAAAATAAGGTTAAAAAGGCTCCTTAACATTTCAGGTATATTAAAGGTAGCTACATTCCAATCACAAATTGGCCATTTGCAGCTTAGGAACATCCAACAAGAACTAAATTGTAGAGAACACAACATGAGACCCATCCTGAATGATCATGGAATGAAAATACTATTGAAACACTGAAACACTTTAAACTTCCCAGCTCTGTTCACCAGCATCTCTCCTACATGACACCTTATTAAAAAAACTGTGCTTCTCATGAGTGAGGCACAGCACAAAAACCTCAGCAGTTACCTTTCTGGAAATGAAAAAGGATATTAGGATGAATGGGAAATGACAGCTTGGGACAGAATAAAGTTCCTGCCACTGCAGAATGTTCTGAGTGCATGGTTCTGAGAGAGATTTTGACACTGTAAATGATATGACCAACAGAAACTAAGCAACTAAGACTTTCTATTCTCCAAATATCACAAGAGGCCATTAGTTAATAGTTAACTGATCAGAGGTTCTTATCCAGGCATTTCTTTAAAGTTGGGGCTTCAACAACATGGCTCTGAAGTTTGTTCCACTCTCCCACAACCCTTTGTGATCCCTGCTTGGACTCGGATTGGAGATTTTGAGTCAGCAGTAGTGTAGTGGCAAGGCTATCTTTCTGTTGCTTTGACAAAGTCTTTTGGGCCTCTGTGTAAAACACTAGGAATGCAACTGAAAGGGGCCTCTAAGATAAGAAGAATATTAATTATACAGTCAAGGACATCTTCAGACTAGTGTATTCTGAAACTCTTTAAATGATTGCTTAACCAGCCTGGCTCCCCTCCATCTGTTTGGGCTCTTCTGCCAAAACAGTGGGTCAGAGTTCACAGTCAATCAACCATCAACCCTCATATTGCTACAGCCTTATATTTGCCTTCACTTATGTAATGACAGTGGAATACTAGGGCACACTTAATACAAAGGCATTGTAACATCAGTGCATTGAACTCAACCTAATTCTGTCAAATGTAGGCTTTTTAAAAATAAATATATATTTTTAAAAAGCAATATATAAAACATGCAGTATGTAGGATGGGTGTATTGAAGGTCAAGGAGTTATGTTATCTAAGTAGTTATCCACTAAGAATCTTAATTACTGGGGAATTACTGTTCAGAACAAATGAGTAAAACGCTGAGTAAAACATGTCACATACTGAAGAAAGGTGGAATTAAATGCTATTCTTTCTGATTTAACAACACAGAGCAAGAGTTTAAGAGCAAGTAGTTGGAAAGAAATATTAGACTATTAATTAGCATTCCCTGTTTCACAATGGCAAAAAGCAGAACCTTACACCAGTCCACGTGGCAAAAATAATGTTAGCAGCCATTATTCATAGGAACAGCTTGCTTACAAGAGTAAATCAGCTATCCATGGCTGCTTCAACTTTATATACAGTACATTAAGTGTAAATAAAGCTTTATTTAGACTATTCTTCATTTAAAGCATTGTGAAATGGTGAGGACTAATTAATATGCACAACCCCATAATACACAGTGATGCAAGGCCCTAAAATACACTGTAACCCTGAAAGATGTTCCTTGTAATGCAGACATATATAAATACAGTATGTACATGGTGTATAACATTTTATGCTTCCGCAAACTTGTCTAATATTAATAAGATTGTTTACTATTCATTATCCTGTACACTTAGTAGTTAATGTAGAATAGAACATATTAAGACAGTCACACCAAAGAAGTGTGACTATATCAAGACTCTCGTAGGCAGACTCCAGTGTCAATTAAAACTGCATATCCTTCTTAATTACTAAGTCATTTGCATAAACCTTTCCCTGGGTTTCATTGTGCAGAATATAATGCAATACAAATACATTCTCATATAGCCTCCTTCTCTCCTAGCTTTCCCAGTGGAGTTTACTGAAATTAAAACAAGGCAAAAAGAAAACCAAATCCAGTTAAGGTACAATGAATTACAGAAAGCAATGTTTCTGAAGTTAATTGGGATGTATTCCAGAAATGGGAAGCAAAAAAACTGAAAGCCCAGAATGCAGTCAACTTGGAGCCAGAATTGAACAAGGAAATCATTGTTTCCAGAGCTCAATGAGAGACTACAGATACAGTAAGTTGCTCTTGCAGGGAATTCTCAAACTGGGGGTGATACACATGCAGGGAAACATGCATTTCGAGGTTTGGTAGGATTAAGAATTAGTAACTACATAGAAACCCAAGTATGGATAAGGAGTTATGTAATTAGTGGGGTACCACAGGGATCATTACTAGGACCACTGCTCTTCATTCCAGTGTAGTTAGTAAACTTGTCACATTTATAGATAATCGAAATTAGGAGGATGGCAAATATTGTAGAAGCAGCACATACAATTAAAAAATATTTAGATAAAATTCATGACTGATCAATCACCTGGCTAATGAAGCTTAATGTAGACAAGTGCAGGGTATTGCTTGCAGGTAGCAAAATCCTAAAATAGATATACGAATCAGGAAACAGTAAGCTAGAAGAAACTACTTATGAAAAAGATGGTTTAAAAAAGATTTACATCTCCTAGACAACATGGAGAAGCAATTAAAAAGGCAAACAAAATGTTATGATATACATTATACAGTAGTGAAAAGCACAGAAATTAAATCAAGGCATGTTATAGTGAAACTTAATAATGCACTTCTATGCTTTAATTTACAATATAGTGCATAATTTTGGCCATCATTTTATAGAAAAGATATTGCTGCTATGAATACTGTATGTCCAGAAAGGAACAACTAGATACAGTCCTGGGCTTAAGGGACTGTCCTACGCTGACAGGCTGAAGGGACCAAGTCTCCTTAGTCTTGAACAAAGAAGATTTTGAGGGGTCCTGATGCAGGTACACTGATAGACTGAAGGAACTGAGTCTTTCAGTCTTGAACATGCGATGAGGCCTGATACAAGTATTGAGGGACTGTTCTGCACTGACATGTTGAAGAAAGCACGAACAAACATCAACAGTATGCTTCTTTTTTAATTCAAACAGGTTTTGACGTCAGTAATGTTCCTGAAGTGACAAAAAGCAGTGGCAAAGTGAGTCTTGAATGGCAACCACACTCTCAGCACTTAGAGTCAATCAACAGTATTCATTTTGAACTTCAATATTAACAAGTTAGAGGTCATCCATGACTGAATTTCAGTTAGAGAGTTTGTGAAGACAGCAACTGCCATCTCACTTAGGGCTGGACATACAGTAATACTGAAATTTATTGGCATTCTGTACAAATAAAAGCCCAGTGTAATGCCATGGCCGTGATTTGTCAGAACCCAAGTGTAAGAGACCAGAAAGATATAAGATCACTTTATTGGCCATATACAATTTCTTGTATTAGGAATTTGTCTTTTCACATACCCCAACTCACTCTCCATGAGACACACAGACAGGGAGAGAAGCTTGGGGTCAGAGAGCAGGGTCACCCATTTATACGGCACCCCTGGAGCAGCTGGGGTTAAGGGCCTTGCTCAGGGGCCCAACAGAGTAGGATTCCTCTGCTGGCCGCGGGATATGAACTGGCAACCTTCCAGCCACAGGCACAGATCCTTAGCCACAGAGCCATTGCACCGTCCCAGAGCTGGAGCACCTGAAGAGACCCAACTGATTGAGGGCTCCAGTGCTCTGGGACGGAGAGTGAAAGTGAACAGGGAACAGGAGATGATAATAGAATAATTGATTACTGGCTGGCGGGGCTTTCTCAGCCCATTCCGGTCCCTGATGAGAATAGTAAACAGAAAACTCAAGACAGAACTGGGTGGCAGAGGAAGGATAGACCCAGTTGGTCAGCAAGAAAAAGAAACCAAGTGTGGCTGGACTGTCTGGGAGCTGCCAGTTCTCTGCAAGCCTTGTTACTAAACACATGGTTTGGCACAGCAAAGCACCAGTCCCAGTAACACAGCTCATTCCAGCCTGCCAACCAGAATCTGGGACCCTGGGCCTAAGGAAAGATGGCCGCACAGTTCTGGGAAGCAGCCCTCCCAAGTAGTCAAGGACACAGGCAAAGGAAAAGCAGACTCCTCAGTGCACAGGAGGAGGGGCCGCACTGAAACCGGTGAGGCAGGAAAGCCCCACACAGTGAGCAAATCAGAGGACCCAGGACCCAGTGACTCAAAATGCACACACTTATGAGGGGTCTCTTCCGAGACCAGGCGAGGCGTGTGCTGCCAGCTCAGTCTCCCAGAGACAAACGGAACGGGTACCCAGGCACCATCTGGACCAAATGGGGGAGAAATCTGCCTCAGACAAGAGGAAATGGACTTGTCCTAAGTTCCCTTTCAACCCTCAGGGCCCCAGGTCAGCACAGCTGCAGGGAGCGGTCCCAGTCAGAGACTGGGAACAGGGATCCTTGGGGACACCAGGCTAACAGGGAAATGCTCTCCACACAGAGTGGAAACAGGATGCCTGGCTCCCCAGGAAAGAACAAAAGGCTCTGCTGGAATGCTGGAAAGAGACTGGGGAAAAAAGAGAAAGAAAAGCACCCAGACAGCCAAAGAGAAAAAGCTGAAGAACAGAAAAGAGCCCTGAGTCAGAAGAGGAAGCTGCCTCAAAGAGAAGCCAGAAGGGTAGCAGAAGGGTAGGGAAAGAGGAAAGAGAAAACTAAGATGCTAGGGCAACTCTAAAGAACTAGGATGGAGTTGCTCAGTACAAGGGATAAATGGTGCACGGGAAGAGCCGTAGTGTCCTGGACGATGGAAGCTGCCTCCTGGAAGCGGGACAGAACTACATAAAAATATAGACGAATATCTGCAGTATCAAGCCATACTAAAACCGTTTAGAGAGAAAGGAAGCAAACCAGTCTAAACTCTTCCCAGACAGGCCAAGGTTTCAACCTGATTTCATAACCTATTGGATCGCACCATAAAGTATATGATGGTATCAGAAACATAAACTGTACATTCAAAATTGGAAATGCTTATATGTTGTTGTTGGGCATGAGACAATGGGATATAATGAGTGTGCAAAACTCTCATGACTGTGTTTTTCCATGTATCACTCAAACAAAAATCAGAAGTAAAATGCATCATCATTTACTAATACCAACAATGCTGTGCAATCAAAAAAGGGAATTGTTGTCTGTGCATGTGAATGTGTACTTGTCAAGAAGAGACAGCTCCACCATCTCGCAGAGCTGTTTTTGAGCAGAGAACAACCTTGAGAGCAGCTGGCCCAATCTATCTTTTTAAAAAAGACATTTTTCAATGCAAAAGACTAATGGAAGCTAAAGGAGAGATGATCTCTATCATTCCGGGTTGCATGTTGGTTCAGCATAGCAATGAAAGTTGATTTGTTCAATGTGTTCCTCAGTACTAAATGTGTACTGCTGTTATACCTTAAAAAAACTGCTCAGGTCCCAGAAGAGCTTAACAGCTACTGTCCTGTTTCTAATTTGCCTTTTTCTCACACTAATCCCAGGTAGAGCGATGGCAGCTTTCAATGACAATGTCACTCTGCATCCCCAGTTGGGGTTTGGGTACAGATACAGCACAGAAACAGCCCTTGGTAAGATACATGATGATTTTCTGGTGCTTTCGGATTCTGTGTTAAATTCTATTCTTTTCTTTCTGTAGTTTAGTGTAGATTCTGATCTAGTTTCTATAATAAAGAAAGATACATCACAATGTATTTTTGTAAACACTCTTGCGGAGTGGAAAATGTACAGTATATCTCAGATCCACAGAAATAAAATTACAACACAACACATTTGGGGTATTAAGGATAAAACATAGATGCACAAAAAAAGAAATCTTCTCAAACATGTACATGCTTGTCTTTAAGTGCCCTGTAAAAGTTAATATATGTGTAATGCATATTGTTTACAGTCTGTTTTAACATACCGTACTGTATTGCTCTGTGTTTTTAGCAAAGGGATCCAGAGAACACACCAGCACACTGACACAGCCCAGCCAGCCATATGACCTGAACCAGCTGTATAGATGGGCTACAAGCAACCTGGACGAATACCAAAGAGCACTAAATTAAAAACCTTTGAATTATTGACTACATTCCTACAGTATAAGCACTCTGCATCAAACCAACAAAACAAGCATAAACTTGGTTTTAAAAATATTTAAATACATATTTGAGGAAATCTAAATTAAAAAGGATAATTAAAAGCAAAAGCAAAAGGAGAATGGTTTAATACAGACTGCTGAAGCACCAGAAAAGCACTGTGAGAACTATCAAGCCAAAGTACCACAAACACACAACGCAGGTCTACCTCTCAGATACTGCAAGGTGGTGGAACCTAAAGAAGAAAAGAAATGCAAACATTAAAGAACAACTCCCAGAACACAAGGAGTCAATAAATAAAAAAACTGTTTTTGATAAAAAAGGGAATAATTTAGATAATCAAAACCAGGAAAATTGGTCATTCAAAACAGATCGATCTGGAAAACCTATTTTAAACATCTCTACCAACAGACCCCAAACACAGAAGCATAACATCAAAATAACATACAGTAAATTTAAAAAATGAAAATAATCAAATTGGCTAACAAAACTGAAGACTAACAAAAGACAAAAGACTAACAAAGCTGATTAGACACCTTGATTACAGAGCAGGACAAAATCTAGGACCTCAGACCATGAAAGGCCTGGGGCCAAGATGGAGTCAACAAAGAGATGACGAGACACAGCATCTCGTAGCTGCAGCAAGCTCTGCTCAAACTCTTCAGTCTCGTACCGAGAGCTGGGTGTTAAAAGTACAGCCAGACATGACCACAATAACTACCAGGGAATCTGTATGAACAGCAACTTGGGGAAGGTATTCAGCATGTATCATGACTGCCTGAATACTGGCCTTCCTTACCTAGTACAATGTCCTGAGTCAGACTGGTTTCCTACCAAACAGCCACAAAACCCACCACATTTAAAACTTATAAACAAATATAACCACCAAATAAACAATGGAAAATATAAGATTGATTTTATTTTTCATTTGATTCATTTTGGCATGAAGGACAGTTTTACAAACTTCATCAAGGTAGTGTAGAAGGTAAAGTCTATAATGTCATTAAATCAATATACAGTAATCTGAGAACAGGAGAACAGGTGCACAGTGAAAATCTGAAAAGGACAAATTATTGTATTCACTCAGGGTTGTGGGGTGAAACAGGGCTACAGCCTGAGCCCAACACTGTTCAACATCTATATCAATGAGCCAGCATGGGTGTTTGAACAGTCTGCAGCACGTGGCCTCACACTATACGACACAGAGATCAAGGTCCTGCTATTGCCTGCAGCAAAGGAGCTGCAGCAGAGCCTGGCACTGCGGGAGCAGTACTGTTAGACCTGGGAACTGACAATCAGTATGGATAGAAGAAAGCTGGATCTCTGGTACCACTTCACACTGAACAATGACACATTGGAACACACAACCAGCTACACATACCTCAGACTGACAATCAGTTCATCTGGAAATTTTGACCTGGCAGGAAAGGCCCTGAACCAGATTCTCTACAACATCAGCCACCCTATAAAAATCTGGCTGTGAATATTCGAAAGTGTAATCCAACCCATTGCTCTATATAGCAGGGACGTGCGCAGTCCAATCACAGAGCAGGCTTACAATACATGGGACAAACACCGTCTAGAAGCTTTGCACACAGAGCAAACATTCTCCATGTGCATAGCAAAAACAACTAACAATGCAAGGAGTGCTGAATGAGGCCAATGCCCATTAATAATCACTATACGAAAGTGAGCAAGAAAACACTGGTTACAACTGAAAAACTGACCAGAATTGCTACATCTGTAAGTCTCTGCTGAGCTTAAAGTTGAGCACAGAGATGAGCACCCTCAGCTAGCTTGTCCTGAAGCTCACTTAGGATAGCACAACGCAATATGAATCAAAGTCAATTAAATCACCACACAAGCTAAACAACACCATTTTACCGACTTGGACAAATACACACACAAACACAATACAAATTTGAATGCTACAGGACTCTAAAAAGACAATATACACTAAGTATCTGACCCGGATAAGGCACAGCAAAAAGAAACAGGCCCTGATGAGATCTTTCTGTTGTTCTGTTTTTATTTCTAAATGTGTGTTATTTAACTTGTTGTTGCCACCGCTGTTGTTTTTATGTTTTGGCGTTTCCTTAATGTCTTTGTATTCTTTGTATTGGAGCATACATGCAAATACCCATTTCATGGCACTCGTGTATATGACAATAAACTGAACTGAACTGTTAGAAATACTCTGGGATTTGACAAACATTCTTCTCTACAATAACAAAATCCTTTTCCCAGAATTCCCACACCTTCCAAAATCAGAAATACTTTCAATCCTACTGGAGGAGGAAACCCAATAGAACTGTTGCCTGGTATGTGATCGCCTGCCACATCCTGAAAAACGGACAGCGAGCCTGTCTCTCAATGTTTTATGTTTTATGTGTAAGTTACTGTTCAATGATGTGTTTTTTACTGTAAAATGTCTGTACAGTAGATGCAGTGTTAATGGTATATGCTTTGGCAAAACTAATTCATTGGCCATGCCAATAAAGTTTGTTGAATTTTAGTATAATTACAGTTAACTTCACACAACAACGAACTTAAACTGGTTTTCAAAAATAAAATCACTTATGATTACATTATGTCACAAAGAAATATTTTATAGAAGCATTCGGATGAGTTATGTCTGTACCTAATGCAGAGGGAGACGATTGTTTTTCCTGTTTAGGTTTTACAGAGCTCAGCACCACATCTACACAAAAAAGGCTAGAGCAGATGTCTGACATGGGTGGCACAAAGGTTTAGCAAAACAATGTAGGGTACAGTATGTTATGGAACATGAGACAATCCTCGCCATGAATTCAGTCTGAACAAGAAAGGCCGAGACTCACGGTCTTCACGTTGCTGCAGGTTTTTAAATCTTCTGCCTCTGGTGTGGGCATCACGGGAGGCTGCCAACAGATTTAGCAGCGATTTAGGATAATCTGAGCATGGTCAGGGTCTTCAGAAAACATAGGCATGTGTTCTGAATGCTTGGAGCATGAGATTGAGAAAGAAGCAAATGTTATAAGAGATGTGCTTTTCCACAAAATAGTGGGGTCAAGGATCTTTCATGCAACAGCTAAAAGCACAATAGTATTAGTTGTGCATGCATCCAGATGAGCTCAGACATTTATTTGAAAACTCTATAATCCCAAAGTACCTTTAATCACATACAGTAATAAGTAGATGTGCAATATTAAGCTCAATATTTTTTTTTCTGCCTACAAATGAACAGTTCTACAATCTGTAGTTGTCATAATACAGATTATGGTCATTTTTTAATCCTACAGCCACATTTGTTATTAAATTAACTATTAGTATTAAGCAAATACTGTACAAAAAGCACTAAGACCATTATTATTGAAGAGTTGTCTTTATTCACAGTTTTATTATCTATCCCAGTCTTTCTATTGTGTGAAATTTAAATCCAAGTGGATGAATAATGTACTGTAGCAATTTGGATCCTAACGTTTCAAATCACATAGAACCTAAATAAAATATCTTTTTAGCTGTGCATTAATTTGTATCTATTTTTTTTCTTGTTTGTTTTAAGGATGGATTAGAGACTCACTAGTTGTGAGAATGCTACAGGCACAAGTTCAAGCACAGGCACTTTCTGGCATGGAATGGATGTTTGAGAGGAATGTGAGGGTTTTTATCATCATTGGATGGTTGAACAGATCATGTAACATCCACATCCATTAGTTCCTTCATTCATCACTGACGTACTACCTGAAAAAGAGCAGCTGCAGCACTTTCTTCTGCGACGCACCGCAGTGCTGTGTTCGTGGAAAGTGCTGAGCTCATGTTCTGTGGAGTGAAAGGGGGATTGTTGGGGTGAGAGGTGTCAGGAGACCATTTCTCAGGGAAAAAAGAGATCTGGGAGAAATTGGATTAAGCTCCCTGGGACCATAAACAGAAGAGATTGTTGGCTTTTACTTTTCGGGCAGCTTATTTTGCCTTCAACCAAACCCAGTTTTAAAGATCAGACAGGTGCTGAAGTTGTAAGCAGACAATTTATTGCTTTCACTCATCTTCTTCTGAGAGGAAAGTCCTCTGTTTCATTTAATCTCTTTTCTTTTGCTTTCCTCTACAATGGAATCCTCCCTCAGCGAGCTCCACAAACCCCGATATCTTCCAGCACAATGAAGTCCTCTGACAGTGTTCCTTAAAGCTTTTGGAGTCTCCCATGTGACCCAACCTGTAAACCTTTATGCACTGGGGAATGTGACCCTCTAAGGATAGGGCGTGTCCCTCAGAAACAGCACCACTATCCTGCAGGAGCCCAGGAGGCAACTGTGGTCCCTAGGGGGTCACTAAGGGCCAAGGGAGCCCCTGACCTACTTACTCAGCCAATCGTGTGATTCTGGTGAAAGAATCCTGACTCCATTGACTTGTGTCATGATACACATCCTGGATCAAAGAGAGTACCTTGACCAGATGGGCCTCTCCAAAGGACTCTCTGGACCCTTGGGATGACAGATAGCACTAGCCATTCTGAAGAAAATCCACAAGATTAGGATGTGTTGTCACTGGCATTAAGCTTTTGAGCCACGTACTTTATGGGAAAAGTAATTTATTTTAAGGATGGATGGCTATTTATGCACTTTGCTTCAGTGCCCGAAGGGAGCGGTACTGTGAGGAACGCAGCACTGACCTGCCTGTCTCTTTGATTTTTGCATATCGGCACTTACTGAACAGTTGAGCCCTGGCACTTTTTAAAAGATCATGCTATTAACTAAATTCCCAAGAACTTTGATGTTTGCAATTTTAATCTTGTTAGATTCAAATTCCATCTTATTATAATAAATAACTGATAAAGGGCTGATGCTGAACCCTGTACATTAATACCACATATTTGAGATCATAAAAAAAAAATCTCTTGAGTTTCTATCCCATCAAATTATTCTGACGTTTCTGAGATTAATTTTGAGCCCTTCTCTGACTAAGTATGGGAATGTGTTTTCCCTTAATTCTTAAGAATAAATTCATAAGTGACAAATTTAAAGACAAATTCTTGTCTTAACAGTCTGTCACTAAAGGCTTCTCATTTGAGTTATTTTTACCAAGCATTAAACTAATAAATAGGCCTGTTTCCATCTAATATTTTTCTGCCGTTAAGGAGGGGGAACTGCTTATTTTACAATTCAAGCAGTCTAGTCCTTGTCTATCTTCACAGCCCTGATGTCCAAAATTGTCTCCTCTGCAGCAATTCAATCCCTGATACCACTATAAAAGACCTTTTTCACCTGTTCCACACTAGCAGAAAAAGATTGGTTTGATTCATCCTTGCTGAATAATTGGTAAATGCTAAACACTACAGGTTTAGGTGGACAGCGCATGACCTGATCTTTTCTGCTTGTTGGGTTTTTGTTCTCTCTGTCCCCAACGTCCTGCAAGTACTGTATATGTTTTAACTTTTAGAAATTCTAGCTTTGTGTTTCCACACTGCAAAGCAGAAACAAGCAGGTGTCTTTAACATAAGCAGGAAAACAAACCTCAGGCATACTTGATCTCTCAAAATCTCTCATTTTGCAAGAGTAAAAGATTAGACAGTAATGTCATCCTTTTGAAAACCACGCAGAGCTATTCTCTCTTGCTACAGAGGACCAGGTCCTTTCAGAGGATATAAATAATCAATCTATAAATCCAACCATCCGTTTTCTAAACCACTTTATACAATATAGGGTTACAGGGAAGTTGGAGCCTATCCTGGCATGCAATAGGTGCTAGGCAGGAAACACCCTGAACAGGACGCCAGTCCAACACCTGGAAACACAGACACAAATACACTCACACCGAGGGCAATTTTCCCAGAAGCCATTAACCTGCCAGTTTGTCTTTAAACTGTGGGAGGAAACCAGAGCAACTTGAAGAAACCCAAGTGTACACAAGGAGAACATACAAACACCATGCAGATAGCAACCCAGGAAATGAACCCAGGACCACAGTGCTACAAGTCAACAATGCTAACCAATGTGCCATGCCACACGATTTCAAAATCCTTTCATCCACATTTACTGTACCAAAAGGTCTTCCTTTAGCTGAATCATTTGAATTTCATAATCTAGTTCTATTATTCATTTCTACATGAATGGATTTTAAGATCCACATACTGTATATTGTCTCTCACTAACCCTTCACCCTTAAAATAAGTGATAAATGACAAAGGTCAGTATTGAGAGCAAGTGCTCGTTTCTAATATCAGCTCACAATTGTCACAAACGAAGATCTTTAGAATCCTGCACTGTAAGCATGAGTGGCACAATTTTAAAATAAGAATATTTTAAATAAGAATAAATAAGAATAGGATGTGTCCTACAAAATTTGACACTAAACAAAAAAAACTGTCATACTTTAGCATAGGGATGGAAAATCCCATCACAAATCACAAATGCGTAACAAACTTCTTCAGCTCTGAAGTAGCTTAATAAAGCATTTCTGAATGATGAGTGTCTGTCTTCAGCTAATAGCAAGGCAGGTATTCATCAGTAAGAATCAGTGTTACCAGGTCAATGGTGCTGGATGTATCTTCTCTCCATGTGTTACAGGTCATTAGGGTTTATGCACTGGTACAGGACGTTCTTCAATAATCATCACCCACATTTCTGATGATAAATGTTTCAAACTGCCAGTACATTTTCTTAAGCATAATAAAAAGAAGCCCTTCTGAATTTAACATAACATCTTAACTTCTGAAATAAAACAGTCTTATCAGCAGAGTTATTTAAATATGGTTTTGAACAACTCTGCTGATATTTAGATTGATTAATCCATATAAACAAAAATAATCAAATATTTGAGCCTGGGTCCTGGTAATGCTAAAAAATATCATAATGAGCAGTCCTATAAAGATGGATAACTTTTTTATAGATGGTTCACACTTTATAAATTGTAGATTAGTTTATAAACAATTAAAACCATGGTAGTCATTAATACTGTCTTTATAAATGACACATATCTAAGTCAATCACCATGCAGTAAATCATTAGTAAATGTCACTACCAGATAATTGACACTGGATTAATATTTTCTTCATGTCTCTTCACAGGTTATAAGTAGTTTATAAGTGAATTTGCAGTCTTTATATGGACGTGACACCAACAAATCTCTCAAAGGATAACAAATAAGAAAGTTTTGGCGGTAGTTTGACCACACTGTCAGCATAACTGCTCTAGTTGCACTTAAAAAACTTAGCCCACATCCCTTATTCACATTTGTCAAAACCTCACTCACTCTAAAAATACTATGCCTGAAAGTCCAGAATGTGCTGGTGAAGGTTTCAGGTGATGCTGTCTATATTGTGATTCATATGGTTTCAGAACATGCAGACAATTATGCAGATGGCTTAGTCTCACCAGAAAGATATTCTGTTGGATTGGTTAACTGTGATCTAGCTGCAAAAAGAATATGCCTGAAATCATTCTGATGCTTTTGAAGCTGTATTTCAAAGGCACTATTAACACACTAAGCAGTTAAATTATTCTTTTTAAGCAAGAAAAAAAATGAATTTGAAGGCATTCTTACACAAATCACAAAACATTCCTGCTGTGCTGATCAGTCAAAGGAAATGTGACTGGTCATAAGGATGCCAGAAGGACTGATAAATCTAGACAAGGTAAAAACATTTGCTCTGCTTCATTTCTCTCATACTATCTGAAAGGAGAAACATTGTGGGTCCAGTGATTCTACAAATGGCTGAGCACAAATGTTGCAATTTATACAGTGCCGATATTCAAGTAGTAATTGGAAGTCTAAGCATCTGCAAACACGTCATCTTAAGTGATTTTCAGTGTTCAATATATTTCTTTTGCTTTTTAGCACAAAACTCTAAAGGTACTGTACCGTTCGGTGCCAAAATCCCCGCTGTCTGCATTTCTTAAGCTTTTGCTTGGCTAATTTTCCATTCACTTCTTCTCCACTGATTCTTTAGGTAAAACTAACTGATTTAAGAATAGAATGCCAGCCAATATTTCTTTTTGAATTAAAGAGAAACTGCATTACGTAGATAACACTGGATATTTAAATACATTTATTCAGAGATATTTTACCTTTAAAATCAGCCTTGTGTGTTTTTGCATACAGGTAGCAGGAAATGTGTGACAGTCTAAAAGTTAAAGGGAATCCTGAATGACTTGCAAGAAGGAAGCTCACATTGTAGATAACCAGAAAAATGTCCATATCTTACAAAGAGAGCTACTTAATCCCTCACTGAGAACTAGATTTCTTTTTCATTGAGGTCCATCAGATTGAGTAGTGCTCATCAGGCTTTGAAGCTGAAATTGGTTTTCTAACAGCTGCACTGTCACTCTCATTTTTCTCTTAGATTGCAAGCTATTCCACAGCCAAACCTTAAGTAGTCCAGCTTAATTTGAAAACTACGCTATATACTCGAGGGGCCAGCGTTCCCCCACCGTAAAGAATAATGGTCTGTCGCTGAGTGCTAATTATGTTTTGGCGGGGTGCCCACATTGTTGTGAGACTGTTTCTGCAAACCAACTGATGATGTTATGGGTGAAAGAAAGCAGTGTGTCTGCTCTCTGGAGCAGGGAAAACAAGTGTGTCTGAAATTGATTAACCTACAGTATAGACTCCAAGCCCCTTCTTCTGTTAGTTTTCAGCTGATGCTGCTCTATGTGGGCAAAACAGAGAGAAAATAAAAATGGATGTGTTTGCCCGCGATGTGTTTGTCTTAAACCGAAAACACTAAGAGTAACAGTAGAGTGTCTATTATAAGAGATTAATGGAAAAATAAGAGTTTTTGAAGAAACCCAAACTGCATCAGTGTGTGACCTGCAGAGGAACAAATGTAGGTTAATCCCACCCTAAAAGGTAGTGGATTTTTGGGGGTACGGAATTAATCTGTTTGTTCCTTATCGGGGAAAAAAGCATGGTGATTGAGTAAAAAATATGCATTGACAATCATGACCTGGAATTATTTCAAGAGAACTAGTATGTTCAAGGATACACCATCTGCAACCCACCTAGAAAATGGGCTCACAAACCTTTCTGTCCCTAATCACTCTTAACACCAATACTAATATTGCTGTCACCATGACTATTACCAACAGCTACAGTGAGATTGTGGGTTCCAAGACAGCTCTCCTATTAAGGGGCTCTTTTTTTGTGATCCAATTATTTTTTTGAATTTTCAAACAAAATATGGGTAGACCCCACCTCACACAAAAGTTTCCATAACATCAGAACAGACCCAGTGATGACAGGACAAGGAATTCAGAGGCTCTGTCAATAACATCAGGACAGACCCAGTGATGACAGGACAAGGAATTCAGAGGCTCTGTCAATAACATCAGAATAGACTACCACGCAGGGGTTGACTGCGGAGGATAGGGATCCAATGCATTGCCCTAGGTAGGGTTGGCGCTAGACGTAGGCATAGTCGGAGTAAACAGGCAGGGGTCCGAGTCCAGGAAGGCGTAGTAGAGGCGTAGGCACAGAATCGGTACGCGAAGGCGTAATCGAGGAAGCAGGCTGGGGTCAGAGTCCAGAAAGGCGTAGAAGAGGCTTCGGAGTGGATTTGGAAGGGGGAGTCGTAATCGAAGAGACAGGCAGGGGTCAGGATCCAAGAGAGCGTTCTAGTGGCGAAGGTACAAAATCGAGTGGCAAAGAGGTAGTTGGAAAAAGCAGGGTCGTAGTCCAGGGGAGAATCCGTAGTAAGCCGAAGGCGTAGATAGTGGGTAAGCTCAGGGAGAGAATCTCAATCGTGAGCAATGACCGGGGGACTGATGAGGGTCTAAGTAGAGGACTGACTGATGCGTGCACGTTTGGTACGGGAAGAGCTTGTGGGAATGCGGGAGCACTTGCCTGCGTGAGGGAGATTCGTGACACAGACCCAGTGATGACAGGACATGGAGTTCAGAGGCTCTAATAATAACTAGATTGGTGGACTAGATTCACATGTTTTACTATCTTAGAAGGGTGGGTTTAAACTTTTGCTGAATATTGTGTATTAAAATATCTGTGCAGAGCATGTATGTTTTTTGGTGTATTCTCCTTAAAGGAGACTGCTGTAACAAAAATTACACTTGCTGCTGGAAGCCTGTGTCTTGGATGTGTTTTTACAACATTGCAGGACGGTTGCGGTTTGATTGCAGCTAGCCTAACATCATAGCCATGCTACATTTCAGACATTTACTTTGTATACACTTGAAGAAATTACTTTGTGACATCGCCTTTTACCCAAAACCTAGATGTAAGAAATGTTACAATACCCTTGAAAAGTGAATGCTGCAGCAGGGTTGTGATAATATTGTATTCTTCCTGTCACAACTTTGGATTCCTCATACTTACCATAACTTTGCTGTACCCATTTGCAGCTTTTTTTATGGTATTGTTTTTCAAATCAGCAATATTTCTAAGTGTCATTTCACTTTTTATTTGGCAATGTTGAAGTGAATGCAACCGCATGGAAGACATGGATTTTAAGTTTCTAAAGGATAAACTGAGGATAGGAGAGAAAAAAGAAAACCCTGACAAATGCAGAGTTTTTACAGTATGTGAAGTTGACGGTAACATTCAAAACATTTATCATGCACATTCAGAAATTCATCTGAATACCTCCAATTAGGACTTAACTAGATTTAACAGGAACAAAAGAGCATTCATTCACTGGAATGAAGTCTTGTTTTGCCATATTCAGAACTTCAGAGATGATTTGAATAAAATATAGGTTTGAAGTTGAAGCATTAAACTGCACACTGAAACTGCGCTTGAAATTCAGATGACACAAAGCCTGCCATTAGAGACTCTGGGGCAGCGATTCAGCCATACAATCAGAGCACATCTAAATAACGTTAACGGGCTAATGTCAAATGGTGTCATTAAACAGAAGTTCAGAGGGAGTTTGAAATCTAATGCTGCACGTCTGGTTTCCTGTGCATAAAAGCTCTCTGACTGAACACTGCACCACCACATGTCTTTTCAAGAGCAAGGTAGGGAGGGGTTTCATCAACCCCCTCACCTGTGGTAATCTTCTCATATCAAAATAAATGTCAATATACTGTATAAAGCAAGACTACACAAGCTACTGGGGCTTACTTTCAATGAAAACACACGGACTAATTGTTCTATGTGAGTATAAACCAGGGGTCTCCAAGGATGCTCCTGGAGGACCATGATCCAGTTATTCTTATAGGTCACCAGGAGTGAAAGGATCTCCAACCCTGGTCCTGGAGCCCCAGTCCAGTTACTCTTATAGGTCACCTGAATCAGAGTCTCCAGCCCTGGTCCTGGAGCCCCACTACAGTTTCTCTTATTGGACACCAGGAATGAGAAGGTAATTATACAAGCTGTATTAAAATCCATCCAAAAAATTCCTCACAGCAGAGTTCATCATATCAGGTTTGATTGGTACAAAAAATAGGCACAATTCAGGAGAGATGTCATCAGTTCCGGGAGGTTTACTCTTTGTCCTATCCTAAGCCAGCTACTTTCATTCAGAGAAGAGAAATAGGCTCCTCCAGCAAAGGTGGCTTTGCAGGATAATGCCTGGGTATTGAGATTGAAGAAACTTCCATTTCCCTGGACGGAAGGAGGCTGGACCAAGGGACAGGTGTGGGGAATAAGGCAACCGAGGAAGAGCTGGAGCGCCCTTAAGAGGAGGAGGAGTGATCGTGACAGTACGCCCCTCCTTTTCAGGGCGGCCCCGAAGCCCTGAGGAAAACAAAAAAGGGAGAGAAAACAACACAGATGAAGTCCAGGCTGCCAGGGTGCGGGGTCCAGGTGTTGGCTCTGCATTCTGTAACGAACAGGTCTTTCCGGACCCTATGTGGACGACACAATCCGAAGTAGTGAGGAAATACTGGGGAGAGTCATGCAGGAGACAGGACTGGAGGCAGGGGGCATGTCCATGGTGCGCAGGTGTACGGGGGAGGTGTGGCCGAGGCGAACAATCCAAAGGTAATCCAGACGGGGAATCCAAAAACACAAGCATAAGTACATGGCCAGGCGATCCATCCAGGAGATTAAAACCAGGAACCGGGTCGGAACCGGCAGGGGGAACAGGAACGGGAACAGAGACTTAAGAACATGATGGAGCCATATTCATCAGGACCCGGGCTCACACGATATGGAAATCAGATGCAGAGCCCGGAACTGACTGGCTTTTAAGGGGAATGGGAAGGAGGCTGGAACAAGGGGCAGGTGCACAGAATTAAGTCCAAAGTGAAAAGAGCTGGAGCGCCTTTAAGGAGGAGGGACTACAATCGTGACAGGTACGTTGTCTATCACAGAAAGAGATCCTGGCATGTGAGTATATATTCCCTTGTGGACTCAGATTAATGTCTGGCCAAAAAGGTACATAAACATCAAATACCTACAACTCAAAGATTAGGCATACGATATCTTAATTTTGGAAATGTCTGAGACAGAAAATAGGCTTTTTTAAATTTCAATCTATCTAGAATATGAGTCATGACAGACTTCATAACTGTGCCTAGAATAATATCATAATTACAGTTTTCCAACTGGGATTTGAGAGGAAGTTTTAAAAATCTGGTGTAAAACAACTGATTTAGTGCATAAACAAGCTATTTACTTCCTAAAACATTCTTCATTTTTAAATATGCCAATCACAGTGTGTCCTTAATATAGATGTTAAAGATTGCTTTGCATTGCAATTAAAAATCCTCCTGTTTTTTTTTTCTCAGTAACTGCACAGTAAGAGTATTTACAAATCTACTGACATCTTCTTGTTTCAAATGAGACTCCAGCATCATCGCAATATCTATATTTTTCCAATGCAGTAGAGCTAGACAGCAGACACAATTGTGAGAAGTATTTAGTGCAGAAGACAAAATTTTGTTCTGAGTATCATAATAAAAGCAATTGATTTTAATGAAAGCTTTTTAATGTAGGACTCCTCTCTCACAAAGACTCATCTGCACTGGGCTGTCAATGATCTAGACATCTGTCCACTTCAATGACTCTTACCCTTCTATAAAAGGCCAATGTATACAGGATTGGATCTCTGCTTCTCTCAGTAATCTCCTCCCCTCTATAAAAGGCTCGTCTCTGCTGGACCAGATCTCTGCCTCTATCAGTCATCTCCTCCCTCCTTTAAGAACTTGTCTCGGCTGAAATGGACCCTCATCTCCCTCAGTGACCTCTTTCCCCCTGCAAAGGCAATTTTACTGTGATATCGCTGTATGATTATGTAAATAAAACTGCGAAGTATTACTTAAAATGGAAAAAAGGGTAACAATGGAATGAGCCTTTGTGTCTAACTGGTATACTGCAACCTTGGTCATGTGAATCCGGTCTCCTCAGTAACATGTTGACTCATCATTCTCATCTTTTATATGATGTGGGCAATAGAACAGAATATTAGTATACTTTATATAGTTAAAAGCCCAAATTTTAAATAATGGGCTGTTGAAATTTTATATGGCACTGGTAAGGCCTCATTTAGAATTCTGTGAACAGTTGTGGTCACCACATTTTAGAAAAGATATTGCTGCTGCAATCAGTCCAGAGAAGAGTGAATGAACCTGATACATTCTGGGGCTGAAGGAACTCACTGTAAAGTTTACTTTTTTGTGTTGAACAAATACTACAAAGGGGACCTGATACAAGTAGCAAATGCACTGACCAAGTCAACAAAGCAAATCAAGAGTGTATTTTAGTATCAACAGTGTAACACAAACCAGGGAATACAAATGGAAACGACAGAAAAATGCATTTAAAACTGAGAAAAGGTGGCATGCCTTTACACAAAGGGTTGTGGGAGTGTGAAACAACCTGCACAGTCATGTTGGTCAAACTGATACCATGATTTCTTTCAAGAAATGGCTAGATGAGATCCTCGTATCAATTTACTACCAACTATCAAAGAGCTGAGTGGCTTCTTCTTGTTTGTAGCTCTTCCGTCTTATATACTGTATTTACCAGGCTGCTTGTCTCATAGACAGGTTGTCTTTAGTCATGGCTACAGCAAGCAGATGATCCGTCTTACACAAGCTAGGAACATGGTCATATACAGTATACATTGTGGTCATGCATACTGTATTGCAGTTCTTGTGCAATTTATTTCTGAATGATCATTTTTATAGATTTTTCATAAACTCGGGTTGCAATTTTAACTCAACTCAGATACCAGGTGTATTTTTATTGTGCATTGGTGTATTTTAAGAAAGATGTGTTTTGTTGAAGGTAATCTTTGAAGCACAATCAAGATCATTCAAAAAGCAAACATGACTACTTTAATTCTAATAATGTTCTGTGAATGTGTATTATTTTATTAGATGTTTGCATAAGCTTTTATAATACATAAAATAAAGTGACTGTATTGAAATGAAAATAATCTAATTGGACATATTTTATTTTTGCTCTAAGCTGTGAACATGGATTCATTTAAATCCAATAACTCTGAAACATAGCTACTCATATTAAGGGGTAGAAGCTCTTAAATGAATGTTTCTATTGTGTGTCTCCTAAAGCCTATTTAATCAATCTATGACCTTTCCACAAGCTTTCTGAGCATTTAGATCCACAGCTTGATAAAATCACATCTCAAAATATGTAGTGCTTATTTGCATTGCACCTGGAATTAAATTATTTTCTGAGTGCAGTAAATGCTTTGGGAATTGTGCTACAGTACATCTCCTGTTGCTTATTCGGCTGAAATATTGATGTGGCGTTTAAATCCAGCTTATAATGTAGTATGACCATCCTGCAAAAACATGGACTCTCTGGAAGCATGTGTTAAATTTAAAACACATGATCTATGCTGCAGTAACACTGCTGTTTCTTTTAGAATTCATGTGATCTGCTTCTCACTAAACATTGTAATGCAGAGCCAAGAATTTTCAAACAACAGTAATATACAGTAATTATGAGAGTATAAGGGATAGAACCAATTGCAACCTGTAGCCATTACATGATAGCCTTTGATGTTTACTTTAAATCTCTAAAGACTATGCATAATATTCAACAGAAGAAGGATTTGGGTTGCACTTCAAAAACATAATGATATACATATAGCATAATGACTCAAAACAAATGTGTCCTTGAAACTACAGCATCCAATTGTAGGAAGATATATCCTGAACTAATGTAAAAAAACACATAACAAATAGAAGGAAGGGAATGCTTCAAGACTAAAATAAACCAGAAAAAGACAGAGTAAAAGGCAGAAAAAGACCATGCAGAATTACAGATGCAGCTGAGAAAGCACATTCGAGTGGCCAAGAGGAAGTCAAAAATAATACTGCAACAGAAGCAAAATGCAAAACCTTTTTTCATACTATAGCAGTAAAACAAAACTGTAAATGCAGAACTGGATAGTTTATGAGATAATAGGGGATGAATAATAGATGATTATAAATAAATAATTAACATTCTAAATGAATACTTCACATGGGGGTTTACAATACAAGACATCAATAGCTTGTTCCATGTCATAGAAGGATATGCATCAGTATTGGTACATTTTAGTTTAAAAGACATATTACAGGGTCTAGTGTGGCTTAAAACTATACAGTATTGGATTCTAATGGTGTTTACCCCATTGCACTTCAGGAAATACAGAATGTTCTTCATAGACCCTTAACTTCTTATTGTTGCTGTCTTACTTTGTTTACTTGTAAAGGTACAGAAATAAAACTAGCCAGGTAATAAGAACAAAACTAACAAAACATTGACTATTTAAGAGGTAGCCAATATGACTATGAATATTGTAGCCATTATGACAAAGAAAGGAAAGGTCTTTAACTTTCTGTTTTTAATAAGATTCTATGAGGTCCCTCATAAAAGGTTAATTCTCAAATTAAGTCACACTGCAGGTCTCTAACTGGGCATATGAAAACAGTGATGTACCGCATGGATCTATTGTGGGTCTGGTGTTCACCAGTGAAATTTGCAGGTATTATATTTAACTAGTTACATTTGCAGGTATTATAAAAAGTGGGGGGCAGGGGTGCAAACACAGTCACAGCAGCAAGAGAATTACAAAAGACATACAAAATCATGGATTGGGCACACCCCTGGTAAATACAATTTACACAAAGTGATCCACACAGGTAACAGGAGGAGAAGTATATGCTACAGAGCTGCTGGAAGGCCATCATGAAAGACATCTGGGTGTTCATACCGATTCTTCTATGGCCTCATGGGGAAGAAACAAACAGTATGCTTGAGAATGTAGCAATTTATATCCAGGGAAGTTATGTTTACGATTTCCAATGCTGGTAAGACCTAGTAAGACCTCACCTAGAACATTCAAAGAAGGGAATCAATAATGATTCCTAGTCTGAGAGGATTGTCATCTACAAATACTGTAGGCTACCGGGGTTAAATCTCTTCGTCTAGAACAGAGATGATTACATTCAAGTATACAAGATCCTAATGGGTATAGACAGGCTCAACACAAGAAAATACAACTCAACTCACCACTCACCAGCCAAAGCAAATTAATACTTATTGGGCAAAGAACAGAAAATATTACTTTGCTTGCACCTTCAAGAAACGGCTGACCAATAGTGTAGAATGTCTTAGCTACTAAACCACCGAAGGAGAAAAATGAGCCAGATGGCCTCTTCTCATTTTCAGCTTTTTTTTGTGTAGTTACAGTATCACTTCCGAAAGAAGGGGTGAGAGAGACGCCCGAGTGAAGAGACACTTCATCTCAGAGCATGAAGTAACAACACAAAAATGCTTTTGATATTCATTGATTGAGATCCCTGGATACCGGACTGAATGCAATTTGTGGCAATTTTCACTCTCTGTCACCACAGCTAAATTGCCTGAAGGCAATGTGATACATTAGTCTGTGGTAAGAAAAGAGCAGTGCCAAGTTAGTGTGCAGTCAGGGGTAAAAACAATTCACACATTCTTCGCAGAATAACGGCTGTTCCACTTTTTGGCCTTTAAGAAAAAAAAACACAGCAGGGTTATGTGACTGTTTTCTGCTCGTTTGTTTTTATGGTATTGAAAACCATGTTTTTCTGCGTACAGTATGTCCAAATTTCCTAATTAAATACATAACATTTGATGGCTGTCCTCTGCAGAAGCATTGTGTGTGTCTGCTTGTTGAAAGTTGTTTTCCATATTAGAAAAATTACACTGCCGCTCTGTGAGAGTTTTCAGGAATTCAAGGAGTTGTTTTCGTTGTTAGCCAACGAATCTTGCCTCTGTGCCATAATCTTGTAGCCAAAGACAGACGAATAAGTCTTGCGGATTCTGAGTTCTGACAAATTTTGAAATGACTTATTTAGAAATTACAGGTCAATGAAGTGGCTTTTCTGAAAATCTTGTTTGTATTTGATTAGGTACGTTTCAGATCAGGGCATACTAGAGAATGTCATGAACTGTCTTTCATAAGAGTCATTTTTACCCTTTTTTCACTCCTACCATGTGGATGAATAGGCTGTTAAATGGCAGTTTAATAAGCAGAGCTCCACTCCATTGAATTTGATATTACTCTGCAAAAGAGTTAATAAGACCCAACCAATTTATTCAATTTGGTTTAAAGTGAAACTTCATCTGCAAATGTGCTTATCACAAAATCAGTCTTTTTTCAGAGATATTGATATAATGATATTATTTCAAGGTATAACCATTTCACCAATTTTAATTTCATTATGGCCTACAGAAAATTCAATATGCCTGTACTGATAATAGTATTGTCTCAGGATTTCACTCTCAGATTCATGCAGTTTGAAATGCTTTTAATTCTCCAGTACTATTGGTTACAGACTGATCAAAGCTGTGGCCATAGGCTTTGTGTCTTGGTGAGAGTCTCAGGTTAGGTATTCTTAATAGTAATTATTATTATTAAGTTAATAACTATTATTATTAATAGTAATTATTATTAATTAATTACCCATATTAGAGATTAACTACATTTCTCAGTAACAGTAGCACTGCTGTACAAAAAAAGCTATTCCAAAATATGATTCCTTAAAACAAATGAAGAGCTATGAGGAAAAATCTGGTTTTTGGGGGGGTTTGCCTTGTATGTTAGTTCTATGTTTAATAGTAGTGAGACTTGTCAGAGCTGAAGGAGGAAGATCTGTTTTCATGCTAGAGTAGATTCATCGACCCAGATCAGCTGCACCAGCTTGATATGAAAAACTATGAAAGGAACGTGGAATACTGTGTGCAATTCCAGCTGTCACTTTAGAAAAAGAGCATTACCACACCAAGAGAGTTCAAGCAAGATAGTTCCAAGTCTAAAGGTACAGTACTTTCATATACAGATATGTTAAGGGAATTGACTATCTTCAGTCTTAATCATAGGTTACAAAGACACTTGATAGAAGTTATCATCTTTCTGAAAGGTATTGAATAATACAACAAAGGATTAACTTATTCTTAGCAGTGAAAATATGAACATGGACACACCTGCAAGTTCTGGGTGAGCTGTAGGAGATTTTAAGGTGTCTAGCTCAGTACATAGAGTGCCAGGCTGGTGCACCACCATAATATTAATTTTCGTTTATTATATTTTACTTGAAGACTGTAAAAACTAATAACATGGAACACTGTGTTTGGGAGAATGTTCCCAAGTGCAAGGGAGATCTAATTTTTTTTTTCACTTTCAGGAGAATAGGCCTGAGGGTAGAAACAGTTACTAGAGATGTGAGTGGAATAGAAAAATGAGGTAGGTCTGCTTCAGCAGCTCACCAAGATTCATTTCCTCTGGGTTACAGAGAGTCTGACAATTATACCTCAGTGACCGCAGGAAAAGACCAAGGTTTGAAACTGACAGCCCACAGATCCACATGCTGCAGAAAAGCAGGGAAATGTCTCTCAAGGTTGCCATGGATTTTCAATGACTCTGGAGAAAACAAAGCCTTAATAGAAAGCATTATCAGCATCATCATCATCATAAATCACCAAAAGCAGATAAAAAAATTTAACTCAGCCATTCACTGTTGCATACAGTGAATCATCAATCATATTTGTGTTCCCGAGGTATTTGATGCAGGGTGAGACTAGTACAGAAAGCCTCCAAAGAACTCTATCTATATAGTATATACTGTATAGTAATATATCTGCACATATGGTAAATCGGTCCTGCTGTCCTATTCCTGTCTATCACAAGTGCAACATGCACAGTAGGATTACTTTTACTTGGTTCATCTTTTGAAGCAAGTGCTGCTTATAACAATGTGTCTTTATCACTAAAGCATCATTACTTAGCATGTTGTTTTTTCAAGGGAGTTTGTTGATTTACTATCTCTGCTATGGTTCACATTTAATAAGCTCCTTATTTTGGGTGATTTTAATAGCCATATTGATTCACAGCATTCCAATTTAGCTAAGGATTTTCTAGCTTTGTTGCAATGCTTTGGTCTCACACAGTCTTTACTCAATTCAACTCATTAAAAAAATATCACAACATGGACTTAGTTATTGTAAATTACTATTTTATTTTACACTTATCTTGAATTAGGCCTTTCTGATCACTTAGCTACTGTATTTTCCAAGATCTAGAATTCCCTGTCTCACATTTTTCAACTTCATGCTCAGTTGACCAGAATACTGCAGGTCTGCTGATTCTGCTCTCACTTCATTGTCTTGCATTCCAATTTCTGATACTCTAGATGACAAGATACAAATGTTTTATAGCTTTATTTTAACAACTCTTGATATCTTAGCTCCTTTTATTACCCAATGTAGCTCTTATACTCACTGTGCCCCATAGTATACTAACCATGAAGACAGTCTCCTACAAAATAGAATGTACTGTAGGTGGACTTTATGGCTTGAATATACAGTATATCTACAGCCTTAGAAGGAGTATGTGATTGAATACAAGTATGCAACAGAGTCAGCTAGATCCAGATACTATGCATTGAGGATAACCAAAACAATCCTAGACACCTGTTCTGCACCATCAATCAATTGCTAAAATCAAACTGCCTTACTGCGTCATCTGTCTCATCCAACTTTATAACACTTTCTTAGTGTTTTCTACAACCAAGATCGACAACATCAGGCATCACATTCTCTCCACCTGCCTCCTCTCTGCATGCCTCTTTTTGCTGGTTCTCCACTTAATTCTCTCAACTTGACACTGCATGCCGTAATAAATTTGTATTGTGTATGAAAACCACTACCTGTCTACTAGATCCTATTCCTTCTGTTTTATTTCAGTCCTGTTTTCCAGCCTCTGCCCTGCCATCCTCAACATAATAAACGGAGCACTGGAATAGTACCAACAGCCTTTAAATTGGCTTCAGTTACACCTGTGCCTAAAAGAAACCAAGCATATTTTAGAACACCTCAATGCAAATTATATCTGACCAAATGGGAACATGTTAATGCAGGAGGGCGAGTAACACCAGGCTTAACATACCCAACTTCACAACAAAAACCCCTTGAGAGAAACAAGGTGTTGGTGATTAGTAAGATAAGAATGGAACCATGTTAGAAATTCCAAACACAATATCAAGACAGTAAATTAAAACGTCATAATTAACAGTTTCAAAAGCAGCACGTAGGTCTAGGAGAATTACGATAGATACTGTAGAGAACCAGAATTAGCTGCTATAAGAAGATCGTTACTAACTTTAATAAGGGCAGTTTCTGAGCTATGTAATTGTCTGAAACCAGATTGGAAGGGTTCAAAGAGGTTAATCCATTCTGTGGTTTGCACTGTGCTTGCACTCAATCAAAATAGAAGAATGTAGCGATGATATTTGATCCTGGCTTGAAGTTTGACCCTCATGTGCAGAATATTGCAAAAACACCATTCTTCCATGTTTTTTTTTTTCACCTCAGAAATGTCACCATACTGTACATACTACTGTATGTTGTCTTTGACTGTAGCAGAAAAACTGGTCAACACATTTTTTTAGAAAAGTGCAATGCCCTTTTACTGCAAATGCCTTACTCACAGGGGTATATACAGTAATTCCACACTGAACAAACTCCAATATGTTCAGAATTCAGCAACCAGAATCCTAAACAGGTTGTGTGAAGTGATCACATTACAACTGTCTTGGAGTCCTTGCACTGGTTTCTAGTCTCATGCTAACTTATAAGGCTCTACATGGCTTGGCACCTCAGTACCTGACTGAACTATTATCTGTCTGCACCGCACCTCGCCACCTTTGTTCATCTGACTCTGGTCTTCTAGATGTCACCAAGCTCATTTTTGTGGGGAACAGAGTGTTCTCCTGCTACACCCTAAAGCTCTGGAATCCTATCCCCCAAGATATCAGTGAATCACCAATCCTGAGTGCATTTAAATCTACACTCAAGCCCTTTCTTTTCAGAAAGGCTTTTATTTAATTAATGTCTGCGTCTGCTCCATTTTCTAATGACCATGCATTTTCCGTTGCACCTCTAACTGCTTATGTTTCTTATATGCTTATTTTGTAATCCTCATCCTCACCAGAGACATGTCTTATATTTTATGTTCAGATTCACTATTTTCTATCCATTCTCCTTCTTACTGCTGAAAGAAAAAACGCTGTTCCCAGAAGCCAATACCCAGACTCCACTCCGCACCAATCTTCCACAACACCCCCATCCCCCCCCAGACCCTGTTTTCTCGACATCAAAGACTTGACAGTGGCAAAGGACTCTGAAGCACTGAGCCCTCATGCGTTCCAGTTAAAAGAAGGTAAAAACCACAAACACGTTCCTCTGAGCATGCATGATTTGATCAAACATATCTACTCTCACAAAGTGTACTGCAAATGTAACGTGGTTCGGTGCAGTGAGCTTGTTACACAGGAGGCATCACTCCCTTCAAACCTATGTAATGTACAACTGTCATGAAAGAGACGACAAGATTTGGTGGTGTAGGAAGTGTGACTCAGAGCCTCCGAGTGATGCGAGATAAAATCCAGGCAAGTGCTCACTTCCGTGATTTACATATGTTTTTTAAAATACTGTGTTTTGTATTCCGGTACTGCCCTTTGCATTTCACCCTGTTATTGATTTTGTATATTTATCATAACCTTCGTGTTACCTTGCAGTACGGGCAGACTTGCCTTGCTGGAAGTCTGTTAATATTTTTTTAGTTTTGGTTGCATTCAGATTCTTCTGCTTTTTAGTCAGGCTACTGCCTAAACTGTAGAAGAGGATAGGGGAGTTTGTCATAATGATGACATGATATTTTGTCTTATAAATTGTCTCCATTTTCCCCCTGTCAGAAAAAAAAGTCTTGAAGGTTAAGCCAAAGAGTCATTACTGGATTCTATTCTTAGTTTTTTTTTTCTTTTAAAGGTTAAGCCGATTTTTATCTTTGTTTTCTAAAAAACGTTTCCTACTCTAAAACAAAATGGTAAGGATTTGGATTTCTATCTGCGCACAATAAAGAGTGCAGGTGCAGTTTTTGCGTTTTGTGCTCATTTCTCGTTGTGGTAAGTTCCACCTCCATGAGAGCTATCCTAGTTCAACACTAAATTTTCTGGATATCTTTATCACAATGTGTTACACTTACAGTAATTGATAATTCACTTACGAGGGACAATTGAATTAACGAGGTGCCATATCTTTCTCCTCTCCCATGCTAATAACCTGCTTGTTATTCAGTCGTTATTACACCCTATTTTCTACCTCAGCCTGAAGATGGCACATGACTCTACCCAGGGCACCAGTACACCTGCGTTTTACTCCCTATTCCATCTCACTTCAGGATTTTCTGAACTACAGAATCGGGAACAAGAGGCTTTCTGGAGATAAATGTAATAAAAAAAGCAATTGTTAATCATTGGGATCTTAATTTAAGTGGAACTCAGAGAACGAATTTCTAAAGGATACTTAAAAAGTTACAAAAGTTTCTTCCATTTGCTGATGGTGAATTTGCTGGCTTAAGCAAAATGTAAATGGAGAGGCAAATCACTCTTTTTCAAAGTCTTTCTGAATCTCACTCATGATTTCAACCATAAAATCTTCATTAGTGGGCAGGGAAACACGCCAGCTGCTTGGATGGAAAGCAGACTGTTATCTCTTTCCTATATCCCTAAGGCCTGATTAGCTGAAACGGAATGAGATCCTTAACTACAAATATTCTCTTTAACGGTATTTGTAGGGACTGTGTCACTCAGTGCATGTTCACAGCTCTGTTAGCTATTCTGCTAACTGTTTAGTGCTAAATATAATTATTTTTCCTACAAGGGTATACGGAACAGATTGGAGAATAATAATCTGAAAAATGTCAGGGAATTAAATGAATAGGTTCAAGATTTAAATTAAATGTTAATTAATGGTTTTAGAGAAAAAAAACAAACAGAGCTGAGAAAAAAGCACGCAATCTGAGCATATCAGGTAATTCGTTTGATGTCTCTTACTCTTACTGTCTTGACCGGAAAATGAATTACATCACAACACTACTTCTGTTTCTGATCACTCAAAACCCTGTTTCAATGTTATTGGTGCTTGGAAGAATGGGAATTGTGTATCAATTATTATGGCAGCAGATGTTGTAGAAAATGATATCTCTTCAACAGGTTCAGAAGCTCAACACTTTGAGTTCCATGCTTACCAATAATCACCCTTTAACTTAGTGTCACTTGAGCCAAAGAACATTATTTTAAAATTTAACATATTGTCAGGAAAGGGCAATTTACATTTAATATACAAACTTATGCATCTTCTGAAATGCCAGTAGCAATTAAGATATTATTTTGACACAATTACAAGATGGTATTTCTGCTTTTGCAAAGTGAATCTGTACTCATGTGATTCTGTATAGCCAGAACGGCACAGCTCGTTAGACTCCAAGAACAGATCTTGTTAGGGTCAAGTGCTGAAATTTGAGTTTTTTTTATTGCAGGTGTCCAAAATGTAATTTCAGCAACAATGGAGTACATGGCTGTGTGATGTAAGCACATAAACGTGTGATAAATAAAGAGAACTCTGCTTATAAATGAACAACTCTGGCCCACATACACTGCTTCTCTTGTGGAGGATTATTATATTATTATCCACAAGTTGGGCACTATTGCAATCAATTTCTCAATACAATAAGACAGAGACAAATGTGTTTCTTTTTAAAGGTAATTATACAGTTCTGAAAAAAATACATGGATGCCCAACATAATCTGATACATTATTATGAATCTCAAATTTCAGGAAATTGTCCTTCCTCATGTGTGTAAGCCATGTACTGTATGCACGATTCATTTTGTACACTATTATTGGTTTTAAATGTGTCTCTAAGTAAATATTTTATTTCTGTTTTTAAAAAAAGGTTATTGTTTTGGAACAACAGATCATTTTCCAGAGTTACAGTCCAGAGACCACTGTCATAATCTAAGATAAATCATTAGCCAGAGAAGCATGACAATTCCTAGGTGGCAGAGCACAGCTGTCTGAAAGCTGGTAGGCCTGAGGACAGAGTTCAACAGATTTACCCTACAACAGTGACCGTTGCAGTTCCCTGGTGCCTCTGCAGCTTGGACGTTTACGTTTCAGAAGAGGGTTTTGCATACTGTCTTCATCTCTCGTGATCCTGCAATAGCTGCGTGAAGCACAAGTAAATAACAAAGTGTTAGCATTTGAAAATTCAATATAGGCTCTATGAAAATGCAAAATAATAATAATAATAATAATAATAATAATAATAATAATAATTACACTTATATAGCGCTTTTCTGGACACTCCACCCAAAGCGCTTTACAAGTAACGGGGACTCCCCTCCACCACCACCAGTGTGAAGCATCCACCTGGATGATGCGACGGCAGCCATAGTGCGCCAGAACTTTCACCACACACCAGCTCTCAGTGGGGAGGAGAACAGAGTGATGAAGCCAGTTCAGAGATGGGGATTATTAGGTGTTCATGACTGGTAAGGAAAATTTGGCCAGGATGCCGGGGTTACATCCCTACTCTTTTTGTGAAACGCCCTGGGATTATAAACTACTACAGAGAGTCAGGACCCCAGTTTTACGTCTCATCCCAAAGACAGCACCTTTTTACAGTATAGTGTCCCCGTCACTATACTGGGGCATTAGGACCCACATGGACCGCAGGGTGAGCGCCCCCTGCTGGCCCCTGTAAGATGACCAGGACAGGTATTTCAGGAACTATCTGCTCAATATACTCGACTTAGACCTGAGCAAAATGGCTGCTAAGAGAAACCAGCTGACCCGCAGATGAAAAGGGCTTAGTCCGAAAAAAAACGAGACACAGGTGTGTTTCATCAGGAAACAAAATATATATGCCCTGGAAACAGTGAACCAGCATAGAAGCCAATAGGTGAATGCGTTTTGGAGGAGATAGTGGAATTAGGTTGGTGTTGGTACAGATCTAAGGATAACGGATTAACAGAAGAAATAAAGGGTTACGGTTTATGGTTTGTGATTTGGATACGATGCAGATTTGTGGAACTTTACGGACTTTGGAACTCGGACTGAATAAGGATTGCGGACTGGCTTGGAAGATTGATGAACTGGAGAAACGGAGAAAATAAAAGAAGAGAAGTGTAGTGTGAGTACTTTTATCTTCATTACATCAACCTTTCCCCCAGAGGCACCACACCCCACTAGCGCTTCCAGCAGCAACCTTAGTTTTTACAAGAGGTCTCTCATCCAGGTACTGACCAGGCTCACACCTGCTGAGCTTCAGTGGGTTGCCAGTTGTGAGTTGCAGAGTGATGTGGCTGTTGGCTAAATGTGCAAAAGGTACACATGGGTCAGTGCTGCTTCCTTAGCTTCCTTGTCACTTGGGCTTTGCTGCTCCTGAACAAATTCTGTCTTTTGTTTCTTTTATGTTTCTTTTTTTCTGTCTTTTATGCCTAGACTGCATAATTCATGGCAGCTCTCCAAGAGGATTCTTCTGCTGAGCTATTTGTGTAAGACTGGCTACAACCTTGCTCAAATTAATTAAAGAGACTGAGCTCTGATTGCAACAGGGGGACAATATTGTTCCCATCTTTTCATCCATTATTTGTATTTTTCGCACCGGAACTTTTCCTTTGAGGTATGGAATCATACCTTTCAAGACTAATCATGTCACTGGCTTTCAGGTACAGACTTTGTACTGTATGTCAGACACATTCTGCCAGCAGCATATTTTCTGAAGCAATGTGTGAGTTGGTCTGTATCATGCTAAACACTCAGTTCCCAGCTGTTTATAGTGATAGTGCATGAGAATCTCCATTGGATGTACTGCATGTGTGAATGACAAACACATGTGGTTGCAGGGTTTGCCAACCATATATACTGTGTTATACAAGTAGTGCAAATAATGAAGAAGAGTTTCCTATGTTCGTGATTATGTATTGATGTCGACTGAACTACAGGGATTCAGAATTCAAGCTGCAATAACTTGCAACAGCTTGTTTAGACCTGGTCAGGAGTAGGGAGGCAGTGCAGTGTAGCAGGTTTGAGTCCCTGCTCCTGTCACTCCTGTCATGTGAGTGAGGTACTTTATCCCAGTCGCTCCAGTTCACCAGTATAAATAGGAACCCCAGCTTGCTGGGGGGTAACCCCTGTGAAGAACTGGTGTCCAGTCCAGTACAGAGAAGCTATGTGATCTGCTGTCTCTTTCAATCCATACAAACCAGAATAAGATTTGGTAGCAGCCCAGATATGAAAATGACCCCCTATCAATAGCAGATCCAGTAGTGGAGCTCACACAATAGCTATGTGGTGTAAATGTGCTGCTTAACATCCTTCTGAGTGAATTGATGAATTACATACAGCATTCAAAATTAATTAAGTGAAAGTCTAGACCTGAAGGACTGCAGGATTGTGTTACTCCTGATCCTAAGTGTTCTAGACATGGTGGGGTACAGGGTCATTCATTATATAATATCCTTATGCCTGCCTTTTCTTTCTCCCTGCCAGTGCGGACATCCTGTCCTGAATCCCTACCCAGCTGGATTTCCTTCTCCATTGAAGACTGACAGCCAGATTCACTTCAGTCCACAGCATCTTTATCAGCATGACAAGTTAATCAAGTTGCCTCTGACAAGTACATTAAACTACGCGGAGAAATCGCTTCATCTCCAAGCTTGCGGAAATGTCAAATGGAGACCTTGTGCAGCCTCCTTCAGCTTCATTTTCTGCCTACACTACTGATGCCCAAATGCCACCCTGCTAAGTGGCACAGGCGTCCCTGATAGAGGCTGGTGAAAACAGTCTATGCAGGAAGTAGAGAGGACTGGAGGCAGTCTGTCTTTGTGAGTAGAATGTAGGGTGTAGTACAAGCTCTGCCTCTGGGTTCTGTGGCTTTTTTTCAGCGAATTCGTCTCCCACAACTAATGTGCCTAACCTTGCACAACAAATTTAAAACTGGCCCATTTTGAGAGTCCACTGGATTGACTTTGTCAGTGTCTTTGAGGATTTTGAATACTTGTATATTTGTATCATGTCTTCTCTCTTCAAGACTAACGAGACTCAGTTCCTTTAGCCTGTCAGTGTAGGACCATCCATTTAAACCCAGGAATGTATCTGGTTTCTCCTCTCTGAATCCACAGCCACAATATCATTTCTATAATTTGTTGACCAAAAGTATACAAAACATAACCTGAAATACTGTATATAACCTAATCATTTGTTTGCCTTTTTTGCTTTCCAACATTTGTGTAGCAATATGCCATTTGAAAATGAATTGTTATAAAAAACAAATTTAATGTTTCTTGTTTTTATCACTGTATATACATCAATTTTCTAACCACTCTATACCCAATAAGGGGTCAAAGAGGAACCTGTGGCTATCCTGGCAAGCAACAGGCACAAGGCAAAATACACCCTGGACAGGACACTAGTCCATCGTAGGGACACAGAGACAGAGCACACAATCACACCAGGTCCAGTTTTCCCAGAAGACAATTAACTTACTAGTATATCTTTGGACTGTGGGAGGACAGAGAGTGATCACAGAACAAACCTACTGTACAAACTGAAGGCACATACAGTAGCACCCCAGGAATTGAACCCAAGTGCTGTAAGACAGCAATGCTAAGCACTGCCACACCATACTGCCCATCACGCTATACTTACTGTACATATTTATTTCTTTTCTATATTTTACAGTTAAAATATATAACATCTTTCTGTTCCATATGACTCCAAAGTTGAAGGATCCTTTAATCGGTGATTGTTTTAAGACCACAATGGCTATATTCATCCTCCTTTCAATATTTATTTAAATAGGTGTTTTCTCATTTTCAGAATACAAGTATAGTGCAGGTAATTATATAAATTGTACCTTCTTCAAAACACTGCACTCTTTTTTGTGTTTCATTAAAAACAGCCTTTTAAATCGTAGGGCAAAATAAATCTTATTACTTATCTCCCTTGTTCTGTTGGGGGGGGGGGGGGGGAGATTACATTTGTATATGTTGCTGTTCTATCGTTAGATATTGAGCTGAATCCAACCTTATTTAGTATTGTTGCTGTTGACACCAAGTAAACATTGACTACCAAACACCCTCTGACTGCACTGCATAAATTAACATTTTAGAAGTTTTTACCTCATAGGAAAGGGTTCAAAACTTGCTTTATTTGCAAAGTGGAAATGTTATGTTAGTGATGACCTTAGGTAATCTAAGGTAACATTTTACATTAGTCTATGGGCAATAAATAGTAAACCATTTCAACAATAATAAAAAATACATCTTATTATCTTAAGTGTCCAGACAGCATGAGCTGCAATTTTATGTTGCATGGACATGGTGTTCTTGGACATAAAATAACAGATTTTAGTGCAGACTCCACAAAATAACATCTTCTCCTCACCCAAGGACTTGCGGTTCACTTAGCAAACTAATTTGCCAATGATGCAAAACTTGGGTGAAGTGTAAACACAATGTCTGGACTGCCATACATGAACTGGTTAAAGCAACTGAGTCACCAGTTTTTAACTACTGTAAGTTGACTGAGAGAATATTTGATCAAAGTAAACTCATAAGGGGTCTATATAGCCTTTGTCTAGCCCAGGGGACTGTTGCACGTTCAGTAGTGAAGCAAAGACAAAGGTAAAATGGCGACTTAAAAGAGAATTAATTTAGGATAGAGAATAAGAAACAATTTTTTACACAAGGGGTTGTCGGTGTCTTGACCAGGCTTCCCAGTCAGGAGGTTAAGGCCCAAACTCTGGGCTTTTTTCAAATATGGTTAGAAAAAAACTTTACAACTACAGCAGATCAGCTGAATTTCTCTCATTTGCACCCTTTCTTATGTTCCTAAAAATGTATGTTAAAAATTCCTTGTAAAATCTGAATGGATTCAACTGATATAGAATTGGAAACATGTCTATTTCCAGGCCTATTAAACATCCATCAAGTGGTATAACTAGTCAACTCAATCCTTTCATTTGCAATAAATTTTATGTTCTTTAGGGACATTCACATCCAGTGTTTCATAAAATAAAAAAGTGTTTTCTAGCCTTTCATATCTTTAAATTGAAAAAAAAACTTGTTTTGAACACATAACTCAGCCTCTGCTGGCAAAGATTCAGGCTTGGATCAGTCATGACAGCTAATCATTGCTGTGTTTTCAGGTTTAAAACAATATAATTAAAAGACATTGTAAATGAAAGAAGATTGAGCTCATGTAGCTTGTTTGGTTGCTGGTACAGTAGCTAATTGATCCAAGGATCCAGATATTTCTTTAAAGAATATACTTTTATCAGGTCTCCTCATCATCTTCTATATTAAAAAAAAGAATTTATTAGTTATTTGACTCAGTCAATACAGGAATTTCCTTTCAGCCCAGGAATATACCTGGTTTAAATGAAAAATTCAAATATAATTCAGACGATGACATTTTTTTTTAATCAAAGTAGCCTAAAGTTGTATGTTTCTTCTACACCAATTGTAGTGAGCTCTAGCAACTACTGTATATCTTTCTCCATATTCAACATATTCTGTGGAAATTCATTCAACAAACATCAGACTTACAATTTTGTAATACATTTGATACCATATGTTTCTTAACTGCCCCCTTAAAATTTCAGTTTAGATTTATTAGTTAATTGTGATATAGTTAAATTTATCAATTGAAATATTTTTTCCCTCGGCCTTTAATTATATTGGGACAAACAGTAGTGATTCTGTGAGTGAGGCATCTTCAGGTGTGAGGGGGAATGAGGGAGAGAACAACCGTATTAGGAAGAGTAGAATTGAACACAGTTAATGTCAAAAGGGGTAGGTTAGAGTTATAAAAGGTAGCCCAATGAGATAGGAATTTCAATATTTTGCCTCGGAGTCTTCTTCATGTGTGAGTGGGAGAATGAGGGAGAGCAGGGAAAGGGGTTGAAGGATATCAGAAAGAGAAGCGGTAAAGAGAGGTGAGAAAGAGTGTCCAAGGAGATAGGAATCTAGGAGATTAACTCCAAGGGAAGTGTGGAAAACAGAAGTACTGTAAGTGAATAGAGTTTTGAAGAAAAATCAATCAGATTTGAGAGCTGGGTGAAGGCATGGACCCAGTTTAATGATAATTATCACTTTTGTTTCTGTCATTTGTTTTTGCTTTTTCGACAGTGGCTTTCTTGCAATACAAGACCCGTCCTCATTTTGTTCTTCTTCAGAATTACTTTGTAGCAAATACAGTAGGTAACATTTTAAATCTTAAACCACAGGCTGTGCGATAGTGTTTTCCAATACTCTTGTTTCCATTTAAAACATAAACATTAAAATAATAAAGATACTTCATAAATCAGCGCCTGTCTACTTAATGTATTTAATGAATGTTACAAATGCTTTCATTGAACAGGTATATACAGCAACTGCAATTAACAAGTAGAGGTTTGCAGGTGTGAAGAAAGCTCTGAAGCAGAAACATTGTCTATTTTATCTTCTTTACTCTCAGTGGAGAATTAACCTCTGCTTTGCAGCTCACATCATGATGCAGCTTCCCACTCCAGCCTCTGCATATATTACAGTAATTAGGCTCTTTTCAATGTTTTCATTTCTGCTTTGCCTTCTTACACTTACAGTGTAATGTTCACTTTTCACTGCACCTAGCTTTGCGTTAATTATTCAATGTCAGGAATGGGGAAGATTTTTCAATGCACCTTTTGGAAAACAGGACACAAGCACACAAAATTTTTCTAAATTTTGCCAATCATCTTTTCCAAAGTGTTGGCTTGTTCTGGGGGCTGGCCTCCCTGTTAATTCACACTGGGCAGAAGGAATCTTCCTTCAGCAGATCTAACATTGTAAAAGAGATCAGATACCGTGCACGGACAATGGAGGAACGGAGCACACTGATGCTATCAGGTCTTTATTACACTTAACAAAACTTATTAAAAATTCATAAAGTATTCAAAATGTTCACAAAAAAAAAGAAGAAAAACCCTTGATGTGCAGCACAGACAACACTCTCATCATGGACAGCATTTTATGATGGTCATATAATGAATTATAGTATATAGTATGGCATGTAATATATAGTACTATACAATATGTAAAGCTGTATACTATGTAATATGGGGGCAGTGTAGGGCGATGGATGAGTCTCTGTTCTCATAACTTAGAGATTGTGGAATGTGGGTTTGAGCCTCTGCTGTAGACACTGCTGTTATACTGTACCTTGAGATACTTTTTTTCAGTAGTTGGCTAAGCACATTTAAAACCACTTACTGTATATGATTTAGAGTTCATAAAAACACTGCAAATTAAATGACATTGAATTATTTGAAACATGAACCAGAGGACACAAGATGAGACTGAACAATGGAAGTGAAACAGGAAGAACTTCTTTACACAAACATTGGTGGGTGACTGCAACAACCTACCTACTGTACTTGTTATTAAAGCCAAAACCCTGGTTTCTTTCAAGAAATGTCTGGTGGGAAACACTGGATCAGTTAGCAACTAAACACAAAACAGCCTAGAAAGGCCAAATGGCCAGCTCTCACTTATTTTGATTGTTCTTAATGAAGACTGTTAAGCATATCACTTTAGAAAATAAATCAACATTTGTATTTAACTTTATATACGTTTTTTTTAATTGTCCACAGCAATGTATGCTAAATAAACAAATGCACCATTAGAAAGAAATTCTGGGGGAACATTATGATTTTAAAAAAGGGAGATTTTAGGATAGGTTGACATCAGACAAGGTTTGAACGCCGCGATTTTAGCATGTATTTGCCTAGTCCTGAAAAACGTGATATTAATTTAAATCACTGACTTCCTACCCAATGCTAGAGAGGGATGGCAATAAGCAAGTCACTTTTCAGCCCAGATATTCCTGAAATCATAATCATTCCTGATGTAATTTCCTGAAACATACAGTATACAGAACATACCACTTTTTACAGCCCTTTTCAGGTGATTGAAAATTTGAAGAACATTTTCAAAACTGCTTATTGGAAGGCTTCAGAGATGCATTCTGGAATTGCACAGCTAAAACCTCATCTTTATCACGATAAAAAATTTCATATCAGTCGATATCGATAATTATCACGATAAATGTCAAATCATTATTTCTTTCAAGTTTAAAGGCAGATTTTTTCTCCTGAGTGAAAGTTGAAGAAACCAGACAATTGATTGGTAAATTAAACAACACTTTATTTTAAGAACACAACAAACACTTGCCAAACAGCAGAAACATTAAACAAATCTGAGGTAGAGAGTATCTAAGTCTTTTTTATGTCAAAATATGCATGAGTAAAATTTACAAAATAAATATCTTAATAGAAAATGCAGTGTGATAAACTATGCATAGAAGATGGCTCAGACAGACTACAAAGTTTAAAGTGCTCTATTTTATGTCTGATCGCAAAAAGCCAAAATATCTCCAAATTACCGAAGCTGAATGACCTTTTCTATCGACGATTTCATTGTCCTTCGAGCTGGTCGTTGGCAGCACTACATTTGCTTCAATGTTGCTCATTTCTCCACTCTAACTACAATCCTATCAGCCACCACCGTGTGGGTAAACACCATCACGTTAGCTGCCCGGTCTGCAACACGCATGCGCACTCGCGCATTATTTTTGCGCATGTGCGTATCATGCGCATAGCATAAACATATATATCAAACATTTATCGAACTTTTGTTAAAATTATATTGAGGAAAATGATATCGAGATAATTATCATTATCGAATTATCGCCCAGCACTAGTTAGGGGTAGCATTTTTATGCTTTGAAACTTTTTCTTTCAGAGACTTTTGGTTGCTTATATTGTATATTGCACTGTTCAGTAGTTCTGTTCCAAAACTTAGTCAGATGAAAAATTTTAAGAAAACCCCTTCTGCTGGGTAAATTCTCTTAATTTGTTAATTTAATATGCAATTAGAAATGTATCTGAAGTCAACATTTAATGGTTCTTTTTGTAACTCCAACACCACACTGGCCTGGCATGCAGTCTTACGTAAATATAATTTGTATCGTCTGAATGAACATCTGCCAAAAGAAGATACATTACTGAGGAAGATCCATTTCCAAGAGCTTTGTTCAATGCTTTTGTTTGTTTTAGACTCATAATTTTGTGTTTGAGGAACATTTTCCAATCTGATGACTGGAGGGTTTCACAGACACATTGCAGAACAGCACAGTTAAAACCCCATCTAGGGTTAGGGGGAGCATTCCCACACTACTTAGACATTTTGTAGACACTCAGTACTGGATTTGGGGTCCCACATGAACCTTAGGAAAAGTGGAAGTGGACTTTTGCCTGCTTATATTGTACAGAATATTACACCATTCAGTGGTTTTATTTCAAAACTAAGACAGATCAAATGTTTTAAGAAAATCTGTTCTGCTGGGTAAATTCTCTTAGTCATTAAACATGCAGCTAGATGTTTAAAGTCTACATTTAATTTCTGTTTGTAACTCAAACACATCCCTAGCACCTAGCATGCTCATGTACAGAAAATATGATTTTTACAGAATTTTTCAGCATATTGAAAATCTTCCTAAAAAAGATACTTTATTGAAGAAGCTCATTTCCAAGAGCTTATTTTGATGGTTTTGATTGTTTTAGACTCATATTTCTTGGTTTGAGGAATAATTTCAAATCTGATGACTGGAGGGTTTCAGAGACACATTGCAGAATTACACAGTTGAAAACCGCATCCAGGCTCCTTATATTTTATAAGTAGTTTGAAGAAAACTTGTTCTGCTGGGTAAATTCTCTTAATTTTGTCATTTACCATGCAACTAGCTGTTTACCTGAACTCAGCATTTAATGGTTCTTGTAATTGAAAACCTACACTTGCCTGAAATGTATAGTATGTATCTCATACATATATCATTTTTACAGCATTTGTCATCTGATTTAAAATGTATCTAAAATAGATACATTATTGAAGATGATCCATTTCCAACAACTTTTTTCAATGGTTTTGAAAAAGAACTTTTTTGAGGTTTGAGGAACATTTTCAAATCTGATGACTGATGACTGTTAAAACCCCTTCTTTATCTTTGCTATCCCTAACTTTATGGGTTAGGGATAGCATTCCCACACTACTTTGACATCTTTTTTTATGCTCTGTGCTGGATTATGGGGCCCAAATGAACTTTAGAACGACTGGTAATTTGTTAATCTCTGAAAAAAAATGTTTGGAGACATTTTACTGCTTATTTTGTATATTGCATATCTTCTACTGGGTAAATTCTCTTAATTTCGTCATTTCACTTCTAATTACAGTATATGCCATATTGTAAGTACACCTCTCCAGCCCCCCTAACGACCCTGAATTAGTTATAGCTGTTAGAAAATTGATGAGTGAATGGATAGGTAATAAGAATAAGATTTAAAATGCAAAATAAAGGAGAGTTCTGGCATTAGGAATTTGTCTTTTCGCATACCCCAGCTTGCTCTCCATGAGACACAAAGGCGGAGAGAGAGAAGCCTGGGGTCAGACCGCAGGGTCAGCCATTTATACGACACCCCTGGAGCAGCTGGGGTTAAGGGCCTTGCTCAGGAGCCCAGTGGAGTAGGATTCCTCTGCTGGCCACAGGATACGAACCAGCAACCTTCCAGCCACAGGTGCGGATCGTTAGCCACAGAGCCACCACTCCACCCATGGGATGGGATCAAGAGTGGGTGTGTACAGTACCCCACAATGCTGAGCGGAAAGAGTCCTAGAGTTTGTATTGCTTACACATTTAATCTTACTGTTCTTATCCATTCTCAAGGTTACGTGCCAGTTTTAATTCTTCTAGATGAGAAGTCAGTGAAACTGCAGTTCTTGGCACTCATGATTTTGTGAGCCTGTCAAACTCATTTAATTTTGTTTTACTTACTTGACACTTCAGATCAGGAACCAGTGTCCAATATGAGATACTGTACTTTCACACAAATCAAAATAGCTTAGGCAGCAGTCCTACCAGACTGACCATCTGGCTCTTGGCACGCAATTAAAAAATTCAGACAAGCCAGACATCTGATTCTTATCTCTATTGATCTTGTTCTCTATCTTTTTCTATACAGTATGTCTCAAAACGAAACTCCATATAGAAATAAAGTTTAAGCCTTATTGGCATGACGTGTTGAAAAAAAACTTTTATGCAAACTAAATGTTAAAGAATATTAGATGAGAGCATAACATGTTGCAACACTACAGAATAATTAAATATGGAACAATTTAAACATGACAGCACAGTCAAATACAACAAAGGTGCATTCATCCATTTTCTTACTGACTTTTTCACTATACCGTATGGTCACAGGGGAGATGGAGCCTATCATGGGAAGCAACGGGCACAAGGTACCCAGGACCCTGAAATATTTTGTGTTAACAGCTACAAATGACCTCAAGAAATCTCTTACATTCATCAAATGGAGAAAGTAGGTTGCACTAAATGATGTTACAGATTCCAGTTTTGAGATATAATGTCTTTGGTCATACAGTATTATATTAAGAAGAAACTTCATTTCATACAGCACCTTTAAATGTACTGTACTGTTACTTCGCAAAGTACTTTACAGGAAAAGTTAAAAAAAAAGCTAACAAGGATAGGAGATCGCAAAATTAGCAGAATTAAACACAGTAGTTCAGGTAGGTAGCTGTGTCAGCATGCATAGGCTGCAAAGGAACAAGTAATAATAGATTTATTCCATGCTGAAAAAAAGAAGAAAGAGAACACAATGTTTCGGCCGTGGAGCCTTCTTCAGGTGTGAATTAAATTCTGATGAATTAAACACAGATAATCAGAAGTGCAGCAGAAGATGCAGCAAGAAGACACAGACACCAATTAAAATCCTTTCAGAAGGAGAAGGTTTTTCAGTTCTGGATTTGAATGAGATCAGGGGACGTGACTCTCTCATACCCTAGGGGTTTAGAATTCCAGAGCACTGGGGCGTAGCAAGAGAAGGCCCTGTCATCCATAGAATGTAAATGAGATTTGGGGATAAACATGAGACCAGAACCAGATGAGCGTGGGGAGGTGGGGAGTAGGGAGGTAAGAGTGAAATAGGTACTGAAATGCCGAGCCTTGAAGAGCCCAGTAGAAGAGCATGAGCATTTTGAAGACGACACGAATCTTGACAGGACGCCAGTGCAAGGGCTCCAGGACAGGAGTAATATGATCACTCGCACAAGACCTGGTTAGGATTCTGGCTGCAGAATCTTGTGTGGTTTTAGATTGCTCAGTGAGTAAATGGAGTAAATGGCATTTCTAAAATAAGTCTGAATAATACTGATAGCTAAAAGCAGAAGAAAAATATAACACTCTAGCCATCCTGTGGTAAAAATGGCTAGATGAAACCAGAGTTTTACATTTTATTTATTAGCAGTATTATGCCATGAGATTTATATTTTCAAACTATGTTATTTTTGTAACAAAACTGTTTGAAAAATTGGATTTAAATATCCTTGTTTTTTAACCCAATTATTTTCAGTTTGTTTATGTGATTAGCATTTTATAGGATTTCTCCATTTGTTCTGTTTGATTTGTTAATTGCCTTTGCACTGATGGTTTTGAAGGCACTTTTGATTTGCTGCCAGTTCATTAAAATAAATATACTGTAGCAGTGTTAACAATAGAGAGGGTTTACAAAACAATTAGTGCATGTGGCACAAATTAACAGATTAAACAAAAATCAATTTCAGTAATAAAATGAAGTGACTATTAAACAAAGAAGAAAATGCTTAATTAAAACAACAAAGCTGACACATCACATTCACACAGGCTGTATTTAAAGAATATAATCATAGCAGCTTAATTACAAAACCTATAATGTCTGTCTATAGGGTTTAAATAATTTCCATTTTCTTCATTCTTCTCCAATTCTCAGTATTTTTTTATAATACTGTATAAAAATATATAATTTTATGTAGGAAGGGAGGTGTTGGTTAGAGCAGATTGTAAAAAAAACAATAATCGTGCACATGTATTTGTTCATTGGCCTTGCATTATTTGTTTTGGCCTGGCAAAAATTTGGAAAAAAACAATAGAAAGGTGATAGAACCTAGGGAAACAGGGTGTTATCACAAAGATAGCAGCTGAATAAAAAATATTTGAATGCATTCCTTTGATAAAACACCTTTTTAATAGTGAATCTAAGAGCCATGCTATGCAATGCAGCATAACACAGCAATAATGCCACAGCAGCCCGCATGAGTCTGCTCTTTACTTGTCCCCAGTTATCAAAACTTTCCAGCATCACAATGTCAGTACCTGGAGGATCCTGCAATTATCCCTCTGTCATGTCTGGGCAGAGTTATCCACAGCTGGTCCCTGATATTGCTCTCATGTTGCACAACCTCAAAGATTTGTCTCATCCCATCTTCTCCTTTCTCTCCTGCATTGGAGAAAGAACAAGGTTTGGATGTCCAAATCTCAGAGGTGGTGAAGGCAGTGATTATTGTGAAAAACTAAGGAGCACAGCGGACGTACAGTGGCACAGTGTTGAGCATTGCTGCCTTGCAGCACTGGTGCCTTGGGTTCAATTCCTAGAGTGCTATCTTCGTGAAGTTTGCACGTTCTCTCTGTGTTCACTTGGTTTTCCTCTGGATCCTCCAGTTTCTTTCCACCATCTAAAAAACATGCTGGTAGGTTAATTTGGTTCTGGAAAAATTGGCCCTGGTTTGAGTGTGTGTTGTTGGCCCTGTAATGGATTGGCATCCTGGCCAGGGAGCTTTGTACCTACAGTATTACTTTCTAGGATAGGCTCCAGTTCCCCACACTCTACAGAAGTTAGAAAATGGATTTCAGAGCTACCACTGGGAAATCAGAATCTCCTAAATGTGAAAGAGAATGGAGTTGCTGCTGAAACTTGGTATTTTCTTAATACCGAAAAATCTATGTCTCATAAGAGTTAAGTAGTTCTGCCAGTGATTTGTTACTGGTTTCACAGAAAGCAGGGGGAAGAAATCTAACTTGTTAAAACTACGGTTGCAAGAAAAAGTTTGTGAACCCTTTGGAATTACCTGGATTTCTGCATTAATTACTCATAAAAATGTGGTCTAATCTTCAACTAAGTCACAATAATAGACAAACACAATCTGCTTAAACTAATAACACACAAACAATTGTACTTCTTCTTGCCAGTACTGAACACGTTGTTTAAACATTCAGTCTAGGTTGGAAAATAATGTGAACCCTTGTATTTAGTAACTGGAACCAACGTTTCAGGCATAAACAACTCCTGCAGTTAAAGCATGTCATCTTACCTTCCATGAAAGCTGTCAAATGTATTTAGGACTCATTGTTTTCACATAAGAGTGGAGCTTGAAGTTTGAACCCAATAAATATTTCCAAGTTTTGGTCATTCTTATCACAATATGAAATAGTGCAATTTAGATTGTTGCAGGCAATACTTAATAGTATTCACCTCACTGCATTACTTGAACGATTGTTTTGATTTTGAATCGCCAAGGTATTTTCTTCTATCCATGTGGTTTGGAATATAGTTTGTCTTTCTTGTCTCAGCTTGCAGCAGTGATACCTGTGACCGACCACAAGGAAGAAAGAGGCAGACTCCCCTGGCTACACCCATCCCAATGACTCATTGAAATGTTTGCAGCTAATTGACAGAGTGGTACATCCCTCCTTGACAGCACAACGAGCCGACTGGGGCTCAGGAGTCCACTGGGGTCTCAGTGTCTCCAAGGGATCCTAGGCTGACTAATTCTACCCTTCTTTCGATGCCATTCAGTCACCAAATCCCTATCGCCGTAACAGACATAGCCCAGGTTTGATCTCATGATCACAGAGTCCAGCCAGCCCTCAGAAAAGCATCTTTACTGGCTGCGTTACTCAAGAGGCCCACCTATGAAGTCAGCTGGTGACGGGATACAGTCTTGAGCCTGTGACCACAGAGCTTAACCTACAATCAGACAAACACTTTTACCGTTTGAGTCACTCCCATCTTTTCAAGGTATTTGTCATACTTTTCTGTAATTCACCTACCTCTCCATTATATTGTTTTTATTTTTGCACTTCCCAGCATGTGAAGATTTTACAAGGATAATTTTCTTATCCTTAGCCCTTGTTAAAAAAAAAGTCCCTGTTTGCAAAATAATTTTGCAATATGAATGTGGAGATTGTTCTCAGACCGGTATACTGCAGGGAAGATGAAACAAAGCAGATTTTAGATTTTAAAGCACTGAAGAGAGCAGAATTTCTGGGACGTTCCCCATATCAATAAAAAAAATTGAAAGTAATTCTTCCCAGTTGCTGCTACTGCAGTTGAAATCCCAGAGGAGTGCCTTTAAATAGCAGAGGAAGAAATGCTGAGAGACATACAGTCATAGCTGCTCAGTTTCAATAGATCATGTTCTATCATTTTTGCTCTCAAGTGGGGGCTGATTTTGTTGTACTCACAGGTGGTGTGGTAAATTTAATTATTTAATGCTCATTCCCCTCCAAGTCAGATTCAGAAACCCATTCCCCCCACCACCACCACAGACAAGCTGCAGGTCACAGCTCTGTTATAAGAAGTCAAACATATCTTCTAGAAGTTTGACAGCACCCCCAGCAGACCAGTTCATGCACTGAAAAAGAAACGACTGCCTGACAGGCCCAAGTATTGTTCAGCTCAGCAAAATCACTGTGAGGATTTGACTGTAAAGCAAATAACGAAAAACAGAACAAAGAATGATTTTTCCTTTAGCGGCTACCTAGAAGTTTTTTTTTCTGTTTAAAACATCCATTAGAGAGCAGGAAACCCTTTAATTGCCTGCTGTGCAAATTGTACTCATCAATTAAAAGAACAAAGCAAACATTTTTTTCCCAAATTAACCCAATATTAAGCAACAAACAATTCTCTTAACAACACTTGATTCTTCTGATTGCAATTTTTTCTTGAAGCTTCCAATTGTCATTTATTTCCTTGTGCTGCACCACATTACAATGTATGGTACTTGGAATTCCATCAGGATTACCATGTTACTTTGTTTTATTAAATACTAAGAAAAACCACCACAAGAATCACTGATAGTGGTTTGTTTTCCTTTGCATCAGTCTTACTTAGGTGGTAATGGGGGACTGCTTTCTCATCCAGCTGACCGAATTCTAGACATTGAAAACAGATAGATGTGAGGTGAAGTGTTTGCAGAATTAACCAAGACTTTACTTGTTAACCCACTAATGCAGAACAAAATCAGGATTTAAATCATCGTGAAATAGGTTAGTTTTACCCTGATAATGAGGTGTTTTTGAAGTAGTAATTAGGGATGCACCGATATTGAATTTCTGGTCCGATAACAATAATACTACTTTTTTGCATTTTAAAACAGGTTCACACTGTAATCAGTTGATGTGTAATGAGGGTAAGAAAGCTAAAACTTTGTAAAGGTTAGCATACTCATCGGACTAAGGTCAGAAGTCCATATGTCTTTTGTGAAGCTAATGTCTCTGATCAAGCTTTGATCAGGTTGTGTGTGTGTATGGTGACATCATCATACAGAGCCAACAATGCAACATCAGACAAGTAGAGGTGGCTTGGGAGAGTATAATGGGGTTCCAAATGCTCAATTAGTTGATGGAATCCTCGATCCTCCACAATCGAAAAGGGTTGGTCATCAAGTGCCATAAACTCCATGATTTTGTCTGCGATTGCTTTAGCCTTTGGACTGTCCTTGGCCAATTCTCTACAAATTTCGATAGGCATCGCTGCACTTGCTACTGTTTTTGTGTTCTTGCCAATGCTAGCTGCCTCATATTCTTTAAATAAATCATTGGAGATGCTTTTTCAAATGACTAATTAGATTGGTGGTATTAAAACTCTTTACTTTGTTTCCTCCTCGCTGTACTTTGGATTAACATTTGTTGCAAATTGCAATTCCGTTGCCCTCTGCTGAAATGGTGAATAGGTTCCACTCCGCCAACATTTTCACTCTGCACCAACTGTACTGTACCCACTCGAGTGCGTCAGTGCGTGCACATAAAAACAATGTACTGTAGTTGCGCAAATAAAAATAGGGCGCCACATTATCGGTTGTAATTATTGGCTGTAATTCCAATATTGGAACGATAATAATAATTAAATAATACAGTATATCGGCCTCCCATACATTGTGCACCCCTAGTAGTCATCACGGTCATCAATTAAAATACATCATACAAATATATGGTCAAATGCCATACATTTGATGGCAGGCTGATTTGTCTTTCAGACAGCAATTTAAATCCTTCAGTCCCAATCAGACTCAATTATAAGTTAAATTTAACAACAGCATTTCAGACATACTGTACCCTGTATAATAACTGATAAACTAATCACTGTTACAGTAAATACAGTGTACATTCTTTGGTGTTAAAGTAAGTTCTATTTTTAGTACATGTTACTTGCACTGTGTTTTTTTTTACATTCTACTCATACCTAATTGCAAGAACAGTTACTCCATAATGACACTGTATAATGGAGTGTGTGGTCTTCAAAAGTAATGAATCCACTGTATGGGAAATCAGATCCCAGCAGTGGTTTGCATTTCAGACAAATAGTCTCCATCAGTTCTAAATCTCCTGCAATCTTTCATGCTGCAGGACTTTTGACCCTGTGTTGGTGTAGTATATCGAAAATAAAATGAAAGCGTGGGGAGAAAATGAACAACGGAAACTGCACAACACAGAGCTCAGCAATAGACATAATAAAGCATGGCATTACATTTTTAGAAAATAACTAAAATTATATTCCCCTTCTTAAGGTTAGGTTACCTGAATTGTTCATATGGAATTATGTTTCCAGCTAACAAGCATTTTGCTTTGATTACCGTGATCTATGAACAAGGTAACAGTGCTATAAAATACTCTTAAATACAGGCTAAAACATAGATCAAATGATTGGTTTGGAGCAAAAATGTGCACAGATTGAAATACATTTATGCAATGCAGCAGATACTCTATTGTTGTCCAAGTAATTTACAGAAGCAATAGAAAAAGGTAAATTAGATGCTTGAATTCTTCACAGTGCAAAATTCAATCAGGAGCTACAGTACAGTACAGTAAGTAGTAATTTTATGATGCCCTAGTTAGGCTACATCTCTATGCTGCAAGGCATTATGGTGCAAGAAAAACCTGTATTTTATATGAAAATAGTAAGTTCAAGGGGCTTGAATATCTAGTTCTTAGAATTTTGGAGGGTTTTTGTGCACTAAATTCTTTGTTTTGTTTATTTTTTACTCCTAAACAGTTTGAAATCACCCACTGTTTCTTTGCATCTTGTCTCACAGCAAAGGCTCCTGCTCTGCATGGAGAAAAGTCAGACAGGCTCCGCTGACTGACAGACCAATCAGAACCGTTCATCCTTTGACATACTGAGAGTTCCATAGCACCCTACAGGAGGGTCAGCACTGATTGGCAGAGCAACTGTCACTGACATCACTGAAAGACTTCAGGTGCACAGGAAGTTGGGAGACAAGAGAGGCTTTATGGCAGTGTCTATCCTTAACTTTCTGTGAGAAAGCGTCATGTAGGCTTTTTTGTTAGCAAGAAATGAGCACACGTACCCTGATATCAGACAGCATGACTTCCAAGAAACACAGGAAGTTGCAAGACTCTCTTTTTCACAGTAGAAGAGAAGCCTGGATGACTTATTCCAATACACCACCTCCAGTGGTGTCCTGTCAATTTTGCACAGTAACTTGGAAAATCCCAGACACAGCTGGTCAGTGAAATTTCCCAAGACGTGAACCCAAGACGTGTGGACCGTAGGACTAAAGACGCTGGTTGTACATTTTGTCTTACTCATGAGCTTCTTCCCCCAATTCAGTGCATATTTTTTCTCCTCCGCAAGAGAATCATTTCCATGTAATTCATACAATACAGAATCTGTACGGGTTTCTGATAAGACAACATGTGCAAGGAAAGGGTTTCACATGTTAATTCGGAATTGGTCGGTTTATTTATTAATTCAATTTATTCTGGTTTTTATCGAGAAATTTTCAAAATACAAGTTCAAGTTGCTGTACATTACACGTTGATATCTTGGGTTAGACGAGCAGACTGGCTTTGTTTGGATTCTTTCCCACAGGTGACCTGATGAAAGTACTAATGAGAGTTTTGCCGAGTTAAGCAGAGCTATATCATCTGGGCACTTCCAGATAATCAACACCGGAAGGAGCCGCAAATCATCCCTCACATCTGAGAAACTATACACTCGGCTACAACCTGCTCGCAAATGATTACTACATTGTTTGAATAAAAGTATCTCTGTTAGCAACTGTAAAAGCACAGAAGACAACTAATACCTCTCTGTCTTTTTCTTGCAGCTAATTTCTTTCACTCCTCTCCTACGTTCCAGGTCCCAGCCTCCCGGGCTATTCTGGCAGACTTTTTGATACTGTATGCGACCCTTGTTCCTGGAGCCTGGCTACTAGTAATCCAGACCGAGCCTGTGGGAAATCCAATACCCCAGTTCCTGGCCCTGCTCTACGCCCAAGTGCAGTGAGCCGGCCACTTCCCCTTGACTGTGACACTCTTGTGTCACTCTTGCTCTTGTGTCCATAACATCTTTAACACTTGTTCATGGAGGTTGTATTACTATTAATATTATTATTATTGAATATTTAATTAAAAATCCTGTTTAAGAGCCCCTTCAATCTACATTATAAAAAACTTTTTTCTTATTTTTGTCTACTTACATTCATTATTCTAAGTTATCAACCTACAAAGAGTTTATGTTTTAATGTAATTTTTTCAAAGCCAGGACAAAAACTACACGTCAAAAGGGCACAATTTAGTAGCTCAAATCCACTGCAGGATTATTTCAAATTTTGTCTAAAAGGAAACCGTTGGTTTTTAAGCCGCAATTTCTGTATGTGAAAGCACCGCATTCACAAATCCCCAAGGATATCAGAAAACAACAAGCAGAAACATACAGCTTAGTGAGCAAAGTCTTTCACTGCAACGTCTAGCGTACAACCTTACCAGTGTTCACAGAAACCATATCCTGTACTTCAAAGCAGACAGCACAAAGACAGTATGCTTTCTCAGGCACCATCTCTCTGTCCAGTGCAACTGATCACATTTCAGTCATTCAGGTGTTACAGACATGACCAAACACTCAAATAAAACAGATGAACTCAAAATGCATGAATTCATCACTGTTTACGCATTATCAATTATATATGCTTAATGTTAAAAAAAGACATGATGAACCCAATGTGGACAAAAACAGCAATGCTCACATGTAAATCAGACACCATGGCATAAAACCATTAACATAGAACTGTGAGATTCCATCTGAACCTATTTGGTCTAATTCACTCATTAAAAGCAGGAAACGAGCAAGGAAAATGGACTTTCAGCATTTCCATATCAGAATCTGGTAGAAATAATATTCATCATCATGATCGTCAGTCTTATGTCTTTAAATTAGAAAAGCAACAAGGATTTTAGAAGACAGCTAGTGAAAAAACAAAACCTTGCCTTATCCAAAAATAAACACCTAACCTCTAATGGCTCAGATTCCATTCTGTGAAAGGTTGATTTGCATCGTGCTGTAATCCAATTTCAATGTGAAAACTGAACAATAATTAAGGCTGGATTTCTTGCTTCAGTTTTTTAGTCCCAACTGTTCTGAAAATCCTGCAGTTTAGGAAAGGATTAGACAATACAGAAGCAGTCATTACATGTACTGTTAGACTGCATATATTAGCATAAATATCATCTTAATTTAACAGCGTATTTTATTCAGTGGCTGTATTTTGGATATGCCCCTTCCATTGTACTAATGATAATAAAGGAGTTCTCTGTGGCTGCTCGACCCCTGACTTTGACATATAGCTTCATTCTCTTGGATATCTCTCACAGTAGGATGATCTGGTGAATGGAGCCAGTGCACCACTCTACTGTGCTTACAGACCCTTGCAATGCTTCCGACACCTTCATTTAGCATCATACGTCTCACCTAGTCTGGAAACGGTATTTCTCCTTATTACATGCGAGATATCGGAGTTCAGATGGATTTTCAGAGTACAAAGCATGGCTGTTTTGCCACCGGCATTGTTGTTACTTGAGTTGCCTTCTCAATTCCAACCCAAACTCAACAATCTTCCAATTGTGGGCAAAAGGAATATCAAAAATGTGCTACAAGGGGACTTCCCTCAGTTACACAAAAATATGCAACACGTGGTTACACAAAGGCAAATACACTTCACACCCGAAGAAGGCTCTGCAGCCGAAATGTTGTTTCTTTTCTTCACAATGGAATGGAATTGTGTGCAGACTCCTGTGCTTGCTTCAGGCAATTCACAGAAAGCATTTTTCGGTTTAATTGACCTGAAGAAGCAGCTACATTTGGGATGGAATTAAAGCACATATGCTTTATTCTTGAGAAGGAAGCATAAATAACTGTGCAGTTACATGGTAATGATCGTAAACTATCATGTAAACTTATCAATTTTATGTGGAAGCAAAAGAAAGTCCAACGTGTTGGCGATGAAAATGTAGCTAATAATTTCTAAACACACACATAACAGGATGGATGTTAGGGGTTGGTCCAGGAGGCTCTAAGAAGAATGTTACAAGTAAATCAACTTGGTTTCCCTTTTTCATCTGAGTTACAATGCAGCACTTTCTGCCTCCTTGAACAGACAGAACATCTGGGCACTTGGCTCACCTTACACATAAGAGGACCTTTACATATTTTATACATGGCATATTATATATTTACCTTACATCTGCTTTTGAAATACCTTTTTTTCATTCTTTCTAAAATAACAACAGGTGATTAATGATCTTTGATACGATCTATTGATGTATTAATACCCTGGCTTCTTTTCAAGAAACAGCTCTATGTGATCCATGGATCGATTACCTACTATCCAATGGGTTAGAAGGATTGAATGGCCTCTTCTCACGTGTAACCTTTCTTACGATCTGTTATGTTCACCCCAGTGTTCTGGAAAAATTCTACTCTGGGCTGTCTGGCCTTTCGAAAAAATTCCCCTTTCATTGGGAGAAGAAGGTTCTCATCTGAGAACTGCTCATCTGCTGTGCAGTGGGGGTGCTTGTGTAGAACGACTGCTGGTGCTGGAGGGGGCGGTGTGTCTCCCAGGTGGGGCAGCACTTCTGTGATGAATGATGCGGTTCTCTTCATCTTGATGCTTTGATTCCTTTGGGATGAAAAGGTCTGTGTAAAGGCACAGAATTTTATAATTACTATTGTGACATATGTTAAGAAGGTTAGCTCCTTGTATTAAAGAGCTATTTAATGAGACTGTTTGTCATCTCAAGGGATTGCACTTGAGTGGACATGCACTGCAACATCCTCGTTAACAGTGGGTCTAGTAACACTGGCACCTAGACTTGCTAGAAACCTGCTTTGTTTCCTCTGTATACACCACTGTGCGTGTGGGTCTGAACATTTATAGCCACAGTAGACAAGTACCTCCTGCTGGGCTTGACCAATGTGATGCCTGTTAAAACAGAGGCTACAGTGTGCGCAGACCTTTAGAGTGCAGACCTCCATTACAGATAGCTACACAGCACAGACTATGATTTATTTTCATTTGTTTTAGATGTGGAAAAACAGAGAGATGATTTGCTAAGGTCTACATTTCTAATTTCCTGCAATAATTATATGCAAAAGGGGCATCAATTTGGAAAATTTAGAAATTCACTCTTCGATTAAACCCCAGGCTGGACATCTTGGTTACCTACTGTATGTGTAAATATTTTAGGTTATGAAATAAAGTTGTAAATGGGCCTTAGCCCCTCTGAATGTTCATCATGGAATCACTAAAATGTGTTTATAGGTTCTAAACACTATGTTCCCCCAAACACACACGCTTATTAAATTGGCAAGAAAATGAACAGAAAAAGAACAACAAAAACGGAATCAAACAAACCAAACTTTTATAACCCTGTCCATTTGAAAAGTTTCAGTCATTTCCTTACTGCAGTAATCTTAGAAGTAAATATTTTCTTTCTCCATTAGGTGTGCCACAGAAACAGTATGTAATATCCAATTTAATTTTAGTGCGATTAGTGATATTTCAAGAGAAGGAAAGGATAATATAAATGCGTTTTAGTTTTTCGTAGTCAGCTGTTTTTATAAATTAATGGCTGCTGAATCCTAACCAGATAGAGGAAATGGTGAAATTATCGAATACTGTAGCTGATGAAATCAGTTCTGCCAAGAAATGTAAATGTTTCTTTCAAGCATCCTCTGTGACAATTACATTACAAAACTGTAAAATTGCACTTAATCTTAAAGTTATCCTGCATAAATGTGTAAATAATAAATTCTTCAAAGTCTGCTTTTACTCACATTGACATCCTAAGGTTGCAACCATTAGCCTGATGTAATGATTGCGCATCTAACCAAAAATGTATTCTTCTTTGGTAGCAAATGTGGCAGACTCCATTATCCACTTAAGCAAACTTAACATTAAACCTTTTTTACTTACAGAAAAAAAAATATTTTGACATTCAATCAGCCGTGCGATGGTTGCTGTAAAAAAAAAATCGATGTGTGGCTTCTCATTGCGAGTGTTATTTACCTTTTAATTCCAGTACGAGGTCCCTCTTGTCCGCCCCAGGCTGTTACAGAACAGTTAGAGCCTATGGCAATCATTGTCATTCCATTCCTTAAGGAGGTATCTTTCATTTGAATGGCTTTCGTATTTATGTCAAGGATTTCATATTTCTTTCACGGATCATTTGTTTCATCTGGCCTTGTCACTCACTGGTGTAGTGGTTTCCAACCCTGGTACTGCAGGGACACTGAGTCTTCTGGTTTCTGCTACAGCCAGCTGGCTTCTTAATCACAGCTTAATAGATTTTGGTTTTCGTTTTAGGGGCATATTTGTAAACTTTCAGCTCTTAAAAGGTCAAATGGGATTTGTAATTGCTATCAGCCTTCATTCTGATGTGCTGTCTGAAATATAACCAGTTGAACCGCTGCAGTAAAAAGCCTTATTGTAGCTTTGTCTGATTCAGTGTCACTACCACTGGAGATGTGTCTAATATAGTATCACTTCCACTATGAGTGGGCCTAATACAGTGTTACCTCTAAAGTGGGTGTGTCCAAAACTGTGTCATTCTCTCTGTGGTGTGTCTAATACAGTCTCAAACCCACTGTGGGTGGGTCTATTTCAGTCTCACTCCCACTGTGGGTTTATCTAATACAGTATCACTCCAACCTGTATCTGTTCATCATCAAATGATCAATTAGTAAGAGTTGTTTAATCAGAAAGAACACAAAGCAAGTTGTGTGCTGAAGGTGTTGGGAAAAGCACTCAGGACCGACTGAACAAAAAGGTTAAATAAATCTTTTAACACATTTATTTACAGGTCAATTAAGTCACCAGCAGCTATATCACCCTACAACTTACAACTGGAAACCCACTGACACTCAGCAGGTGTGAGCCTGGCCAGTACATGGAAAAGCTAAGGTTGTTGCTGGAAGAGGTGTTTGTTGGGAACACTATTCCATAAAAAAGGTTCCGCCTTTCGGATGAGACTATAAACCGAGGTGCTGACTCTATGTGGTCATTAAAAATCCCAGGGTGTTTCCCGAAAAATGTAAGGATGTTAATTCTGGTGTCCTGGCCAAATTTCCCATTGGCCTTTATTAATCATTGCCTAATAATCCCTATGCATGAACTGGCTTTGTTACTCTCCACTGATAGCCGATAGCTGATAGCCCAAAAACCCACTGATAGTTGGGGTTTTCCTCCCCACCAGTAGCTGATGTATGCTGAGCTACTGGTGCACTTTGGCTGCCTTTGCAAGTGCTTTAAGTGGAGTGTCAAGAAAAGTATAATATAAGTGTAAGGAAATCTAAGTGTATTAATTAATTAGCAATTAGCACTAGATTTAGAGCTCAGCCTGAATGAAAACCAGCAGACATAGTGTTCCTCCAGGACCAGGGCTGTTAATCAGTATTGTATTGCACCAGTATGTTAACATCCACTCCCGCAAACAAGAGCTACTGAATGCTTTGCTTAATGAAACTAATGTATAGTCATTATATCGAGCTGATGCAAATACAGACACAGATGCAGGCCTTGCCTAAAACAATAACTTTGACCCTCTAGCAAATCAAAAACTATAGCTACTGTATAATTGGAGTATAGTACTTTAATCAAGGCATAGGTCAAGGATGTTCAGCGGGGATATCAACTCATAATACCTCATTTATGAAACCAGAGACTTACCCCAGATACTATGGCTTGCCTCCAGCAAGGTTATAGGGGGTATACAAATTTCTGTTGTGGAGCATACCTTTGGGAACCTTAATTGTTCCATTTGGAATTGAAAATATGTGCTTTCACACACCTGCCCAGTACCTATATTAACAGCCCTCTCTAAGAAAGATATATTTTTTCATCGTACATGTACCTTATGTTTCTTATTTGCCAATGGGATCATGATGTGTTAAATGTATTGTGTATTGTGTTTTTTGTTACCTGCCGGCAAAGTACATTTACTATCTGGGACAATAAAGGAAGTAAGTAAGACTACAGTGTCAGCTAGTTAGGGACCTGTTAACAAGCCCTTCTCTTTATTAGAGAGCAGTGCTTGGCTGTAAGCTAAGCAGAAATGCTTAAGGTGAAAGATTTAAAAAGGACTTAGGTTGGCCTATTTCTGTGAGAATCATAATACATACGGGATATTGTCTGAACCAATGTTTAGTTCTAGACTTGTAAGAAACCCTATGTGTCTTAGGTTTTTTTATTTAAATAAACTTCTTTTTAAAAGGAAATACTGAGCTTCAGTGGTTTCATTTCAAGCTTATCACCGTGTGCATGTTTCAGGTTTGAGATTCCACAGCAGACATAAGCAGGCATCAAAAACTGAGAAGCATTCTCAGATAGTTCCAACAAGCACGTGACCATTTCCTCTGGAGAAATCAGTACAATCATAATGCTTAGGATGCTCATTCCACTTCTAGATATATCTGGAACTTCTTATTACAATAGGAGGGGTCTAGACTTTATCTAGAGTGCTTCTTTGTCTTAATTAAAGTGAATAAATATCAAAATTAAGTATGGCCATCAACCGTATCACTTTGCAAATCACATCTGGCAACCCACTGAAGCAAAGCAAGTGTGAGCCTGGCCAGTACTTGTATGGGGGTCCTCCTGGGAAAAACCAAAGTTGTTGCTGGAAGAGGTATTAGAGGGGCCAGCAGGGGGCGCTCACCCTGCGGTCTGTGTGGGTCCTAATGCCCCAGAATAGTGACAGGGACACTATACTGTAAAAAGGTATCGTCCTTAGTACGAGATGTAAAACCGAGGTGCTGACTCTCTGTGGTCATTTAAAATCCCAGGGCGTGTCTTGAAGAATAGATATTACTCAAATTTGTGTCAAATTTTCCCTAGGCCTTTACCAATCATGGCTTCGTGACTCCTCACTGATAGCTGGTGTGTGGTGAACACACTGGCGTACTTCGGCTGCCATCACATCATCCAGGTGAGGCTACACATTGCTGGTGGTGGAAGGGAGTCCCCATTACCTCTAAAGCTCTCTGAGTGGAGTGTCCAGAAAAGCACTACATAAGCACTGCCAGGGTATCAGAGGACCTAGAGCCACTCTGTCTTGCCGGTGTGACTCATGCTGCCATGAGAGGTGACTAAGTACTTATCCTTTAGTATTAGTCAGGCCTAATGTCTCCTGGCCAGTGGCACATTGACAGGGATCTTGAGGTCCTGGGAAATGCATTTCTCCAAAGCCTTCACTGTAATGATTTCTGTCTGTGCAGGGAGAAAGTCACCCAGGTTATAATTGTCGCCGGAATTTACTTGATGGCATGACTGGCCTTTGTCACTTTCTCCCTGTCTGCCTGCCATTAGGCGTGATGTTGACTGAAAGGGGTGAAGATTTAAGAAATTTCAAGCAGCAACAGAAGAGTCATCTGTCAATTTTCACATACAAAGCAGTGGTGGAAAATGAGTGCACTCTGGCACCCAGAGGCATCTTTCTCTTGAGCAATTTGCTTCGAAGACAGAACCCTACATACGGTGCCCAGTTCTTGAATTTCAGAACGCTCTTTAGCCCTTTTATTACTTTTATGCTTTCTTACATCAACAATATGGAAGAACTCTCTAAACCATGCTTGAATTGGAAAAATATACTACATTAGAGATGCTGTTTAATAAATGGGTTGTATGTTGTTGTGAAATACATAGGCTAGCTTGTGCAAAACATGTTTTCAGGAAAGCTCTTTTTTGAGCAGTATCTAAGGAAAAGTGCATTTATAATAAATAATGTCAAGAGGAAATGAGATGCTATCTTTGAAAGACTTTCTATTTATTAGCCTGAGATCTGTAACCGCACTACGTGATGTGAGTGCAAACTCCAGAAGGAAAATGCACATTAGTTTATGTTCATTCATCGACATTTGGAAACACTGATGCTGATCCTCTGAAAGGCCGCTGTTGCTTTGTGTCAGCTTGAGAATCCAAATATCTGTCATTTGGTTCAAAGAACACTGCAGCACAATAACAAGGGAAACAGTGAACAAAAAATATTTACTGTAAAGTTTCACAAACTCCCACAGAATATTTTTTCTAAATCTTACATCAAATTAACTTTAAAAAGTGGTCAATCTGATCTTGAAAATGTAGACTTTACACAGCATTGATTTTCTAGTGCTGTGCTTACAGACTTAAAAGATCATTTTGTACTGGAATATACTGTACTGCATATGCTGCGACAAAAATAATCGGTGCATTAAAAATATAAGATTGAGTTATGCATGGTCCCTTCATTTTGGTATATACACGCACATTGTACGATGAACCTTATATTTCTTGTGAAAGCTTGGGATAGAGAAAAGCATTGATCTGTGAATTGTCAAATATCATGATTTTTCACATAAAAGATATCGACTGAGCTGACTCATCAAAAAATAAGTCGTAAATCCACAGTACTTAAGACAGCATGTTGAACAACCAAGTAAGACTCTTACCTATACTGAATGCTGACTAGATTATTCAATTATTCAGCCTTAGCACATTTTTTAGGACGTTTGAGGCTGGACAGTCACAATAAACCACTGCAAACTGCTGAGGACTTCACAGACATTTGGAAAGCACTTCTGACAGCAGAAACATTAATGAATTGGTAAGGTAAGGATGTCAATGTACCATGCACAGGCCACAGTGGATAGTGGTGTTTTAGTGATGATCTGGGGAAACATAATATTCTCTCAAAGAACACAGCTATTGACCACTGATGGCAGTGTGACAAACCCAGGGAGAAGGTACAAGAGCTGGATCCAAAAGTTAGATAATATGGGGTCACAGAGGAGACGGAGCCTATCCCAGCAAGCAATGAATGCAAGGCAGGATTCACCCTGGACAAAATGCCAGTCTGTCACAGCAACGACACAGACACAAAAGTACACACTCGCATCGGGGGATTTAACCTTAAGCCAATTAACCTACCAGTATGACTTTGGACTTAGGGAGGTAACTGGAGGACTTAGAGGAAACCGATGTGAGCTCATGAAAAACATACAAGCTCCACATATTTAGCACCCCAGGAATTGAACACAGGGCCCCAGGCTCTGTGAGGCGGCAATGCTAATCACCGCTCCAACATGTTGCTCATAAACATCAATCAGGTCAGGTGACAGCCGACAGCAGGTCGCTGTCCATTGCTCTCTGAGAAAAGATGGTTCAGACAAGCCGCCTCGTTTCCCCCTACCTCCCCCTAAACAAACATTATAGAATCTAATACAATTGCAAGAGCTTTTATCAATGCTTTTGATGGTTTCACATCCAAACTGTTTGGTTGGGGGAACATGTGAAAATCTGATGCTTCTCATAACCAGGGACTGTGAAGCTTGTTAAGATTGATGGGAACATTGATGGAGAAGAGTACTAGAAAATCTTTGAGGAAAACCTGCTCCAGACATTAAACTGGGACACTCATTTTTCAGCAGGTTAGTAATCCAAGGACAAGGCCAGGACACCTCTAAATTGGAGTGGATAAAAAATAAGGAGAATGTCCTTGAGTGGCCCAGTCAAAGTCCTAACTTGAATCCTATTGAGCAACTGTAGAACGGCATAAAAACCACTTCAAATCCCTTAAGAGATGTTGTGTAAATCTGACAAGAAAAATGGGTATAAATTATACAAATTGCCAATGGTGCTTCCTATAAATATTGATTCCACAGGTCTATACAGTATATTATCTGTATGCAATCAACAAATTTCAATTTAATGTTTTTAGATTTTCCCAATATTTGACGAAACATATTTACCAATAGAGGTCTTCAGTGTGAATATTCAGGATTTAATAAAACATTAAGTTGAAAAAAATGTGAATACATGATCTTGTAAATTGACAAAATGTGATGCCATATGATGTGACTGAATATTTTTTCAAGGTTTTGTATCTGCATTCACATTGCATCACACAATTAAAATAGATATTACATCATATTCAATTAAAATAGTTTGGATCTTTCACATTTTCAAAATACAGAAATCACATTTGAAATCTGCCTTCATGCATTTCTTACTGTGCTGTACATGCATTTTGAAAAATAAGAATGAATGCCATTTTAGAAAGCACACAAATGCATCCTTTGTCTAAATGATTAAATGCATTGATATATATTATTGATATACAGAATGATATGCTGTATATCAATCTTTAATATGTACTGTACGTCCACTAATTGTTAAAGTATTGGGATGTCTGTTCATTCTTCTTATTTTTTTAAATGGACAAATAGTATACTGTAGGTTCTGCAAGTCATGGAGACATCTTTAAAAGTCTAGACTAGATTTCTATACGAAACCAAGGGAACTGCCACAGCTATTCTAATGACTAGAATTCCTTTCCATGTTTTTTTTCAGTAGTATCTGCACATGACATAGAGAATGACATCTAGTATAAAGAGCACAAATCCCTTTCTTTTGCTACCTAATCACCTTCATTGTTCGATCCTCCAAGGGTAGCTCACAGTGTGATCTTTCTTTACCCAAAGCCCGTACATAATCTCCTAAATGTCATTAGGTTTCCTTCCCCGACAAGAACAGGAAAGGTATTTCTGCACTCCATGTACACATATCTTCAAAAAACACGCCATAACGCTGTTGGGCTGAAGTGCAAAGACTATTTTCCCCTCCAGTCATGCCTTTTAATTTCATGTGTTTAACCTGCTACTACTCTCACAAAAAAACACAACAGTATTCTATTGATTGCCCGTGTGCTTTTTTCTCAGTTCTCAGCACTTTTAAATCCCTGCAATGCTCACATCAATGCACAGGATGCTTGCCTCTGAGACCTGAATCAGCTTGAGAGAGTACCATTTTTCCATCCTTGAGAGCTGAATGAAACAAAAAAGCACATGGGCAGAGTTTGAGGTGTCAACATTTATTATTAAAAAGTGCTGCTCTCCAGAGAACAATGTTTGTTGGATATTTCCAGAATTTGGTAATCACTGATTTTTTTGTTGATGAACATTTACATAAAAAATATGGCAGTGGGCATCCCACAGTAAAAGACTGGTTTTAGCATTATGGGGGAATTTTAGGTGTGGATCCCCTATAATGTAGGTGTTCTAGTGATTCCACATGACACTAGTGTTAGTGGCCTGGAACTGGGGACGAAACCAGTGTGCTCACACGGAGATAGAGAGACAGACATGATCAATCGTAATAGAATGTTAATACTAGGTCTTGCCATTTCACAGCACTAAAAAAAGCAGAACCATAATTTATGTGGTTACAGAGAATATGGTTAGTATTTTGCATATTAAATCTCAAAGTTAGCAGCAGCTGACAATGGTTTTACCTTTTTAGGGTTATTATTTTAACCTCTATTATTGTAGCATGATAAAGCTAACGTTGACCAGTGACATGGATGCAAGACTGTGAGGGTCTATCCCCAAACCTGAATAGACAACCCCACTCTATGAATCTTTACACTTAGAACCAGCTTCCAAAAAGGGGAAGTCAGTCCCCAAATAACCTTGTGAAAACGCAGATTCACCCATTTCTAGAGGCTCTCTACGCCACCCTCTATGTGTTTTGTAACAGTTTCACATACTTTGCTCTATCTCTGTTCCCATCAGTCTTGATAAGCCTCCCAGTTCCTACTAATGAAAAGCAGAACTAGAACACACTGTTGCCACTACCATGCTTGACAGTAGGGATGGTTTTGGGTTTGGGTTTCTGTCAGATGTTAACATATTGCATTTAGACCAAAAGGTTCCAATTTTGACTTGTACGACAACAAAAATGTTGCCACATCCTGAGGTATCACATACTCTACAAACCAATGCGTGCCTTCAGATGCCCTTTTTACAGTTCCATATAGTCACCTTTTGTGGAGTGACTGGGATATTGTTGAGTCCTGGACATTTTCGACCATCTCTGTTACTGAATAATGTTCTTTCAAAGCTGCTGTTGGCCTCACAGTGGCAGCCCTCTCCATTTTCCTCCTTGCACAGCTGCTCAGTGTGGAGAATGGAGTGTGCAAAGGCTGATCTTGACAGTGGGTGATATGATGCACCTTTTTTGATTATTGTGAGGGCTATGTTCACTGAGAGATGCAGAGACAATATTGCTTTGTACTCTTCTCCCGATGACTTGATGTTATCCCTGATTTGACTTGAAATTCACTCCCTGACCAATGAATTTCACATAGACTTAAATAAAAGTTGATTTATGTACAGAGATCATAGCAAACTAAGATTACTATGAAATCATGAGAACCACAATTATTGCACTCGCCTAAGTGAGTGTTTTTCCCCCGCACTATCAAACTGTTAAATTCCCAGCCTCTCTCACTCTCACTCTCACCTATGATGTGAACCTCACAGTGCCTTCTTCCTTTCTTTCTTACCAAAAACCCAAACACACATTGAAAATCTACCTCTACCATACATGTCAAAAGCTCACTCCCCATAATTTCTATCCCTTTATTTTATTCTGTTGATGCATATTTTTGCACATAACCTGTTACCTTTTTGTTGTTTTGCACATTGCCTGTTGTTGTTTTTTGCACACTGCCTGTTGTCTCTGTCTTTCTTTTGCTACACAATTGTATTGTTGTTGTTTTTTTTCTCTCTTTGTACTACTTATGTCCGAGAGCTAGCTAAATAGCATTTCATTATACACAATACCATATACTGTATATGAGTGTAATGACAATAAACTTGAACTTGAACTTGAAGTGAGTGAAAATACATTAATTGTATGCATCTAAATTAATCTAGGTTTGCTACAGCAAAGGGCTTAGATACTTATGCAATCGTGAATTCTGTATTTTTATTTCATATTAATTACCTGTGTACCTATTTTGCTTTTGCTTTAAATGTATGTGTTTGTATCTAATAAATATTAATTGCTACTTCAAAGAATCATTACTGCAAGCTTTAAAACAATATAATGTGACAACTGGAAGGGTCTACGTACACAGTATAGACAGTAATAATGACTTTTTTGATTTATGTACTGTATGGTCTACATTTCAGCTGACCCGTCTTTGAAATGTCTAATGTCGTCCGCTATATGATACTGTATTAGGTAACAAAAAGTTTCTTAACATCAAAAAAATAGTTCTGGGTTGCTTAATCACAAGCCTCAGTTAAACCACATACTATACAAATGTCTGTAGGAGTTACACTGTTTAAATCCTGACACATCTTCCCAAAGAGCTTCCTTGGGGCTTTGACTCGCATGAGTTTTGCCATGTAGTATCTCAACTTATCATTCTCTTCATATTTTGTTTTTGCTTTCACTGCCTGCCTTAAGCTTTCCGCTTTGTGGTGCAGCCAACAGTTTATTCATGAGCTTGCTTTATGTTTTCTAATGTAGATTTTTAAAATTGACTGTGCTGATAATTTTTTAAAATAAAATCTGTTTTCTCTATTGGGACATAATTCCTGCAGCTTCCTGGAAGAATTTTGACATTAAAAAAAAGATGGACTTGAAATGAAAACTTGAAACGAACAATCCTTCAATCAACATCTCTTTGGGACAGTTCCACATTCAAGATAAGACACCTTTACCTATTCTACGAAGAATAGGAATATTCCAAATACCAGGTACTGCTGCTGCTGCTGCTGCTTTGGAGTGCGCTCAGCATATTAATGCCTGACGGCCTTAAAACAGGATTTGTTTAATTATACACCAGGTTTATTGGAATGAAAACAAAATATTCGTAAATGTGCAAAATGTGTTACTTTATTTCTTAAACAGCCATCCACTTCATAACAAAATCAATGGTAGCAAGGCTGTTTCTTTTCCGTGTTCTGTGGAGTTCCTGTTTCATTTCAGCACTGGTGACAGTATATTTCACAAATCCTCTCAATCAATCTCTGAATCCTCCCTTGTCTGAAGGCAGCACAAACTCCACTGTTTAAGCTAACAATCTTTCTCCTTCCACTTAAAGGCCAGAAATAGCTCAGATAAATGCCTCATCTGGTCTCATAGCTGGACAGGAGAGATGTGCAGGTACGCTCCCCCCCAAAATAAATGCAGTACATTATTATGACAATGACTGCATACATGAGAGTAATGGTTAGCTCTTACAATCCCACTGTAAAGGACAGCTTGACGAGATTTTGCCTGCACTCAGAGCACTATGTAAGAGACAGCTTTGTTTCTATTTTTGGAATGCCAGGGCCAAGCATATTCATTGCAATCCGCAATTCTGTACATCACAAAATGTAAAAGAAAACTCCACCCATCCTTTTTTATAACCACTTTCTCAAATCTAAGTCTATCCCAGCAAGCAACGGGTGCAGGGCAGGGTACACCTTGGACAGGACACCCGTCCATCACAGGGCACACACGCACGCACGCACGCACGCACGCACGCACGCACGCACGCACGCACGCACGCACGCACGCACGCACGCACGCACGCACGCACGGGACAATTTACCCAGAAGCCAATCTACCTACCCGAATAACTTCAGATAGTGGGAGCAGAAACGCTGTGCGTGTAACTTCTGGAAGCAGGAACAGTTCTCAGCTACTATTGCATCCTGCTGGGGCTAGCACCGACTGTCTTGGACAAGGGGACACAGTACCTGCTATGGCTGCTGGTGGCTCTAATAAAACAAGGACTATGTAACTCAAGGAACACTGTCATCCAGCACAGCACAGATGGGGAGTGAGGGAGCTGGAGGAGAGGCTCCATACGAACCTCAGAGGGAGGATGAAGTGTGATGTCACCAAATGGGGCTTCTCAATGTCAAAGGAGCGCTGGAAGGGACTGTGGGCCCTGTGGGTGACGGCAGTTTCAGAGCCAGGACAGGAAAAAGAGACATGGACAACAGCAAGCGGTAGGGCCTGAAGGGGCTCTTTTATTGGGCAAATCCAGCTCCAGCATCCGCTTGCAGAGGACAATTGAAAGAGGACAATCACCCTTCTAGGAATTTTTCATTAATGTAGTAGTGATTGTATGGTTTGTTAGTGTGTACTCATTGAGAGATTGATGTATATCTTGAAATAAAGTTAATTTTGTTTAAAAAAAAACTTTTGATTGTAGGAAAGCCATGCACACTTGGGGAGAACATACAAACTTCACACAGATAGCACCCTAAGTCTCGATTCCAACCCAAGGCCACAGCACAGCACTGTTTGGGCCCTAATGCTCCAGTATAGTGACGGGGACATTATAATGTAAAATGGCGCCGTCCTTCGGATGAGATGTAAAACCGAGGTCCTGACTCTCTGTGGTCATTAAAAATCCCAGGGTGTGTCTTGAAGAGTAGGTGTTAACCCAGAGTCCTAGTCAAATTGTTCCCAGGCCTTTACCAATCATGGCTTCGTGACTCTGTTTTGCTCCCCACTGATAGCTGGAGTGTAGTGAACACAATGGCGCACTTTGGCTGCCATCACATCAAAACTGAGGTCCTGACTCTCCGTGGTCATTAAAAATCCAAGTGTGCTTCTCGAGAAGAGTAGGGGTGTTATCCCAGTGTCCTGGCCAAATTTTCCCCAGGCCTTTACCAAACACTGCCTTCTAAAAATCCCCATCTATGAATTGGCTCTGCCACCCTGTTCTCCTCCCCACTGACAGCTGATGTATGGTAAGCGCACTGGCACGCTATGGCTGCTGTCGCATCATCTAGGTGGGGCTGCACATTGGTGGCAGAGTGGAGTCCCCATTACCTGTAAAGCACTTTGAATGTCCAGAAAGCACTAAGTGCAAGGAATTATTATTATTATTATTATTATTATTATTATTATTAAGGCAGCAATCTTAACCCCCGCTCCACCATGCTGCCTGGAAGAAAAACCAAAAAAATTAATTTAGAGCTTACCAAAAGTTCCCAGCAGCTTACATATCACACATGCTATCAATAAGGTACAAAAAAGAGACTAAAGTACTCAGGCTACATTCTCGCACTGAACTGTCTCCAGCTCAAGTCTTGCCCCTTCTGAATTTTGCCTTTTTAATCCCCTGAAAAGTCTATGAGGTCACCGTCATGACACATAACAGAAAGAGCCGGAGGGCAAGAGCCAGCTCATTGAGTTCCAAAGCTGTGACGGATGCATGGACAGCCAGGAACTTCTCCACACCTCCCTAATACAGACTGGAGGGATCTGTTCTGATGACATCTCCAATGAATATCCATCCCAATATGCAGTACACAGTCCTAGTAAAACATTTTACCAATGGTTGTATTTCTTTTTAAAATAATTTCAAATACACAAACGTTCGATACTTTAAATCCCAAGAGCTTCTTTTTGACATTATTGCAATGGCTACTGAAGAGATCAGTGACTGCCAGCAGGTTTTAGGGATTCAGCATTGTTGTGTGCAGGAGGATTTCTTAAGCACTGTATACCATTATGACATTTATCATTTACCATTAGCATTTTACAATTACCAATGGTAAAATTTGTGCCATTTAGCCAAGACAACAAATACAGGCCAGTGACAGAATCTCACACAGGGCACCAGCGGAGTGACTATACTACTGTATATCTAGAGAGCTACAGCATTCATATTGGACAGCAGTGAGTCAGGCTGGGGGCTGCTTTGTGAGATCTCTGTCATTTCCAACCAATCAGAAGTTTCTTGCCAAGACAAACCTGGAACATGGCCTATAAGGGCATTTTTTAGTAGGAAAGGATCAGAATATTGGAGTTTTCTGAATCTCTTCCCTTTGTACAGATGCATCGTATGAATTTTCTAATGCATTAGAAATTTGGGGTCATTCTTTGAGGACTGGAGCCTAAAAGACTTTTATAAGCAGTAAGAGAATTAAGTATATTAGTATATTTTTTTCTCATAAATTAGGGAAGATATTTTTTCAGTACCTAAAGCAAAACATGTATCTCTGGCATGCATTATGAGAATAACTTTCCTTAAATTTTCTGTAAGTTTCTTCTGCTGGGAAAAGGGCATTATTAATACCCTAAATGAAGGAAACAAGGTTGCTGTCCTTGGTAGAACGCCCTGCAAGAAGGGACATGGACAAGAAAGGCCTTTTTGAGGGAGGACTCAGTCAGGCTACCTAAAAACATGAGAAAGATTACGAATAAGAGAGGACTATTTGGCCCATCTAGCCTATTCGGCAGTTAACACTAATTGATCTGAGGATCTCACCCAGCTGTTTCTTTCAATTCCATGACTATTTAGCTTGCTCCACACTCCCAACACCCTTTGTGTAAAAAAACTGCCTCCTATTTTTGGATGGTTTCTAGACAAGCATTATCTTTTCTATAATATTGCTAACAAAACTTTACACAATAGTGTAAATCAGACCGTAATACTATGTTATATACATTTGAAATAACATCATTTGAAATCAATTATATACTTTTTACTATAGATCTTAAAATTGTTTGCCTTCCCCATGGGTCCCAGAAGACAGGGAGAGGGGCTTTACCAAGTCCTGCTTGGCTCTGTGTGTGTTTCACACATTCCTGATCCTTAAGCAAGTATCTCACTATTCATTGCTCCTAGTATAACATTACAGGACACTTTTTGTAGCATAAGCTTAAATAGCATTACAAGAAACTTGATGAGTCTTTTTATTAATGAATATTAGTCAGTATTGAGAACATTGTATAGGTTTAGGAATAAAGAAGTTTTTTTCCTTTCCGTTTCCCTCATGTTTAACAACCAAGTTGCTCGGTTCAGTGTGAAGCTTTGCTGTAGGAATTAAAAAGTAATGCATACGGCAGCCAGACTTGCATTTAATGAGCCAAGCATCATCCTAAGTGTGAGCTGAAAGAAAGAATGTCAGGGTTATTTTCAGGGCAACTTTTAACAATGTAACGTGCTCTACCACTGTGAAATTCACTGTGCTGAGAATAATGAAGGAGGGAGAGGTTTTGCTATTAATATTCTGATTGAAGTTATTCTGCAAACACCAGACAGCTATTTATACTTTGTGAAGTGATTTCCTCTTATCTCTTTAGTGTGATTATTTGTCTCCTATTCTTCTTGTCCCAGGGGTCATTGCAGTTTAGCCAAAAACAGAAGAGAATAAGTTATTTTCTGCATTATATTTCATATTTAAAATGATTTCCTTCTACCCTTTGGGCTCCAAGAGAAGGTTTTGAAAAACCGTTTTAAAACAAATCACTTTCCATTTAGAACAGATTATATGTCCCACCAAGGCACAGAGATGCATTTCAGTGGAGGTCAGTGTTAGCTAATGCCTGTAAAGAGCTCTGTGCGCAAACACAATATTTCATCGATAAACATTTGAAAACTGGGTATAAGAAGAAAAGCTATGAAAGACTGTGAAAAGGCAACAATTAAAACAAACCAGGAGCGCAGTTATCATTGCTTGTTTGTTACATAAAGGTAATTTCAAACTGCCCAAATCTGTTCATGTTGATCTGAGTCTTCTAGCTTTTCTGCTGCAATCTGGCCACAGCCGGAGCAATATCAGCCTCAGTCCCACCGTGCTTCAAATTGAAATAGATTAGGAAACTGTTTAATACAGGAGCATGATAGCTAAAGTTCTTTGAAATGCATTGGGGGCCTATTTAAAATTACACAGAGTGACTTAGTTTCTTTCTCTGAAGCACTTGAAGACCATTTAATCTGAAGGTTTGATAGGAAACATGCCATTTAAATTCAGCAAAACCCTGTCTAATATAGCAATCCAAGGGCTAAACTTCACTTTCCAGTGCTCTGAGATCTGTTTAATACAGACGGCTGACACCTAATCTTCTTATTGAAATAAATTATTTATGATTTGCAGAAGCTTAATGTAACTTTGAAATGTATTGGGTTTGCATTTTTGGTTCTCTATTAGGCATTGATGAAATGGAAGTTGGTTTTATATATTTCTATTCATACTGAAATGCAAGAAACTTTTTTGCTCTTTTTTTGTTCTATTGTTTCTGTATTCTTTGATTGAAAAGATTAACTTCACTGTTCTAAATGTGGTGGCATTAGAAAACCTTGCCAAGTTAAAACAGGAGAAATCCTTTCATCCATTTTCTAACCACTTAGTACACGCAGTACAGGATCTCAGGAGGCTCCTGGGTAGCAACAGGTGCAAGGCAGGATACACCCTGGACAGGACACCAGTCCATCACAGGGCACACACACTCACGCCAAGGCCAATTTGCCCAGAAGCCAGTTAACCTAACAGTATGTCTGTGGGAGGAAACCTAAGCAAATATGGGGAGAACATACCATTTCCACACAGACAGCACCCCAGGAATTGAGCCCTGGATCCCCACACTGAAGGCAGCAATCATCAGGAATTTCCAACTTGTATAGACATTACTTAGTTCAAGGACAAAGTGTATTAAATGTCAACCACTGTCTACGTTCTTAAAATTAAAGGCAGAAATAGTACATGAAAGACACCTACACAGCAGTTTTCATTTATAAAATTGACCTTAGGCCATGTCCTTCAAGGTAACTCTACTCTCTAAATTATTTGAAGCTTAGTATGCCTGACTCATAGCTATCCCTGGGCAGTGTCCACTCCTCCCATCATTCATGGAGCTCTGGAGGCAGGTGGAGGCTCAGGGGAGGAGATCAGATCAAATGGACAGCACTATTGATTTCTAGAGGTAACTTTAAAAACCACTTCCTTGCCATGCATCGGATGTGTGTGTTTATTGATTTGCAAAAGAGTCCTATTCATTCATCCAGTCCAATGATGACATATGTGGTCAGGCGAAGAGAATTAGCAGATGTGCTTTACTGTTCTGTGTTGTATGCCAGAGAAAAAACCTAGTGCTGCCTGTAGCCTTTGTGTCCTATTATTGCCAGTCGCTTTGGATAAGAGAAATGTAAATCCCATGTAATGTAAGAAATGATTTGTGTATGTGAACAACTGCTTAATTAATAAAATACAATTACTGTATACATTGTTTTTGATGTAAGAAAGATATATAATGTTTAATCAAGTGGGTAGCTGCATCAGCATGTGTACAGTAGGTTGCAAAGGAACAAGTAAAGGTTTATTCCACACTGAAAATAGAAGAAAAGAAAATGTTTCAGCTGTGGATCCTTCTTCGGGTGTAATGTGTAATGTTTAATCATACAGTTTACTAGGAATCATAAAGCAAAAAAATAAGTGTGCATTGATCATATGCAGTAGAGTAGAGGTTAGAGTTCTGGACTCGTAATTCTGGAGGGCTGTGAGGTCAAAGCCCAGGTGAGCCTTTGCTGTTGTACTCCTGTGCAAGGTGCTTCAGTTGTTCTGTTCCAGTAAAGTATTCTCTGTAAATGTAAACTGCTCTGGATAACACTGTCAGTCAAGTAAAAATAACTATTAATTAGGTCTTGTTTGCTTAATCTTATAAGAAAGAGATATTTTAAATTTTAAGCCAGCTTTCTAAAATTCGTGTATATATAAATATATTTTGTTTTGCTTGTCTTGGGCTGGACTGCTGTAACACATCAATTTCCCTACGGGATTAATAAAGTATTATCTATCTATAATAGATACCACTCTATGGGATTTTGGTGGCCATAGTAGTGCAGAATTGAGCATTTATACCACGGGACCCAATCCTAGTCCCAGAGGGCCACAGTGCATCTGCAGTTTTCCCAGATCTTTAAAAGCAGCAGCACCTGAAGAGCTGGGAGAAGTTGTTAAACTGTTCCAATTAAGCCAATAAGGAGCTCATCAAGAGCCTGGGCTGAAAATCTGTACCAGCGTCAACAAAAAGCCCCTCAGGAGTGTGTTCCTCTATACAGTTTGTGCTGCCATAGTCAGGGGGGAAAAAAAAGGGCTGACAAGCCTCCTGCTCTTCCTCTTTCATTCTCATCAAGCACCTGCTTTGTCTGTTACTTTTACTACTGCACAGTGTGTATCCAATTGGGATATTGCACATGTCTGTAGTTCCATGCTCTGTACCTCCAAGTGCCTCTGTGAACAGTCTGTACCTTCCTCATCCAGCTGTGTCTTGGAAGAAAAGCCAGGGCGCAGGTTTCAACATGTCCCCCAAGCTCTATGGATTGCTTGACAACCCTACACAAAATTTGTCAATGAAAGATGGAGAGTGGGAGGCACACCAGCTGTGTATTCCATGAGCAGTGCAGAGCAGCATAAAGTGAACTGAGCTGACTGACCTGCAGGAGAGTTCGGTATACCTGCTAAATGTAAATGCTGTATAAATGCTCAGACCCCCTTCCCACATGGGGGTGGCAGCATCCTACTTGTTAGTGGCAGCTCTACTATTTCAGAGAGCCAGGATTACAGAAGTAACCTGCTATTACTGAGTTTCCAATTCAATACAAAGAACCTCTAGGATCAAAAGACATACTGTAATGACCCACTGAACTATACATAAAACACCTAAAACAGGAGAACATGAAAGGTGTCATAGATTGTAGTTAAGAACCTGAACTAAAATAAATTAGACGTAGGAATTTCAGTAGATGCATTCATAGCGTTCAGTGTGTGCAGCATTTATGTTTATGCTATGAAAAAAACCTTTCTTGCTAAAATATGGTTTAAGTACTATTAAATTGGAATGCTTACATATTTACAACACTTTTTATTAACTATTCTGTATTGTTTTCTTATAAAGACAAAAGTAAATTGTCTACATTTTTAGTTCAAACATATTTTTATAGACCACACGTTTAGAATAGCTTTTCCAAGACTTTGGTCTTTAAAGTCACGTGAACCACGGACATGGGATTTCTATTCTTTTCCCACTGTCTTTTAATCTCATCTTTTCCAAACCTGTACAAGTATTTTTAGAAGCCTTAGCTGGCTTCTTAATTCTTACTTTTTTCCTTACCCACTCTCCTACAGTACTTTGAGGATCCCTTCTACTAAAATCAGAACTGTGTGAAAAGATAACTTTACAAAAGCAGCTTGTATCAGTAATCTGATAAATTAATCTAGGTTAAGAACTGAAAAGAAGGCGATTAGCCCCTCGTACAGTGGAACAAGTCTGTATTTTTATCAATTCCGAACACTAGCTTTTAATAAGCTCTTTCCCAGATTGCATCATAATTTGACTGCTTGTAATGGGTTCTTTGACCTGATCCAGAAACACATGACCTTGACAACTGGCAGTCCTCACTATTGAAATACAGTCCTGGAAAAGAATAACTGTAGGTGCTTTCTTCAAATTCCTTTTTATCATTATTCTAGTTGTAGCTATTCTTCCTATGCTGCTGGAGAAGACTATGGATTTTGACAGAAATGTCCCTTCAGTTTGGCATCCTAAAATTTTGAAATCCTGAATTTGATGTCTGTAATCTGCACCAGCACAAACGAAGCTGATGAATGTGAATGACATTTCCTAGTGCTACCCTTTTCTGAATCAATTCATACCAATTAGCAATCTTCCATTTATAGCATTTATATTCTCAAACAAACTACAAGGCCAAAGAAAATAGTGTTAGTTGATTTGGACCTTCAAAACATACTCATATGAAGTTTTTGTAACATGCAAATAGCTTAGCATTTTACAGGCATCCTGCTGATGCACTTGAGTGTCATAGAATTCAATATGAAAAAGGTGTTGTAAAGACCTGTTTTGCTCTTTCAGACAGGTTCAGAGGTCATCACCTCACCTGGAGAGCCTCATGGCTATTTTTTCTTCAGCATTTGCTAACAGAGTTTTAAAAAAGCAATTTGCTGGATAATGCAGTGTGCTTTTCCAAAGGTTATACAGTAAGGAATCTGCCATTCCTATTCCATTCCTATTTTCTGAAGGGAGCAGGGATCAAGAGGTCCTACTGGAGGGGCCACCTAGAGTTACAGATAAAAGCTGCCTGGCTTTGGCTGGTAACTCATGTACCATGAAAACATGCAAATATGAGAAAACCATACAAACGTCACCCCAAGATGACCTATCGTGGACCCTAGAAGTGTGGGTCAGCATTATGCTACACATCATGCTGGTGTGCTGCACTGTAAAGGAATGTTGAACAGAATACTAATGCTTATGTACATATATCATACAGTGTGTGTATATACAGTGGGTTTGATGCTCATTGAGGATCTGTGGCTATGGGGATTGTATAACGCATATGTTCTACAGATAATGCGATTCTATAGTTCACTCTCCATTGATCATTGAGATCACTGCAGAATTTAGTACGGCATATTCTAAAGCAGAAGTCTATTACAGTGTTCACCTGTAACAGACTCCAGCATCAGTTGACTCCTCTGTAGAAATGGCAGGTTAAGTGCTCATTCTGACTCCTCAGCTCAAGCCATGGCAGGTGTGCCCATGATGAAAGCTTGAATCTAGGGCCAGACTGTAATATTACATTTAATGGACAGCAATGCATACTTGTACCAGAAGGACATGAAGTGCAACAAACCAAATGGAGTTACAAGTTTTATGAAGTACTGTATTTAAAGATGAGGTTCACTTTATTATGGTTCTAAGTTCTAAATCCATATAACCTTTTTGAGAAGTTTGAGAATCCATATATAAGCTTTCAGTACCAAACAACCCAGAAAGTTTCGTCACTCCTCAACATCACAGTGATGTCTGCTATTATTACTTTTATTATTTAACTTCTTTGTGACTGTGTCTTATTCCTGGTGCACAAATCAGATTCCAGATGTAAGGGCCATGTTAATGTGCCTGCTTTCTGTGTTGATATCATTACAGTTATTGAAGTGGCTTTTGAGGTGTTTCAGGAACTGGAGACAATGGTCATGGGGGGTCAGTATTCACAGTTCAGCATAGGATGACAAGATGTTCACTGAGCTGTGGGATCTGAGACACATTGAACAAAAGGAATCATCTGATTTATTAGTCAATTAAGCTCTTAGTTAATCATTAAGAGTATTCACCAGTTAAAAACCAAGGATTAATACAGGTAAGCAGAAGCAGAAGGGAGAAAGACCTATAGAGGAAGAGAAAAAGAGAGAGGCACCTGCCAAGTGAGAGGACCTTGCTTGAATCAACCTTAAAGACCAGAGTCAAATTAAGCATTTGAACCTTGTTTTACAAGAGCTTGTCATCTATTATTTTAGGAAACTCTGATTTCCATTATAAAGAATCTGCCTGAAATGTTCTCTCCTGCTTAGTGGATGTACAGTATTTGTTTTAGAACAGGGAGATAGCGTGGGATTCACTTTGGAGCATCCAGATTTTTAGGAAGAGATTTTGCACAGGGTTGTATTCTGCTTTATTTAGGGTGCGAGTGTACCTCTTGTTGGATTGTTAAGCGTTACACACTGTAGGAATTTTAAATATTGGCTGAATATTATAAGTTTTGTTGTTGGTCAGGGCATAGGACTCTTTATTTGTGAATAGGGAAACTTGTATGTTATGTTGTGCTGTGTGTCATTTAGTTTGCTAGTTTAACATAGCATAAGAACAAGAGTGGTGAAACAATTAATAATAATAATAATAATAATAATAATAATAATGATTGCTTACACTTATATAGCGCTTTTCTGGACACTCCACTCAAAGCATTTTACAGGTAATGGGGACTCCCCTCCAACACCACCAGTGTGCAGCCCCACCTGGATGATGCAACGGCAGCCATAGTGCACTAGAACGCTCACCACACACCAGCTCTCAGTGGGGAGGAGAACAGAGTAATGATGCCAATTCATAGATGGGGATTATTAGGAGGCCATGATTGGTAAGGGCTAATGGGAAATTTGTCCAGGACGCCGGGTTACACCCCTACTCTTTTCGAGAAATGCCCTGGGATTTTTAATGACCACACAGAGTCAGGACCTAGGTTTTACATCTCATCCGAAGGACGGCGCCTGTTTACAGTATATTGTCCCCGTCACTATACTGGGGCATGAGGACCCACACAGACCACAGGTGAGTGCCCCCTGCTGGCCCCACTAACATCTCTTCCAGCAGCAACCTTAGTTTTTCACAGGTCTCCCATCCAGGTACTGACCAGGCTCACACCTGCTGAGCTTCAGTGGGTTGCCAGTTGTGAGTTGCAGGGTGATATGAATCTCTTCTTATCTGGACATCATGTTGCACACCTGCCAGATCAGACAGCCTGAAACCTATTATCATGAAACTTGTAGTTACTGTATTAGGATACACATTAATCTCATCCCTCACCTTTAAATCACTAAAATTAAACCTTACATTCAAGTGCATGAATTGATCTTAACTCCCCTAATGCCTTGAGCATAATGGTCACAGTTACTTAGAGGGTGAGGACCAATGTGTTGGTGCATGCACCTGGTGGATTTCATGTCTTAATTCTTGTCTAAATTGCTAAATTGTGGATAGTCTTCATCTTCCCTTGGGGATCAGAAACCGAGTCAGCCCAGCATTGAACAGAATTAGTAATGAGCCGTTCAATTAAAGCCGTAATGCTCAAGGAAGTTATTTTAGAAAAGCCAGGAGGTTTAAAAGCGCTACCCACAAACTGATGTCGGGGATGTGTTAACCCATACCACTTGTGCTCCATGTGATCCTGAAGTGCACTTTCAAGTCTTCCGTTGCTTCTGTAACCAATTGCCTATGATCTTTAAAGCAGGTATGGGGCCCTTTAGTACACATTTTCAGATAGAAAAGAGCCACTTGGCGTTACAATTCTCATGAACTCTAAGACCAGGGGTTTGTGACAACATATCGCTTCCTCTTCTTTGTCCTAAATTAATTCCCCTTAATTTTTTAGCTGTGACTTATTTTCTTGTTTCAGTACTGAGTGTGAATCTGTTTATACCCCTTAGGTTCTTAAACACCTAGAAAAAATCTCTCATCCTCCTATGTTCTAGCTTGAGGAGACTTAGTGCCCTCAGCCTGACAGTCCCCTGAGACCAGCAATCCCTCTGTTGCTCTACTGTGAACTCTTTCTATACGCTATAAAAGTTTTTTTTTCTGTGATGTGGTGACCAAAACTGAATACAATATTCCAGATGAAGTACTAGTGCATTATAGAATTTAAGCATAAATTCCCCAGACTTAAATTTTCGCATTGTTTGTTTTTATTGCTTCCCCACATTATCTGGTTGAGGATACAGAAGAACCTGTTTAACAGCCAGATGCCTTTCATATGTAACCTTTTGCAGCTCAGAAGCACCTGAGTGATGTGCACAGTGTGTGTCCTTACTACCAGTTTGGCTCACTCTGCAGTAATCAATGTTGAATTTGATGATCCCTTCAATCAGACCAATCTGCCCAATCCATGAGTTTTCCTAAATTTTTCAGTAAATTTGACTATTGCAGTTTGCTAATGACTGTATACCGCAGTCTAGGTTTTTGATATTGTTACAAGACAGTAGGCAGAAAATAACCTATTATGTGTTACATAATACATGAGCTCGTTTTACTCTCTGGCATAGCTCTGCAGATGAAGTCATAAATCTGGCCCAAAATTAGAAAAAACAAATATGTATCAATAAATAATAGCTATACAATAGTTATACACTAATACTTATGTAAAATCAGTGGGTTCTAGAGTCCTAATTACTCCTGACCTAGAAAATCAACAGAAAATCTCTGCTTGTATCCATTACTGCAATCCTCAGATTTGGCAACACCAACAAGGTGGACTTTTCAGAATCAACAATGAAATGTGAACCAGAGGAAATAACGAAGAAGTGCATTTAAGACTGAGAAAAGGGGCAGTTCTTCACACAGAAGTCTGTGGAAGTCTGGAACAAGCTACCCATCCAAGTCGTTGAAGCTGGTACCCGGTGCCTTCTTTCAAGAAACAGCTGGATGAGGTCCTGGGTTCTGTTAACTTCTAACTACCAAACAGCCCAGAGGGGCCAAACAACCTCTCATTTGGAACTTTTCTTGCATTCTAAGGGGTTCCACAATATTATATTACAGTTTAATGTAACATTATAACCTATATTAACAACGTAGTTAACGCAACACTTGAGTCCAACCATATGCCATCAACTCTCTGTTGATTTCAAACCTTCTGAAAACCTGTAGAAATAGTGTGTAGACTTTACTTAAATGCCCGCAGAGTCCGAGAGGCCTGTTTCCAATGCCACAGAGTGGGAAGTCTGGATTTTGGGCGCTGGGTGGGGAGGGGTCATAAGCCTTTCTCTTTCATCCATCTATCCACCCATTTTCTATCTGCTTTGTCCAATACAGGGAGTTGTGGGGGTAACTGTTGCTTCCTATCCTGGCAATCAACAGGAGTAAGGCAGGATACACCCTGGTTAGGATGCCAGTTCATCGCAGGGCACACAGACTCACACCAAGGTCAATTTTGGACTGGGGGAGGAAGCCATAACACCCACCCAAGCATGGGAGAGCATACAAAGTCCACACAGATAGCACCCCAGATCAGGAACTGAACCCAGGGCCCCAGAGCTGCAAGGCAGTAATGTTGACAACAATACTGCCACTTCCTCTTCCTCTTTCAATGCTGTATGTGCCAAATACACTTTAGTTTGAATATTTTAATCGAATAATAACGAGAAGCCAATGTATAAGTAAGATAATTAATTAATTTAACAAATGATTATAATGAAACCATCAATCTGTGCACCATCTATATGCAGGATTGAAGGATTATCCCCAGAAATCAAGAAAAGCACAACTAACACATCCTGTGGTCCAGAAGAGAAATCTAGTTAACATACTGCCCTGACTAAATAACTCTTCTAATGTGATAAATAATTGGCCAATTGCAGGATAAATTAATCTGATTACGATTTATTACCTGGCTCTATTAATTCCCCAATCTCTCTGCACCTGTTCTCTCTCCATTACACTCTGTCATTCAAGATGTTTTAATTAGCAGGTGATAAGATCCTGGCTGCATCACGGAGATCACCAGCTGTTTAGGGAATGAGGACCTGCAATTTGGTGCACTAGTGCCTGGCTGTACAAATATGTATTTCACACAGACCTGTCTCTTAGCATACAAATGCTAATTACAACAGGGGAAGAACAGTACTAACAGCAGGAAAAGCTGAATACAGTAAATATGGATGAGAAGTCTCCTGTGATACAAAGATGAAGCTCCAAGTGGCATGCGCATGGTCTTGTTAGATAACAGTGGATCTCCAACAGGCCCTTATCCTTGTAATTTAACAATATATATATAATAACCAACATGGCAACAGCTCAAGATATGGATTTCCCAACTCATGAGGCCAGCTGGATTTGCAGCTTGTTCCCATGAAAAAACAGCAGTGAGTAAACCACAGTTGTACAATGGAATTCACTGCCATATTTTGAGTATCTCAGAAGTTGAAGATGCATTACTTAAATGCCACACCTATTACACCTGTACTGGATACATAAATACAGTTCTGTGCAGGTATCTCACCATTTACTACAGTTAAACAACAACCTCAGAACTAAAGTGCCCACAGTAAAGAGAGGTTATGTTGTCTTCTGCCAGGATGAGGCTTTGATAAGAACAGCTTCTGGTTTGTTTCCAGCCTCAGGTGAACATCTGTGCTCCAGAGCCTCTATATACAAGTTCTGCAACAAATAATTTATTTAGTGTACCTGCAGTCAGTATTGGATCCCAGTAGGATGATGGCAGATGTAAAACAAAATTAGAGTGTCTTACTGTTTTAACACATTGTCTCTGTTTAGAGGTGTGAAAAGGTGTGTCCTACTCTTTGGGCTACTAAAACATGGGTCACAGATTAGTTTGGTTATACGTTTATCTAAATGATTTGTTAATATATTAATGATGTTATGAACAGAAGAATTATTAAATAGTCCTAACTTTTGGATATAGTTTTGGACATGTTTAAGTGATGTTACAACATTGTAATTAGTCTACAATAGACTTGGGTTTATTATCACGTGTATATAATTCTCTTAATACGGTCTTATCAAAATCGATTTACTGTATAGAGCATTCAGAACCTCCATTTGCCAGACTTAAGCATAGTTATTGAAAGACTGAAATTTCTTGAGGCTTTTGAAGTAATCTTTGAAGGCATGTCCTTTTTTTCATATCCCTTAGAGATCTTATGACTACCCTTCTAAAGAGATACTGTATCTGTGACCAGCTGTTGCTGTCCCAATATGAACATTCCCTGCCTTTGGCAGTTACTCTACAGTGATTAGCAAGCAGCAACTATATGAGACTTGAGAAATATATACAATAGATTTTCTTGCTGTTGTACTGGTTTGATATTTCTGTCGCATATCTGACTAAGAATAGCACTAATATTTACTCCAAGTTTAACCATTTCTTGTAATAAAGACAGGTTTTGTTCTGGAAACTTTCCATTTTAATGAGCTTTTGAGTGGAGTGCATTGTTTTATGAGATGACCAAGTACTGTCTTAAAATGAATAATCCATCCATTTTCTAGCTGCTTTATTCAAACCAGGGTAAAAGGGGTAGCAAGAGCCTATCCCATTTGCAAGGCAGGATATACCCTGTATGGGATGACAGTCTATCACAGGGAATGAATACACACACACCAGGGCCAATTTTCCAAGAAGCCAATTAACTTATTAGTAAGACCTTGGACTGTGGGGGAAACCCACATGAACACAGGGAGAACATACAGTACAAACCCCACACAGATCATACCCCAGAAATTGAACTGTGATCCCCAGCACAGTGAAGCAGCAATGCTATCCACTGCACCACCATGCCACCCAAAGTGAACATCAATACAGCATATATATAGGGTTTATATCTCTTGAATGATTGTTGCTACCCAGGGACAGCATTTACTCCTACACGTGTCACTGCCTGGCCCTGTTTAAGTCCACCACGTCTGACAATTATAATTAAGGTAGTGACCATTCTGAATGATAATTGCTGGCTGACCCATCCATCTATTGGAGGGGCAGTGCAGGCTGCTCAAGTGTCTGACTTTCCTTCCCAGGTCCTCGCATACAGTCCACATACGGCGGACTCTAATCATCCACTGGTGCAACACCGCAAACAGAACTGCGACCCCTGACATTCCTCACATACAGTACTGTGCGTGAGACTCATACCCAAGTTGGATTAAAGCAGTCTTTTGCTATGTTTGAGATAATCTTTAATCCTGGCTGTATCAAAAAGGCTAAGGCCAAGAATTCAGATAATTATCTCTGCATTGACAGAAAATCTTTTTCAGGTATATGACACACAGCAAACATATGCTATAGCTCAAGGCCCTTGAGCAGCATACACATCCCATAATGTGCATTTCTGACTACATCTGTATATTTGCTTCTGATGCTACAGTTTTCATTACCAACAACAACTTTTTCATCGTTTTTCAGATTATCGCAAATGCAATGGATTTCCATTACCATTATCTTTTAAACACAACCATTAAGTTTGTTTTCACAGCAGTTAAAACTATTTTGTAAAAAAACAAACAAATTAACGGTGTGATGCTGACAAACAACAATTTAGACAGAAACAGAACAATGAGGGGAATAATGTATTTTTACCAGTAAAATCAAAACACAACACCACAGGCTACATATCACAAAACACAAGACAACCTCAATTTTCAGAACTATATTACATAACTAGAAACGGTACAACAACATAAAGCAAATGAATATTGTTTCATATCAATATTCATCTCGCGTTTCAGTTTAGAGAAGCACCAAAATATATCGATCATTCATAGGTACCCCAGCAAAATGCAATCGCTAAAGCAAAAATGTTCCAAAATACATAAAGAAGTTTTCTCTTACCTTGCAAAAGCGAATTTCCAGAGTGAAATTCAGCCAAAATGGTTGCTGGAGCACCCCTATGCTGTATGTTCAAATCAACCGGTTGTAGAAAAAGCACATCTAACATGTTGAAATAGCTGTCATTCAGCAAATTCTGACCATTCAGAGACTTAAACCCACCTCTCTATAACGAGCTTTGTCGTTTTTTATGTTTTCAACCGGTTTCTCGTAAATTGCATTAAATACCAGAAAAGTATTTTTAAAAGCCTACTTTTTTTTTTACTAGTTGTTTAAACACTTTTTTTTAACCGTAAACGTCACAAGAACAAGTAAATGTTTATTCCATGCTGAAAAGAAAGAGAAATACAACTTTGGAGCCTTCTTCAGGTGTGGCCTTTACTTCAGAAACCTTTACTTGTTCCTCATGCTGACGCAGCTACCCACCTGAACATTATAAAAAAGCTTCTCTAGGACCAGCAGTACTGAAATACAACTGTACAAATAGTACATCATTTATATGTTTAATTATTCTTATTATTTATTTTACTTCTTGGAAGGATGAAAAAAATCATTCTAGGCCCTGTCTTCATAAAATTGCGGGAAGATTTTTCTTTGTACAGTATTTGTCCAATTACAATTTTCATCCAAGGTAATGGGCACTTTAGAGAAGACCTAGACCTTTTTTTCTGGATATTTCTTTCTAGTGTGTGTACTGAGTAAGACACGAACAAATCTGAAGGTTCAGACCTTTTGTTTATACTTTCCGTGACAATTCAAGATGTTGAAAGGTACATCCATTTCAAGAAGACACTGACTTTGGGGGAGGGGGTGTATAAAATGATATACAGATAAATGCTAGTTATTTATTGTTCATTGCCCAGCCATTTTGGAATTGGCAGTTGTTTTAAACACTCATCTTATGGCACCAGCCCTTGTGCTGCAGAGGGACATTGTGGATGTGCAGACCTGCTCCACTGACACGCCCAAATGGATGAGCTGTTCATCTCTTGACACCTGACAAGACTCATGGCGCCCTGCTGACAGTTCTCAGCAGCTGGAAGAGCTGCCCATATCTCTGACAGCTACAGGTAATTCACAACAGTATCTCTTCTGCTGAAGGTTGAAAAGACAGAAGCTGACTAGAGCTCAACCTATTCCTATTCTGCTAATCTAGCTGGCTAACCGAGTGACCCAAACTTAAGCCAGCGACATCTGGGCTGTAGGACTGAACCTGTGCTCTGAGCCAACTCTGTGACTAATATTTTACTTTATTCAGAAAATAGGCACAAAAAAGTCAGAGGCTTTGATGAAGCTGTCCAGATGTTGACAGCTGCTTGACACAAGTACAACGCAGGCTAACACATTTAGAGATTAAGATGGCAGATGGATGAGTCATGCAGTGCGTTTGCTCATGATACTAAAGCTTGTAAAAGGAAACATGTTTTAGTCAAAAGTTATAAATCTAGAGAAATAAACCCATCTACACAATAGTGAAAAAAGCAGGGAGATGAATTTCCTCTTCACTACTGAAAGAGCCCTCTCTTTCTTAAAGCTTCAATCGTATTCTCTGATCTACAATGGATCAGTATGTTTTTTTGAACACTGCTTATGACTGTCTATTCACTGCTTATGACTGTCTAATCTCAGTATGTGGCCAAGAAGGTGTTTTTTGTTATCTTTATTCAATTTTTTAGTTCTTTAGTGAGTTATCTGACAGAGGCAAAAAAACAACAATACATTTTTCACCACTTATAATGGTCATCAAAGTGATTATAAATAGCAGAGCAGGGTATCTAGAAGGCATTGAAAGTAGTGCAGAGTGCAAGGTAAATTGTCTAATAAAAACTAGCACTTCACTGAAGCTGTTTCAATATGGGATTGTCAGAGGGCATCATTCTTCTCCAACATCCAAGCTGATCAACTACAGGGCCTTAATATTAAAAGAAGAACATGCTGCCATTGCTATAGTTCCATCAATCCATTTTCTAATTGCTTTATCCAGCACAAAATTGAGGGGGAGCCACAGCCTATCCTGACAAGCAACAGGCACAAGGCCAGGTACATCACGTCCATCGCAGAGGTGTAAATTGTAAATCAGGGTTTTTAATCAACATTTTGCAACTGTGTAGACCCTTACAGAAACAGAATCTTGACAAAATAATTACAGTATATAAAACTTTAATACACACATTTCCATTCTAAAATTTTTGGGAACTTCCTGTTCACTCCTTCTGTTCTTAATAACCTATTACTCTAAACCCCTCTCTAATGAAACATCCTGGAGATGAAATCAGGCCTCAGACAAGCCTTTTGCCACTCTTAGGTTTGAAAGCTATCTTGGTCGTGTTTACTGAACCATGAACAATCACACCAGACTCACCGCTAACAACGTCAGTCCTGTTCAATTCAATCTGTAACCACGACTACATACTGTACCACCTGTCCAACTCTAATCGTATGCAGCAATGACCCTTAGTTTTTGCCTTAGGTATTAGTTACCAGCCTTAGTGTTCTCCAGTCTTGGAAGCTTGCTCTCTCTACCTGTTCCTGGATGGCCCCTCTAATATATTTTGTAATTCTTCTGGATTTCGACCCTCTATTGCTCTTCCTACATCAATTCTTTGTTTCCCTATAGTACTTCACTCTGAGCATTCCTGGATTTTGGCCTCCACCTGCTCCTGGCTATGATTTGGATTATTTTTGCTTGTTTGCCTGGTTTCTGAACCTGAAACTGAATTCAGCCTAACTCCAGCCTCAGACCACTTCACCATTACTGTGAGTACAGAGTTATTACAGATGGCATATGGCATGGGAAAAATGGCATGTATACTGTGAGGAAATTCCCATATCATCTGTTTGTTAGGAATTATAATCTTTGTGTGATGTTCTCAACTTTTGTCTGCACACTTATAGCAATGCAAGGTAATGCAAGCTCACACACACAATAAGATTCTTTAGGAAAACAGGCTGACCTACAAAATTTTAATTTCAATCTCTTCAGCTTTCACCACCTCATCACATTCTAAGTAGAATATCCTTGCAATCCTTTTTCAAAACATTAGGTCAAGTCTTTCTTTTCTGTTTTATTAAATTGTTTTCATAATCCATGTCCTTTAGCCTTTGAATAAGGAAAGCTGCTCTGTTCTAAAGTTCTCAGGATGCAGCAGCAATAAATATCTGTGAGATCCTGTTGGAACATTGAAGAACTCTGGTAATCAAAACTATTAGACATCTGTCCTTTCATTCTCTTTGCATTTGTTAAATTGCTTCCATTCAACTGATTATCTATCTGCTAAGAAATATATCCTGACACTCACAGTAAATGGTAGAGCTTTGTACTTATCCATATTCCTCCTGATCCCCACCATCTGTAATGTCTGCCTTTACTGATATTAGGATATATTCTAATATCAGTAAAAGCCTAAACTGCTATACGTTTCAGCATATATACAGTTTCATCCAAATTCAACTATTAACGAGTAGCATCTCATCTGGATACTACTGGAATAGGTAAAGCAGATTTGACACTGCCCATCATTCATCGTGTTTTTACCTCTGGAACAAATGTTTTAAATACGAAACTCACTTCACATCATTCCTGTGATCTCATCTTCCTGTTTTGCTTTCTGCAACAGTGTGAGCCAGTGGTGTCTCCTGGAAGGTAAGGCCTTCTTTCCACCCGATAAGTAAAAAGCTTTACCTTCAGGGTAAAGCACAAGGACTGACAGCCTTTATTATTGCAGTTATAACTGTAAAAAACACCTTTGGTTAGTAACCTGTTCTTCTTCCTGAAAGAATGTTGATGTCCTGTTCTGGAGTTTAGTGACCTGAAACCATTACCTTCTGGTTCTCAAAGGACTGTCCTACATTGAGAGTCTTGAACAGAGAAGACAATAAGGAGACCTGATACAAGTATTAAGGGACTGCCCTACTCTGACAGACTGAAGGGACTGAGTCTCTTTAGTCTTCAACAAAGACAATAAGAACCTGATACAAGTATTCAAAATCTTCAAAGACACAAAGTCCTCATTAAACATAAACCGGAGGATACAAGTTTAAACTACATGGAAATTAATTTAAAACAAAGACACTGATGAAGCCAACCCAGCAGATCTCTTCAGAATAAACTGCACAACATGAACCAGAGGACACAAGTGGGAAGTGCATTTAAAACTGAGAAGAGGAGGCACATCTTTACAAAAAGAGTTGCATGTTTGACTAATACTAATGCTTATGTTTTCATTAGTTGAAGATTTAAGAAGTTATAAATTTAAAAGCTGACTCTGAAGAGAAGATAAAGTGTAATTTAGGAGTGTGTGACTGTCAGTGAAAAGACTATTGGAACTTGAATTGAGCAGCTTTTTTATCTTAAGTTCACCTCTCCGGAGCCCAGTGTAGGGTTAGATTATTATAGCAAATGCACACGCTAGCACAACATCTAGTGAAATACTGTAGTATTTACACAGTAATGAGAAATATTTCAATGATGAAGAGGAAATGTTGAATTAATGTCTTCCCGACCAGAAAGAGTGATAAAGCTCTTCTTGAAGTACTTTGTTCTGATAAAAAAGAAGCCAAAAACATTCATTTACATGCACATCAAGAAAACAGGCTGATTTCAGCTGTGAACAGTGTCACAGTCCTTATCTTTGCAGAGCAAACAGTTCAACGTGGGTTATGTTCTGCATGATCATTGATGTTAAGCCTGCTCCCACACTTCAGCAAAGTGGCTCAAGGTTTTAAACCTGACATAAAGCATGCATTAGTTCAGGGTAGGTGCATGAATTCAATGAGGGGAGCAAAAGAATGAATGCAAATCACAGATAACCTCAAAAGGAAACAAAATATCAGGATCTTGTTCCAGGGTTGGCAGATTATGTGGGAAGGTTGTATACTAGACTAGCATAATGCTTGCCTGAAAAGCATTATTTGAGCTGGAACTGCACAGACAAGATAGGGTGCCACCTACCTACAAAAATCTATGGATTAGAAACAGCCAGTGGTTAAAGGAACAAAAAAATAGTTTTTGAAAATGAGTGAAAAAGAAATTCAAAAGCACTCTCAAACATTTGCAGGACCAAGGTCGTATTTCATCTAAGATATCCCACAAGATCACAGGGTGCTTTTCACTGCTTTTTACCCTACTGCTAGGTTCTGCTTCACTGTCTCAGAATACAGTTAAAAGGCCAAAACTACTGTCCATTTCAGCATACATACGGTTATATCCAAATTCATTCTAAGCCATGACAGGGTGTAACCATATAAAGGTTAATTTAGCAAAGAAAAAACAAGTGTATACAGTATTATGTTATTTGACAAAATGTAGAAAAAGGCATGACTAGCAGCATATATTGATACCATCTAAATCTCTAAATACAAATGGAAAATAATGAAAAATGTTTTTTTAATAAAAAAACTCTTCACTTTTAGCGTACTAAAGTATGCTAAATATGAATTATAATAATATTTTTATTCATCTTATCTGTGACTGAATGTACTTTATAGCAGTTATATAAAACATTGAATAATATGCATGCTAATATTTAAATGTCCTTTGATGACAAAGATTAGGTTAGTCTTTCATACAGTATGAGCCCATTGACTTACAACAGTAATTTTATTTGATGTGTTGAAGATCTTACCAATTCATATATTTACTGAATTTGTATTTGAATGCTTTTTCCAACACCCAAAAGGTTTTAAAAATTTCACTTTCAACACTAAGCAGTAAAAGAAGAGAATAACCAATAAAGTAGAATGTAACAGGATTAAGGGATAAAAACGTGTTGGAGAGACCAGATGTACAGTAATCATGCATATGAAAACACACTGAGCAGGGGTGGTGATAGGTGTCCTAGCTGAAGACTTCACAGGTCAGAGGTCAAGCCCTCCTCTGGAAAAGAGGGAATACTAATGCACTCCTGTCAGTGGGCCTGTGGTGGAATTTATTTCCCCACTGTAAAGTCCCTGTTGTCCTGTTTAGATCTACACATGCTAAAAATACAACCATATCAGATATCAACTGATAACACAATAAATCAAAGCCAGGCTTCCCAGTAAGTAGGTGGCCTATGAGCCCCAAGTACACAAGTCACTCTATGGAAAATGAAATATTAAACAAATGAGTCTTTAATGTGGCCAGAAGCCTTCCAAGACCCAAACAACAACAACCTAAAATAACCCCAAATCCCACTACCTCCATGAGTCCCTTTATACAGTATCTCAAACCGGCTGAATTTACTCCCATGTGAGAATGTGGCTCTTTGTTTTGCAATTAACGTATTAAACAATGCACCTCATGTGAACCTATACACAGACAATAGAAGCCTAATGGTTGTACTGTTACTACCATCCTCTCTACAGCTGGCCTGCCACAAATGTGTTTTATTACAAAGCGCCCTGAGATATGTCATTATGCACATGACACAAAAAATAAATAGGTAATATTATAACAGGATAAGGATAACAATGTGAGCATTTTTGTTCATTTCCAAGTTCGTTGTTATTTGTTTAGCAAGGGTTTTCATGATAACGTCAGGCATTTACAAACTATCCTTCTCCATATTTATTTACAATAGACTGCACAGTCACATGGCTACTTGGGGTGTCTCTCATCTCCCGTCATGGCGCACATCCTGTGCGCTCCTCTTGGCCTGCTGTTCCTTGTACACTTCACTCACTAGTCCCTTCTCTTCAAGAAGGGGGATCCAAGTGCAGATCTAAATAACTGTGTCAGCTGTAACCTGCTCTTCACTGTGTTTCCCTTTTGTGTCACTTCAAAACCTTCACGCCGCTTAAAAGAAAAATAATAAAAAACAAATGCAATTATTTCTGCTCCTCTGAGCCTGCAGTGTCAGGATCAATTGCAATAGCACATAAGATGAGTTTTTGATGCTTTGTAATGGTATAATCAAGAACAGCTAGGAATTCAGCAGGGATCTTTACCAGTGCAGTATTGCTTGTAAAGCATTCCTACAGCCAGAAGATGACAGTATGTCATCACATCAACACTGTTTATACACTTACAGATGTAAATGAAGACTGGCCTAACACATAACCTGTTGCATTTATTCTACTAGGAGTGACACTGTCCTTGCTGATTCTACATTACATATTGTTCAGATTCCATGATGAGGACAACATGGTGGACTTTGAGACCCTGATTGTAATGATCACTGATTTAAGGTGAAACTGGAACCATGGGTTGTAAGATGAGCCCTAGAAATGGCACATGTAATATGATGAGCAGCAGGCAAAGGAAGCCCAGAATCATGGTCGTCTGAAGCAGATTTCAAAGCTGGGTGACATGGAGTGAAAGCACAAAGGGAAATCCACAGGTTGAGGTGGTAAAGAAGCAGAAAGGTTCATAGCTCAAGTGAATCACAGTTCAAAGCACCAAGAGAAAGCCCAAGACATGAATAAAAAAAAAAGAGTTGACATTACAAACAAAAAGCAAGACGGGGAACTAGGAATCCAGAGATTGGGGAGCTCAGAGGCTCAGAGTGAAAGTTTAGAACAGACCTCCAAGATGCGGTTGGTCAGACCTTAAATAGCCTTCTCCACCAGGAGACAGAGGAGGAAGTGATTATCCTCAGGTGAAACAACCTTCCTGTTAGATTGCATCTCCATGCCTCTTCCTCCTCTCTGTCCGGCCTGTTTCCACTGTAGAACTAGCCAGCTGCTTAGATCTGCACTCTTGGGAGGACAAGCAGGACACTTACAGTATAAGAGCAAGGTTTGAACTCCAGGGACCTGGCTACGTCCCACTCAGGACTTTCACAATCTAGCCTACATAAAGGCCATCCTTAATTCAAGTGGTGAAGTGGATTCTCCCTGCAAAAGTTATCCAGAAATTTTATAACTACCTTGTAAATGTTTTAATCAGGTTTTATGTGCTCCTCTAAAATCTGTTAATCCAAGCCTCGATTTTATCTGTTTTAAAGCTAGATGTAGTTTTAATTCTTTTTTTTTTACCCTAGACTGGGACTAAAGAAAAAATGTTGTCTGTATCTACAGTATGTCATGTAAACGTTTATGTATTTCTTTATCTGTAATCATCCAACAACACACAGGTGCTTATCCCTTTCAGACAACTAGGTTAGTATAAGATGAATCATAGTTATGCTTGAGTGCTCTATAAAACCTGTCCAAAACTGCTTAGCAATGCTGGACCTGGTCAATGCTGGCAAAGCCAAGTCAAATCAGGTGGCTGCTATGAGTGATATTAGTGGAATACAGTTGATCATATTAGACCAAAAACATACTTTACATTAAACTTCAATTGCCCATACGTAAGTGCAAAAAAGTAAATAGTTGCAGATTCTTTTGAGGCATGAAATCTGCAAGGCTTAGACCTCACCAAGCACTTTGTGTTATCATTTCAGATGCTTTTCTGCAGCCACTTTGAATACTTGCCTGTTCCTGGGGTGTTCTAACATCAGTTTGGATCTTCTACGTTTTTTTTTTCTCCTGATGAACTCTTTGGTTGCATTCTCCATCTACAGTATTTTTAATTTAGTTTGTGCATATTCAGTTCAGTTGTTTGACTGGTGTATTGTAGACTGCTTTGAGATGATGTAACATTAGAGGCACAAAATAAGATCAAGATCATGATGATGATTATTGTTGTTTTCATCATCATCTGCCTTATGTGATTCATCCTCTCTATATAAATACTGATTAAAACAAGATCAAGATACAGTATGTGTATTTCATTTTTGAGATTAATCTGAGCTTCAACAAAATATACAATTTTAAAAATATCATCTTTATCAGTATTACATTATTAGTTTGGAAAGTTAATTATGTGTTTGATGCATCTTAGGAGGCAACCTTGTTGTTATTTTCCTATTTCCTATTTGGAATTATTTTTCCAGATGATTATTAAAGAGCCTTGTGCATCTTAAGCAATATTCAGACCTGTTGCTTTTTTCACACTTGCAATCAGCATGCAAACCTCAGGGAAATTAACTATGAAAGCCAGCTCATGGGGGCTAAGCTTTTCTTCAGCTCCTCTATCCTTCATCAGTTGTATCAGATCCTCTGTTTTATTGTGTAAACTCCTTTTCACCCATTTATTAAGCCAATATACACATGCACACACTGTCACAAACCAACCACAAATTCATCATTAACCATTATAATCATTATTTTCCCATACTTTTTTGGTAATTTTGTAACTTTTACATTGTGGAGCTCAGTTGATTAGGACTTAGAGGTACAGTATACGCATATTTCAGTCTTTCAGGTAGTAGAACACACAAGAACTATCTTATGCATCATATACCAACAACAAACTACTGTATGTTAATGTAAATAAGAAAATACATCGAACTTAGAACTTAATAAGCAATTCTTCCATAAACTTTGTAGTCATAATACTTTATATACCCTGTCTGTAACCTAAAACACAGCAACATGCTTTACGTAGGGCTTTTTATATTCCTGGATGACACAAATAACCACATCACAACCACATTTTTATTCTCTAAATGCTGTCTTGAATGTTTTCGTATTATTTACTGCAGTTTTTTTCAAAGCAATACATGCAATGCATTTTTTTATCTCAATTATCTTCCCTGGTAAAATAAATATGTCTGATAGATAGACCACATCTAATTATTTTGTCTTACAAAGACTGAATATTATACACTCGGATTACACTCACTTCATTGCTGTATTATGGAACTTTTCAATCAGAAGCACATGCATTGAAAAAAGTCAAAAATGACTCTCATAATGGATGAAGTGAAAAAAGCATGAGATTTTTAAAAGTACACAAGGCTGCCCAGGTTTCGTAGATACAGTGCAAAACTTCTCCCTCAGATCTGATGGGAAATGGAGTAGTTGTGTGATCGTGCTACAATATACCATAAGAAACAGGTTGTCATACTGTCATAACAAAACATTGGACTGGGATTTAGCCAGTGGGAAATAAGAAGAAGATCAGGATGTGGTTGCAGTGAGGAGTACGTGATCAAGCCTGGAGATTACCATACTCTGTATTAATATTGGAACAGCTAAAGTATTTCCCCAACCCCAGGGAAATTTGGTCAATTAATGAGGTCTGCTTGTCAACCCGCTTAACTCAGAAGGTTAAACAGGATGAGTGTGTCAAACACTTCTCATAGGAACCATGCTAGCTCATCTAGTGGTCACATAACTTCACAAGACTCTACTTAATTAAAAAAACACAGCAAGTGCAGTATCTTACTGTCAATTGAGAAAGTGAACAGCAGGTCCCTGCACAAATGCAAAAACAATTCATTATTATAAACAACTTGTTTTTCAGAGGGCATCTAACATACAGTAGCTGCACTGTTCACGATTATAAAGTGGTGTGTTGGACATAGATGTTGGACATAGACATTTGTGGAACACATACAACATTTATTTTTCATTTTAGGATGGTCTTAAAATAGCTTTTAAAATGACAGATTTTGCATATATATACAGTATGTTTTTCCAAAAGAATTCTGCCTGACAGTGATTAAAAACCAAGGGTTGACTGCTAAAATATCATGATCAAGTGCCTGATCATGAACAAGTCCGTGTATTTTAGATTTTTTAAAGATATTTGATGAATCTTGAACCACAAAATTTCACTGGAACTGCTTTCTGAAAAATAAAAAAATCCAATGGGTTATAATGAGAATATAGCACCATATTTGGGTGAATAATACTGTCAGCTGTAAATGCGTGTTTTGTATTATAGGATCTTCACTACCAGTCAAGTATTTCTAAGGAATTTACGTTATTAAAAAAAAGTTTTTTTTTTAATTACATGTGATAAAATACTACAATCAATAGAAATTGACTGTAGGTCTATGTATGAACCAACATGCAGAACCTGGGGGTATCACTAGTCAAACATGTGTTAAATGCAAAGACATCATCCTGGTCTTTAATCAAATCTCATAGTTCATGAGTCCCTGTTCATTCTGAAGTCCTCTGGGTTGACTTTTATATCAGATCTTCTCACAGTCTTCTCTGTTTAAGATTTAAAAGGTTCAATTCTGTCATGGATGTCGGAAAGGACGAACCGTGGAATGGCAGGAGAGCGGAAAAAGACCCTATGAGTAGCAGCGAGACGGGGGTTAGCTCGGGCTCAGCTGTTCAGGAAATGCAGTATAGAAACCTACTGTATTTCTATTTCAGGACATCTGAACCTCAATGCTGAGCCAGGAGCAGAGCAGAAGCAGGAAGTAAATAGGCTACACAACAAGACACACCAGAAAGACAAGAATAATCACAGGGAACTAGGAACAGGACAGAAGTAGAGCGCCCTCTAGGTGTACTGGGTGTGACAGAATCCTTCAGCCCATCAGTGTAGGACTTCATTAAGCCCAAGAATGATCCAGGTTGCTCTTTTCTGGATGGATTCTTTTCCAAACATGATAATCACAAATGGTGACCTAGTAATCTCTTCTGTGCTCATACTATTTAGTAAAGAATGTTTTGTTTCAACTGCTTAAGGCATGTTGTTAACTTCTTCCTTAGTGAGCACCTGGGTACTGGTTTAGTACATCAGCCATTGCCGTTTCATTGTCTAGATGCTCACCATTGTCTCTGAAATATTTTACATCATCCTTGGCAGTTATTCTGCTTTTGTTGTACTGAAAGAACATTTATTTTAGTAATATTTAGAACATTTTATTTTAGTCTCCATTGCAATATTACTTTCCAGCTGTCTCTTGGCCTTTGGAATATCCTAATATGTCTAATACAATGACATTTATATGACAGGACATTAACTGGAGCAATCTGACTCAAGTACAGTACCTCAAGTAGAGTACAACTGCAGTATGCCCACAGTCTCCCACTTCAGAGCCAGTACACTGCTGCCAATTAACTTCTAGTGTACAGTACATCAATCTGTTTTTGTATGTAATTGAAAAAGACACCACCCATGTCAGTGTGCCTTTATCTCACTGCTTCAAGAATTCCCTATTATTTAGTTCTTCGCTTTATATTTTTTTAATTCATTAAAGAGGAAGAATTGGCATATAAGACAAATTGGTTTTCTTTTGTCCCTTTTGTATCATATGGACTAACGGCTCCCACATTAGAGCTGTTTGAAACTGTGAAAGAGCCTTGCAGAATTATTCATCTAGTTCCCTGTCATCCATCTCAGTGGTCTATTATTGCCGTTGCTGTAAAACAATCTCATCCATTCACTTGACTATAAAAGATAATGGGACAGAGATGGCACTGTATTATCTGTGGTCTGGTACTCGTATTTCTGTACCATGCACACACCAGTAAATGTCAGTGTAGAGAGTTGTCATACTATGTCACTGCTGTGATTCTCAGGCTTTTTTGAACAAGTATCCACTAAAGAAAGATCCCCACTTTTAAAATACTGTTCTCGGATGGTTGTGATGTGAATCTCAATGCCTCCATAAATCACAAACATTATTCTAAATTATTAATATTTCTTCTCTTCAAAGGTAATTGATCTTTTGTTGACAAATAAGCCTTTACACACAGTGAAATAATGAAAAACAGCAATAAAAGACAACAATATATTGATAATTGAAACAACACCAGAAACAAACTTCAGTCTAGAAAAACAGCCTTTTCTCTTTTTTAATTAAAGTAGTCTCAGTGAGTGAGTCTGTGCCTGTGTTCACAGACAGCAAACAGCAGCAGCCCACATATTTTCAATGAGAAATGTAATGACTTTGGTATGGAAAAATATTGCAAGTATTGTAAACCCTTATACACAAATATTTCAAGTCTGGAGTACTGTTTGTGATTTATATAGGCATGGTGGTACAAATACCAACAATCCGAGAAATGTATTTTAAAAGTAGGGATCTTTCTTTAGTGGATGTATGTTCAAAATCAAAGTAATGCCTTCTTACAGTATCTATTTTCATAGAATAGCTCTAACCCAGATGTTTTGAGCCTCCCACCCATTTGAAGGCCTACCAGGCACATGATAACATCACACCCCATGAAAGGAATTATACTGTATTTCTTGGGTAAAAATGAGATACATTACTGTAATGCCAACCTTTTTGCCTGTGTTTTTGCTGTAAATGTCAGACTTGCCCATTACCATTATCGGTTGCTGGCTATAATCAAGACACGATGTTTGCTGATTTTCACAGCTGGTTCTCCAATTGTCATTTGTCACAACAAACAATGAGTCAGCTCCAAAAGGGCTCTTCCATGTCTCAGTTCTCTGAAGCAACACATTCACCTCCTCCAGCTCACTGGCCTCAACAGAGGCTTAACTCTTAAATTATTTCCCAGATGAGATGGGAGTCTTAGAAAAGTTGTTATAAAACATAAAAAGCCAAGATTACAGATTTGTCAGGGCATTGTAGTTATTCCTGACTATTGTGTGAATATGTCACCTGACCTCTGCACAATGTCAATTTTTATCTGTCCATCTATTTTCTGAACAGTATTATCCAGTGTAGGGTCACAGGGATCCTGGCCAGTTAATCTCAGGCACATAAAAAAACAAACACATACAGTACACAGTCAATTTTAAGTTTTTATTCCATATAATACATGGAATTACTTTAATGTAAGTCACTTTGGATCACCCGTGTCTCCACCCATGCATTATCAGAAGGTTGCTTATGTCTGATGAAGTTGATCCACAACTTGTCCCAGCATCATACTGTGTAAACAGAGACTAAATCTCACATTATAAAAACATAATGCAAATATAACATTCTTGTTATATTTTTCCCCATTGGATTCCTTAAAGTTTTTTTCAGATTAAACTAAATTTACTTAGACAAAGCAATTAAAAAGTAAGTCAGTAAAATTGGAAATACATTTAAAACGTTGAACAGGAGGAACCCTAACATTACCCCTTTATCCATACAGTCTAAATTTCTTTCAAAACGTCTCTTTGATCTTAACTGTTTTGAAAACAAAGGAATTCACCACTGATGCAGATCCCTCCAACTCACTGTAATAAGTTTTTTTTGTCAGCAAAAACTAAATTGACATGAAATATTTTGATTGCATAAGCATGAAGACCCTTGAACCCTTGAATATTTGGTGAAAGCGCTTCTGCATTTACAACCACAAGTCTATTTGAGTGTCAACCACCTTTTCACACAAGTAGGACTGGGCCACTCAAATACACCACAAGATCTTTTGCAACATGTTTGCAGTATTATGTTAGTGCTTTGTCGTCATCCCTCTGGAGGATCTGAGATATATGTTTTTATTTCTATGTAAGCCCCCTTTGTGGAGTGATGAGGATGTTTTCATTTTCATATTTACACATACTGTAGGGCATGTTCAGTTCAGTTTATTTGTCATATGCACAAGTGCAGTAAAATGCTTACTGTGATCGATTCTCAAATGGCAGGTGGTAGTAATTGAGGTTCGGATTGTGAATTGGTTATTAAATAGAAATTAGAGTTTGCACATAAGAGGAGAATACTTCAATTGAGGTGATATAAATACTGAGTACCGCAAGCCCAAAGATCTATCAAAAATCTAGACTCTGGTACAGTTAGTAAACTAGTCAAGTTTATAGACTATACCAAATTAATTGAAACACTAAACAATGTACCTGTAGAAGCAACGAATGAAATTCAAGCTGATTTAAATTAGATTCCGGACTGGTCTGCTTAATGTAGACAAGCACAGTTTACTGCATGTAGGTACAATGGTGATTGAGTGCCGTTAGGGCTGTATCGACTCATGGTGACCCTGTGGACAGTTCCACCATCACTATCCATAGAGTTTCCATGGCAGGATAAGGAAGTACTGTAGTTTGCCAGGCCTTTCGTCTGCACAGATAGTGCGAATGTTGTTGCCATTGTCACAGATATGTGACCCTCCGCCACCAACACCGCCCCATACTGCTGCTGCCCAGTATGGGTTATTAGAGAACCTTGCACCCAAGGTGGGACACGAGCCCACTACTCAGAGATTATGAGTCTCATGCTCTACCAACTGAGCTAGTCGGGGCTATGCAGGTACAGTAGTATGGGTATGTTGCTGAAGTAAAAACACTGGCTTTTTAAAAAAAAAATGGCTGGATCAGATCCTCGGGTCAACTTGCTACTAAGTAGCAAATGGGCTAAATGAACCAAATGGCCGCCTCTCGCTTGTTGCTTTTCTTATGTTACGCTATTAAAATCTATGGCATGTATGGTCTGTTTGAAGTAAATGACTGGCTATGGCAAATGAGCCTGACACCTCTGTTGTATAGCAACCACTATACAAGGAGGTAATAATGAAGTGAAAACCATCAAAATGTTCTGATTAAAGGCATCTACTCCAATTCAGGTGTGAAGTGAGAGCGCAGGTGATCTGAAACCTGAACAGACAGGCTCCTCCTATGCCAGCCTCAAAACTCTCTCCCAAAACAAAGAGAAAACACTGCGAAACAGAAGGTAGAGTGTCTGACATATGTTAGAGAAGGACTCCAGAGGCACAGTACATCAGCCATGTGGGCGTGTCTCCATGGCTTCAGCTATCACCAGGTTCTGTGGAAAGGGCTGGGATCCTGTAAGATTTTAGGTCCATTCAAATAGAGATCTCTGACAACAGTAATTAATCTTCAAGTAATTCATTCAGTTAAGATCAAAACTAAAAAAGAACCTGTAGTATTCAGGACCATCCTTGTTCCATGGCTTAACTGGGTACAGCTGGGTATACAGTAGATCATTTCAAGACAGGGGGATACAGAGTTCTGTGTTGTCATCTTTTTTTTTTACATTGCAGAGGAAAAAAGCTCTGTTCACAAACTGCTGAATTGTTAATGTACAGTGTATAAATAGAAAATGACACTGGTAAAGTGCATTGGTGTTCATTTTCTTTTCTAATTAATGAAGAACTACTTTTAGTCTCTTGTTTGTTTGATTTTAAAGAGACTTAAGGAAATCTTCTGCAATACTTTAGAGAAACGTGCATCACTGGATGTTTCTATTTGTTTTCTAAAAGTAGGGACCCCTTCGTTTTTCATCCCAGCATATTTTGTCTTTACTTTTTAAGCAGCAGTCTTGTAACAGCTCATGCACTAACACACTCACACGGCCACACAGTGTCGCAGTGCTTGGAGATGCAGCAGGAGAGACTGATCCAAGATGGGCAATAGACTTTCTCCAAAGGAGCAGATTGCGCTTTGCAGCCTTCTGTGCACCCACAGTAATCCATTCCAACTTAACTGCAGCAGGGAGAGAATATGAACAGACAAAGGCAGCGCCGATAAATTTCTACAGCAGGACAGTCGCTGTCAAGTGTCCCCATCATTTTTCACTGCACAAAACAACGCAGCCCTGCCAGTATAGATCAGGGCAGTGTGGCTGAAAGCATGGATTAATCCCTTTACCGCTTCTTCTTAAAAGCACTCATATTCCTAGTCTAAAGATGTTTGTGCACTTTGGTTTTTGTTGATGGAACAGAACTATGCACATGCATTGTTTCCTCCTCTTCATTCCCTCTGTCTTGATGAAAGTGTTGAAACATTCGCCAAGGCAAAAATAAAACAAAAATTTTGTTCCAAAGCTGAAATGATCCTTCTGTGCTTGAAGCACTGGGCGACTCTCCGAATCTCTCTGTGTAGCTCGTGCCCAGAACTCTTTCTTCAATATGCTGCCAAGGCACAGTGTACAGGGTGGGGGGGTGATCCTGTGGAACTACCATGGGATTTCAGGAACAGAAAATGCAGGGAACACCAGCTAGCAGTGCTGTTGTGTTTTTGTGTCTTTGGTCTTTGCACGGAAGTATATTAACTAGTGTAGGGATGCAAGACATCAAAGCACAGTTTGGTGTAGTTTTGAAACTATTTTCAAAGTAATTCATAATACCAGTACAGCCCTGGCCAAGCTCTTGATTTACCAAGACAATGACAGAGCATATACAGTATTTAACCATAGGTTTTTATCAAGGAATATATGTTGAAGGAATATTTTAATCACCAACAGAATGCGTATTCAAAGGTCCAGATATCCAAGAATATCTCAAAGTCAGCTAGGCAGCTAAACTGGCCACTGGTCTGCCTACCTGAATTGTACACTAAGGGTTCCAGGACTTATGATTGACAATTGTTTTGCAGGCCTAGAAGCCCAAGGTCATTCTTCTTATTTCCTTTCCTGCTTTCATTGGATCTACTGGTGGTCAAACTTGGGAGACTGGGAGAGGTGAAACACCGTGGGAGACTGGGAGCAAGCCACATTGAGATATACATTGCCCCAATTGTTATGAACTGAAAGGATCTTTTTTTTGTGGTAAAGATATACAGTAATTGGTACGGTGAGTAATCAATCAATATGATTGAACTTTCTTACTGCAGCCCAATGACTAGATACATATATTGTTGCAACATTCAAAGTTATGTTATTAATGTTTTGTTCTGTTAAAGATATGCTTTGTTAATTGCGTAAACTAATGCATTTTACTTTTGTACAGTTATAGCCTCTATAAAAGACAGATTCATAATTCATAAATGCAAACCCACAAATTTATTTTTTTTCTTGTCAATTCAGGTAATGTAAGAGTGTAGCGAGTAGATAATCTTCCCTTTTTAACTCATTAAAAATGCAGTTATGTTTTTTTCCAAGTTCTATTGCAGCAATATCACTGGACATACTACTGTGATACTACGGGAATTGGGATGTTTGCGCAGTCTTCAGACAGAGCTTTGTATGTAGCACACAATTTGAAATCCATAATTGCAAAGGAGACATTTTAATAACTACCCATTTAACTTCTTCACAAGAATTATGTCACAAAGGAAGCATCTCCTTCCCGCAAAAGCCCTTTGTTCTGTCTTGCCTACTGATGTGTATAATTCAGATGCTTACCTACAATCCTTTATTGTTCCAGATGGGAAATTTGCTTTGAAGGCAGGTAAAACGATGTACACATACATTTAGCACAACATGAATCCATTAAGAAATAAAACAAACCATGTATGATTAGAAAACCATGTTAGGAGCTTTATTACTCACAATCCAGAAAAAGATAAAGAGGCTGGATCTTAAGTAAGTGAAATAGAGATACCTACCATAAATGAGTGAAAAAAAAACATAACAATCAACCAATTACTTGTGCAAAATGAGCAGGTTAAAAGCTGTGGGAATTAAAGATAACTAAGCTCTCTTGCACTTAAATCTATTCTAAATGGCACAGTGATGAAAGGAGCTCAGATCTGCTGTGTGAGAGGAGGTCATGAAGGTGGTTATATTGGCCTTCCGCACAGATGCGTCCCTTTTTACATAATTAGTTTTGTGCCCGATTCTCACTGTCCTTTTATGTCAGCTTTGATTTGCCTCACCTGGACACTTGGGTAGATGTAGTAGTGTGGACAGAGCTGATGACGACACCAGTCTCTGCGCATTTTCTCCTGGGCTTGTGTCCCTAATGGATGACTGAGGCATTGCAGTGTGTGTAAAACTGTGTGTCCCGAATCCAAACGAGCTGGCCTCAGGCATGTCTTTAGAAACAAGTGCTGACACCGCAAAATGACTGCTATCGCAGGTGTCTTTTCCAATACAGGGGTAGAACGTAGGCAATAAGAGCAGCCAGGAAATGAGGGAGAGAACAGAGACATTTCTAAACGCAGCTGAAAGGAAAGCAATAGCTGCTTGGGCTCTGGCCAGATAGAAACTATTAGGTTCTGTAGCTAAATGTTTTTAAGGGGCTGTGAGCATCAACAGCTGTTTTATATAGGGGGCAGGCAGCCCCACATGGTCAAGACTAAGGTATGGGAGAGGAGTAGGGAGGGGTTGAACAGAAAAGTATAACAGAAGCCTGACAGCAGAAACAATAAAGAAAACTACTTCTGAGCTGTAGCTTCTGGAACAAACAGCCATAAAAACGTGAGTGAGTGAGTGAACCTCACTTCTGGAGACAGAAAGGGCACTGTGTGTAAAACAGGTGTGGAACAAAGAATCCTGTGTGGAATTATTTGTGAGAGATTAAAGTTTGGTTTGTTTTAAAAATTCTAGAGGAAACAAATATTTTAGACCAATGAGAGAGGGCCACTTAGCCTGTCTGGCTTGTTTGGTAGTTTATTAGCAGAGTGAACTCTAGAATTTCTTGAGATGTTTCTTATAGGTACCTGGAGCTTGGGCCTCAAACACCTGGCTTGGAAGAAGAGTTTCTTTGTCTCTGTCCTAAATTAATCCCCCTTCATTTTCCAACAATGACCCCATCTCCTTGTTTCAGAAGTGAGTGTGAAACAGTCCCCTGGTTTCAACTTATCTACTGTATACTCCTTTGGATGGTGTATACCTCAATTCAAATCTTTTCAGTTTAGAACAGCGGAGATTTATCTCACTCAACCTGCGTACTGCAGTCCCTTTCCCAGAGGAATGATTGTTGTCGCCCTTCTTTGAACACTAAGGCTGTAATATATTTTATGGGTTACGATGACTGAAACTGAACATTATTCTAGGGGAGTTTAAGTTTGAAATGAGTCTTTACAAGTCAGGAACAACCCTCTGAAATGGTGAAATGGTTCTGTTGTAAAACCACTATGCAGCGCAGATCCTGCTCTGATCTGGACTACTCTAAGTGCGACCATGCATGCTAAACATCAGCACTAAATATGCTCCTTGTATCTGTCATGAGCACCATCTGCCAGATCTGGCATCTAAATATCATGTCAGCTTGCAACGCAGGCTGCTACCCAGATAGTTGCTGCTCTGAAATGCTTTACACTGTGAAAGATAGGATTCCCAAAACTTAAAAATACAGTAATCACTTGGCACCTACAATATTTTATTCCTGAAACCTCTAGTGCTACTGTATACAGTATGTGTTCAAGCAGGAGCCCCTTGAAAACAAGACAGTGCCTCTCAAATAGGGTTTCATAAGCTGTGAAACAAAATCACACTTGATAAAATTAAGTCTTAATGGTAAAAATAGGGTTCGAGGAATTGAAGTCACGAATAAGCTTACGGAAGACCTTAAACATTTTTTTCACCTTCAGTAAATGAAAACACCAGACTAAAGCTAAAACATACTATCAATGACATATCTTGACAGTAAATTCTACAAAAAAGTAAAATAATTAATTTTTAATATTCTTATCAATCAGGTATACGCTTCCAAAATAATTTCATTAGTGCTGAAAACCTGATCAGGTAAAAACGTTTTTCAGCAATCATCATCTTCAGTTTGGCTGGAAATTCGGATACTGTCTCCTTGTCTGTTAATGCTGCCTCCCCTGCTAACCTCACGTAGACTGTGGCCTTGTCCCAATATGGGCACTTTTGGTGCCTTTCAGTCTCTTTCAGTCTTTTTCCCTTGATATGTTCATTCCTGTTCAGATCTTCCAGGGCTTACAGTATCTTATCTTCACTTTCAGTTTTAAGCTGTGAAATTGATTGCAAGGTTCACTCTTTCTTGTTTTAAAGGATAAGAGTGAGTGTCCTCAAGGCAATATTGATTCTGTTCACATTAGGTACACAAATTATAGCATTTCATAATGAATAAACCCCAGTCAAAAGCCAATCTACACACATTCTGCAGCGCTGAACACGGTCACAAACACCCATAGTTTGAGATGAGCCCTCAGTAGCTTACCCAGTACAGTAGGTGCTGTTATTACACAATGCAAGAGGTTGTTCATATAATCAAAGGCACCTTTAGATTATGAAATAATTATTAGAACATTTCTCGTAATTACAAGATATCACGTGAATTTTTCCTCAATGGCAGCAATGTACCTGCAGACATTTCTACACAAATTACAATTTTTAAATATAGAGGACCAGATGCTTCACAGTCTGTATCTCATTATTATTAGATGACAATCCTCCTTTCAAGAAAGCACATGTGTGTGCTGTTTTAATTTCCCAATTAAAGCATTTCCAAGTCAGAAAACAAATGTATCAGTGCACAATACTACTTTACATAAGTTATTAAAACAGCACTCTAACATACATCACAAAACAACACAAACAAGTACACAGTTTCATTACACTGTATATCCAATAACACTCCATGCCATTGCATACAATATACTTCAAGTTATTTTAACTAAACATCAACACAATTTTTGTCTACAAAAGATAAAACAATAGTTTAATTGTCAACATAACTTATTCAAACAAATGGAGGGAAACATTACTAAGATTCTACAGAGCTTGAAAAAGACATGTCAAGTATCCATCCTTTAGGAAGCACATGGAGTTCTGGCCGCATCAAGGCAGAAAACCCTAAAAGCATGTGATTAGCATCCTTTACATACAGCGCCACCTACAGACACACCTGATTTAGTCCTTCACCCTACACAAACATCTAACCTCTGGTTCCAAGAGGATTGGAGCTGTTCCAGGCAGACGTCTCAAAGTACTTTTGGAATAAATGAAAAAAAAAATGTATCCATTGTCTCTTCATGCTGAAACCTATAGTGGAAATGTGGTGTCTGTTAGAGATGAGAAATGCAGTCTATACCCAGTTGGTAGGGTTATTAAAATTCAGAAATTAAATTTGAAAAAGTCAAATAAGTGAAATTTATTACCATTCCTTTTTTCTTTAGCTAATTTGCAGCCCACTGAGGTCACAGTAAACAAAAGTAACTGTTGAGCGGGTTCTTTCTGCAAGGAGCGAATCACCCCAGAATGCAGAGCTTTAATTCTGCTGCAGACAAGAGGCTGATCAGAGGGGGTCATGACTGCAGCTTCAGTGGCACTGTAATTATGTAGAAAAAGTAATGGGATCCCCATCTTGTTAATCCAGGATTGCTGAATAGACTATTGAATATAGATTTGTGAAATGGAGGGCTTTCATGTGTGCTACGGTTCTTTTTGGAGTGTTTAAAATGCAGTAATTTCCCTGGAGTGTAAAGGCCACTAATGAAAGCTAATTCCTCATAAAATAGATTTTGCAGCTGAGCTTAATTAAGATGCAGAGGTTCTAAAAATCTTTTGGCAGCCTTTTCATGTCGACCTTTTGCCATCTGTCATTCATTTAGTGATTTGGTTCTGGTCTAGGTAATGACCATGTGATGTGTTAACTTAATAAACAGGCCAGGCTGTAAAGTCAATGGAGCAAGTATTTGTAGAGTACAATGAACCTGGTACTTTGGCTTCAGGTTGAGACGTATGCCATAGTTATCACATGATTTCACTTCTTCTACACAGTCATAAAGCCATATGCTAAATATGAAGGTTGCAGGTTCAATTCCAGGGTGGGACAGTGTAGTTGTACCCCCGAGACAAGGTTCTTCACTCGGTTTGCTCCAGGAAACCCTTGTGAACCATCCTTCAATGGTTGCAGACTGATATACTATATACAGTATTTGGAGATGTTCATGAAGTCAAGTTGAGAGTCCAGAAAAGCACTATATATTGTAAGTGTAAGTGACTGGAGACATCTGGGGAGACAGAGGTATACAACACCTGCTGGACGAAAAGGAAGAAAAGAATAATGGCTTTATCCATTTTTCAGAGGAGGAAAACAAAAGGGAACCTGGAAAGGGAATAAGAGGAGGGGTCATGGGACTGTCAAAGGCTGGAGTACTGAACACCACATTTTCAATGGGTCCCTTGAATCACAGCATGTAAATGTTCTTTGGAGACCAGGGGGAGTGTAACATCATTATCACAGGCTCAAGTGGACTGCTTTTATCTTTCAGAAACCCTCCGAGACCCTAGATTTTAAATCACTGGTTTTGTCCTGGGAAGACTGCATGGTCCGCTTCTGTCCTGGCTGGTATTTAGTTTTACGAACAACTCACAACTGCCACTGCAGCTCATTCATATTCTCCAACTACACCAATTTTCAGAAAATGAAGAGCAGAACTTCAATCATCTCAGTGGAATCATTATTAGTACTTTGGTGCCCGACTCTAAATCACAATTTTAATTAAAATCACTTAAATTCGCCTAGCCCTGGAATTTCCAACTCCATGTCATCCATCTCAATTGTCATTTTAATAAATGCTTCAACACCACAAGACATACAACTCGCCTTAACCCTTACTGCACAATGCTCAGACTTCATCTTACCAATTAGCATTCACAACACAACCATTTCCTCTTACTCTTCACCAAATACCAGAGCATCACTAACAGTAACATTCCCAGCAGATCCTGCTTGTTCAAGGATGACTCTTTAAATAATTCCCTAATCCCAGTCACAACAGCAGCCAATTTTTATCTCTCATCATGTCATCCGGAGACTACCTGCCCTATGCTGATGTTAAGGCACAGGAAGTACTGAGGCTCCAATCTACTGAATGTCATCTACTGTAGACTACTCTCTCTCTCACCTACAGTATGAGAGAAGACATGCTGTTACTTTGGCAAGTGATACCCAACGTCTCTAGGTCCCAACACTTCCCCATCAGCCCTGGTTCAGCTAACCAAGCCAGTTCCTCACCAGCATACTTCAGTCTCATTAGGCCAGATAAATTAACTAACACAGCTCACCAGTCCTTCACCGTGCCTGTGAATCCACTGCAGACTTACTGTAGCTGTATTTTCTCCAAGCGTCTTTATTGCAAGTTACCAAGTCCCACAAACCTATCTCTGCTCTCCCATACCTTACCCCCTCTGAATCCTAGACAGGCTGAAACTTTTCCTCCTAGCTGTTTCTTATAAGCCTCTGAACTAGTCCAGAAGAGTGACTTATTCAACACAAAGCATATCCTACCAGCTCCCTTCCATCATGTGGAATGTCTCTCCCTCTGCATACTAATTACTGATACATACCAGCTGTGTCTCATTCAACAGGTTCTTTCAATTAACAAGCAGCCATCCTGACAGAAACCTCTTCCCGCATTTTGATCAATACCTATTTCATGTTGTGAATCAGTCCTTTTATATTTTTGCTGAATGTACAGTACACAGTAAAGTAGCTAAATGCAAAGTGAAAAGAAGACTTTCTTTCCAATTGACCAGATGTTCTCACTCTATATGTTTTACTGGGTGACCCTCACTGTTGGGTGTTATTTGCATTCCTGTTGCTTATAGATGTTGGTCAATAATTAATGAATATAGATAATGAGTTAAATAAATAATGTAGGTAATTGTTTAGTAATGCCCTGCCCCCCTCTTACCACAAATATCATTTGGGTTGATTTAGTTCCAACAATCTTTGGTTTCTGTTTCTATTTATTTTAAATCTCCTATGCATTTTTAAAGCTTTCTTGAGCAGAAAAGATTTTCCTGAATAGTTATCATCACAGATGGGATGGGATCAGTGTGCCAGCTGCACAGTTTTGTTATTAATTATTTATTACCTTCCATTTTTATATTCCAGGCCAGTTATTCCCAACACACACATCTCATTACCCTTCTGGAATACATCAGGTAATAATTCAGAATTGACCTGACTTGTACAAATGAGCTCTCTGGGTCTCAGTAGAAAACAAGTTGAATTCTCTCATCCAGGTCTTACTGACATGGTGTGTATTCTCACCTTATTCCAGCTTCTGAAAGGGTATGAAAATAAGGAACAAATTGTTCTAGTGTCTTAAAAAGAAACTTTGAGCTAAAATACACATACAGTACCAGCTTTGTGAGATACCGTATGGAAACAAGTAAAAAAAAAGTTGGAATAAGCCAGGCAATTTGGCATCCTACTTTTACACTATGGTAATATATTACTTTCAATCAACAGAAACCATCTGGAGTTTTTTGTATCAGCTCTGCTGGATTTCAAAACTGACCTAAAGAGTCTCTAACTCCCATCTGGATTTTATCTGTTTTTTATTTCAGCATGATGTCCATATCTGATAGTCAATTAGACCAATCGAGTTTTTTTTATACTTAGGCCAAATGCTCACTGAAAACACCCAATGAACAGATGATAAAAAAACAATAATTCAAGAGAAGACATAGTCTTTCATATAAAATATACAAGTGAGTTTACAATGCTTACACTATATGGAAGTGTATTTACAACTCAGACCTGAAGGCACTCCTTTATACAAAGTGTTGTGGGAGTATGGTAGCCAACAGCCTGGTTTCATTCAAAAACAGCTGAATGAGATCCTGGGATCAATTAACTTCTATCGAATGGCCTCCTCTTTTGTAACATTTCGTATGTTCCAAATTAATCCCAATGAGAGCTACTGGAAACCCCTTTCAGGTTGTTTTGCTTTACTTGATTAGTTTTTTTTATCAATTTTTCAATGACCAACTTCACAAAACCTTTTCTCTTCCAAGAAACCACAGGTCCAAAAATCACCCAAGGAGAACAGTAGGCATTCTATTCACTCTGAAACATCAACACTCAGATGTGAGAGGAACAAGTCAGAGCAGTGAGCCTCCTCCAGACTGATAGTCCCTGATCTTACACCTCCCTGCAATGACTTCACTGTCTCTCTGTCTTTTTACAGGGATTCTAAGATACCTGTGCTAGAAAAAGACATCAGAAATTTAAATTTAATCACATGCTCCCAGCACTCAACATTCTCTCATATCTCGCCCCTTCTTTCTCTCTTCTAATGAACGAGAAGCTGAAGAAGCTACACAGTCGATAGCTTGAGTGTTTGAATCTTTTCAGTTGGACATAACCTCTACATGTTCAATTGTTCCACCACCAGCTGGAAATTAGAAATAGAGAATCAGAAAAATAACACAATACAGCCTGATCTTTTTAAAACCGAGTTCAAACTCAAAGGTAAAAATATATGAGAAGACTTGATAATGTTATGTCTATGCTCATTAAAACCCATAGCATTGCCAATTAAAAATGATGACCTCCTCGATGATTAGGGAGATCAGACTCTAATAGACCAGTTTCCTGTAATTAAGAGCACAGTTATTAAAACTACCAGCTTTCTTAAAATATTTTAGTTTCTTCTGCTCTGTCCTAGATAAGTTGTTATTACCTTTATTTCTGGATCTCACAGAAAGATCTTATTTTCTGAAAAATAAAATATGATGATAAACCTGGGGTTGTTTTTCACTCTAGGTCATCTTGAGAGCATGATCTTACTGTACATCTTATAACCAGTCCACAAATTCTAGTGCATGTTCTTTCAATCAAATATAAGATATTCTCATAAAAACATATGATAATAGCTGTCTGTAACAGTAGGGCTATATTTTACTAAGCTCCCTTATGTGGAAATGAGAAAGTCTGTCTTATCTGCAGTGTGGCTTTAGTTCTGCACTGCTTACCTTGGTTAGGGATGACTCCAGACATATGAAATTCAGCAAGACAGATGAGTTCCTTGAAGCTGTCTTTCTGTATGTATTGTATGTACAATTTACTAGCCTGCAGACACTACAGCAGATGTCTAGCTAGTCATTCATTTTAGTATGCTGCAGGCTGCAGGTACATGTCAGCAGATGGTCCTGCAATGCTACATTGTGGATAAGCAGACTTGACTCTGCTTGCAATTTTACTTGCAGCTTCTGCTATAGAAACCAAATGTTAGCACATTTCACTGTCACGATATGTGCTGCTGGGCATGGGATTTTTGCCAAGGTAACATTGTGCATCCCAAAAAAGAGACCCAAGCGATGCAAAGAAAGTTCTAATTTCTTCAAACATCGAATGGGCAACTGGAGTTTTAGAGAGTTGGGCCATAGTGGACCTGAAAGGAAGCATGAAACGTGATGTTTCCCAGTGGGGCTGGATCTGAGTTAGTCTCAAAGACTTACTCTAAAACAACACCAGACACCATAAGTTGTAAGTCCCTCTCAGGCCTTAGTAGTTGATTTTTGTGGGCCTGGAACGGTGCATGCAGCAATTGCCAGCAGATGCCATTTGTGGATGGGTGTTTTCTAGAGGCCAGTTTGGTATGGGCAAACATCTCTGTAAAGTAGGTGATGCTTTGGGGAAATTACCATCCTTCGAAAACTTCACCCCTCGTGGCATCACACTACTTAATCAATTAAAACTCCAGATGTAAACCTCTAGTAGCAAGTTCTTATTTCTGCTGGTTTACCACAAACTAAACCCTACGCCTGGAGATTATTTCACTGCCTTGGAGAGTAACGGGAATCAGAAAGAGTTTGCAGCCCCTTATTCAGAACTGGAAAAAGGCCACAATACAAGTAGCACAAATGATGGGTAACTCTGTACAGGGGGAGCAGTTTCACTGTTTACTAAAAGACAAACTGTTCCAACTGCCTTTATGGGTGAGCAGCAATGTTTTTGAATTACATTCTGAAAATGGCAGGGAGCCAGTGTGAGGAAGCTAAAACAGGTAAGGTATCCATCCATCTATTTCCAACTGCTTTATCCAATACAGGGTGCAGGAGAGCCGGAGCCTATCCCAACAAGCAAGAGGCACATGCCAGGATGAGACACCAGTCCATCTCATGGCAGACACAAACACACATTCACATCAGGGCCAATTTTTCACAGAAGACAGTTAAGCTACCAGTATGTTTCTAAACTGTGGGAAGAAACAGGAGAACCAGAAGGAAACCCATGCAAACACGGGGTGAACAAACTCCACTCAGACTGCACCCAAGGTCTGGAACCCAGGACACCAGCACTACAAAACATCAGTGCTAACCACCGCGCCACAGTGCCCCCCATACAGAAGGTGAAGTACTGTATGCTCATGCGTTTTTATGTTCAGTTCACATTTCAATAACCAATTTCAATGCTGCCATGCCATTTCTCTTACAGGATTATTTCTGTCAGGTTTGCAAACCCATAATGCACAAAGGCCTACAATCATGCTTGCATGAATAATGATGCCCCAGACTGTACTGATTCACTGATTTAGGTAAACATCCAAAACAAACTCTATTTGTCTTTCCCTGCCCATTCTAGGACACCCATGCTATTTTTGCATCAGCTTGAAAGATAGCCTGACTCCAGATGGCAAATAGTCAATTGATAATAACAGTAATCAGTGTTTCTGCAGCGTTTTCACACAGAGAGCAATTTTACAGTGATAATACCACCTCAAAGCACACTGAAATGAGAGAAACATGACAAGAGAGCTTAATTCAGTTTCAACCATCTAAATCTCTATTTGTGAACAAATTCAATGTGTTAAGCATTTAATCTCAACTCATATTGTATATTTATCTAAACATCTTCTTTATTAATTTTGAAACACAAACAAAACAGCACAATTAATAGTATTTGCCTAATCCTACAGACAGTAACATTTAGTGCTCCAGGTTTTACTTAGAAGTATTCTATGTTTGAGATAGAAATACGATTTGTGTTGTTATATAAGGACTGTGAGCAGGATTCTTTAACTACCAAAATCTTAACTTTTAATACATTTTGAACATAAGAAGATATGAGAGGTTGGAAACAAGAGGAGGCCACTCAACCCATCTATCCCATTTGGTAGTTGCTAATTGATCTGGGGACCTCATCCAGCTATACCTTGAGAAAAACCGGGCTTTTGGATTCAAAAACACACCTGGGTAGGTTGTTCCACACTCTCACTGAAATGTGGCTTTAACTGTTAGCCTTGATGATACATTTACCAGTATCAAATAACACTTTATACAAGACATCCTTGCTCCTTAGCCTCTTTAAAGTCTATTGGACCCTAGGCAAACACTGGCCGTTCACAATGTGCTGTACGTGTGAAAACATTCACACTAATGAATCTGAGCCACCTTTGCCTGCTGGAGGGAACCTTATAAAACATGAACAGAAATGAACAGAAAATGGTGATTACAAAATCTACACACAGGATACACTCATGTACTAACTCCCAAGAGCAACCTACAATCTTGTTGCTGCTGCTTCAAATGGTGTAACTCTTGCACATTTCCTCTGACCTCTCTAGGAGACCAACATTCCAGATTTTATTTTCAATGTCCACACAGCTGCACCCCAACCATAACTTCAGACAGACACCAAGAAGCTGTTTAGCCCTTCAGTGCCAATTCGCTGTATTTGGAAATAATAGCAGATGTCTCCGCAGATTTCATTTTTAATAAGATTAAATATGTTCAGTGAAATTGAAGACAGATGCATAAGACTTTATGCAAAAGCATATGACTATTTAAACTGGTCTTAAGAAAAGTTATCTATGTTTAATGAGATTGTCATACTTGCTTTATCAATAATTTATTCTATTATGAATATGGAGATACATGCTAAGCAAACAGCCCATGTAAAGTGTATGGGCTTGTAACTGTAGTTTTCCAAGGTTATACAGATTTCTACCAAGACAACCTATGGGTATCTTTCTGTGTTCCTTGCCCTAGATCAGGGCTTATCTTTGCAATGTTGGAGCAAAGAGATTACAAGATTTCGTTTTCGTCTCAACAGAAAAGTTAAATCTTTAAGGTGACCCATTTCAGAAGGTTAGAATTCTGAGAAACCTTTTCTCAAGGTCCAAATAAAGAATTTCAAATCTTGAAGCAACCCCCCCACACACACACACACACCAATAATAGGAGGCATGTTGGGATTTATGAAAGTATGCTTCTATGAAAGAAAGCAGGGAAAGAATTACCACAGAGACCCTGAGACACATCAATTAATTTACTGCACTTTGTAATAAATTGGCCTGGGGTAGACTGCCTTCCCTGGATTATCTAGGTAAAGGCAAATGTACTGCCACAATGTTTCAGTTTCTTACAACGATGGAATTGCTAAAACGAACAAGGGTTGCTTTTTAGCACATTACAGACGTGGAAGAAAAATGTAAGGCATCAGTTCCGAAATAGAACATGTTTTAATGTAAATTTATAACAAGAAATGCAAACTCCCTTGAATATCCGAAGATTTATTTATGTGGCTCATCCTTCAGCCTACCCACCTGAGAACCGATAGAGATAAGACACAGTGAGAACGCAAAGATGATTCTAGATTCAATGCCAAGAGGGACACAATTCTGAAATCCAGAGACGAATAATGAAAGAGCCACACTCACTGCTGCACTAATTAGGGCTGTTTGCACAGCTAAGGTAGGGATTTGTGAGCAGCCTCCTCTGTTCTGTTCCCAGAGCTTAAGTGAAGCATTCATTTCCCAGTCACAAACACTCCATATATTTTCCAGCATATCAATTAGTTAATGAGGTTTGTAGCTGACATATATTGAGATGCCTGTGTAGATCTTTCTCATGCTGACAGAAACACTCCATCCCTTTATTCATCTGTAATCCTGGCTAGGTTTCACTTTCAAGTCCTATGTACTGTATTAACAATATTTAAAATGAGCAGACACAGGCTCCCCCCGGAGACTTTTCCTCTGGTTGGTATATCTTTGCGTCTCCTACATAAGAAGGAAATACTTTGTTGCCACATTTTACATTTTGAGGCCGTTTTTATGTATCTTTAAATGAAGTGAAAGGTAATTGATTCTCCCTGAATGATAAAATTCTGTCAGTCGCAGCTCAGGAAATAGTGTCGGTCTCCAGTGGCAGAAGTGTGATCTGTTTCGCCCAGCAGTGAGGTGCTCTCACATCTCACACCTCCTCAGACCCACCTGCAGCCTATAAATCAAAGAAAACAGGGAGAGTTTGTGTGTTAACACAGAAAAGGCCATCTCATGTTATAGTTCAGAGCAACTCAAGAAGTATAACATGGCAAAACTTTATTATACAGTCCTATGATGATTATACAAATATGGATAAGAAATACTTCTAGACGAGTTCTTATAATAATAACGATATCAAAAACACAACAATAATGATGAATATGATTGACAGGGGGACAACAACATCCAGGAAGCAGATGCTTTGTGAATATTTTGAGTATTTTAGGTAGGACATTTGTGGATTAACCTGCTTGGTTAAGAGGTAGCTCCCCAGACACAGGATGAGGAGGATCCTCTGTAGGGTGAAGATGGGGCAGAGGAGGAACGCAGGAGACAAGTGTGAAAATAGGTTTTATTTTCTGAGATATACAACTAATTTCAGTAATGATTATGATTAGGGACAACTGGGGGCTATTGACTTGTTGTCATTATCCCATCTGAACTTTAATTAATAACTTCTATTAATTAATACAGTTGCAAAACAGGTAATGACCAGGGTCCAAGCTAACTTCCCTTTCAGAGATGGAATACAACACCGTGAGAATTACAGTATAAGAGATTTTTCAACGGTGCTGGTGTGACAGTCACAGTTCCACGCGGGGTCGTGCCCCCCGCCGCCCGTTCCGTCCCACACACCTGGGGCACGAACCTGGGTCTCCGGCGTAACGCAACAGGGCACCAACCGCGTGAGCTAAAGGAGACCTCCCTCAGCCCAGGCAGCTGAGGACCCTGCTACGCGCAGTGAGGGCGCTGAATTCACCACACTAGCTCCGCTACACTGGCATATTTTAAAATATGATCTCGTTATGTGATTTTTTTTTCTTTCCATTCCCCCATTTCCTTTTCAGACAGGGTCATAATTCCTGTGCTATTTTGTGAGGCTAGACAGTCTAGTACAGGGGTTAGTATTAGTGTGGCTTCTTGCACCCAATATAACAGTAATTTAAAATGCCATTCTTTTAATCATCCTCTTACTCGTAGAGTTATCTCCAGTAAAGACATTATTGCCTGTTCGACAAAGGGTGTAATCTATGTCACTGAATGTCCCTGTGGACAATCCTACACAGGGAAGAGTAAATGAGACCTTAAATCTACAATAGCTGAACACTGAAGTGCCATTAGGTGCTGAAATTTAATTTATCCTGTAGCTGCACACTTTATTGAAGCTCAACATCCAATTTCTTCTCTTCGGTGTGTGGGTGCAGAGAAAACTTGGATTACCAGGGGGGTGTGTTGATTTGAACTCTTGCAGAGGGAGTCCACTTGGATTTAAATGCTTAAGCTTTTAGGTGCCTTTGGAATACATACAGAATTTCCTGTGTTTTTTGGAGAAATTAGAAATTATTCCATGTACTGTATAATGTTTGTATGGTATTCCCTGTATGTTTGTATGTTTAACTTCAGTCCATCCTGCATATCCATTACTTTGGATAAAAATTATTTAATTCATTTTATTCTTCAAATAGTGATTCAAATAGTGAAACATTCATTATCATAATTGTTCATCTGTGGTGTCATGAAAGAATCCCCCTAGATAACTGAAAGGTTAACCGAATAATTATTCATCAATTGATTACTAGAATAGACTTTGATCGCATCATACTGTAGCATGATCTCTTGAGGTAGATTAATGTATTTATTCTAATCTTCAGTGCTGATTTTGTGTGTTACGTACGTGATGAATGCACCTGACTCTGAAAATTACAGCAGCTTCTGTATTTTTAACGCGGTACTACTCAGATTTACATCTTCAACATGTTAAAATTAATTTTGGTGTGATCATTCCTTTAGCTGCTGGTGCTTATACTTCCACTGCACACAATAACACATGATTCAACTTCACTGGTTGCTTTGACTGCATAAAGCTTGTATGCTCTCCCCATGTTCACAAGGTTTTCCTCCAGATGCTCTGGTTTCCTCTCACAGTCCAAAGACATTCTAGTAGGTTAATTGGCTTCTGGGAAAACTGGCCCATGTGTGAGTGTTGGTGCTCTGCGATGGATTTGCTTCAAATCCAGGATGTATCCTGCTTTGCGCCCGTTTCTTTCTGGGACCCCCCTGTGAAAATGGATAGATAGGTAGACAATCCACTGAGACTGTACTTACTTAAAAAACATAAATCTTCCTCTTCTTGCATCTCATCAGTGTTTTTCACTGCATTTGTCATTATGGTGGTCTCATTCAGCCCACCTACAGTACTTTCTTTGCCATTTAGTAGCTAGTTGACCCCAAAATCCAGATGCTTCTTGAAAGAAACCAGGATTTTGGCTTCAACAACATGGCTGGGTAGTTTGTTCAATACTCCCACAACCTTTTGTGAAAAGAAGTGCCTCCTGTTTCCTGTTTTTTAAATGCACTTCCATGTCATTTCCACTTGTGTCCTCTGGTTTATGTCTCACTGTTCAACCTCCCTTAAATCCTGATTTAAATTTTAAATAAAATCCAGTGTTCACAATTTGCAGGATGTAACAGCTTTTTTATGGTGTTACGCTTTACTTTGAAACTCAGAGCATTGATTAAACAAGCACTAGCCTCCTTTCATTTTTCCTCCTTTTTCATTTTTGCTTCTCACAAGCAAACATAACAGTTCGATGGCAGGGTTCTTGTTAAGTGAAAACTAATTACACGCTCTCCGTCTCTAAAATAGGATGAGAAGGAGATGTAGGAGTACTGCTATCGGGCTGAGTATTAAGCATTTCAAAGATTTATGCTTAGACAGATATGGATGGCTTGCCTTGTAAGTTAGGTGCACCCCAGAACCTTTTGTCTCTGTTTGTAGCTGTGCATGGGTTTCAGCTCATTGGGGTGTGTTTTCCATTTCTGTGGTTCAGTCGCTGTCACACTGTAGAAGATTCAGTAGTGGCTTCTTAAAAACATGAAGCTGCATCATCATACTGTAGGAGAAAATGGAAATCGCATGCTTTCAATGTACAGGTTTTCACAATTTTGGTTTTCTGTGAAAAACTAATAGCAATAATTCCCTGCGTTTATCTAGCACTTTTCATCCCTAAGCACTTTACACGTATTTTATGAAAATAAACTTTATAACAGCAATGTATACAAACTTTCATAGAATACAATTAAAAAATTAAAGTGGTCTCAAAAGGGAGATTGTCCATTATCAATCAATCGTTTTTGCAAGTGGACATTAAGGCTGGATTCACACGACAAAGTCCCTCCAAGCCACTTGTTTTTGTCCATTTCTTGTCTCCAAAAAGCCTGTCCTTTTGGAGACAAGAAATAGTCCAGTTCTCCACAGCACACAAAGAAAGAGATTTCCTCTCTTCAGTCCCACAGTCCTTCCCAGTGCTCCTTCTCTGTAGGAGACCTCTGATCCTCATTTTGGGATCCTCTCCTCCAGCTCCCATGCCATCCACTTTACACATTTTGTTTCCTATCAAAATAAACTTTATTTCACAAAACACATTTCACAACAAGTACACATTCTAACAAATTATTAAACTAACATCAAATAAAAACTTTTTTAAATGAAGTGATTGTCCATTATCAATCAGTGCAAGCGGATGACGGAGCTGGAGTTGCACAATAAAAGAGTCCCTCCAGGCCCTACCACTTGCTGTTGTTCATGCCTTTCCCTGTCCCGGCTCTGAAACTGCGGTCATCCAGTCCTCCGCAGGAGCTCAGAGAACAGGGATTTCCTCTTCAGTCCTTGTACAGGGCTCACAGTCCCTTCTAGCGCTCCAACCACTTTACACATACTGTAGGAGAAGACCCACTTCATCCTGTAAGGAAGTGAATCTCCACCTGGGAGATACACAGCAGCCATTCTGCACCAGCAGTCCCACCTGGAGACACACAGTACCATTCATAATGTATTGGAGTTAATTATAATATGTTAAATGTGATATACTACATACAGTACCCTGAGGGACAATCAGCTGAAACTGAGTGTCAGCACATCTGGGGATATCCAGACATGCTACAGCCACTGGTCAACACTTGATCCGCATCTGTAACAGTCTGCAAAGGGCTTTTTCTGAACAATATTTGATAACAGTTAATGATCATTTGTATTAGTAAAGCACTTTTCCTCCCAAGAATCTAATCTATAATTCAAAAGGCGATACCTAGTAGAGGGGGTTAGGATTAGAATGCTTTTTCTTTGTGGTTTGTGTTTTGGTGCTGATAGAACCACTTTGTTTTGTGTGATACAATAGCTATACATAAAATTTACTTTAATTTATTTACCATGTTGCATTCCAAAGGATATAGAGGGGTATCCACTTCATTCCCACTGCAGTCACACAGCACCATTCTGCACCAGCAGCCCCACCTGGAGACACACAGCACCATTCTGTACCAACACCCCACTGGAGACACACAGCACCAATCAGCACCAGTGGCCCCACCTGGAGACACACAACACCATTCTGCACCAGCAGCCCCTTTGCACAGCAGGTCAGGGGAGGAGAATTAAGGGAAATTTTAGCGAGGACAGATTGTATAAGCCCAGAGTACAGCTGTTACAGTTAGCTGATACACTCTAGTTTTATGAACAGTGGTCTAGTCGTTTTTAATGACCAAGTCAGGACCTAAATTCAGTTGAAAGCATTCCCCTCCTACATCAGCGTCTCCAGTCACACAGTGGGGAATTGGTTTGGAAATTCCCATCCAGAAGGAAGAGCACCACTTACTGACTAAGCCCACATTTTGTCATCTTTAACCAAAGATGCTGACAGCAGCTCTCAACTGTGGCAAAAGGCTGAGTATAGCATCTTTCAAACATCAAAATTGATTTTATACATTCTATATCAAAAAGAGTATTTGTTTTCAGGAAAAAGCTAGAGGAATCAAGAGCCTCTAAATATATATGGATCAGACAGGCCAAAACATTCTAAAGGTATAATGTTTGGGGTGCAGACCACGAAAGGCAGATGTTGACTTCAATACAGGAATGTACAGTTAAATTTAGAATTTATGTGCAGGTGAAAAAATTCTGGGAGACTTAAACTTTCCCAACACAGACTGGGTAAAAACCTTTATAGGAATGTCAGCAGCATAAGCATTTCTTATCAGATGACAGGTGGTAAGCACTCAGAAAATGGATGCACTGGGACTGAGAATTAATAATAAAAATAAAATAGGGGGTATAGGAAAGGGATCAATGCTAAAAAATATGGACGATGCAATTAGTGAAGTGCTGCAGGGATCTGTGCTAGGAGTGCTGATCTTCTTAATTTACTGTATATCAATGAATCTAGTTAGAAAAATCTGTCAGGTTTGCAGATTATATCAAATTAGGGGACCTGTAGAACCAAGTCAGTTCCGTACTAGGCAGATGACATTAAAAAGTGGGGTATTGCATGCAGTACACTAATGTAATTGCTCTTACAAGGTGCAAGGCAGAGCAAGAAGGCAAGCCAGTACAAACCAAACCACAGTGAGAAATCAGGCCAAGTTCATAGCCGATAGGGAAGCCAAAGTACACAGGCAAAATTCAGGGGTAAAATAAGGGCACAGACACAGTTCCAAAGCCAGAGATACAACTAAGTTGAGCACAAGGGGAAAATTCAATTCTAAGTCCAAAACACAAGTGAGGTCCAAGGCCAAGAATGTCAAGAGCACAGGGGAACATGAACGTCAAAAACTTAAACAAAAACTCTCTAAGACAGAGCAGAGAACACCAGGAAATCTGTATCTTAAATATCCAGTAGAAACCAGGTACAGTAAATGCTGGGTTTATAGGTGGGACTGACTTTCTGCCACTTCGCATTGTCATAGTAACAGATTGATTGGCATGTGGAGCAGCAGGATTTTTGGTTTCCATGGTTGCCTGGATGTGTCTTCAAGTATCTGTCTAGACTGAGTATGACAGGTAGTAAAAACATAAACTATAAATATAAATTGGGAAACACTGAGCTAGAAGAGGCTACTTATAAAAAAGACTTTCTGTGTTTATGCTGACACATCATTTACGTTTCAGACAATGTGGAGGCAGTAAAAAAGCAAACAGAATGTTATGCTACAGTGTGTAGTAAAATTGCAGAAGTCACATCAAGAAATGTTATATTACAACTACACAATGCAATTGTTAAACCTCATTTACAATATTGTGTACACTGTTGTTCACCACATTAAAGAAAATCTATTCCTGCTTTGCAATCAGTCCAGAGAAAAGCAACCAGATAAATTCTGGAGCATAAGGCAGTGTCCCAGACTGGCAGACTATCAGTGTTTTTTATCTTGAACAGAGAAAAGTTTGAAAAGGGGGTATTCAAAATCCTCAAAGACACTCAGAATGGTGGACTTCTACAGAATGTCCAGTGAAATGCAACCCACAGGATGCAAAGGGAAAGCTATTTGGAAGTGCTTTTAAAACCAAAAAGAGGAAACACAAAGTTTTCTGGGAGAATGGAACAAGCAATCCTGCCATTTTGTTGAAGGTAATACCCTTACTTATATCAAGAAACAGCTGGATGAAATTGGGGAATCAATTAACTACTACTGTAACTACCAAACAGGCTAGAAGGGCCATATTGCCTCCTCTCAGTTCTTAAGTACTGTACTTTGAATCTTCAAGACAAGACTGTATCATACTCTTGGATCAATAAAACAGTGGCAAATGGCTTTTTATATATTTATAATGATTATCTTCCTCTGTAAGTCCTATTTATTTTTACTTATTCTCCATAATGTTCCTAACAAAGCAAACTGTAAATGTCTAAATGTCCGCAACAAAATAGATACAGGAGTTTTATTTCTGGTCATCTGTGCTTCAATAATGAATGAACTGTATGAAAAGTTCTCCGTGCTCAAGGGTCTTTTTTTCCTTCCAAGGAGTCACTGTGCTCAGGAACCATCACGGACAGTACTTTTGACGGATTTGTGGTGAATGAACGTTTTCCTAGCAAGGTCATAAACTCTGACCAATCCAGTCTAGCAAGAGTGATTTATTTCCTCAGGTGGAAGGAGAGCTTACTTTAGGAGCTGATCCACTGGAGCAAAGATAATATTCACCTGACAGCCCACATTCCACATTCACATCTTCTTTCCATTACAGCTTCACAATTTGCCCACCTTTTGGTGATAACCCCGAAACAGCTGTCAAAAAATAGTATGTTTTCCCCCTGTTTAATCCCAGCCAGAGGCCTCTGTAGCTCTTCTCCTGCTGCTACAAATTGTCAACCAAAACATGATGTTGGATCTTGATATATATTGTAAAAAACTATATTTATAAAGTGAGAGAGCACTGTGGTGCAGTGGGGCTCTGGGTTTTAGTCCTGGGGTGCTGACTGTGTGGAGCTAATGTATTCTCCCAGTGTCTGAGTGTGTATCTTCTGGGTGCTCCAGTTTCCTCCAAGTTTCCTCCCAGTGTGTGCCCTGCAATGGACTGGCACCTGATCCAGGGTGTACCCTGCCTTGCACCCATTGCTTGTCAGGATTGGTTTGAGCTCCCCTGTTACCCTGTTTTGGATAAAGAGATTTGAAAACAGATGGATATTTATACAGTCCATACTATGTATTCCTAGGTGGATCTAATTATCTACAGTTTTGACTACTGTAAACCGAAAGGTATTCTAAAAATCTCACTTTATGTTAGTAAAAAAACATAGTGAAACGGCCTTTGTTCTTTGATTCTTTTTGTGAAATAAAAGTGAGATTTGCCTGGATTCAACCACAGTCTTTTCTATAAAAACAATTGTCAAAAGACGTACAACTTCTGTTTTTAGTTGGTTTCAGTTATACCTTATCTCACACATTTTAATTAGTTTGAACTCAGCTGACACTGATTCAAAGGAAATGAAGCTCAGAAAAGCTGATCTAACATGAGTTTTGCCTTTTCCCTTAATTGTTACTCAGCATTTCTGAAGGAACCAATATACAGTAAGGGTTCAGATACAGGTACTGTACATGTTAAAGTAGCTGCATGTTAAGACTTTATTTTTTCCATTTTTTCCTTGCTCTAATTATAAATTCATGTGCTCTATGTTATGTTACACTGAATCTTCAGGGAACTGCTTCACGTGTCAAAGAAAAACTAAGGCTAACAGTCATCTTCTCTCACCTCATCTATAATGACACATAGGAGAGCATACAAAAATGAAATAGTGAGAAAACAGTCAAGAAGTGGCCATTATAAAAAAAAAATCTTATATTTCTCTAAGGGAACTGCAAACTGAGAAATGATTGTAATTAAAAAACAAAGTGAAATCAGCACCACTCATATCTCTGAAGAGAAATCTGCAAGACAGCAGAATTATCTCCTGCTTGCATGATCTCACCCGATGACAGAATGAATGAGAACAGCTGGGATGAAAGATGTCCAAGAACGCCAGGCTGCTGCTGCAAATGGTGTTGATGGACCAGTATGTGGCGCACGTCCCTCCCAAAGGTGGTGCCCAAGGTTACTGAGTTGTAGGAAGTGCCATCCTTCCGATGGGATATGAAAGTAGGAGCTTTAACCTGTGTCGTTGCTAAATTCTATTCTCGACTTACACAATTTGTTTCCCCTAAATTTCCCAATTAATTCAACTGGTGAAGCAGATTGTCAGTCCTCAGCCTTAGCTCCCCTCCATATCATTTGCTGTGCAGTAGGACGGGAGGCACATAATGGCTGTCGTGAGCCACCCTGATCGAACGGCACTTCAAACGGAGATAAAATGGGTCCCCTCCTGCATGCAAAGCCCTTTCGGATCCTTTAAGAAACAAGTTTATCTAAATACTTTAAATAAATTAATATTCATATCCAAAGAAAGCTACAGACACTGGGTAAGTTTCAACTAAAGTTGAAAGTTGAAATCAAAGTTTCAACCTTTGATCAACCAAAGGTAAGATCTTTTTGAATTGTTATTATGGAAGCCCAAGTGTTGTGCTAAAATAACAGCACTACTGCACTGCCGCCTCCAGAATTCCAGTGTGGAAATGCAAAGATTCTTGTAGGAATCTTTGAAACGACTGACAAATTTCATGCAGAGTCTGCTTATTTACCTGTTGCTTTTTTCACTGGAACTTTGTGACTAAGTCAGTCTGTAAGTATATTGTAAGTATTAGTTCAGGTGGGTAGCTGCGTCAGCATGCGTAGGCTGAAAAGGAACAAGTAATAGGTTTATTCCATGCTGAAAAAAAGAAGAAAGAGAACACAACGTTTCGGCCGTGGAGCCTTCTTCAAGTGCACTTCAGGTGCACCTGAAGAAGGCTCCACGGCCGAAACGTTGTGTTCTCTTTCTTCTTTTTTTCAGCATGGAATAAACCTATTACTTGTTCCTATTGTAAGTATTAGTCAGTATTAGACAGTGTGAGCCTGCATCTGCAGTCTTTCTCGAGAGTTCCTTAGTACTAATTCCATTCAATGCCGGTGTTTCTTCTTGCCCAGCTAGGCATCTTACTTCGGCACAATGACTGGGCTCCCGGCCTGTTGTTCTGCAGCCTGTCGGCAGTGTGCGGCGCGGTCCTGTGGGGTCTCTGCGAGATCAATGCCCCAGCCCCACCCCTGGCCTGCGAACAAATCACCCATACGCTACTGGGACTTCACAAGTACAGGGCTCAACGTGGATGAGCACTGGGTCAATGGCAGTAAAAGCTTTGATTATAACCAGCTGCTTTCATCGACCTATGGCACCACTGATTCAGTTGCAAAATCCTTGGACTGCCATGGGGATTTAAGCAGGCTCTGAGTCCTTACCTCTGGTTTCTTTTCTAACCTGTGCCTCGCTTTTCTTTCAGAGCAGTTTGTATGGCTGTATCTGCCATTATCAGGAAGGCTGCTAAAGTGTTGTTCTTCAGCACTTGTATCTAGGGTTCATTTCTCTTTTTCACACATATCAGTATGTTGCATTTTGCTTTGTTCTGCAGCAAAAGGTTTAAAAACTGCCCTGCAGGTGCACATGCCACATGGAAAATCTTTGCATGTTTCCAGTTTATGGAGGTTATGAAGAACCTTTGGCAGTAGTCCATCAGTAGCTCTAGAGGCATGAGATGGCCACAGACACATACTGTACACAGGACTACAGCTAATTCTGCTTTAGTATTCGGATTTTAATCTTGTGAGTTGCAAAAAACAAGACGCCCCTTTTGTGTGTAAATTACAGTTAAATACATAGGGGATTTGGGGATATAGTTTTAATATTGCCAAATTAAATTAGAAGCAGCTGAACTGCCCCTCAATTGCTTCCACTATAATAAACTCTCACTTTCACCTCTTACATACAGTAATACTCTGCCTAAAATCAAGCACCTCCTCATTTTGCAATTATGTTATTCCTCTATCTGGACCAGGACTGCTGGCCAATCACCAATCATGAGTAAAGAGAAGAGGAGCTCTGAGAGTGCCCAAGATACAATGAAGCTGATTGGAGCAGATGACGTGTTTGTCTCTTGCTTAGCTCTGCTTCAAAGTGTGAAAAAGCCTAGACTTGCCCCCCGAAATGTTTCTAGAAACATGCCTTTTTTAACATTTATTCACAAATGCCTTGGGTGCACATTACATTTTTTTTCTGCCTACATTCAATATTTTCATGCACTTGTTGGCAAGTTGTGGAAACTGGGATCACAGAAAATGACTCAGAGCAAGCCTCAGCTTCTTCTCATCATTCCAAAAAGCCTCCAAATCTATTGCTGGTGATGAGCTCAGGAACCCACACTTTTAGGTTTTCGTCCAGTAAATGCAACTGCAGTCAAACCTTTTTGATCATTCTGCTTATAAAATTCAAAAGTGGCGTAAAGCTGCATCTTTCCTAAACCTGTCATGTCCTAATCAATCCCTTTTACATTTCCTGCTTTTATTTAATGAGTGGTGGCCAGCTTTAACAACAGGCCACATGTTTTTAAGTGCAATGAAGCTGTATACACCTGTCACATGCAATTGAAATTGTATGTAATTAACGTTAAAGATGGATTAAAAATTGCTCAATGTACGTTCAACAACAGAGATTTGCCTTCCCAGTGTGTATTTTTCAAAAGCACAGGGGGATAATTTTGAGAAAACATGATGCCTGTTAGCAGCAAAACAAGCCAATATGTCATTATTAATGAAGCAATTAAGTGAATGAGTGACTGGAGAAATGCGCTTCATCTAGCACTAGATGAGTCTAGGCGACAGATGATGTTGTCTTCAGTCCCCATGTCCATGTCAGAAGATCCACCAATATCAGGCTAGATAATGCTGGTCAGAAAATTACAGTGTCAGCGGGAGCTGGCTGAAGACACTAACTTGTTGAGCGCTGTTGTGTTAGATCATGAGACAATCATGCGTGGAAAGCTCTTGGAGGTGCAGGTGGGCAAATCCTCTGAAGATGGTGAAAATGCTCTGGCCATTAGACACATTCAGCTTTGAATATGGGCTCAATTTACAGTAAACAGCTGTCTAGGGTAGGGATGCTACATCCAGGGCAATCAGAGTGAATGATCTCTGTGCAATTTTACTGAATTACTAATCCTAAAGGTTTTTATGCCCAGAGAGGTAACTTTTGACTCCAAAAAGCAAATGTGTGAAAGCCTTTAGACAACTAGTGCAAGAAACTCTTAATGAAATCTATTATATTCTAAAATATCAGGATTATATATTATCTGTATAGAGATCCTGTATAGATAATACAACAATTGGACATTTTAAACTCTTTAAATTAAAGCCCTTGCACACTGAAACCAAAAGCAACTACAGTCCTACAGCACAAATCCACCAGTACATATCAATATCACTGTTGATGCACTCCTGTTTAGTACAGTATCTGTTTAATACATTATAAACTGGGGGGAAACAGGTGACTTGTATCTGAATATTTAGAGCTTCGAAGCCACTCTTCTGCTTGGCAGTTTGAACTGGGCAGGAGTTCTTTCCAATGCAACACTTTTTTTTCCCCCCATTGGTGCGTTCATCTAAAACCAGCAAAGAGAGTTTGTGTTGAAAGGCCCTGTGCACTGCTGAGCGCTGACAAGCCCAGTGTGCTGAATTGTCAGTTTTATTACAACGGCATCTGCTGACGCACAAAGTAAAACCTGCAAGGTGCTGAATAAATTAAAAATGTAATTCTCGGCAGCGGTCCAATTTGATCTCAAAGTTTTTTTTCTTGCAATCCTTCACTCCTGTTATATTGAGAGGAAACTAATTTCAGCACATCAATAACACCGCTGCACTGAGGAGAAGAAATTAGGTAGACTGGAGGGTTGCATGTTCATATCCCACATGGGACATCTCTACTACTGCACTTTTGAGCAAAGCCACTCAAATCGTTCCAGCAAAATTTCCTGCTGTATAAATGGGTCTCACTAGCTCAACAAGGGCCGTTCTCAATTGACTTTTTAAACAATGGGACAATCAAATTAAAATATGAATAATTCTACTTAATAGTTTAAATATTAACATTGTTAATGATTTAGCTGGGGCGGGGCACAGCATCCTGAATTATGATGATGTTTGAAAAGAAGGCACACCCTATTATGAGCAACTACAGTACTCCTCAACAGAATCCTGAGCATTTTTGTACTTCATAATCATTGCAAATTCAGCTCTGGAACATGATGGCAACACAGGATCTGAGAATGAACAAGGAATTAGTGTAATATTTTAAAGGGGCAAAAAAACACACTTTTCTGATTCTCAATGCTGCTTTGGAATTTAATAATATTAAATTTATATGAATTATATAAAATTAAATATTAAATATTCAAATTTAATACAAATACACCGTACTCCCAATTTTCACAGTATTCTCTGTTCAAGACTAAAGAGGCTTAGCTCCTTCAGCCTGTCAGTGTAGGACATTTCTCTAAGAAAACATATCCAGTTCCTCTTCTCTGGAATGATTTCAGGAAAGCAAGAAGATATATATTTTTTGTAACATGGTGGCATAAATAGTACAAATTAATTTTATTTTCATTTTTATTTTGAATCCAAATGTTGTCAGAAAATCTAATACAAATAGGAGATGAATCTACAGTCATTTATACACAATTCCGTACCAGTGATTACTGATGTAGACTACTCACAAAATAAATACTGACAGAAGATTTGGATTTACTGAGAAATACAGTATCAGTGTTCTGTGATTAACAGTGGGTTCAAAAAGAAAATGGAAAAAACTAAAAAATAAGACATTTCCAGAACACTATTAATGCCTGAGGCTAATGTACTGCAGGAAAGAGCCCTAAGCCCAATACAGGCCTTTATTTTTATGTATAATTCTGTTTAGCAACTTGCCATTGATACTTTCTCTTTGAAGTCTTCTTAGACATAACCTTAAAAGCCTGAACTGGTAGATGCATAAAGGAGTTGGAATTCTGTCATATATACTTTACCTTGAGTGCTTAAGTACAAATGACAAAAGGCTGGACAATTTAAAAGGTAGGTGCTTCTGCTTTAATATCTGGGTTCCTTCAAAAATGCTAAAATCCACTAAATGTCACTCAGATACTGTACAGTATATTAGAAATGCTGTCATCAAAGCTGGATTTCTGAGATGTATTTCCAGAGTTCAAACAACAGGAGAGCAATACACTACTGCCATAGTAAGAAATCCTCAATGAGTTTAGGCCCTTGGAGAAAGGGGCCTAAAATTTGAAAGTTGTAAAACTGGACCTGGGTGGGCCACAGTGGTTAACATTGCTGCTTTACAGTACTGGAGCCCTGGGGCAATTACCGGGGTGCTATCAACATGGAGTTTGTATGGTCTCCCCATGTGTAGGTGGGTTTCCTCTGGATGCTACTGTTTTCTCCCACACTTCAAAGGCGTACGAGTAGGTTCACTATCTTCTGGGAAAATTGGGTCTGGTTAAATGTGTGCATGTTTGTGTCTGGGTATGTCCTGCAATGGACTGCTGTCCCTTCCAGAGTGTATCTTGCCTTACACCTATTGCTTGCTGGGATAGACTCTGGCTCCCCCATTACCCTGTGCTGGACAAAGCAGTTAGAAAATGGATGGATGGATATAACTCAGTCTTTCCACTTTTGACTTAACCAGGACATCTCCCCCAGGACCATTCCACTGTGAAAGGAATATCGCAGCTCCTCATCCAAGTGCAGCCTCCCTTTCAAAACCTTCAGGGGCATGATGCAAGACAGTGACAGGAGCACAAAGAGCAAAGTGTTTGCTAGATTCCAGCTAACCCACAAGAGGGAAAATACACTGAGGCACTCACAGATATTGAAGAGTGAAAGCACAGTAATGCAAAAACTAAAATCTTACCAAACACCAGCACACCACAGTACGACACGGGAAACTGAGCCTCGAGCAGATCTAGGCTCAAGGACTCCATGCTCAATATAAGGGTATACTTCTTACAATCCTATCTGCGCTCTTTGGGGCTCTGTTGAGATGTGCTGAAATGTTTCAGCACAAGAGAGAAGCTGGTCCCTCGATGTCCCTCCTCATGTTTTTCTCCAATCCCTTTTCTTTTCTTCTCCCCCACGCCTTTGCTTCAGACACACACTGCCCAGCTCCTGAGAGGCACAGCTCAAGATGTGGGGAACCGCAGAATGAGGGCTGGAGCTGAGAATTAATCGAGGCTTCATAAAAGGCTGTAGACACCTGCCATTCATCCAGGGGAGGGCAAGATCACAAACAGGGGCAGAGCATCAGACCATCGCTTGCCTCAGGTCATTTGTGCCTTATTGATCGAGGAGCAACATCAGGCCATTCCTTCAGAGAACCTTGTAAAGCAGGAAATAAAACTTCATTTCTTACCTCCAGAGCCTTATTAAGGAAGCATATTTCATCCTCACTCCTCACTCCTGACCTGCTGTTTTAGCTGAGCCCTTTGGCATTAGAGGTGATGCTGACAATGTAAAAAGCATGAAAAGAGATCCCAGTGAAATAAATAAGCAGTTCAAAAGTGTTCCAAGAAATTTTATGGGTTTTCCACAGATATTTATCATGTTTTCAGTGTTTATACATGTATCATTGTGCTCCCTCTTCTCTGAATCCGGTCTAGTGCAGCGACACACAATCAGACTTTGGAAGGAAAAATGGAAGGAAGGAACTGAGGAAAAATGGGAGGAATGGAGGAAAGAGGGAGGTCCGCAGGTCTGTGAGCTGGGATTTCCCCTCCCTGTGAGCTGTGAGAGACGGGCTCCTGAGACAAGACACAGATGCGCTGTAAGCTGCTCAGCCATAGCCAGCATGCAGGGCCCTGCCAGGGGTGGGAATGGAAGCAGCAAGCCAGGCCCCAGCTCACCATTAACACACTCCCAGATGGTGCCACTTGTCTTGGGTGTTTAAGGATTACTGAGGCAGATGTGAGTCACAAAAAGGATTCTTGTAAATTGTGCAAATTAAACATACTGTACCTGTTACTGGATTCATGCGTTGGCTAACGCTTCCTCAAGCACAAAACCAGGCAGGGAGCAGAGGCAGTTTACAGCTATTACATCAATGTAAACACACAGAATTCGTATCGCTACTTATCTAGCAAAACGAAATAATATACGCTATGCCTCCTGCTGTCACAAGGTTTCCAGCAATATCATGCCTGCTCCTGCACTTTGTTTCTCTTCCAGTGGGTGAGTTGCCATAATAACCTGTAAGAGACTGCAGCTGAGGTTTAATGCTGTAATGATATTCCATTTACATGTAATGCCACTTCTGCAATGCATCTCTGCTTCTTTGATTTAGCCTTCACAGCTGCCAGGAAATGGCCCTTTATCCCCTGCTTGGAACAGGCGCTGCTTGATCTGCAGAGGAGGGACTTCAAAGCCTCTCACTGACACTGTGTTAGCAGAGTGTCATCCAGACGGCAAAACTAGGACTGCGTTGGTACATCTTGCGACTGTACATCCAATCAGCAAGTGCACAAAGTGAAGAAGTAAATGCAGTCTGCTATAGCACACAGCATTTGCCGTGCAGCTGCACTGACTTGGTCTATTTGGTATTAGACAAATAAAAGACTCATGGTAATTCTCTTACAAACTCATTCTCTCGGTGGCAATTGTTATATTACAAAGCTGTTGTATCTAACAGTAACTTTATACGGTATAGCATATATAATAAGCCTCACATCTGAAGAAGGCTCTACAGCCGAAACGTTGTGTTTCCTTTCTTCTCTTTTCAGCAGGGAATAAACCTTTACTGGTTCCTTAACAGCCTACGCATGCTGACGCAGCGACCTACTTGAACTACTTCAGCATATATAATGCCTAGTTAGAGATTAAATGTGAAATGTCGGCATGGTGGTGCTGTTGTTAGCATTGCTGCCTTGCAGCACTGGGGCTCAAGTCTTGGGGTGCTATCTGTGTGGAGTTAGTATGTTCTCCCCATGTTTGCGTGGGTGTTTGCCAGATGCTCTTGTTTCCTCCTGCAGTCCAAAGACATGCTTGTGAGTTAATTAGCTTTTAAGAAAATTGGCCCTGGTGTGAGTGTGTGTAATTGTGTCAGTGTGTACCCTGTGATGGACTGGCATCCTGTACAGGGTGTATCCTGCCTTGAGCCTGTTACTTACCTGGATAGGCTCCATCTTGCCCATCACCCTGTATTAGATACGGTGGGTAGAAAATAGATGGAGAAATTCGAAATGTCTTTTTAATTATGTGTGTGGAATGGTTATACGGTCAAGACAAACCTGAGTGCAAAGAGGATATTGTAGGAGAGGGAGCCCAGGGATCTTACAAACTCTAGTCCACATGCACAGGTGATGGATCTGGATGCCACCTCAAGAGTTCTCCTTGATGAGGTGATTTAAAAATGGGGATGAAGATGATTTTCTCCTGTCAGGAGAGAAAGGGATTCTGGGATCACGTTGCCGTGGGTTTCTATCGATGAGTTACTCGACACTGGAGCACAGCTGGCCCTGATCAGGATGTGGGTGAGAGGCCCAAGGGAGGAGCAGGTGATGCTGGGAGAGGCAGTAGTACAGGCATTCTCCAGCATTGCATATTCGATAATAACAGTCCTACTTTCCCCAGACAAAGATCTGTGCCTGTTCCCAAGTGTAATGGAGTTGGTCAATGTTAGCAATTGAGAGTGCGCGGGTTGGAAGCACTGCCCTGGGCTTTGAAACTCACTTCAAATGTACATAGTAGAATGTAAATATTAGTTTGAGGGCTTCGCCTGTTACATTTCTTTAGCACCCCTTTGCCCCTACCATGTTTTACCAATAATCCCATAGTTACTGATGATGCTGTAAATAAATTGTACACACATTTTTATTGGCAACTCACCAAAGTAAAGAAAATAAAGCTAATACTACTGCTGATTAATTCTCAGATGATCATCTTTCCTTGTCTGCTGTGGCCATTTTACCATGTTGTTTAGCACACAGCAAAACTACAACAGCGCCATCTAGCATCGGCTCCTGGAACTATAGTATCTGTCTCTGGGTTCAGAGCTTCATCTTTGAATTCAGCTATCTCTGCACAGGAAACACTAGGACTTTCTGTAATTTAAATTGGGTATTTGAAAATCTATTTTACATTCTGCAAATAAATGTATTCTGAGCAAGTGTCAAAATGTTTGCCTTTTTTAAACAACAACAACAACATTTGATAACTGTACCACTATTAAAATATGCAAGTAATAAGTTTATTCCATGCTGAAAAAAGATGGAATTTTTCAGCATGGAATAAACCTATTACTTGTTCCTTTGCAGACTACGCATGCTGACGCAGCTACCCACCTGAACTACTATTAAAATCTGCATATTTTTCAATTCTCCAAGAATCACAGTGTTAGCTCTGTCTTCTCGGGATCTGAAAATATGTTTGATTAATTTTACAATTGTAAGACTGAGAAGGAGAGTATTGAGATGGGCAGAACCAATGTGCGTAAATGTAGACTTGAACATTACTCTTAAACACTATCAGCAGCATCTTCATATACCAGCATCTCAAGTGAGGTAACTATACCCCTTCCACACATACTGTACAGTAATGTTAGTTTGCTTAAATAGTAAACATATGAATTAAAGAGTAACCTGCATTTTTGTGTCAAACAGAGCCCAGTATTTTAAATCTCTTTCCAAGCCAATTGCTAAATTACTGCAAATGCCAAATTTCCAATCCAATTGTCCATTTTCCCAATGAAGCAAAGAGAGATGGGACAACACTTTAGCAACATGCAAGGTTCAGACTTTAAACAGTACATTTACCCAGCTGCTTTCATTTTTGGTTCTTCTGTTTTTAATGTCTTATGATTAAGTCCCTGCTTTGTCCAAGACAAAGGTATTGTATTTACTACTCAACACCCCAAAACGTGATGCGATTGACAGACAACTGCCACAGCCTTGAAGATAAAAGAACTAATGCATGAAACTACAAGAAGGAGAAAATTCCATAGTGACCCATGGTCACATATCTCTCTTCTATTTCCACATCAAAGTAGGAAGTTCGAGAGCTCATGCTTTTGACTGAATAGCATTGCAGATCTTCAAGGGGAAAGGACAGATTGTTGCCGTGTTGATTTTGGTGCTCAGCAGAAGGAGTGTAACAAAGCTAATTCCTGTCATGTCTTGCACAGACAGGTGAAAGGAAACAAATCCCTTTCTCTGGGAACAGAGCAGACTATGAGGTGGCTTGATACCATCCTTCCATTTTCTAATCACTTTATCCAATACAGCGTAGTGAGGGAGCCAGGGGCCTATCCCAGCAAGCAATGGGCACAAGGCAGGATACACTCTGGATGGGACACCAGTCCATTGCAAGACAGACAGACACAAGTATGCACACACTCACACCAGTGCAAATTCTCCCAGGAGCCATTTAACCTACTAGCATGTCTTTGGACAGTCAGAGAAAACCAGAGCACTCAGAGAAAACCTACATGAAGATGGGGAGAACACACAAACGCTGCACAGATAGAACCCCAGGAATTGAACCAAGGGCCCTAGAAATGTGAGGCAAGAATGCTAACCACTGAACTACCATGCTATCCTGGGACAAGTACCTACATTCTTAGTATTTAACCAAAGGTATTGACAATAACAATGCAGAGGACTGCTTCAGGGCTTAGAGTGAAACATAAAAAGAAAACTAACATGGAGTGCCTTTAGGATTGAAAACAGGTGATACTGTATTCTCTTGTACAAGGGGTAATTAATAATAATAATAATAATAATAATAATAATAATAATAATAATAATGCTTACACTTATATAGCACTTTATAGCACTCAAAGTGCTTTACAGTTAATGGGGACTCCCCTCCACCACCACCAGTTGCAGCCCCACCTGGATGATGCGATGATGCGGATGATGCGACGGCACCAGAACGCTCACCACACATCAGCTATCAGTGGGGAGGAGAGCAGAGTAATGAAGTCAATTCATAGATGATGATTATTAGGAGGCCATGATTGGTAAAGGCCAATTGGAAATTTGGCCAGGACGCCGGGCTTACACCCCAAGAAATGCCCTGGGATTTTAAATTTAACCACAGAGAGTCAGGACCTCACTTTTACATCTCATCGGAAGGACGGTGCCCGTTTACAATATAGTGTCCTTGTCACTATAATGGGACACTAAGACCCACATAGACCGCAGGGTGAGCACCCCACTAACACCTCTTCTAGCAGCAACCTTAGTTTTTCCCAGGAGATCTCCCATCCAGGTACTGACCAGGCTCACACCTGCTGAGCTTCAGTGGGTTGCCAGTTGTGAGTTGCAGAATGATATGGCTGCTGGGTAGTGTGAGTTTAAAAGAAACCTCCATTCATGTTGGTGAAGGTGATACCCATCCATCAGGTATCCTTGGTTCGATATGCTACTAAGAACAAAAGCAGAAAACATCTTTATATATTGTTATGAGCTTACAGTCTTGAACTTTCACTTTCTCTTTTTCCCCTTTTTCCATTGCATTTAATAAGTGTTCTTTTAATAAATGCTTGAAGAACCTTGGTATCATCTTTAGTTTGCATGGGTTACCTAGGAGGGAGCTTTCTATCTCCAGAAATCACCTAACTGCATCAGCAGCTCTGTGACAAGTTCATATGCCTTCCATTGTACCATCTTGTGTTTTGCTTTGTTGTTCCCACACAGGTTTTTGTGTCTTCAGTACAAACTGCACAGTGCTGTAGTGCAGCTGAAGACAGTTCAGTATAGTGGATGTAAATCTTTCACCAGTCACATTCAGCATGGATGAATAACTTGTCAGCAATGCTTCTCCTGTTTAATACGAATGCAACACAGCACAGATCTCAGGTTTTCTTCTTTTTATCTTTCTCTCAAAGAAGGATCAGATTATGAATACAGAAATTTCAGACCTTATCCCATAGCCCTTTTGAGCTCTACATCCCAAAGCTTTGACAGCAAGAGTACAGCGGTTCTGAATAATAACTCAGCTGCAATCATAATAGCTCAGGGGGTGGGGTGGGGGGGACATATCACATTTGTCTTATCATCTTGTTCATGTGACTTCGTAAATTGGCCTGTATTAAGACACACCAATGCAAGGCTGAACCTTGTGTATTTCAAATTTGAAGAATGAATTCAGGTAAATTGCATTTTTCGGTGCGAGTAAGACAGAATGGACCATTATAAAGCTTATATCCGAGATAATTCAGAAGCACATTTCTATCTCCACTGTGCATTTGAAGCAATTAAAAGTGTTGCAATTGCAAGCACGCAAGCAAATAAATGCTGCTCTCCACCATGTCTTTCCTCCTCTTCAATAACCTGGTTTCTTTCAAGAGACAGCTGAATAAGATCCTTAGGAGAATTTCCCCCAGCTTTTAAACAGTGAAATATGAACCAGAGGACACAAGTAGAAACCATGTGAAAGCACATTCAAAACTGACAACAGAAGGCATTTCCTTATCTAAAGGGTTGTAGGAGTCTGAAAAAGCCACCTATCCATGTTGTTAAAACGGATACTCTGACTTCTTAAAAGAAACAACTGAATGAGATCCTTAAATCAAATAAGAATCAAGCAATAAACCACCAAACAGACCAATGGGCCAAATGGTCACTTCTTGTTTTTTTCTTAAGTCCATCTTTCTGATACTGGAATGTGGTTCCAGAGACAGGATACGGCATTGGCTTCCAAGAAACAATTCTTTCATACATGATAAACTGATACAGGTTACATGATTTTAATCTGAATCTTCACAAAAATATTTAACAAATGAGGAGTATGTTATCATACACAAACATCATACATGTTACCATACAATTGCCCTGATAAACTTCCCATATAAATCAGCAATTCAAGGAGCAGGGGAAACACAAAATGAGAAAGAAATGAAGACAAAGCTCAAAGAAATGCTTTTTATACAGAGATTTTTTAAAAGAGGAAAAATCAAGAGCACAGATGGGTGTTTTATCCAGGTATCTGCCTGCCCGTCAGAGTCGCTCTGCAGCTGCATGCCCCGTCATTTCTTGGTCGTGCAGGCTGGGTCCTACATGGCACAGGCCATGAGGGGGCAAGCTAGCAAGAGCAGAGCTGCCTGTCATTCAAAGCCACTACCCCTGGTGCTCCTATCCCTGTGCCTTCACTCATTATTACCCTCTCCTGATGCTTCCCTGACACGCCACACACCATTCCGTCTTTGAACAGCGCTTCAAAGGGGCAGGAGAAAGAAAGCCATTGATGCTCGAGTTGGAGAGAACTATCAAGGTTTAATGGCCCGAATCAAGGGGCTGGAGTATCCTTTTTTTCAGAACGTTATCTGAAAAGACAGCCATAAGGAAAGCCATTGAAGAGAAACAGCCATGTGGCTTTGTTGTAGAAACCTTTTGAAAACTCTTAGTGTCAATTGTAAAAGGCATTCCGCAATTCATTTATTTCTCTACCCTTTCAGAATACGACTGAAAAATGTGACTTATTTTCTGATTTTGTTTTCCATTGAATTAAGTATGTAATAGGATGCATGCAGTTTTTATATTAGCAAGTTTGCACTGGATTAGATTCTTTACAGTACAATTAACCATCACACCTGCACAGTGCTCTGCTGGGCTTGAAGTATTTCTTGGCTCTACTGAGAACTCGCCATCAGAACCACTAACAAAACAGACACTGCTCTTCTACTGAAGTGTAAGACTACACTCTCTAGTCACTAATTCCAATAAGGTCATTTTGAATAGGTGATCTGTTTAGATCATTCAGAGACCTGGTTTGGTTCGATGGTCTGTAGTTGGTCAGAACCATTGTGTTCTAGCACATCAGATCTTCTCCCTAACCCAAAGCAAACAGAACAAAACAGGTCTGTGCAGCCTAGAGGGATACTTCTTCTAAAATGACAAAGACGACTTTTGGATTTCAATAGTATGTGCGACTTTGTATTAAGATGAGTGAAAAACAGAACAGCCTCTTCTTCCTAATTTATGCTTAGAAAACAAAAACCTGTAAATTGCCTGTCAGTCTGGTGACTGACAACACAATTGACGACACAAAACTAATCAAATCCAATTTTTACACTGCAGAGAATCTGTCTGTTTTATCAGACCAAGGACATATTTACATCTTCCATTTCTCTGTTGAGCAGCAAGCTTCCTCTTAACATTTCACTTCACATTTCTGAAAACCTGAGTTTAACTGGCGGATCGGGCACAACCCTGTATGTAGATTAGTATCTTCATTCTGAAAGATATTTGATTTATCAGCACAACAACTGACAAACTCCATGGTTGAACTGCCATTGGCAGAAGTGCTATCTGTTAAAGCAAGTTACTTTAAAAGTAAACCACCCATCCACCCAGACTATGAGGAGTCTTGATATCACCCTTCCATTTTCTAAAAACTTTATCCAACACAGGGTCATGAGGGAGCTGGGCCTATCTTGGCAAGGAACAGGAGGAGAAGGAAAGGCAGGATACACTCTGGATGGGACACCAGTCTCTTGCAGGGCACACACAAACACTATCACCAGGGGCAGTTCTCCTAAAAGCCAAATAACAGACCAGTATGTATTTGGTCTGTTGGGAGGAAATCCACATAAACATGGGGAGAACATGCAAACTCCATACAGATAGCACCCCAGGAACTGAACCCAGGGCTCCAGTGTTGCACGGCACAATATGCTAACTACTGTGTCATCATTCTGCCCCTAAACTGAGTTAATTAAGAAGCTAGGCATATAAGCCTTGAGGCACGAAAACAAAGGTGCTGCTATCTGAGAATGCATCAGAACAATACTGTTTAATTCAGTTCTGTTCATTAACTCTACTAATGCATCCAATATGAGAGGCTTTCATCAGCCTGATGTTTCAGGTGCATCAGGATTCAAATAGCTGGCATCCTTCAGTTATTCCCAGTACCCCACTGACAATGCTTCTAACAAAGTATTGGGCTAACATTTCTTTATCAGCCCAATACTTTCAGCTATTCTATCCTGCTCTGCTAGTTTAGCATCCTGTACCCCTGCCAGATTTCTCTTCCCTAGCCAGTTCTGAGGACTGCAATACAATTACTCTCGTATCTCTCTCTATCCAGAGGCATCCGCTTCCCACAGCCCGGATACAAGCTGCTAAACCCCCCCAGTGACCTCTTCTCTTTCCAGTCCCTGCCTGTAGCATGCTATCGGCATCTCCCAACCCTTTTAGTGCCACAGATACACACAGTGGGGAGTAACAGAATACACACATGCTGATATTTGGCTCTGGGCGGGAACAGGGGTGACGAGTGCAGCTCCCCCTCTGAGCTCCGAGCACGCAACAGCGCTGTTCCCTAGATAGACTCCCAAAAGACCGGATCTCCTGCTGCAGCTGTAGGGATTTCAGAGGGGGTGTTTTTACTGCTGCATCTCATTCACAGCACTGAACCCTGGAACACTGGCACGGCACTTAATCAAGATTGAACTGATAATAGCGTGGTTTTGCCTAGTCTTTCATTCTGAAGTTGACAGAGCTTATGTATATCCTGATAACAAGCTTTAAAACTAAACGGACACAAGTGGATAGCATTTTGAGGATCCAGGCTAAAGCACTGGTCTGCAGCCCTGATCCACAGAGACCTCTATGTTTTATGGGTTTTGTGCCAGATAAAGTCTTAATCACAGACTAGTTGATTTAATTTCTCTATTTGGGACTTATTTTAAAATGTACTGTACTTAATTTTGTGTAAGGTAAAGGCTCTGGAAACCCTACCCTTGAAAACTGAGTGCAGAAACAAACAAACTGATCAATTAAAGTCATCAATTAGTGCTGGTCTCCCAGGACTGGGACTGGAAACCACCTTGGAGCAATAGTGCTTGTTCTCCGAGCTTTGACAATTAATCAAACATATTGATTATCGATTATCACTTATTACCAGACAATTCCTACTGAATTACAGCGACTTCACAGACATTCACCTCAGCATGTCACAAGATTTTCACTCATGCTTGAGCTTTTTTTTTGGTCTCCTCACATTCAGTAATTTTTCAATATTATTTTTTTGCAAATTGACTAAAATGGCAGAGCCTCCAAAGCCAGATGTTTGCTTGTCAACATAAAAAATAGGTTTTGCTTTCCTGGTCCTTTGTTACTGCTCTACATACCTCATAGCAGCATTCAGAGACCCAGATGCTCTGTGCTCTGCTCGTGTTTGCATTAACACAGCCTGTGCAGCTAAATGTGTTGTTACACCAATCTATATTTTACTGTGCTAGAGTTTTTCTAGTGCATTTACAGAAGTTAATTTAGGGCCATAGAACTCTAATTAGGAAAGGCAGTGCTGTGATTAATATGTAGTTCAAGAGCTGGAGAAAATAGATCCCCTGCTGTTTTGCCCATTAATTTAATCACAGACACACGCACACATCCACCTGTATTATGTTTACACTGATAGCAATGGCAACAGACCGAAATCCCATGCTGCACAAATTAGCCCGAAACAAATGGCACAGCAGCTTGTCATCAACTTCCCTCAGTAGATGGCTGTGAACTTTTAAGTCCAGTTCCTGCCAGCTGTTTATTTTTTCTTTTCAGTTTGAAATTGAATAAGACTTTCCTGGTGGCCTTGGAAAGAGGAATTTCATTGTGCAAAGGACCAAGATTGCAAAATGCATGCAGGATTGCACCCTTCTCCAGTGTTGTACTATACAGTACGGTGACTGTGATCGCAGGGTATTAACATTCTGTGTGTGAAGAGCTGCGGCACTGTGACAAGCAGGGAGAGAGAGAGAGCCTGTCAGGTGAGGTGGTGGGCCTGTGGAGCAGACACGGCCTTTACTGTGCTGTTCACGACATGCACTCTAATCCGGGGTCATTGGTGTTCTGACAAAATGTGATTCTCAGTGCTGGATTGCTCAAGGCTGTGGATAGACTACAACCACTAAGGTTTTTGTCAGCCTGAAGTGTGACAGAAAGTATAATGTTGTGATGAAACCTCTCATTTCAACAGGCTTTCGGGCTGTTTAGACTATTTAAGACTCTTAGTATTCTTAAACTCTGGAGCAGGGGTCTCCAGCCCAGGTCCTGGCCTCTTAAATCACCTGCAATTTAAACATTTGTTACAAATTGGGTAATAAAACTAGGGAATTACAAGAAATAGGCCAAGCAAATTAATCAAAAGCTAAAATAAATAATCATAACCTCCTAAATTGTAAAGTTTTTGCCAAGAATATACCCTACTGGTTTGTATAATTAGAGGTACCTTTATTCTCTGACACAGCTTTGGTAAAAAGAGTAATCATTCAGGCCCACTGAATTAAACAAGTATTTTTTAATAATTACAATACGCATACTAAACAACACACAACATAAACATACAATATACTATTTACACTATTTACAAACAAGATGTTTCGAACACCTATGTCCTGACCAAGCACAAAACCCCAGACTACGACCAAGTATTCAAATCCTCTATAACACCTACACAGGACAACAGAAGAGCTTAAAGCTGCTTTCTAAACTAAACAGAATACAACCTACAGTTAACTCTCCCTATTCTAAAAATGCATCTACCAACTAAGAGAGTTTGGTTTTAACCTTGGGATTCTCTATACAGGAACTAAGACTTTCCTAAAGACAACAGAATGGCAAGTTCTCAATTCATATCTCCGACCACCTAATCTGCGTGACCTTCTTGTTCACAGCTCCCTTGACCGCCCTCAGCAACCAACCACACCAGGCACTTTCCCTTGTAACAGAGCTCGCTGTATCACCTGCAACTAAACATCTAGAACCACACTCATTCAAGGCCCCTCAGGACAATTCCGGATCACCCAGAGGACATCTTGTACCTCCAGCAACCTTATTCACTGTATCTCTTTCAGTAAATGCCCAGCCATCTACAGGGGAAACAGGAAGGAGACACGGAGACCACTTCGGAGAACATGTTAGAGCAGTGAAGATTAAAGATTTCTCCAAGCCCATGGTTTCTCATTTCACCTCCGCCTGCATTCTCAAAGCAGGGTTTCTTAGCTCCTACAGCAGAAAGACATCAGAAACTAAAATCATCCTGAAACTTGGTTCACACCTTCCCCGTTCTCTCAACAACAGACTTGTGTTCTTCTAATTGTCTCTGTTCATTTGTAGGTTTCGTTTCACACCTCTCCTCACCTCTCTCGACCTCGCACCACTTGATTGGTCACTCTGCCTCTCCCCTGCTCCCGCCTCCTCCTCTCTCCTGGCTTGTGTTTTCCCATGCTTAACGTTGTGTTTTCTTTCTTCTCTTTTCAGCATGGAATAAACCTATTACTAGTTCCTTTGCAGTCTATGCATGTCGACACAGCTACCCACCAGGACTACTTCACCGTAACAATATTATGAGCACGTGTGTGATCAATCAATCAAGAAAGTTTCAATGAAAGCAGCACTGGTCTTGGAGGGCTGAAGGTTATTTTGATTTTTGTTCCAGGTGATCTCTAAATTACTTTATTGAACACACCACCTGTTTCATTAACCATTGTTAAATTGTTCCAGGCCTTGAAAAACTGTTAATTTCAGGGCCACCTGCAATCCCTGCTGGACTGACACTAGGGTTGGAAACCCCTGCTCCACACAGTGTGAAAGAAAATAAATTCTAGCACAAATAAGTATTTGAACAAGGCAAGTGCACAGTGACGAAGGCAACACCACCCTAGAAGACTCCTCCACCAACAATCAGTCCCCTGGTAAAAGACCTCTGTTTCTCCTGTGGGAGGAGGGGTGGACAAAGACTTCAGGGGTTTAGCTTGGCAATAACCGTCTGTCAAAGCTCCAAGTACCAAGGAAAAAAACACTTATTTCCATAAAGAGACACCTCTCACACCTTTGCAAATGCTGGGACTGATATCTCAGAGTCTCTGTGCCAGGTAATGCAATTTAAAAGCACTGCAAACTATTTGTAGTGTATTGTGCAGTTTGGTTTTGTGCAGTTTAAACTGGGAAAGAAGGTTTCTGAATCCTCCACTAGATGAATAATATCCTACTGAAATTGTGTTTTATAGGTTGGGTTAGTACTAGGGAGTCTGTTAAAGTTAGCAGTAACTTTGGAAACCAGGCCATTTTGGTATAAGGGATAATGTTGGAGCCTTTTATGTAAGGATGTGGATATTCCAGGTTCCACAGATGCTCACAGAAAGATTGTTTCAAAATTGGGGATTGAGACAGGGCAGTGTTCCAGACAAGATGGAGACTCTTTTTTGGACTACATTTCCCAGAAGGCACCAAGGAAGAACTAGTGGGAAAGTAGGACGGAAGTAAGTGTCTGACTGACCAACCAACTGACAGTGATGGGTGGAACTATTGTGAGTTTTGAAAGCTCGTGAGACATACACTTTGGTTTTGGACTTGGTAAGCAGCTAAGCTACAAATAGACCAACTGAGAAGGTCTAGTTAAAAGCTAAAAGAGGAGCTTGGGCTTTTATTTTGTTTGCATTTTGGAATTTACTCTGTTTCACACTATAAATAAAAGAACACCTTCTGTTTACTTTACAGCTGCTTTATTGTAGATCTGTTTTACCTTGACCAGCCTATCTCCATTTCTGCTTATGCAACCCAGCACCAGGTAAACTACAGTACAACAAGATGATGAGTATAAAACAGATACAGATACTGACCTCAACTCTTTAGTTAGTGCAATAAAAAGGGCAGATAAGATTCGTACTCCCAGAATGGATAAAGCTCCCCTTATATGTTTGTTAACTTAATTTATAGTTTATAATTAATAGCATTAAAGAATTGGACAGGTATGCCTGGACCATGGGAGGAAACTGGAGAGCTTAGAAAAAACCCATCCAAACACAGTGAGAACATACAAACTCCACACAGACAGCACCTCAAGTCCAGAACTCGGGGCCCTAGCAATGCTAGCAACTGCACCACTGTGCTGCCACCCACTGATGTTTCATTTTCCAGAACTGCAAATTGTGCATATGCATTTTTAAGTGGATATTTTTCATTAAATCCTGAATCCTCAAACTGAAGTATTCTATAAGTGAAAGACATTCTATGTCAGCTCAAATTGCAAACTAAAATCCAGACTACAACTGGCTCGTGGAGGTGAACACGCGGTGCAAGCACCTTTGGGAGCATTTTCAGCGGCACGTTATATAGGATATGTCTCTACTAATGTTGCTCACAGAGGATGGAACTAAACTTTAGTCCATTCTTCTTTAAAACTTACTCAGACCCTGTGAAGATGGTCAGTGTTGATGGAAAGAAACTGTCTTGCCACAGAGTTTCTATCGGATTCAAGTGGCGATGTTGACTGGGCCTCTCAAAGACCTATTTGCTTTCTTTTTGTTATGTATACTTCAGTGTAGCTTCAGCCTTGATCTTCAAGTCATTGTGCAGATGGAAGGTGAATTTACAGCCCAGTTTTTTTTTAATCAAAGCTGGAATTCTCAGACTGAGTAAAAATAGCCACTTTACAAACTGTGTAGACATTGGAATGTAACAAAATGGGACATCACTGGAAGTAGTGAATACAGTACATGTTTGCCAGGCACTGCAAGTCATTCCATGCTGATCGAACTCTCTCTCTATTGAAATTAACATACCCAACCTAACATACCAAAGTTTAAAAAAAGCAATTGTCTAAGAACAATTTTTAGAGACAAAACATACCTTTCTGCAGGGCACTGGGACAAAAACCCCCGATTTTCATCGATACAGAGTTTCACACTCCCCAGCTGTTGCAGGCTACCATCTTAACTGCACCACCATCTTTTCTTAGAATTTGCCTTAGAATAATCAGTGTTTTTTTAATCTAATCCAAGGTAATTAAGTATTAATACCTGTCGGATTTCTTGCAAACAAATGTGTATTGACTTGCTGATCCTTAATCCTCTGCATAATGCGATGTTGCCAGCTGCCACCACAGACGAGCTGCTGATGGTCCCTGTTTCTCAACTGAGCTGTACAAGCTGATGGCTGCCCTGGCAAACCTGAGTTTCAGGATGGGCAGTTAATCTGGGGAGTGGAGGACTGGACTCTCAGAGGCTCCTTTCTGTAAAAAGTACCTGTTTGTTTGTTCTGCAAAGTATCTATAAAGATCATTAATGTAATGAGGTCTCTCCTGTATAAAAAGACTACTTAAGGAAGAGGTAGACACAGCGCCCCCTCCAGGAACAGGACTGGACAGCCTGCTGTAGACGCAGCGCCCCCTCCAGGAACAGGACTGGACAGCCTGCTGTAGACGCAGCGCCCCCTCCAGGAACAGGACTGGACACCCTGCTGTAGACGCAGCGCCCCCTCCAGGAACAGGACTGGACACCCTGCTGTAGACGCAGCGCCTCCTCCAGGAACAGGACTGGACAGCCTGCTGTAGACGCAGCGCCCCCTCCAGGAACAGGACTGGACAGCCTGCTGTAGACGCAGCGCCCCCTCCAGGAACCGGAACAGGAACTCCTGACATAAGAAATAGTCCTGTTTCTTCTTAGAGCCCCTTCATGTTCATGCCATGAAGCTTTTGGGTTTCAACTCTGTACAAGAGGGCTTAAGGCACCAGCTTGAGCACAGTGGTGATGGGAGTGTTCATTACACTTCAGTGTCCTGTGTACCTGGGCTGCTGAGGAAGCCGATATCAATTCCCTGATCCTCACATGACAGAAGTAAACCTTCACGCTACCTGAGAAAATAAAACATGCTTGTTCGGAATTCCAGCTCATTTAGTGGAGTGAATATTCACACTGAAGCGGGTCTACAAGAGAAGGCATAAATTACCACAGGGCTGTCATCTTCAGAGTTTCAGATGTCCATCACCTTAAGACATGCCTGAGCTTTTTGGAGTGGTCTTGACCTCAGTGATTTTTAGATCTGGAGAGGTAAGCCTGCTCATGCTTAGTCTTGAAAAGTCACATACAATCTTTTTTAAAAAACCAAAAGAAAAGCTCCAGTTCTGAAGATAAACACAATAAACCTAAATTCAGCTTGACAGCAATGACACACATTCGTTCTAGAGGACTTTTACTGCAGGCACCCCATGGAGAACAAATCTCCTCTCAAGAAGCTGTATGTTACAGGCACAAAGAGCAGATAACAGATCACAGGGAAGAGGTAGCTATTGAAAACACAAAAGAGAAACTAATGATGTAATAATAGTTTACAGTTATAGATGTAATGTTTACAGTATATATTTTATATACAGCATATCATTACATACAGCATGATGGCACAGAGTTTTCGCCCACAGTCCAAAGACATGCAAATAGTTTAATTGGCTTCTGGGAAGACTGGCTCTAGTGGAAGTGTGCGCCTGTGTGTGTCCTGCAAGGGTCTGGCTTCCTCACTAAAAATACTGTGTTCTGCCCAAACATTCAGACAATTCATTCAATTCTTTGTCGTTCGCTTAGTGACCTTGGTGGGCCACATCTTAGTGAAAAGCAATCAGTAATGCATCAGTAAAGCTCAGCTGGGCATGTACTCTATTATGTGGTTTAACCTACTGTATAAGAAACCTGCATGTGTAATGGAACAACTTACATGTGTTACATGAGCACAGGGAGTTGTCAGTTGACAGAATCCAAACTGGACGACTGTACTTGACTGTGAAAACACATTTAATTATATATTTGCAACGCACAGAACCATGAAAACTATACCTTTTGTATTTCCAACTAAATCGCATTGATGGGAAAATAATAGGACTTGTGCAAAAAAAAAAAGAATGTTTATATAAAGAGTCAAGTCTATCTACAGTAGCTTGCTGTTTCACAAGTGTGTGGACCATCCTACCATCCTGTCCGTGAGTCCACTTTTAGGAGTTTGATATGCAATTCTGTCTTATTAAAATACTATACATAAAGCTTCATTTAATCAAAACTAGGCTTGAAAGGGTATAAAATGAAAAACAAGCGCCGTGGATGCCTATTCACAAGAAGCCTCCAGACATGGCTTTCCCGAGATTCCGGGATCAATACATTTCTACCATGCAGAAAGACTGAGAGGAGATACTGTAAACTACAGTACAAGAAGAGTACAAAACTACAGCACAGTACAAGCGTTCTTACTGTACGTGCCTTAACAAAACACTGGAAAGAAACTAGTAGCAGAGGTAACAGCGTGAGTAAAATGTGTACATAAAATGCGTTAAGTAGTACATAAACTGTTTTTAAGTACGGCTTAACAGTTGTTGAGAATTTATCTTGCTGAAGACAAGGCAGTTTTTATCGGCATTCCGACTTTTTCGTCTCGTGCAGCTGAAGACACGCGTGGAGTTGACTGCACTTTTACTCTGACACCATGTCCGATTGTCAGCCTTACAATAACGCGATCGCATCCCGCACCCGCAGACGCACCCGGGGATCTGATGGCACAACTGAACTATTAATTACTGAATCCTGTGATGGCCGGGGCCACGGTGCTGAAGCAACATCTTCGAAGTAGACACAAACGCAGCCGGTAAGGTACAAAAGAAAAGTTAACATTAAACAATAGGAAAACCCTAAACAAAAACAAAAGCATAACTCAGTCAGAGCTCAAACTGTACTTCCTAAATAGTCGCTCTGCATTTCCTTGCAGCTAAGTAGCTTACCGGATTTAAAACCAGATCTCTCTCCGAAACACGTCGGTTCGAGGGATAAAAACTATATCCCGCCTTCTTTCCCTCAGGTTTAATATCTCATTTGACCAGTTGTCTTCCCCTTGTGGGTGAAGTGATTGAAGATGGCTGCTCATTGGTCATTTCCATCTGGAGACCAAGACAATAACTTCCATCTTGTCCTTACCACCCACCTACGCTACAACCTACATACTGTTCTCGTCACCTCCCCTGCAGCAGTTTCTTTATTTGAGCTAGGAGTCATTTGGCATTAAAAGAAATTTGTCATCTAACAAACATTTCTGTTTGTGTCACTTGAAAAGTTGTCACTTTTTGTCTGGCACTCAGTTCAAGGCTCTGACTGCAAATTAGTTTTTTTTTTAAATTATTATTCCAAAATAAAACTAAGTACTTAATCAAGCTGTGACACACCTAGAGCCATTAATATAAAAACTCAAACAAACTTAGGCTCTATTCTGAGATCCTAACCCTAACATAAAAGCCAGGTACCTGTCCTCTAAACAAACTCTCATATCACAATTACTCACAAGTCCACAGTCCCCCCCACAGTTCTATCACTCATACTGCTCTTCTCCTTTTCACACCTCCTGGCTTCCTGGTTTTTAAACTGTCACCTGTCCAATCATCATTTCCTCCTGGAGAATGTAGTTCAGGCCAAAGGTGCTTCTCTGTGTTTCCCCTCACACTACAGTAAATACAGCTTAGAGGTTTCAAAGTACTTTCTACTGAAATACTCAAAATGGCATTTTTACTGGGGCTTAATGTGTGTGACAGTTAAATATCACACCATACAAACAAGAGTTGTGTGTGTTTTGAGAGAACCAAGCATCATTTCAATATACAAACTATTCCCAAAGTGAATTATTGTTAAAATAATCTTTTAAATTTTCTTTCCTCTCCAGTTCTTGGTATCAGTTAATGTCTTGTGCCATATGCTCAAATCTCTATATGTGTGTTAAATAAGGAAACGCATGCCAGGAAAGACGTTCGAGTTGTTCTTTAGAGTTTATTCCATCTCTAATTATTGCTCTCAATCCGTCACGGAACACGTTCTGCAGAGGGAGAGATCTGAAAGAGTGGCGCTCTCACCATCACCACGCAACAGCCTTATTCATTAGTGAATCGAGCAATTGTTTTGCTTCACAGAGCAAAATAGGGACATTAAAGCTTATCTTTCTGTTTGCTGGATTCTAATGTGTGTCCACGCAGACAGGAACGCAGAGGAAATGTTTTCTTTTGCCCGCACTTCACTGCTGCCGAGGTTGTTGCAGTGTTCGTGACTCCGACATTAGCGCATTCGAAAGATGGTTCTAGCCATGAAAGTGCCTTCTCATTACTTTGAGCAAAACTCATTATTCCTCAGAAACCTATCGCAGCTGTCTCTTTGCGGAAAATCTCACTCTGAAGTCTAGAAGCTTTTTCCTGCTCTGTTCTGCACCCTGTGCTTAACAATTTGATATAAATGACAGTTATTGCAGCAAATTGGTTTCACTGTGTTTTTCTACAACTGTGTTCTATTTCTCAGATCATTGGGATCTCACTGGGAGGCAGGGCAGATTGCTTATACAGTACCTCCTTGCGCTGGGTTTCGAAATGCAGCTAGCCCAGGGCTTCCAAAGCAGCGCTTAACCATGGCAGGGTGCCCCACCACAAGTGCAAACTTTGTAATTTGTCTCTTTTTTTATTACTAAAGGGATGCAGAGCTTGGCTGGCTCACAATGTCTGTCGTCACGCATATCTGGCAACTCATTTCCCACTTCACTGACAAATACACTGCTGCCCATTCCACTACAGTGGCCCCACACTCCCCATTTGCCAAATTGCTTTGAACAGCTCACCGGTTTCACTTAACCCCCCTAGAGAAAAAGAAGTGCCCAATGTCGCAATTGCACCTCCAGAGAGATGCTCCTCTTTGGAGAAGCACTGAGCTCCCTGTGGCTGGTTACATTTCCATGAGAAGCATTGTGCAGGCTTGTGAAAACATGTTGTGGCAAACCAGCTCCATAACGTTCTGGGAAGTTGTTGCTGTCCTCTTGTGGTCCCTTCCCAGAGCATCATGGGGCTGGTTTGACATCCTGTGTGTCGTCCTTTAAAGCTACTGGTCTTCCTGTGCACAAAGATAAGTTGTGGTGTGAGTCAAACGTATTATTCCACAATCGTCTAAGCTATTGTGTTGCTTACAGCCAGACAAGTCAGGTGACCTGTTTCCTCACTTTTATAACATTTTGACGTATTGTTTCAAATGAAAGGGAGTTGAGATGCTGTGAAACATGTTAGTAAGCACCTAACAATAGCCATTCGTGCCCTGCTGTTGCTGAATCCCAAAGAATACTGTTGCTCCATGAGACACAAAATGTTCTATACATTGAAACATGGCCATTCAACTACCTGTGTAATTGTTTGTACATCTGCACTACTAGTAAATACACTCAGCCTTTGACTCCTTAACATAAAGACTGTGGTGGTGAAATTTTACTCTTACGTGTAAAGGTGGCTCTAGAGAGAGAATGCTTTATGATAACATTGATTTAATTACAACTGCACCTCAACCAAAATCTTAATGCTCTGAGTGATGTTTGCTGGGGAACTGAATTTACATAGGTAAATATCTTTCCTCATGATATTAACTGAAGTTCCATGGTTTTATTGTTGTTTTTTTATTGGATGCCCTTAAATTGGGTGTCTCAGATACTTTTTAATTAGTCCCCCAAATCTGTTTGAGCCCAGCACTGAATTTCTGATGCAATTGATTGAGCTTTAAAGTTCAGAGTTTATCAAAGGGAATGCACTCAGATTCTACATTTCCAGTAGTCCAAGGAACTCTCATTGGGGCAGAGGAGAGGTGTGACTGGAATCTTGAGCATTACTTGAGCATTAACTCTCCTGACTGAGGAGGATGACAACCTTTCTGTAAAGAGGGGTTAGTCAGACTCCACCCTTCCTTCATGGAGGATGAGCCAGGGAGCTGCTGCAGGGACTAAGATGGAGCAGAGAGAGGGATGTGAAAACAGAACATGCAGACACGTCAGATACGTAAACGGAGGCAAGTGGAAGTGGATGAGATAAGGGTGTGATCTCCTCCCGAGCCTCAGTTCAAAACTTAATTTCTTCCTCTTAATCATCATTAATCTAAACACGCAGTCTTCTCTGGAGTTCTCCATATACTGTATTCTGCTTACATAGTATGTGCATGAGACTTCAAGGTCTTCAAGAGAGCAAAGAGAATTATGAATGAGTCTTCTGTGGGCATGTTTATTAACTAACTCTCAGAGTGGCCCTTTCTGATAACATCTTAATAGGGTCGTCAGTGCTTCATGAAGGGATTAATATGATTTTTTTCCAGTAGAGCAAAATATCTATATATAAAGCATAAGTTGACTTAATTAGTGTTGTTTGGCATACATTAGATAAAGCAAATTCAGGCAGTCCAGTGTTTTGGAAGGGGTGTATCTACATACTCAGTAAATGTGACATGTCTTCAGCTTATCAATACTTTCACTGTAAATGCAAATGTCAGGATACACTAATGAGGAGGTATGGATCCTGTGCAGCCGCAGGAGTAGCCGGTAGACACGGCAACAAACAATCCGAATCGAGAGGCGAGATCGTGGTCAATGAGAGTAAAGAAGGTCGGAATCCAAGACAGACACCGGCGGCAAACAATCCAAGGTCGAGAGGCGAGATCGTGGTCGAAGGGAAAAGGTAGGTTGAAATCCAGGACAGACACAGGTGGCAAACAGTCGGAATCCAGTGGCGAGGTACAAAGTCAAAAGGCAAAAGGGGTAGTCCAAAATCCAGAGTGACACAACGTTTAGGAATCGCCACGTAGAGCTCTCAGGGAGTTACCTCAATACCGAGCGGCGGGAAGCAGGTTAGGATGGTTTAAATAGTGCTGCTCGCCGCACGGTAGAGCGTGTGCTGATGGATAAACACGTGTGGCGGCGCTTGTTATTATTATTAACCCGCTGCTGGCGCTGGTTAGTTCTTTTGCGAGATGATCTCCGCTGGCTGGTGGTCGTGACAGCAAATGAGTTATGTTTTGACAAATGTGTTAATAACATAGTGCATATTATAAGTGGCATTTACAGTATGTGCATTGTAATGAAGAAGAGATATATTGCAAGCGATAATATATTTTTTAATGTGTTTATCAGTATTAATAGAACCAGATTTTACCATTGAGAGGGGATTTCCCACCATTACCTTATTATTCAATTTCCAGTATCTTGTGACACCCAGTCCCTTTCCAGATTCTAGGATTTTTTTATATGACAACAGATTGTGTGAATCTTTTCACATTAAAGGCAAGATATGCAATTATATAATTACTATGTGTGTAACTTCCAAATAAGGCAAAACCAGAGTCTAGCATTTATAAGTCTCTGCCTCCCGCGACACCGTCCCATGTAACTTTAACAGATTTTATTGTGAAACAAAGATCAAGCAGTTCCATAAAGCTGGAGACTGCTGATAGGGAGTTTCACAACTTTTAGCAGCCATTTCCAATCATTTTGGATGCTCCCCACTCAGATTGGTAATAAAGCCCTATTTTATTTACTTTATATCTAATTAGCTCTTTGGCCATCTGCACCTCCAGTGCAGTTAAAAGACCAAAATTGCTTGGATAGTGTATTGGACTGAATATAGAGTGGGGTGACCTGTGAGTGAAATCTCTACTGCAACCTGTCAATAATTTCTTGCAGAATCCTTGTTCTGCATGAGGCTTGCTTGTGCACTGCTACACACAAAGTACTTACAAAAACATCACGGGAGAGTGCAGGAATGGGCTCCAGACTCCTTATTCATTTGAGCAAAATTCAGATGCACAAGAGGGCTTCTCTGTTTTTGAACTGAAGTCTGTCCATTTTCTACCACTGTTGGGGACAGTGTAAGAAAGAAAAGAACGAGCTGAAGGATGCATCAGGGCTTTGCTTCACACAAACAAAATTAAGTTAGTTTACTAGACAAGTCAATGCAAAGCATATTCTCATTTTGAATGATAACCTGGAGACAAATTTCTATGGCTGTTACTCCATTTACTGGGGCAATCCAAGATAAATGTCTCACACAAGAACATAGCAGCAGCATTCCAACAGGTACTCAAACCCATAGCCCTCCAAAACTAAGTCCTATCCACTACTCAACACTTTTGCCCCAAAATGTATGAGTTAATATACTGTATTTCAACATAATGCATTTAATCAAATATTGTATCATTATTTTTTCTGCAGTCATCGATGCTGTAAAGTGTATATGGTACATTTTTAATGTACAAATATTAACAACAAGGCTAGTACATTGTGTGTTTGGTCAACTACAGCCTCTTCTTGATTTCTCAGAACAAAATGTAGACTCTGATAAATATATTCTGTATATGTATATCTGATATGTATATCCACCTTTTCACTTTCATTCCCTTTATGTCTCTTCACAGTGTTCAAGATTTAAAATCTGACGGGTTAGAGCAAGGGCTCTTCTACAGAACAGCAAATTCTATATTTATGCCCTCCCGCATTCTCTGTTGGGCCCGAGTCTCAGTTTAGCAAGTGTTTAGGCTTTATTTTAAAAAGAGAAACTCAAATTTGGACCCGTCTTCATTTTGAATGGATACTAGTTCGTGTAATCCAGGATCATAGTCAGGGATGTTAACTGTTCAGCCATGCTGTTGCTGCAGATCATCAAGAGACAAATCGGATATCTCTATCACCACGCTACTGGCACCCATGTGCGCAGGGTAATCAAATTCTGACTGACCAGTGCAGAATTGCAGGTACTGTATACTAAAATGGCAATCAAATTAACTAAATCATGAATAATATTTAAGGAAAACCGGGCACTAAAAATGAAATCTAAATATGAAGTGTAAATTTAGGTAAGGATCAGCTGTTACCGTTGCTGTCTTTTTGGAACAAAGAAGCATCATCGTTAAAACGCACTGCATCGCCGTGGGTATTCCAAAGCAGTTGATGGTGGTCTGTCAAGTGGAGATATAAACACAAGTTCATTAGCCAGAAACATAAATATGCATGAACCAGCATCTACATGGCATGTACAGTAATTAGGAAAAATACTGGGAACCAGTCCATTAGCAGTGTAGTTTACCTAAATCTTCATTAAATGTGATTGCTTACAGCTAACACTTGTGCATTTCCTCAGACCACAGTTCTTGTATGGACCTTTGAATACACATGGAAATAGCCCTAATCCAGTGCCAGGGTGCTCATTCTAGACTCATTCACTCAATTGATTGCACAGTTGTTAATTTAAGCTTGTCATTTACAAACACTTTCTTAATGGCTTCTTCAGTGCCGACAACTAGGTTAGCTATGAACATTTTAATTTGCTAACTAGTGAGTTGCACCTTAGTGCTGCAAAAATAACTTTACAAATTGAGCTAGTAAATAGAGCAGCTGTCAGTGAGTATGGAGATCTTAATCCAATCAGACTAGGACAAAATGGGAATAGCTGCAATAAAAAAGAGAATGATTCCTTTTCATCGTATAAATAAGCTTAAATTAAAAAGTCTATGGGTGCACAGCAAAAACATTTTAGCAAATAGTTCCACTTGCGGCTTTGTCATTGTCAGACAAGCCAGAGTTTTAATGCTTACAACAATAATTTATTGTAATTTAGTTATAATATTTGTATATTGTATACAATTGTAATGATTTTAACTGTAATTTTCATTATAATTTAATTAAATTCTCAAAAAATACCTTCAGGCATGGTGTCTATTACTAGGGACATCATGTGTGATTGGATTCTGAAACACCCACAATGGTTTCCTTGTATCCTATGTGACACTGAAGTGGACTGAAAATTAAGATAAACACATTATTTTGCCATCTGGAAAATGGGATAATTTTATTACCATTTAAATTTAAAATAACATATGTAATTGTTATTGTCATTTTTGTCATATAAAACATGTATGTGTAATGTAGATAAGATACATCCATGTCAATGAATGTATTACAATTATTATTGTAATAATGTGTGTATTATTACAATAATTGTAGTACTGTTTAATATAAAGTAGTATAGTATAAAATATTAAACATAATGGAGATTAGAGAGTGTGGTTTAATTCTTTTTTCTATGGATGTTTTGACATTTTCAGTGAAAGAATTTCTCATTCTAATTGTGTAATAGATTAAATCCAAATTGGCAACACCAGGAGAGAGGTGTGTATTTGTAACGCTTTCATCCTGAAGTCCATCCGGAGAACTTGGCTAGTGGGAATTCAGGTTCTTCGATTTTGAATGCAGAAATAGAGAACCCAGCATCTGGTTTCTTGCCTATTTGGCATTTTAGCTTTCTGAAAAACAGGCGTAGAAACCTTTGGAAACTGTGTAAAGCAATCCCTTCTGGCAAAGCACGGCACAGCGAGAGTACTGAAAGACAGTACTTTAGAAGGCGGAGGATCCGCATCTAAATATACACAGCAATCTGCGTGGTTTTTAGATGGAGAGCAGTGTTCATTTCGGCAATGCAATCTGCTGTTTTTCACTGTCAGCCAAGCTGGAGAAGCTCTTTCATTTTCAAAATGAGATTACATATCTACGACATCAGCACACTCTGTGAGTGTATATGGATGTAGAGGGAGATACATGCAGTAAGCTTTGTTCTCTGTACCTGAATGGCTTAAAAACATGTCAGCCATATCTGCCACTTTCCCTCTGTTTGGACCTGCAGAGTGTTCTTCGTTCTGTCAGGCTGTGTAGTACAAACCTGATACTTCGTGTTTGTGAGATTTGAGTAGCACATGTACTTACATGCTGAAATCACTGTAGTTTATTCTAAAGCACACTATAGTTCATTCAGCACTTCAACAAAAATTCAAACATCACCCACGGCTACACAGGACAGGATAATGGAGATGAAGTGTAAGTATTGGTGGATCAGGAGGTGGTGCTCTCTCGTCCAGACTTGATTTTTCAAATGTGTGCTTCACTATGGCAGCCAGGGACACTATGTTGTAGGAGTGGCATCCTTCAGATGAGTTGTTGAAGTGTGGTTCAGGGACTTAGTTATTAAAGATCACAAGGCGATGTTCGGAGGAGTAGGTGTGTTAACTTACTGACTAAATTCCATTTTGGCCTCCATAAATTACTGCCTTAGTTTAGACGCTGAATGAGTTTCTCACCACCCAACCAATTTGCTGTGTTGTGGGAATGCTGTGTGTCTTATTCTTATTCTTAACAAGGGGCTCATTTCAAGAATGAAAAGCCTAATAAAATTATCTGCAACTTCTGTTCCAGCTGTTTAGCAGTATTGCCTTGGGCTACAGAATTAGCTGATCATCTCAAATCTTGACCTGGCAGGATTTCTCCATTAAAAGCTGCAATGAGGTTTTATGGGGTCAATTCCATTGCCTAAGCTCTTGTTTGTAAAGAAAAATTCAAAGTCTATCCCCTAGGTGTAGGTGTTTTGCTTTAATTATTTATCATTCCTTCTACAGAGTGGTTTCCTGAAAATTACATTGAGACCTTTACAGACCATCTGGAAAATAAAAAATAACTACTTGAAGATGAGCTGTCTGTTGGCACTAAGCAGTTGTAAAACTAAAAACCTTTTTTTTCCTCAGTTCCATCAATTTTCTAACCACTTTATCCAATACAGTGTCACAGGGGAGCTGGAGCCTGTCCTGGCAAGTATATCTAGACTGTGGGGGGAAAGAAGAGCACCCAGAGGAAACACACATGAACACGGGGAGAACGTATGACGTCCACACAGATACTGTAGCATCATAGCAATTGAACCTAGGGCCCCAACACTACAGTGCCTCAATGCCACCCCTTTTCTTCAGCTGTTTTTAGGTGAGTCCCTTCCTATACTGTATGTGATGCTTTTTCACTGGGATAAATTGTCTCATAACTTCCATTTCTGAAACTCTTTTCTGCCTCAAGAATCATCTTGACACATACATTAAACAGCTCTTATATTAAACGGAAACATTATTTTAAAACATATTTCCTAAAAGGAATGAATCATATTTATTTATGTTTTTGTTATTATTCCAAAATGCAAAAATGCATTTGACTTTTCTGTTTCCTTAATAAAATATTAAAATGAGAAAATTGGTCTTCCTCACAGTTATAGATTCTAGTAACTGATCTGGGTTTTTCTATACACTTAGTACTCTGTTCTGCTAACCCCATTCATGTCATTGTATTTTTATTCTCAGTATCATATTTCTTCTTACTTTGTTTGAAGGACTATACAATAGAATAGTCATGGGATTATCCATCCATTTCTAACTGCTTTACCAATATAGGAAATGACCCAATTATTCTGAAATAATTCTAATTGTGTGGTTATAACCACTAGAATTTGGAATTGCCAGTTGTGCTGTTCTCATGTTTCAGGTGGTAGCTATGAATCCTGTGACCGCACAAGGGGGAGAGTGAGGAAGTGTAGGCAGACTCCTCTGACACCCACACCTTCAAGCCATTTGCCTTAACCATGTGACTGCATATCCTTTCATATAAGTGTCTAAATTTCACATTCCTGGCATACCTAGACCCCTTAAAAAAGTCTCAAGTGTTATCTATGGTCCTTCATACTGTATACAGCTCTTCTTCCCTATCAGATAATCAGGTATTTAATCAACAAAACTCCATCTTTGTTCTATGATTTAGGCCTAAAGTGAAGAGGGGAGCTCTACCTCTGAAATCATGACACTTGTGATATTTTACTTTTCCAAAACAACACAATGACCCTCTTGTGTCATTATCTGATTGTTCTCCCTGCAGTCAAGGATGCTGGCTGGATGATAATGAACACTGAAGCTTACAGCAATGGCAGTGTCCTCACAAGAGGAGATGTTTTTTCTGACTCATCCCCAGCAGCTCAGTACTCCAGAGGAGCCTATCAGTGCTCCATCTCAAGGTCTTCATCGGCTGCGTCTATCTGCTTTTCTAATCCTTGCAACTCCATTTGACACTTCATCAATTATAATTAACTTCAACCAGTAGCACTCTGCTGAGAGCTTGTCAGGAGAGCCATTTCCCCTGTGTGTTGATTTGAAGAGGAACTCCCTGCAGAGTGAACTGACATCCAGATGGTTTTAAATGCTGCTCTGAAGGGACCTTTTAGAATTGCACAAAAATGTGAAAAACACAAATAAAATGAAAGGATACAGTTCTCAGTAAGGCACAGCATCAACAGACCAGAGTCACACACAGGCTCCTGAAGCCCTAATTTTTATTTTGCACTGCTGTGAAGTGCCACCTCTGAAATGGAGCCATGTTTGAAAAAATGACCACTAAACTCAAAGACATTGTAATTCTTTGACTTTAAGTGGACTTTTTTAAAGTTGTTTTTGCAGTTTCCTCTAATTAAAGAGGGATCACTTTATTTCTTTAGACAAGTAATTTGTCTACCCCAACTTGCCCAACTACCCCATGAGACACGCAGACGGGGAGAGATGCTTGGGGTCAGAGTGCAGGGTCAGCCATGTATACAGCACCCCTGGAGCAGTTGGGGTTAAGGGCCTTGCTCAGGGGCCCAAGAGAATAGGATTCTTCTGCTAGCACCAGAAAAAGACATCGAGCACCAGAAAAAGGAGAGTGACATATTTGTAACCTGCTTTATGTTTGGAAATATCTGACTTCACAATTTAGTTCACATTTATTGCATTCATTAATCTTTACCTGCATTAAAAATTATCTTTTCTCCGATGGTACTGTAGCTCAGCATTTTGGAGACTGACCTCTGTGAAGCAATATTGCTGTTAAATACCATTTGGTGAATAAAACAGCTGGTTAAATTACACATGCTTGATGTTTGCCCGAGTCAAATGAAGTGTTACCCTTGCTTCTGTTGACGTTCCCATGGATTGACTTTTTTTGTCCCTTTTGGGAGTCTGACTTTTCTAAAAACAGGTCACAAAATGAAGGAGAAAGCCATGTCTTATAATGTTAACTAACCTTGTTTAAACCTAGATCCATTTTCATGATGAAAACAAAAAACAGAATCACAATATAGAAATGTGTATATTACATTAAAAAACAGAAGGCAGGTATTAAATTCTGTTGTGCCTGCTGACTGTGTTACACATTCCGCACACATCCCTGACCCATCTCACATTCCCACACGCACTCTGTTTAACACTCACGCCACAAGTAATGTACTTATCACAGTTCACTCTCATCACTATTTCAGTTCCCCTTTTTCCTCACTTTCCCGCTCACTATTGCAGATTCTCCTTGTGCTCCCTAGTGCATATTATTTTCTCTTTCTTTCTCATCAGTATAAGACCTTATTGCTTGGCCCCTCGTTTACGATTTAGTCTTGTGGTTCGGATTGTTGCTCTCCTTTTGGATTGTTATCAGACCTTCTTGCTTGTTTCATGGATTACGTTTTGCCTTGTGATTTGGATTGGAATTCTCTCTCTCTCCTGAGTCCTGTACAAGATCCATACTCCCATTCCTGTCCCCTGTGACAGACCGAGCTGGAGGTAGGACGCCGGAGAGACTCTTGTAGAAGAGATGAGATGGCATAAGGAGTACCGTGACCAAGAGCAAGGAACCCTGGGACAATCTCTGGCCACATTGGACATTGGGGATAGTGGCAGGAGGAAATGCAGACATTAGGTTGAAAACGAGAAGGCGGACATTAAAAGCTGCAGGACGCCTGCTGACTGAGCCCTAAGGAAAGTCCCATGGCTGAGATGGCAGCAGGCGCAGCAGGGCCTGTGAAGCAGGAACTCAGTGTTTGTGTTGGACATGTAGAGGTTCTTGTTAGGATATTAAACACTGTAGGATACCTGCTGAGGTACAACACTGGATAGACCCAGGGCTGAGAAGATCACGTCAGCACCAGTGCCTGGGATGGAGAAACCCAGGGACAAAGGCACCAAGGACGCTGCAATTTGGCCATGTTTGGGTGCCAGGAATAGAAGCAGAAGACAGCAGAAGAATGTAAAGATTGAGTTAATCACCAGGAGGATGAGGGAGCAGGAACAACAGAAGCAGCAGGGGTAACTGGAAGAACAGAGCCAGACTGTGAAAAGAGAATGTTAACAGAAACAAACAGGGAAGCAAGGTTGAATGTAAGTGTCACGGATGTCGGAAAGGACGAACCATAGAATGACAGGAGAGCATAAAAGACCCTATGCGTAGCGGCGAGACGGGGGTTAGTCTGGGCTCAGCTGTTCAGGGAGTGCCATATAGAAACCTATACCCTCAGGTAGCGGACGTGGGGCAACCTGGTGCTAGGTAGGTTTCAGGACATCCGAACGTCAATGCTGATTGAAGGCAGACTGAAAGACCTGGAAATATATAGCCCCCGAGAAAGAGAAACACCAGAAGGACAGCAAAGAACTGGAAATGAGAGACAGGACAGAAAAGGAGTGCCCTCTGGCTGCAGGGGGCGTGACAGCAAGATCCTCGGGGTGGCAATAAGGACAACCCAGGGGTTCTTTTCGTGGCTGGCATCTAGCTGCATGCTGGGTGACATCATCACTTGTTATGAACTTCAGAGAGATTGAACGAAAAAAATATGCATGTCATGATTGTAGAGAGCCCTTTGCAGTGTCCTGAGCTCAAATCCAGCCCTTGATGCCAGGGATCACAGCAATGGGAAATGCAACAGGAATGAGGAGAGAGCAGGGGAAGGCCAAGCAGCAGGCTGATAGAGAAAAGCCAGAGATTCCTGGTCAAGTCCAAAAGTTTTTCAAGTCCAGGGGTAGACCTGTAAATCCAATGCGAAGAGGAATACTTCTTAAAAGGACACAGCTGAGTTTCTTGCCTCCTTAGATTGTTTTCTTTTTCAGTTTAAAAGCTTACAGAGACACACATAGAAGGTTTCTTTTACTTCTGTCTTTTTGGTTGTTTAGTGCATTTTTGTTTTATTCAATCATAAGGAGCACAGTCCAGGTGTTGAATTATCTACGAGACCAAATGAAACATGAAGCTGTAGGACGCCTGTAAGTGTACATGTGATGTTTTTATCAAGTAGAATAGATTTATTTCTGTTTTTTGTAGCTTGGAGCACAGTCTTTATATAAATGAGTAATGGGTAAAGAAAATGTGAGACAAGTGGAATTTTGTTTTGTTTCTTCTGTCTTGTTTTCTCTTTGCGTCTTTGTTGTTTGGAGCATGTATAGAATGAATGCACCCAAAATGTGAGGAAAGGTACGTGTAAGTGAAATACAGTACGATCTTGAGGGTTCAGGGCAGAGAATTGTCACGAATAGCTTAATTTGTACTTTTAAGTCCACTCCTTTACCTTTGCATAATGTAGTACCGGACATTGTACAGTATGAATGGTTAAAAGACATAAGTAACCCTCCCTTTACTTCAAGAACGTCCATTTTTTACTGACTTCTGGAGAATCCTACATTCAGTGCCATACTCAACTGATGGAGCTCTCAAAATGATTTTGTGATGAAGAAATAATAGCATTATGTAACTGGGACAAGGGAAAGGGTCACATCAGAAATTGTTGATGTTTTGGGTAACTGATATTCATTTATGAGCTGGACAAAATAAGTTTTAAATCTCAAAGAGGTGTATAATATAGCCGTGCAGCTCTTGATAATACAGGTCAGCATGACTGGAGTCCCTAGGCAGTTAAAAAGCTTTGTGCAAGACACCGTACCTCCCAATTGTCTCTCAGGCCTATCAGACTGGGAACAGCAGGAACAGTGTATGTTCAATACACTGCTTTGAGAAATCAGACCTACAAACATACCCTGCTAGCATATGCTAATTCCTTAGAAGCAAAAGAACAACCAGAGGATTTATCTGTTTTGCATTTACAACACATATCCATTTTACTTCTAAACCACATATGCTTCATCCCCCAAGCTCCTAAGCAGAGTAGGGTCTGGATTCTTAACTGGAGTTCAAATCCCCACAAGTGTGATATTGCTGTAGTCCACTTATGCAAGATCTTTAACCAAATTATTTCAGTAAAATACCTACCAATATAAATGGGTACAAATATAAGTTGCTTTGGATACCAGAATCAGCTACGGTATATACTGTAGGTTAGATAGGTAAGTGATAATGTGTTAATGAGATTCACCCCATGGTTCTTTTGGAACCACAAATGCGTAGAGATTCTTACACTTGTGTTCAGCACATTTTTATGTCTTTTACATTTTCTAAATGTGGCAAACCTGCGAATGTTAGCATTGCCTGAGTTATTCTTTAACAATATTTGATATTTTATGGTGAGACGGGGTGTAGAGCTGATTGGTTTTCATGTAAGCAGTGCTCCCTCTCAATATTTTAAATAAATGAGGACAAAATGTAACTTTTAAAGTGATATTTTCAAGTGTTTTATTTGTATATATTTTATATAGTCCTGTGACGATCCCATTGAGCAGGCAGAACATTTCAGAGATTAATAGGCTTTCAGCAAATGTTCATTGAATCATCTCTCTTCTATCCTGACTAGAGCAAGAAAACGACTACAATACTTGGCTGTTTATAACAATTCGTTCATGTTATCATAAGATTTCTGATCAACTTATTCCACTACAAATAATCTGACAGAATAGATTCCTCATTTTTCTTTTGTGTAAGATTTATGACCTGCTAATGGAACAGCAAATCTGTGAACCATCTTCACCACCCAGAATAACATGCAGAAACTGCAGCAGAATGAATGCCATCCATGTGTGTTTTTAATGTATTTATCTAGTGTAGGGCAAAATCATAATCAAAAGAGCAATTAGCAAAATACCATTATAGATCCTATGGAGAAATCTAAGAACAGTCACAGTGGCCTCTGTTAGGAGACTTCATTTCAGGTGCTCTGCTGAGAACTGTAAGGAGCGGTATAAGCCACAGCCATATCTGAAGCTCAGCAGGTGTGAGCCTGGCCAGTATGTTGATGAGAGACCTCCTGGGGGGAAAACTAAGGCTGCTGCTGGAAGAGGTATCAGATGGGCCAGCAGGGGGTGCTCTCCCTGTGGTGTGTTTGGGTCCTAATACCCCAGTATAGTGATGGGGATACTATAGTTTAAAAAGGTATCTTTGTCATTGGACATTAAATAAAGATCCTGACTCCCTGTAGTCATTACAATTATGGATTGTCTGGCAAAGCATAATAAAAGTAGAAGGTATTATTATTATTATTATTATTATTATTATTATTATTATTATTATTATTATTATTATTATTATTATTATTTAATAATGTTAAATCTAAGGGCACTGAAATGGGGCTTCTAGCTGATCCAATGACAGCTAGGGAATTTGTTTGCTACAGACCTTAGCCTGCTCTTAACATGAGGGTTCTCTCCATTAATTCTTCCCTAAATCCACACCTGTGCTGCAGCAGGGAAGACTGGACAAATGATAATCATCTCTGTTCATGAGAAACTGCCTGTACTTATTAACGCTACCCACGAAACAATCATTAGGGTGACCTGTGTAGACTCTTCATTTGTACTGCGTGTGATCAATTTCAGGGGGCACGTCTCTGCACGAAGGGCTGTGGAGTTCTAAAGTAAGTCACCCGCCCGTGCAGCTGGTTGAGCTCCTGTCGCAAAGCGGCTGGAGGAGCTCAACAGGCCAATTAGATACTGAAGAACAAACGTAACTTTTTTTTAAATCACCACTGGCATGTTGACAATTCAGAGTTGGTCATTCATTTTGTTACTTAATTCCTTTAAGAAAAACAATACAAAAATGGAAGTCCAAATGAATTATACTTTGCTGCTCACACGTTGGTGATATTGTGTAAGTATAATATAGCGGCGAAGTGGAAAAAATAGCCGCGTCTGATTGAGAGCTTCGCAAGCGGGTCTCAGGCAACGGCGAGGTGGGGAAAACCGCAGCAAAAGAAAAAGGGGAGCCAAAAAGAGAAAGCAAAAATACAAAAAACAGAAATAAACCCCACACTCAGGGGTGCAGAGCGCTAGGGGCAAGAACGGGGACAGCGCTGAAAGAAGTAAGCGGGAAAGGATGCTAAAAAAGAAAAACTAGCGTAGGGAAAACTACGAGGTAGTGAAGACACAGTAGCTCTGCCAGTGACAGAGCCCTAACTGAGGGGCGAGGGAACTGTTTCAAGGGAAATGAAATAATAATTAAATAATAGGTTAACTGGCCGCCCGCTGTGAAAGTTTTCTACCAGCGCCAGTAGGTGTGCTGTCTGGCGTGTGTCTGCGAGACCGATCACCGGTGCTCGCTAAAGCATGACAGTAAGAAACTTTACAAACAAAAATAGAAAATACAGGCAAGAACATCTAAAGCTGAGAACAAAAAGATCAGGGTTGTAAGAGTGTAGAACAAGCTACCCAGCCCTGTAGTTAAATCAGATATCCTGGTTCCTTTCAAGAAACAACTGGATAAGATCTTGGGGTCAATGAACTACTTAATTTGTTAAGTATAACTAACTCAACACCCAAGCAGGCAGGTTTGGCCTCCTCTTAATTGTAACCTTTCTTATGTTCCTAACTTTTTATGTTCTTATGTTCTTATGGAGGTCTGTTTGAAGACAGTGCTATGATTTACAGGGCAGTGCAAGTTCAGGAAATTCAGAAGATTTTTCTGTGCGTTTCAGAGATCACCTTTATTGGCAGTGCACTGGAGCAAGTGAAACCCTTACCTTCAAGGGATGCCAAGAGCTCATTTCTTTGCTAGTAACTTCATGATCTATGAAGGCCATCAAGCCATTTCTTACTTGTCTGTCTAAAGAAAGGATTGTATCCCTACATGTTGTGTGGTTGAAAACTACCAGGCACTGGTTCAACATTCCCTTTTGTAAAAAGTTTCACCCTATAAGGAATGTCCAAAATTTGCATCTGTTCCCAGCTTAAACAAAGATTCTAGAATGGAATAGGACCTATTCCAATCTGAACCCAGCTTGTCCTATCTTAAATGTCTCCCTCCTTTCTGCTTAAATTCTGTGCATACTTAACCTTGGGGTCCTGTATATACAGTACACTCCTGTACTCAACCAAACACTTGCCAGACCAAGAACAGAAGTCACCTCACAGAACATCAGAGACCAAAAGGGACAAGAATGATAAAGGTCAAGACATTTAAACACATGTTTGTATCAAAGTTAGCAATGTAAAGCTTTGCAATGCAAATTCTTTGAGGTTTCTGAATGTAGAGTGAAAGTTTTATTCTAAATGGGTTCAATACTGGTGAAGAAGAGAGGGACACCAGATGTGGAATGTTGGGAGGGAAAGTATGTGAGATTTCTGGAAAGTGGGGATAAACACTGTAAAAATTACGATTGCACTACTCTAGAAATGTAGGTTAAAACTTCATACTCTAGGCCAGGGTCTCCCTCTCCTGAACACAATATTTATGGTAACACAAGAGATTGACCAGGGCTGTATTCTGATGAGAACTCTTTGAGAATGATTGCATGCAGAATAGAACGGGTTGCACCTCTGAAAGTGTTTCTGAAAGTGGCCCTTCCATAAGAAATTTCATACGAATTTCAAAACTTTGCAGACCCGCATGCTTACATGTAGGTTATGTATTTTGAGTAAATCGTGCAAATCATGAAAATCTGGATTTATCGTTATGTTTATGTTTTTTAACTCATAGAGCAAAGGCTGTGGTCCACTAGTATTGCCTCATTTATCAAAGCTAGTCTTCCACGAGGCATTTATTTTAATGTCTGTTACCACTGTGATTGTGAGTGTTTTAGAATTTGTTTTGCAATCAGTCCTGGACATTTTGTTGGATTTTGGTTGCTGGTGGCAGATTATTAATATTATTCCTCTCCAGGTAAGCAATGTCAGAGGCATGTGGTGCCTCTCTTGAGGATGGCTCAGCAATCACATTTTAGAATGGAGGTTTAAACCTTTCAACAAACGTTCAGAACTGATGACAGCAACCAATATCTCCATTGCCTCTGCTGCCATGACACATCAGTTTCCATGATGTCACTTCCTGCAGAGCTCTAAATAACACAGGGAGCCTCTCTCTCACTCACACTCACCTCCTGCACCCCTCCTCCCCATTTCCACCTACACAGCTGCCCCAAGCTCACTCCTCTCTCTGCCGGGGGTCCTGACTTCCCTGTCCTGCAGCTAGGCTGAATTTGAGACAAGCAGGTTAAGCCAAAACCTAATTTGCTCAAGTAAACATTCCTAAACACATTTCTTAATGGATGATGTTATTCCACATGAAACAAAAAAAGAGCAAGCAAGGTTCAAACACAGATGTCATACATAAAGCTGCATTAATTTTTTTCTTCTACAGCACAAATCCCTTACAGCTCTAATGCAGTTAACAAGCGAGGTGACAGATGTGTTTAAATAATAATCATATTACTCTGAATAAACTGAAAAGCTTTTATCTGACTTTTAAAAATTGCTGTAATTATCACATGTACTGTTTCACATTCCAGCTTTCTCTGCCGCTGTTCCCTCTGATGACAAAGCTCACTGCAGTGATAAATGGCAGATCAACACTTATCACTGTCGGAGAAAAGTCTTTATGTTGAGTGCTGAAATAAAGACATATCACTTGTGTTTTTGTGCAATACATTCCTGTCTGTCAGAACAGGTTTCTCCTTAAAAATGCAGTTCATTCACTCTGTGTTGACAGCCTTCACTTCAGCAGTTAAATCAAGCAAATAAAGCTACTTTTTATAGACAAATCATCACACTCATAATACAGGATCATGCTCCCACACTGTAGAAGATGCCCTATTCAGGCGAACTGGCTCAGGGACCTCCTGTATGAACACAAAACACATCCTGGCCATTATTTAAAAGTACAAGAGGTTTTCTTATCAACATAAAATACATCAATAAGAGCACACAGAATTAGAACTTTTTTGAAATAAACTTGAACTGGTTTCAAAAGATAGGTAACCACTATCCACTGTAATTGCTGCAAAATACAGTACTTCAATCACTACAACAGACTAACACATCAGGCATGCAGATTCCTTTCCTGAAGACCTGCAACAAACAGTAAAGCACAGCTAGTGACATACAGTGGTGTGAAAAAGTGTTTGCCCCCTTCCTGATTTCTTTTTTTTTTGCATGTTTGTCACACTGAAATGTTTCAGATCATCAAACAAATTGAAATATTAGACAAAGATAACACAAGTAAACACAAAATGCAGTTTTTAAATGAAGGTTTTTATTATTAAGGGAAAAAAAAACCCAAACCTACATGGCCCTGTGTGAAAAAGTGATTGCCCCCTAAACCTGATAACTGGTTGGGCCACCCTTAGCAGCACTACTGCAATCAAGCGTTTGCGATAACTGGCAATGAGTCTTTTACAGCGCTGTGGAGGAATTTTGGCCCACTCATCTTTGCAGAATTGTTGTTATTCAGCCACATTGGAGGGTTTTTTAGCCTTCTTATAAGACACCTCACGGTTCACTTGCAATGCAAAAAGAGGCAGTTCATTGAAGACTATAATTCTGCTACCATAAAGAAGATGATTTTATAAGAGCAATTCACGTCCTCTTTTGGTCAAAACACATTTCATATTTCTAGGTGTATCTTAAAAATACTCCTTTCCACTGGACATTCCAGGACCAGACTAAAAACCCTGCTGTAGACACAGCACCCCTTCCAGGACCAGACTGAACACCCTGCTGTAGACACAGCACCCCCTCCAGGACCTGGATCGTGCTGGAGCAGGGGTTCCAGTTCCCTGCTCTGGTTCTGGAGGAACACTGTGTCTTCTGCGTTTTGCTCCAGCTGAACTCTTCATCACAGGATAATTGGTTTTTGTTTGCTATTTGGGGGACTGTTTGTGCAACTTTGTTTAAATTAAACAATAAAGCTTCAATTCATTGAATTAGGGCTTCAATAAGAAAATGAAGCTTGGCTGGAGTAAAAATCAGCAGGTTGTTGGTCCTCCAGGACAAGAATTAGGAAGCCTTGATCTAGAGATTGACTTCTTTCTCCATGCTTGAATTTCTCCCAGTACCCCTTGAATAACATGAATTTGTTTTTTTATACAAAAATGAATAAAAAATCCTGTGGGGTCAGACAGACTTGGTATTTAACAATAAATGCTTTTGTTGGAACCCTTCCTATTTATTCCCAAGCACAGATCACTTGGCATTGTTTATGGCTTAAAAGGAAGAAAAAGATGAAAAGTGTCTGCTCTAATTATGACATATTAATATTTAGTTTGAAATCCTGCTCATTTGTCAGCACGTGGGCTGTGATTTACCTTTAAATGAAATGAAAAGGCTTTCAATGTTCTTACTATTAAAAATACTACCATGTGTTATGTTGCAACTACTGTATGTAACCAAATTCACCTCTCCTCTACTCTTAACTAATTACTTGGTCTATAAACCCCAGGGAATGTGCACAATTCTGTTATTTTCTCTCCCATTAACTTTTTTTTTCTCAAGACTTGTCTTAAACAGAGCCAATTATTACAGTAAGACTCCTGTTAACTGGTGAAAGTTATTCTTTTGTTCAGCTTCTCAATGTCCCACAGCATTCTTCATTTTAGAGAATGGAAATGAGAAAAGTGAGGTACAAAGCCACACATACTGTACTGTACACCTAAATCACCAAGCAAAGACAAGCTTTCACTAGGATAAATTGTCATAATATTCCTCTACGCACACCATCATAATAACATCCTCAATGGATAACTTATTCTGTATGTTCTGCAGTAGCATTTTGAAGCACTTTGTTTCAGAAATGTACTGTACCTTTTTTGGATCTAACCATTTTTGCAAGATTTATAAAAACGTATTAGTTTAATCTCAACCTTTCAGTTATAAATTTGGAGCAGTTAAACAAAGATGTCCACTATTGCAGTACAACCGAAAGATCAAGGCTAATCTGATCTCATGCCTGTCAGTTTGTAAGCAGTTAATTGATTATTGAACCCCGTTAAACCTTCTGCCCCAGGAGATACTGGGATAACAACACAGTGAGGCTTTGTGATGTATTTCATGCACCAATCACAATGTGAAAGAAACACATCCCCTGTCTGCTTGAAACTGCATTTAACTGATTTCTTTAACTCTCCCATGCCTTGGTGTCAGTTATTGTTGATGTGTTCAAAATAATGAGTTTCACCAAATCGAAGCTTCAAGCTTCTTTAAAGCTAGATTGTGCATGTTTGGTCAAATGTGTAAGAAACTAAAAAATACCAATTTTGATTGACCTTACGTACTGTAGCTGGGTTGCTTCTTCTATATGTCCACAGCTCTTTACACAAAGGGTAGTGAGAGTGTGGAACAAGCTGTTCAGCCGTGCTGTTAATGCCAAAACCCTGACTTCTTTTTAGAAATGGCTGGATGATATGAAACAGATGAGAACTACTCAAGGGCTGGATGTGCTTCCTCTCATTTGTAAACCCTCTTGTGTTCTTATATGTTGTCCTATTGCCGAAGGCTCTGACACTCCGTCTGGATTACACTGGTAAATTCCCCCAGTGCCGATATTACTGTACTTTGCTGTCAATGTCTTTTCCTTGTTCCATTTTCATGTGGCAGAGCCCTAGCCTTGCCCACTCATTAGATATACCCATATGAAATGGTCTTAGTCTACACAAAATCCTCAGGTCTATCATGATGCTTTAATGAACTCACCACACTACTGGTCCCAGCCTCAAACGAACCACTATCGATTTCTCCGTCTTAGAGAGAGGCCTATATCTCACATAAATAATGCTTACAGTACATATAAGGCCTGCCTGGCTCTATTTCTGGAATTGTGAAAATCTTCAGAAAGAAGACAATACCCTGTGCCCCGGCCTCTGGGCCAGATGTTGTCAGGATCGTGCATGACACAAGATCAATCAGAGAGCACTGATTTATCCACAGGGACCCTGAGAGCAAAGGCAGAGTCAGTTAAAACCATCCATCACAGGTGTGGAGAGGGATTTCTTCCTGGGTTGTTTTTTTTATTTCTTCTGCTCCGCTCTTCACCTTTATTTAGCAGACGTATAAACAACACAACTTTCAAGGCCAAACACTGTCAGCTCAGAAATGATTATGATAACAGAGCTGTTGAAACATAATTCGCAGCAGGCAGGAATCCAAACCAGGGGGCCAAAGAGTAAACAAGGAGAGGAAGAAGCTGACCTTCATGCTTAAACTGCTTCACTGGAGAAAATGGCAATTAGCACATCCCTGCAAATAGTAGGGGTCTTTACTTTGGGGTGAAGTATCTTTGTTACTGTAAATTTAATTCATATTCAAAACAACTTATATTTGTAAAATCACTTCACTTTTTAATAACCACTTATCTAATTCCGAGTCATGGTGGCCCAGAGCTTATCCGGAGAAGCTTTGTTTGCAAGGCAGGACACACCCTGGACAGGAAACCTGTCCATCACAGGCAGAACAGACAGGCGGTTGAATTAGCTATATCATTCAGGAGCATACAAGTAATCAATTGCAGAGTTGTCATGGTAATTTCAGGAGCCTGTCCAAATCCTTTAATTAATCTCACTCATAACATACAATGTAGTGGTTTATATGCGTCTGCTGTGATAGGTCATGTGTTGCTTTCACTGTGACAGGCAAGGGGCATTAGAATATATTTCATGTGACATTTATTATAAACAACATAAGAGTTATTTTCTTTGCAAGGGCACTTTGTTAAGAGGGTTTTTTCATCTTGTCACGTTTTTTATTTTTGTTTATGAACCCGAAACATTTCAGTTTCACAAACCGTAATAAACATCAGTGTCTCAGTATATCTTTTCTCGCAGGGCTTTTTGTGCTTGTATTCTCAGGCGCAATCACAGAAACTGAATCTGGCTAATCGGAAAGAATAAGAAATGACAAGCTGGATTATATTCACATGGATTCCGGGATTGTTCGAGGGTTAGGTAGAAAGCAAAAAAAAAAGGAAGGAAATGGTATCACTCTCGGGAGAGCATCAATTACTCCTTTATTCTGCAAATTGCTCCATAGTTCGTTTATAGTTTTAGTATAATATAGTACACCTGCAGAATAGGAAATATGAATCCTGTTTGAAAGTGTTAACAGCATTTTAAAAATAAGTATAGCAGCCTCTACTGCATATCAGGAAGGTGACAGATTTACCAGACTGCTTTTCAATTCAAATGAGTGTTGCTGAAATTGGAGAATGATGATGATGAATCATTGTTAGAGAAGCCAAAAAGCATTTTCATTTGTGCACTCTGGTGCTTTTCTGTTCTCATCAATATACAGTAGAATAGGGTCAGAAGAAAAAACTAATGAAAGGGGTTTCTAAATATTTAACAATAGGAAAGCTTTTCATTTTCAGAGGCTTGATTCTGTCAAATTCTAACTAAAAGCTGATGTTATGTAAGCATGATGTCTATGCAGTGGAAAACCAGTTGATTAAAGTAAATCCTAACCGTGAGCTAGGGTATGCCACACCTTCTATATACAATGCCCCTTTATATGTGCCATGCCTCTTAAGCACATATGAAAGCGTTCAGTGAAACTGAGATGTTATCAAGGGAAAGATACTTATTACTGGTGTTTAACAGTACATTTCCTTTAGTTGACAGGTGTGATGTTGAATTGCATGGATGCACTTCACACTGATTACAAATGAATGTCTTATTTGGATCTTCCTGAACACATTGAAATCTGCTGATTAGAACAATTTGATTCACTTTCTCAAAGATTAATCACAGGGAGAATACAGCTCTTTCCCATTTAAGAAAGAAAATATCAGTCTTGCTAATGAAACTGCAGCATTTAAGAAATCAATGAAATACATGCACTTAATGAACAGGGTGTTTAGTAAGTGATCACACTGAGTTCTTTTTTAACGTTGTTTTAATGGAAGATCGTGTCTCCTAAATGGTTGGTGGGTCATAAAATGCAGATCTGAAGAGAGTAAGAGCACTGACATTTGCTAGTTAAGTACCCGTGCATCTAGAGTCCATGACAATAACTACAAATAAGTGGATAGTGAATGACGATTAGGTTGGGAAATGATTAAATGTGGTGGAACAACTTAACAAAGCAAGATGGTAGACTGATAGACAGGTAGATGGTAGATTCATGGGGATATAGAACAGCCTGTCAGATACAGCACCTGTCCTGTAGATGTAAGTGCACTAACCCCTCAGCCATCATTTCAGACCTGAGACTCCCAACATAAAGGCGAACTAGCAGTCTGTGAAGTGCACTGCAGTTAAAATAATTGCCTTTCTTTTCATTTATAATACTGTTTTAACAAATTAATATTATATATTTTTCTACAATACAGAGTATTTAATAGCTGTAGGAGGAGGGCTTTTAATTAAGCCCAGTTTCACGACTGATATGTTTGTATGTATATAGTGGTTCTCAGCGAATGCTTTTAAGATCACAGCAGTACTACAGCTACGTCCTAGAATCCTAATCAGCTTTGAAATAAAGATTGTCACTGGCCTGACATTGGACAATAGCAACGAGGACTGTGGAAGAGCAATCCAGGCAGAGAAAAAGAATTTGATTTGCAGGGGATCGCAGACAGTTCAGCACCACGGACAAAGACTGATTGTAATCAATTGGAATTGACTGTGCATGAAATCCAAAGCATATCTTTTCGTCTGTCACTGTCGTGGACTAAATTGAAGTAGTTGTTTTTATTTTATAGTGTTCATACAAACATACTGTAGGCATGGTGTCGTGTAACAAACTGCAGGCCTAGTAGCAGAGCAGTCAGATGAAGAAACTGATTGATTCTCATATTTTCAAGCATATTCAATTTTACTCAATGTAATTCCTGATGTATTTGAACTGTTCCCCAATCTTATTATTGGAGAATTAAATTTAAGAAACATTTTTCAAAGGAAAAAAGGTTTGGACTAGACTTTTCTCTTTGGCTCGATAACTCTACCTACAGTATATTTTGTTTTTATCCCCAGCAGTTCATTTTGCTTGCAGTATTTTGTCAGATCAAATATCTTTGGTTAATTTTTCAGTGAAATTGGGCCATATGTACTCTTACCCTAAGCCATTCTTTAATAGAATGTCTTATGCCTCCTTTCAATTTATAATGTCACCTTTCCTCTAAGTCTCCTCTCTCCTTTTTTTATTGCCACAGAAAGAACTACCCCAGTCTATCCTGTAATATCTTACAAGCTCTTATGCATCCTGTAGAGCTGGTGATAACATTCCCTGAAAAGATGTTGCCAGTACTGCAAACAGGAGCAATGATAATAACAAAGCAGGACAAAGCACGTACACAAAGAAATTAAATAAGAACACGCTGCCAGGCGGCTTTTGTGGATGATGAAGCTCCTGCAGAGTTTACAGAGCACTGCTTAAGTAGCAGCCTGGAGAAATATATTCTTAGTTGCAGTGTCGCAGCGCTGAGCATTTGCAGGAAGTGTTTTCAGCGGGAGATTGCAGTTTCAGGGATTGATTCATGCTTTCTAATGCATAATCCCATTTAGCTCTTAAGGTGTATCACAGGACTTACTCCATGACAATGTAGAGGTAGAGGTAGAGGCAGAGGAGTTTATTGCCATATGCACATGTACATTGGGATTTTTATTCTCACCGATCTCTCAGGACATGCACAGTACAACAGACAATACCACACAATGTAGGCATCACATTACAAAATGCCAGCAGCCATATCACCCTGCAACTCACAACTGGAAACCCACTGAAGCTATACAGGTGGGAGCCTGGTCAGTACCTGGATGGGAGACCTCCTGGGAAAATTAAGGTTGCTGCTGGAAGAGGTGTTAGAGGGTCCAGTACCCTGTGATCTGTGTGGGTCCTAATGCCCCAGTATAGTGACAGGGAAGCTATACTGTAAAATGGCACCGTCTTTCAGATGAGACGTAATACCGAGGTCCTGACTCTCTGTGGTCATTAAAAATGCCAGGGTGTTTCTCGAAAAGAGTAGGGGTTTTACCCCAGGATCCTAGCCAAATTTCCCATTGGCTTTCACCAATCATGGCCTCCTAATAATCCCCATGTATGAATTGGCTTCATTACTCTGCTCTCCTCCCCACTGATAGCTGATGTGTAGTGAGCGTACTGGTGGACTATGGCTGCCATCACATCATCCAGAAGGGCTGCACACTGGTGGTGGTGAAGGGAAGACCACATTACCTGTAAAGTGCTTTGAGTGGAGTGTCCAGAAACAGCTATGCAAGTGTTAGGAATTATTAAAACGCTAAATTATAAATATTAACAACAATAACAATAAATGCGTTGCAGAGACTAATAATATAGAGAACAATAAATATTGTTGTATTGAAAAAAAGCATGGTAGTCAAGGTCAAAAGTGCATAGTGAAAGGTGCACTCCTCTGAGTTCTGAGGCATTATACATGTTAGCTGTTTGTGATGCGCAGGTAGAAGGTAGAATGAGCTGTAGACTAGGGCAGCAGCTCAGGGTCTATAACCATGCAGCATTTTCTAGTCCATTGTGAGGGTCGGCTGATCTCTCCTGGTACCATTCCTGTAAGATGTGCTTGTGAAAAAGATTAATCATTATACTATTGTTTCACTTGTTCTTGGACATAAAGAAGTACTGTACATGTAACAGAACAGAAGAAGTACTTTCTTTTGATTGTTACTCTCCTCCTGTTAAATGAGATGTTGGTCTGTAACCCCAAAACGCTAATATGTGAGTTAATTTTGTGTTTAGCTAAATCAAATTAACTGTGTTTTCGGTTGTAGAGTTAATTACTTGCAATGCATTTTTTATGACAATGTGACCTTCATTAATATCACTCACTGGGCCGAAATAACCAGTCCCTTGCCATGGAGGGCCATAATCCTGGAGGATTTATGGATAAATCTTAAATCTTATTGTCACAATCGTCATCTCTCCTGTTAAGGGCGCTCCGACCCTTTCATGTTTTAGTTGATTACGTACACCTGCCCCCTCTTCTGTCTATTATTAAAGCCCAGCACTCCCGCTATTCCTGGCTCAGCATTGGAAGATGGAAACCCGGAAGCCCACCTACCAGCAGGTCCAGGAGAGACCCGACGGCATAGGCTTCAGGACAGCGTCCTGACTGTCTGAGACCGGTGCTTGGAGCGCCTGGCCTCGTTATCTTGTTTTTAACTCCCTGTTCCGGGTCCCATTTCAGATTTTAACTTTGTCTGTCTTGGATGGTTCTCTCATCACCTGGACCCTGGACTGTGCCTCGGATTTCCCCCTTTGACTGTTTGGACTTGTTTGCCAGCGCCACGCCCCCCATGCACCGGATCACCTACATCACACCCCCCTGTCTGTCATCCCGTCCTGATCCTCAACGTCTTTTCCCTGTTGTCCTTCTCCAGTTACTTCCGGATTATACCGTCTGCATAGGGTCCTAACTACGTATTTCACGGGAGCCTGGACCAGCTTTCATTATACTTATGGATCATTCTTAATGCTGTTTTTCTAAAACATGTAAAAACCATTTTGCTTTGAGTGTTTTTGGTGATTCATTCAGCTGTTGAAAACTAATCGACTTGGAATGAAAATATGAAACACCTCCAGCAGGACCAGCGCTCGCCTCTGTAGAACTCAGTCAGCCCTGGATCATTAGTGTTAAGAAAGCTGTCAGAATGCTGGCAGCTGTTGTTGGACTGGCAGTCACAAATTCTTATGAAAAAGTGCGTGGCATTCTCAAACAGCTAGACTTCATAATATGCATTCTGTGCAGAGTTTAAAAAGATTCCCATATGATGTTTGCCCTTTAACATTCTATGATTAAGTGCATGATGTGTCTTTGCTCTGAACATGGCATATATGGTAACAAAACAGGTTAACTGTGTAACGAAAGCGTTCTTTCCGGATCCTATGTGGACGACACAACCCAGGGTTGAGTGAGAATACACGAGGGAAAAAAGGCATGCAGGAAGCGGGAATGAAAACAGGGGGGGTGTCCATGAAGCGCTGGCGGTCGGAGGAGGTGTGGCCGAGGCAAACGATCCAAAACAGAGTCCAATGCTTAATCCAGGACGAAAGCTAAAGGTCCAAAGCCGAGTGGTCCATCCGAAACTGACGGTTAAAAATGGGAACCGGGTCGGAACTGGCAGGGGGAACGGGAATAGGAACAGAAAAAGAAACTTAAAACCATAACGGAGCCAGGTGCACCCAGGTCCCGGACTCGCAGGATGCGGAAACCAATGCAGAGCCCCGAACTGAGTGGGCGTCTGGGTTTTAAGGGGGGCTAGAAGGAGGCTGGAACAAGGGGCAGGTGCAGGTCCGAAGTGAAAGAGCCGGAGCGCCCTTAAGGGGGAGGGACTACAATCGTGACAGACTGGGGCTGTGCCTGGTTTCTAGAGTGGGTTTCAGAGTAGACTCTCTGCTCTCTTTGGATGGCTGTCCATTAGTATATTTAATTCAGAACCACACAGATATACGTGACCTTCATCCCTTCACCTCTCCTCGCTTGATCAAAGAAATCTCTTGTTAAATTGGGCTACAACACATATTTTCAATTGATAATGAAATACTGTGAAAAAAACAACTGGCTACGCTGTCACACTCATTGTCAAAGATTAGTCACCCCTGCCATGCTAACCAGCGGTAACACTATATTCCAGCAATAACAGTTCCCAGAAAAGGGTTCTCAAAACTGATTGCAGACCACAGGACAGCTTTGCACTTTGAAATGATTTTCTGATATGTTACCACACCTAGTTTTCTCAATTTCCTAACTGAAAAAAAAAACAATGATATATTAATACAAATATTTTTCAGGAGATTCTGTCCTGACATTTAATGACCTTAACCAATTACAAACTGAGCTGCAGAACAAGTAGTAATTGTTGATTACATAGAATCCACACTTTATTAGAAAGATATTATAAAACAAATGTCAGCAAATAAAGATTATATGAACTATTTCTTCCATTGCATTGATTTTAAAATGTTTTTTCAAAGTCAGAGCATAGTTCAGTATAGTTTAAAAGTAAGTATTTATTAATGTATGGCCATCCATAATAGACATATCCTTACCCATTCTGATCTGAAACATATTTTAGAAACCAGATACAGCCTGTTCAACCTGTTGTGTTACCATAAATGTTGTGTTTAGGACACAAATAATTCTGAACATACTGTATTAGAGCTCTCTCTATAGAGAAAGAAGGTAAAGAGCATGGTTTTATCAAGTGCACAGACATAAACTATAGAGTATCATAGAATGCAATATATGGAACGGTTGTAGAATATTTTCCAATCAGGTTAAAGAAAAAAAAATCATATTTTCTGTGTTAATAAAACAAAACATTTTTATTTTTTTCATGTTCAAGAACTAGCAATCTTTTTCATTTCTGTACTTTGTTGGATTATTAAATCCTCTCCAAGATTTGAGTTTGGAATGATCCTCAGCAGGAACTGGGAAATCCATGTTTTGTGCATTAGTATTCACAGGAAACTGAGCCTAGCAGACGGCTTCTTCAGATGGATTAATTAGCTACAGCAGAGTCTCTGCAGAAGCAAGAGAAAGCTGGAGTTAAATCATGACACATGGTCTGCTCCTCACACAATACAGCTCAGCGTAAGCATGGCTGGGGATTGCAAAAGCACTGCAGGTTTAAGGGGTGTGCTGAAGCATGAGAAAGCAAATTAAATTGAAAAGCTAAACCTGAAACTTTGCAGGATTTTTTTTCTATAAGGAAAATGAAGGCCCTAGTGCTCTTGGGCTCAAGAATGGCAATTAAAGCAGGAACTATTTGTTCAGAACTATTTTGCAATATAGGTGATAACAAAAAAGGCACAAAATTGCATTGAGGTATGCAAAATGACAATGTGCCTAATCCTTTCTTCTGAGACTTTAAAGTGTTTTACTGATGGAGATGACATTTGTAACACTGGCTTCTCTGAGCAGAGATGCTAACCTCTCATGCAGCTCTTGCTCTGCCTCTCCAGGCAAATGGTGAATTAAAGTATCTACAGCCCTTATCACTAACACCTGAAGCAGTCTGGCGTGCCTACAGTATTTGAGACTTATACTATCTGAGGCAAACCTCCCTTTTATTAATATTTAAGGGACCCAATTCCCAGAAACACCCCATGTTCAGCCTTAAAGTATCTACAGCCCGTATCACTAACACCTGAAGCAGTCTGGCGTGCCTACAGTATTTGAGACTTATACTATCTGCAGCAAACCTCCCCTTTATTAATATTTAAGGGACCCAATTCCCAGAAACACCCCATGTTCAGCCTAAAGCAAAGGAAATGAGTCTCAAACACAGCTGTAACACAGCTCAGTAGCCTAGGGGGAAGATCAGCAACATGCTGAACTGCATCTAACTGGCACTCAGCTGGTAGTGCAGTCTGATACCATGGAACCACCTTTCCGTAGGGAGGCTGGTGCTTCTGACAGGTGATTAGTCCATGAACAGGAAGACCTCCTGTGGGTTGTAATAGAGGTGCACTGAAACCTCCTCAAAGCAAATCGAGGGGTGGTCACAGAAGTCAGAAAAACACAGGCCCGACAACAACTGCTTGTTTGCTGAAGTAACTCTTGTGCAGGAACCTATTAACAAAAGGAGAGAAATAAAACATGCTCCCACTGTCACGGATGTCGGAAAGGACAAACCGTGGAATGACAGGAGAGCGAAAAGACCCTATGTGTAGCGGCGAGACTGAGGTTAGCCCAGGCTCAGCTGTTCAGGGAATGCCGTATAGAAACCTATGCCCTCAGGTAGCGGACGTGGGGCGACCTGGTGCTAGGCAGGTTTCAGGACATCCGAACGTCAACGCTGAGCGAGTAGCAGAGCAGAAGCAGGAAATAAATAGGCTACACAGCAAGACACACCAGAAAGTCAAGAATAATCACAGGGAACTAGGAACAGGAGAGAAGTAGAGCGTCCTCTAGGTGTACTGGGCGTGACACCCACTGCTAGTTCAAACCAGCAGTTTCAAGTAATCACCAAAACATCAGGCTGTGTTACAATTGCAAAGACAAGACTAGACAAACACTTACTTGCTACACCAGGAGTGTTATGTTAACTTCTCAGAGCTCCTCCCACAGCTTCTCTTGATGAACAGGAAACCTCCATTATCACCAGAGGTGAGTCACCACATGGTGGATCAAACAGACAAGGACGAAACCGTGGATCTACAACAGGGCAGACAGATACCAACACTCAATTAATTTTATTCACTTATTTACAATTATTTACATTATACCAAAGTACAAAGAAAGCGAATTTGCTCTGAGAAGGACAATAGGCAAACAAGAGAAGGTTTATGATAGAATGTGCACCAGCTCTTTACTATGCTTTGATCGACTGTTGAAACATATCCTAACCCTGTCACATAATGTCCGCAGGGCAGTGAGGAGCAGTTTAGCAAGATTTGGAAGGTGAGATCTGAGATTAGTCAGCTCTATGGAAACTGTTGCTCCACCTCCACCATCAGTGAGGAGAACAGTGTATTCACAGACCCTTTAATGTTATCACTGGCTACCATCAGCTGCTTCTGAGATGCTGAGACATTTTCCTTCATAAAATAACTTGGGGGATTGCAAACTGAAACAATGTTGCTGAGCCCTCAACATTGCACCTAAAGATGCTCAGAAAAGTTTTAAAATGACTCAGCACAGTATTGTGTGTAACCTATAAATAAACAGGAGAATACCCAAAGGTAGACTGCATACAGACGCTCTAGTACAAAATAAGCCTGCTTTGTGCTATCATAAGCCCCTTACTATTACATGGGATAATGATAATGACAGACCCCAATCTCAGTAAAGTGGGTCTGAAAAATAACATAACAATAACTTTAGAGATACAGCAAAAGAGTGTTTAAAGAAGAAAATCTCAGCTGACATACACACAGTCTGCTACACAAAGCCCGACTACTACTAGCAGTGTGCATCCTTTAGACAACAAACAAACCCTTAATTAACCCTGTATGCGAATGTGCAATTCTCTCTAATCACCAATAATCTATTAACAATTCTATTTGCAGAACATAGAAGTGCTTTAGCGGCCTCTAGTGGCAGTCTGTGATTGCCAGGCCTGCCACAAATGTACTACAGTATATAAAACTCAGTCCATAATTTCTGTTCACATATAACACTTCCTACCATGTAATCAGTGAATTCAGGGTCACAGAGGTTTCCAATTACAGTGGTTGTAACCTCTTGTCCAGTTGTCTGAAGTGTCTGTTGATATTAGAAGTGCGAAGGACTCGGAGATGTTTTGAGCAATATTAATTTATATAACAATATAATATAATAATATAACATCACTTTATTAACCCATGACAATTTCTTGCATTAGGAATGATCTTTTCACATACCCCAGCTTGCTCTCCATGAGACACACAGACAGGGTTATTTTCATGTTTTCATTTATTATGGCCTGGTCTCCACAGGCCATCTGTAACACTGTGACTAATTTTCAGTCCCTTTTAGCATTCATTATCCAGTAGTGCAATTGTGCAGTTGAGGAAAGAGTCCAGGTCCAGTTTCTGTTGTTTTGTTTGACTCTGCTTTGTTTACTTAAACGCATCGCTGTTTCCCATCAGTCCTCTCTTATTCTTTACAGTTCTTATTGTAGGGTCAATGCATGCCAGTCTGACAATGACTGTCCTGCAGCTTGTCTTTAATGATCTGCGGATGCTGAGCCATCAGTTCCAAGAGAATGAGCTTTTCAACAGGAGATCTCTATCTGCCAGATGACAGAGGCCTCAGCAGATTTCTCACTCAGGGACCTGTGTGACTTGCCCTGGGACCAGATAAGGTGGTAAACCCTCCGTAAGGAGAGTATTAAGCACACAAGTGTTGTTGCACACACAATATTACTGATGTGAACCACTGGAGATCCAGGATACCTCTTTTCCACTACAAATACATCCTGCACATCTTAAGAACTCCAATACAGAATCTGTTTCGCCTGTAAACTACTCCTTGGTCCATTGATCTGTCCTTGTGAGTACTGGCTGTGTAGAGCAGAATATACAAAGGTTTCTGTTCTGTCTCTTATCCTCTGAGGATCTCATTTCCCCTCTCCTTAAAATGAACATGGGCTCCGTTCCTGAAATGTTTTCTTCTCTTTCCCTTGTATCAAGACAAGCCATTGATCATTTTTAAATCGAAATTTACAGACTCCTCACTGTGGGCATTGAACTGTCCTAAGAGGAGCATTATTGAACAGCGTTTAAGATTAGCTATACATTTGCTTCTTCCTGCTTTTAAACAATTTTCTGGCAATGTGTGTTTTTGTTTTGTTGTCGACTTTCCCCCTGAATTTAAATGAACTAAATCCAATTATTTCTTCTTTATGGAATCTGTGCTGACAAAGCCACGCTAATCTCTTCCTAAGTGAGTGACATTCAAAACACAAATTGCTCGAATGTGCAAAGAAAATGCCCCATTTATACTCTGCTTCATTTTCATTGCTGTGATCATGGAGGTCTTTAATTTGCTTGTCATTTTGAAGGGCTCGTTAACGGCACAAACAATGACAGCAACAACGCACATGAGGTGTAAAAGGCAGATTGTCCCCTCACAATCCACTGTGCATCTGTGCAGACTGACCTTTGAAGTACATTAATCCTTTAAAATGGTGCGTTCAGAACGAAAGACTGATTTCTGTGAGTGACTGAGCCACAGAAATGGGAAGATGAATATAATGCAAACCCAGTGTGCAATTAAATAAAAAGCTCAGAATTGAAGTGATTTTGAGGGACCTTCCTAACCTACCACACTTACAGTATATAAACCTCTGCACTGTGTGCAGTTACTTAATCGTTCTTCCTTATTATTTTTACATGCACCCGCAAAATTGTTTTCCTAGGCATGTACTACTTTTCATTTCTTCCTTTCACAGTCATTGCCAAGACATGTCTTCCAGCCCTTTTCATGGTATGACCTCCACTTAGTTTCGTTTGCAGAACTGTGCCTGCAGCAGTGTGGCTATCACGATCCTTTCTGTATCAGTCTGTCAGATATCAGTGTGCTCTCATCCCCCATCATGGCATGCCTTAATGGCAATTAAGCACTTACAATTCTATTTTTTCAATTTAGAATTTTGAAAATAAACTGCTATTTTTCTCAGTCACTGGTCAGCAGATAAAAAACGAAAAAGTAATCCATCCAATTTGTAAATCACTTGATCCAGTCCTAGCACCCAGTACCTACAGTAGACTGCTTAGCACTATAGAAACCAGGACGAGATCTGGAGGACTTGAGCTTTACCTTAAGATGTGTTTAAAGGGAAGAATGATCAGAAAACCCTTTCAATTAGATTCAGTCTCCCTATTCACAAGCTGCCTCAGGTTTAAGACCTGTCTTGCCGTGGTTCATATGGACCAGGACAAGGACAATCACAAAGACCAACAGGGTCTACAGATGAGAGATTGTTGGGTGGACATAGACTTGATGTGCATCCAGTTCCCATCACCATCATCCCCCGTGCCAAGATTTCCCAAGATTCCTCCCTGCAGATGTCCACCATGACATCATGAAGATGAATGCTAAACTCTGAGGTGTCCTTTTGGGACTGGGATGAATGAGCACACGCATGTCCTACGAAATGTTTTTCTTGTCTGTCCAGAGTCAAATCTGATAAAAATGCTATTCACACAGCAAAGCATTAACACAACACTGGAATTTAATTCCAATTGTAGGCAAAAGTGACCTGAGAATTTATAGCATTAATTTTCCTTAAGAGGATTTTGTTGCATTTGTATTGCTTCTTTATATGTGTCTTCATGTACAGTATATATTAAGCAGTTTATCAGACTATTTTTATACCCCTCTTCTATCCCTCTTTGGACAATTTAATACAGACTCTCAGAAATAGAAAGATATCCAAAAGAGCTCTGATCATACTGTGTTAATTATGGTATATTATTCAAATGCCTGTAGTCACATCATGTTGGATTCCCAGGCTGTAACTACAGGATGTTAAAGCAGTGAAGCATCACTCAGTTTTAAGCTGTCACAGATTTGTTGTATTGTAATTATCAAATCCATCAGGTAAACTGTAAATTGAAGTCAATTAAACATAAAAAATGTTAACAAATTCAACTGGACTGAATTGTAACAGATCACTCACATATTTGATGAACATCTCACAGAAAACTGGAAATTGTTTAATCTGGCAGCTGAGATTGCCTTATTGTGGGAGCCCAGCTCTCAGGTACTGTATATACTGCATTGCCTTCTTTCAGAACATCACTTGAGCTTCTCTTTGTGGTAGGTTGAAAAGAATTGTTAATCAGGGAAAACCTGTCACTGCATGTCACCAAACACCTTCTTATAGAAAGTACATCGGAGTGAAAGAAAAGATGGAGTCCTTACCAGAGCCACAGCTCTTCCTGGTTCTGGGGCATTATTCAGACTAGAGAGCACTTGGTTATCAGTCCATTACAGTGGGGCTGGTCTCCATATTGACTGGGTAGACTGGAACCACTGGGCTAAAGGACCTCACTCAAGGTGCAACAGCAGTGTCTGCAGCAGGGATTCGAACCCACAACCTGCCAGTTATTAGTCCAAAGGCTAAAATACTACTCTGTGTTGCCCTTTAGCTGAGCAAATGTATACAAAAATTAATATCTACAGAATGTGTTCAGCTGAACAGTTTCATCTGCAATGCAGCCAGGATGCTGATGAATATGCAGTGCTGTACTGTCACAGAGCAAGAATCAACAGGACTTTTTGAAAACATTGCTCCAACATTGATTTCAGGGATGTTTATTTTAAATCAATGAGAAACAAGTCTATTTACAACCTTATTTCTTTTCTGACGAATACCATGTCTTGTTATGGCTGCATTAGTCAAGGATTTGCTACAGTTGGATCAAAGTCAAACATTTTCAAAGGCAGCTGAAAGTGTTAGTCTTTAAGTCATAGTTGCAAACTCATATCTATCCATACATTTTATATTGGCTCCACATTCTAAATTATTCACACTTTAGAAAACCTTATTTTAATCTGCTTGCTTTCCATTTATACCCAATGACATAGCTGGGGAAACTGAATCTAAAATAGCTGAGAAAAATCCTTGGGTTTTAACAGAGCACAGAGTAATGCACTATTAAGCAATAAAGCAGATCGTATAGCTTTGAAGCTTGAATTCTCATCACAAATGGCAAATCATCAACAAGTTATCTATGACGAATGGGAGAAGAATACTTTTTTCAGAGGCAACTATGTCAATACAACATCCACCCATCCATCCTCTAAACACTTTATCCAATACAGGGTCATGGGGGAGCCAGAGTCTAATTAGAAAACAACAGGCTCAAGGCGTGATACACCCTGGATGGGACACCAGTCCATTGCAGGGCACACACTAACACAAACACACACACACACTCAATGTGAATAAACATCCTCATGTATGTGTCACGCCCCACACTCTCCCTCGCAAACGACGTCACAGTCCCGGAACCTCTGCTTCCCAATCTCATCCCTGATTGAACCCAGCACATTCTCACATGCATCAGATTCCTCAAATTCTCACTCCCTAACCAATCATCCAATCACACCCCTTTCCTTTCAGTATTTAAACCCCCTTCGCACACCTTCCCATGCTCATTATTGAGAAGCCTTTCTTAGTATTCTTCAGTGTGTGTTTCCAAACCTTTTGACTGATCTCCTGTTACGAAGCTTCTGCCTCTTGACCTTGTCTTCTGGATTTTGCCTTTGTATTGTTTTGAATATCTCTTGTTACTGGACTCTCTGCCTCCCTTATCGACCCAGCCTTTGGATTTTGTCTTTTGGATTGTCCCTTTGCTACTCTGTGTCCTGTGGGATTCCGGTCACGCATAAGGATCCTCCTATTCCACGTATAGGTTCTGTGACATTATGAAAAATATATTTTTGTCTTTTTTGCTGTAATTGTTGCTAACATATTTTCTCAGTGTCTTATATGCTGGTAGCTCTTCTTTTCTAGATGATAATTTGAGATCATCACATGTTAACTGAAAACTCAAAATCCTCTGTGTTTTTCTATGTCAATCCAAGATCTTGAAATCTTCAGGGTCTCCTAGATTTCATTCCAATTCTCACATTTTATATTATCTATCTATCATCAATTTCCCTATGGGATTAATAAAGTATTATCTATCTATATGAAATTAATTGGTTAATTAAGTTATTAGTTATTCATTATTGGCTAATTAATTGTAGCCAAATATCCTAAGTGTGAAGGTGATGGTTGGTAAAAGGTGCATTTCAGTCATGGTAACCAACTAAATGCTTTTTAACACATTGTTGTACTTTTAATTATTCTTTGTTAAAAGAATAAAACAGACAGAAGATAATTCAATCTAAAGGACATTTATATATAAGAGCATGAGAAAGGTCAGAAAAGAGGCTGAACACTGGTTGAACCATTCAGTAAAATCGGATAAAATGGGCCGATGATGATATTCTGACTTCTATAATAAGTTGACTATCAGCAAAACTATTAATAGGTCTGTGTCCGTGCTCCTACAATCCTTAGAATCCAAAATTTGAAACAAGGGGGGACAAGATACTTATCCCTGTTGGGGATCCAATGAAAGTGCAACATACATCAAATATTATCCTCCAGGAAGACCTCTGAAATCCAGTTTTTTGTATACAGTATGTGTTATGGTGTAATTGAAGTGATTTTGATTAGTGTTGTGTAATTGCATTATTTTATTGTTAATAAACAATTAAAATGTGTACTCTATCTCCAGAGCTGTGCTAGGGAATAAAAAATCAAGGTAGCAGAACTCACATGGCTTATATTATACCTATCATGTGAGTTTTTTATTTTAATTATGTATTTTACTCATTTCCTGCTCCCCCCCATTAGACAGTAACAATATCACATACACCGTGTGTCAGCTTGTGTTGCTGTTTGTTCAAAGAACTCTTTCTAAATCCATCTTGACTCTCCCCTAGGAGAGTCCTGCTACCATCAAGGTGAACACAGATGTTTTCTAAACCAGTCAGCCAGCATTTAATTTTGCCCACAGAGCTGGAACAATTCCACCTTGTACTAAAATTAAATATGAAGTCTCATACCATAAGATGCAAAATGTTTAAAACTGGGTCAGCTAAGAATTCCCTAATGCCACATTTGCTCCTGTTAATGAGTTTGCATCAGAAAGAAAGAAAAGGCTGTTGTCAATGGCTGTTTAAGTGTAGAACTGTAATACTAGATTCCTGTATTTGATTAAAGGCTGAAGAAAACACTCCTAGCAGTCACAAAATTGCAGCTTGTTCAATGCAACCTTATGAAGATCAGTGTTCTGTACGTCCATGTTGAATTCTCCTACAATCTTGCACTGAGAATTCTGCACTTTACCCTAATTATTTTCTTCAGAACTCTGCATGCATGTTTTATAGATGAATATGTAACTTTAGATATCATTTCAGGCACCTTCAGGATTTGCCTACAACAAAGGACCTCGTTGCGTTTCAGTACTCTGCTGGAAACAACCAATTTGAGCACTGAGCCTCAGCCTGTGAGTGGTTTATTTTCTGTTCATTATTTCCCATTACCTCTTTCAGGACCCCAGAGCTACAATAAGAGTTTTCTAATTTCATCATAGGAATTAAGATTTTCCCTTAAGGCATTTTAGTACATACTAATAAATAAAGAATGAAAGAAATGGGAAAATTGAATATATAATCTTTTACATTTAAGAAGCAAGACTTCTTAAAAGATCCAAGTGAATTATCAGCTATAAAATGGCTTGGTGATATGTAGGGTGAGGCACTTTTGTAAATCTGTCCCCTTCATATGGAAATGTTCTTCCATTTAAATCCTAGCCAGGTTGTGTGCATGTCTGAACAAAGGTGAGGAAATACTTTGTCAATCTCCTTCAAGATTTTGAAGATCAGATATCTTTGAAGCCTCTGTATTCTTTAGGAGGTGGATGTCAGCAGTGTTAGTCTGCTCTGCAGGTTAATAAGGTAGTTTGCAGTGGGTTGAGCTGGGAGCTGAAGGGAAACTTAAGCTTCTCTGGCAGGGTTCCAAGTAGAAAAACAGCTCTGCAGTACCCTCTACATCTGGGTTGTCCAGTCCTGGTCCCAGCAGGACAGTGTGTCTGCAGGTTGTCTAGTCCTGGTCCCTGCAGGGTGTCCAGTCCTGGAGGGTCAGTGTGTCTGCAGGGTGTCCAGTCCTGGTCCTGGAGGGTCAGTGTGTCTGCAGGGTGACCAATCCTGGTCCTGGAGGGTCAGTGTGTCTGCAGGGTGTCCAGTCCTGGTCCCAGAGGGTCACTGTGCCTTCAGTAGAAGCACATAACAGGTATGATACTGCACCTTTTTTTAATGTAGCCGTTAGAGTGGGAAAAAGATTGCAGGATTGTTAAAGATGTAGTTGTCATATTGTTTTGCACTTTATTTGCACCAAAACAAATGGATTTATTGGGTGTATTAGAGATCACGTCATTGGAGACAAGACTGTGTTTGGAGACAATCCTACACCCGGTAAATACTGGTCTCCTTTTGAAATGAGAATTCTTTTCAAAAGAAACAGATGCCCACTATGCCTGCCGTGAAAGAAAAAAGTTTTCTTGTTGAGTACACCCTTTTCAAGATTTTTTTACACTACTATAAAAAGATCTTCAGTGGGGTACTATAAAAAAAAAACATCTAAAATTTATCATTAATACCAGATGGCATAACCAACATTGGAAAACCACTTTTACACAATGGCAAAGATCATGTGTGTGGCATCTGTCATAGTGTATGCATTTTAATTAAACTGCTATTTATGTTTTAAAGTAGTTCAGTCAAAATTTAGATAACAAAACCAACAGATGATTATAAAGGGATAGCTTACTTCATACTTTGGCATGAACTCAGCACTGTCACATCCACACACACACACTTATGAGGAATGAACCAGGGAGCTGCCATAAGGGTGAAGATGGGGTGAAGAGAGGAGTTCTAAAAAAGATTAGCACAGATCTGTAGGTGAGTATTTACAGGTGGGAGAGCAGAAGTGTGAGATCAAAATTTGCTCAAATGGTATATCAGAAACTATGCAGGCAGAAATAAATGACAATGCATCACATCCTGCTCTTTATGTTCTGTTCTCATTAGGTAGACCTTGTATAAACATCAATCTGCTTGTCCTCTTCAAACAAGGTCTCAATGCAAGCAAATACAACAAGATTCCACAATGTTCAGGAACTGTCTTAGAGCCATTCTAAAGTTATCCACATTTCAAAAGAAATTGAAATGAAAGCCATTATCAGGATTTTTCAGTTTATGCTAATTGGCACTATTTACTTTTATCACGCTGATAGATGTCAACTTTGCATACGTTGAATTCTAGTTTCTCATTTTCTGGGCTGTGTTAGAAAAATGGAAAACAGCCCCTTTCAGCAAATTGTCTATATTACCTGAAATAGGTTTCTGAGTAATTGACGCTCTACTACATTGACTGTGCAATAAATTTCCTACCTTAGCCGTTTATGACAAAAGGAATGTCAGGGAGTTTTGTAAAATCTGATGATGAAATGCATGTATCAGAGACTGAGGGTTAATTTGAATGCACAATAATATCTTAACTTTACAATACGAAGAACAAGCCAATTTCACCCAGCTGTTCTAAATCATAATCATTACTGACATTTGCTATATATTGTACATATCTTGCACAAACACCTCTTTCTTGCTGTTTTTGTCTCATGTATTATCATCAACTGTCTAGGACTGCTCAACAAAATACAATGAGATTACACTGGACACTGTCCTAGGAGCTCATCTGATAACAAGGGTGGGGTTTGATAACCGTGGGATGTGCACCAAGCCTAGAAATGAGAAACGGAAGGAGAAAATAGAGAAACAAAGCTCACCCTGTACAGTATTTGCCAGTCATCATACAATACCAGCCCCCTGAGTCATTGTGCAATCCACTCACAGTCGTAGCCGTAGGCCTGTCTGGAGACAGAGTAACATGGAATACTTGAGCCTCTTCTGGACAAGCTACTATTCTTAGAGTCCAATCATGAGAGATCAAAGACTACAGCAGAAATCAAAACCGTATGGTTTTACTGAAATGTGTTATGACAGGAAATTAATTACCAACATAAGAGACTATAAAACCTGACTTTAACACCCACTAATGGTAATTGCTTTTTGTACAGAAATAAATATGAAATCAACAAAGGCATAAGCAGGGCTCCTGAGAAGTTCAACTAATGGCATTTAAGCATTCAGCATCCAGCAAGGGCTTGGCCAGTAGATGATAGTGGCTGGGAATCGCCCTATGGTGGTGCAGTAATGGACATAGAGAAATTCCACTTAAGAAGGCAATTTAAATATCTGTAAATGCTGGTTACAATTACAGAATTACAACCATCCTGAAACAGAAGATGAGCCTTTATGCAGCCTGCATCACCAGCCTCTGATACTTACCCAGATGTTGCAGCCAGTTTAACAGATGGACCCCAGCAAGACCTTGTTTTGAGGTTTAGGCCTCTAGACTAAAGGACCCCTTTTTCATTTTTTTAGTTACACAAGAAAATTGCTCCAGGCATATGCAAGTACGAGTTCAATTAATATAACGCAAAATTACTGACTAAATCCAGTGTGCAAAACTCTTTATGTTCAAGAGTATGAGGCTCTAACAACCCATTCAGTAGCTGGGTCAGATCTTAATGGATGTGATAGAGGAATGAAATGTGTATAGAGTATTTGGTGTGACTCTTCTAGCTGAGACAATGACAGCCCAGCTGTAAAGATGAGACTGTACTACTGCAAGGATTGAGCTCGGGAGCTGCTGCAAGGGTGTAGAGGAGGAGGTGGGGTGGATGCAAGAGAGGTACAGTATACAAATGAAAGACCTTAAATATGTAGGCAATTGGAAGTGTGTGAGATTATAATCTAACCTTCTTCCCAAACTTCTGTTACAAACTTAAATTCAGTATTTGGCATAGACATGATTCACCTACTCTATCTGAAGAAATGTCAGCATAGCTGTGAGAATACGCTGCCAAAAGCCCCCCAAAAACCCCAAAACATGCAGATGTAGAGCAAGAAAAAAATGTCATCCATGAGCATAGGGAGCTGTTACACATTCTGCACGCATCTCTGCCCGATCTCACATTCCCACACGCCGCAAGTAATGTACTTATCACAGTTCACTCTCATCACTATTTCAGTTCCCCTTTTTCCTTCCCCGCTCACTATTGCGGATTCTCCTCAAGCTCCCAGGTGTGCCTTATTTACTCATGCTATCTAATCAGCATCAGACCTTCTTGCCTGCTTCCTCGTTTTCGATTTAAGTCTTGTGATTTGGATTGTTGCTCTCCAGCTGTCTCAACATTATCATACCTCCTTGCTTGTTTCCTGGAATACGTTTTGCATTGTGATTTGGATTGGAATTCTCTCTCTCTCCTGAGTCCTGCACAGGAGCCATACCCCCTTTCCTGTCCCCTGTGACAGGAGTGTCAGTGCCTGGAGAGCTCCTAAGAAGGACAGGGGGAAAATGGAGAGACAAGGCAACAAATATATGCTGGCGTCTTAGGCATGGTGGGATGGATGCTCAACCAAAAAGGGAGAGAACGTGGTGGGGGGGTGACAAGTGGATATTCTGGGGAAGGGCAAGGAAGAGATTGGAGATTTGGGATACAAAAAGGAGAATATGGCCACATTTGTTCCAGAGTTCAGGGGGCAGGTGACATCAGGAGAGCTGAAAGAAATAGGAGGCACCATAATAAGTGCAGGGATCAGTTTTTTTTCCTACAAAGTGGCCGAGGTTGAGGAGCTACTTGTTCGAGATGTCAAGGGGGCTAATCTCCTCCAAGTTTGGCCAAGGTGAACAATGACTGGATCGCCAAATTCAGCTGTGCCAGGGAGGGCAGTGAGCACTAGAGAGAATGAAAATGGAGCCAAGCGAGCAGCAGAGAGATGCAGGAGCAGCTAAGCTAAGTTTGAGCAATGTCAAGTGAGAGATAGCCATCTATTTCTAACCTCAGCAAACTCAAAATGCAAGAGAGATACACAGAGGGAAGTCCTGGATGTGAGGCTTACAGTATATACTGTACATAGGCTAGTGGTGTTTGAGATTAGGATCTAACCTTCCTCCTGACCATCTGTTAAAAACTCCATATGATAGAAAGGAGGCCCTCAGTCACGTCTTTAAAATCAATCAGATGTTTCTTGGGGAAACAGAATACATTTTTTTCTCTGACACCTTCCCAGGACTCATTGGACACGGTTATGGGGGGGACTAGTTTAATGAGATTCCATCGAGCCGAGACCCAGATGGCCAGAAAATCCTGAGGTCGTCAAGGAGACGCACACAAATTGCTCGCAATAATTAAAAATAAGACCTAGCTTTGCCAGGAGCACCTTAATGAAAGAGCCTGTCAGCGCTCAGGAGGCAGAAAGAGCAGGTTTTTGATCACAGCAATGAGCCTTCCTGATGCATTTAAAATGACTGCTTGATCCTGACTCCTGACTAGGTGATCCACTACACTTCAGCGTTTCCAGTGCAGAGAGCCCAACTGCACACCCAGTAAATGCTACAGAGCAGCACATGTGTGAGGGAACAGCAGACCCTCTGGGGTGTGAGCAATCCAATAAGAAATGGTTTTTGTGGGCATCCTGGCTGGATGCAGTTAGATTATCCTACAGCAGAAGCCGGCACTGAGATGACCCTGTGATTTGTAACTGATCACAGTGTTGGAACAGCACTCCTGAAGGATCTGTGTCCTAATTTCCACACAGTTTTTACAGGTGCAAACCACTGCTGGGCAATAGTAGAGCTTGTGACAGTCCTGCAGTTGTTTTTGCTGAGGGACTCCAAACTTTAAATAAAAAAGGCTACATGTGCAAATAACTAACATGGGGAATATGCTGCTGTTATTCTTTGGACATGTCTAAGAAACTGTTGCCGATTTCAAGTATAATTTTCTTTAATAATACCTTATTGAATTCGTAAGAATCAAATTCTCATATTTCACATGAATGTGCTCTATGCTACCTCTGTAAGGTCAGTTATTTCTTTTTTTACTTCATGGTAATAACCTCACATGCTCGTAAATAAGGCAAAATTCTAAATTAAAATAGACTTCAGCTTCAGAACGGAAAACTGCTACAGTACCTCTCAGAGTGTCAAGCGTTACTCAATATAGGATGCGAGAGGCACTGGTGCTTCCCTGCTCTGTGGTCCAGGATTTGAATCTGAACTTGGGCACATTCTGTGTGGAGAATATTCATGTGCCAATGACCTAGAGTAGTAATAAGTAACCATTAGTGATGTGATTATTATTATTATTTTATTATTATTAACTGAAGTTAAAAATTTGTGATATAATAATAATGTTTTAATGAGGGCTAGTAATGTATTTATAACGTGTGATTTACACTCCCTATATTACCATGCCAGCAATTAATAACTGTTTACTGTGTTCACCATTGTAACTCTTCAATAAACATACCCAACACAATAAAACAAAAAAAAACATACATAAAAGGTGCATACAAAAAAAAAACACATAGCAAAATCACATTTCACACAAACACACCAGGATCACTGTTACTGTAACTGAACTGCTCCTGCAAAAAGGCCTGGTCTGCTCTCAAGTCCTTCATGGCTTCTTCCATAATTTCCACCTGACTTCTCTCCACCTGGGGTCCTACTCCTAGCTTTCAGATTACACTACTGTAAGTCTCATTGTGAACCTTTTACGAATGACTGCATACCTGTAATGTCATTTGCATAAGTGGTTGTTAAGAATTGTCCATGGTGTTATGATGTGTTATGTAGTGTTTATGATTGAGTTAGAACAGGTTATTTCTAGCCTCATTCAAGTAAAGTGTTACTGTAATGGCGACATGTCATTGTATAATTTCCATTGCAAACCTGTAGCATTTCAGAAAAGACAAAGAGATTCATATTGGCAGACTGACCTTTAAAGGTCATTCCTTGAAGGTAAAGGCTAACGTTTTTCTGTAACTAGTGGACAATAATTAAAATTACTATCAGGACTGCGGCAATAAATAAACACTAACAGATGGTACAACTAATGCTGCTGTAGGTGGTGATGGCAATGTACCTTCAAGGCACATGGCATTTTACATAATTGATTATAGGAGCTTAGACGTTGCCTAAATGTGCTGTTTATCCTAGTGGGCCTCCAAAACAGATTTGAAGCTGTGTTCTGAATTAGGCAGTTTCTTGACTTACAGAAACATCCAGGAATGTGACACTTTGCATTTTATTTCTATCTTCAATCACAGTACAGTAATTTTTATGTAGGCTTTTTTATTTTCATACTGAATTAACAGGGCTATTTAATGTTCTTGGAAAGTATGGCATTGAGAAAAGTATTATATAGCACTCTAATATTTAGAATTAGCATTTAATAATCTAGGTGCAAAACAGTGCCTTTTACATAATTCATGCAAATTAAATAGCAGCTGCTTTTAAGGTTACTGTATATAAGCAGTGGGGCAGAGTTCATTTCACTTTTCAGAGGCAGAGCAGAGATCTTAGAATAATTGCAAGTGTTAAGAGTTTTTCTTTTATGTTCAGACACTCAGCTGTGACTCACCAATGGAAGAGTCGTTTCTCATACTAATGCTCAAGGCTGAGAGAGAGTTAGACAAAGCCATTCAGTGAAGAAACACAGTAGAGAGGAAAATATGGGGCAAAGAATTAAAGAACAGCATCACACCTAAACACTAAGAATTCTGTTGGGACTTTTAGGTATTCGATAAGAATAATATCTAGAACCTCTTAAGGGTTCACAGATAGTAGTAGTACATCAAGGCTGTATCCTGTCTTGTGCCCATTGATTGCTGGGATAGGTTCCGGTCTCCCCCAAAACCCTGTACTGGATAAAACAATTAGAAAATGAATTGATGGAAGACAGGAGGCACTTCTTTACACAAGGGTTTGTGGGAATATGGATCAAACTACCCATCCTTTGTTCAAGAATTGGCTTTCTGATCAATTTCTAGATCAATTATCTACTAATTATCAAATATGCTAGATGTGCTAAACGGCTTTCTGACACTGAATGGATGGAAATTACAGTGGATATAACACAAGTTACTAGAAGCCTCAGATTTGTTAAGTACTTTTTTCTTTTTAAACATCATTACCATTTATCCTGCTTCATTGATTGTTTATCCTGCTTTTTCAGTAGATTGCCTTTGGCAGTGCTTGGTCTTTACAGAGAAGCATGAAATTACTCTTCAGTGCACAGATGATGTCTGTGAGGCTCAGGCCTTTGACATGGGGCATCTGCATAATTGAAGTCTTTTAATGTAAAAACATGCCAAGAGAATTTCTGCGGCTCTTATTCTTCCGAGAACTCCTTCCTTTGAAATCTCTGCATGATAATGAACATAAACATAGCCAACCATGGTAAATTTACAGTACACTCCTAAATAAAACAAGCGATTTGTTATTCTGCTTTTTTGTATATTTATTGCAAATATACCAAAAAAACATGTAAATGTGATTAATGAATTTCATGAGCTGTGGAAGTATGAAACAAACAAATTATACCCTGGCTTCTTTCAATAAACAGCTTGATGAGATCCTTAGGTCAATTAACTACCAAATGGGCTAAGTGGCATCTTCTCATTTGTAGCCATTTTTATTAACTTTCCTAAATGGTATTTTTTCCATCTGAACTGCAATGAATTCACACAATTACTATCATAAGAATATTGAACATCAGGGCTCCCATGTAGTCAGGAAAGGCGTTCCTTCCTATAGCAGCGCTGTCAGAAAACCAACTGGTAGAATGGGAGGATCCTTATGCGGAACCGTGAATCTCACAGGATGCGGAGTAGCACAGGGACAATCCAAAAGACGTAAACCAGGGGCTTGGTCAAATAGGGAGGTAAAGAGTCTGGTAACGAGAGAAATCCAAAAAGACAATCCAAAAACAAAATCCAAAAGGCAGGAGCAAAATTAGGAACCAGTAGATCAGTCAAAAGGTTTAGAAATGCACAAAAAACAGTTCTACTAAAACCTTCTCAATAAGGAGCAAGGATTGGTGTGTGAGGGAATTCTAAATACTGAAAGGAAAGGGATGTGGTTGGATAATTGGTTTGGGAGTGAGAATTTGTGGAATCTGGTGCATGTGGGAATGTGATCGGTTCAATCAGTGGGTTTGGGAATTAAATGACTCCCTTAAAAAGTGATTGCATGTTTTGCTTGTTTGTGAGGGAGAGTGTGGGGCGTGACAATGGCAAGCCAGGGCTATATTCTGAACTGACTGAGATTCCCCGAGCTGAGGTGTGCAATTGCCAGAGCACCACCAGAGCACCAGGGTGGGGTGGAAATAACCAGTCAGGGCTCTCTTGCCTTTCACCCTCTCTTTTGCCTTTTCAGGCAATGATGATGATGTCAGCACAATCCGTGCTCTTTCTCCACCTGCTGTTAACTCTCCTGCCGGGCAGCATAGAGACTGAGGCGGATGTAATGTTAAATGCCTCTGTGGAGGCCATATTGTGGTCTCATTCTCTCCCACACAGGCACAAGGGCATGTTGCTGGAGAGCCGAGCCATGAGAAACAATCAGGGTTTCCAAATTGAGTGGGTATATAATAAAAAAGAATGCTGGTGATCAATCAATGCAGAGCCCAACCTGCCGGTAGACTTAAATAATAAATGAGGAAAAAAAGGAAGACAGTGGAAAATAAGATAAATCGAAATCCTGGTTCAATATGGGACCACAATTGCAGTAGCTTCATTTTGTTCAGAGTGCAGTCAGCATCCTTGATTATAGTACTGTATAAAGGTGAGCTTCAGCATGAGATTACATGCTGCTTTACTGTATAATAACCTTTCAGTGGAGAATCAAAAGCATCTAACAGCATTCAAACTGAGCAAGCGATAAATTGATTCATTTCATATCGCAGTTGAGGGAGAAGAACTTCAAATCCACAGACTCCAGGTGTAGTCCAAGCATGTGTTTCTCAGGAGAGGTACAGAAATGCCTAAGGACTGCTCAGCATCAGAACAATGCTCTTTTATTCTGCCTGTCTCCAGGGGGTGAGGATCATAAGGCATGATGAAGCGTAATGAGGTTTTCATAATGCATTGCGAAGCTTAATGAGATTTTTCTCAAGGTGTTATGGAAACCTCATGAACACTAATGAAGTATGAGGTGGGCTCCTGAAAATCTAAAGAATTTAAAGATATAATATTTATAATATAAAGAGGTTAATAAAGAATCCCGAGCATTTTCTTTAAGATAAATTAAGAGTTATGTACTTAAAAACCACCAATCAAGGAAGAACACAAGCTACCTCCTGAGATAGAGGAATGCTGATCTCTGTATCATTGTGGATCATCCTTTATATAACCCGCATCTCTCTCTTTCCTCTAAGCATTTATTTTTAAATCATTTAAAAGGTTTTGTGTCAGCAATCAGCAAACATTTTCTTAGCTTCATCTCTTATGAAGATGCTTGTTTGTACTGAATGCACTCAGATCATAAACTCTGTGCCATAGTATATAAAGTAGAATTGTTAATGAACAATGAAATGTTTATGTTTAAATGGGATTTCATAAAGTCAGGTCTAATTAATTTAGTCATATTTATGTACGTGAGTTCTATAACAGTCATGTCTATGTATGTGAGATTTGTAAGAGTCATATCTATATATGTGGGCTCTATAACAGTCATGTCAATGTACAGTATGTGAGCTCTATAACAGTCTTGTCTATGTGAGCTGCAAAACCTTTATAAAACCCCTTATATGATATGCTCAGTTAACTGAATAAAGAAAGAAATTAGGCATATTCCATTTAAACACGTTCATGTATATCTCCTAAAATCAGCAAGACGTTGGTAGATTTGCTAATATGCAGTCTCTTCAGCAGAGTAAAATAATAACCTGGATTTTAATTGCATCGCAAAAAACATTTTGAATTACAATATTGTGGTCCTGGTGTGATAATAATACAGGTATTTGGCTACATATATTTCAGGCGGAAAAAAAAACAACATTTGTGTTAGTTTATGTCCAGATTAAGTTTATACTAAATTTCCTTCCTAAATTAGAATTTCTTCAATTGACAACTACTGTATTCCATGGGCACACAAAAGCTTAATTAAAGGTAAAATTAGTCTGGATTTAGCTCCCTAACTGTTCTGTGAGAAAAATTGCTGAACAAGAAACCAAGTTTGTTTTTCCAGCCTACTCATTTGTTCCAAGGCCAATGTCCTGGAAATTAACCTTATTAGGGAAGAGATTGATTAATGCACTGCTTTGTGTTTCCAGTAGTTCTTAAGGAAAATAATAATTTAATATTGGTCAGCCCAACCGCTTTCTGGCTTTGAGACTCCACAATAATTTTTCAGGTATTCAAAATTATTTTGAAGTGGTGTATATACAATAGGCATTCCTGCAGTTAGATATGGGGGAATTAGCGGCAGATCCTGTACAGATAAACTCCACAGTTCACGTGCTTTATGCAAGATTACACAGGGAAATGGAGGAGGTTTCTTCAATCTCAATACCTAGACATTATCCTGCAGAGCCAGTTGTGCTGGAGGAACCTATTTCTCTTCTCTGAATGAAGGAGCTGGTTCAGGACAAGACAAAGAGTAAACCTCCCGGCACTGATGACATCTCTCCTGAATTGTGCCAATTTTGTTGTCCCAATCAGATCCTCTTTCAACCCTGATATGATGCACTCTGTCATTGAGAAAGACTCTTTTCAGAGGCATGTTAATACTGCTGTTACACCCCTATTATAGAAAATGACAAAGACCTTGAACTCGTGTGCAAACGATCAGCCCATCTCATGTTCTGCATGTTGGGCTCCTCAGGAGAGACTTGGAAGAGATTGCCACTGAGGAAAGGTGATGAGCTGGGCTCATGTGGGATAGAGATTTGTTATTTTCATCTTTGCATGGTTTTTTATTGTCTTGGGAAAAGCAAAAATAAAAAAATGTAATGTATCATATTTTTCATAGCACTTTTGAGTCTCCCACAGCTCTTCATGTATAGAAATGGAGCCCATTCAGGAGCCTTTTTGCACCTGCAGTTTCACTGCTCAGCAGATCAGATGGAGAAGTGGAAAATTACTTTGCAGACTGTGAATCACAGACTGTGATAGCCCAGAGTGGAAATTAGTCAGGACACCAGAGCAATAGATTAGCGAGAAGCTTCATTTAATGTCTCATTCAAATGATTGAAACTCCTACAGCAGGGTTATCCACTCCTGGTCCTGGAGGGTCAGTGTGTCTGCAGGGTGTCCAGTCCTGGTCCTGGAGGGTCAGTGTGTCTGCAGGGTGTCCAGTCCTGGAGGGTCAGTGTGTCTGCAGGGTGTTCAGTCCTGTTAAGCTCTTCCCATTAACCCAAAACCAAGCTGACTGAACAGATTAAGAGCCAAGTTTGAATGAAAACCTGCAGACGCACCAGCCCTCCAGGGACTCAGGTGGGAAGGAAGAGATACTGGTCCACAAATACCATGATTTTTCATGGAGATCTCCCATCCCAAGAATGTCTGGGCCCAGCATTACATAACATCTGAGAGTTGACAAGATCAGGCTATATTAAGCAGGTGGTAATACTGCTGTAATCAAACTCCCTAGGAATCTTATAGCACCTTAGATCCTCAACTGGTTTTAAGCTTTCCCTGGTCTGCTCGGCAATTAATATCATTGTAAAGCAAAAGCTACATCAGGAACTCAGTGACGTGAATACAATACTGAACACAACTTGAACAAAGAGCAAGATTTAATAGGTTTGAGGAGGGGAGGCGTGGTGAGCTAGGGACACTGGGCAAGCAGGGATTGGCTATGGCCATCTGCTTGATCTGCGCCTCTGTTGAGCAGATGGAGTGAGCACTAGAAGTTGGGGTGCCCTCTGGTGGCAGGATGGTGGAACTGTAACACAAGGCCAAATTTCAAGTCAATTAATCTACCAATAAGTCTTTGGATTGTGGGAGGAAACTGGAGTACCCAGATGAAACCAGCACAAACATGGGGAGAACATACAAACTCCATGTAGATAGCACCCAGAATTGAACCCAGGACCCCAGTGCTGTGAGGCAGCAATATTAACTACTCAGACCTATATTATAATGTATCATGTTATTGTTGTGCTCTTATGAAGCACATAGGGAAGGTGAAATACATGTTCTGATGTTTGTGGCATAGTTACAATTCTAGTAACACAAAGATGCTGTTTGTGAAAAAAAAATCATTTTGATGAATTAGAATATGCTTCAAATACAGTGGATTTTTTTGAAATTGCAGGTTTTTGTGAACTAAAGCCAGAAATCAAGATAAATCATGTCAGACATTTTTCCATCTTTAATGTGACCTTGCAACCAACAAAATTAAAGAGAAAAACAAATAGATAATTATTAGGAAGAATTATTGAGACAAAAAAACCTACAACACCCTGGTTGCATAAGTGTGCACACCCTTTTACAATGGGGGCTGTAGCTGTGTTCAGAGTTAACCAATTCCATTCAAAATCATGTCCAAAGGTAAGTAGCATTCACCTGCCATCAATGAAAGTGATTCTGATTGAACGGTACAGATAAGGAGAGGGGTATAAAAGAATATCAAAGGCATTGGATGTACCATGGCGCACTGTGAAGACTATCATCAATAAGAGGAGAAAATGTGGCACCACAGGGACATTGAGAAGATCAGGACAACCCTCCAAAGTCGATCACAGGACAAGGAGAAAACGTATCAGGGAGGCTACCCAGAAGCCTACAGCAGCAAGGAGCTACAGGAATTTCTGGCAGGTTTTGGTCACTCCTTGCATGTGACCACAATTTCCCGTATTCTGCACACGTCTGGGCTATGGGGTAGGGTGGCAAGATGGAAGCCATTTCTCACAAAAAAGAACATCCAAACTCGTCTACATTTTGCAAAAAAAATGCATTCAATCACCCTAAAACATGTGGTAAAATGTCTTATGGCCTGATGAGACAAAGGGTAAACTTCTTGGCCTTAATTATAAAATATATGTTTGGCACAAAGACAACACAGCTCATCATCCAGAGAACAGCATACCTACTGTGAAGCATGGTGGTGGCACCATCATGCTTTGGGGCTGCTTCTCTTCAGCTGGGACAGGGGCTCTAGTCAAGATAGACGGAATAATGACGAATTCCAAATATCAAGATATTTTGGCACAAAACTTGCTGGCTTGTGTCAGAAAGCTGAAGATGAAGAGGAATTTCGCCTTCCAACATAACAACCCAAAGCACACATCCAAGTCAACCAAGGAATGGCTTCAGAAAAGGTAGATCAAAGTCTTGGAAAAGCCCAGTCAGAGCCCAGGCCTCAATCTCATAGAAAACCTGTGGAATGATCTGAAGAGGGCTGTGCAGAGGAGATCCCCTGGCAATTTGAAGGAGCTTGAATTTTTTGGCAAGGAAGAGGGGGATAAAATTGCAAACTCCAGGTATGCAAAGTTGATAGAGACTTATTCACAAAGACTTACTGCTGTAATAAATACAAAAGGTGCTGTGCTTCCACAAAGTATTAGTTGGAGGGGTGTGTGTGTGCACTTATGCAACCAGCGTGTTGTAGGTTTTTTAATTTCAATTATTTTTCCTAATTATCTATTTGTTTTTCTCTTGAATTTTGTTGGTTGCAAGGTCACATTAAAGATGGAAAAATGTCTGACATGATGTATCTTGATTTCTGGTGTTACATCACAAAAACACCTAATTTCAATAAGGTTATGTAGACTTTTTTCTATCCACTGCATATATTGAATTTGTGAGCATTCAAAACATATCAACAAGCAGTTCGTTGTTACATCATTTAAACTTCGCTGAAACTGCAAGCTGTTTTCAGAAATCATGTGTTTATGACAAACTGCCTTGAAAAAAGAGGTAACTTCCCTGGTCTGCCTGAAATCTGGCAATGTCTGTGTGTTGTTTTTCCTCATCTGTCATTTTAACACATATAATTGCAGTTATTGAAATGTCAGATCTTCTGCATGGCTGCAACATAACTTTCTACCTTTAATCTCATTGTTTCACCCACCTAATTTCCCATCATTACATTTAAGCACCAGACGTAAAGTGTTAACTTAACTCAGTGCAGAAATGATTACAGTTTGGTGTGTCTTCAATTTCCTTGATCCTGTATCTCTTTGGAAGTCTGTACATTACATGCAGTTCAGTGGCCACATTCATTTTAGGAATGCTGTTTTTTCCACACACTGGGCACTGTATTCGGACCTGGCATTACATTAGGTGGGATTCTTCTTCCACATGTGTATATTTGAGCCCAGTCTGATATTACCTTACAAAAACATCTGTCCATATAAAGTATTATCACTTGATCTATCACCTAATACAGTAAATGCAACAAGCACTGATCAATATGCAGTATGTTTTTTACATATACTGTATGTGTGCAATTAAGCCAGGTGAAGCCTCTCCAAATGCTAAACTATATCCTATCAGTGCTGAGAATGTATTCTTTCAAAATAAATTCTGGTATAACTACTGTACTTTCTGGTCAATTAGAGAACATTCCCAGGGGTAACGGTGATCTCACAGGAAACAGCATCACATTATTGTCATCCCATATTGCGTTCTGGCACATAATCAAATTGATTATGGCAGGTTTTATTTCAAATAAAAACTATACAAGAGCATGTAGAACTAAGAACAGTAGGCACATATTTATACAAAGCATGGCCTGAGTGTGAAGCAAGCTGCCTGGTCAGGTCTTTAAAATCGATACCCAGACTTTTTGCAAGGAACAGCTGGATGAGATCCTGAGATCAATTAACTTCTAATTTTCAAATGGGCCAGATTTGCTGAATAGCCTCCTCTCATTTTTAAATGTTTATGTTCTTCTGCGTTTTGTCAGAAACATTAAAGTCACAGCACAGGAAAGAAATTCACCTTCTGGCGCAGTATGAATATTCTGTGTCACTATACAGGGTTTCTATTTCTATAGAGAACTGTTGCATTGCTCCAGTCCAAAATGTATTGTAATCCTGAAAGATCCAAGCCATGTCAATTTGGAGCTGACAGGAAAACATCTTGACTTGGCACTAACCACACAACATTCCACACCTCATGTCTTATTGATATCTGGTCCTCGGTTTTCTATTCACTAATGCTTTTTGGTGACCAAACATCCAACATCACTGTGTGAAAGCATGACATCTAGAGTGCCTTCCAAAAGTACTGGGACAGAAAATTCAAATTTGTTATTATTACTATAGAGTCAAGCACTTTGTGTTTGTGATCATGAGATGAAAATGTATGAAAAGTACAATATTATATATATTTTAGTTTGGGGCAATTACAGTACATGCATATGTTTGTTCATCTTGAAACAAAAACTTTCTGTGTTTTCAATCCAGAGATTTGAGGTGACAATAAGTATTGGGACATATTAACTTTAAGTATATTTCAGAGTTCAGAGTAATTGGTTGCATATCCCTTTGAAGCAAATACTGAGACTCACTGATAAATTGCTTGATGATTTGAGATGCTTTGCTGCAGCCATTTTGAGTTCTTGCGTGTTCTTGTTGTGTTAAGACTGTTTTTGTTTTCAGTATGCAGTATGCTGCACAGCTGGATTTAAAAAGGAACTACAATCCCAATTTCTCAGACCAGTTATCAAATCTCGGTAAGAAAATAAATTAATTTATTAATGTCAGAGCCCTCTGCCCTTCGCCTGGTATTGGTTGTTCTTTGGTGCTCCTACCTCGCCTTTGTTTTGGTATCCTGCTCTCTCTCAGATCTTTCCTTCGACCTTGTCTACTGTCTTTCCCTTTTGGATTGGAAGCCTTCTCATTGACCTACACCTTTTGAATCACGGAACTGCCTTTTGACTACGTCTTCAGCCTTGCCCTCTTCTGGATTGGAAACCTACTCGCCTACCTTTTGTTACTAACCTCGGAACTGGACTCGGACCTTGCCTCTCGCCTAGCCCTCCCAAGATCCCGCATGGGGTTCATCTTCCCGTCTGCTCAGCGGGTCATTCGTGACAAGTGTGTGGTGGGCGTACTTGCGCACTATGGCTGCCATCACATCATCCAGATGGGGCTAGACATTGGTGGTGGTGGAGGGGAGTCCACATTACCTGTAAATCACTTTGAGTGATATATCCATAAAAAGCGCTATATAAGTGTAAGCAATTATTATAATTATTATTATGTGTGCCCTGACCAGATGGACTGATGGACTTTGAAGCATCAGCAGTTATTTTCTTCTTCCACAACTCTCCAGGCTCAGCTTTGTATTTCTGAGCATATTCTCAAGCATGTCGGAGGTAAGATCTTTGTCGGGGCCATGCATGGCTGCCAGGAATCGCTTTTGATTCACTACTGTCCCAATACTTCTGGAGGACACTTTACTTGGCTAAACTCTGAATCTGCAAAGTTGCAGAGTCCTGAACAGTAGGTCTGTAAGTTTGAAAATCGAAAACTAACCCACTTAAAGTTTCTTTGATATCTCTCCATCAGATACAAACAAAAGATCTTCTTAATACAGAAGGCAATTTGCCTTAGCTACTTTTGAGAACAATGTCCCTTTTAGCAGCAATACAGTGTTTTTAATATTTGGTGATTGTTAAGAAATGCCCAGGTATACTCTATGCATCATGGAGCAGGGTTTCAAAGTGATATGTGATTAGTAATAGTGTTTTAAATTTCTTTTACTTGGAATAAATCCTTCCAAAGACAAAGTAACTTCCCAAATCACTGCTGGTTTTAAATAAATATTCCCTGAAGGAGAAGTTTAATATAAATTCATGATTTGCTTGTCAGGGAGAGCAGCAGACTTGACAAAGCTCCAAGCACAAAGTCTCATTTCATCAAGGGCTTTTCTCACATTGCTCCAGATTAACTGTATTTTAGGCCTTTCGGTCTGTGTGTATGATGTGAGGACATAATTGAAATGTTAACTGCGAGCAAAGCTGAAATAAACCCCTTTGTAAAAGCTCAACTAGGTACCTTAGCATTAGCGTTAAGTTGTCATTTTACATTAATGTAAAAGTAATTCTGCCTTTTACCCAAAGTAAAAGCCAATGCTATTTGTTTAAATGCTTTTCAAATAACTTTCTGTATGTCTTAGAAACACTACTGGGGAAAAAAAAGAGCTGGAATACTGTAGATTCCAAAGTAAATTGGAGAAGGTGTGTCTGCAGACTGTGTAGTCCTGGTTCTATTGGGTCAATGTCTCTGCAGGTGTCCAGTCCTTGTCCTGGAGGGTCAGTGTGTCTGCAGGGTGTCTAGTCCTGGTCCTGGAGGGTCAATGTCTCTGCAGGGTGTCCAGTCCTTGTCCTGGAGAGTCGGTGTGTCTGCAGGGTGTCTAGTCCTGGTCCTGGAGGGTCATTGTGTCTGCAGGGTGTCCAGTCCTGGTCCTGGGGGGTCATTGTGTCTGCAGGGTGTCCAGTCCTGCAGAGTCAGTCCTGGTTCTGGAGGGTCAGTGTGTCTGCGGACTGTGTAGTCCTGGTCCTGGAGGGTTAGGTTCTCTGCAGGGTTTCCAGGTCTGTGCATAATGTGGACTGGGGTAACCAGCGCGATGAGCTGAGCCATTAGTAAGTAATCGTCTGCTTCAGGAAACGAGTACCTCTCATACTTCAACGCTCTTTCTAATTTTCTTACTATACAGTATGTAACAGTTATAGAATAGTGGACAAACACTGCTGATTCAAGTAAATGCTATATCACGTACTAGCGTGATATAGTTTTATCAAGAGCTTTTCTCACAATTCTCCATGTTAACTGTATTGTACTGTGCTCTTATGCGCACAAGCACTATGGGACCCATGCAAACCATCAGTCTAAAGCAGAGTGAAGGCCCTAATGGCTACAGGGTTTGATTTTTGTTCTGAACAACCTGTCAATTACTTAATTTAATCAGCATTTTCCTTCATTAGACTAATTTAACCCTTTCTCCATATCTCAGTCAGGTGAAGTATTAAAGACTCTTGGTGGAAAGTCCTCAGTAATCCAGAAAGTCACTGCGTCTTGAAGGAAGGCTGTGTGAATAATGCGAGGAAATATTTCCTCCAAGCAAAGAAGAAATAAATCCCTTGTAAAAGCAAAGTGAAGTGGTGGCTGAAAGCATAGTCCCAGGATCTCACCAAGAATCACTGCAACTGTGAGAAAGACAAAATCAGTTCTGGAGGACAGGTATGGGTACAGTGTTTGGTACATGGTTCAGACTGTTTACTACTCTAAAAAAATCTCTATATACAGTATATACATATTAATCTCATACAATACGATTTATCAGAAGTTCTTCTTGCATTAAAGCAGCTATACTTTGTCCACACAGAAACTTACAAAATAATACAAGGATACATTACATAACAGACATCTATCCATACGCACCTGGAGTGGTGGCTCTGTGGCTAAGGAACTGTGCCTATGATTGGAAGGCTGCTGGTTCAAATCCTGCAGCCAGCAGAGAAATCCTACTCCATTGGGCTCCTGAGCAAGGCCCGTAACCCCAACTGCTCCAGGGGTGCTGTACAATGGCAGACCATGTACCCTGGCAATGGTACAACCCCAGGCTCTCTCCCTCTCTGTGTGTCTGTGTCTCATGGAGAGCAAGCTGGGCTATGTGAAAAGATGAACTCCTAATGCAAGAAATTGTATAGGGGCTAATAAAGCAACATTATTATTATTATTACACACCCGAATAAGGCTCCACAACCGAAACATTGTGTTTCCTTTCTTTTCAGCATGGAATAAACCTTTACATGTTCCTAATCTCTCCATACATATATATTTCCACTCCTACAGGAATTCACACAACTACCCAAGAACCCAAGAAGTTTACTCCCTTACAATTACATAAGCCGGTGTACCCCCTCACTTTGCACATAATCCACTGATTGCACTTGCCCCTAAACCATTATTCTTTCATTGTGAACTCAATTATTGATTGAGTATTTTACCTCATTTTGATAAGTCTATACTGAGGGACAGAGTTCCATTTGAAGACATGAATTGATATTTTTCACACAGACTTTTTTTCTCCGAATAAACTATAATTTCAAAACCGCTAAAATGGAATAGGTCATTTTACTGTGCTGCAAAGGAACAAGTTAAGGTTTAACTCTGAAAAGAGAAGAAAAGAAACACAACATTTCGGCTGTGGGGCCTTCTTCGGGTGTGTGATTTGACTGTGCTTCTTTGTTCTGTGCCTATTGTAAAATGTGCATGGAGGAAAACATATCTAAAGGATGGGAAGAAGTACTGCAGGTTGCTTTTTCTTTAACTTGACATAGTCTTATCCCTACTGTATGTGTGGATAAAGCAATCAGTCCTACTCCAGTTCAAGGGGGCATTTCTGCATTCAATGTTTTAAATTCTCATAGAAAACAGTTTGACAATTTCTCTAATTTTGCAGCTTAAAATTTGACAGATCCTTGAAGAATAATGTAGTTGAATCTCTCTCATTTTTGGCTTCTCTTTAAGTTGTACAATTTATGTCAAGATGCTGCTCTCAGATTGTGCTGCATGAAGAGACTGTTTCACATCCTCAAAACTAGTGGCTTCATCCATTGTGCTTCGAGTCACCTGAGTTTATCATCTCAGATAAACAGTATTAGTAGCCCATTAATTAATTATTGAACACGTAGAAACTATATTGAATGAAGGATCCTTTGTTTATTAAGATTCTCTGGCTTTCAGAAGCACATGCCTTAAATCTCAAAGCCACTTAAGAAAATAAACACTTATTCAGTGCGATCCACATTCTTTATTTTGATTGGATCTTTCAATCTGCATTCATTTATAAAGTGAAGAATTACTTACTTTACTTCTCAGTGCCTTTAAATCTTTGATGTGCAAGCATTATAAAGCAAAGACATAAATTGTAGTGCTGAGTGAACCGACTTTGTTTCTGTTAAGCTTGTACTTCACTAATGGCTGCCTGTTATCTGCAGGTTATCAGTGCCTTATCAGCTGGGATTTGTACAGACAACTATGAGGGAGGTATAAATTATATAACCAGACCACAGCAGATAGGGGTAATTGATGTCTAAGTGCTCAGATTCTGGGTATCTGTTCATTTGCATAGCATTATAAATCTGTAGGCGTTTTTCACTGTTGTTGTTTTTTCATCGTGCTTGTAAATCAGAGCTAATTTCTATCCTGGAGGCATGCACACATCACCTTTTTGTTTTTGTTGCTACAGCCCAGTGCAATAACACAAAAACAGAACAACATTTCTTGCAGCAATTTGGGAAAACAGTGACAACAAATAAACAAGGGCCAGATATTCAAAACAGTCACTGTTTGAATAATAGGGGTTTTCAGAGACAGTAGCCCTCTGTCTCAGCTTTGACAGAGAGTGGCAGTGGGGAGCACATTCCAAAAACAGGGAACAAAGGAATATGTGAATAGTTTTTAATTGCTATCCCCTTCTTTTTTAATCAAAACTCTGGAGGAGGATCTTGTAATTACTATGCAATGCAACCTCCAGGCACAATACAGAGCAACATTTACCCATCTCAGGGCTGTAGAAATACTAGCAGCATGCGTTTGGACTTCACAAGCACTGTTTAGATCAGACGTGAGTGGGTGATCTTTTGCAAAGCATAAAGATGGCTCCAGGCTGACATGGCTACATCAGCAGATGGTAACTGAACAAAAGTAAAGAAATACAGGATGAAGGATGTTGGACAACACAAAAAACAGTAAAAAGATAATCATTCCTCTCTGGTCTTGTACAATCTGGCCTCCTCTATGTTCTCCCTTAATTAAACCGGTGAACCAATTTCTCACTTACCCTGACCTGCTGCGCATTAGGGCCGCTGGTGCAGAATGGTGCTGTGTGTCTCCAGGTGGGACTGCTGGTGCAGAATGGTGCTGTGTGTCTCCAGGTGGGGCTGCTGGTGCAGAATGGTGCTGTGCGTCTCCAGTGGGGCTGCTGGTGCAGAATGGTGCTGTGTGTCTCCAGGTGGGGCTGCTGGTGCAGAATGGTGCTGTATGTCTCCAGGTGGGGCTGCTGGTACAGAATGGTGCTGTGTGTCTCCAGGTGGGGCTGCTGGTGCAGAATGGTGCTATGTGTCTCCAGGTGGGGCTGCTGGTGCAGAATGGTGCTGTGTGTCTCCAGGTGGGGCTGCTGGTGCAGAATGGTGCTGTGTGACTCCCACACACAGGTAGGGCTGCACTGCAGTAGGGATGAAGTGGATACCCCTCTGTATCCTTTGGAATGCAAAATGGTAAATAAATTAAAGTAAATTGTATGTATAGCTATTGTATCACACAAAACAATGTGGTTCTATCAGGACCAAAACACAAACAGCAAAGAAAAACCATTCTAATCCTAACCCCCTTTACTAGGTATCGCCTTTTGAATTATAGATTAGATCCTTGGGAGGAAAAGTGCTTTACTAATACAAACGATCATAAACTGTTATCAAATATTGTTCAGAAAAAGCCCTTTGCAGACTGTTACAGATGTGGATCAAGTGCTGACCAGTGGCTGTAGCATGTCTGGATATCCCCAGATGTGCTGACACTCAGTTTCAGCTGATTGTCCCTCAGGGTATTGTATGTAATATATCACATTTAATATATTATAATTAACTACAATACATTATGATGCTCTTCTTCACAGGCTTTAAAATACAATCTACTTTCATCCCAAGTTAGAAACAACCTCCAGTTCGCACATAGTGTCTTTGACAGTCTTACTTACAACTGAAATAGTTCCTATGTGCCAGCAACTGTGAGTAAAGTCCATACTACATAACTGATCATCAGGGCATTCTGATTAGCCCAGTTCAATGCAGCAACACTGATAAATATTTTTCTCATCAGTCGGCTTACACCATGTGCACATATCCAAACAGTTTTATTTCAGTTCCCAGCAGACATATGGGAAGTGGGCTAATATTTTATACGTGAAGAAGGCTCCATGGCCGAAACGTTGTGTTCTCTTTCTTCTTTTTTTCAGCATGGAATAAACCTATTACTTGTTCCTTTGCATCCTACGCATGCTGACGCAGCTACCCACCTAATATTTTATACATTTTCTATGTATTAACATGCAGTGCAGTCAGATATTCTCTTTATAGAAATTTCTACACACACCTGGGTAGAAAAAAGCTTTAAATTTAAATCAATTGATGTTAAAATCGTACATTCAATATCATATTTCCAAATTGACATTAGCAACGAGAATGCTTGGATGCGTTGACAATTTAAGGATAACAAAAGATACCAGGAGCTGGTCACCTCAAAGTTCTGAAGAGCTTATGGCAGATTCAATGTGTTAAAAGGACACTTAACTTGTATTCTCATTCAAGGACAGTAGATCCACTGCTGTATGGTCTCTGGCTGCTGAGGAGCAGTGGTTGCAAATGTTTTCACCCCCTATCAATGAGGTTTCATATAAGTAAATGAAAACTCATATGAACATTTTTTTAAAGTGAACACTTTTAATCAGAGTTTTAAAAAATGGAACCTTTTTATGGATGAAGAAGTAATACAGCAAAAAAACGAAACTCTGCTTGTAACCCTTACTGAGGAACCTTACAGAGATTGTGCTCAGAAAGTGCTTTTGGTATGTTCTTGCGTAGTTGCCAACTTATTAAAGGATAAATACACTTGGCTCTGTAGGGACCCACAGGGAGTGAATTTAAAGAAAAGATTCAAGTCCAAGGAGCTTTCAAAACAGCTCAGTGATAAAGTAGTAGAAAGAATTCAGGAGAAGTGTATATAAACAATTCAGAAATGATTAATATCTCTTTGAGCCTGGTGAAGTCAGTCTTTGAGAAGTGGAAGGCACCCAGACACTGTCTGGAACAGCCTGTCTCTCCACACTGATCAGCTGGGCAAGGAGGAAACTGTGGAGGGACAGACTTTGAAATAGCTACAGAGTTCAGTGGTTGATATGGGAGTGAATGTCCAGGAGTCAATAATATTCTGGTCACTCCACAAAGGGGAACTGAAAAAAGCATCTCATATTCAACAGGATGATGTTTATACTAATCAATAAAGAACTATGAATTTGAATATCTTAATGCATAGTGCATTTATGGTTAGGTATATATTTGTATGGTGTATTTAGAGGTAGGTATAATGTATTTATGATTATAGACTCCAGATTTCAAATCTTTTTATTTCTTGTTTTAAGGTAAGGTAAGACATCTGCTTTTCTCAAAAGAGTTTTGAGAAGATCACACTTTTTGTTACCATGAAAAAGGACTATGGCATAATGTCCGTGGAATGACAACAGAAACTGTAATTTTATCTTCACCCTCTCTCCCCTGCAGCGAATAGGTAGGTAGTGCAGACTTTGAGACAGGAGAAACAAAGATAGAAGCATTTATTTTCATTCCCATGGGATTGTTATGCGCAGTATTAAGGCAAAACATAAAGCTATGAATTTATTCCTATATATTTGTTTAGCTGGGGAAAATTCTGAAAACAATATAAAAATACAAAAAATAGAATTCAGTTGACAAGGAATATATACTGTAACCCTAAGAACATTTAATGTCTTTGTACATAGTGACACCTACTGGTAAAAATAAGTAATGCATCGAATAACCTGAGAACCTGGCTTCTCTAAGGGTCTTTTTAAGATAGAATGGTGAGAGTATAGAGCCAGCTACCCAGTAATGGTATACAAGTTGAAACCCTGGCTTCTGTTAAGAAACAACTGCATGAGATTCTCACATTCTGAATGATTTTGATTGGCCAAATAGCTGCCTCTCGTTTGTAACCTTACTTATAATAATAATTCCTTACACTTATGTAGTGCTTTTCTGGACACTCCACTCAAAGCGCTTTATAGGTAATGGGGACTCCCCTCCACCACCACCAGTGTGCAGCCCCACCTGGATGATGTGACAGCAGCCATAGTGCACCAGCACTCTCACTACACATCAGCTAACTGATCTTCTAAAGTCTTAACGTATCTTCTTATCAGCTAACTAGCCGAGTGATTTGAAATTGCTTATCAGCTAACTTATCTTCTAAAGTCTAACTTATCTTCTAAAGTCCAGTATAAAGGACTCTCGGTGCTTATCACTACATTACTTATAATAATAATCTTTATTTTATATAGAGCCTTTAAAGGTGGTTCTCAAAGCTCTTTACAGAACGACAACAACAGTAAAGAAATACACAAAATCTGCACAATGAGAATGCACAATGAGAGGAGACAGTAGATGGGGGTACTTATTGTTATTTAGCAAGGGCATCACTTTGAGATTGAAACCTTTTTTCCAGGAGAGACCTGACCCCAACATAAGAGCAGGAACATTAAATATGAGCCTTGTGAAGCACCTGCAGCACACATAGTCAGTAATAACACGAATGTGTGATGCTTTCTTCCAGGGAAGGCAGTTATCAAGAGCAAAAGAAAAATGTACAGTAACTTATAACAGTGAAAGAGATAGCGCTCCTCATAACACCTATACAAACAATACAAGTGCAGATGATGTCATAGCTCAAGTTTAGAGATATGAATTCCTGCCCTCTTCCTTAAAGGCCATTGTCCACATTTCTACCTGTCTGTAGATTACAGTACAGTATATCAGCCTCGAAACACCTGTGGAAGAGGTGTTTCTAAATCTGATCCCATCATGAACTATCCTGACCCTTTCACCCAGCTCTACTATTGCTACTGTAAAAAGAATCAGTCAGACTAAAAAGGTGTAACACAGCTTAAAACTGGAATGCAGTGGAGTTTCTTTCAATTCTTTCCTTATTTTTCATCGTTAAAAAGTGTACTGTACCATGAGACTGGAATGTTTCTGTCAGATACACTTTCTTTGCTATTCACTCTTCTAGTGTTTCTAGTCCTGAGACATTTGCTTGCTCATTTGCACAGGCCTGTTATGGAAAACATCTGTTCCCAATCCCTTCACTGTTTCAACAATTAATATTTATTTGAATAGCTTGGTTTGAATATTCGTAATAAGAAAATCTCAGAGTCAAAGCATGAAAGTTTGCCGTCAGGCACCATAATGTCTCTATTTTAAATATATTCATTAAACTAAAAAAAAAGTCTTGAACACCATATCATAACCAGGCTAGTTTATTACTTGTTCTATTTATTACTAATCATGTTTAAAGACTCAAGCACAGGAAACACTATCCAAAAAGCTTATCTATGGGAGTGACGTGAATTTCATGCTTCAGTCAAGTTAAAACTGTTTTTTGTCCGTAATTTCACAAAAAAACAGTGAATTACATTTGATGGTGCCAAATATCCCTTTCTATTGTTTTATAAAAAAAGTAAGCCTCAATTCAATCTTGGTGTAATATGATTAATTTATTTCTTAATATTGCTGTAAATAACAGGTTTCATACTGCTTTTCAGAGTCACCAACATCAGAAGGAAATTGGAGCTTAGGAAGCAAGACTTCTTAATAATGAACTTCTTAATAATGTCCGTTTAAATGTAATTCTGTATTAAAGGTACAGTATAGAATATATAAGCTATACTGTATAAAATATAGTATAAACTACTGTATATACAGTATGTATATACACTGTAGGATGGTAACTGTACAACAGTGTGGAAATACTGTATATACTGTATATAAACTATATAGAATATATACATTATATGCAGTATAGTATAAACTACAGTATATAATAGTGTGGTAACTGTATAATAGTATAATATAAGTAATATGCTTATATATGTATATAAGCAAAAAAAAGCCACATAGAAGGAGCTCAGCTACCACACAGGTTTATGGTACTGTAGATTAGAGCCTGTTGGAGATCTGGACTAGAGGAGGTGTTCAAGCACAGTTGTTTAGTCACCAAATTGATCACATAACCCCATGTGTAATATCAGTGTGCCCAATACGTCACCTTCTTTCTCCCTGTAGAGCCTGAGTTAATAACAACATACTGTATTTAATACATTGAAAACTGTATGTATTGAGACAGTAGAGTGAAATTTGTCATTTCTGCTTTCCACTGGTGAAATTTGTATTTCAGATTGAAAGAAAATACAGAGTTTCAGCTTTTGTTTCTAGGTATTATTTTGCATACATGTTAAGCCATGTTTAACCTCCTGTACCTTTGCCTCATTTTAATCTTTTGATCCAAAATACAAATTTCATTAGTAAACAGCAATAATGACAAATTTCAATTGTTCACTCTTCTAATCCTTATGCTTTTCCTAGTAGGTAGAAATATGGTTTGTTTTGATCATATTCTTCTGTGCTCAAAATTATTCATCCTTCCATCCGACATATGAAAATACATTTTCTCCCGTTTCCGAGATGCAGATGTTTCTAGTTTCTATCCTGGGACTGGGGTACAGTCAGCATGGATTTATAAAATGTGCAGTAAGTCTTGCTTGATTAATTGATAGAGTTCACTAGAGTTTAGAGACTGCTACAGTTCTTTGAGCAAACAACAGCAGTGATATATACAAACAGAGCATATGATATGGGACTGCATATGGAGACTTTCAGAATCCTTTTAATAAATTCCTCATAAAATATTAATAGACTAGACTCTGGAACAGTTAGTATCTAGTAAATATTGATATCAGTGTAGGAAGATGAGAAATCATGATAGAAGCTGCAAAAGGACTTTCAAAAGGATTCACCTAAGATTTAAGACTTTGGCACATGACGTAATATAGACATGCAGGTAGCAAAAACAGAAACTGGAAATATAAAAACAAAACTTGGAAACTAGTTTGAAAAGGCAACTACTCTGAAAAGGCAGAGGTGTTTATGCTGATGTTTTTTTTTATCTTCTAGACAGTATGGGGAAGCACTAAAAAGAAAACTGACTGTTAGGATAGTTAAAACTTATAATGTAAATACTGAGGTGTTGTGTTAAAGTTGTATAATGAGGACACACTTCTTTACACAAAGTAATGAGGGGTACTGAAACAAATTATTCATTCATGTTGTCAAAGCTGATGCTCTGTCTTCTTCCAAGAAACTCCACATGTCAATTAGTTACTAGTAACCAAAGGATGTATACAGTAAAAATGCCCTACTCTAACTTGTAAGCATTTTTATGCTCCTTTTTCTCCACAACAGGTGGACAGCAGTGCTGATCGGTGGTCAAAGTGGATTTGTAACTAGAAGAGGGTGGGTTTGAATCCCAGATGAGACCCTGCTGTTGTACCCTTGAGCAAGGTACCTCACCTGAATTGTTCCTGCAAATTACCAAGCTGTATAAAGGGGTGCAAATGTAAGTTTCTACGGATAGAAGTGTCAGCTCAATGGATTAGTTAGGTAGATGAGAGGTCATCAGAATAGGTAATCCAGTAATTAGTATGCTAATGCCATTGTATTTCTGAGGAGTTTTGTGGGAAACTCAAAGTACTACACAATAACACACACAATGCAATACACAACAAAATCAAAAAGGAAGTAAAGAAAGAAATTGTGAAGTTGTGTTCAGTAGGGTTGTACATTAGATTCTAGGGAGTTACTGTTAAACCAGAGAGCTTCATGATCCCAGTGAAAGTTGATAAGAGGCTGCACAGTCTTTTCCACAGGCGTGTCCAGCCTTTGTCCTGGAGAGATATGATCCACCAGGGTCACCCTTAATTCATCAGTTCTGTTCCCACTTGGAACAGTTTCATTTTGACCAAGGATACAGGGAATTGCTCACTTAAGCAGGTTAGAGTTCACTTGAAATGGAAATTAAAAAGCCTACACCCTGTACTGTACCTCTCAAGTACAACTGGATTTTCTTGATTTATCTGAACTAATTATGTAACGATATTGATGACAGTTCCCAGTTCCTGGACTTTACAAATGTATTGATGACACCAATTTAAGGGGATTAGTGAACACTCTAGAAGTAACAAATGAATTATAATTACAACAATACAACAATAACAATAGAGGAGACCATGGAAGATGGTATTAAGAAGAGCAGAGGGGTGAAGAATGGAACCAGTTAAGTAAAGGCTTTTCTGAAAAGGAGGGTTTTGAGTCTGGATTTGAAGGAGTTTAGAGAAGGTGACTCTCTAATATCCTTGGGCAAAGAGTTCCAGAGCTTGGGGGCATAGCAGGAGAAGGCCCTGTCGCCCATACAATGTAGACGGGCTTGGGGGGACAGTAAGGAGGGCAGAATTTGAAGAGCGGAGGTTGCGAGGTGGGGAGTAGGGCGATAAAAGTTCAGACAGGTATTGAGGTGCCAAGCCATGTAAAGCCTTGTAGGTGAGCATGAGGATTTTAAAGTCTACGCGGAATTTGACCGGAAGCCAGTGCAAGGACTCCAGGATAGGAGTAATGTGAACACTTGCACTAGACCTGGTCAGGATTCTGGCTGCTGAATTTTGGACATACTGCAGCTTGTTCAGAGTAGATTTAGATACCCCAGGGAGCAGAGCATTGCAGTAGTCAATTCGAGAGAATACAAATATGTTGATTAGCTTTTCAGCCACAGTTAATGATAGCATAGGGCGTAGTCTTGCGATATTTCTAAGGTGAAAAAAAGATGTTTTGACAGTATGCTGTACATGTGGGTCGAATGTTAAGCCAGAATCGAATATAACCCCAAGGTTTTTCAATTTTGATTGGAGCTCAAGTAAAGAGCCATCTACAGACAGGGTTACAGGACTGGCTTTACGAAGTTGATGGGGGGTACCAATAAGCATGACTTCAGTCTTGTCACAGTTAATGTTCAAGCTGAGACTGTGGTGTCTTTTGGGAAACAGCTGGATTCTTTGGTCCTTGGCTTGATGGGCCAAATAGCCTCCTCTTGTTTGTAACCATTCTTACTGTATGTTATTACTGTATGGATAATTCAAGGTTAGAATGATTAGACCTGCTGGACAGTGGCTATCCAAGACTAGAGGAGCCCAATCCTATCCTAACTGCTTACATTAGATCAGTGGAATTGATCTATCTGCAGAAGCTGCACTAGCAGAACAGCCCTACTGCTTTTTCAGTCTCTGAGCATGCAGAGCACTATAGCAGACTTAATGCAATAAATACACTAAACTCAATAAACACTCTTACTGCTTTCTTAGTCTCTTTGCACACAGACCAGTACAGCAGACCCCATGCTATAAACTCACTAAACTCTGTGAACACTCCTACCACTTTCTCAGTCTCTGAGCACACAGAACACTACAGCAGACCTGCAGACCTAATGCAATAAACACACTAAACTCTGCTATATGACCATTCCTACTGCTTTATCAGTCTCTGAGCACAGAGATCACCACAGCAGACCTTAAGGAATAAACATTCTATTTAACCACTCCTACTGAATTGTGCTTCACTTGAATTTAAGTTAATGCCAGCAGCCACGGATAGCTGTTTAATTCTTAGGAAGGGTCTTCAGCATGGTATATCTGTACTTTATCAGGGTTCATCAACAGGGTACAGCCATACATCATGACAGTTCTTCTGTTGCACAGTTTTACTTTGTCAGGTTTCATTAGCATATCAGCATACTGTAGTATAGCTATACGTTAGACAGTGAAACAGGCTTAATACAAATCCTGTAAGAAACCCCATTACTTCGATCAATGTTTATTTGCTGATAGATACAATATTTTAGAATTTGAAAAGTATTTGTTTCGTTTTGTTTTTTGGTGGATGTAAGTCCACATATCACACATTTAAGCTTAAAGATATTGTAGTGGTCTGCAGTACCAGCAGTGGACTGGACCATGACCCCCTCCCTTTGCCCCTTTACTAGACTCAATCTTTCCTCTTCCTCTCCAATAATATCCAAGGGAAGTACTTACTCAAACCCTTTTCTCTCATGTGCATCCACACGCTGATGCTCCTACTCCGTGACTATCACACCCTGCTCTAATGAAAAGGGCAATAAACTGGGTTGTGAGCCTGAGCAGCCGTCTCCTGCCTCTTTCTTACCCACACCACTGGAACCGGCTAGCAGATCGCCACTATATGTACTGTATACAGTATCTCATTGCATATAGAGGAGTGTCGTTTCCTCAGCGTATTCCTCTCTGATAATTGTATTTCACAATCTCCATGCAAAACAAGTGATTATAATGACTTTAAGGGCAATAGACAAATATATAAATATGGAAAAGAGGTGCATGCATGACTTATATTTTTACTACATGTTGACATTTTATGTATTTTTAAGTTTGAGATCATATGATATGGGTTGCCCTCCCATCTATACAGGACATTTATGACAGATGGTGCTTGACGAAAGCTTTAAGCATCATCAAAGACCCCACACACCCCATCTACAGACTGTATGACCCTCTACCATCTGGAAAACGGTACCGGAGCATTCGGGCCCGGACTACCAGACTCAGAGACAGTTTTTACCCCCGCACTATCAAACTATTAAACTCCAAGCCTCTCTCACCTATGATCTGAACCTCACAGTGCCTTCTTTCTAACCAAAAACTCAAACACACATTGAAATCTACCTCTACGTTACATGTCAAAAAGCTCACTCCCCATGATCTCTATCCTTTTATTTCATTCTGTTGATGCATGTTTTTGCACATCTGATGTTGTTTTGCACACTGCCTGTTGTTGTTTTTGCACACTGCCTGTTGTCTCTGTCTTTCTTTTATTATACAATTGTATTGTTGTTTCTTGTACTACTTACCATCTGAGAGCTAGCTCAATAGCATTTTGTTATACCATATACCTGTAAATGAGTATAATGACAATAAACTTGAACTTGAACTTGATGTGTCGCAATGTCTTTTTACCAATTTGATTTAAAGGATAGTGACCTTATTTTTAAAAAATAGACGTCGGTGATTGTATTGTTCTGTTTCTCCCCAAAATAGAAACCATCCACGGTTTTAATTGTTTGTTTTCACTTAATTCTTTAGAAGATCTCAAAAGTTGTCAATTAGCCGAATGAAAGGAGTCAGGGTCTTTTGTTCTCCGAAACAGATTTATATTTCAATTTAGTGAAAGGATTAGAGCTGCATTGACAGACCAGGCTTTTCAGGGTTTTGAAAACAATGCATCATTTGTTTAAGCTCACAGCTAATCCAGCAAGATGTATAGTTGACAGTACAAAGCCTAGCCTTCTTAGGATCATCTGAATTTGGTGGGCGGAACAAATTATGTTAATGATGAGGAATACCTGACAATGATCCGATTTGATTTGATTGGCAAATGTAATGGATTAGCTACTTCAATACTTCATATTGTGTGTTTGTAATCATTTTTGAAGAGTTTAATCAATACAATCCTAAATCAAGTCAATCTCCCAAACTAAGCTTAATTAATAACAATAAAAGTCAAACATTAATGTAACTCTTCATTTGGGTTTAAGACATTTAAGACCTTTGCACAATAGTGGAAGCACATACATACACGTATAAGATGTATAAGTCTTTCCAGTACTGTAAATATGATTTTCATTGTACTTCACATTGGAGGTTACTTAGTTGGGAAAATGCCTGCTTGTGTTTTTTCAACATCTCAGAGATGAATCTTATACTTCCTTTTTTAACAACCAGGGTTTAACAAACCCAAACATATACAAACAAAGACAAACCACAATCTACGTAGTGTGAGTCATTTTGTATGTGTTGTGATGGAAAGTCTGTGTCTGCCACAGAGCAGGCTGTCCTGTCAGAACAGATTCTTTTTCATTCCACTACACTCACAACAGACACACAAATGCAGCTTGTGGCAGTGTTTGTCATCTTGTATATGGGTAAGGTCTCCTTTCTTTCCCTATTTTGATGCTTTATAGTTCAAACAACTTTGACCTTAATCAGAGACAGACAGACCAGAATGTAATACAAAAGACAATGAAAAGGAGACTTGAGAATGAGAGAAGGTTTTTTTATAAAGTCCTTTGATATTTGTTATCTATTTTTGTACTATTGATTATATTGTTGTTATTATTAGTGTATGCACAACATCTCATAGTTGGGTCTTGACATGTCTTTGCATCATACAGCTTGGGCTTTTTTAAAAGATGGAAAATAACTGGATTTCATGTGCAAGGCAGATTGTAATGTTTAAGAGAAACTATGGCAAGTTAAGTATAAGCTTCTGGCAGAATTATTTCTAGGTTAGAATCCTGGCAGGAAATTATACATGCTGAAATAAACTCTGTTTATGCAAGTAGGCGTTCAGAAAAAATATTCAGAACTATTAAATGTTTCTTTATTTTGATTAATTCTTTTTTTGATATATTGATGGGTCATGACAGGTGCGAAAGACATACTTTTGCATAGGTACTTAATTGCCTCATTAGTGAGAGGGTTGATGGGGCACAGGTGACAAGGTGATTTGACAAAAAGGTTGAAAATCTAAGAAAGAAAAACATGACGTCTTCATGCCCTGTGTGTTCAAAGGTTTATTAAATCACTACAGCTGGGCTTGCCAGTGCCAGTACAACTCTTTAGCAGTAAATGAAGATTTTGTACTGACCAACCAATGGCTGTCATGGAGTGTAGTCTAAATTACTTAACAATCCCATAATTGTTGTGCATAGCTGACCAGTTCCTGGGAAAGTCCACGTGTGATGGTCTGGGAAGTTCTAGTTGCTATAGAACTCCTCTTACAGAATTGCCCTTCCATGGGCTCCATCAGACTTGAAAAAATTCCAGTGGGACAATGCAAATCTTCATAGCTTTCTTACTAATGGGAGAATAGTTCTCCCAGATTTGCAGATAACAGATAGTTAGCCCAGATTTGGGCAGATTTGAGCCCTGATGAAATTTTGCAGTTGAGCTCAGGAGCTATGTAGCTTTCAGCACGTACAGACCAGTGAACTGGCACACACTGACAAAGTTATACGAGAGGAATGAGCCAGATTCCTGCAAGACAGCACCTGCAACCTGGTGTGATGCACAAGTCCAGAACTCTATTGCTCTGTGACCTTCAAAGTAGATCCCCATTGATCACAACTGTTGATGTCTAATTTTAATCAGTATATTAAATTTACCTATGTCATGTCTGCCCAATAAAATGTAGAACACCACAACACAAGTGATTTTTGCCATTTTCCTGATACTCATTTTCTGAATTTGTTGCAACTGTACGTTCTCTGTTTCTTCAGAGGCACAGTACACATGTAATACTGATCATTAACAGTTCTGTTTGCTGGAACAGTACCAATGCCACTCTCTGATATCTGTTTAGGCTGGGAGAAAGCTGAAGGCACCGCCTGTGATGATCCGCTCAGCCTAACTGAAGGTAAGGTAACCTCTTTTCACTTCTTCTCAGCGGCAAGCCTAAAAGTGCTTTGGAACTCATTAAATGATCATTTATTGTTTTGACTAATGTAGTCTTGGCACTACGGGCAGAGCTAAAATCTGATTGAAATTTCTGCTAAGATTTTGTAATCAATCATTTGAGGGAGTCTGTATGGATCTTAACCTTCATGCATTTTAACAGTTTTTGTCTGTAGCTTCTTCTCGGGATGAACGTATTCTTGCAGTCCTAATAATCATTCTAGTTCCCCGCACTGTTTTGTACAGAAAGAAAGTGGATGTTGCCAGGATACAGGAATCTCATCTCATTCACAATGAAACATACTCTGTTTATTTTGGGAAAGCAATGGAGAAGAGAGGACTGCTTTTTCAAAGACATGTTCAGCAAATTAAAGTATGATTTTGTTTCAGTGTGTGCTTCAACAACTTTAATCTCAGATTTCTTTGTTTCACTGACCAAACTGTTAGCAGATCTGATTAAAGTTTAATTATCCTCACTGATATGAATGCTGTATTTTAGAAAAAACAATATCTTACCTTAATGTGAGCATTGGCGCTGAGAAGCTTTTTAAGTCTCCAAACAGCAAGTCAGGAGCCTCAACAAACGCTTTTTTTTAATTACTTCTCGATCCCTGAATGACTTTTGTGTTTAGCCAGGACGTGGCTCACACGGAATGATACGATAATTGCCGCTTTCCCTCTTGGATTAGGCCTTGTGAAAACTGACTGCTGCTAGTTGAGATTTAAATTTTTCCACTTTTCCTTTCCGTAACTTACTTTTATCGAGAAAGTCGACATCATACGTTTTGTGTGCAGTTTTGAAATGTTGTTCTACCTTTCCCTTTTTCGCATAGACGCTAGCATTGCAGATTTTAATGCGAAAGTACAAAAAAATAATCACGTTCCTTGTGGTAACGGTAAGTTTTCGGTCTCTTTGCTTCATCATTTTCGCTCAGACACTACAACTATCAAATAGGCAATCAAACTTATCAAACTGTTGGCGAATGTGTCACAGCCAGTCTGTTTCGCTCCACTATGCACAGTAGCGAATGTGGGGTTCGTGCAGCAATAACCGAGAGAACTTTCTTGGGCAGCGCCCACAACACTCTTTATTTACGGAGCTCCTGCAGCCTTTTTTTCAGTGTCAGCCAGCACTCAAGGAAGATACTTTAACAACCCATTCAACAAGGGTTCAATACACACAAGGGCAGTAAAATTTATGACATCACATGCACAGATCTGAATGAATTTTTAGGCTATCAAAAAAGTAGTCAAATGGCCCATTTATTTTTTGCCAAACATTCTTGCAATCCACTGGCAAGCACTCCAAAATCGACTGGTATATAGAGTGAACCAGTTGCTTTGGCATCCCTGGTTTCTCTGGTGAAAAATTAAGCACCATGTGTTTTATGACATGCCACCTAGTTTTTACTCATTTTTAAGTATAAACTGGGGCCATTACATTTTAAGATGAAGCAAAGGGATGACAGGAAGGAATCCTTTATTACAGATTTCTAGTGTGCTATTATTTCAAATATGGAAAAGGTAAGGGCCCCTCTTTAATTATCTGGCTTTTTCTTATTATTTATAAATTACTCTCTCCCTATCAAATTCAGATGCTAAGCTATCTTCCATATTGCTTACATGACTTGAGACTTACACAACTAAACTGATTCCTCATAATTGAACAGGGCTTCTTAGAAATCTGAAGCAGAAAAATTAATTGTCTGTCTCAGATATACTGAAGGTTAAGTATACTATATCTCATTGTTGAAATGTACCTGTTTTCACCTACAACTGTGTTAATTCATTTCAATACCACAATTTGACAACATTGAGCCATATGTAGAAGTGTGGAAGCAACTTCCCATGTTTTTCCAGGTGAATATTTCTTCAACATCTTTGAAGAATATACATCTCCTGACAATAAGCACATTTTATTGATTTACATTTACTGTATACAGTATTGTAATAAAGATACTGAACATTGCTACGTGAAAGAGGTTGAATGTCAGAATAACCAACAAAAAAAGAACTGAAATGTATTGATTGTTTAAATATTAATTCCCCTACATCTGAATTTGGTGAAAACACATTTGGCAGCATTTGCTGCTGTCAGTGTTTCTAAATAAGTCTCTACCAGATTTGCATGATGGGGTAGTGGAATTTTGCCCTTTCTTCTTGACAAAATGACTCCAGGTCACAATAAGACCTTGATTAAGCCACTCAAGAACATTCACTGTCTTCTTGTAAGACTTTGCGTGGCTTTGGCCTTCTTTATCAGGTAATTATTTGGCTGAAATATGAATTTTTTCAGCCAGATTTACCTGAGTCACTTGAGTCACTAAAGCAGGCTTCCTCTTGGATTCTCCTGTACCTTGTTACATCAATTTTTCATGTTGTCATCACCATGCTTGAGATTTAACTGAGTGTTGTGTTGGACTTGTGCTGGACAATGTATCACTTTGCATTTAGATTTAAAAGTTCATAGACCTTAAGTTCATAGACCATAACCATAAAATCCATTCAGATGGATTTCCATTTTTTATATCACTATGTGAGCTGTGGTTTGCATTTCAATATCTATCTGAGGGAACTTACACAGACAAATGTATTGAGCCTTTCAACATACTCTTTTGTATCTGAATTAATTTAGGTGTGTCCTAGTAAAAGGGCTAGATGCTGTGAATGTTTTCAAACTATTTTTCTTTAAACAATTGATGTATTAATTAATTAACATACAAGCCTGGCCTGTAGTACTGTAGATTGGGTGGATTTTAAAGTCCAGTTTGAAAGAGCTATGATTGTGAACTACGACAGCAACAACGTTTGGAAACTCTGCCGGTGGGAGAATAAATTTGGAAGAATAGGCAACATTATTTTTTCATTTTTCATCTTCTGCATTCTTTCTCTTCTGTCCAGGAATAAATTGTACCCAGCAAACCATAGATTTGTGTAGAAGGGGCAGCAGGCATGTGTACAATTCTAGACGTTGCAATCAGTGTTTCTTATGTATTAAGATCTGTATTGAACAAGATGCAAATTTCCAGTCGTCGATAGATAATTAAATCTGAAGTGTGACCTCAATTATAAGTGTGCCTCTGTTACATCTGGGATAAAATCAACGGAATCTAGCGGTTTTTAAAAATCCATAATTTTTTAACCTTTGACACCTTAAGTGTCAAAATGCAAGTCAGAATTTCTCATTAAAAGAATTCTATTACATTTGATTTCTCTCTTTCTTCCTCACACAGTGGTTGATCTCCAGACGAACAGCTCCTGCGGCCCCCTCTCCATCGTGCAGAAACCCTTGGATTGGAACAGCGCTCGATGCTTCTGCCAGAAACACTTCACTGACCTGGCCGTCCTGTCTCCCACAGCACGGAGAAATGTGCAGGGGAATATTTCCAAAGACGAGGACGTTCTCTGGATCGGACTGGAATGGCGGAACACCAGTTATGTCTGGATCGACAACACAGTGCTCAATGAGTCAGACAGAGGAGACCTCAAGGAAGATTCAACAAAAACATGTGTGATATTGGAGAAGGACAAATGGTATCCTGAAGACTGTGCGAACACTACTAGTTTCTTGTGTTGTGGGGGTAAGACAGTTTTCCTCTTCTGAATAATTGGATATATGGACATTAATTCTCTCTTACCAGGTAACAAGGTATTAGATAGCAGAACCATCTAAGGGGACTTCTGATCTCCCAAATAAAAAGGTTTCCTATAAACCACCAGGTAAAAGATAACTTATAATTAACAAAGAGTAAATACCTGGAAGAAGTTGTGATGAAGACCATTAAGAGAAAACATTAATTCAAATTCAGTCTAGAATGAATACCAGAAGAGACAGTGTCCTCCCGGATCAGGAGTAAACGTCAGTGTCCTTGGTGATTGTCTCACCTAAAGACACTGTAGCATGTCTTCAGTACACTGGGGATACTGGGGGATCATGAAATATTACAGACAATATTCTTCACTTTACTGTACAATTCTAAGATTTATAATTGACTTCTGTGTCTCCAGCCACTGTCTTTCCCAGCTTGACCCTCAACATTCCCTTGATCCCACTCTCCATCAAGCCAAACACACCATTCGCAGGTGAGCTGCAAGGCCTGGTTCGGTCCTTGTACCTTGAGCACAGGTCTCCTTCCAGAGAACATGGATAAACCTTCTCCCAATGCAGACACAGCGCTGTGTGTGAGGCATTATGACTTGACTGAAAATCCAGGTCCATGCCTTCGAACCTGTGGAGAACACATATCACAGGAAAATTAGTAAAACTCTTAAAAACGAGTTACTGTACCTGGCCATGTTGTTGAAGCCGATACCCAGGCTTCTTTCAAGAAATGTTTGGATGAGATCATCGGATTAATTAGTTATTAATTACCAAATGGCCTAAACAAACCAAACAGCCTCTTCTTGTTTGTCTTATATTCTTAAAACCACATTTCTAGATTCCTTTTTTTACAGACCAAAACAAAAAAAATTTAGAGACTTGAGTATTACCCAGTGCCAGATTTCCCATTAAGCACTGTAGGCACAGTGCCTTGGGCCTACGAACACCAAAATTCAGCCCTGGCATTACCCAGTGGTATTTGACAATGTAAAAAAGAGAAGTAAAAGCTTGGGAAAATGGCCTGGTATGTGTTCTGAAGCGATGAGTCTGTACTGTCCTGTGCTCTGGGATAAGGGAAGATATTAAATACAGAGATGCAGATGGTTTTAGAAATACTGAAGTTGAAAAACAGTGAAGGGTCACATTTAAGGGCTGATCAGAACATCAAAGCCTTAAACATTTAGAACTTTTAATTCTTTAAAATATGAGAAGTTTCATTAGAAAAAGAAGTACGGTCTTGCCTTTGGTGCTGTATAATATGGAACTTCTTTTTCTGTTATACAGTATATCCAACATTAAAGCCTACTGGTGTCAGAACCACTAAAAATACCGTCCCCACCTCCCCACACCAGACTCCAGCCTATGATGAAACCACTGCTGGCCCCAAGACAGACACTCCTATCACAGGTAACCTCACCCCACAGCCTCAGTCTTTTCGCCTGAGAGAGTGACCTTGTCTCCTGGCAGTTAATATGGACAGACTGTCTTCCACAGTGAATAAAGCAGTACGGGTCTTTTTATGGCTTTTTTTGTTATTGTATTTTGAGCAAATATACAGAAGATTTGAAACATGACATTAGCACTTCTGATTGTCAAATACAGGACTTGGCTCCTAATCAGAGAACTTAAGGGGAAGCCAATTTCATTCTCAGAGTCTATAATTTCCAGAAGAAGGGTTGGATGGACTTAAAGTATGAAACAAGGCTTTTTAAGCGGCTCAACTGGTAAAGTTGTTCTCATTGTGTTTTGATTGTGGGTTTAAGCCTGGGATATTACTAGCTGACTGTGACTGCTGTTCCTCACTCAAGGGTAGAGTGGGATTCTTGGCCAGTGCTCTCTCAATGAGCTCTGTAGCCTCTTGGCCACTTGAAGGCATGCGGTGCTATCAGTAATGGACATGTCAGTAACTTCTCCTCCAAATGGATCTCAGATCATTTAACTAGCAGACAAACAAGCCTGATAAGCAATTAGCTACACATTACCAAACCAATGAGACAAGACCAAATGGTCTCTTTCAGTTGAAATGTTTCTTAAGTTTGAATCTTCCACATGCAAAAGATCCCACCTTCCAGTCTGAGGATGAACATCCCAGTGAGAGCCCTGATAGTGCATACATACAGTATGTGTGAAACCAGTGAAACCTGATTACATTTCTCTGTCAGGACAATGAGCCTGTCTTGTTGACCTTTGACCCCATGCGTCCCATGCAGCAATCGCAGTGCGCCAGGAGATGACATGGCAGGAGGCTGGCCAGTACTGCCTCACCTTCCACCGGGACCTGCTCAGCGTCACCGGTCCTGACAACCAGAGGATGCTAGAGGTCGCGGTGCAAGGCCTCTCTGGTCCCGGGGTGTGGATTGGCCTGCGCAGACACGCCCTGTGGGGGTACTGGTACTGGGCCGAGACCAGGGAGCTCCTCAGCTATGCCCGCTGGATGGCGGGTCAGCCGGACGGGAGCCTGGGCCAGCTATGCGGGATGGTCTCTCTGGATCGGAACCAGAATTACACCTGGAGCACCGAGTGTTGTGAGAGACGCCTCAGCTTCGTCTGCCACTAGTGGGCTCACTGGAGCCCCTCACTACATGCAAGAATGAAGCTGAGGGAGGGAGATAAAATCAGGAGTATCACTACAGAGCTGCTGCTGCAAATTCATTTTTCTTTAAAAAAAGAAAGCCAGTATCACGTAAACACTGTATAATCTGCTTGTTGTTGAACTATTTTTTGTTAAATCTGAAAAGGTTGCTAGGGCTTAAGTAATTGCAATTATCACAATGTTTCGTTCATTCTCACACATTTTATAATCATTAATCAATCATTAATCATTTTGCAACAAAGGTCCATTGTAGGACCTTTTTCTTACTTCTTATGCATTCTGGAGATAAAGCATTTTTTCCATACAGTACATAAGCATACAAGCATGATAGTATAAAGAAAGTTTCTAGTGTGTGAGGGGTGGAAGTAGCTGCAAAGCTGTACATAACTGGGTTTAAAACACTGAGGTTTTCAGTGCCAGGTAGTTCAGAGAGCATTTTCTGTCCAGAAAAGGTCAAGTGCTGAAGAAGGTGGAAAATTCATTAGTGCTGAATTGGAGAGAATGATGGATATTGGTGCCAATGTCACATAATTGTGCCAATGCGTTCCTGCAGCTACAGCTATAGGCATGCAAGTCTCCACGCAGGGAGAAACCATGGCTTGCAGACCTTACAGTGACTAACCAACATCTCCAGGGAAGAACTATTAACGTCGGCAACAGTACTTCACTGTACATGTCAAATCATGATTCAATTTTGGTACCAACATGGAGAACGTTGCTCGCCCCTGTCAATGTCTCTGTATATCCACTAGGGGTGTGGGAGTGTCATGGCCTGCCCATGACAACAGCACTCACATGCACATCTGTCAGGGTAATGTCAACACATTCTATTGACACAAATGCAGTTAATTCATTGTCATGGCCACACCTTCATTCTTGAGATGACAAGACTCAAGCTCATCATGCTTTGGAAAAATTGGAAATTGTAGCTTCCTGTGGACTATTAGGCTGCACAGCAGATATGTGAGATGCCTGAGGGAGACCAACAGGGTCGTGAAGCTGAAAACAGTCAGTGGGAGATCTGGAGGTCCATGACCTGGAGTTTTACATGGGGTTTTTAACATGTGCCTGCAGAAAGAACTACCCTAACCTTCTCTAACCTTCTGCTACTTTCACACACTGAGTGTCCACATTCTTTTTCTCTTTTTAAAAGTATGATCTACCCACAAAGTTTTTGCCCCCTTTTCTCCTCCACCTCAGCCCCACTCTTCTGAGTTTCAGAAGAGCATCTCGCTCTTTCGCGATGCTGCCCCTGCTGGGGCGGGACCCTCCCTGAAGACACTTCCATGAATACAGACCAGTAACTCGGCTTTCATCTGACCTACTCCCTCTGTGGGACGCAATCAAACTTCAACTTTTCAAACTAATTGATTTCTCATAGACAGTTCAATCCAATTTTATTCAATCACAAATCGTTGAGGTGAAGAGAGTATATTGGATTCCAGCAGCCAGGCCTGCAGTTCTGTTTGTGCCACATCAGTAGCTTGGAGAGTGAGGAGGAGATGGGCAGAAATGAAGGACCTCAGGTTTGACCTCAACCAAATTTCAGGTTCGAAATGTTCAGAGCTGGAAGATCCTTGCAACACTTCCCACGTACAGCATGTGCAATGACAAAACGGCCAGGTGTTTAACAGCAGGTCGCTCCCTGGCTACATGTGTCTGCCAGGGGACGTCCAGAGGATTCTTGGCCCTCTACCTTTAAAGGGGAACTGCAACGCTAGTTTTATATTTCTGGGTTAGAAAGAATCAGCATGGATGAGTGCATTTCACACCAGAATAAAAGTAAAATGTACACAGTAACTTGTAGAACCTTCATATTACATAAAAAAATAGACTAAATTTCCAGGTATGTGCAGCGCCATCTAATGCGATTCAGAAATTGGCAACAAAACATCCAGTGACAGGAAGCAGCCTTATCACATTGTAAATGAGTAGGCTCGTGAATACGTCTCTTTTAATCCAATAGAAGTATTGCTCTCAACTTTTAGATGGTTTTGTAGACAAATACTACTTGTTAAGTGTGCATGCAGATCACATTGGAACATTTCTGCGGTGAAATGTCTGCGGTATAACCTGTACTTACCGTCTCGTACATCACATTACAGTAGTCATTAACGTGACTAGCGAGCCATTAATTCAATTCAAAATTGATCATTTTTTCCTATACCACCAACAAATTTATTTTGTTACAGAGATTTAATAACCGGTCTGAGAAATCGGAGCTGCAGTTCCCCTTTAATGTCAGATTGTGTCTGCTGGACATCATCACTGCACTGTATCGCAACACCAGACAATTAACATGTTGTGTGCATAAAGGTGAAGAACTAATCATTTCATTTTTACACTGGGAACAAACCAGATACCTCCCATTCATCACTAACAGCGTTTTAATATTTTATTTTCATCTCTTTAATTAATGGATCAGGCTGCAGGGTGGCAATGCTGTTGTCAGATGTCTAATTAGTCTGGGATGAATGAGAGGTTTCAAGACTTCCAAATTCACTGTAACATGCTGTGTAATCCAGAATGAATGAAGGCAACAAAAAGAAATATAAAGAAAATTATGGGATAAAAAATATCTCATATATTAAATATAACTAATTTCATAATGTGATTTTTCCTTAGAATCCAGTCAGAGACAATTGCTTAATCGGAATAGTCCAAATACAGGTTTCTGACAGTTTTCACATTAACATGCATGTTTATGTAAATGGTAATTAATTCACTGTTCCTTTGTTGATGAATGTATTTCCACTCTTTTGAACAGATGCCAGGCAATAATTGCTGTCTGTGTTATTTTATTTGCAACTGTATCATTGTAAACAGAAGCAAATGTGTATAGCATCGTGAGATGATTGCAGAAAATAATTGGCAGAGATAATGAAAATAAATATCTGAGCAAATATCAGCATGTTTGTTATTATCTCACAATGTCTTCCCAGCAACAGTCAAGGGCAAAGCAGCGACACAAGGACCTGAAGCTTTCTGTCACTAACACCCCCTGGTTAGCAACAAAATCTATTTATCCAATTTGATTGCACACATTTTAGATGAGAACTCCAAAATGTCATTATTTCATGCATTTCACTTACTTTATTTCCTAAAATATTTTAGGGAACAATATGGCTTCATTACTTTATTACCGTATTCTGTTATTAAAAAGTAGCACATCACATCAAACATTTGGATTCTTCTCCTTGGTTCCACATTAAGGGTCACTGGAGAGGGCATCACAAACAAGGGGCAAACTTGCTTCTTTCTTCAATGACTTTGAGTCAACAAATCCCAATTAAAACTGCATTGTTTATTATGTGAAGGACTGACCATCTACTGTGTGTAGCCCATTACACCGCGCCTAGTAAAAATATCCACCCCCTTCCATTGATGTCCCACTTGCTTGACTCACAGGTGATGTATACACATTTTTTAATATGAACAGTTTTAATCAGATTTTGAATGCTCAAAATGAACACTTCTCTAGGTGCAAATACAAAATCCCAAAGTAAAAAATTTGACTGAATGAGTATTCACTCCCTGAGTCAACACTTGGTGGAGACATGTTAAGCAATTACAGCTGTGAGTGTTGTAGGATAAGTCTCTCTATGCACACTGGGGATGGGGCAATTTTTCTCTCATTCCTTCTTAACTTGCTCAAGCTGCATTAAGATGGTAATTGTGTACATATCACATTTAACACAGTAACCTGTGAGGAGGTTACAAACATTTAAGTTAAACTACGGACCAGAAGAGTTACTATTATACATTACAGATGGTCCTAGCAAAATTTAAGGATGGCATTTGAGATAAATATCTAAAATATATAATGGTCAACACAGTGGTCAATAGTAATCACATAGATAATAATTAAAGGGCATAAGGAACTAAAAATTTGTCTTTTCCATCATAAAACACAAGGGTAGATATTCAAATACTGTACCAAACTCAACAGTGTTCCATTGAAAAAGTTTGCTAAATAGAGTACAGGAAAAAAAATCAAAACAGAGGAAACGATGGCAAAAAAAAACTTTCAAAGCAAATGATCAAAAGGACAAAAATTAAAAAGAACAGCTTTTGTCTCTCTCAATCAGTTCACAAGTGCTGAATCTAAACACAACAGCCCAAGATGAAAGGTGTCCTTTGAATTAAAGTGAAAACACTGCAGCAATGAGCCTGGAGGGCTTCTTTATTAGAACACAGCTCTTGCTGACAATGTAGCCCATTTCCATCAAATTAAGATCCTTCTCTTTCATGGAACACATCAACTTCACTTGCTCAATGCCTCTGACAATCACAAAAGAACTTGCATTTAAAAATATTTTGGATTTTTCAAACTACCAAAATATGTCCATCTTGAATTTAAAATCAGATCTCATGATGGCTAAATGCACCTGGGTGGGGATGCACTCCACTGGCGGACGAAAGGGATCCCCTCTGTTAAGCAAAGAGGTATAAAGAGCTATGAAGAGTAAAGAGGTTACAAAATACTATCAAATCAAAAGCAATTATATACAATTATTATATCACACAAATCAAAGCACCTCCATTAGTGTAAACAGCAAAAGAAAAGTGTTAGAAACCCTGCCTATCTGCCAGCCAAGATGATGCAAAAAGAACAGCAGACTGCAAATGAGATGACCACAATGTTTCGTAAATTGACATTTTTATTCAAAGCTGTACTCCAAACCTGTAAAACCATGCAGAGGGGGAAGCTAAGATAAATGTCTTGCTGCTACTGTATGTAACAGTCCAGAGATAACAGTGTCAAGGCTAGTCTTGTATATGAGCGCTGTACTCCGTATTACCACACCTCAGGGATCCACTGAATTAGGCCTTTTACCAAGCCCTCATAGGCACACACACTACAAAATAATTCATCTGTGGACAGGTGATATTGCCTTCTTAAAATGCACAAGACTGCATTTTATATAATCTAATTAAATGCCAGAGATCCATTAGATTTGATCTGAACTGAGGGATGTTTTTAATGGTTCCATTATTGAAATAAGTAATTCCTTCTGAGGCAATGTGGATACAAGACTCTGAGGGATGACTCTAAAATGTGTTTTAGAATAAAAACTAATTGTAAATCATCTGATTAACTTAGCTGCATATTAATATATGTTTTCAGCCATCACAGGTGGAGGCTACCAGTGATAATTCATTTGAAACTTGCACAGTCATAACGTAGCAATTTTTGTGGCATCACGTAGGCCTTTAAAGTTCAAAATACTGTACATATTGGATTTTACTCTACAAAATTCGTAAGACTTCCTAATTATAACACACAGCCAGAATCAAATGCGACACGCCAGGAATCTCCAGCTCTGCTGCTCAAGATCCCCACTCCAGTTAGTTTGACTGGTTTTAGAGACTGGCTCCACCTCTCAGCTATCGATGAATCAAACAAGTACTCTGTAAGTAAGAGCTGTGGTCCTTGAAGACTGAAGAGTACTTAGAACCTAGACTTCAATAAACTCTGTGGTACTTAATCTAAGACATCACTTGCTTAATGATCACAATGCAATTGTTTCATATTTTTAAAAATTGGTGATTTAAAGGTGACCTATACAACCTGCTGAACTGGAATTCATGAACAGAAGCTTTTGGTTGGTATTGCTGTTTGTTCTTGTTTCTCAGTTTGGTAGTGTCGAGACCAGGGGCTCTGCCTGTTTTACTCTCCAGTCCTGCAGAAGCCATCATGAATGGATTGGGCAATGTAATAAGAAGATGCTGAGCTCTGAATCAACTCTGGAATGGCCTGAGCTGTAGGACAGGAAGGGCTAGTTATATTAACCATGCCTCAGCTGAACTAGACATGGGCCGGGGAGGAGATACGAAGCTGTGCAGACGGAGTCTCAGATAGATGCAAAGAGAAAGTGAGGGGCCGAAAAAGAGACCGGGTCAGCACCAGCTCTCACATCTTCTTGAGCCGTTTCTTGGGCCGCTGGTTAAAGACAGGGGAGGTTCCCATGAGACTGTCCGGGGAGTGGGAGCCATAGCTGGCTTCAGAGCCGGCCCCGCCGGGTGACGGGGGCATGCCGGCTTCGCTCATTGTGGACATGGGCTCTTCAAACACGTCGCCCCCCAGCACGGCGTGCCCTGACACCTGCCCCTCCTCCCCGTCCTGCGGTTCCATCTTCACCTGCGCCAGCTGCCACAGGGGGGAGCTGGTTCCCGCCACACCTGCGGACACAAACCACACCAGCCGCTCAAGGTCCACCCAGACCTTCAGACCACCTGCTGCAGGCCAATCGCCAAGTACCCTCGGCTCCATCACAGGACCACAGTGAGATTGGTGCTTTATTCACTTACTGTAACGGGTCCTCAGGTAACCAACAGTGCTGCCAGAGTTAATTTAAGTTACTGGGGATAAGCAGGAACACAGCCTTCCCACAGAATGGCATGCCACAGAAAAAAGTGTGTCACTTTACCGAGCGCCACAACTGTGCTGAATTGCCCGGATTACAAGAGTCTACAAACTTGCGTTTTCTGATTGGCTCTATCATATATGAGCCAGAGACAGAGATAAGAAAGAAATGACAAAGAAATGACAAACAGCTATTAAGATCAATCATTTCAATTCTATATCATCTCTACAGAATAGGAATATTTTTAAACCACACATAGATAAGCAGGCCAGTTAAAATTGGGATTCTGATGCCTTAACTATTCATTTTCCACATTTCAGGACATTGCTATAATCAGGTCTTACCAAATTGGTGCTGCAAACATGTTAAGATGGGCTGTCAAGAGATGTGAACAGACATGTCTACCAATGAGCTCTTCAGCGTACAGAAGACAAAAGGGCGAGTGTGTTACTCAGTGTTATGCACAATCGTTTCAGTGTACCTCCAGGGTGTGGGGAGTTCTCCCCTTCCAGCACTGTGGGCAGTCTCTCACTGGGGGCCCCCAGGACCCCAATGGGCAGGGCCTGGTCCCCGGAGGCCAGATCCGCCTCTGGCTCCTCGCTGACGGGGAAAGCGATGTCGCTGAGCGGCTCCTCTTTGATCTTCACTGGCTTAGTGTCCTCGGTGGCCTTCTCGGGGTTCACCAGTCGCTCGTACTCCTCCGAGAGCTCCCTGCTCACCTGCACAGCCAGGACAGAACGCACGCAGCCATCATGAATTGCTGACGACAAAGGGCACGATCGGGCACTGGCTAGGCTTCGAGCTGGAACGTCCAAACGAGTTTTTGCAAACTCTGTAGTGTTGTCAGGCATTCATGCTTTTATTTTGATATTTAATTGTATTTGAACAGTGCTTTTCATCACAAAACCACCCCAAGCACTTCGCATACACAGGAGGGGAACCACTTCATCTGTCAATGAAGTGCTGCATCCACAAGGGTGGAGTCATACAAGCATTCCACACCAGCCGCCCCCCCACACAGCAGGTCAGGTGGAGGAGTGAGGAACTGCTTCACCAATTGAATGGAGAACTGTGACTGATCCCACTTAATATGGTAGCCGAGCACAGAGGATATATACATAACATCCCACTTCTCCAACCTGAATTAGGTGGTGAATTAGGTTGTTCCTGTTAACTTTTTCAACCCAAAACATGTCCGACACTTGTACGCCTCCTCCCTCTTGTCCCTTATGAATTAGTAGCAGTGGAAATACTCCTCTACGCTCGGTTACTCACTGTCGCAGATAACACTGAGGGTCTAACTCAAACCTGAATGGACAACTTCACTTTATCCTGGGAACCCCTATGTAGGGAAAACCAGCTTTCAACAGGTGACACCAATTCCCTAAAAAACATGCGTGTTTAGATACTTTATTTTCTCCCTATTTCTGGCGAACGTACACATTATTTACTCTCTGAATGTTGCTGCTCTGTCAGCGGAACTTTAGGGAGACTGTTTAAGTAGGACATAGCCAGGTCACCCTAATTACCCCCCTTACCACTATGAACTATGCTGACCAAGCAGAGAAGACTCATGGGCTCATTCACCCGATGATGGCACCTCCTACAATACAGTGTCTCTGCTGCACAGTGTCTAGAAATACATCGTGGAGGAATTCACATGTTGACTTACACGTTCAATAAACACACCAAAAATGGAAGACAAACCAGTTGAGGTTGGTGTGATCAATGAATCGGACGGCTGCCACAAACTGCAAAAGCTTCTAAAACCCGCCGCTGCCGGTCAGGGCGCCATCGCCAGCCTCCCGCCTCTGCGGTCAGAAGGGGAGCAGAGCAGCTCTCACCTGCAGCATGTAGCTGTGGTAGTCCTTGATGCGCTGCTGCCAGAAGCGCTGCAGTGCCAGCACGCTGCCGATGCCCACCTCGTGGAAGACCTGCTCCACCACGTCCGGGAAGGGCGTCGTGCCCAGGCGGGCCTCCCGGTCCACGCCCACGCGCAGCAGCCGGCTCAGGCGGAGGTAGTGCTCGTGCGCCACGTCCGTCAGGGTCTCCAGCACGCTCTCCTGCGCTGTCTCGAAGCCCGCGTGCGCCAGCACCGTGGCCACGGACTGGTACAGCAGCTGGCGGCAGGAGGGCCAGCTCAGCTCCGTCACTGGCTCTCCTTGGCCCCTGAGCAGCAAGCACAGACTCACAGCAGGGCGGAGCAATACTACAGCAAGTTATTTTACTTCTATAACTCTGGTGGCACGACTTCATTACAATGATTTTCATTTGCGTATTTTATTGCTTATGAGCTTCAATTATTTGCGACTGCCAATGTAATTTGTTCACAATGGTGACAGCGCAAGGAAAATTAAAGCCGGCAAACATTTATTTTTTAACAGAATTATAATTTAAAAATATATAAATATTCCATAAAGATAATTTTTAAAAATCCACTGACAAAACGGGGCAGCAGCAGTTTCCTTCACTGCTTAATTGTTGAAGAAATGAAGAACCACATGGAAGACACACATGGAAACTATGTGGAAGAGCATTTAAAAAGAGAACAGGATCCACTATATTACACAAAGGGTTATAGGAGTGTGGAACAGGCTGTCCAGCCATGTTCCTGAAGGCAAAACTCTGGTTTCTCTCAAGAAACAGCTGGTTGAGACCAGTTGAGACTCGGCTCAATTAAGCACTAGTGCGCTGGATGGGTCGAGTGGCCTCCTCTCACTTGGAAGTGTTCTTCTGATCATGTCTATACAAGGCAGTGCTCTCATCAGTAGGTGTATGAGGGCTGAGCTGGAGGCAAGATGCACTCTGGGGCTCTTCAGGAGAGCCGAAACACATCAGACAGCAGCAGTGACTGCTGGCTGCAAAACAAGACTGCCAAACCAGAGCGCTACGGAAACTCACGAGCCAAAGTGAAGGAGCATGTCTGGGGAAATGCTGTGGAAGACAGGTTTTTTTTCAGTGCGGGCACACTTTATTTTAACCCAGAGACTTTCCTTGTCATTTCTTCTTCAGCCTGTACCAGGGAGTTACTGAACTCAAGTTATTCCATGTCTTAACACTTACAGCTATTGCAAAATTTCCTTCTATATACTTAACAATGTTTCCCTCTTCTTGTTTGTATACTCAAATCCTACAAAATACAAGGCACACAAATCTGTAGGCTAGCCGATTTGGTTAACTCATGGTGTGCTCACAGAGACGCGGCCAGGGGATGGTTAACACCATTTCAGTGTTTGGCTGGTTATCTTAACTTCTTGCATCTCTTCCCTGTCTTTATTGCCCCGCTCATTGCAAGCTTGTGAGACTGAGGCAGCAGTGTTCAACTGCACGGGTGTTGCAAGGCACTACAGCGGGTGGTCAAAACTGCCCAACACATCATCGGCAGTGCCTTACCATCCATCCGGGAAATATACAACACCAGGAGTCTGAAAAAAGCCACCAAAATTATATCTGACCCAACTCACCCAGTCATAACTTGTTTGTTCCCCTACCATCTGGCAGAAGGTTCCGGTCACTCCAGTCGCACACAACTAGACTCCAAAATAGCTTCTTCCCCAGAGTTGTCAAGTTGGCGACGCCCCCACACCCTCCAACCATATTATGATCTCTCCTAACGTCTACCTGTACCCACAATGACTGTACTCCTACACCACTATACACAAATGTAAGCCAAAATTGTACTGTCCCCTCAATAGCCCAGTAAAACTGTACCGGTCGTAATAATATTTAATATTTATTAATTAACCATACTATTTTTGCAATGTTCCAAGAATTACCTTGCAGTATTTTTGTCCTGTTATATTTTCTCTGTTTGCGGAATTTTGCACAGTTTCGATTACTTGATTACATGTTATTTATATTATGTTATTACATGTTACTGCTATTGCTATTGTGTTACTGTCTATTGTCTTACCTTCTGTCCTATTTATATACTGCACCTGAGTGACTAATGAGAAACACTTTTCATTATACTAGGCACCTGTGTAAGTTTAATGACAAATAAAGTTGAATTGAATTTAATTGAAACTGAGAAAGGAAGAAAGTGCCCTTAAATTGAAAAGGCAGACCTAAACCACACTCACTTGTAGAAGTCACTCTCGGGGTCACTGTGGCGCAGCTGGAAGGGCTGGTGGGGGGCCTTGCTGTCGGGGGGCAGCAGGTCATCGGGCAGGGCAGGGGTGGCGGGCCGGGGAGGAAGGGCGTCGCTGTCCTCGGGCCGCCCCGCCCCCTCGGCCTGGGGCTGGCCCTGGGCGGCGGCCAGGAGCCCCCGGAGGCGGCGGGCGTGCTGGCACAGCTGCACCGTGTGGATGGTCAGGCTGCAGGGCTCCGAGGGCACGTCCAGCATGGTGGTGGGGCGCGGGCGCTGGGCGGAGGGCTGGTGCAGGGGGGGGTCCTGCACCTCCACCGAGCGGAACTCCCGCTGCAGCAGGTCGAAGGAGCTGCGGCTGGGCGGCGCTGCGGGCGCTGGGATCTCCCCCCAGTACCGCATCATCGTGCCACCTCAGCCTCGAGACACGCTAGCAACACTGCCGGACACACACACAAAACAGTAGATTCATGTTAAACGGCACTAGAATCAGACATAAGGCTTTGCTCTCTAAGGTAGGGGTTCCCAAAACGAGGTGAAAGGACTGTGGGTGGCAGAAAGTGACAGTCTAGCACAGGAGATCCCAACCTGAGTCCTCTGGGTCCAGAATCCAGCAGACTTTCTATGTCTCTCCATAAGTTCGAAAGATACTCTTCACCTGGGTGTTAAACTGACTCAATTAAGGTTTAACTGGGCTGATCTTTTCTTTCTCCACGGCCTTAAGCCTTATCGACGACCTAAAGTGGCGTTGAATATCCCTATAGATTCCAGACTCCCAGGTAAAGAGGTGAGAACCTGTGGTTTAACATGTTCCTACAAAATCGTGTTGTGAACCACAATACGATGAGAGTTAAACCAGTTGTCTTCCTTCAGGAGCTTTCTTCTAGCGAATGGTAATTGTTTAAGTATGCTTATTGAGGATCTGACGGCTGTCAAATCCTGGTCCTGGGAGCTGGTGTGTCTATAGGTTTTAAATCCACCTCAGCTCTCAACACTCTGATTACTGTGTTAACAACCATTTCCAGCTCTTCAGGTGCTGCTGCTTAAAAAAACCCACAGACACACCAGGCCTCCAGGACCAGGATGCAAGAGACAGCCCTTCCTGGAGTATTGTGCCTTCGATTACTAAAATTACTATATAGTGATGAATTTTTCTTGTATTTTAAAAATCATAAGTTCCTGAAAATTGAGAGTGTGTACAGAAGTTAAACAGCTAGTAAAGAGAGAATTACTGTCCATGTTGCCGATACACGTTAATGCGTTTAGTCCCTAAAGGATCTGCTACAGTAACGACAATGTTACTGCACTCTATGCATGCATGTAATATCTATTACGCCTATAGCGTAATTTCCGTCCCTCGAGTTAATTATGTTTTTACTTTTTTGTTTTGTTTTGTGAATTCATATCCTACAATTAAAGTTGAGGCTATAGGATTTATTCTAGAGAAGTACTATAGAGTTAGACATTAGTCTACACAACGCATCATTGTCATTTGTCCTTGGATTGGGAGTTAGGTGACGCTTAACACTATATACTATATTTTTAGTTCGTTATATATTTTTGTTTCGGCGTCTTTATTTCGGACGAAACCATACTTTTTAAGTTTACCGCAGTCTTGAGGCGTGGTTTTCAACCCAGCGGACAGTGTAAAATTTGAAAAAAGAACATAAATGTTAACATAACCGTTGTAATTATAGTGTATACAAAATCGTATCCATACAATTATTGACTTGCAGTTATGATACCCTACTAAAATAAAATGTGTATTTTTGCTTACATTACAAAACTGAAACTTTTCAACCATCAGTGTTTAAACAATAAACCACACAAAACCACTCACCTTAATACGATTTCTTTAATCTTGAATGCCGAACAGACAAATTTCAAAGTGTCCAACTCTTATTTTGATTCGTATGGAAACAATTACTCATTATACAATAGTTCCTAAATTATTCGTCGTCTTCAACATTATTATGATTTCGTGATGAGATATAGTAAGCGATATATATATTGTGGCAATATGAATATTTCTAATATTATTAGTAATTTTATTACCCGTGTTTAATAAATTAAGAGAATTATAGACCAAATAAAAAAGTAATAAAAATCCATGCTAGTGTTTTCGGTGTTATTGTTCTCACAAATAAGGAACACGTAGAGGTTAATTCCACGCTGAAAACCAAAAATAATCAGTAATAATGTACAAAAATATAACCTTAAACGTTACTTATTTAAAAGTCTTCTGATGTGGAACCTTTCTTGATTAGTCTCTACTGTCCCCAAAGCGGAAGGAAATATTTTGCATTTGTACCAAGAAGCATGGCGGAAGAAGTAAATGTAACACGAACATTAGAGCAGCAGCAGCGTGAGCTTACTGAAATTGGAATGAGTGAGAAAGAAGAAAGAGAACAGCCCGATAGGGTTATTTTGGAGACGAAGGGAGGAGAAGGGACGAATGAAACCCACGCACTGGAAGATCCGTTTAAGAAACCTGACGTTTTCAAGGCGCCTTCCTTGCCTTTAAAGAAACCCGGAGCAGCTGCCCCGGTGTCCACTGTTGATGAAGAACCCGTTGTGGAAAACAGTGTGAAGTCTGTAATACCCGAAGCCACGCACACAGGTAAAGAAGGCTTGGAATCAGAAGGGGACTGCGGTACATCTGGTGATGGCATTTTAGAAAACGGCAGCGACACGACAAACGACTGCAGCCAGACAACCTCTCCGACAACCGCGAAACCCGTAAAGGATAACGCAGCCAGCGCAACAGTACGAGGTCTTGCAAGTGCGCAGGTCCTCAAAGCCAAACTCCCATCCAAAGTATCGGACGTGAAGTTTAAACCCTGCCCTCCTTTGCCATACACCGAGCCGCCCTGGGGCGGTCTGGCAGAGACATCTTACTACTTTGAAATTCTGAAAAATGGCACCATCCTTGACACGGTACCGCTCACCGAGAGGAGCTTCTTCGTTTTTGGTCGGTTACCAAACTGTGATGTGTCCCTGGAACATCCCTCCATCTCTCGCTACCACGCCGTGGTCCAGTACCGGCGGCGCGCTGGAGAGGAGGGCGTGATCGGGGAAGAGAAGGGCTTCTATGTTTTCGACCTGAGTAGTACACATGGCACCTTCGTCAACAAGAACAAGATTCCGCCCAAGACCTACATCAGGCTAAGAGTGGGCCATGTGCTCAAGTTTGGGGGCAGCACCAGGCTGTTCATCCTGCAGGTAAGCCTGCAGACACACGAGAGTGTCTGATTTCCTTTAAATCTCTTGCAGAGTTAGATTATTCAAAGGTGTTGCACTCTGTGGTCTTCCATGCACAGTAAATTTTTAAATGAACTTCGGCTTCAACAACCTAGCTGATTAGTTTGATCCAGGCTCCCTGAACCCAAACTATGACTATACCTGTAATTTGGATATAGATTAAGTGTTTAATCAGGATTTTAAACTAAATGCCCTTTAATTGCATTTTCAAGTGATGGAGAATCAAGTTCCTAAATCCTTGTTAAATGTTGACTTTGCAAATAGGGAAGTTGTTAGACATAACATCAATGTGGTTCAGGTGGGTAGCTGCGTCAGCATGCTAAGGCTGCAAAGGAACAAGTAATAGGTTTGTTAAATCAATGTGTCACACTTTTTTCATGGTAATTATGAAACACATAAGCACTCACGTACAGTCCAGTGGGAATGCGATACTGCTACTTTCCACCTACAGTTTCTGTAGACTATGTACGAAAACCCTCAGTGACCTCTTTCAAATGTTGCTTTATGTATCATTAAGATAGGTACCCTTCCTGAATTCATATCTTAATAAATAAAGCATGGCAATGAATAAAGATGGGCTTTTGTTGTTTTGTTTATTCAGGTTTTTTTCTTGGTACCAAGAGCACCTGTAGTGTCGTCCATCACAAACGATTTTCAAAAGGCTACAGCTGCTCAAATGATGAAATCATTTAGCTTTTGGAATGTTTTGAATTGATTAAAAGACAGGTTTTGGTTAAGACTCGGTCCTGTTTGTTAAGCCAGGCTGATGTCCATTTGCACGCAGGTTGGGAGCCCGTGCCCTGGTCTCCTGCAAGGCGGTTTTTGAAGGAGACCTAGTCCCCTGCCTTCCTCGGGGGAGAACTGACCGTTTGTCTCCCCTCCTAGGGCCCAGAGTGTGACGCGGAAGCTGAGTCGGAGCTGTCCGTCACGGAGCTGAGGGAGCGCAGCCAGAGGCAGCGGGAGGAGCTGGAGAAGCGGATGATGGGAGACGGCTCGGACGAGGAAAGGGAGGGAGAGGGAGAGGAAGAAGGGGAGAGCAGCACCAGCGGGAGCTGTGCCAGTGAAGAGGGCAGCTGCACCTGGGGAATAGGTGAGCCACTGGAACACGCAGCACAGCCCCAGTGGGACCTGCTGAGTCTGGTTCTTGGCCAGTGCTCTTACTATGGCACAGGAACAAGAGTCCTCCTGCCTTCTACCTTACTGATGGCCCACTAGTTAACAGCGTTTCATGATTTGCTAAGCACACACAAACACCGGGCTTGAAAATTCATTTCCACCGGTCCAGTAGTAAATATCCAGGAAAATCAAAATTGTCTGTGTATGTTTACACAAACTGAGAGGTTAGGCAGGGAATCATTAATACCACTGAAGCCTTACACAGTCGGTGATTTCAGCTCAGTTCTGCTGTTTGCTGACACACTATTAAACATTCATGGGATTCTTGTATTTTACTGTAAGCTGCTTCATTCAGGGAAGTTTCTAACTTAGCATTAGTTTTACTGCCCGAGAAAGGTGGCATCAGCCACAATCTTGGGGGCATAAATCCTGGAATCAGGAAAACAAAGCAGGTTCAGAACGAAGAATAGCAGCAGTCCTCATTACTAAATAAGGGTTAATACATTGATTTCAGATATGCATGACTTTCAAGAAACTCAGAAGTCTTCTTTCTGGGTCAGCAGGCCTTCTCTTAATCGACCTCCTTTCACGTTTTTTTTTTTCTGTGAAGGCTGTTTGAAGTCCATTTTCTGTCTCACCTCTGTCTCTTTTTTGTTCTCTCCGTTTGTTCTCCCCCCAGGGGAAGATGCGCTTCCAGAGGAGGATGAGAACGCCGAGAATCCCTTCGCCAGTGAGTTCCAGGAGGACCCAGAGGCCCTTTACTTGAAGGACCCCAAGAAGGCCCTGCAGGGGTTCTTCGACAGGGAAGGTAGGGGAGTAGGTGCTCTTCGCTCAGTGCATGGACATTAGCGGTCTAACACATCCACACTCCATGAATACCAGTACCTCGTCCCCTGCCGTTAAACTGAAATCACCTGGTTGCTTATTATTTCTTTGGAAAGTGTGGGCCAGAATTGACATAGTCTGTATGTGCAAGTCTTGTGCAAAAAAAAAAAAGGTTTACCAAGTGACGCCTTGTGTGGGACATAGTGAGTGTAGTTATACATTTATATTTATTAAACATTCCCACACCTGAAGAAGGCTCCACGGCTGAAACGTTGTGTTTTTTCTCCTTTTTTTCAGCATGGAATAAACCTATTACTTGTTCATTTATATTTATATCTATATCTATATTTACATCTATATTTATATTCAGATGTGTGATACGATTTTTCTGCGTACTGTTCTGTTATAGTTTGTTCTTTGTGTTTCCTGACTGTGAGTAACTCTTTTAGTGCACCCCTCACTGTACTGATTGTATTGTATGTATTGTATTATTATTATTGTATCATTCGTTACACTGTGGCTGTGTTGTCTGTGTTAAGCTGCTGTTGCACTGCAATTTCCCTCACGGGATCAATAAAGTATCTACATTCTAGCATGTTGTTAATGGTCTTGACATGTACAGCCTTGGTAATTATTAATTATGCGAGTCTAGTGGATGGGCTGGGAGCAAACCGAAGGCTGAGCTTTGCATTATGATTTCAGGCGAGGAGCTGGAGTACGAGTATGATGACAAGGGCCGCAGCACATGGGTCTGCAGAGTCAGGTAAGGCTGCCCACCTCCTTATTTCTCACACCCATCCTATCCCAGTACTGTCCTGCAGCTGCAAGAGACAAAGATCTCCCTGATCTGCTGTGCAGAGTGGCTGCTCTGTGTTGCCCAAGTGGGGCTGCTGGTGCAGAGCTTTAATTTTTTTTTCTTTGTCATGTTTGTGGAATTATTTCTTACTTTAATTATTAATTATTGTTTCTTTGACGTGGGCTAGGTGTTTCTCTCCTGAGATAAGTTGATTTTTTTTATCACATATGTCCATCTGGAAAAGAAGAATGTTTCTAGTTGAATTCTGTCAAATTAAACTGACTTCTCAGTGTGTTGAAATGCTAGTTGTCTTTTCTCGAATATTTTAGAAATGTTGACAACCCAGCCCAGGGCCTTGTGCTTTGTGAACTCAGTGTGGTAATACTGAACTGACAGCCGCCATGTGCTGTGCCCAGGTTACCAGTGGACGACGCGGTGGGCAGACAGCTGGTGGCAGAGGTAACCCACACGGGGAAGAAGAAGGAGGCAGCCATACAGTGTGCCCTGGAGGCCTGCCGTATCCTGGAGGCTCGTGGGCTTCTGCGCCAGGAGGCAGGTGGGCACGCTGAGTCATGTCCACGCTACAGTGGGGTGTGTTGGGGGGGGGTCTGGAACAAGCTGCCCAGCTGTGTAGGTGAAGCCTCTACACTAGGATTCCTTCAGGTAACAGCTGGACGAGATCTTCCAGTCAGGGCAGGAGGCACTTTTTACACAAAGGGTGGTGGGAGTGTGGAACAAGCTAGCCAGCTATGTTGCCGAGACTTCTTTCAAGAAGCAGCTGGATAAGAACCTTGGATCAATTAGCTACCAAACAGGCTAGATAGACAAACAGCCTCCTCTCGTTTGTTACCTTTTCAGGTCCTTATTGTTTTTGCTCTGTGTTTGATCTTAACTGCACTGTTCTTGCAATCGTGCATCTCTGGCTTTCCCAAGCAACTGTTTGCAACGCATGAGGACTTACTGCTGCACAACTGTGCCCTCTGGTGGCCTGTGAGTCTCCTGATTTTCCTTCAGTCTGAGTACAGTCGTACCCAAGCACAGTATATATTTTGTGGAACAACATCTAACAAATCATTTTTCCCCTTGTAAGGGTTAATGTAAAATAGGGGCTTAGGTGGTGGGCCTCGGAATTGCATTCTTCACACTCAAACAAGAGGTGGTCCATTTATTCCTACAATAAGTGGGGACAGCATGATAAAAGTGATCATTTCCCTTGTTTCTTCACACAAAATGTTGAATGTAGTACTTACACTTCTGCTTATGTACACTGCATAATCCTTGTATAGTGTGGTAATACACATAACACACAGTGCATTAGAGTGTTAAAATGAAAGTACAACACTGTGTTTACAGGGAGATGTAAAGTAGTTCTATGAGTTTGTTGTCTTCACTGAATTCTGCCTTATCACTTGAAGACCGGGGCCGCGTATTTGCAAATCAACAAAGAAAGAATCACTGTAAACCCTATGTACACTTGCACGTGCATGTCTGGCCTGCTCTGGGTTACCATATTAAACGCAGCAGTAATGCCACCTGAATCTGTGGGAACATCATCTTCTGATTGCTACAGCATTACAGGTGAAATTACAGGTCTTTTATGTAACATCTTGGAGCTGCGGTGGCTCGGACGGCAAGGGTGTCTTGCCCCTGCCTGGGAGGTCCCGGGTTCAATCCCAGGTAGGGGCAATCAATGTAGTTTGCTCTAATTCCTTCCAGATGGTTCCCAGGTCCACTCAGCCTGCTTTCCAAATGAGTACTGGGGGTTAATCCTTCTGGGGGTAATATGCCGGCCGGAGTGTGCTGCTGACCACATCACCTCCACTTCCAGTGTCGGATGGTTGAGGAAAATGGTGGCCCTTGCCCCCCCCCCTCCCCCACGGGCCTTTAAGGCCTGAAAAGGGGACCTAACCTACCCACCTTATGTAACATCTCGTTTCTTTCTGTCGGCCAGTGTCTCGCAAGAGGAGGAAGAAGAACTGGGAGGAGGAGGATTTCTATGACAGTGATGATGATGCCTTCCTGGATCGCACCGGAGCCGTGGAGAAGAAGAGGAAGGATCGCATGATGAAGGCTGGCAGGATCCAGGAGAAACCTGAGACCTATGACTCCCTGGTGAGGAGAGAGAAGACCTGGGGTCTTGGAAACAAGTCAATTATTACAACTTGGACCGGTGTTGCACTGGGCTGTAATTGTTACGAATTCTTTCCATCAGTAGCAGAATATAATTCAAGTAAATAATTGATCCAGCAATCCTGACCATTTAAATCTGAGAACAGGGGGTCACGTCTTTACACAAAGGGTGATGGGAGTATGGAACACGCTACCCAGTAATGTTGTAGAAGCTGGTTCCCTGGCATCTTTCAAGAAATAGCTGGACTAGATCCTTCGATGAATTTAGATACTAGCAGACAAACGAGTCAGATAAGCTGAATGGCCTCCTCCCAATTGAGACCTTTCGGATGTTATGACCTAACTGATCCATAGCAAATAACCCCCATCACTTTCATTTCTCACCTATTTATTGCTTGTTGTATACAGTGTGTATATATATATATTCCTTTGCAAATCTAGGTTTTTTAGCAAGTAAACAAATCTTTTTGTTTTCCCAGCTAGCCATCAGTGATTCGGCTGAAAACAGAGTTGGGTGTTTTACATGTCATGTACATTTACATGATAAATATCCGTACCTTCTTTGAGAAATGGCCTGCAGTTTTGCTTGCTGTTTCTAAAAAGGCAGTTCACCACGTCTAATCCCTGCATTAGAAATATGTAATAATCTTTGTTTTATATAGGTTACAGGTCTCTAATCTCAGCCGTCTAATAATCTTTATTTTATGTAGTTTACAGGTATCTAATCCCAGCCTTGCACCTAGTGGGCCTGGATGATTGTGAACTTTCATGTGGTTTCTTTAAATAACACTTTTTGAAACGAATACACTTTCAGGTGGTCAAGCTGGAAGATGTGGAGAGAGAGCTGGCTGAAACCGAGCAGAAGCTCAGCAGTTCCGGAAAGAGTGAGTCAACACCACCTGGGTTTCACGTCTCCTCATGCAGCACGGCGCTTGCTGGCTCTCCACCGCGGGCAACGGGCACTCTGCTGCACCGTGGAGAAGCCATCCCGATTAAAGCAACAAGATTTTCCTTGAACTAAAGCTCCCAAAGCATGGTTTGCATGCCCAAAGTCAGACCTGATTTTCTGTCATTTTCAACAATTACTTCTTAGTATTTATAGTTTCACCTGCGTGAACTGGAGCAGTTTTAGAATGAGGATTTAACCTTGACCTACAAAAAACCTTATTTCATTAGGGTTTGTCTCAGTTGTTTCTGTGTGTGTAATCTCATATGATTATGTACTCGTAATGAACAATTCTACTAATGGATTTGATTTGCATAGCTGATATAACATCTTGTTCCTTTTTTGTTCTTTCACTTGGCCTTTACAGTACAGTCACAGTAGGTGTTACCGCAGGGCGGCAGTTTTAAACGAAAAGTGCTTGATGTGTTTCTCACCTGGCGCCTGAGTGACCTCTGCCCGTTCCCTCCCAGGCTCTGACCCCTCGTCCTCGGAGGACCCCCTGGACGCCTTCATGTGTGAGGTGCGGAGCGGGGCTGCCCTGGACAGCATGGCACGCAAGAAGCTGCACGTCCGCATCGCCGAGCTGCGCAGGGAAAGGCAGCGTCTCCAGAAACTCGTGGAGATCACGCGCCCCGCACAGCTGCCAGCACTGCAGCCCACGTGAGAACGGGGTACATTTGGGGTTCTGTCCTGAAGAGCTGCTGGAACCCTGCTTCTCTTGTCTCAGGGTTCTGTCCTTCTCTTATTCACACCGGGTTTCTGGACTATTAAGTAAAAGCTGTATGAGATACTTCAGTTAAGGAATGTGTGTGTTTTATTGATCATCCTGTGTGTTGTAATGTTATTCTGATTGATCATCAGAAAATCTATAATGGTGGAATACTTTAAATGAAACTATGAAAAAAGATTAGTTGGGATGAATAAATTCTGCGGTTCTGATTCTCTTCATAATTTATCCCCACAAGAATCAAGTCAGTGCTAACTGCCGAGGTCTTATCGGTTTAAATTGTTATATTGTGTCAAGTGATATCTAATGACCAGTGGGTAGCGAGGAGCCGCTGCAAAATGACGCAGAACAACATCTGCAAATTAAGTTCTTGTTTGTGTGCATCTCCACCTGTTCTCCCCAGGGGTGGCAGCCAGCCCACAGAGACGGAGAAGCCCAGGAAGCTCTGCTTGCCCATGTTTGGTGCCATGAAAGGAGGCAGCAAGTTCAGGCTGAAGACTGGCACTATAGGGGTGAGTAAGGGGCACCAGAGCAGGGCAGGTGGTAGAGATGCACTGTCAAATCCCAGCCGCTGTCTGTCACCTTGTGCTGGTTTCTTTAATGCCTGCTGTGCTTTCGTTCCCTCTTCCTCAATAGTGCTTGCCCCCGAAACGCACAGACTTGCCTCCCGAGCTCCTGAACATGAAGGAGATGCTGCCAGGGCAGGAGGAAGAGGAGGAGGAGGAAGAAGAAGAAATGCCTGCATCACAGTTGAAGGACAAGGCATCGGACAAGCTGGGGCCAGAGGAAGCTGGCATGTCCTTCCAGGAAGAGGAGCCATCCGAGACGCACAGCTCTGGGGATTCTGGGGGTGAGGATTGAAACTGTAGGGCCAAGAGAGCAGCTGATGCACAAAACATGAGCAAACTGGCTGTAACAACAGTAAAAGAGAGGGAGGCTATGGTTCCCAGGGTACGTAACTGAATAAGACAGAGGTAATTCAGACTACAAATGAGCCAGAGACTCTTAAGACTTTACTCTGGGCTTTGTTACTGCTTTTTAATTTGTTAGAGATTCAATACCGATTCCTAGTGACTGTATTGATAATTTGCTACTGATCTTTATGCCACTGTTATTATGCCTTATGAACAAAAGCAAACTGCTTGGTAACATAAGGTAATAAAGTCAGTATTACGAAAATAAAAACTTAAAGAATAAAAAAAACTCTGAATTGGATTCATCTGGGAGTTCAGATCACCAGAGGTCTCACTGATTGTTCTTCTCGTCTTCATGTTGACTGACACAGCACTTGTACCCAGTTCAGACAGCAGGTGGCAGCAGACTGCTGAGTGACGAGCTGCCTGGGGGATTGAATTGAATTAACCTTTATTGCCCCTAAAGGGAATTTGGATGCAGGGAGAGCTCAGGACAGCGTCATCAGCATTTAAAGCAGTGCTGCTCACCTCATGTAAAGATAAACAAAATTACATATTAGCCTCTCTAGGTCTTTTTATTTTTTGTGGATTTAGTGATTCACTTTCCTAAGAAATGTCACGCAAGCTTTAAATGCTTAAAATTGACAGTTAAAATGTTGGCTTACCTTGTATTTAAGGGAAATTTACTTTGCCTCGTGTTCTCTGTGTTGTAAAAGAAAATGAAATCGGCCTCTGCTGCCGAGGAGGTGGCTGAGCTCTCTGGAGGTTGAGTAGCCCTGTGATCCCCAGCAGGCAGGCTGCTGACTCCATGTCTCTGTGTTCAGGGAGGCCCCTGGCTGCTGCCCGGCTGGAGTCCGATACAGGGGATGGAGAGATGAGACCCCCTGGCCCTGAAGCCCCCAGTACTGCCTCCACACCCCAAGGTACCCGTCTCCCACCCAGAGCCCCTGTTGGCATAGCCTGGGCCCTGTTCTCTCAGTCTGGCCCTCAGCCCCTCCTTCCTGATACCGACCGGCTTCAGACAGTAACGTGCCCCTGGCCTGGTCATTTGAGTTTTACACCCGCACCACGTAAGGGTTCGCTGTCTTTTACATTGTTTCTCATCCTTCAGCAAGCTGAATAGAATTAGATAGGAGGGACAGTGATAATCTTACTTGATCACTAAAGCAATTATAGTAATGACAGTAAAGAAAAAATATTGTACAAGTGGGGTAAAGTATATCTTTGTGGTTTACAGGTTCTCAGAGGGTTGTTCTAGTATAGGGAAACCCACTATTTTAGAAAACAAAATAATTTAAACTATCAATATATGACTGAAGCCAGTTAATAAAAGGTTTTCAAATGAAAACTACACAGAAGAGCATGTAGGACTAAGAACAGAAGGCACTTCTTTATTCAGAGGGTGGTGGATGTGTGGAATAAAATTCCCAGCCATGTGTTTGAAGCTAATGCCTTGATTTCTTTCAGATGAGATCATCGGATCAATTAGCTACTAATGACCAAATAGAATATATTAGCCGAATAGCCTCCTCTCATTTGTAACCATTCATATGCTCTTCTGAATCTCTAGATTTCCTGTTTCTTCTAGTCTGTATGAACACAGATCTGTGTTAGCAAGAATTGTACTTTAAATAACAGTTACATTTTCTCTGGACAATGTGGTCTGCAGTATGGGTAGTTAAGGGAGCTGTGTACAGTGAGGCTGTGAAGATCAGGTGATCTGTGGAGTGAGATGCTGGTGACTGGAGAGTTGTTGAAACTATGGACAAGGAGGCTGTGGAGAAGAAGTAGTTAGTGGAGTGAGATTATGTCAAGGAAACAGTGGCAGGAATGATGTGAAGATCAGGTGGTCATTGAAGTGAGATGAAGGATGATTTGGAGGGTTAAGGACACTGGATAAAGAGTCTGTGGAGATCAGGTGACCAGTGGAGTGAGATGATGGTGATTTGGAGGGTTAAGGACACTGGATAAGGAGTCAGTGGAAATCAGGTGAGTTGTGGGGTGGGGTGATGGTGATTGTGGGTAATTAAGGGAGCTCTGATCAAGGAGGCAGTGGAGATGAGGTGGTCTGTGGTGATGGGTGGGTCTGGATAAAAGGTTCCATTTGAGTGGTCATACTGTAAATTACCCTCTTGTGATGTGTGTATATAAGCTCCTTGGCCTGAGAACAGTGCTGTCCCCCCATGTGCAGGGTCCGTGCGGACTGGCGATGCGAAAGCAGCAGAAGCAAGTCCCAAGAAGAAGAAGAAGATGTGTGGTCCCAGCAGGGTGAGTACCTGCATCACCTCAAGAGTAGCTTCATTATCCTATCATATCCATAGTGAGACGCTGCCCTGATTCCTGGTGAATCATCACCCAGTGTTTTGATTAGACATTTTTTTGACTGGAGCCTTTTGGACAATACAAGGCTAAAGTGACTTGAGCACTATGAGAGTACAGGTTTGTTATCCTTAACTAAAAGAAACATTTCTGTAGTGGGGTATTTGTAATTGGTTGTGAAAATGATATTAGAGAGATAGGGGCTCTCTGGACACAACCATACAAACTCCTCTCAGAACCCCAGCTGCCCTGTTACAGTCTCTTGATACAGGGTTCCCACGGTCATGCAAATCCTGGAAAAGAGTTTTAAAAAGAGGCCGCAGCGTTGCCGTTGCCGACATCACACGTTATAGAGCCGCGTCAGACCCTCTCGGGGCAATTTTATAGTGAGCCGTAAACTAGTCTAGCGCCCATGTCAAAACGCCGGGTAAATGTGTTTTCAGCGTCCTCTGGTTAGCAGATGGAAAAATCCAAGCTATGGCTCCAAAAAGATGTAGACCCAGGACGTGCGAGATATAAATTAAGCAGGAAAAGAAGTTATGGGAAAAGTTTTGGAATTTTGTTGGTAAAAATGAGTGGGAACCCTGTTGATAATACTGTTCTCTCTCACCTGCTGCTGACCATTGTTCTCCCTGTGTCTCCCCAGCCGCCCGCTGGCCTCCTCTCGGCCCGGTATCCAGAAGATGACCCCGACTACTGTGTGTGGGTCCCGCCTGCAGGTACACCCGTCCTGGCAGGCTCTCGTCACAGCCCTGGGGGAGTCGGGGTTGCGGACTGCTAGGCCGTCAACATGGAAAAAATGCTAATTCATGTACCGTTAAGAAGCAGAATTAGAGACGTCGCTGCTAGCTCTGGTGCCCCAGAGTACACTCTCCAGAGGTCGTGCCTCAGAGGTTGTTTGGGAAAATCAATGTGTGCTTATTCATACTGGAAACACACAAAGCCCAGAGATCTCATGCCATCTAGATTCCTGATTGTTTTGTAGAGGAGCTGTTCAACTGAGAGCATCTGGACACAGATCTGAACAGTCCAAGTATACAGAGACCATTTACCAGTATTGAATCAGTATCAGTATTGATAGCTTAAGTCATTATGGGATTACAGGTGACAGGCTAGAATCTCTCACAGTTCACAGTGCTTCTATATAGAGAGCTCTGCATGTCATCAGTGCAGAGCAGCCTCACAATCTTCAGGACTCTTGTTTTTTCCTTTGAATTGAGTTTGCATGTTCTGCCCCATTCCCATGCAGGTTTTCTCCAGGTGCTCTAGTTTTCCCCCCCTCCCTCTAGACATGCTGCCTGGGTTAATTGACATCTCTAATTGACATAGAGGGCTATTGACACCCCATCCAATCACCCAAGCTCTGTATGCTTCTGAGATGGGACCCCTGATCATAAGCAGGTTTGCCGATGATGGGTGGAAGGTTTATTTTTTTAACCTTGATATTATTAAAGCACTAATAATGTCGGTATGATAATCCACAAGGACTGTTTATGCAGTGTAAATGACACATTGACTAGACACTGGTCTTCTGTAATTTCACATGTTCCCAGGCAGCATTTGAGATCTGAGCTAGCCCGTTTCAGAGTCAGTCACAGTGACAGAAACCTGTGCAAATATGCTCAAGCAAAGGTAAAGATTTACATACAGGTCGTGGAAAGAAAATGGAAACACTAATGTAAAGTCACTTAATAGGGTGTTGTACAGCCTGTATGTACCATACAGTAGTCTGAAATCTAATAGAAAGGAAGATGGAAAACACCATCATAAAAGCACAATGGGGCTCAGACATGGGGACTGAGAAGACCGTGATAGATGGCTAACATCTGTGTCAGGCTCAACATGTGGTGAACACATGTGCTCTGTGGATAGGGACATTGTCATCCTGGATGAAACCCTTCCTGGCAGGAAATAAACGCTGCAGAATGGGATGAACCCTGAGATGATCCCTCAGTACCATCATTAGCGATTAGCAGACCTTGTCTTCAAAGGGAACAAGTGCACCCAAACCTTGCCAGTAAAAGCAATGGATCCAGAGCTCTTGACTGCTAGAACTGGCACTCAAGGGCTGTAGGCACTGTAGGTTGGCGCCACACATGCACTCGTCCAATTGTTGAGGACATGGTGAAGGATGATTCATCTACCTCATCACATTTCTCCACCACCTGTGCTCTTTGCATTACTGGACTCACAAACATGCATTTCCAGGGGAGATGAGCAGAATGAGCTGCAGCCTGACTTCGGTGGAGGTCTGAGGACTGTTTATAATGAAATGACCCCGTGGTGGAAATTGGCAGTAAAATGACGTGCAGTTGCTTATTTGCTTTGCCTTGGTCTTTGAATTAATGCACAGCTATCACGATCCTATCCTGCAGTGTGCACTTCCACCCCCAGTTTTCCTCTGCTTGATGACTTTCCCTCGGAGCTGCGTGCTGACATTGCCTTTGACACAGCTGCTCATAAAACATCAGCAGGTTGAGATGTCCTGCTCAATTAAACATACCCCAGCTAGGCCTGTCCAGCATGTTTGTACATGACCTTAAGCATGCTAAGATGCGGTTTGCTTAAAGAGTTGCAAGTCTCACCTGTGTGGAAGCCCTTGCTTTCTTTAAATTTGGTGTTCCTCATTTATCCAGGTGGTCCCATTTTTTCTGTCCACTGTCTCTGATGCACACAAGCGTCTGGTTCACATTTTGGCCTGATCTGGTCAGGGTTTTTTGTTTTACTTCTTTTTTTGAGAAATTGAAAGAGCTAACAGTTGGCAGAGATGCAGAGGGAGATTTTCTTAAGATGGAATTTGAATCAGGGACTTTTGGGTCTTCATGTTTCCTGGAAGAAAAAATGTTTTCCAGTGATACTCATGTCTTAAGAGGGTAAAAGGCTGTAGGCCATGTTTATTTTTAATAACATGTTACTTTGGTTACTGATCTGATTCCGAGTTTTAACTCAGTATGGCCAATGCACAGACAAACAGGGAGAGCAAGTGTTGCTTGTGTGACAGGGCTCAGGGCAGATCTTCTGGTGCAGCGGTGCTCACCGATGTCTAGGGAGTGGCGCTGTGCCCTCAAGTGCCCATCGAGTCCCAGCAGGGCCAGAACAGAGCTACACTTGTCACACTAGCTCGGCTTAGGTAGACAACCCTGCCAAAGTGAGGAGGAGGCCACGCAGGAATTCTTTTGCATATGGTTCAGAATGAAATCCCCAAGGAAGAGCTGATTTGTGTGTCTCCTCCCACTGGTTTCGCCTCTCTGAGGACAGGTAGGTGCTCTCTACACTTGCACTGGCTAACCGCAGTTTCCTTTGTGTCCCAACAGGTCAGACAGGGGACGGCCGGACTCATCTTAATGAGAAGTATGGGTACTGAGGTCAGAAGTCGGACACCCACACAAGAGGGACTTGTTCTTTCAGGGACCTGGCGCCAAGCAACAAAAGCCCTGGCTCACAATTTTTCTTCTTCCTCCCTCCATCACTACATTTTCCCTGATCTTGCAAAACTGTCACCTCGTTAAACACTGCACAGGAGAAAAGGGACTGAGAGTCTTCCTCGCACAGGAATGTACTGTTAGACCTGTCACAGCACAGCAGGGTGTCTCGCTGGCCCTCATGCCTTCAGAGCCAGAGGTAACGAACCTGTCAGCATGTAAGTGTGGACTCGCAGATATCACAAGTCATCACCTAGCCCTGGGTGACCTTTGACCTCCATTTAATGTGCTTCAGCATGTCAGTTTTCTCATTTTGCAGAAAGAGTGAAACAAATCATTAGGCTGTTTCATTTGAACCTTTTTTGGTTTCTGAATTATCGTTTGGACTGGAAGATGTAAGTGTGCACTACCTTCGGAACTGTTCTCTGCATCTTTAGGTGTTTTTTATTGCAAATGTTCACAAGTGTACAATACAAGTTTTCCTAGATCTTAACTCTCTGACAGACTGGAGGGTACTATGTCCTCAAGCTATTGAGAACAGGAATAGTTTTTCACCCAACCTTGCTCCAACCACCCTGTAAATAACGTGAAGTCTCATGCTTAATATTAGAAGTCAGTCTTATCTCTGTATATTTTGATATTGCTGTTTATATAATAAATATTATACTGTATATAATGCTGCCATTTTCATCTCGTTAATATACTGTATGTAATACTACAGATAAGAAATGTCTGTTTGAAACTTCATTTCAGTTTCAAACTGTAAAAAGCTTGTATATAATTTAATTTTAGATACCATAGGTACAGTTCATGTACTGTATAATATGATTGAATTGAATATAATTATTGACATTAAATCATAAACACAATTGTATAGATACATGTTTTCAAATATAATTTGAAAGCAGAAACTACTTAACACATCCTCTTAACTTATTACACACCCTCCATCTTTGATGACGTATACACCTATTTATGTGTACTATATATACCAACCATGGTCTTGCACTCAGATGCCCAATTCCAATGGCAGATCTCCACCAGCCACGCTTTTGACTTGTTTCTTTACACGCCACTGATGCCTGTTTGCCGCTGCAGTTGTGCGCTGACTGTATTCAGTGCTACAATCTGCACCGGCAGCGTGTGCAGCGCAGCAGCAGGGCAGTAAAGCAGGAGGCTCCACATCCTGTTTCTCAGGTCTATGTTTCTGCACATTACATGGAGCATAAATCCCATTATTAAACTTTGTAATACAAAGTCAGTGTTTAATTTCCTTTATCCCATCCCAGTAGGGTGTTCCAAAGGCCCTCTTGCCTCCTGGACATTATGGGATGCTTGCAGGGAAGCAGTCATTGTGTTTGACCAGTTGGTGAGGTCAGGGGCGAGGAGACACATGAGGTATTAAGCATGATTATGTCCCTGATCCTGCTTGCTTGCATTGAAATGTTTATTCCACAGATGGACAACATGAAACATGCTGTTGAGGTGGAGAAGTAGAGCTCTAGTGCTCCCCTCAGTCCTTCATACAGCAACACCACAAAAAAGATCTGGTCTGGATGACTTTCTTCTGTCACCGGTGCAGGGCAAGAATAAACTGTGGCAGTAATATAATGCAATTCAAATGTAATCTGGGGCAGCACAATGGTGCAATGATTAGTATTGCAGCCTTGCTGTGCTGGGGCCCTGGGTTCAATTCCTGGGGTACTGTCTGCATGGAGTTGGCATGTTCTCCCTGTGTTCACACGAGGGATCGGCTGAGCCCCCTGCTCCATCCCACATTAATAGATGACCAAACCAGAAAGGATTAGAGACAACTGGAAGAAGACATTCACATCAGCCTCTGTCCCAGACCCCACAACACAGTCCCCAGTCCGAAGGCTCCAGCTCCTCGACTGCTTCGTCAGTCTTCAGCCTGAAAACTGGCTGTGCTATCATGGTATCAGCTGTGTATTTAGAGTGCAGGCTACTGGCTTAACCAACACAGTCACAGGGATTTAGACTGAAGCCTCACAGCTACCTACACACCCCACTGCTACTCTTTGGGCCATCTTGGACAGGACATCAACCACCCTGGTGCTGCACCTGACACAAGCTGGTGTTGTACATATTGTTCCAGCCAATAAAGAGCAGTCTGACTGTAAGATGTGTGTGTGGGTTGTGACTTTGATCTGTTCCCTACTGAGTACCAGTGCCTCTAATGTGAGCTACCTCACATGGCTTCAACAAAGTCAATCTGGCAGACTTCTTCATAATGAACAATAAAACACAATGGAAGCACTTCTTTAAGCAAAGGGTTGTGGGGAGTGTGAAACAAACTACCCAGACATGTTGTTAAAGCCAGTACACTTGATTTTTTCAAGAAAAGGCTAGATGAGATTCTCAGATCAATTATTGTAAGTACTGACTAACAGTTGGGCTAGATGGGCCTTATCTTGTTTGTAACCTTCCTTATTACTTACCTTTCAGAAGTATGGATAATCCATCGATGAAGAGAATTGTTTACACCCAAGTCCCTCTGCCATCCCAAACACCGCTGCACCCAGCCCATGTACAAATGAAACAGGGAAGAGCTCCACCCATGTGGTCATAAGTCATATATTTTTACTTTGGAATATATGCGACACTTTCACAGGGAAGGAAAAAAATAATGACTTCTTTCTGATAGTACAACATTGCCTCAAACCATTACCTTGTAACACTTTAAGCATTTGATCTTCATACATTTGCATTGTCATACATTTGCATTTATCTGCATAAATACAGTACATCTTATGTTCATTCATCTGCATACTGTACATCAACTTTTACAAGCTCCACATTCACTTACACAACTGGGCCAGCCCTCGGTGATTGGATTGTCTCCTCTGTGTGTGACGGCAAAAGATCGGAGGGTGAGAGCAGGCAAGCTGCATAAGTCCATAGTGCACTTTCTTTCACGTTGCGTCGTCACTGGTGACAAAGGCCTTGTTCATACATTAGCTTTTGCTGTTAACTCCACAAAGTCACAAGTAATGGTGACCGGCAACAAATGTGTGGTTTTATCCAAGCATGGTTTTGTGTATATCATTACTATAAATCTTATTACTGTAGAATTGTTAAGGTGCATTCGCTTTAAGGGAAATGTGAAAAATGCAGATTGTATGAATGTCACTTTTAAGTTGAAACACTGTTGTTCTGAGGGTAGTGCGGTGTAAAGAAGTGTCTACTTCAGAAATGTGGGAGAATTTATTTTTTTACTAGCAAGCTTCTTTTATCTTCAAGAGGTTAGTGTCCCTCACTCAAATTCAAATTCCAATCTAGATGAAACCCGTCTGTGACCAGCACTGAGTGTGTCCCTACCCATGAGCTGACACAATGCTTACCCCCTAGTCTAGAACAAGGCGTGATTGTTTTGTTAGCGCCTTCAGGTACACTGCAGGGAGCTCCTGAGCCACTTCTCAAGCCCCTGCAGCACACCCTCATCAATTCCCCTGTGCTTCGTGAGTGCCCCACAGCAAGGTGGCAGGTTTGAATGCAGCAGTTACTGCTTTACCCGATGTCCTGACGGCTTTCTTCAAAATCCCTTCTCCCTGCCGCTGGGCAGGCCACTCTTCTGCGGTCTTGCTCCAATCCTACGGGATGCCAGCAGGATTTCTTCGGAGGCAAAGGGCAGCAGACGGAAAATACAGTAACTAAGAGATCTGAAACGATCGTAGGCTGGCAGCTGAAGCCGGCTGATTCATGCAGCTGGCCTGCTTTGAAAGGGAGGAGTAATGCTTCCCTTGAAAGGCAGACAGATCGTAGGACCAAATCCTTCTCCGCCTGCGTGTTTCTAAACAGTCTTGATCCAGACCCTGAGGGAAGGGGTGGAATCTGGTTCCTGCTGGTTTCTGTGTAATTCTGTATATAACTCCACTCTGTTTACTGCTGAGCTTATATGAGATTCCTGAGAAAGAGAGAGCAATCTGGTTTGCAAGACACTTCATTGCTTTTGTTTTTTGTTTTTAATCAGATCCTAACTAATATTAAAAGTAACCTTCCCGATGGAAAGGTTCCTGGGAGGACGAAGTGAGCCCAAAGTTGTGTTCTCCTCCTGGGATGTCTTTGTCTCAGGGTGGAGGTGGGGGCTCCTCCACCTCAAGCACAGGGAGGCTCCTCTGGGGGGGTCCGGGGGCTACAGGGAGGGGCAGTGCTCAGCGAGCGGAAGGCGAAGGTCGAAGGGTCGTAGGTGTACCTGGGAAGGGAGCGGCTGCTGTTCGAACCCTGAAAGAAAGCAGAGGATTGACCATGAAGGAGCGCGCAGAGGTTAATTCCACGAAAGAAGAAACACAACCTTGTCTTTCAGGCGCGCAGGAGAAAAAGGAAGGCAGCAGGGATATAAAAGCACAGGAGGACAGAGGAGGGGGAACGAAGGGGAATTTCAGTCAGAGGCCTGAGTAGGTGAGACTGGGCAGTGAAAAAGACTATGAGCAAGAAGAAGGGGAACTGGGAAAGAGGTGGAAAAAGCTGGAATCTGTAAATGAGCAGAGAGGATTTAAAAAAGAAAGTCTCAGTCTGAGAGAAGGTGGAAGGTGTGATGCGTGTGTAAGGATAATCTAGGATGCCAATGTTTTCCTGCAGCAGAAGTCCTGAATCCCTCCATGGTAAAAGCCACAGTTTGTTGGACCCTGCTGGTCACACAGTGGCTGGAAATCACGCCTGGTGTACCGGTCAAGATCTCTTTGTCTTTACCTGAGGTGTGCAGCTCTTCAGCGCCAATTGCTCGCTGCACAATGGTACCCTGAATCTACCCTTCTGTAAACCCGGCCTCTCCAGGACTGTTAGCAGAGCATGCAGGAAAGCAAGCAGAACTCGGTGTAATGAGAAACATTTGTCCAATGTATCTATAGATCAATATATTTTATTACCCTCACTTTAGCTGGATGTAAAAGGAACGCTTTGTTTCGAGCAGGTCTGTCTTCTGTTCTATAATTGCATTAATGGTATTCCCCTATCCGTAAGCATGGTTCAGAAAGTTGTATTCCATATTTAGAAGGAAACGCTTTGTTGGCTGCTGGTGCAGACACAGCCCAAGTGTAGTAAATTAGGATGGCTTTTCTCTTCCATAATTTTTCAATTTGCCTCACACATCTCCACCCCCATGGTCTCGGAGACCCCCTCCACGGCCCCATGGAGACGGGTCAGCCGGCCTCTGAACTATTCACGATGAGATCAGACCATTCAGATGACTAGAGGGGATCGTTTCTATGTGCTGAAGTCATGCTATGACAGTATCGAGCCGAGCTCTGAACGGTGCCAGCACAGTAACAATCACACAGCACTACCAAGCCAACACTGTGAACGATCTTTCAAAACAGCAGGATCTTGGAGCCAGCTGGCTCCGATTTTATATTAATTTAATTAGTGTAACAAGCTTCAAGATACCACTCTTAGTCCACTTAAGAGACTTGAGATTTGAATTTGTGAGGGACGTTTCATTCATTCTGGCCTCAGGGGTTCCTACACGGAAAGACTTGTGTCTTTTACCAAGTGTTACTCGGCACATCCTTCACTCCCAATAAAGCTGTAAAAAATACTGGTAATTATGGTAATAATAGTTCACACTGGCACAGTGCTGCACCTACATCCTCCATCACGAACTGCAGCTAGAGCAGTCCATCACAGGACACTCCAGGGCCAGCAGGTATAAGAGGTTAATGTTATTATCTTAATGGGTGCAGTATTAATAGCCAGCTATAGCTCTGCTCTTCCCCAGATTAAGAGCTTATGCAGAGCGAGGTCACGATGTGCATCCTCCACACTTGGTTCATGAGTGATTACACTACAAGCAATCAGCATGTCTATGCCAGTTTTAAATGAGCTTGCTTTAGCCCAATTATTGAAAAGAGTTGCTCACTGACATTTACATTTGGTGGCACATGCAGGTCCCAGTGTCAATTTTCCTCTCTATTTTAGCCAACGGTAGTGCAGTGGTTAGCACTGCTGCTTGGCAGCACTGGATCCCTGGGTTCAATTCCTGTGGTGCTGTCTGTGTGGATGTCTCCTTGTGTTTGTGTGGGTTTCCTCTGGGTGTTCTGGTTTCCTTCCACAGGCTAAAGACAGAGGTTAATTGGCTTCTGGGAAAACTAGCCTTGGTGTGAGTGTGTGTATCTGTGTCTGGGTGTGCCCTGCGACTGACTGGCAACTCATCCAGGACATATCCTGCCTTGTACCCGTTACTTGTTGGGATGGGCACCGGCTTCCCTGCTATCCAGTACTGGATAAAGCTGTAATCTCCATGAATACATTTAGGTATGCTAACCACACAAGGACAGACTGGCGTACTACATTACGAATTTGTTCAGAATCGTCAACAGCCGAGAATGTCTGTGGTACTGTCATTTGGTATTGAATTTGCACATTCCAAATACCTATATTCTCCAGGCAGCCAGCTGCACAATTTAAAAACTGCTCTGTATCTCAAGAGACTGAATTTATCAGCAGAAATTCTCCAGAAATTGAAGAGAAAGGTTCATTTCTGGAAGCACAGTCTCCAGTCACATACTATATTTTTATACACTAAAGTAGCTAAACACTTTTCCTTTAACAAGCCTGAAAATAGTGCTGTGTTGGGGACAACTATACAAGCTCCTAAACATTAATGAGACCATTCGATCAAGAACATGCTCTGATCCAGTTAAATCAAGGATGAATCATTTATTTAAAAAAAAAACAGGCTTGCAACAAAGCTTTTTGAAACTGGAGAGGCCAGTTTATGGAAGAAGCAGGCTGAGCTGATCAGATCGTTTCTAAAATTAGCCCCCGAGTCATTTTCATCAGCAGGAAATGGCTTGTTGACTTGGCACGGACACCACGCTTTCTCTGGCCTGAACAGTCGCTGATGGCGCTGCGTCTCGCGGTCAGCCAGGAATGTGCCGATGGACGATAGGACAGAGCTCCTTATCTGATTGTGCCTCAGCCCAGGAGAGCACATGGGGCTCTCTCTCTCTCTCCGGGACAAATCGCCCCAAAAGGAGACGGATTTTAAAACTTAACCATCTGCAATTTGCAACAACCAAAAAGTTGAAAAAGTTCAAATGGAAGCAGTTCGAATGTAGCTATGAGTCTCACAGCCTCCCCCCATAATGTTATTCAACACGGTTTCCTGAACCTGTTTTTGTTGCAAGACTTGTGTTGGATTGCAAACTTTTTTTTTCCCCAGAAACAACATCTACATCTATCAAAAACCAAGCTGGCTTATCGTATGGATTGATCCAGTCTCACGCCCCCCAAGGCTGTCCTGAGATCTGCTTTAATCAACATCCTACCCTCTGTACTGTAACTAGGACATATTCCACTACAGAAGAGGAGATTTGATTCAAGGATATAGACAGCATTATCACAGGGAACTGTTTTACACTCAGTAGCGGAAAGCATACATGTAGTCACAACTAGAAACTAAATAAGAATTTGTTTTGAACAGTGAGCAGTAAACACTACTTTACACAAATAGTTGTGGGTGCCCAGAACAGAGTTCTCATCCAGCTGTTGTGGCCCAAACTCTGGGCGATTTAAGAAATGGGCTCACATAATTCCTGATGAGGTTTGAGTGGTGATCTGGGAGGAGGCTGTAGAGGTTAATATGCTGAAAAGTAGAAGGAAACAAAACACACAGAAGGGATCCAGAGGCCAAAGCAAGCCAAACAAATTTCAGGGTGGAATTAGCCTCTCATTCACACTACATCAATTTTAAAAACCATTTATCCAATCCAGGGTCACAGACGTCCGTACCCTATCCTGGGAAGCATGGAAGGTGCAAGAAAGGATACAGCCTGGAGAGGACTCCAGTCCATCACAGCACACCTCAGGTGCACAGACAAAAGTGCACCAGGGCCAATTTTCCCAAAAGCCAATTAACCTAACAGTATGTCTTTGGAATGTGGGAGAAAACTGGAGCACCTGGAGGAAATCCAGACAAACACAGGGAAAACAACCAAACTCCACAAAGACAGTACTCCAGGAGTTGAACCCAGGGCCCAACTGCTGACCACTGCTCCACCGTGCTGCCCCAAGCCTCTTCTTGTCTCTGTATCAGGCTGTATTGCGAAGGAGCTGCAGCAAGGTGTGCTCTTCTAAATCCAACATCCACCCTTCATTCTCATTCCCCTCATTCCCACCCGCAGTCTCAACTCCGACACGCCTGATCCTGGGGCAACCCTCTGAACGAGCCCACAACTGCACCCCTCACCCCTGCCCCGACAGGAAGTACCTACCATAGACAAGAACCTGGAGTCTGTTGATGAACTTTGCGAGATTAACACTTTGCACACTTTAAAACAAGGGATAAGGGGTAAAGATACACAGAACATCTTTCATTAAAATGTCTCAAGACCCGAGTCCAGATGATTTCACCAAACTGTTTCAATATGGCTACAGGACACACAGATGGCCTAGCCTACAAGTGTCATACTTTTTTTTGTTTAGACCTCATACAGTACCCCAGTGTATGATATGGTTATCATTAGCCATTGCAAATGCATTGCAAAGAGGCCAGCCTCAAAAAGGAACCATATGTTTTCTGCCCAATTTGCCCAGTGCGGTGGGCTGGGGGCTGGGATACAGCAAACTCCATGTGTTATCAGAAATCTCTCCTGGTTCTCCACAGGGCTGTGCTGGGCTGGGCCTCATTCAGTTCGGGGACAGACACTCAAGAGGAAGGACAAGACTATTCCTGGTGCCATGAGGGGGGCCAGACACTGTCAGGGGTTGATTAAGTGGTTCACACAACCATGCAAAAACGAAATCACAAAAACTGCTGGGGTCTTTGGTTTTGGGGTACGTCTATCTTTTCCAGGCATGTAATCTAAACAGAAGTTGAGGCGATGAAATGAAAGAACATTCGCCTACTTTCAGTTCAGTGCACAGAATTATGGGTCTGGGTGAAAGAAAGACTGAAGTGAATCTTCAGAAAAAGTACTACTCTGGTACTCTGACATTCTGGGCTTGTTTTGTCCCTGGCAGTGTGTCAAAGACACAAAAACTGCTCTTCGGTGATCTCAAAACGCACATCACTGACGGACTCCACCCAGTACAGCTGTTTCCCATGCACAGCATTGCCACTGGCCAATTTTTATTTTAGCTCTTCAGAGGCACGACTAAGAAGGTTAACACCAGTTAACATCACTGAATACTGTATGTGCTCACCGCGGGGGAAAACAATGAGAAACTGTCCCCGAAAAGATTTTAAATCCCCCCCCCACAATCGAACTGACTTTTTTTTTTATCAACCAAATTCTATTTAAACAAAAGAGTCTATTTTCCTCCAGTGTGGAGTTTAATTCCGGTGGCGTGCAGAACAGTAAATATCAGTCGGATGAGAAACAACGCGTGTGCGTCTGCTTGCGCGTGGCCCTGGTCTGCCATTGGGCACGAACAGAACTAGTGCTGACGCAAGCAGAGTCGCCCACATGAGTCTCACACGTGTGCTATTCACAGGGAAGGAAGTTCACACAGCTCCGAACGATCCACACGGACACCAACGTCATATCTCACCAGCTCCCCATTCTGTTAATCCATCTGGAAACACACAGGACACTGCCAAAACCCCTTCCCTCAGAGTTTCTCAAGCTGTTCGAGCAGTTCTCCACTTACTCAGCTCAGGACCTGTGCTGGCAAGAGCCTCGAGCTACACTCTTGGGTTTCATTCAAATACAGAGCCGTGAAAAAGTTTGTGAACCCCCTGGGCTGGTCTGTATTCTGCTATAATTTAGTCCTAAAACATAATTAGATCCTCATGAAAGTCTTAGTAAAAGAAGAGGAAAACCAGATCAAAAGACATAACACATAGACATAAGATATATCTGGATTATTTAAAAACATGATCCAACAGTAAATATCCTCATGTGTTTCAATATGTGAACCCTTGGATTCAGTACCTGTTGACAGCTCCCTCAACACCAATGATCAGAACTTGTATTAGTAATTAGTCATTTTGGCCCTTTATTCATTACAGAACTGCTTCCAGTCAGATGACAGCTGAGTGTTCCCCTTGCATGAACAGTTACAGCAGGTCCTGCAATAACTTTTTTAGGTCTGGACTTTGACTTGTCCAATCCAAAGGCAAGAGTTCTTCTTTAGCAGTGCTGCTGGTATGTTTAGGATCACTGACTCCGAATGGCTGCATTGCACTTTCTACTTTCGGCTCAGTTTCAGCTGATGAATGGAAGGCCTGACAGTCTCCTCCAGAATGTGCCGACAGAACTCCAAATTCATAGTTCTGTCAAAGATGGCAAATTGCCCAGATCCTGAGGCAGCAAAGCAGCCCTAAACCATGATACTCCACCACCCTGCTTGACAGTCAGGATGAGCTTCTTCTGTTGGAAGTTTGGTTTTCGTCACACAAACCGTTTCTCACTTTAATCAAAAAGGTCAAGTTTTGACTCATCTGTCCAGAGAACACTCTTCCAGTAGCCCTGTGGATCGTCCTGGTGCTCTTTGGTGAACTTGAGACGTGTGACAATGTTCTTAGAGAGCAGTGCTTTCTTCCTGGCTGTCCTCCCATGAAAACCATTCCCGTTCGGTCTGTTCCTGAGGGTTGAGGCATGAACACTGACGTTAGCGGAGATCCTTAGATGCAACTTTGGGGTTCTTTGTGACTTCCTAGATGACTTTCTGGATTTCTCTTAGGGAGACCTTGGCAGAACAACTGCTCCTGGGCAGATTCATTGTGGTCCTGAATATTTTCCACGTTTATCTAACAGTGAATGTATGGAGCCCCAAATGTTTAGAAGTGATTTTGTAACCCTCTCCAGGCTGAGGGGGTAGAGTAGTTGATGCATTTGGCAACTTTGATTTTACTCCGTCCAGCAAGAGGGACAGGGCACGTACCACGCAGCTAAGTCTTTAAAGGAAGTGGGCAGTGTTATCGCTCTCTCGTTTCTTCCAAACAGTTGGTTCCCTTGGATCACTTGGATTCCATGCACTGGAAATGTCCAGAGCCGTACAAATTTACACCAAAAGAGCAACAACTCAACACTTACCCAGATTTTAACTGTTCTTGTTTTCCCGCCACAGTTCTTCTTAAGAAACATTTTCTAAAAAAAAAAATAAAAAAATAAAGACAAACTGAGAGGCAGGGATTAGGCACCAACATGCAGAATAAGCACACTGTACCCCATTCTGGATTTCTAGGGAGAACTTTCTGCCGGGACTAATCTCAGTTTACACCCAGTTACAGTCGCCCATGTTATCGCTAACATCACTAATGTCATTTCACAGGCAGGGCTGCATGACCTCCGATATCACGTCAGATCTGAACCGGGCCATTACATTTCCCCACTCCCCGCATCTCCATTCAGACTTTTAATAAGGCTCATTTCCTGCCCTGCACTCCTTCCTGAGCTGTTCCCACAAACACAGCCCAGCTGCTGAACGATGCCCTGGCATGGAGGGGTTTTTCATTTCCACCCCAGACAGGTCTGCAGTTTGCGTGATTACCGCTTCATCCCACAGAGCTTTCACCCACTGGAAAAGGCTCAGCAAGCAGCAGAAAAAGAAAGATGCAGCTGCTTTATTTTCCGTGAGGGCTGACCAGGCTCTCCTGGTATTTCTACATATTTACCCTGCTTACACCATGCACTTACATTCTTGTGCCTTCCCTGCACTTTATTAGATTGACTGTCTTCCACACTATTCCTGTAAACTGTTATAAGTGTAATCTCCTCCCCCTACACCAGTAAGAAGATTCGGTGGCTGTTGAACTCAAGGGGTAGTGTACATTATCTGCACCGCTGAATATCCTGTTATGTATTTTTTTATTGTCTTTACTCAAATTACAACTCTCCATGTTTCCTAAACCATTAACATGTATTCAGTTGAACAAACAAGTACAGTACAGTTTGTTAAGTAAAGGTCTACAAGGGGCATTGATTAAGCTGACAGTCGAAATTAATTGGGGACGCAAAACTAGTGTCGCACAAAGCACCGAATCCCACCACGCAGCTAAGTCACACCCTCTCGTGAAGAACACCAGCATACAGTACTAAAATGCTCACAGATATTTTACTGCTGGGACACAACACCAGGCAGAAAAAGGAGCAGCAGAATATCCACTCTTGGCCGCCAGACCTTGTGCATCATGCAGAATCTAACACAGCAGACTGTGCCAACAAATGAACATTGTTCATTTTAATATGACAGTACTCGGGAGACTTACTGCTCTGGAATCGGTTCAGTGGATAGAGAGATGGAGTTGTACAGGAGGAAGTGGTATTATATGTTATATACTAGCATGTTCTAGAGGGTACAAGTGGAAACTGAGATAAGGAGGAACTTCATCACACAAGGGATTGTGGGATCATGGGACAAGCTACGTAGCCATACTGTAATTTCAAGAAATGGCTGGATGTGATCCTCGGATCAATTAAGTTGCCACTGCTGTCACGATTATATTGTATAAAATTTATGGACAGATCTGGCCTTCCGCAGTACCCCAAATCATAATGATCCCTCTCTATATTTGCAGTCCCCTACCACATACTCTCATCTGTGTAATCCAAACAAAAATGGGGCCTCCCATTACAGGACCTCCATGTGTCCTGTGGCTCAGTATAGCACCAAGGAAGAGGTATAACCAGCTTCTGTGACCTCCATCCTATAAAGCCAGCATCAATCTGTGTGCATCTGCGCTTGATCATGGCACTCCGTAATTTGTTTCTCAGCTGAACAACGGTACATGGACCCCCCCCCGACTTCATCCCTACAACAGGATCCTGACGTGCTGGTGTCAACCTCGCATCAGGGATGGTCAGACATGGACAGGTTTAACGGAGCTAAATCTCTGCAGTATATAATGGAATCCGAACTAAGCAGATGAAATCTTAAGTGTCAGCTCGGGGGACTACTTCACACACGGTAGGGAAGCAAGGTCAATAAAACTAAAAGTGATTTATTTTAGGATGGGGCCACAATGTCTTTACCCAAAGAGTGGTAGGTGTCTGGAACAGGTTTCACAGGCAGGTGGTTGAGGCACATACTCAGAGCGGTTTTAGGAAATGACTGGATGAAATTTTAGATGCGTCGAATGACCTGCTGTCATTTACACCCTTTCTGTTATTCTTAGAAATGTGTGCAGAACCATCCTTGTAAAACCTGAATGGGTAAAACCAGTATGCCATTGGAAACACATTTGTTTTGCGTTTTTTTTAAGAAATTAAGGACGTGTGAAGAAAATTGGGCCTGTGTTTGCTTGTGCTGATCCTAATAGTTCTTCTTCTGCAAACAAAACCAACCAAGCTCAAAGTAAGAGTGTCTCAGGCTCCACGCAGCCTCACAAGATTGATTAGTTATCCCGTCAGGCTGTTTCTTGACGCATTCCAGTGAGTCAGCTTCCATAGCATAGCTTGGTAAGTTGTTCCACATACTCAGTATCTTTTCAATCCTAAATCAGCTTGTAAAGTGTGTGTCCTGTTTTCCACTTCAAGTATAAAGCAGCCACAATTTAAATGAGCTTTTCTGCGTTTTGAGCTCCAAAAGCCTCTCTGCTTTTTAGCACATCCACACGCACTGTGCGACACACAACTTTCAGTCTTGAATTTATTCTGGCTGCTCTTTTTTGACCGATTTCCAGGATAGCACAGCATAGTTTGCAATGTGCATGTTCCCCAGCCACCAGGCAACGGGTGTTAAAGCAACGCTGGCTTCAGGGATTTCAAGATTTCACCGTTTTCTTTTACAAAAAATAAATAAAACACAAAATCAGAGAAACACCCATCCAGACACCTTCTTTCTGAGAGGTTAGAAGGCTGTCCTCCAGCTAAACTAGTGCAGATCTGGTAACGCAAAACTGAGGAGGTGCGGGGAGGTGGTGTGGGGGAGGGGGTCGGGTGTCACTGGCTCGGGGCCTGGCCAGAGCGTCTTCAGAGTCTGCTCTGCGCCTCGCAGAATACAAGTGGGGGAGGTGGATTGGGCTGCAGCAATAACATAGAGCACTCAGATACGCCACACTTCACACAAAGGTGCTTCGTCACGCGTTACAACACGATGAACCACAGATTTTTTAGCCCACCTCGTGACATGTGCCATGCAGACGACCTCCAACAAGTATTTTCCCCTATTATACAATGCCAGCAGATGCAGACATCGTGTCATTCCCAGTACTGGCTCACAGCGAGCCTGACTGGCAAGTTGCTTCAAAGACACCCCTTCCTCCAAGACTGCGCACAGAGAAGGGGTAACGAAGGGTTAACGTGAGACTGCGTGCGAAGCCGCCACACGGGCCCCCTATTGTCCCATTCCATCCATCCCATTCCACTTGACTGGGCGGCCCCCTGGTCCCCGCTTTGTGGGCCTGCCGCCACTCATCGCCCCCCGACACCCCGTCATCTGTTCAGCCTCTCCGCACTCTCCCAGAGACATATGGACCCCCCACAACCCCTCGTCTGTCAGCCTGGACCCTGGAGGCTGTTGGATCTGAAGGCCGCGGGACCGGCCGGCTTCTGAGTTATTGTTAGGTTTGGCCCTGCTTTCAGTCTCTTCAGCTTTCGCAGGGGTAGAGAGGACATCTGCCGTTCTTCCCCAGCCCCCCGGGGGACCACACGCTAGCAGGGGCGGCGTGCCCCGCTCGGAGGGGACAGCCCCGTTTCCAGCCCCACCTTGGCGAAGGGCAGCGCTCTGCATCTGCAGCACAAGCCGCTGTTCCCAACTGCCGTCTTCTTCAACAGCGACAGCTGGGGCAGAGGGGGCCATCTTGGGAGTCCTAACTGGGGTTACCCACCTCGAACAACCCCCAGCCCCCTCACCTGGGACACAAATATCTCTGCACTCATTGGTGTTGTCCTTTCTACTTCAGGAAAACATGGGAAAAAAACGGCCTTTAGGTCTACCATTCCTAGGAAAGGCATGAGGAAAGAGGAGAGAGATTGCTAAGGAAAACAAAAAAGCTGCACAAGGGCGATGGAGGTCACAAACAATAGCAGGGAGGGAAGGAGGAAGAAAGCAAAGAATCGAACCCCAGACTGTACCTGCTGCATCTTCTCTAGGTCCAAGCTGGGCCTTCGCTGCTCCCCTCTGGAGCCGTGCCGGTGTCGTCTATACGGCGCTGGCTGGTCCAGATGAGCCAGGATGATGGGCCGGGCCTGACCCCGGACCAGGGGCTTGAGTCTGTGTGGCGGGGAGGCACTGAAGAGCACGGGGCTGGAGGAGGTGGCCAGGCAGGGGTCGCGCTCCGCCAGCTCGCAGAGATCCTTCACTTCCTCGTCGCTGGAGGAGGTGCTCGGCTCCCCGTACCACCCGGGCCCGCCAGCCTGCCGCAGGCTCCACTTCCTGCCCTCCCCGGGCGGCTGCAGGAAGTCCCGGCTGATGCGCTCCAGCTCCTCCTCCGAACTGTGGCGGTCCAGCCCGGGGTCCAGCAGCAGCCGCAGCCTGCGGAGCCGCGCCGGGGACAGCGCCTCCTGGTTGTGCTGCTGGCTTGTAGCTAGAGGGGTCAGCCCGCAATTCCTTCTCCTCTCTGCAGGGGTCACCAAAGAGAGGAGCTTTTAGTACGGAAGGCCACTCCCCAACCCACGACCCATGGGTAGCTTGTTCCATACCCCTAAAACTCTATGTGTAAAAGTGTGCTCCTTATTAGTGCTCAAGACCAGACACAGCCAATATATTCAGCCCTGTTCATCAAGAGAAGTAATAACAAGTGAGTACGTTCTGTAATAGAGTAGTAACAGCAATAACAAGTGATAACAAGCCCTTCCACCTGCCATGCAGACAGCTCCCTCTCACTTGCCTCTTTGTTTGCATTTCCCTTAGCTGCTGACTGTGAGCATTTTTAAGTAGCAGAGAAGGCAAGGAAAAGAAGAGACTGGTTGAGCTGAATGGAAAGCAATTAGTAAGGGTAAAGGTAACTAGTAAGGGTGTGATTAGCAGGTCTCAAACCTAGATGAATAGGGGATGTCTTCAATCGTATACTATTCTGAACACCATTCTCAAATTAATCTGAGCCCCAGTCTGCTGCTGAATGTTATTTACAACACACCTGAAGTGTAGGACCATACGTTACCTACAACGGCAAGAAAGCCAGTAGGGGACGCCTTTGTGAGGATTTCTTTTTATATTTCTTTGACATGCCGACAGTATCAGGCGTGAGAACTGCTACGCTCACCCCTGTCGATCTGCACGAGCTCCTGGTTCTCCCCCTCCGAGTCCTCGCTCTCCCCTCCCTCATTGCTGCCATGGTAGGAGATCTGCAGGGAAACACAAACACTGGCTGAGCCTCCTCCCCTGCTCAGAGCAGTGCAATGAAGATCAAACGTGAGACGGGCTACCATATGAACATCGCCAGGCCGTAAAGCCTGTCCTGCATGCTCTGGGGCTGCAGTATCATCCCAGGTCCTACCACTTTTTAAAACAGGCCGCTGGGAGCAGAAAATCAGCACATTTACAATTCAAAACAGCAATGAACACAAAAAGAAAACACTTGGCCTCCATTAGGTCACTACTCTGGCACCAAGCGGCTCGGAGTATTTGTTAACTCAAGTTAGCAGAAGGACAGTGGGCTTAAATGCGACTCCAGTCGAAAAAGAGAGAGAGAGAGCCCTGCTAATCATAGCCTTCCTGGTCCTGACTCAGAGGAAACGGAGAAACAAGAACCAGAAGGCACAGGTGGAAGTGCATTTTAAACCGAGAACAGGAGGTACTTCTTTACAAAATAGTCATGTTGTTGAAGCCAACATGCTGTTTTCTTTCAAGAAACCACTGGATCCTCCAGTCAGGACAGGAGACACTTCTCTGGACAAAGGGAGGTGGGAGCATGGATCAAGCTGCCCAGCCATGTTGTTGAAGCCGATATCCTGGTTTATTTCTAGAAACAGCTGAATGAGATCCCCAAATCAATTAACTTCTAACTCATCAGGATCTGAGTCCTGCCTTAATGAGTCAAATGAGATGGCAGAATGATATGGCAAGGAGAGGAGCTTTCCTGGAAAGAGCTTCCAGCTGGTGAGATGACACACACAAAGAACCTTCAAGCCTTCGGCCTGGAAGCTTTTGTTTCCATAGTTACCATCATCCCCAAGCAGGTTGCGCACGAACAGAATACAAACCAAAGTCTTTGCTTCCGTCTTCTCACAAGACCTGGCCTCTCCACTCCAGGTACAGAGATTGACAGATCAAAACAGACTCGGCCTATTTTATGGACACACAAACTGTCCAGGAAGGCAAACATTTTGGATGCTGCTTTTTAAAGCTCCCTTAAAGACGGTACTTTGAAACAGCCAGCAAATCTGAAAAAAGAGATGAAACAGGTACGGAAAACATTTTTTTAAACAACTTAAAGAAAAACTAGGTTAGAAATCCCAATGACATTACATATCCAGTTTGTGCCGATACTCTCCATCAACGCTGACAGGCGACAGTGCGAGGACTCACATGCCTGTAAACCCGTTCTGTACCCTAATAAACCTACCTAACCTTCAGTCGTAGCTCTGTGGCTTGAGCTTCATTTGAGCTTCACTTGACTACGGAAGCTGTTGCTTCAGAACAACCCAAGTTTTAGTCGATTGCTGTGATAACGTTAAGCGTGTGTACTGTAATCACCTCAGAAAAGCACAGCACAGGCCGCTTTCGGAGAACAGCAGCTCTGTAAACGTTACTCAGTGCAAACAGAAGGAAGTTGCCACAAGGTTATTTCTTAACAGAAGTGCAGATCGCAGGCTCTGCTGAGCCCGCAGAGCTGACACATGAAACCGTGGTTTCAGCCACACAAGCCACACTTCAAATTCTACGATCACTCCTGGAGTTAGGCGAGCTGACAGATGGTTTCAGCCCTCCTTATCGTGTTGATTCCTCACATCTCTGCAGCACTGAAAAAGAGACTTCATAAGGGCGCTGGCTTTTTGTTTGGAGCAAGAACGGCTGTGCCATTATTTTAGTTTTTTTTATCGCTATTGGACTAATACTCGACTTTTTCGTCATTTCAAATAAAGATGGCTACATTTTTCCACGTGTGGCAATGAGGAAATCTTGGAGCAAATGCCATGGCTGCTGTCTACAATATGTGAGCACGCAGAGAATCAGATGTGTCTCCAGCACATTCCGAAGAACTTATTCCACTATTGCCAATTATGAAAGAGGCAGGAAATGGCTGAGCAGAGCATGAAGAGAATTTACCAGAGGAAGTCTGAAACACCCTTACGGCTAGTTACTGTTTCAGCCTTGCCAGACAGTACAGCGAGGAGAGAGGTGACAGCGAGAGGGAACTGTGGAAAAAGCAGTACTGCAGGGAGGAGAGAAAATTCCCTCACATCTTCCTAGCCTGCATCACACATTCTGTGTGCTCAGAAAGTGCTGATTATCCTACCAGTAAGTCTTTGGGCACTGCTACTGCTCACATTCCTCTGTGGCACTGTAGTCATCATGCCAGCTCCCTTCCTGGTCCCACTCGCCTATTCCTGACCCTTGACCTCTAACCCCTTCCCCCTTGTCATTAACACGGCCCCACACCACCTAGAATGGACAGCTTTGTAATGATAACCGCCCCCCACATTCTAACCCAAGTAGTTACATATAGAGCAGCAAGGAATAATACATACGTACACACGTAGATCGTCACAAATCACCCCCTTTGTTCCAAGTTTGGCATGTTGGAGTGAAAGCTCTGCAGCTGTTAGAAAAGAAGAAGACTTTTCTCCAGCACTATCAGAGAGAAAAACAGCTTATCGTCTACCATCAGGACACTGTATTTGGACTCAGTCCCTGTCCACTCTCTTTGAAACCAATATATTCTGCCCACTGTTTTTCTTCCCTAGATTAGGTGTTTACATTTTTGGTAAATAACCACATGCCTGTTCTCTGAGCCAAGCATTCTGAAGCAACACGGAGAGATGCCCCAGCTGAACCAGCAGTCATTGACCAGGCACCTCTGAGTCTGAACACAGCAGCCATTCAGTGCCAAGGCAGCCCGCTCAAGAGGGCTGAGGCACTAAACAAACTTAAGGAGTGCCAGGAAGTACCAGAGATTAATGAGTGGAATTTCAGTTCTACTACTGCCAGAATCCTCTCTGACAGGTATTAATGTTTATTTTCTAAGGCAGCTCCTAGTTTTGCTATAGAAAAATACATTGATCATTTTCTAACCCCTTTATCCAACATATCACAGGGCAGCAGCGCTAGAGCCAATCCCAGCAAGCAAGGGACACGAGTCAGGATACACCCTAGACAGGACACCACTCCATACACGGCACACACTCACAGCTGGGCCAATTTTCCCCAAGCTCATTATCCTACCAGTAAGTCTTTGGACATCATCACAGCAAGAAATCAGGAATTCACCAGAAAGTCTCTCGACCCATGAGAACATACAAAATCGTCACAGGGACTCAGAATTGAAGCCAAGACGCCAGAGCTGCAGGGCAGCAATGCTAACCACCGCAGCACTGTGCCGCCCACAGAAAGGTACTGTAATTGGCAATAGGTTTTATTTAACATGTGCTTGATTTCCCAAACGCCTCGATTCTCATTCATTCAAAATAAGATGCTCTTGAGATATACACCGCCTGAAGCTAGCCTACACAAAGGCTAGCCGCTCACATGCAAGGGACTGGACTTCTAGACCTTAGGAGACTAATTCCACATCTTTTTTTTAAATACACTTTAATTTGGTTTCCATTTGTGAACTCTAGAGTGGCTTACTTGTAAAGCTCCACTCCATCTCTCATTTTCTATCTGCTCCTGTATCAGGGCATGCTTCTGTTCTGTTCACTGCTAAGTACCAGAACACACCCTGTTGTTTATATGTCACAGCCAAAACACGATCTCTTCAGAAGACGGGATGAGAAAACGCACATGAACCTGCTATAGCTGCTCCTGTCTACCCTCTCAACAGTGCATGGCAGAAATTGGTAGAATATACAGTGACTTCCAAAAGTATTTAGACCCCAACACTGTTGTCACAGATTGTTGCTTTAAAGCTTGCAGTCATGTCAATTTGTCATATAGTGCTCAACCTACTCCACACATTCAAAGCAAAAAAAGAATCTGAAAACATACAGTATGAAAGAAAAATGGAAAAGTTATGATTAGATACTCATTTCCAACCCTTTGCTGTAAAATCTCATTTAATATAGGTACACATAATTAACAAGACACACAATTAGTTGAGTAGCTTCTATCTGTGTGCAGTATTAACAGTTTTCATGACTTCAAAGTAAATACACCTGTGAAATACACTCTGCACAAAAAAAGGTAACATATCAGATAAGTGTATAAAATGGAGCCCCAGACACTGCCTGGATCAGCCTGTCTCTACACACTGAGCAGCAGGAGGAAACTGGTGAGGGACAACACTGTGAGGCCAACAGAGGCTTTGAAAGAGCTACAGAGTTCAGTGGCTGAGATGGGAGAAAATGTCCAGGAGTCAACAATATCCTGGACACTCCACAAAGGTGAATTGTATGGAACTGAAAAAAACCTCTCAAATCAACAAAGCACCAACATTATACTACAAACACGGTAAAAGATTTGGACGCAGATATGACAGAATTGGATCTTTTTGGTCTGAATGCAAAGTATGATACAAACACAAACACAACATAGTGCATCACTCATTCAACACTGTCATTCAACATCCCTCCTGTCAAGCATGGTGGTGGCAGCAGTCTGTTCTAGTCCTGACTCTCGTCAGCAGGGACTGGGAAGCTTGTCAAGACTGATGAGAACATACTGTAGGTGGACCAAAGTACTGGCAAATACTAGAGGAAAACCTGCTTCAGTCTATCAAACACATACAACTGGGATGCAAATTCACCTTGCAGCGGGATAAGGATTCAAACAACCAGGGCACAACTTCTGTACACTGGAGTGGTTTAAGAATTAAGAAAGTTAAAAGTCCTTGAGAGGCCCAGTCAAAGTCCTGACTTGTATCCTATTCCAAAGATTCCTATAGAATCTGTGGAAAGACTTAAAAAACACTGTTTATAAGCAATCCCCTTCAGTGTTTTTGAGCAAAGCTGGGAAGGTAGTAAATTGTACCGTGCTGGTGTGCAAAAGTGGTAGAGGTTTACCCCCCAAAAACTTGTGGCTATAGATGTTGACAAATGTGCTTCCACCAAACACAAACATTGAGTTCATTGAAGAGCTGAATACTTACGCAACATATTTCAGTTTTTCCCTGTAACTTTTAATGACATTTACTTTAACTTATCTTGCCCTTGGAAGTCTTTAATTTGAATATTTGGGTTTAAAATAAAATATTAACGCTTAAAAATGCTTCATTTTGTAATTTGAGAAAACAGGACATCACAGGCAGGGTCAGAACACTTCTGCAAAGTACTGTACCTCCACTTTGAAACAACATAGAACTCACCATGCAAACTACTTACACCTCTATTTTATTAATACAATGGTATACTCGTAGATACTGTAAGTAATATCTAACTCAGGGGTACAGTATCTATGCAAATAACACATCATTAGCAGCATTTGAATAGATAGTCTACACCTGTAGATTATCATGAATATCCCATCAAAGGCTCTTTTCTTGCAAGTCACAAATAAGTTAAACAGAAATAAAGAAATGGCTGATAACTTTGGATGATACTCCAGACACATCAAATGATCACTGCCCCTCCAGTGCTTCCAGTGCTGGGAGATTAACCATCAAACCCAGTTATCTCCCCACTGAAGCCAAGAGATGCTTCAATCTCTACAATACTAGTGGCTCAGGCAGTAGAAAATAAGTAACCTTGCAAACACCAGGAGGCCCATTTTCGGAAACACATCATGGTACTGGGCTTCGACAACCTTTTGTGCCTCCTATTCTCCATTCTTCTCAAATCTTCTCATTGATCTTGGAATTGAGGAACAGACACAAACAACAGGAGGCCATTTAACCCGTCTAGCCTGTTTGGTAGTTAATTGATACGAGCACCTCATTCAGTTGCTTGTAGAAACTAACCAGGGTATCAGCTTGAACAACACAACTGTGGTTCTTGCTTCATGCTCCCACAACCCTTTGCGTTAAGTGCATTCTGGCCTGGTTGAAGGGCCAATTCAACAACTTAGCCAAGTTCTTTGGGTGCTGGTGCTTTAGAAAGACCTACATAACCTGAGACACATTAGCGCCATTCTCAGAAATAACTGCACTTTGAATAGTTTCCACTTATGCCATAGTTTTCTTTGCCTTGTCACTGCCTTTGATGACTGTCACCACTGTAGGCAAAAGGCCTGTGGATGAACATTTCCTCTTGCCACCATTTATCCAGCTTCCAAAAACATTGGTGCTTTTCAGTTGACACTAAGATTAAATCTACTAAGCGACACCATTTTTCACATCTTAATATTAAAAGTATTTCAAATAGTCCTTTTTGTAAACACAATGAAGCAAATAAAAGCAACAAAGCTTCAACGGCAACAAAGTTTCAAAAGCATTACATTACATTCAACATGTACATGTCAGCTTTGCAGGATGCGAGATAAAACAGGCAAGAACAGCTGTTTGCAATTGTTTCCTTCAAAGGAGATCATTAGCTGTAATCATGATAAAAAACATAAGAAAGTTCACGAATGATTAGCGACCATTTGGTAGTTAGTAGCTGATTGAACCGCAGATCTCATCCGGCCATTTCTTGAAAGAATTCTGGGCATCGGCTTCAATAACATGGCTGGGTACCTTGTTCCACACTCCCACAACCCTTTGTGTGAAGAACTGCCTCCAACTTTCAGTTTTAAAACACACTTCCACATGGTTTCTACTTGTGGCTTCTGGAATAGCTAATTTATAAATGAAGTGACAAAGAAAATGCAAATTGTTGTTTCCTTTAGAAGAAGCAGGTTATCTTGGAAAAAGTGCAGGAAAGCAGATACAATTCTCATTTTACAGCTGGCTGATCCACTTCAAGCTTTACCAGGTGAAGGCTCTTCGTACAAATCGCACAGAAGAAGAACAGCAGGATCCTTCATGTTATTTCACCTCTGCGGTCACCTACTGTAAGCAAATATGCTCAGAAGAAGGCAGCAGAGCGACATTGGGCAGCACCTGGGTTGGTTTATATAACAGCCCTCAGCTCACCAGACACCAGAAGGGGCTAAACTGGTTTGTGATGGGATTCTTATCTGCTCCCTTGATCTGTCTGTGTCACTCGCTGACTCGAGCTCACACTCCACACACCCCACACGCTCGCCCTTGTGCACATTCAGCATGCATACTCGCACGAGCACGTTCTGCTCCCACCTGTGATGGTGATAATCATGTACAGAGAAATGGCATTTGTCGTGTTTTGGAAGCCATTCAAAAGGACATGTTAACTAATGCACCTGAACAAATTATTAATTATTGTAATGCATTACTTTGAAATCTTATCTAGATTTGTGCATAAATACTGTTTTAAGTATACAGGATATAATATTGTAAAGTTTTCCTTTTTTGTGATTCTTTGTATTTATTTGTGAAAAGGGAATTAAGGTCTTAAAAATAAAAAATAAATACTCTACACATGCTCTCTCACACATGAACACGCTACATGAGAATGGTCAGCGACTGAAAACGTGCACAGACAGGAAACGACTGGAAGATGGCTTTCTCAGACTGCCAGACTGGAGCGCAGGCCACTATCTGTCAAAGTTCCTCAAAACAGACAGGACAGGGGGGACAACATCTTTTAAAAACTCCACCTTTACCCTTCCACAAATATCTCCTGCCTGCTTTTTAAACAAACACTTTGAAATTTCACCTTTTAACACATCCATCAATAGAAAACCACCTGTGGGAATGGACATTTGACTAAGTGTGCCGACTCACACTATAGTTTAGTATTCAACAACAACAATGGCTCAGCATCAGTCTTGTTTGCTGCCATGTTCCAGAGAGCACAAGTGGAAGCTATGTGGAACACTTTATCACTATGTGTTAAAACTGAGAACTGGATGTTCTTCTTTACACAAAGGTTTGTGGGAGTGTGGAACAACCTATCCATCCATGTTATTGAAGCCAACACCCTGACTTCAAGAAACATCTGGCTGAGACCATCCAGTCAGGACAGGAAGCACTTTTTTTACACAGATGGTTGTGGGAGTGTGGAACAAACTACGAAGTCATGCTGCTGAAGCCAATTTCCCGATTTCTTTCCAGTGATACTCTCGGTCCATTCAGCTATTAACTACAAAATGGGCCTGATGTTTCTAGTGCTTCTGCAGCCTGAACTCACAACATCAAGCATGCAGGCATTGTAGCATTGATGCAGGCCTGATATGTTGAGTCCTCCTAGCTGTCTGCGGTACCAGAACATGCCATACAGCCTACCAAGCTCCATCACATTTGGACCAGCTGCTGGAAAAGCTGGATAAGCTCTGCAAGAGTTTACCACAGTCACTCAGCTCAATATTTTAGCAAGTCAGGCCTGCTTTCGACACTCCACTTCACTCTCATACTCTTTGCATGGACTACAGAATACTCTGTCGTTTCCTACAGAAGAATTTGTTCTTCTTTGGGAGGGAAGGTCACACCTATGCAGTCAAGTTCACTGTATTTATTTAACAACTGTAAACAGCAGTAAGAGCCAAAGGCTAAATGGCTGGAGGCCAGACCCTTAATCTAAAACAACCTGCCTGACCACATCACTGCACACCATGCACAGAGCATGCCGGCTGACCAAAAAAGAAAAAGAAATTCATCTGAACAGCTCTTCTCAGACTTTAAATCTGAAAAATTACTCGAAAAAAATTCACAAACAAACCTGCGCCAGTCGCAGCCTGATTTTCAAAAGGGGCAAGACAGGGGACTAGATTCTTTCAGGACTCTTAAAAAGGCAGATCCCGTTATTTTGATTTTTTAAAATGGTAAGAAAATGCACGGTTTTTAGTTTATTTTAAAATGCATTGCAATTTATACAAATTACCTCAAAACTAATGAATTTCTAATTAGACTTGATGACATTCTAGTAGACCGGCGAAACTCATGTAACAACGGCTTTCTTATGAGACGAGACTGAGTTAAGCCACCAATGTCCTTCACACCTGACTTGAGTGTCATTGGCCGAACGTGGGACGAGCTGTGATGACATGTGACACCTGGGACTCGTAGAGACTAGTCAAGGGACATGTACAGAGGGTTTGAAAAGTAATAGAAACACCACGCAATATGTGGATATTTATTAACTAAAAGGGAGTCAGGCTGCCCTTTGCCTTCCGAATAGCTTCAAACTGTCATCCTGACTTTATGAAACCACTCTTGAACCAGTTTAGCTGTGTGTACGGGGGTTGTTATCATCTTGAAATATGGGAACATCTTGAGGAAACAATGTTTGCACCATATGTTGCACAAAGTCGCCTAAAATGGCTTTGTGTTCCTTGGCAGTAATTCTACCATGCAGAGTAATAATCAGACCCAATGACTCCCATGGGATGGCTGCCCAGACAATAACAGATCTGCCACCATATTTAACAGCTGGGAACAGGGCTGAAGGCTTCCTTTGGCTTTCTCCAAAGACAAACCTGTGCAGATACAGGAAACAGAGTAAAAGGCAGCTCATATAACTTTCTTCCCTTCTCAGGAGTCCAGGATTTGTGCTCACTACACCAGGTTATGCATTCCTGCGCATAGGCCTTGGTTACAAGCTAGGTTCTGAATGGTAGCTCTACCACAAATATCAGCTTTGTAACGCGCCTGACATACAGCGTTTGTTGTGACTGGGTCATGGAGGTGTAAGTTCAATTCTGTGGTCATTTCTTACTTCTTTTTAGCAACTATCCTGTTAAGTGTCCATCTATCCCCGTCGGTGAGCTGCAACTTGTGACCATTGTTCCTCTTTCCTGCGTAGGTCATCACAGTTTTCGACACTGTTCCTCTTTACCGCATTAAATAAAGTTGCTGTTCTTGTGACTGGCACACCTGCAATTCGGGAACCAACTATTTCACCTCTTTCAAAATCTGTAAGATCTCTCACGTTGCTTTAGAAACTTGCATATTGAAAGTGTTGATTCTCAGTCTTTTAGAGAGGAAGCATATGAGTAATTAATATTGACATAAACATGAAACTCAGGTGTAGATTCCTTGATTCCTTTTTCATTTTTGTTACTTGAAAATTAGTCCTTTTTCGTTAGTTGTTTCCATTATTTTGTGTCCACACCCTATACAAGTCCCTGCTCTAAAAGACAACATCAGCAATCTGATGTAAATCGTGTCACAGATGTACAACTTGTTTTGTTTTCAGCAAAGGACACAAAGTCTATTAGCCTGTAACTTTCACAGTAGAACTCCTGTTGGAGGCAAATATTGATCCTCATAATGAATTTAACTTTCATATCTGTCTATTTAATATCGATGCGCTGAATCCAAAAACATAGTAATTTTCCTCAATAGACGTTTGTGAATATGTTGCAGTAATAAAATAAGTTTCTTAATTCAGAATATTTAGCAAAAGATGACAGCAACCAGTCTTGCACAAATGTCCTGTGCACCTTTTCATCTGTGACACAGTGATCCTTTCCTCCATCGAGTCTTACAGTAACTGCTTGTGCAAAATCAACTGCCGACTTGGTAGCTCTGACAGTTTTCCAGAAATGTCAGCAAGGTTTAATTTCTCACGCGCTAGCAAACAGAAACCTTGCCAAACTTGCTCTCCCCTGTGACTGCTTCATTCTGGTCATCTTATCTCTGTTCGAGGCCCACTTTCTCTTTTCATCAATTTTGTACCTTGCAGAGTAAAATTAGGTTCTTTTGCTTCTTTACAATCTCTGGATAAATGTTTAAGTTAGCATTGGACTGAGTCCCTGTTTCTGTTGCTGTTGAAACTTGGTCATAGTTGATAGTTCCCTATCTCCTACAGTAAATTGCTTTTCTGTTGTGCATTCACTATCATCTCCTGACACTGTAAATAACTGATCCTGCAGCTAAAATAAAAAGGCACTCCATAAAACACACCTGATTAATAGCAGCCATATACATCAGGAGATGACACAGATGTAAACCAGGGTTGTAGCCCCTGCCAAACTACACAAGCTGTAATCTACAAGCTCTCTCAGTACTGGCTGCTTCTCACTGGGTAGCACACAGTCACAGCCCAAGGTACAGGAAAGGAAACATACAGCATTTCCCAAATACCAATTTGCAACAGCAGGGAGTTAGCATTCACACATTTCATAACTCTGCCTCCTATGCTTCCCAGAGCATGTGTGCATTTGATTCTCTGCGAGTGTGTGAGAATGTGTGCACAAGTACATACTGTGTATTCCGTGTATGCTTACGTGAGATTCTGTGTGAGTGTGTTCGACTGTGTGAGATTCTGTGCAAGTATATGAATCTGTGTGTGCGATCCTGCAAGAGCCTGAAAGTGTGCATATACTGTAAGTCTGCACGAGTTCTCCAAGCCTGAACTCCTCATTGAGATTGCGTGTGAGTGTGTAAGTGTGCATGCAATTCTTTGTGAATGTTCAAGTACAGTATGTCTTCATGCACTTTTGTGCAACTGCAACAGAGAATGACTACGTGCAATGCTGCATGTGAGTGTCCGTGCAATTCTGGGGGATTATGTGTATATAATAGGCAATCACATCGCACCCCACTCTTGATTTGCACAAACATCATCTTTTAGCAGAATAAGTGAAAATTGGAGATGCAGACTCGGGTGCAACCCGACCCTAACACCATAATGTGATGGTGACAAGCTGAGGCTTTGGCCAATGTGTCCTCTTGGACACACCTGGATTGATTTCCTGATTAGTGTCTGTTATTGGAAGCCAGGGGAGAAATTAAGAGCTTCTATAATTGGCCCCGTCAATCCAGTAGTTAATCCGCATGACTATCAGTGTATATTTGTGGCCAGAATGTGTATGAGCTGGGGTGCAATTCTGTGCAAGTGTACGAGCATGACCGACCCTGGGCACAGGCGAACTAGGCGACTGCCTAAGGTCCCGAGGCCAACAGGGGGTCCCCCCAATGTGCAGCACAAACTATTTTCAATCGGCACGTTCAAACGTGAGCTAAAAATTCCCTATAGTGGTTCTTTCTGTTGCTGCTGTGGATTTTCCTAATCATGTAAAAAAATGACCAATAATCGAGTACGTAATATGTTTCTGAAGCACAGAAAAGAAGAGCGGGATAAGCTATCTCAAAACAGAGGTACGCTCAAGAAAGATTGAGTCTGTAGATACATGTAGGTAGCGAATGGCAGACATGTCACATCTTCAAGCTAGACATGTACTGTAGACTACTGGAGGTATTTTACTGGACGTTAAAAGGTTCACCTTTCCTGCAATTGTACACATGACGTGTGGGCTGCCTGGTAAAACAAAAGCGTGAAAGCGAATATAAATGCACTGTTTTCCTTGCCCTTTCTCCTGTATTTCATTAAATGGGGGTATTGTGATCTGAACCTGTTTCCAATTGGATGGCAGACAGTGACAGCAGCAGGAGCAGAAAGGAGTTTTTCAGAGCTCAAGTTGATTAAAACATACTTGAGATCGAAAATCTGGGCAAATTGATTTATACAATGTATTTTTGATAAAACTTTCCTATCAGCCGGGCCTTACTGTTCTCACCTTCCTTGTTATTGAGTCCATTTGGTTTTTTTTATTTCTGAATTTTATATTTATTTCTGCAATTCCTTTATACAAAGATCAGCGCAGGCCTGTGTATGAATATGACCGCATGCGAATCTGTGCAAGTGTACGAGTATGACTGTATGCGAATCTGTGGGAATGTACGAGTATGACTGTATGCGAATCTGTGCAAGTTCACGAGTATGACTGCATGCGAATCTGTGCAAGTGCACGAGTATGACTGTGAGAATCTGTGCGAATGTAGAGGTATGACTGCATGCCAATCTGTGCGAGTGTACGAGTACGACCGCGTGCCAATCTCTGCGAGTGTATGAGTATATGTACAAGATCCTGTGCAAATACACACAATAAGTAAGTGCGTGCAACTCCTGGTGAGAATGCGAGTAGGGATGGAGGGTTAATACACGACAGTTTAATGTATGGAATATCAATGTTTTCACTTCAAATAAACACCTGGGAACTAAAACTCGGGCAAGGATTCTGGCTGTGTGAAATGCAACATGCTGTGCATGCGGTAGCCGTCTCTCTCGCCACTGCAAACTTCTTTTCTTTCACTGAATCTGGAGATGTAGTGCTAGCAGGCTCTTAAAGACTAATTTATTTTCTAAAACAGCACCTCGGTTCCAATGTAGTATTCACAAAATTCTACTTTCTCTGAGAAACGCCAAGAAAACTGTAATCAGTTTTCATATTTTAAAAAAAACTTTGCAATAAGGTATACCTAGGAGATTCTAATATTACCCGCCAAAGCTCAAAACCTAAATCTCAAAAGTTCACTTTGATTAAATGTATGATTCAGAACTAGCTCATAAAGGACATTTCTGAAGAATTCATGATATATTGTGAAAATTTAAATATCTAATGTAAGGTACTGAATCCTTGATGACAAAGAACTTTAACCTACAGTATACAGTATAGCTCTTATAAAAGCAACCATCTCAAAGTGCTTACAGTATGTGCAATCATAATCGTAGCACTTACTGTTTTAACACTACAAAAGATTAGAAATCCCTAGTTGGGCAATATCCTTAGAACTGGGGTAAAAAAGCTATGCTGTTCCCCGTGCTTGAACTCCTCACTCCGTGTAATTCATCTACCTCATCTGTTTAGCCATTTCCTGCCCTAACTTCCTGTCCAGCAGCTCCTCTGCTCTTACTGGCAAGTTGCCCTGTAAAGAAATGCTTGTATCCAAAGATGCCCACTCTGCAGACCACTCCTGTCTCACTCAGGGCCTGTCTGCAAAGGTCTTCAGTTGGAATAAAAGACTGCAGAAAATCGATAGAGCCATTTGTTCAACCTAATACAAGTGGAGAAGCTCTGGGGCTGATGGCTCAGGTGGGTGCTGTGCTTCAGAAAGGGAGAAGTGTGACTAGAAATGTGCTATACAAAATCCAGAAAACGTGAATTATTCATTTTCACCTCACGGATATTTGTTCCATCGCCTCACGGTCGGTCTGTGGTAACAAACTAAAGTTTTTAGAATCAAACTGATAATGTACTCCTCACCGCAGCTGTAACCTTGCTTTTACATACCCCTGTTTTTTTATAGCACAAGGGACACATGACAGCAAAGAAGAGCACAGCCCCAGGTTAGCCAGGTCCACTAACAGCTGGGGTAATGTGCCCTTTGTGCTTGTGTCAGGGATTTCCGGTAAGTATTGGAAATGTGCCCTGGTGATCTTCCATGCAGTTACTGTAACACTCTTTCCTATCTCTTATTTTCTCACTGCCTGGACAGAACTCAGTGCAGGGAATGTGTGCGACATCAGACCCTGGGATGCCAGAACGAGGACCGTAACCACTGGGCCTGGGACCCCCAGAGGTTTCTTCTCTTGCGCTGGCAGTTTTTGCTTTCCTCTCCTCCATGCCCACACAGTCTACTGTCATTTTATTAACTACAATATTAATCTGTAAAGTGAACTGCGGCAAAGTGTTGGAAAGGACATGATAACAAATAAATCCATGGATGGATGGATAAGCAAATGGGCGGACTGACGGATGGATGGAAAACAGGGAAGGGTTGGAACAGAAGGATGGATGAGTGGATGGAGGAATGGATAGACTGAGGGATGGATGAAACAGATGGATTAAGGATGGAATAGAGGGATGGGTGAATAGACGAATGGATGAACAGAGGGATGGATGGAATAGAGGGATGGAGGGACAGAAGGATGGAATGGATAGACAAAGGGATGGACAGGAGAGTGGCATGGAAGGATGGAGGGGGAGAATGGACTGACAGATGGACAGATGCATGGAATGGATGACCCATCATTGCCGGCCTTTGGCGAGAAGGACTTTACTCAAACGCGTCCGCTCCAAGAACAACATAAAACAGCAGCTCTGTCAACAGCACAAAAACCAACTTCCTCAATGTGTCAATTATTTACAGTTCCACACTGATTATCTAACCTCACACAGATAAAGTAGCAGTCCAGTTCAGCATGACAGCTTACAATACAAATAGCAGCAAATGAACTTAATTGCAAGAACAGGTATTTAGGAAAACAGCCACGCTTCACCTGTGCCAATTCTGAGGAGAGCTGCACTGTTTCATGGGTAACACCACAATGGACTAACATTTGGAGATTCTGGGACAAGGTGTATCTTGGGTTTTTTGTTTTCTAAAACTAGATTTGTTTTTCTCCATGTCAGGTACAGCACCTTCAGTCAGCTATTTCACTAGCTTTGCATATTTATTTAAGACAACCACACGCTGGATCATGTTAATCTGATCCATATTGCCCTTTTAACCTCAGGTTCTGTCACAAAGCTCTCCACAACCAGCTCTATTACACCATATTCAAATAAGAAAGCTCATAACGAAACAAGCAATCTGGGCCCAGCAGCCTCCTCTGGTTTGCAACCTTTCATGGGTTCTTATACAACTGCAAGTTATAAAGGTTACCAGTGCTGAACTTCAGCTCACACCCCTGAGCTACTTCATCACCCACTTCATCTGGTGAAACCACAAACGCAGTAACTCTGCTTCAGCTTTTCTCATCCTCGCAGCAGGCCAAGGAAATGCAGTCTAAAGTCTCTGAGAGGGGAACCAGTGTTCTGCCGAGTGCAGACGTGTGTATGTGTGTGTGTGTACGTTCACAAGCTGCTGAGATGGCAGTCTGTACTGAGGGAACCCTTGTGCAGCTGTGTAGTATGTACACCAGCAATCCCCCAAACTTTTCAACCCAGAGAGACACTGCCAGGAGGAAACTGAAAGTGCGCTGTGCCACACGCCACAGACAGTACAAGCACAAAGTGAAACTTGTGCACATTCTGAACAACAGTACCTGTACAGCACTGGAAGGAGAAAACCATAGCAAACGACTGGTGCACTACAGCACAACAATGGCTGTTAAAGTAGCACAAGGCACTGATGTGTTGTGCAGAATCTGGGTTCTATAAACTTGGATAGAAAGTCACAACCATCAGCTTATACACAGAACACCAGTGTTTGTCATTTGTAGAATCAGATAAAACAGATAAAATTCCAGACCATATATATATATAACAGAATGCACCGAAAACAACCTTAAATTGCACATTTCGTGCAAACTAAGAGGAAAGCAGAAAAGGCAGTTCCACCTCAAGTTTCAGTTTGGAAATGTTCTTTCAGCTAGGTGTTTGGGTTAGAATATGTAAATACTGTACATGCTTCTCTGTTTTTTATACTTACACTGAAAGACTTACCTTGAACTGAAAAGGGTGAATTTCATTTAGAGACTGTCTTCTCAGCTTTTTCGTTAAAGTCTTCAGCATCGCGGTTGTTCTTTTTTAAATATATAGAAATGTTTGATTTCGGTCGTGGAAAAGAGAGGTTAAACCAAATAACGACAGGGGTGATGGTGTAACTAGCGTGACAAGCCTGCACAGAGTCGAGAAAGGCACACAGGCAGGCAGGCACTCACTCAAGAAAGTTCTGTCGTGGGGTGAGAAAAGGGGGAGACGTCTTCAGCCCCTCCGTCCGATCTGATCAATACTTCAAGAAGAAATCTGGCCACCTAGCTTTAGTTTTCATGGAACGGTTACGGCGAGAAAATAAAAAGTCCACATTGTCCTCTTGTTACCGTGTGAATGATTTACAGTCTCCCACGAAAATCGGTTCCCACTGGCTCCATAAATTACTTTATCTTACTTTTCCAATCGTCCCTACTAAAACTCCAGCTACACTTATCGGTCCCCCCTCCACACACCCCGCAACGCTGTCCAAAAACTAAAAATGATAAACGCACAGCTTCTTAGGGGTCTCGACTCGATGTCAACTCGGTTGCACACAGACACGCATACACCACACATCCCCACTCTCACACACACGCACTCGTAGCAGGAGCGTACACTCTCCCATGAAAAATACACACTGTGCGTCTCGCAGACACGGATCTAGCACTGCCATTGGTCCTTGAAACTGATGTCATTTTTTTTTTCTAAGGGGAGGGACGTGGTTGCATCTTAAAGGTGTATTTGCTGAGCCTACGTTTCCTTGATGATTAAAATAATTAATTGCGATAATATAGCGCTTCCCGGATTCCCAGAATCCCAGAGCGCTCTGCACACAGTAGTAGCTGCAGCGCTTGAAGGAAGTGTATACTTGTATAATAAACTGCTGAGCTAAGTAACGCTCAGCGTTTTATTTAACTTCAAAGGTTTTTTGAATATTGTTTTTTATTTCTCTCAAGCGTTTGAAATACACTGCCCGTCTTTAGTAACGTATATATATTTAAAAAAAAACATATGCAGCGGTTGACAAGGGTCATTAGTGGCTCTTCTGTTTTAGAAACTGTCTCGAAATTAGAATATTCAGACTTTCAAAAGTATCACACATGACTGCCAGTGGAAATAAAGGCCACACGAGCAGTGATGGTGCAGTCTCTCTGCGTGTCTAGGGTATCCTGTTTCTGGACAGGCTCTGTGGCATGGGATATGCAGGCTGGCCTCAGAAATGTTCAACAAGGTCATGTCATGTGACAGGGCTGTCCAGGGAATGTCCCAGCATGCTCTGGTGCACCTTACACCAAACACACAGGTATGCTGCACAAGGAGTGTGTTTCCTGACATCCAAAAGCATCTCCACAGTCCGCTTCAGTGACTTAATCCTCATGCCTATCTATATATTCACAGACCAGCCAGTGAAAAAGTTCTAGGATTTATTTTTTCACCCCCTCTTTGTCAACTATATGTTTTGAAGAAGCAAGGCATTTCAATTTTGTATGCAATATATATCAGTTACACCACTGTTCCAGGCCACCAAAGTCTTCCAATTTTAACCCCAATTTGAATACCTTTTTTTTTCATAATGGTACTTGAAAAACACAGTGTCATGGCTCCCCAACACCAAAAGATGTGAAACATGAAATACCAGAGTAGCAATAAACATTTTGGTACTCCTGCTGGTTACAAGGGTTAGAACATTAAAACACGACTGGCACAAGTTGCTCCTCCTGGCTCCTCTTAGATTGTGATGTACAGTTAAGGGAATCTTAAATTGGCAGAAGACACAAAAATGAGTATGGCAGCACAGTGGTTGGCATTCCTGTCTCAGAGCACTCGGGGCCTGGGTTCAATTTCTGGAGTACTATCTGTGTGGAGTCTGTATGTTCTCCCCACGTTTGCGTGGGTTTCCTCCAGGTTAATTAACTTCTGGGAAAATTGGCCCTGGTGTGAGCGTGTCTGTGTGTGCCCTTTGATCTGGCCTTGCACTCATTGCTTGCCAGGATGGGCTCCAGCTCCCTGGTTATCCTTTATTCCCAGTGTTGGATAAAGTGGTTAGAAAATGGATGAAAGGATGGAAGAAAATCCAGAGGGGGGGACAGCAGCAAGGAGACAACAATAAGAAAGACTCGAGATTTAAGGTCATGCAGCGGGCAGATACTAGGAAAAAGAAATTCAATATTGATCAGTTTCAGGAAGTAGGAACATACACTGAAGATAGCGCATGCCTGACTCAGACCTGTATGAAAGGATTATGTGTGGGGCCTTACAGAATTATTCAATCAATCCCACGTGTTTCTCATTTAAAGTTCCAGACATGACACTTTGTAGTCACAATTAATATCTGTTATATACGTAACCCGCAAGGCACACATTCAAGGCCAGTAAGAAAAACAGAAATGCATAGCTGATATGAATGAAAATGGAGAAATCATGAATGCAGAAGTTTTCAAACCCTTTGGTGTGGCAAACCTAACTGACTTTAGGTGCACAAGACTACCTTAATAATTACTTACTCTGTGCAGTATTTTTTGTTCATATGATTTCAGAAGAAGAACACCTGTCTCTGTAAGGACCCACAGAGATGCAGACAATTTCAAAGCTGAGATTCAACCGTGAAGACCAAGGAGCCAAAACCACACAGGGATAAAGTGGTAGAAATAGACAAATCAGGACAAGGGTCTTAAAAGATTTCCAAGACCCTTCATATCTCTTGGAGCACGGTGACGTGGACCATTAAGAAATGGGAAGCACCCAGACACTGCCTAGACCTGTCTGTCACTCCGGCGTGAATAGCAGGAATCTGGTGGGAGATGCCACTGTGAGGCCAAGAAGGATTTTGAAAGAGTGGGGAAAGAGTGAGAAAGAGTGGAAAACTGAGAGCCCCAAGCAACTTGAGAGAGCTTGAGCCAATCTGCCAAGACGGATGGGAAAATATTGCACCATGCTGGTGAGGAGGGTTGGTAGAGACTCATTCAAAAGGACTTGAGGCTGTAAATGCAAAGGTGCTTTTGCCAAATGCTTTCAAGGGCCTGCATACTTAATAATAATATCGCTGTATTAACCCTTTACAATTTCTTGCATCAGGAATTATCTTTTCACATACCCCAGCTTGCTCTCCATGAGACACACAAACAGAGAGAGAGCCTGGGGTCAAAGTGCAGGGTCTGCCATTGTACAGCATCCCTGGAGCAGTTGGGGTTAAGGGCCTTGCTCAGGAGCCCAATGGAGTAGGGTTCCTCTGCCAGCTGTAGGATTTGAACCAGCAACCGTCTAGCCACATGTGCAGATCTTTAGCCACAGAGCCACCCCCATACTTAGCTAAGCAACATATTTTGCAAGGTTTTGCTGATATTTACTGTAACTTATCTTACCCTTAGAAGTCTGTAGTTTGAGCATTTTACAAAGTTTAACAAATGGGTATGCATCATGTTTCAATTTTAGAAAAGGGGACACCACGGGTGTCTGAATAGTTTTGCAAAGCACTGTACTGTCGGTTATGTCCTTATTAGGATAAAGTGGAGAAACATTAAAAAGCAAGCAGAAAGCTTGGGTTATGAAGCACGGAGCGTGGAATTGAAATCCGGTGAAATTATGGTCAGACAATACAATGCTCAAATAAAGCCGAACTTAGAATATTGTGAGCTTTGGCCAACATAGCACGAAAAAGGAAATTTTAGCCTTGAAAAGAATTCAAAGAAGAACAACCAGAATGATTCCAGGTCTCAGAGGATTTGCAGGAAGCTAAATCTCTTCAGTCTAGAACAGAGGAGACCAAGAGGAGAGCTGATTTAATTGTATAAAATCCTGAAGAATACAGAACTGATGATATGGGGGAACTGATAAGCTTATGTTTAGTGGTGAAACATCCCTGCCAGCTGCTTAAGATACAAAGATACTGTTGGCCTCTTCAAGAAGCACTTGAGTTTTGACCAGGAGAAAATCTCCCAATCTTATTGCATTCCAAGCTTTCGACAGCATAATTCATTGCTAATGTTGCAAAATAAAATGTTGTTTTCCTACAGACCCAGTATTTTGTCAGTGCTGGTGGTGGCTGTTTCTGAACACGTGAACACAGACACACTCGGATATGACAGCCACCAGCTCCCCAGCTCTGCCAGTCTGTCCATGTGATTCCAGAGATCAGGTCTCCAGCAGCAGTGTGGGCCTCCATCCTGGCATCATTCAGCTGTCCTTTAAACCCAAGAACGTAGGGAACTTTCCGGTAATAGGACCATTATTCAGTGATTTGCATTGAGCAATGTAAAATTGCTTGGCTTAGTGAATGTTCTGTAGTTGAACACAGTTTTCTGCTGTCACTGTCAATACAATCTTAAAATCAGGTGTTTTTTGTGCCTATGCAGCATTTACAAAGGGTATACATGCCTTTGCCTACAACTCTATATACAAAGTATATATTCAAAGTATATATAGTCTTATTCTATCCTGATAATGAGTTTCCTATCAGGCACATAAGAACATAAGACAGGTCACAGACAGGAGACAGCCTATTGATCCATCCAGCCCCTTTAGTAGTTAGTAGTTAATTGATCCCAGGATCTCATCCAGCTGTTTCTTGGAAGAAGCCACAGTATCTGCTTCAACATATTGACTGGGTAGTTTGTTCCACACTCCCACAACCTTTTGTGTAAAGGAGTGACTCTTGTCCTGATTAGAGAATCTCATCCAGCCGTTTCTTGAAAGAAGCCAGGGTATCACCTTCAATCATATGGCTGGGTACCTGGTTTCAGACTCCCACCACCCTTTGTGTAAAGAACTGCCTCCTGTTGTCTGTTTTTAAATGCCGTTCCATGTAGTTTCCACTAGTGCCCTCTGTGTCTGACAATGGAAAAAACTGCTGTGCCCTCTCTCTAACTGCCTTCGTTTTTCTAGAAGTTGTCAGCACAGCTGAAGAGGATAGCCAAGACCCAGGTCTGTGATGCAGTCATCAATGACACCAGCAAATCTAAACACTTGTGGTGTAATGAGCTTGGGACACTTACTGTAATGAGTAGTGGCACATTTAACATCAAAGTATGGTACATATTCTCTTTCATCACATCACTGTTTATAAAATTGAGAGTTGTTTTTTTGTGTGGCAACATTCAACAGAGAGTACTGAAGTCCCTGTCCTGTCCTTCCACACAACAGGCAAACAAGCAGCTTCAACATCAACTTTGAGGATTTACTTCACAGTACAGGGAAATGGGAGGAGAGGGGCATAGAACACAGAACAACTGTACCTACTGCAAAGATATTTTGTGGCACAGCACTAGCAAAAGCATTTCAGGACCTGGATGACAATGTCACCAAGTTATCTTTAAATAATAATAAACACTTATACAGTATAGCGCTTTTCTGGACACTCCAAGTGCCATACAGATAATGGGGACTCCCCTCCACCACCACCAATGTGCAGCCACCACCTGAATGATGTAACAGCACCCATAGCGCACCTGTACACTCTCCACACACCAGCTTTCAGTGGGGAGAACAGAGTGATGAATCCGGTTCAGAGATGGGGATTATTAGGAGGCCATGATTGGTAAAGGCCAGATGAAAATTTAAAATTTTATGGACACTGGAGGAACAACCGACTATTTACAGGAAACATACTGAGCTTTTTAATGACCATGGACAGTCAGGACCTTGGTTTTACATCTCATTTGAAGGATGGCGCCTTTTTACAGTACAGTGTCATCATACTATACGCCCCCTACTTCCAGCTACACATCTTCCAGCAGCAACCAAACTTACCGTCTAGGCCTATACAGTGGCCTTTGGTGGCTTGACAATCTAGGGTGCCGATTAAAACCCCACTGATGATATTGTAACAACCCCGGAGTTCGGTACGTAATGGAGTAGGCGTAGGACTCACGCAAAAGGGGTTGAACAACAAATGTATTAACCAGACCCGGGGAAAGTTACACACCCAGGGACAAGGGGTTACAGCGCTTCACCTGCATTGATACTGTACAGACACGAGAAGGAAGAGCCCCCCTCACAGCCCCCACCACCTTACATACAGTCCGGTTCCCACAAGTCCCGCCCCTCAGGCGCTGTTCCCGGCCCGCCCTGCGTGCGCATGGCCCAGGGGGACGGAGCAGCCGTTAAAGCGCCCCACGTGAACGCCACACTGTCCTGAGGCAGCAGGTGTGAATAGTTTTTAGGAGCCTGATACTGTAAAGTTGTAGGATTAATAATAGGTGGAGACAACCTTGAGCAACATCTGTGAAAATGCTTTGAAAATATTCTGCTGTAAAAGCGGGTGCAATTTCAAGTCTCTATGGATAAAGGCATAAAAGCACCTATCTAAAGGACATAAAAGTTTACACGTTGATTCGAATTCACATTCACACAAAAAAACAGCGAACAAGCTCTGATGAAGCGGAAAACATTCGAATATAGATACAGGCTTATTAAACGTCTCACATGGCGCAGTTCTGTGTTTCTTGAAAAGGAGAAAAAACTCACAAACACCAAGGTTCGGCAAAGGTTTTGTGAACTGCCGAGGTCTCGCTGGTCCATCACTGACTCGGCTACCATGGCCTGTTATGAAAGAGCAAGAGGGCACTCGGCTGATCCTGATTTTCAACCTCCGCTGTGGATTCCGAGTGCGCATCGGGAGGTATTGACACCGAACAATGGACGGGCAGAGGAAAACTGAGAGTGAAAACAGCGCTGGTCGCGGTTCTGGCGCGGACTGGCTCGGTCACTGCAGAATATTGTCACTGTGTATTTTCCCGAGCGAAGGGTAGCATAGTGTAGTGGGTAAATCTGGGGTCTCCTAACTGCCAGATTGTAGGGGTTCGCGGTCCTGCCGCTGAGCTCTCTGTTGTGTTTTAACGGAGGTACATTAGCCAGGTGGTCTAATCCGCCTAGTTGTAAAAATTGGGACCAACAGTTTGGGCCGGGGTATAATCCCTGCGATAGATCAGCGTCCCCTGTGGAAGTGGAGGAGGGGGGGAATTACGTTTTCTTTCTGCCGCGAAAAACCGAGTTCGCCCAGGTTGAGAGATTACCTGCTGGCTCCACGCAACCGGAGCTCCCTTTTTTGTTTCAGTTCGGGTGTGTTTATAGTTTATACAGTTCGGTTAGCCTATGACTTGTTTTTTCCACGTCCTCTGTGAAGTGGGTAGAAGTGATTTCCAACTCTATTCTCGCGTCATACACAAAAACCCCACTAGAGGGCACAAATAAGCTGTCTTTCACGCAGAGCAACACAGACGGCGCCTAATGAAGAAACTTGGCTGTGGCGTTGAGTCTGCAGGACGTGGGGATTCAATTAGTGTGCTGAACATAACCAGCCCTGTCTCCTTCCTTCGAACGGTTCAGTACATCATCCAAGTCCTGTTTTCGCATTATGCCCTTTCCTGTTGGATCATTTATCCAGCTTTATGTCTTCTTGAGGGATAAACTAAATGTCCCTGCACCACGCTACCTTGAGTCTAGCAAGAAGTACTATACAGTAGTTTTCTGGAAGACAATTACGACACCAAAAGCAATCTTGTCGGTTTTTTTGTTGCCGTTGCTGTATAGATGTTTATTATCCCTCGTATAACTGAGAGGTCTCAAAAGGCATGGCTGCAGATTCGCCGCAACAATATCAACGCTGGTAACAGCATTTATAAATCGCAGTCCGACCTCAGTCGACCACAGGGAAACAAATGGGAACGTCAGAGAAACCCCAGATAGAATGGAAGAAAGAAGTAAATCGTGCGTTGCTGCTTTAACACAAGATGTAATAAACGATCGTTGCTAATTAAAAATGTGACAGAGTAGTGGATATTATTCACTCGGGAACACTACTTTCTAAGAGTGGATCGGGAAAACAAAATCACGCTTGGTATATTATTATATAACAGACCTGCACCACCTTCGTTCAACCGTTCAACGGTTAATGAAGTCAAACATGCATTTCCACAGTGTCAGAACCAGGGTGAAGAAATAGTTACGTGCGTCTGAGCAGCTGCAGCGTAGGCAGGACTACAGTGTGGTGGAAGTAGCTCTCCCCAGAAATACACGGCGTCAAATAAAATTGTACAATTACATTGCCACACTCCTTGAGGAGTGTAAAAACACACAGCACAATGTCAGTCAGAAAACACCGAGCTATTTGGCCAAACCGAATTAGTCACTTGGTACCCCGTGCGGATTCGTTTAAATGGACTATATAATACCATTGATTTTTGACATAGTTGGCATTCAAACCTAAATTTGTTCGTGGCAAGCGTGATTGAGGATGCCAAAAGGAAACCTAACCAATCCCTAGAGAATCTGGCTAAACTCGATCTTTGATCGAGTCTAATCTTCTCAGTGAGTGGGATCAAGCTCGGATGTACTAGCCTTACTGTTTTAGAATTGTTTAAAATCCCTGGCTGTGGTTGTTACTGTTTAGATTGTCCATCTGTACGGTGATGTAGTTTTCTCTATAATGCGGCTGGAGGAAGGTGTCGCCGTTTGCTTCAGAAGTTCGTCTGGATCAGTTTAATTTAAATCCCTTAATTTGCCAACCTTATTGTAAATACTGTGGTGCTGAGCCTGTTAGCCTATTATTTTTCATTTACTTTCCTACTCCAATAAAATGAAAACTTACAATGACGACCTTGAACACAGGTTCAATATAATACAGCATTATTGCAGCGACTGTATTCATGAGGTAAAATCACAGCCTTGAGACCTGGAAGAGAAACGTTACGCTCTGGCTGCCTCCAGGATTTTGATTCTGCCAATGATGGTGGCCTGGCGTGCAGTTAATGCAACTTGAAGACGTTTTCGTCTTGGCAATTTGTTTTCCCGCTTGTGATCGATTTCAATTTGCACAGTGCTTATTACCACGCTCTTCCCCCGAGCGGCCGGGCTCCCGGGTTAGCGTGTCACCGAAACGCACTCCAGGATCGCTGGAATCAAAGCTGAAATGTATGTATGTGTACATCTACAATATATTTTACTCAGTCAAAGATCAAATATAGGTCATTTTGCATTAGAACAAACGTATGTAAATTGATTTACTACTAATACTATAACGCAGTTAAAAAAAAGGTATTGACAACAAGGTTATTCACTATTACACATTCAAACCATTTTCTAACTGCTTCATCCAATTTAGGGTCGCGGGGTAACCGGAGCTTGTCCCGGCAAGCAACGGGAATATACTCGAGGGCACACACACACACCAGGGCCAGTCTTCTCCGAAGTCAGTTTACCTACCAGTGTGTCTTTGGACTGTGGGAGGAAACCGGAGCACCTGCAGAAAGCTCACGGGACAGTGGGGAGAACATACAAACTCCACACAGACAGCACCCCGGGTCCAGAATTGAACCCAGGACCCCAGCACTGCGAGAAAGCCCTGATAACCCTCACCGTGCAAGTTGTGTCCTATTCGGTTCTTGCCCTCTGGTGGGGGAACTGATACATTGCATCATAACATCAGTAGCAAATCGAAAAATGCTGTGGTGACCAGAAACGGACATTTAAAGATGTTGACAATTTTATTAAGTGGAATTACAGTATATTTAAAGGAATGGCATATTATCCATGTGCATACATCTTGGTTTGAAAGGTAGCTCAACGAGGGCAGCACAGTGGAGTGGCAGTTAGCCTTGGGTCCTGGGTTTGACTGGGGAACTAGACTGGGGAACCTTCTGTTTCACCCGTGTCCCAATGGGTTTTGTGCAGGAGCTCCTGTTTCCTTCCACCTTGAAAAGGAGTGCTGGCTAGCTGTTCGGTGACTCTTAAGTGTTTGTGAGACCACCACGGACTGGAACACATGGGTTCTTGGGATAGGCTCTGTCCTGTTGCAGCCTTTACCAGAAGTAAGCACTGTCAATGGGCACAAGTATACTAATCCAGTTACACATGGAGTTTGAAATACTGTATACATTTTCCAGATATCTTTAAATATTGCAATAAGCTAAGCATGTAAGATATTTTTACACACCGGGCTTCTTCACATGCTGACGCATATAAAGAGTACCCCAGAAATATTTTCATTATCCTCGGTAAAGTATCTTTCACAAGAAATACATCAGCACAGGAAAAGCATTAAATGGCTCAACAGTTCTGTTTCATATAGTAATAATAATGTTACAGCCTTTGTGGTTTTGGAACACTGCACAGCTGTGCAGCCACAAAGCCAGGCTGAGAAGGGCACTAAGTGAATATTCATGCAGTCGCTCTGAAAGAGTGAGTTATAAATGCTGGAACATGTTTCAGATCGCGGAGGTTGCTCTGTGTTACAAAGCTGAAGACAACTCAGCCTCTTTCGCAATCTCTCCTTTTTCCAGTGCTGGGAAGAGACAGCAAGGCTTATTTTTAGTTTTGTCTTTCCTGACACTTCTCTGGAAAAATAAATGTTCTTTTTGTTTTGTTTTGACGTAAGAGAGGATGAAAAGTGTAAAAGTTTACAGATTTAAAAGCAATGACCCAAGTGCTTTGTGGTCACATTAGCACAAGGTGGTTAAAAATAGATCATCCCATGATTGTGTGACTTTCCCAATGTGTTATGTAATCTGACTAACTGCTGTTTTCTAATGGAACAAAGCGTCTTTCAAGACCTATCACAATCCCTCTGACTGCCGCCCCCTCATACCCTGTGTTAATTACGTGGTTAGCGATTGTCTCATCTCTCGGTCCCCCTAACCCACTGGTCAATATTGTGGGCTAAGTAGAGGACTGTGATTCTGCTTTTAGACTGTGGGATGCTATTTTTGTTCGCTCTTGGAACAGGCCTAAATTACACCATGCCATTTGCACAATAGATGTGAAGTGTTTACGTACTCCTCCACAGTGACCAGGGGGTCATGCATTTAAACAAAACGGGCCGGCTAATCAGGAGGCACGGTGACGCGGCATCAGCAGTGCTGCTTCGCAGTGTTGGGGCCCCGGGGTGCTTTCTGTGAGGAGTTTGTAGGTTCTGCCTCCGATCACGTGAGTGTCACGATCGTTACTCCTCCTCTTAAGGGCGCTCCAGCCTTTCCTCGTCCTGTCCCATTCCCCACACCTGTTCCTTATTCCAGCCCCTCTTTAGTTCCACCTTTAAAGCCAGACGCAGGTGTTTGCCAGGGGCTTCTCATTGAATCCCGTTTCGTGAGAGCCCGGGGTCCTGCTGCGTCTGGCTCCGTTATGGTCTTAGTTTCCTGTTCCTGATTCCCTGTCCCGCCGGTCCTGACCCGGTTCTGGTTTTTAAATTACTTTGGATGGATCCCCTGGTCTTGGACTCTGCTTCCTATTTTGGATTTACCTTTTGGATTTATGCTTGGATTGTTTGCCCCGGACTCACTTCCCCTGGACACCTGCTCACCTCGGACACGCCCCCCTGTCTCCTGACCCACTCCTGCATGATATTTTTCCCTATTGTTTCTTCACCTTCCGGATCGTGTCGTCCGCATAGGGCCCGGAAAGAACTGCTCTTGACAGTGAGTTTCCTCCGGGTGCTCTGGTTTCCTCTCAAAGTCCAAAGAACGGTTTACTGACCACGGCTTTCTCGATCTCACATTTCACTGGGAAACCACGTGTCACAACTGTAGTCCCTCCCCCTTAAGGGCGCTCCGGCTCTTTCACTTTGGACTTGATTTTGTGCACCTTCCCCCTGTTTCAGCCTCCTCCCAGCCCACCTATAAAGCCAGACGCCCACTCAGTTCGGGGCTCTGCATTGATTCCCGTATCGTGCGAGCCCAGGACCTGGATGCGCCTGGCTCTGTTATGGCTTTATTTTCCGTTCCTGTTCCCCGCCGGTTCCGATCCGGTTCCTGTTTTTATCCTGTCTAGTCTCGGATGGACCGCCCGGCTTTGGACTTTGCCCATTTGGGATTCCCCGTTTGGACTACTTCTGGATTGTTTGCCCGGACTCACCCCCACCGGACACCTGCGCAGTTTGGACACGTCCCCCGTTTTCATTCCTGACTCCTGCATGCCTTTTTTCCCTGTGTTTTCCTCACTCCACTTCAGCTTCGTGTCGTCTGCATAGGGCCCTGAAAGAACTCTTTCGTTACACCCTGTCTAACAAAACTGAGAGGAGTAAGAAAAGAAGAAAAGGAGACTCCAAGTGCCAAATCAATCAGTCACAAGAGGCTGAGAAAAAGCACGTCAGTTGAACTGAATCCTCCAGTTTTGTATCAATCTCTATAAGATTGTGTTTTGAGCTAGAAGATGAGCTTTTGTGCCATCTGACAGATGGGTTGAGTGTGGGCCTCTGTATTTCAATTTGCAGGATTGAGAATATGAGTGGTTGAGAGGACAGTTAATGAAGAAGCACGGTCCTGATGGGCCCTGGCCAAAATGTAAACCCCTTTCCAACCAAATACAAAAACATATCAACAATAAGTGAAGATACTGGATGCACAGATGAAAATGATGGCTCTTTTGACTCCTCTGTTACAGCAGTGAGAAGTTTCTCATGTCTTCTGCCAAGCGCGGTGCAGGCCTATGATGTGATAGCAGGCTGTCTGAGGCATTTCAAGCAACAGCAATCTAATTGGTTGTTCCTCAGGGTAGGAAGGAAATCTTCAGGATTGGATATCACAGTCCTTTTTTCTAAGATCCAGCAGAAGTGATGCAGAGGAGTCTGAAGGAGACCACAAATTCCCCAATCTGAGTGCAATAAAAAGGATGAGCTTTCATTGGAACAGCAACCAATTAGAGGAGGCCACTCAACCCATCTAGCTTGATGGTAGTAGGTAACTGATCTGAGCATCTCCTTGAGCCAATTTATACTCCCACAATCCTTCATAGAAAGATGTACCTCCTGTTTTTAGTTTTAAATTATTTGTTTTCAACATGATTTATATACAGTGCCTTGCGAAAGTATTCGGCCCCCTTGAACTTTTCAACCTTTTGCCACATTTCAGGCTTCAAACATAAAGATATAATTTTTTTATTTTATGTGAAGAATCACCAACAAGTGGGACACAATTGTGAAGTGGAACAAAATCTATTGGATTTTTGAAACTTTTTTAACTAATAAAAAAATGAAAAGTGGGGCATGCAAAATTATTCGGCCCCTTTACTTTCAGTGCAGCAAACTCACTCCAGAAGTTCAGTGAGGATCTCTGAATGATCCAATGTTGTCCTAAATGACTGATGGTGATAAATAGAATCCACCTGTGTGTAATCAAGTCTCTGTATAAATGCACCTGCTCTGTGATAGTCTCAAGGTTCTGTTGAAAGCGCAGAGAGCATCATGAAGACCAAGGAACACACCAGGCAGGTCCGTAATACTGTTGTGGAAAAGTTTAAAGCCGGATTTGGATACAAAAAGATTTCCCAAGCTTCAAACATCCCAAGGAGCACTGTGCAAGCGATCATCTTGAAATGGAAGGAGTATCAGACCACTGCAAATCTACCAAGACCTGGCCGTCCCTCTAAACTTTCAGCTCAGACAAGGAGAAGACTGATCAGAGATGCAGCCAAGAGGCCCATGATCACTCTGGATGAACTGCAGAGAACTACAGCTGAGGTGGGAGAGTCTGTCCATAGGACAACAATCAGTCTTACACTGCACAAATCTGGCCTTTATGGAAGAGTGGCAAGAAGAAAGCCATTTCTCAAAGATATCCATAAAAAGTCTCGTCTAAAGTTTGCCACAAGCCACCTGGGAGACACCCCAAACATGTGGAAGAAGGTGCTCTGGTCAGATGAAACCAAAATCGAACTTTTTGGCCACAATGCAAAACGATATGTTTGGCGTAGAAGCAACACAGCTCATCACCCTCAACACACCATCCCCACTGTCAAACATGGTGGTGGCAGCATCATGGTTTGGGCCTGCTTTTCTTCAGCAGGGACAGGGAAGATGGTTAAAATTGAGGGGAAGATGGATGCAGCCAAATACAGGACCATTCTGGATGAAAACCTGTTGGAGTCTGCAAAAGACCTGAAACTGGGACGGAGATTTATCTTCCAACAAGACAATGATCCCAAACATACAGCAAAATCTACAAAGGAATGGTTCACAAATAAACGTATCCAGGTGTTTGAATGGCCAAGTCAAAGTCCAGACCTGAATCCAATCGAGAATCTGTGGAAAGAGCTGAAAACTGCTGTTCACAAACGCTCTCCATCCAACCTCACTGAGCTCGAGCTGTTTTGCAAGGAAGAATGGGCAAGAATTTCAGTCTCTCGATGTGCAAAACTGATAGAGACATACGCCAAGCGACTTGCAGCTGTAATCGCAGCAAAAGGTGGCTCTACAAAGTATTAACGCAAGGGGGCCGAATAATTTTGCACGCCCCACTTTTCATTTTTTTATTAGTTAAAAAAGTTTCAAAAATCCAATAGATTTTGTTCCACTTCACAATTGTGTCCCACTTGTTGGTGATTCTTCACATAAAATAAAAAAATTATATCTTTATGTTTGAAGCCTGAAATGTGGCAAAAGGTTGAAAAGTTCAAGGGGGCCGAATACTTTCGCAAGGCACTGTATGTACTGTTTGATACAGCCAGCTATTTTATTGGCTATGTCTGAGTAAAGTACCTTTCTCACAGTTCTTTAACCTTCCAGGTCTGAGCCCAGAGTATTGACCTCTCCACCGCACTGCAGCCTAGATGTGCTACTCTGTAGTTTTTCACTTGTCTCCTCTTTGAGGAAGTGCAGTTTTCTCCCCAATGTCTTCATAACAGCAGATGACCTCACGAGTACTGTAGTCCAGAGCTTTTCTAAATAGTTTGGTTCCTAGTAGGTAACTAGGTAACTGATTCAAGGATTTCTTGGAACAGCACAGCTGGGTAGATTGTTTCACACTTAACCAACATTTTTACAGCACAAATTCTTACAGTAGTAGATACCAGAAAGGGACACACTGAAAACACAGTGTGCAAGAATCGGTTTCTTACTGCCTGATTATGTTTACAAAGATGATGTGTTAAATCTGTATTTTTGACACTGTGTGTTTTTTAGACTCTAATACAAGGGTGTAAATTTGATCTCTTGTAGAAAACCTCTCACTTATTTAGATTTTTTTTATTTATAACAGATATTTTCAAATTATCCATTAATCACTTTACGTAGTTCTTCTGTAATAATAATTTAAACCTGGGTTTTCAAACATATGGATCTGTTTGAACTTTTTTATGGATATATGGAAAATTCAGATTTTGCGTGGTTTCATAAATTAAAAAAAGAAACCCACAGCACTACCAGGACTTCCTAAATAGATGTCTGACCTTTACTTGAATTCCACTGCTCAACATAAAATTACGATGATTATGAAGATACTGTAGCAATTATGATGCTTTTCAATAAATGTGCTGTGTACTTTAGTAGTTTTAAAGAAAGTCGCGAACCCTAACCTTTCCCTCTTTTTGAGTTCTAAGGACACTTAATGCAGAAGTGAGAGCTGTGAGGGAAAAGGGGCTGGGATAATGTGCAGTGTTAAAAATAAAATTTCTCCAAACCTACAAGCTGATGTCACAGACCAGTGCACATCTTTTAGTCTAGTGCATTTCCACTGTAATACTCACTCTTCTTGTCCATCAACATTGTGACCAGTAACAGTCCATACAAAAAATATCCATTGAGACCAGCTGGTGCTTGGTTCTTTGAAAAAAAGAAATAAAGGATTTTAAATAAAAGTGTTTGCTGAAGACAATGAAACGGTTATGGTGTCCTAAATTAAGAATAATTCACACAATGATCTTATTTTAATAATAAATACCAAAGCCTTGTGTATTATCAATACATGCTACTGGCCCAGTTAATAAATATCTCTTATTTCTACTAATTAATACCTCAGGCACAATCTTACTAACATCCCAAATCCTATTTTAGTAACAAACACTCCAGAGTTGTATTTAGTAATAAATACTCCAGAGCCTAACCCTAGTAACAAACACTCCAGAGTCGTATTTGGTAATAAATACTCCTGAGTATTAAGCTAGTAACAAACACTCCAGAGTCCTATTTAGTAATAAATACTCCAGAGCCTTTTCTTGGTAACAAACACTCCAGAGTCATATTCAGTAATAAATGTATCTCAGTAATAAGCATTCCAGAGCTCTATTTAGTAACAACCTCCAGAGTTCCAGAGCCCTATCTCATATATAATCAACACTGCCTAGGGATCATTCCTTAGTAACGGTCTCAGAAATGAAAACCCTACTGCCCTGTCATATTCACAAACAAATGCTATTAAAGAAGACCCTTCACCCATGTATATAGTAAACAGAGACCCCAGAGATGTCACTTTACTAACAAGACTCCAGATCAAAATTGTATAAAATAAATTGTATTAAAATAATACAATCTCTGGTACTCTCAGGGACAGCCATGCACAAAAGAAAAAAAAAGTGTTGTAAATTATATTGATTCTTAACTCTGAATGGCTAAACAGAAATACATACACAATGTTGTCTATATGTCAACATTATTATTACATTAATGTGTTTGGTTAATATATGCAGCAATACATCTATTTGTACCAATTTGTACAACTGAACATTTTACTGGACCAATTTGACACAAGACCTTTCTTCAGAAGTACAAAAGCAGAGCCCCAGCCAGCATGTGAACTCACAACCCTGAAAATAACATGTCCAGAGTCCTAACCGTCCTGCTAATATACCACAGGACATAGTGCCTCCTGGCTTGAATTTAAACCTGGATTTCTCAGGCTGCCAGGCAGAGAACTGAGCCCATGAGCCAGGGATGACGTTTCACAATATTTCCCAGACAAAAAAGTTTCATATCAGAGTTTCAAAGGTGCTTCAAAGCCTATCAGTTGTCTGCTCTACTTCAAAATAGTTTCTTTGTGCCATTAGAACAAGAGAGCAGTTTGGGATAGAGATTATTCCACAAGGATGACAGCACCACATCATCTGTGTATCTGAGATGATCTTAGTGTACTGGATTAAATAACATGGCCTGGGAATGTAAAACCACATTTACCAGTCTCTTTGAAGATACATACTGTCCTGTAGTTTTGCTCCCTTCATTTTCTATTTTTATACAATCTGGCTTCATAATGTTTTTTTCAAGTGTTCTTAATTACTGTAATACGTTTTTACTCTCTGCCACATCATATTCTACAGTATGTACAAGTAAACAGTCCATCCATGCCAAAATACATACATATAGCTGTTTCTATTTTAATATGGCTGTAAGCAAAACTGGGCAGGTGTCTGGTTCAGTTCATCTAGTTATTCTATTATAGCTGGCTCTTGGCTGTTTGACAGTAGAGTGTCATTACTGGTTTTTGCAGTTGAGTTCTTGTTCTGTCCTTTGATCCAGTGTTGTGCCCACATGATGAGGATATATGTGCAATCCCTTTTTCTTCGACCTATTCAGCAAACCTATTTATAAAGCAGAGGTGATAACTTAGGCATTTCTTACAAGTGGAATGGAAACAGAATGTGGGAGGATGGAGAATGAGTTAACTGATGAGCTCATTCTCCCATCTCAGCCACTGAACTCTGTAGCTCTTTCAAAGCCTCTGTTGGCCTCAGTGTTGTCCCTAACCAGTTTCCTCCTGGCCCAGCAGCTCAGTGTGGAGAGACAGGCTGATCTAGAAGCTATCTACTCTAGGTGATTTACTTCTTAATGATCTACCTCACTATACTCAAGTTAAGACAAGTTAAGGGTCTCTAAAATGTTTTATACCCTTCTCCTGAGCAGTGCCTTTATGCAGCTTTATCCCTGAGTTTTTCTGAAAGGTGCTTGATCTTCATGGTTAATTTTTGTGCCTTCTTGACTGAGGAACCTTACAGAGCCAGGTGTACTGTATTTATTCTGAAGTGATGAGAACACTATTATCACACAGAGACAGAGGCCACTGACCTCCTAATTGTGTGGTTCATTACGGTTATTTTGTGTACCTAATTTAGGTTTGCCACAACAAAGACATTGGATACTTTTGCAATCTTGACTTTTCCACGACTCTGTGTTATTACTGCTCTATTTGCTTCTTTCTGTTTTTGGCTTTGAATATGTGAAGTAGAGGTTTTGTTCTTGTAAATATTATTGGCTACTTTGAAAGTGTCATGACTTCCAGCATTAAAAGCATAAAATATGCAAACTGTGTGAGGGGCCAAATACTAGACTTTTTCATACAAATAGGTGAAAAATTGTATTTTAACATCTCTTTCCTTGGCTGCAGTAAGGTACATCTATGATGTACTGTATTATGGGGACATTGTAGTGTGCAAGTCTCTGAACACATAACTGACAGGTTGTAGGTTTGAGTCCCTGCTGCAGACACTGCTGTTGTATCTTGAGTGCAGTATTTTACCCCAGTTGTTCCAGTACTCCCAGCTGTATGAATGTGAACCAGCACTGCTGGGGTTAGGTTCTGTGATCCTGTGGTTTTGATCACTTCCCACCTAGAAACCAGGATAAACTCTGCCCCAAGTATGACTTGAACAGAACTATTGTACTCCATGCATGTTGTGTATGACGTTTAAGTGCTGATGTAATCTGGGCTGTGGAGGAAACAGCAGAAGCCATTGTAATGTAGAAGGCAAGATACATGTTCCTGCTGTTGGTCAGGGTTGTATAAAAAGACCCTGGAGCCTTACAGTAGGTCATGTTCTTAATTTTGTCTAACGTCATAGTGGACAGCAACAAAGCAATCCAAAATCTTAGTGTGCCTTATTCTGTTAGTCCACAATGTAATGTCTTCTTGACACAAAACAGCTACAGGATGAGATAAAGGTTTAAATTAAATCTGAAGTAAAAGAACAAAAGTGACCATGCTTACATGGTCTAAGAACTAAAAAAAGTCCTAGATACAGTAGATGAACAGCAGCAAACAGGCTGCTCACCTTGAGATGGAGTTGATGTTTAATCCTCTTTAGCTGCAGCAGATGGCAGTAAAGAGTTATGGACACTATGACAATCCAGTATCATTGCACTGCACTCAAAATATTTTATTAGCAATGCCTTATCTGCAGCCAAACCTCTCTTTAAAGTTAATAGATCAGCAGCCTGTATACATGTATATGAGATACCTCCCATTGTGTATATAAGGTACCAACCTCTTCAGTCTCTCTAATAAATAGAAATGAGGATATCTCTACTAGCATCCTCAGTCAGATCTGATTGACTGGCTGCCGACAGGGCCAGTCCAAAGTTAATCCAGCCATAGGATTTTAAGTGGCTTCTTTTCGAGTTTAGAAGGGTAGCACTGACTGCTTGGCAACACTGCTAAAACTACTCTGGAGAAATAGGAGTAGTCACTCTCTACTGCAGCCTTTCCTTCCATTTCTCAAATTCCCCCCTTTTGTCCTGTTTTACTTCCCCTCCCTTCTGCCAACAGTCTTCATCTGACCCTCGACCTCAGAGAGCTGGGGGTTCATGCCCGCACTGCAGCTCTATGCACAGATGTGAGGTGGCGCACATAGATGCGTATTGATCATAGGCAATCTTGCGGTGTGAGCCACAGAACCCTGCCATCACCAGGCTAGTCTGAAGTCAGGTGTGGCCTAGACCCACTGCCTTTGCACTTTGCTTTTTACCCAGAGCAGCAGGTAAGAGGGAATAGAACTTCTCTTTGGAGGTGCATTTACAACCAGGAACAGGTGGCACGTCTTTACACAAAGGGTGGTGGGAGTGTGGAACAAGTTATCCAACCATGATCTTGAAGCTGATGCCCTGGTTTTCTTCAAGAAATATCTGGATGAGATACCAAACTGGCTAGATGGTCTGAGTGGCCTCCTTTCTTATGTTCCTATTCTCCAGGACCACCTTATTACAGACTTTATATTCTTGCTTCTTGGGGTTTTCTATGGATTTCTTTTGATGTCACTTTGAGGCAGTGGATCTGTTCAGACAGAAGCTTAGTGAAGGGAGACAAAATCAGAACAGCTGTGTTCAGGCAGTGTGAGTATTACTCTGCACAGTGGTGATCTATTCACTCAGGTAAGCCAGAGTCAATCTCTTTCCACAGAGAACTATACCACAATGTGAGAATCTATTTTTCATTTTTTCATACATGGCTCCAAACTATTTTTTTTTCTGATAGTTAGGTATATCTCCTATCTCCTAAAAACTAAGTGGAAAGTCAACACCAGAACAGATGAAACCACAGAAAAGGTTTGTATATCCCCAATATAATTATGGGAGTTGTACTCTCTTACCATAATACCCTTATTTACTTGAAACTGTCCTTTTCTTAAATAACCAAAGGGGTTCATGTTTATCAGTTCAATGTTTTTTGAGATGCAGTGTTGTATGAAGTAGAAAGTGATGAAAGTAGATTAAATAATTTTAATAACTCCTAGATTACTTAGCAAAATTATGGGGAAATTAGAATCAGGTGGTTAAAAAATGTTTAATAAGTAAGCAAAGACTGTATTTGGGCAGCCCTTTCCTATATAATAATCAGACACTTGGGGAGTTTGGTCTTCATCATAGCAATTATTGAAAACATGTAATGCCATAATCAAAACAGATTTCAAAGGACTTCTGAAAAAGAGTAGTTGATGTTCATCAGTCTGGAGAGAGTTACAAAACCATTTGTAAACATCTGAGGCTCCATCCACCCACTGTCAGACAGTTTACAAATGGAACATTTTCATGACCGTGGAGACTCTACCCAGAACCAGTCATCCTGCCAAGATCTCCCTAAAGAGCAACCCGGAAAATCATCCAGGAAGTCTCAGAAAACCTCAGAGTAACTTCTATGGATCTGCAGGCCTCTCTTGTTGAGTTTAATGTCAGTGTTTGTGCCTCAACCCTCAGGGACAGACGAACAGCCAGGAAGAAAGCACTGCTCTCTAAGAACATTGTCACACGTCTCAGGTTCACCAAAGAGCACCAGTACGAGCCATGGGACTACTGGAAGAATGTTCTCTGGACAGATGAGTCAAAACTTGACGTTTTTTTCACAATGAAAAACAGTTTGTGTGACAAAAAACCAAACACTGCCTTCCAACAGAAGAAGCTAATCCCTATCATCAAGCATGGTTGGAGTGAGGAAGGTGTTCTCTGACTTTCAAATAATTGCTTCACTCCTGCCTACAGAAGTAAAATCAATGAAACCCAGTATAGCCTGGAAATAAGACAATGCAAAGGTTGAAAAGAATGCATTCTTTTCAATGGCAGGTAAAATAGCCTTACAAAAGATACTTCTCCCTGACGTTTTTTCACAGGATATTTGCAATCAAACTGTTAACAATATAGGAAAAGAAATGCTGAAATAGATATTTTCCTGTACAAAGGAAATGCATCTGCATGTTGTTTTTATGTAACAGAACATTGGCTCACCAACTGTGAAGAGGCAGCATGCTCTCACAGGCATTCGACTGACTAATACTTGTGCAGATTAATTGCTAAAATGGATCATTTCAAGAAGGAGGTTAAGGTGATATTTCCTGCGTTATTTTAGGCCTCATAGAGGTCTAGCTAGTAACCTTAGCATTGCCATAATCATTCAGTTGCCAAGCAACAGGCATCACTGAGATAGAAGGTGGGCCTGGGTGTCAGTTTTTACCTCAGAGCCTGATTCAGAAATAGGAGCATTATAATCAGAGCAGCAGGAAATGTCTAGGGTCCTAAATATAGCATCAGTGGAGAATGGGGAGAGGCAGAGGTGGGATTGTGCTGAAGGTTAGAGCTTAGCTCCTTGGGAGGCAGCCCAGGTCTTCAGTACTCATACACGTCTGGGTTATATAATAGCAAAGGCCAGTACATCCCACACAAAGGAGCAGCATTTATGAACAGCCCAACAGGTCCCAGGTGTTTTAAAAAAGAAACTTTCAACTGAATTTTTATCAGCATAAAAATAAGATCTCCCTGTCCTCTAACTTTAATGGTTTCCCTTTAATCCATTTCCTTACCTCAGCATTACTGAAGGGGGCATAGTGTCTGTTCTCTGTTTATGCTTGGTCTTCCACAACTTCTTTACACAAAGGGTGGTGGGAGTATAACTCAGACATGTTGTTGATGCCGATACCCAGGGCTTCTTTGAAGAAACATCTGAATGACGCCCAAAAATCAAATCAGCTACTAACTACCATACAGGCTAGATTGGTCGATTGTTCTCTTTTCATTTGCATCATTTGCAGTCTTTCCTATCTTCTTAAGAGTCAGTGTTTACAATAATAATAATAATAATAATAATAATGATAATAATAATAATGATAATAATAATAATAATTTCTTACATTTATATAGCGCTTATCTGGAAACTCCACTCAAAGTGCTTCACAGATAATGGGGGCTCCCCTCCACCACCACCACCAATGTGCAGCCCAACCTGGATGATGCGACAGCAGCAATAGTGTGCCAGAACGCTCACCACACACCAGCTATCAGTGGGGAGAACAGAGTGATGAAGCCAGTTCAGAGATGGGGATTATTAGGAGGCCATGATTGGTAAGGGTCAATGGGAAATTTGGCCAGGACGCCAGGGTTACACCCCTACTCTTTTCGAGAAACACCCTAGTCATTTTTAATGACCAAAGAGAGTCAGGACCTCGGTTTTACGTCTCATATGAAGGACGGCGCCTGTTTACAGTATAGTGTCCCCATCACTATACTGGGGCATTAGGACCCACATGGACCGCAGGGTGAGCGCCCCCTGCTGGCCACACGAACACCTCTTCCCAAAGAACACTTCCAGACTGCATCTGAGCTGGTTACAGAGTGAGAGGCCCCTGAAAACTAAGCATAAGGATAAACCCCATGATTAATACAAGTTAATATTTGTAACCCATGGAGAAAGTTGGGGTCTGTATAGACTTGGTCTTGGACAGCCCTGCTCCAGGGTTTATAGGGTGCTTCAAAAGGTAAACATCAGTTTGCATACCTGTCTGATCGGGGCCTGTGGTGTGAAGTAGAACTAGATACCCAGCTGGACATCAGTCCATCACAGGGCAGATAATTGATATAGCCAGCATGTCTTAGGAAAGGGGTATGAAACCAGAGTGCCTGGAGAAAACTATGTGATTAGGGAACATGCAAACTCCACACAGAACAACCTCCAGCCAGATTTGAACCCTGGACCCAAGAACTGCAAGGGACCATGACAACTGTACCACCCCTGACAGAGCCCCTTACAATTAAATTACTCAAAGCTAGGGTGGAATGAGGCTTAGAACACGACGACCTATTGGGACCAGGGTCACAGACCCCTGCTACACAGTAAAGAGGAATTCAGGACAAGGGCAATACTGGTGCAGAATACTCCACTGCCAGGTCTCCCATTCACAGGCAGTCCTGTGTGCGTAGTGTTTTACACACCAAAAGAACCACATTTGGCAAAAGAACCAAATTTCTAGGAATGATTCAATCAATTTATTTTTATATAGCGCTTTTCACAACAAGGTTGCCCCAAGACGCTTAACAAAGCAAGTAGCCATACATTTTGTCAATACAGCGCAAAAGACCAGAAGAAAATGGAGGAGAGGAACCAAAAACTCTTTAATAAGGCAAAAAAAAACCTCTAGGGGTCCAAGGTCAACTGGCTGCCCAACCCCTTTGGGCATGCTAAGATTATATAATTAAAAAAAGGAAATAAATGAATGGGAGTATTAATCCATCCATCATGTCTTCTGTATGTCAGTACTCCATGCAAATTTCTGTAGACCAGAAAAATCCTCCTAAACGATAGTTATATCCACGATGCCCCTCTTGGATCCATGGCTGCGATGCAGCATCTGACTGCTATTCTGCTATTCACCAAATGTTTATTAGTATCACTACCACTAATAGAACTGAGGATAATAGCTACGATTGTCATTTTAAGTCAAGACACAAAAATGAGTTGAAAAGGCAATCCAGCCAATCAGACTCCGTCTAATTTGCATACCCCACAGTAAGCTGTGCAAGAGAAAAAGAGTTTCTATATTTTGTACAAGGAGGCTATGACAGTTTAATTTCTGGCATTTTTTCGTGGGATGTATTTATTAATTGTGCATGAAGATAATATTTAATCGTGTAAATAACTATACTCTTACCATAGACATACCATAGACGGGATAGACAAAAGAAAATTGTACTATATATAAGGATCACCTGACTCTAAAGCGTTGCCCGGATGATCCTCAGTGGTCTGGGGTGCAGGCTTCAAACCTGTAGCTGTTTAACGACAGAGTGGTTCAATTCCACCTTTCGGGCGGAGTTTGCTATGAAAGCGTAATATCTCCCTTGCTTTTAATATCTGCAAACCTGCCTGGAATATTTGCTTCCTAACACTAACAGTTTCGTTGTTACATTAAAGCGAGCCGCTTCCACACAAAGCCGAGTGACGTCGAGCCCTGAAAAGAAAAGGTCTCTGAAACGCGGACGCGGGGCATGAAGCTGCGCAGTCAGTGACGTCACGGCTGCGCCGCTTTCTGCCTTCCTTTACCCGCGCGTGTTTCTGAGCATTTGTGAGACAAGGAGCACCAGAAAGGTGCTACTCTTCCCGTTTGGAATTAGTAGTTTACTCATTGGAAGATCACATCCACCTATTTGTTAATAGAAACCAGGGTATCTATTTCTACAACATGGCTAGGCAGCTTGTTCCACTCTCCCACAACCCTGTGTGAAGTCGTGTGCATCCACATAGTCTCCACTTGTGTCATAGTTTGTGCTTGTGTCCTCTAGTTCGTTTTTTTACTCTTTATTCTAATGACATCCGCTGGGTTGACTTGTCAGATCCTTTCAGGATTTTGAACACTTTTATCCAGTCCCTTCACAGTTTAAGACTAAAGAGACTCAGTTCCTTCAACCTGTCAGTGCAGGACAGTCCCTTAAGCTCCGTCTAAATGTATGAAGTTGTTCTTCTCTGTACTGTCCCAATTAGCAATATGCTTCTTTGCGGTGACTGGTTATTTTTGGCTCAAGTAGCCTAAGTTTTTATTTAATGATATAGCATTGATAGCACCTTTACCATTAAAATCAAAACCACTGACATCTGTAAAGGTGTGTTTTAAAATATTTTAAAATTGTTATCATTGTACTTTTAATTGTTCGAGTTTCAATGTGAACAAAAGCATTGATTTTTTAACGCATGCCTAGCCAAAACACTTAAAAAAAATAAATGTCTGTAAAACAACCAACGGAAAACATATTGTGCTTTTACTCTAGTTTTTAATATAAATATAAGTTCAACCAAGCTGAACTATACATGCAAAACCAATCGTTCGGTGATGTGTTGTTAAATGTTCCCGTAAAAACACACCTCGTCTTTGACGTCTCTTACATGAGATCATGAACTACACAAAACAGTTTTCCTGGAAACAACAAACAGCTACCGCTCTTAAAATAAAACCACGTCCACAGTACGTCCACAGTACTCTGAAATCCATTGACCTGTTGCTTCCAGGGAATTGTGCTTGTCGTGACGTATTTGAATTGGAGTTCCCATGACAACATGATGCAACTCTGTTTGACATCACATCCCACTGTTTGCATATCTTAACGAGGAGCGGAACGTAATTTCTGTGTGCGCGCCGTGCAGCCGTTTCCTAAGAATCTATTACTGCTTGTGGTAGTCGGTGTTCTTGCTGTTCACATAGTAACATTTCCAGCTAAACTTTATTAAAAAATTTAGCTAAAAAAATCATGCTCAATTGTAGCTTTTTAAAGGGCATCGTTTAACCTTTATACCACCTCTCGTTAGATAACAAAATTGAACTTAATTCTTCTTTTCTTGCAGTTTTTTTATCAAAAGATTTTCAACCTTTTCCGCAGTCAACAAGGTTTAGCAACAGTGTTTCTTATATAATTACTCAAAATACAGCGGCATCATCTCAGATCTGATCCATCTTCTCCTCTTCTCTATGCACTCTGGCACTGGCTCATGGAAATGTCTGTCCTGAATTTGTGTATCAGTTGTTTGGCACAACAGCTTTTGCTGCAGGTGAAATTAATGATGTGGTCTTCTCAATAAATTTGGCACCTGGAAGGACCTGTTTTTGTTACCATCCATCCATCCATTTTCTAACCTCATTATTCAATACAGGGTCATGGGGGAGCTGGAGCCTATCCCAGTGAGCAATGGGAGTCGGGATACCCGTCAATTGAAGAACACACATAGACACTCACACCAGAGCCAGTTTTCCCAGAAGCCAATTAACCCTCCAGCATGTCTTTGGACTGTGGGAGGAAACCAGAGCACCCTGAGGAATCCCAGTCGAACATGGGGAGCACACACAAAGTCCACATGGAGAGAACCCTATCTGCTTGGCAGTGTTAAGCGCTGCTTGACCGTGCCACCATTTCGTCAACCATATGTTTCTTAACTCAGCAATGAGGAATAGGTGTAAATGGGTTATTTAACTTTAGTCGACGGAGAGCAGGAAGCCCAGAGTGGTCTGACAACAGTTTCCTGAGGGAAACACCAAGATCTTCCCAGCCTGCAAAGCTCAGCAGCAATCACCTGGTGACACCTTCCTGTTGTCAGCCCTCTGAGCTGTCAGCTGCAGTTAGCAGTAAGAGGAGGATGGAAACCAGATGTGGCAGTACAGAATATAATGATGGTAGCAAATGAGAAGTGGCCCTGTGCTCCATCTAGTCAGTTTTCGCAGTTAAGTTAGTTATTTTAGTTAGTTAATTGATCAGAGGATCTCATCCAACCTTGTCTTGAATGAAACCAGGGTATCAGCTCCAACAACATGGCTGGGTACCTTGTTCCACACTCCCACCACCCTTTGAGTGAAGCAGTGCCTCTTGTTTGCTGATTTAAAAGCCCTTCCACGTAGTCTCGATTGGTGTCCTTTGACTCATGTTTTACTGTTTATTCGGAAGAACTGAGTTGAGGATGCTGATACCTTTGGGGAATTTTGAATGCATGTATCAGGTCCCTTTGAATTCTAAAAAAGTCTTTGAAGACTAAAAAAATCAATTCCTTCAGGCTGAGAGTGCAGGACAGTCTCTTAAGTCTTAGAATGTATCTGATTGCTCTTCTCTAGACTGATTCCAGAACAGCAATATTGTTTAGATAACATCTATGAAACATCTTTCAAAACTGTACACACTATTCTAAATGAGGCCTTGCTATTACATTACACAATTCTAACCTCATGTCCTTTGATTCAATTTAATACAGCTTTTAAACGTATATTCTAGCATTTTGTTACTATTTTTATTGCTTCCTAACATTGACTAGAAATGAAAACAACCCGTCAAAATAAACACCTACAGTAAGTCTACTTCATTATTAGTCTCTTCTAGCTCAGTGTTTGCCATTTTATATTTATAGTTTATGTTTTTGCTACCTGAATATAATACTCTGTATTTGGTTATGGTGTCATCCACTAGCAATCTGCCCTTGAGTTCGTCCTTGTCTTGAGTTTGATAGAAATCTTTTTAAATTACATTTGCTGTTTTTATAATGTTGGTAGAAGCTATTACTATATATCCCAGAATCTAGATCATTGATATAAGTTAGTAAGAACAGGGGTTGTAATACAGACCCCTGATGGGACTCCCCTAATTACATCATCCCCGTTTGAACATTCACCCCTTATCTGTGCTTTCTGTTTTCTATTTAGTAACCAAAGCTCATTTCTGAATGCCTTTTGTAATTATGAAAGGATTATGTGTTGATATTTCAGTGGTAGCATAAGGGGTTTAACTTTGAGTATCCAGTGTTATTTCAATAAATTTGTCAGACACTCTGGCACAGTAGTTGTGCAGTATTAATTTGCAGTTATGCAACACATTGAAGGCAATTGTAGCTTTTTTATAAAGGGCGTGTATGCAGAAACCTAAAAGTGAAATGTTGTACAAGGCTGAATATACTGTAGCAAGCAGAACTTCACCCAAAGTAAGGTAAACACTGATTTCAACAGCTAGATATCAGAGTTTTTGCAACATACCGTAAAAAATGGAAAACTCCATGTGTCTCCATAGTTTCCCTATTTTAGAATATACTTTATTTAACTTTGTGAAAGTGCTGATGTAGCTGCGATGTGCTTGATGTGACAGCTCACATCCAGCCGCTGTGTGACTCATGATGTAAGCTGAGGCAGCAATGTCATTAAGTCACAGGAAGAAGCTGCAGTAGCCGGACTCAGAGAGCTCCCTGGACGTGCTGTCACTTCACATCACATCAATAGTTCCCCAGCCACACAGCTGGAGAATCTGGGAGCCTTCCACTGCCACCAGCTGACATCTTACTCCAGTTCTTCCAACACTATGCTTATTTGTGTGTAGACTGTGTTGTTACAAGTATGCTGGTATCTGAGATGTTTGACACTTAAACAAGCCCCATAAAAAATGCAAAGAAAGAAAGCATTATGGGTTGTGTCTCTCACCCCCTCCACTGCAGGTGCACACTTCTCCTGTCTGCAATATCTCTTTCAAACTATCTTCTCTCTTATCTTGCTGTTACACTGTCACACTGACTTCTAGATTGATAGTATGTTGTCTGTCATTGTGTTGTTATGCTGGGAGTGTGCTGGAAGACAAAATCCACCAATGGGATTGGCAAGAAGCTTGAATTTCAATTGAAAAAACATCTCTGGTCTAAAGAATCAGTCCAGTCATTTGATATTGGTGACGAGGGTAATCTTTAGACCTGCCTGCAGAACTCTGTAGGAATTTCAGACAGTGGTCTCTGAAGTTTTACACAGGGCGATATTTGTGAGGCTGGCTGATTGATCTCTTGACAGTTTTGTTTCCTCTGGTGTTCTGTTGTTCTCAGATTTAAGTTTTATGCTTATGATGCAGGTGGCACTGTGGCACAGTGCATAGTGTTGCAGCAGTGGGGTAGTGGGTTCAGTTCCTGGGGCACTATCTGTGTGGAGTTTGTATGTTCTCCCCGTATTTGCATGGGTCTCCTCCGGCTGCTCTGTCCAAAGATATTTTTTTTTACAAAATATACTTTATTTCCATAAAGAAATAAATAACTCTTTATGGGGTTTCCGTAACCACATAAAGAGTCCCTCCAAGCCCCACCACTTGCTTTTGTCCATTAGTCCCTGTCCAGCGCTCCCTCGCCGTAGGGAAACCCCGTTTGGCGACGTGGCGCTTCATCCTCCTTCTGAGGATAGTCCAAAGATATACTGGTAGGTCAAGCGGCTTCTGTGAGAATCGTCCTTGGTGTGAGTGTGTGTGTTTGTGTCTTTGTGTCCTGTGATGGATTGGCATCCTGTCTAGAGTGTATCAGGCTTTGCACCTATTGCTTGCCAGTATAGGCTCCAGGCCCACCCTGATTGATCCTAGGCCTACCCAATCAGTCCAAAGTAATTTAAGATTTTTTCCCCCTTGTTTGCATTACATGATTTGCTTTTTAATGTTACGTGTTTGATTTTTTCCACCGTATGCGATTTGCTATTGGCTCCCTGTATCTTTTGTGACCAATAAATACATTATGTAAATATAGTGCGTAGCCGTAGCCTAATTGGCTATCGGTGTCCTCAGACATTCGTAGAGCTTTCTAGCGCTAGGTTTGTGTTTATTAGCCAACATGGCAAAACAAATGCATATATCTACGTTTTTCAAACCAGTCCCGAAACAAATAAGACACATGAGATGCATCTTGGGTTTTAAGGAGTACAAGCCTGGCTTCCCGAATACAAGTGTTTCTGGAACGCAAGGGGCAGTGCACGCGTTTGCTTGTTGCAGCTCGACCTGTAGGAGTTAAACACGAAGAGGTTCTAAAATTTCTCCTGTAAACAAATTACAAGTTTTGGAATGCATGAATAACATTAAGATAATATTGACGGATAGATGCGAGTGTGCATTTTACAGATAACTATTCAGATCGCCTCTAAATGCCCTGCAGTATTTTTAAGTGAACCACGGTTACAGAGCTAAAATACATCCAAAGTCTGTATTTGACACTTTTATTAGCAGACGAGCAGTACGATAAATTGGTTAGCACTGTAATGCGACGATAACAATTCAGTGTTAAGTCTTGTGGGAAGTCACGAATTTCCAAATAAGGTGTATTTTGGCATCGAAAATAGAATATTAATTTCGTGGGTTTAAAACCATCATGAAAGATCAAACAAGATCTTCAGAACTTAATATTTTAATATCGTTGCAGTTTTTATTCTCATGGCGCCTCACTCGATATAACCCTTGGGGCTATGCATTTACTCCAACCTCTGAAACCCATACGTTATGCTCAAGTCCGCTGAGTATTTAAAGGCAAGGTAAAAGCTCCGGGAAATTGCTCCCCCTACAGAAACCCACCTCATTAGTTAGTGCTACGTTTGTGCCAGTTTGTGCTGCTTTCGTTTCCGGGATATAGCGCCTTGTTTTTTTTCGGGGTCGTGACGTCACTCAGCCCCCCTACAATATCGTAGGGAAACCAAACCGGTCTCATTCGTTAGTGCTACATTTGCTGCTTTCGTTACCGTGATATAGCGCTTTGCACGGTGACCTCCAGTGACCCCGTCTGCCGAGTTCAAGCGCTCTGTTACAGTTTAGATCGTACTCTTAACATTTTAAAGACAATATCCATAAACATGAGCCTCCTTAGATGTGACTAATACATGATGTGACTAATACATGATGCATGCCAACAAGTTAACCACCTATGACATAAACCTGTGGTTGTAATGTATGTAAAATCACCGTGATTGTAAGATCTATGGTTTTTATTTTCTAAGACACATTTTAATTTTTCTTTCCCTACCATGACACGCTGTTGCCAAATGCTTAACTGTTGGATACCATCGCGACAAGACCTCCGCAGCATGTCCTGATAGGGACCCCATGTATATCGCATGTATATCGCTGCGGTTTATATCACAACTGGCGCCTTGCTTCCATGCCACCTTGGCACCACTATTGCAACAGAAGTCCCATATCAGGACATGATATACCCAAACAGGACGTGTCGGGCTATATGGACTTTGTGTCGCGACATGGGGTCAGCATATCCTAAATGCTAAATTGTCAGGGTGTGTCATATCGCGATATGCGGGCTTCATGTCGCGACATGGGCGTGACAGTTTTTGGTATATCGCGATATATGGGCTCCATGTCGCGACATGTGGAGTGAGCGTTTTGGCTGGGCATGTCATACCGCGATATAGGGCCTTTCATGTCGCGACATGGGGGTGGCGTTTTGTCGGGGTACGCCATATCGCGATATGCGGGCACCATGTCGTGACATGGGGCAGGGGCGTTTTTTTCGGGGTATATCATATCGCGATATATGGACTTAATGTTGCAACAGTGGCGCCATGGCAGTGATGGGTGATCGCGACATGCTACTGGAGTCGTGAACGCGCTGTGGATGTCATGACATTCTTTGTCTGCTATTCAGGTTTGACCGCAGTGCGACTTCTCTTAGATTGATCAGTAATTGGAAACCAATGGATGTGCTATTGTATATCCAGCTGCTCAAACAGCACACACGATTAACCGGGGCTATAGTATTTGGAACAAGAAGAACATCCATCACCTGTGTATCTACAGGTTCTCGGAACTTCCGCTGTGGCGCTTTACCCAATCAGAGTGTCGATTCTCACTCTTCACCCAATCGCTGCCCGAGCTCTCCGGGGTTTAGCCAATCACGGGTCTGAGAGCTCTTCAAGCTAGCTGCGCCAGGTGGATCGGCTTGTTTACTGTCAATGAGAATCTGTTTTTAAAATGCTTTATTTATTTGCAAAATAACTACATCGGCTTATTTTTTAACGTCTTTATTGATTCGCAATGTCCCGTAGTACTCTTCAAAGTAAATACATTTTGTATTTGCAATATAACTGTCTCTGCTGTTTTCTGTAATGAATACATGGTATTCGAACACTTTTAATCGATATATTTGAGGTATAGGAAACACCTTCTGCTTTGTACTTCAAAAATGAATAGAAATGTTAAGTCTATGATCATTATATTATTAAGCTTGTGCTTTCAATTTTGTTTTCATTGTTAAATTATATCGATCTTGAAACTAATACTTAAAAATGTGAATATAGGCTCTCGTGTTGTACCGGCGGTAATTTGGAAACTGGTGTCTCTTCACAAATGAAAGGAGTAGTTGTGCTCATTGTGTTTTGCAATAAAATATTAACTTCGGAGTTATTCGTAAAACTACTGAACAATCTAAAAGCAGGCATACGAAATACTTAGAACTGTTACAAGCAACAAGTGAAAATGAGCTCTTGCAGCTTTTCTTTAGCTAAAGACAAAGTCCTGAGAGACCTTTGCAAACTAGCCGTCCTTTGAACGGGAATTTGCCGACTCTAGACAGTGATGAGATTATCTCCATGTTCAATTCCAAGCCCCGATGCCTGGGTCTGGTCTAGAAGGCCAAAACCTCACAACAGAGGAAAGCACTGGTTGTTTTTTTTTGTGTGAGTGTCCGCTGTAGCACAGCAGCGTTTGGCAGTCTAGGTAATTGTTGCTTAACCTATGTGTGTGTGAAGAGAGACAGTACGTACTGTATATATAAGGTTAAGCTAATTCTGCTGTTTGATTATACCTCTTGAGGATTGCTTTGTAAATTGGAGGGGTGCCCCTATGCTGGCAGGATGATCAGTTAGAGCCCGGGCGACCCACTTTTGCACAGGCCCACCCAAAAAATCAGTTCCTGGCTACACCCCCGGGGATGGACGCTTATGATACAAAACTCTGTAATTTATTTTATTTCCCACAGTTTTTGTTGTTGTTTTGCTTTGTGTGCAGGAAAAAACGGCAATGTTGTTAAAATAAAAGCTGCACACCCCTGCAAACCACTCCTGTTACCAACTTGGATGTTTCTAAAGTAAGTTAGAACACTGGCGTAGCAAAAAGATTTTGTTTATTATAAGACAGGGTCACAGATATTACGTGGTATGCCATGTCTGCAGCCCAAATCCATAGCTTAAGTATGGTCAGACATGGATGTGAGATTGGGGCTAGTTCTGCAGTAAAAACTCTATGTTTATCATTTTTTAACTGACTTGCTTTCGAGTTTCGTGTTTAATGAAAGGGTATCATTTTTCAATTTATGCAGTACAGCCCACTTTTAGGCTTGTCCACTCCTTGCCAATTCTGAACTGCTGGACCTCATTAAGGATTATTAAATAGTTGACTTTTGGTGCTGCTGTTAATGTGCTTTACTTTATACAACATGAGCTGTGGGCCAGGCTTTTAATGACACACAATTGATTTCAAAAGTTTTGTTATAACATACAAAGCACTCAAAGGTTTGACATTTTCACTACTTAAATGGACTTAAGAATGGTTACAAAAGTTGTCTTTGATGTTAAATGTTTTATAAACAAAGGAACTGCGAGGACTGATTTTAGGAAAAATACAACATCCCTCCAACCTTCTTAATTAATGGTCAGGATGTAGAGGTTGTCAATGACTATGAGTGTCATAAACAAAAGCTTAAGTTGGGCCAAATGTTGAGTCAGCATTTATAAAAAAAAAGTCTAACAGAGACACTTTGTTTTGGGAGACTGCTATTTTAAACTAGCTGGAACTATTTTAACACTTTTGGAAGCGTTAAGTGTTCTTGTTGGTTTGGCAACATCAGTATAGTTAATTGTAATAGGTTGGGAAAATTAGAGAAGATAAGCAGCAAAATCATCTGGGTAAATCAAATCAACTGAGGAGACTCCTCTGTGTCCCCAGGTGACTGGAAATCTTTCATCCCCTCTGCAGTCTCACTCTTTAACAAAGCTGACAAATTGCTGTCATTGTTGGTGATGAACCCCGGGTACGGGACCAGGGTACAGGGCACTCTCACAACTCTCAGGGTATGGAAGTCTCCTGTTTTTGGTTTTAAATGCACTTCAGCATTGTTTCTACCTGTGTCCTCAGGAGGCAAAGGAAGATGCAGCTGAAACGCACTTGAACTCCTTTTCCCTTTTATCAGTCTTAAGCAGTTAAAGGCACATTATACAAATATGAAAATATTTTAACCAATTCACTACGAATTTATAACTTTGCTTAAAAGGAGTGTAAGGTAGTGGGAGGTGGCTTTGTGAGAAAGCCACCATCTTTGCTCAAAACACATCTTGCCTTGGTGTGGGCTTGAGCCAAGATGGTGGCTGTCTCACAGAGCCACCTCTTCCAACCTCACAGGGAGACAGGAATATAAAGTCTTTGAAAGGTAAGTGAGACTCTCAATCTGTTGTCATTTTAAAATCTCCTGTAGTCTTCGACTGTACATTAATGACCAGGACACAAAAAAACGTAAATAAAATGAGAGACGGTCATTCTGTATGCTATGATCATGTGGCCTAAAAACCATGGAACCAAATGGAATTGTGTTTACAAAACAAGGGTAGATTTTAATGACACGTCAGGTACAGAACACCAAACCTATTGCATGTATCGCCTCAAACATTTATAAATCAAAAAGACTGTTTTTGGATCTTTCTTGATCATATTAACAACTAACAACTCAGGATCAATGACTTCCGACTCTTAGAGAGATTAGCCTATAAGAACTAGAAAAAGAGGATACACCTCCTTCTGAGGAACAAGTGACCTGAAGAAGGCTCCACGGCCGAAACGTTGTGTTCTCTTTCTTCTTTTTTTCAGCATGGAATAAACCTATTACTTGTTCCTTTGCAGCCTACGCATGCTGACGCAGCTACCCACCTGAACTACTACACCTCCTTCTGTTTGGTGTGCAATTTCTCTTCTGTCCACGAGTGGCGCACATAGGGTCTGAGAGGTGGGCAGCGAAGGATCTTTGGTGACGGAAGCTTCTCGGCCCTGCTGGCGGCGTGTGACGCGGTGCTCCACCCAGCTGCTTCTTTCTGAGACAGGTTAACCATCTTCCTCTCCTCAGTATCGCTTCCTCTCCGCTGCCCCCTTCCTCTTTCCAGCCCCCTCTCCAGGGTCCTGACTTCCTCTCTTTCACTTCCCCGAGCGGCACTCTAGCTGACGTCAGCGGCGTGCAAGAGACACACACGCGTTTCCGAATTATTTTTAAATCAGAACATAGGAAAGGTTACCAACAAGAGGCTCAGTCACTCCGTCTGGTCTGTTATGTAGTGAGAAGCTTGTGGATCGCAGGATCTCATCCCGCCATTTCTCAGACAAAGCCAGGGAATTGGCTTCGATAACATGCCTGGACTGCTCGCTCCAAACTCCCACAGACCTTTGTGTAAAGAAGTGTCCCTTCTCCGCATGAGAGGAACTCTTTTGCTCCAATGTTTTTAAATAAGGTCATAAGCCATTTATTGTATGGCAATATAGTGACTACCACAATCTAAAAAATGTAAAAGAAGGAGACATTCTATAATATGTTTAACTTGTTATATTTAACTTGTCACTTGTTACAGAACAAGCTCCATCAATATTGAGCAATTTTAGTATATCTGATACTGGTGTTCTACTGGGGCTTAGACAGTTAAAAATGAATAAGTCACCAGGGCCTGATGGTAGTTTCCCAGTCTTACTTAAGGAAATGAAGGATGCTATTCACACACTCCTAGGTAGGATATTTCAGCTCTCAGTTAGAATGGGAGCTGTACCCAGATCTCAGTGTGGAACTGTAGATGTAGCATCACAAGAAGGAGGACAGAACTGAACCAGGAAAACATTGCGAACTCAGTCGTACTTGTTAGAGTGGATTAAGAAACATTAGTTATCTCTATGTTAGAAGAATACTTACAAAACCATGGCATTTCAACAACCTTCTACCAAAGGTTTAGAAAGGCAAGGTCCTGCAAAGCTAACGTGCTAGTAACCTTCAAACAAGCAACTTGGACAGATGACACTGCAGTGTATGATACATTTTCAGTTTTTTGATAATGTTCCTAATTAAATGAAATAATTCTTATACTAAAAGCAAGAGGACTCCAGGGTAGTGCATGGGTGTGAAACAGGAAAGAAAGTACATTATCTTAAGAGCCACTATATTGCCACATGTAACACTGGAGTGCCACAGGAATCCATTTTATGCCTGTTGGTCTACCTCATCTACTGGTTACTGAGCTCACCAGCCACTTTGAGTTCTTGTCTATTTCTAGGGTGTTCTGAGTTCAGATTGCTCTTCACTATGTAGAATGCTACTCACTTAGATTTATACCCGGAGACAGACTTGGCCTGTATAAGATTTTCCATGTTTCCCTTGATGAGCTTCCTGGTTGCTCTGGCTGTGTGTTTTGGGTCACTGTCATGCTGCATAGCAAAGTACGGAAGCCTTTTTTTCTACATAAGACATGGACAATATATTTTAGTAAAACTCAGAATTAATTCAGCTGCTTCATGTAGTTACAGCATCGGTAAAGATTGTGAGCCAATTCCAGAGGTGACCATGTGTGTCCAGGCCAGGCTTCACAGATTAGGGGATGTTCCTTGGAGCATCTGTAGGTCCCTTCTTTCCCCAGTTTAACTCTTCCTTCAAGATTGGTGCACTGATGTGCCAAGAAGTGGTATGGGACTGTCAGTGGGTACCTGAGTGACATAACGTCCTTAAAAAAAAGATGTAACATTATGAATTACAAAAGCACAATAATATGACTAATTTGGCACAAACAAAATCTAAAAAAATCCTTAATATCTCAGAAACAAAGTCAATCACTGGTTTCAGGTGTATTGTGACAATTGAGTTGTGAGTCACTGTTTGCAGGGGTCCCACTTTACGTAACTTTCGGTTTTCTTCTTTTCTTTTGGCGCCGAGGCTTTCCGTCCTCGAAAGGGTTAAATAATTGAATGACCCGGATGCAGTTGGGCGCTGATTCCCGGAAGTTGTTTTTAAATGTATCGCGTCCATTATTTTTCATCAATGTGACACTGTTTTGTGAAGGTGGTTGTCTTGAAACATGTTTCTTACAGCGGTAAATTGTAAGTATAGAGACAATATACACAGTTCGAATGCATGAATAATGAAGTACTGTTCGACGATTATAGAATGTTTTTCGTTTATTTGTTTTGCTTCAAATTGATAGAGCAAACGTGTAAGCTGTAGAGATCTGTATGAAACATCTTTCGATTTAACTGAAATCGCAGAAAATACTGTAGCGTGGTAATACTGTCCTATACCCCTTCTCGATCTACTTTATTGCTTAAACGTGGATGCAGATGTGCCAATTTAAACGATAATAATAATTTCAAAGAGTCCTCTGTGAGAATCCACATACATTTGTGTCTGGCTGTTACAATAATAATTTACAAAGAAATGCATTCATGAACGACTGATTTAATACGGGATTCGTACCTGGATTGAAGGATTTGTCGAAGAATAATAATATTAAGACTTAATATCTGGAAAATATTTAAATACATTGTAGATTATGTATTTTAATGTTGTATTTTTAACGAAGTCATTTGCGGATCTGAACCAGTGCTGTGCGCGACATTAAATTGAATTCTAGGAGTCATTACAGTCAAATAAAACTCTGTTAGACAGCTCTTGCCTAGATCTTGAATCTTTTAACAAAGTGGCTCTGACGTGGCCTTTTTGTGGAGCGAAAGTTAAGTTTCACTGTCAGGCCAGGTCACTCCACACTAATTTGGCCTCTCGGCTCTAACCGGGAGCGATGGAGTGTATGTACCCGCGCAGCTCACGGCACTAGTTCTCACGGAATTTCGTACCTTCGAGCGCAGCTTAGGCGACTTGAAGCGCCCTGAATTTTCAAATGATAATAAAGGTAGTCATTTGCCTTACCCAGCTTTTTGGGGAAAAATGACACAAAATCAGCAGTTTGTTTAAAGGTTGTTTTATTCTCCAGAGAACTTGTTAAGTCTTACAAAAAATCCACTACTTTCTGTAATGCAATGAAAGGCGCTCATTCCTTTGTGGGTGAGAGGTGGTCTGCTTGATCCCAGACTAAGTCGGCATGCAGTTATTGAATTGACCTAGTACAGGTTCGTGCTGCTTCAGTGTTTGAGGGAGCGTAATACCATAATGCCCGCCTCTTTGCTTCCAGTTTTGTATAAGTGCCGCTAGAAATGATCACTCTCACACTTCATCAAAGACGGGTTTTGTTTCTGTGTGTTGTTACCATGGCATTTTGTATGCTACCTATCAGAAGCAGCTTGTGCCACAGCACATAAGAGACCACAGAGGGCTGCAGGTTCAAATCCCAGTAGGGGATGCTGCTTTTGCACTGTGCAATTCTTTGGACCCATACTGCTCCATTTACTACCCTTCTGTGCAAACATCTCTCTAGGTTGTCAGTGTTTTTTCAGTTGATTTAACTGGTTAAGGAAGGAATATTGACAGAAAAGGGAACACCGTGTTCCCTGATCCATGTTCCTTGGAATAACATGCTCCTAACATGTTGCAGGAGAAATGTTAGGCTACATTTATTATGCTTTAGGTGTCAGCGTAGCTAAAGTTGTTGCACTGCAGCAGGTCTGATGAGCTTTGTTGCAGGGAAGCTGTCGTTCCAGAAGGACAGCCCGGTGCTGCCGCAGTATGTGTGGACTGTGTGAGTAGTAATGTCTGGGGTACAGGTGACCTGCTTCTGATTGCTGAGAAGACAAGGTGTGCTGAAACAGCCCACTCAAGTCACTCTGCCACAGCACTGCAGAGTCTATGGCTGTCTCTAGAGTCTGATTGGAATTGACTGGTTTTTTGTGGGTGTTCCTTAGTTGAAGGTTTACATCTTTAAGTAAGTAAAGGATTAGTCCCATTTTTAAATTCCTGCTAGATGAATCAACATCTAGCTGATCTCAGGAAGTACATTTAGAGACTTAGATGCAGCATATAGGGAAGCAATCTGGAAGCTAACTGGCCAGAAGGGAAAGCAGGAATGCCTTGGCAGTTTCAGAGCTAATATTAAAGTGGGAATCCCCCTCTCTCCGTGAAAGATCTTGGTACAGAAACGGATGTACACGAATGATCGTGTTCTGCCTGTTTTTAGGTCATTTTATGTTTTGACTGTGGTGTCCAAACACATACATGCTAATACTCTTTTCTTTCTTTCATGTGGGAAACAGTGGCCAGGGGCAAATCCAAGTAAGTCTCTCTCTTTTTTAACTTTATGTTGTTTTATGTTGTTTTTTATGTGATACGAAATAGTCTGTGCCACAAAAATATTGTGTGGACTTCTTCAGAATGAGCAGTGAAAACTGCATCATAGTACACAAAGGTAGAAACTGTGTAGAAGTGGATTTAAAATTGAGAACACTTCTCTTCACCTCAAGAGTTGTGGGAGTGTGGAACAAGCTTGTTAAAACCCAGTCCTGTTAAAACCTAGTTTCTCTCAAGAAACAGCTGTATGAGATCCTGGGATCAATTAGCTGCTAACTACCCTATGGGTTAGATGGGCCAAATGGCCTCCTTTTTTGTGTATGTTCTTACCCTGTGTGATTTTTCCCCCAATATCCTTCAGCTAATTAAAAGACCATAGTTTTAAAACCACAGCTTGAAACTTGTGAAGTTTTATTTGAACAAATTCATCTGTGTCCCAGTGGTGAGGCCAATCTCTCACGCTAGATACCAGCTGCGTCTGGGTCTGCTCCATCTCGCCGCACTTCTCTGAGCCCTGGGCTTACAGCTGTGGCAGGTTTGGACATCTGATCTGCTGCTGCCTGCCAACTCTTCTTTGGTGCCTTATAAGAATGGCTATAATGGCAAACAAGTTGGGGCATTCTTTGTTAATGTGACTAATAAAAAGAACAGTGTGACGCAGAGTAAGGTAATTTTTAGAATGTAGAAGCATCTTCTGGTTTTTGAAAACTGTTTACTAAAGCATGAGTAGCGTCTGTGGTACGTGAAGTGACAGCTGATGGCCAGCAAGAGGCGTCCGATCACTGGGAAAGTCAATCCCTGTCTAGGTACAGTCTCGCCCGTGGTTGCGTTTCCCAGCTAGCCACCCCCATTGAACCCTGGGAAGACCCACTGTACTCCTGTTGTTGCTGTATCCATGACACCAGGCCCAGTGAAAAATGGCACCATTAGGCAAATGGCTCAGGCATTCAAGTTTAGTTATAGTGCAAGAAAAAGATACTGAAGCATAAACGCATAAAAGAAGGTAAAAGCATTATATTATTTTCACGTTGAATGTCTTGGCTGCGGAGACAAAAGGTTCTTAAAAAGCTTCACAATAACATTTGTCTTGGAGTATGGTTAAGAACTGCTTGGGTTCCTTGCTGTGAAGGACGAAAAAAAGTCAGCTTGGAGTCTTTCAGCAGCCCTGGTTGAAGAACTCGCTTGGCGTTCAGGCAGTGTCGATTCCGCCCGAGGTCCACAAGAAAGACCCGGTGTGGAAGGCCGAGAAGAGAGAGGGGATCTGCTGTCAGGCGCCCATGTGTCGCTTCTCTTGTAGGACGATCCTGGTTCAGATGGTGAGTGCTGCCGGGACAGGCTACTGCTTCAACACCAAGAGGAACCGGCTCCGCGAGAGACTGGTGCTGCGCAAGCACGACCCGAAAGGTGAGGGAGCGGGAGCCGGGATCCGTGGCTGTGCTCTCGCGCTCTCCGGCTGGCGCCGCAGGAGGAGTCCGTTCCTTCTGCTTGTGCCAGAAAGGCCGCGAGTGTTGATTGTGAATACAGGAGCCCTGCACGTGCTCTCATCATCCCTGTCTGCCCAAAACAAAATTAAGCAGCAGCCCCTTTCTGTCATCTATAACTAAGCATGCATTAGTTATTGGCCTCCAGCTCCCCTCAATCTGCATCCACGCAGTCGGCTTTCTCTGGCTGAGAGCACGACGGAATCAGGGGACCCCGAGGCCTGTCGGAGCTCCTGCAGGAGCTAGCGGCAAATGTGTGCCGCAGGGCTGTTGCGCTTGTAGGCTTCAGGCCGGCGGACCTGTTTGTCCTTGGCAGTTGGGCCTCGTTTGGTTCTGGCTGTAACTAGTTTTAGCTGCTCAGCTGACTTTGTGATTTCCTGCGCCAGCTGGACATTAGAAGATGCAATCTGTGACTGGTATGTATGCCCTTCTGCATTCTGTGGTTAAGTATATTTTCTATACTTATTATAAAAAGGCCTTTGAGAAAGATTGAAATGACAGTGCATCAGCAGGAGAAGATGCATGTTTGTGTGCTGCTGTTATTCTCTCTGAAAAAAGGCCTTTTTCATCCAAAATAAATGCATTTTGAAACTGCGTTGAACTGCGCTGTGGCTTCATACAGCAGCAGAGGGGATCTGCGGAGCAACAGAGAGCCGAGTGAATAATTGAAGCCCAAGTCATGTGGGGGACATTCCTTATGAAATCAGTCACCTGCTGACCTGATTTTAATGAAAATGTCCGGAAACGTTTGATCAGCTGTTCAGGTGACGGAGAATCTCAAAGATGATCCATTTTGAACCCCCCCTACTCTAGTATAAGCTATATCCTCGCTGATAGACACAGAGGGATGATTCCGATATTGTTTTAAATATCAAAACTTGTCTCACACGAATTTAGACTTTCTATGGGGAAAAATAATTATTGAAACAATTATCTAAAAATGCACACAGACAGATTTTTTTTCTTTTTCCATGATTCGTAGGACAGTCTCTTGCTTACATCTCCTTGAAGAGTTTGTGTTGTGCTGCCTTTGGTTGAGGCACAGCAGACACCTGAATACAGAGTATCTGATCAGTTTTCCACATGAGTTCTCTAGTGCCTGAATGACTCACATTTCAGTCTGGTCATTTTCAGCTAGAGAGGAGAAGTTTCTTAGTTTTTTACATTGACTTATTAGTGCATAAGACTATAATGTAGGAAACCCATTAAAAAATTCTACCCTTTGGATATTGGAAGGACAATGTAAGACAAAGTGTGCACCTTCTCTCACTCTGAAATTACTGTAAAATTAGACACCTCAGCTCACTACACTGATAGAACATGACTTGCACAAATGGAGTCCTGTCCAGGGTGTACCTTGCCTTGCGTCCATTGCTTAACAGGAAAGGCTCCATCTCCCCATGAGGCTGGATAGGATGAAGCGGTTAGAGGATGGATGGATTTGTATACATCCATTTCTAGCCTATTAAAACACATGGGTTGTGTGTATAAATGAATGCCTCTCTTCCACAATCTGCAATTTTATAAAGAGCTAATGGTGATTTCTGTCGTGTTGCTGAATGTCTTTTGATTTCGAGTCTCCTGAAGGGATGTGTCCTCCTCTCGTAGTGAACAAGCACGTGCTTTTCTTCGAGAAGAAGAAGATCCGTTCCATTTAGGAGGAGATTGGCTGCCACTGCAGACTCCAGGCCGGGACAGCGTGGGCAGAGCTGAAAGACCTTCCAAGTTTCGCATTATGAGAACTGGATTGTTTGTCACTTGCTGGGCTGGAATGTGTCCCGAAGGCTCTGGGGAGTGACGAGAGATCCCGTCAGAAAGAGGAGGAGGAGGAGGCAGTGGGCGATGCACCAGCTGCTGCTGTGACCAAGACAAGACTGGGCTGGGACTGGGTGGGGGGGTTGTTTCTGCAAGAAATCCAGTCATTAAGCTAAGTCACTGGAATGTAGAAAAATACAGCGTGGGAAAACATGACAGAGGTTTCCTTGAATTGCTTATAGCACAGCTGCTCTCAGAAGGGGAACATGCTTTTGAAATACTTATTGTTTATGTAATAATGGGTAGAAGTTGCAGCCATGATTCCAGAATACTATCCATAAACCCAAGGGATTAAAAAAACAAAACACCTTAACATCACGATCACTGGCATAGGAAGCAGACTGTGAAAGTGTTTGCATGTCCTTGGCCCATTCAGTTGGTGGGCAGAGGATCAGCAGGTTTCCTTTACTCAGTCGATTTTTCTAGCTGACCTTATCTTGTATGCTGAGACCACCTTGATCTCTGATTATCTTTGGGTTGACCCAGATTGGATACTGGGCATTGCTTGAATAAAAGCTGGTGTTAAATCTCGTCACTGTTTTCTTGCAGTGATATTTATCACTTTGTTTTGTGGTAGTTAGTGATCTCGAGAATCTCTGTGGCTTAAATCCTAAACGCATGTAATTCCTACAATACATGAGAGTTGCAAAAACTCTAGACAATAAGGGGCATGGTGACCTGTTGACAGCTGTACACCTGGCCCCTCCAAATGATACAATAGATGGTTTAAAGAGTTTCTGTCCTAGCAGGTTGAGTTATTCACCAGTGTGTCTTACCATGTTTGTCAGACTTTGTGGGCACAAAATAGTGACGTACCTAGATTCAAACTGAAGGCGTCACTCTATAGTCAACTGGTCTGGTCTTGTTTGGCCAAGGCAGTGAATGCCACTTATTACTCAATAATGAAGCACCTGTTTCCACTGTTGCTTGTGAAATGGTGCAGACATGCTAAAAGGAATTAGTTCAGGAAGTATTGGTGCAGCTGGGTTGCTGAAGTGCACATTACGGTGACCTTGTGCAGTTGTGTGGACAAGTGGTTGGGACTTTTAATTGCATGGCGGTGGATTCAAAGCCTGGGTTAGCCACTTCATTCCCAATCTCTTCTGCAAAAAGGCCATGCTGTGTCAATGTGTAAAACTAAGTTACTCTGATTAAAGGTATCAGGTAGTTCTTAAATGCAGGTGTGTTAACATTTATATTTAAGGTTAATAAAATAGACATGCTCTGTTTGTTTCTGTTGACTCTCCAAGCATCCCAGCTGAAGCCTGGACCTTAACATAGGCTCTTGAAAAGGTGGTTGAGATACCCAGAATTATTTTAAGATATTCCAAGCCCAGGGCTTTAACAAAAAAATATTCAGACTTACTCCCCTTTTCAAGCTTGACTGATCTTCCTCCAGAAAAGATGAATGATATAACAATCCTAGGTACAAGCTCATAAGCTTCCTTTCTAGCAAGCTCTTGGTGAAATAATAGTGCAACACAGGGGGCCCCTTTGGAGTCATAAAAACAAATTGAATTGATAGGCCTTTAAAAGAATTGTCTGCATGTTTTGGTTAATGGCTCACTATGTGCTGCAGAGTAAAGTCCAATAGGTTTCACTGCCACACCTGTGAGGAATACAGAAGGCTTTGTTCTGTGGGCTTAACTTGTGGCGGGATACTGATGATGAAAGAAGTCTTTCCTGCCTCACACTCGCGCACCAGCCGTCTAGTTTTACTCCTAAAACAGAGGCAATAATTCAAGGCAACAAGAAAGTAAGAACTATTTAATCTTGACTTAAGATAGTTCATCATTCTTCGTTATTTGTGAAAAGCAAGGAAGGTTTTCACAGTGAAGGATGTATCAATAAGTAATCATAGTTCCTTATACAATTTCGAAGAGCTGGACAGTATTCTATTATAAAGGCCCCGTATGATTATTTCATTACATTATTTAAAGAAATCTTAACTTGTTTCCTTCCTAACCTCTGAGTCCTCACCCATATACAGTACAACTCTAAAAGAAGACTTTGGAGGTGCAATGGTTGTATTTTCAGGATATTTTTATGTCAGCTGCATTTAAAGAAAATGCATATTTCACTTGTCACAGAAGTGTTGGAGTAGGAATGGAGTGAGGTGCTGAGTATGGGAGGTGCTTTTTTGAACAAAAAGTTGTGAGAGTGTGGAAAAAGCTACCCTGATATGTCATTAAAACTGATACCTTGGTTTCTTTCTGTAAACAAGTGTCTGAGATCAGATTATCTACAGTACTAATCAAACTAAATGGGCCAATTTTCTTGGAGGTTTTCACTTCCCAGCTTGGAAGAGCTCCGCAGGCAAGTCACATCTGGACGGGTAGGATGTCTGTGTCCCTGCTGCCTGCACGCTCACTGCTGCAACCTGATTGGCTCTCCTGGCCATTTCCTCCACAGGCATTGTGGGGTAGCGAGCCATGTAAAAGGCCAAGGCTCCAATGAAGCTGTCTCCAGCTCCCTGTTCAAACAAAGAGACACACAAGACGTCACAAGACGAAAGGCTAGCTCATCTCCACACGCCCTCACAGGGCTTACTCTGCATTCATGCAACAGGACAGCACAGGCCTGTCTCAGCCTTTTTGTGTAAAGAAATAAAAAACCTTTCATTACAGAGTCACCTGATACGTCTCTTTGTCTCTGGTGTGTGGTGGTGTGTCCAGTGCATATTCTTCTGAGACTGGGACGAGTATTGAGTTAAAAGTGATGTAACACGTGAAACTAGAAGATCTTATGCAGAGGAAACAGGCTGCTCTCCCCAGGACTCTGCTGAGATGGCAACAGTGATCCATAACTACTGGCACCAGACATCTTGTAGTTCCATTTACAGATTAAAAGAAGAACTGATACATGGGTCCATTATGGTCTGTTTGGCTTTAAAGGAAGACGGATGATGGCTGTTTTTAACTTGCACAAGGAAACGTTTTCCCTTGAAGGAGTCCTGTTGAAGCTGTGGGCTTTTCAGATGTTGTTCCAGTTGTATAGTACCGGTTTCAATACTTCAAATTAATCGCACTGCATTTGAAAAATTATTAGCTTTCCTAAACATCTGGGTTTTCTGTCTGTAATCTGTGGACTACAACAGAACTATAAAAAGCACAGTACTATTCAGGTGGGTAGCTGCGTCAGCAGGCCTAGCCCGCAAAGGAACAAGTAATAAGTTTATTCCATGCTGAAAAGAGAAGAGAGAAAACAACATTTGAGCTGTGAAGCCTTCTTCAGGTGTGAGCTCTTAGATCTTTTTGTCGTTCCTCCCTGAGCAACTTGCCCCTCTCTTTCACTAAACCTGTATAGCTCACACCTCAAGGTGGCTTCACAGCCGAAACGTGTTTTCTCTCTTCTCTTTTCAGCATGGAATAAACAGTACTATTCAGTTGACTGATATATGCACACGGATTAAGGTATAGCGAATATTTTTGTGTGTAATGTTTCTGGCTAATTTAATACCATCACAGCATGACAAGTGTTTACAAAAAACCAAGTATTGCAACAACAACCAGTAGGGGGAGCTCATTCGCCAACAATACACTGCCACGGCTGATCTGAGTCTGGATGGGGGAGCTCTGCAGGCATTCCCACGACTGGTGCGCAATTTGGAAGAAAAGCCGAGTTCTGTCTGTGCAAAGCACCGATCTGACAGCTCTGCAGGCTTGGAGCTGGCACTGCTATCCCATCCCAAAGCCAAAAGGTTTCCCAATGTACCAATTCCAGAGCATCATCACAGCGCTGTCCTGAGAGCAGGGATTCAGGGATGGAAAACGTTAGAACAATAAGGTGATTCATGTCCATCAGCCTCTTAACTGCGATGCTGCACAAAGCACCATGTCTTGGATGAAAAGTGTTTCTGTTTGACTGTAGGAGGCCAGATTTTGGAAACCCAGAGTGAAATTTGGTCAGGTCACCAGAACTGACAGTACCACGAGAACTTTAATCACCAAGTAGTCAGGACCTTGGCTTAATGTCTCCTCCTACAATCTAGTGTTCCCTGTACCCATACTGGAGAATTAATTTGAAAATCTTGCTCCAGATGGAAGAGCATCAACTGCTGATCCACCAACACCACTTATGGCAGCAATCTGGTTCTCCTTAGAGGCCTCCCATCCCAGAACTGACCAGACCCAGCTTCATGAGCAACACCTCACCTGGACCGTCCAGGAGCAGAGCCTGGTCCTCTGTAGCGATGAATCAATATCGTGTGGACCAGGCTGACGGGCTTCAGCACATACGAGATCACTTTATTGGCCATATACAATTTCTTGTATTAGGAATTTGCCTTTATTTGTATACCTCAACTTGCTCTCCATGAGACACACAGACAGGGAGAAAAGCTTGGGGTCAGAGCGCAGGGTCAGCCATTTATACAGCGCCCCTGGAGCAGCTGGGGTTAAGGGCCTTGCTCAGGGGCCCAACAGAGTAAGATTCATCTGCTCTACCCCTGGTGGCACAGACAGCTGGTGTTTACAACAGACCAGTCAATGGGGAGGGCCAAGTATCTAGTTGCTACAGATCTCCACTTATAGTGCTTGATGGCATGATCCTGACTGTGGGATGCTACACTGATCCAGTTCTGGGACTCTCCTGCTGCCCTCTCTGTGGGCTCATCCTGCTATGATAACATTCCAACAGGATAATGTGTTCTTTAAGCTTCTAGTGTAACAACAATAGTCTTGCACTGTGGTTATGTGACAGTTATGCTGCGGACACCATAATTCCATGAACTGAGCCCCACTGAATGTGTGGGATGAGCTGGGACAAGGGTCTCACGCTCAATTCCTGTTCATCCTGGTGTGACGACATTCCAGCATGACATGGGTACCTCCTCCCACTGCTCGTGTGAGAATGACTTTCTTGCAAATTGAGAACATGGCTGTTATGCTGTGCCACATGTCTACATGTTAATCAGCATAATGGATTTACTTATGTCATATCTGATTGAGTCTGTTCAGTTTTTGTATGTAGGACTTAAAAATAAGCTGCAGGGACCAAATTATGATTAGAACATGACTTGTCAGAAAATATATTTCTAGGTGTGAGAGGAATGGCCAGGGCTTTAAACTTGTAGGTGGGAGGTTGTGGGTTCAAATCCTAGGGTGGTGGCACAGCTGTCGTACCCATGAGCAAGGTACAGTACTTCATTTTCCTTGCTCCAGTAAAATGGCTAGCTGTTGTAATGGGAGCACTGGTGGATAAGTGTTAACCAAATAAATTAAAATTTGGCTAAGGCAAAGTGAAGGGTAGTTCTGAAAGCCTAATTGCACATATCATTCTTGCAAAAGCTAAATTTACAAAACTATTAGCAAGCAAATGACAGCAGTGGTAGCACAATCCTGAATCAATGTGACCTTTAATGTTTTTAAGCCCCAGAAAAAAAGAAGCTATCTGAATTTTGAAATGTTCCTGCCAGTCCTCCCACCTCACTCGGATCTGTTCCTTCCCACTGCCTCCTAGTCATCGTGTTTGTGCTCTGCAGTAAAAGGCAAACTTTGCACTCGAGAGATATCAGTGGGACCTCTCTTTGAGCCTGAGCTGTAGGTGGCGGTAAACAGGCGTGATTCACCTGCTGCTGCAGGCCGTCCCTGGCTCCCGGCTTGGACCACTGAGACGCCATGAAAGGGGGCTATTGTTTTTCAAACTCTGGCTCCTGTGCGCAGGCCCCGGGCTTCTGTTTCTGCCCGAGCAGCTGAAGAATGCAGGTCCGTTGGTTGTGGTTAGCTTGTCTCACCCGGTATTGACGAGTGCATGGGAATGTGCAGGGCCTGTGGAGGCTCGGTGGGGAGGGAGGGGGGCTATGCTGATGGGAAATCACGCAGGAATGTGGCAATATGCTATTAGATTTAACCACAGATGGCTCTGGTGCTGGTTCTCACAAGCCTGTCTGATTACTCACCGCCCCAGGCTGCACTTCAACTCTACTCCCCCCCCCAGAGCACTCAGATCCTTGCACCCCTGGGGCAGCATGCATGGGCTCAAAGGTTCTCCATCTGCAATGAGAATCTGGAGGAAGCGAACCTCTCCGGCACGACTGCTGGTGATTTTCTGGTAGACTGCGATCGCCAGTCCGGGCCCTTGAACTTTCCACATCCGCCATGTCACGGCTGAGCTGCACCGTCTCAGCCTGGACGAGGGAGCTCCGCAAGGCATTCCCATGACTGGCGCGCGCTTTTGGAAGAAAAGCCGCGTTCCTCCTCGGCTCTGTCTGTGCAAAGCACCAAGCCTCGGCGCTGGCATTGCTTGCCCATCCCATCCCAAACACAACAAAGACAGCAGGGCTGTGCCTTCTGCAATCCTGTGTTGCAAGTCTCCGAACAACCGAAAGAGTGTGGGCGGCACAGTGGCGCAGTGGTTAGCACTGCTACCTTGCAATGCTGGGGCCCTGGGTTCAATCTGTGAGGAGTCTGCATGTTCTCCTAGTGTTCATGTGGGGTTCCTCCACGTGTTCCAGTTCTTCCCACAGTCCAAAGAAATGCTTCTAATTGGCTCCTGGGAAAACTGGCCCTCGTGTGTTTGTGTGCGCCCTACGAGGGACTGGCATCTTATCCAGGGTGTACCCTGTCTTGTGTCCATTGCCTACTGGGATAGGGTTTGGATCCCCTGTGACCCTGAATTGGAGAAAGCAGGCAGAAGATGGGTGGATAACCAGAGGTGGATCTAGAGCTCACTCTTGTGCGGTATGGGGTCCATCAGATTTTCTCCAGGCTGTCCACATGATGTGCTCTGGCCATCGAGATCTTGGTTCTTAACCTGAGTCCCACTTCGCCTCTGGCCTCCAGGTTTGCCTTATGGATTCTGTTCTCTCCCATCAGAGTCATGTGTATAAATAAGCAGGCACTGCTCTGCAGTCGCTTGGCACTGTTTCAGCACCACGTGGCGAGGAGACTCAGACACCGGCTGGTGCGGATTACACAGGGCGCCTCAGGAAAGGGCTCCTTTAGGCCCATGATGGAGGCCCTAACCTTTCGATGCCCACAGAGTCACAGCGGGATAAACAGCTGGGGGCTGGGGAGGGTAACCCAAGGAGGTCAGAGACCTCCTGTTCCTGTGTGATGGTGGTCCGACTGGGCCTGTCTGCAGCACATCCTTTAGAGCAGCACAACCCCCCCCAGGTCCAAAGATGCCCCACGTTAAGCTCTGAGAGCCCCAGGAGGCAGCAGGGAAACTGCAGATATGGGGGCCTCCTACGGAGGTTCATCAGTGCAAAAGAACTTCCTGGGAAATGGAACCTGTGACTCATGGTCTCTGCTTCAGAGGATCAGGATGATCAAGCTGCCTGCCTGGCCAGCTGTCTGACTTTGGATTGAGTTTAAGACACAGTGTCTAAAATCGAGAGGATCTCCAGCAAAGTCAAAGAAACTCTGTCCTACCATTTCCTCCCGGCAAAACTGGGCTTGTTTTCTCAAATCGTTTCTTTTCCCCTTTTGAAGGTAATGCAGGGCCACGAAGGTGAGCTAATTAAACACTGTGTGATACTGAGTTTAGCCGGGAGATGGTTCACGATTAAAAGAACCGCAAAACAAATATCCCTAGGACTAAGAGAGATGTCAACCCTAAAGTGGATCCAACCTGGGTCTAGTGTTTGTAAGCAGGCTCTTTGTTTCACAGCAGAGCCCTAATACCCCCTGTAGAGCAGCAGGCAGGACAGCCAGGCCTGGTGACAGTGCAGCAGTGAACGTGGGGGCAGTGAGAGAGCTGTCTTCACACAGGAAGTGGCGAGCTCCAGACCACTCACCCGGCTGCTCATGGGAGTGGGAAGGTCCATGTGTAAGGGTTGCTAGGCAATGGTTGCCGCAACGGACAACATAAGGATTAACCCAGGGTGCTGCTGTGCCGTGAGCTCCGCTGTCCCCCTCCACATCAGCTTGGACCCGGCTGGAGCAGCTCGGGGCGGGGGCGCAACCTGCACACCCCTCCATCAGCCTCCTCCGGCCCGGGATGAGGACACGGCTGGGTAATATCTGCCTTCTTCCCGCTCACCAGCTCACCAGCTCATTGCGCTTCAGAAGGCTTTCCGAATGCTCTTCGGTTTTTTAATGAAATTCTGATTCCCCCCTGTTGGAAGAGCCAATTAGTTTTCGACCTGACTCACCACTACAACCCCCGCAACAGCCCAGGAGAGAAGAACACAGCCCACACGTGCCCTCCAGTACACGTGCGCTGTCAAGCCCATGGCCCCGCAGTGCGGATAAACAGCAGGGCTCCCGTGGCTGGCTAAGGACAGACGCAGCTCTTGCTGCTGAAGAGAGGTCGGCAGCTCTGCTCGGAGGAAAGCCAAGGAACCCCAGCTCTCCTGCACCCTGCGCCAGCAGATCCATTGGGGAATTGTGTGTCTCCACTCCCATCCAAGTATTCTCATACTTAACTAGGAGAGGTCACTGCATCTAACCATGCAGGCTATTATTATGTGGGGCACGTGAGGCACCGTTAGTGAAACAATCCATTTCCAGAATGTTAAAGCACTAAAGTAAAACAGACAAATTGTGCAGCAGGTGGCAAGATTTGCCTTTTCTAAATGGACAAGCTTCCACGTTTCTGTGTGAAATTGCGCAAAGGGCTCATTAGTCATAATGTCTGGTGCAGGTTCTTAAAGCACTGAGTTTTGGCCATTGCTAGACACACAGAGGAGATTGTGAAGACATCACCAGAGACCACTGCAGAATCATCTAATGCCACTTGCCACCTGTAAACTTCCAATATGATGCACAAGCTGAACCCTGACTATGCTGTATAAATGGGATTGTTTTTTTATGGATGCCCTCCTGAAATGTCTTGAAATGAGCTTCTAACTAAATAAAGCCCAAGACGGATGATTGTCTCGCAGTCAGCTAAGGCTGTGTGAACACGTCACCAGTATGTTATGTGCGTGTATGCTGATATACAGAGGAGTACAACTGCATGATGTGAAAATGATGTAATCACTGCTCTTCTCACCAGAGCACTGGACAAGGGCAACACCAGCGGTCTTAAAGTGCCTGCACTGCCTGGAACGAAGAGTGACGCAGGGGGGGGGCGTAGGTAGCCTGGGACAGGATGGATTTTCTCCACCAGCGCCAAGCGCGAATGTCTGCGAGTGACTCACTGCGTGCTTGATGAAAGCTCTGCTGCGGCTAGCCGCGCGAGCCGCGGCCAGTCCACACCAATAATCCCTCAAATCACGCGACACCGAGACCAGTCAAGGCTCCGAGCAAAGCAACAGGAGTGACACGAAAAAAAGTTCTCAGCTGTTCTCTGGCAGTTCGGACTCCCGGATTTATCTTAAAAGCACCGTATTCTTCTTATTTTCGTGCGTGTGTGGGAGTGGAAAATGATCCCTAGCCTTTTTTTTAACTCTGCAGGCTGACAAGCACAGCTTGAATAATTTAATCTCAATGCTCAAGATCATATCCTGGCCCACCAAAATTAGCTGAGTCTAACCATTCCAATCAAACTTGGCATGCATGTCTTGCTTAAAAAAAAAATACGTTTTACTGGAAGTTGGATTGAAGCTTCCAAAGGAAAGCTAAACAAGACTGGATTTATTGCTTCAACATCTCCCATCAAAGCGTGAAAGAGCTCACCAACAATAGGAGGTTTAACCACAATCTGGCTGCTTGTGCTGACTTCTGCAGTCCTGAGGGCTTAGTCACAGGTGAGGGGGGCGGCTGGAGCAGATGCCCCTGGCCACAGCCATGACTTCACCCTCTCCAGCACCAGAACAGGCACAACACCGGAGCGAGCTGCCAACTAACCGCGCAGCTTTCACAGGCCAATCTTTTACGACACGACTTTCACAACTTTCTGTTGCCGCACAAAACGGGTTCCCTCCTCCCCCTCCCCTCCAGAACAAACAAAACTCCAGTTCATTTTCCCAAGCTACGGTGAACTGAAAAAAAAAATCTAACTCTCCACGTCAAGACTCTCACAAGAGCTCGGACAAAAAGGAAAGCAAATTCCATTCAAGAGCGCTAAGCTTTGAAAGTTGGTTTCATAGTTTTTCTACAGGAGATGGGGCCTGTGAAAATGCAAAGAGACAGTCTGTGTGTGTCTGTCTCCTGCTGTGTCTGTCTCCTGTCTGTATTGTGCTGTCTCCTGCTGTCATTCTCGTCTGTCTCTTGCTATGTCTGTATGTCATATGCTGTCTGTCTGTCTGTCCGTCTGTCTGCCTGTCTGTCTGTCTCGTGCTGTGTCTGTCTGTCTTATGCTGCCTGTCTCTTGCTGTGTCTGTCTGTCTTGTGCTGTCTGTCGGCCTGTCTCTTGCTGTGTCTGTCTGTCTTATGCTGTCTGTCTCCTGTCTGTCTGTCCCTCATAGTGTCTGCCTCCTGCTGTGTCTTCTGCTGTCTGTCTTCCTGATTCTTGCTTTCATATTTCCTGCTGTTTCAGTTGATCTTTCTCCAACTGTATCATTCTGTGTCTATCCATCCAGCCTATTCTATCTCCAGCTATGTCTGTACTCTGAGTCATCGGGAGAAGTGAAGAGAAGACATGGTGGACAACCAGCCAATCCAGAAAAGTGTCTGGATTTGACCTCATTTTAAGTCTGTTACAGAACATAAGACACACTTGGATTTAGAATCTCAAACATCTAAATGACTTCTCTTTATCTGTACATGAATATACAATGGCAATCACAGAACTCAGGTCCAGTCCCAGCAGTACCTGATGGCTTCGCCTTGTGTGCCTTGCAGGGCCTGCTAATGCATTTGTATCCCAGCTGCAGAATCGCTCCAAGAAAACTGGAAGCTTATTTTTTCATGCTCACTTTTAGGGCGGCAGGAAGCCAATGTTTTTGTATTCTTCACTATGGAACACATGCAGAAAATGCTGAAACGTTACCAGGACTAGGGAGAGCCAGCCCACAAGGGAAGAGAGTGGTCACGTGGTGGATGTGTCTACGTGCTGGGGAGAACACAAGATGCGAGCTTGTGAAATCCCCTGACAGGAACCCAAGCTCATTGCCTTGGTTCTAGGAACAGCACGCAACACCAAACGCTCCACTCCACAGCCCCCCGCCTTCCTCTTCACACCTGTGCTCTTACCAGCAGCAGGGAGCAGGTGCCCAGGGCTCTGGGCTCACTGAAAGGCTGCTGGTTCGAGTCCACGGCAAAGCTCTGTTCTCGTACCCTTGTGCCAGGTACTTCACTCAGATCCCTCCAGCTGTAGGAACAGGTACACTGCAGGTACCCTGGGATACACCCTGATACACCCTGCACAGGACGCCAGGGCTCATACAGACATACTGTACACACACTCACACCAGGGAAGCCAGTTTTCCCAGAAGCCAATTAACCTACCCGTATGTTTGGACTGTGGGAGGAAACGGGAGCACCCGGAGGAAACCCACACAAACAGGGGGGCAAACACACAAACTTCTTGTGTGTTCTATTTTACAGCAAGATGTGCCCCAGATAAACAAGCGCCCCTTCAGCAGCTTTTTACAAAACGTGTCGCATTACAGTATCTAAGTGTCTCCATCACATGAGCGTAGGCTGCTCTCCTCTCCACAGCTCATTTACAAGCCACAGCGCAGCACGCACTTCCTCATCCACAAAACTGATTGACGACAACGTCTAAGCAGAATGATACTGTAATCTCCTCTGTGGTGAGTTCCAGTGCGGCAGGAAGAGCATTTTTTTTTTGTGATCCTCTGTTCAGGTAAGATCCGGACACCTCAGCCTTCAGTTCCTTTGTATTAGCTAATGCATGACTGACACTTTTTCTTTACAATCTGGAGATTGTCATCGTGCATGCAGAAAATATAAAGCTTTCATTGTGCAATTGGAATTTTACTGAATCCTGGACAGGCACCTCTGAGTCTCCTATTCCACTCCAGATAAAGGTAAACTGATTCATGAATGACTTTTTAGAATATATACTGTACTTCAGCACCGGATAAGAAGCCTAACCTTTTCATGGCTTTAGAACAGTAGGATTTTAAAGGAACAAGTAAAGGTTAATTTCAGGCTGATAAATAGAAAGTAGAAATACAGCATTTCAGCTGTTGAACCTTCTTCAGGTGGATCAGTAGGGTTTTAAACCCAGAAAACACTATAATCAAAACACTTATGCATTTACTCTGGTACCCACTGGGGATAAAAGATTCTATGTTTATTCATGAATCGCAATAATATTCCTTTTTATTAACTTTTTTTGTCTTCCTCTCTGGGTGCAAAGTGGAATTGTCTTGAGGCCACACGTCTACAGACCTCCTAGTTCCTCTCACAGTTTCAGACAGGAAGTGCACCCGTCTGGCTACCAATGACGACAAGGCCACCCCTACTTGTGTGGGGCAGCTTAGTGCCTTCGACATTAAACCAGGAAGAAAAAACCGCTAAATCTCATTTGAAGCCCAGCTTAGTCTCGTTTAACCTTGTAGACTGGAAAAGCACAATCACACGAGCTAATTTATCAGATCTGGGAAATCCTATTAATACATTTAAATATTAGCTGGTAAACTCAATTCAAGAAGATATTGACGTTCTTGAGTTGCACCATGTCACAGTAGTAGCTGCCTTGTAGTGCTGGGGCCCTGGATTCAATTCTTTGGATGTTATCTGCATGGAGATTGTATGTTCTCTCCATGTTCATGTGGGTTTCCTCTGGGTTCTCCCATTTCCTCCCACAGTCCAAAGACATAGTGGTTGGTTATTTGGCTTCTGAGAAAATGATCTCTGGTGTGAGTGTGTGTGTGCCCTGCCTTACACCCAATGCATGTGAGATGCAACGAAAATGTGTGCATCTTCAGGAGCAGGACTGGGGACTCGTGTTTGGAGTTTGCAACCCATGTCCTCATCACTCTCAACCCCTATGACATTCTGCCAGAGACAGACACATTTGTGCTCTGCTGCTCTGTGACTTTCTCCGTACTTCCTGATTGCACTTCAGAACTTTGATCCATGTTGTCTTTTTTTTTGTAACATCAATTATGTTTAAAGGTTTACTTGTGAAGAAGGAGATGGAATGGTGGTGTAGTGGTCAGCATTGCTGCCCCGCAGCTCCTGGGAGTTTGATCTGTGTGGAGTTTGTATGTTCTCCTCATGTTTGCGTGTACTTTCCCTGGGCAGTCCAGTTTCCTCCCACAGTCCAAAGACATACTGGTAGGTTAATTGGCTTCTGGGAAAATTGGCCCTGATGTGTGTGTATATGTCTGTGTGAGTCCCGTGATGGCCTGGTGTCCCATCCAGGGTGTATCCTGCCTTGTGCCTATGGCTTGCTGGGATAGGTTCCAGCACCTCTCAACCTTGCCTTGAATAAAGTTGTCAGATGGATGGTTTGCTTGTGAACAGTGACCGCGTGGGGTCCTTACCGTGGTGTCCACCGTGGGCACGCTGACTGAGGGCACATGTCGAGGAGAGGGGTCCTGAGCAGACACAATGACGCAGCCCTGGGGCCCCAGCGTCACAATGGCTGTGCCACACCCCCGCTTCACCAGCTCCGCCCCTGCCTTCCCAGCATCCTCGGGGCTGCCCACTGCCAAGCCTGTCAGCAGCTGTGCCTGCAAAGACCAGAGGGAGGCGCTGTTTCTACTGCCCACGGACTAATGACAGAGGAAACAGCGAGAGTCACTGGGGCTTGGAGGGATATAATGTATTCTAAAATATTGACTCTTCATACTGCACCTGCGAACTACCAAAATTACACTGAACTACAATGGGCCTTTGGAAAATGAGATTCATGGACCAGTTGCTACATCTACAATGCAAATATGTTATTTCTTCTTTTTCCCTGCCTATAGACTAACAATGCGGCAATCCAAAACCCAATCTGTACATTGAAAAAAGTCTAGTCAAGTGATTATGCATATTAAACTGAATTAATGGTTATTCCCAGTTACCATCTGACCATAAGTTGTAATGAATACAGGAGTAAGTGTATTTGTTGTCTTTTCTGCTAATATTCTTCCCTGATGAAATGTTACAAGGCTCATCCAAGGATCACTGTCTCTGAGGATGTTGCCCATAACTTCAAACACCACCATTTCTGTTCCAGACCACCAGCTGGGAACAAGCAGGGCCAGGTCAGTTCGTATCAGGCAGGACACTGGTCTGTGGACTCAGAAGAGGCTGAGGCTGTCAAGGGCTGGCCCACCACAGACAGACCACACACGGGGTCAGTGAGACTCCTCATCCCTCTGTCAGCTACTGCTACCCATCCGGCCCCCCTGAGAACTTATCCCTTGAAGGGCACAGTCAGTGGTAGGCTAAGAGAGGCAACAAAAGGTGGGCTGCGCTTTGATAATCTGGGTATTTTTTAGCTCATCCATCAAACCTCATACGGCCACCAGCTTTTTTCCCCAGCAAGCCAAGGAAACGAGGGAACAGGGCAGCAAGCTGTGAGCGAACACAGCACAGCGTGACTCAGCAGGGGCTCCTACTTCACGGCTGCAATCTTTCGGTGTCTTGTTGTGTGACTGGGTAACTGACAGACAGGACCACACAACAAGAGTTTTCCACGGAGCAGGGCCTGTCAGCAAGAGGAGCTGGAGGCCAGAGGTGTGCTCAAGGTGGAAGAATGGATGTGCTGGGGTGCGGAGGGGAGGGGGGAGCACTCAGTCTCATCAGCTCTCCCTTTCATGTCTTTACTGCTGCTCTGCACTCCCCCCCCCACCACCACATCAAAGCCCTCCTGTCAGCGTGGCCCCGGGACAGCACTGAGTCAGGCTGCGCTCCACCCTCTTCACATTTTCACAAGGCAGCAGGTTGCTGACAACCGAGGCCCCTCCTGATTCTGACAGTATCAAAAAAATAAATAAAAGAGCTTCTGGTAAATACTGGGCATCCGATTTCTCACACCCGCAACAGGCTCCTGTCGGCAGCTTTGGCAAATGTGCAGGTCATGACCTCTTCCCCTTCTGTGCCTCTGAGCAGTGAGGTCTGAAGGGAAAGAGATTCACTGCACTGTGCCTACAACATATTGGTGACTTAGACTCACAGAATACTAACACTCTGCTGGAAGACAGGGATCATATAATATATAATAGGAAGTTTGCCCTATCTTTTCTGTTCATGTTTTACTCTTCCTTATGGAAGACCGTTTCCGCCAGGGAGTAAAAAAAAAACGCGCTATGGTATCCCAGAATTCCGACTTAGTATCTCAGAATTGCGACTTAGCATCTCAGAATTCCGACTTAGTATCTCAGAATTGTGACTTAGCATCTCAGAATTCCGACTTAGTATCTCAGAATTGCGACTTAGCATCTCAGAATTCCGACTTAGTATCTCAGAATTGTGACTTAGCAACGCAGAATTCCGACTTAGTAAGTCAGAATTCCGACTTAGCATCTCAGAATTGTGACTTAGCAACTCAGAATTCCGACTTTATATCTCACATTTGCGACTTCGAAATAGCCATATTTGATTGTCTGTCCTTCTGTTATTGTAACGGATTCGGGTTCTAGGGCATGTGCCCTCGCCGCTCCCACCCTAGTTCGAGCCTCGCTGCACTGGCTCACTTTCTTTAAGAACACTTTCTTTAACCCCGGCGGCCGGCATCCCTGTTATGCGCAGGGAAGGGTGGTGCCGTCACCACACTGCAACCAGATCGTACAACCTGTATGTCGGCCGTTCCGTTACACTATTTTCATGAATCGTACAGGATCATAGGATCTAGAAGCCTGAAGACTTGTCTTGTACAGTGCCCTGATAAAAATCAAATTAATTACACTAATTTTTATAGAATCCCATTTCCGCCAGTGAGGCTTCCATAGTACCCGGATGTAGTAGTGCACGGTGGGCTTTTTAAAAATAGTTTTTATTTACGGAGACAGAATATGAAATAAGGTACAGAAATAGGCACTTCACATCCAGAAGAATTCACAATTATAAAAGCTGAAACATACTTTTTACGTATTTCCATTGTATGTCCTTTTTTACTTAAAAAAGAAGGTCTTCTTTAGCTCAGCTGGCAAGTCTCAGGTTCGAGCCAGTGCAGTGAGGCACGAACTAGGGTGGGAGCGGCGAGGGCCCAAGCCCTAGAACTGGAATACGTTACAATAACAAAAGGACAGACAATGAAATATGGCTATTTCGAAGTCACAAATGTGAGATATAAAGTCGGAATTCTGAGTTGCTAAGTCGCAATTCTGAGATAATAAGTCGGAATTCTGACTTACGAAGTCGGAATTCTGAGTTACTAAGTCGCAATTCTGAGATACTAAGTCGGAATAATAAGTCGGAATAATAAGTCGGAGTTTTTTTTTTACTCCCTGGCGGAAACGGGCTTCCATACTTCCTTTATTAAAGGACAAATGTGAAAGATGGCCTACGGGAAGTCTCCTGTAAGGAGATCTCTGACTGGACTTGCTGGAGATTAAAGGAGAGGACTGGCCGAGTTAGTCTGAGTGGGCAGTGGGCATTTTAAAGCTTCCATGTGTCCCCTACAGGGCCTCAGATTGTCCCTTGCTGCTCTCTGGATGAATGTTGATCAAGGCAGCGGGGACTTTGGTAACGTCACAGAATCTTGGGGATTGTAATGCAGGAACAAAAGTTCTGTCAAAGGTTCAAGGAAAGCGGCAGAGAGGTCTGAAGGTTGACTGCTCCTTCAGCCTGCATTTGGGCGAACTGAGGATGTGCAAAGGAATCCAGGCAGGCCACAGGGTTCGGTCAGGGGTCAGCGCGATTCCACTGCGGCTGCACTGGAGTCAAACTGAGGAAGAGGAGAGCTGGCTCTGCTTCGCAAGACAGCAAGACACACTCTGTCATGGGGGGCAGGAAGTCGATGGGTGAGGGAAGGTGGTTGAGACCCAGGATCACATCCATAAGACGTTTAGATGTGCCCTTTTCTACCTGCAAAAGCAACGTTATTTTAAAAATGGAGCACAGCGATATGACAATGCGCAACATTAGCACTCCGTGTTTTGCTTTTTCAAAGCTAAGCGTGGCTCAAGAGCTGGTGTGTGCTGGCGTCTCACAGAACAGGGTAACATTCCTGGGTCGCTCCTTCTCTCATCTTCCCTCACCTCCGGCTCGTTGCAGCAGATCAGGTCCGAGTTGCTGTAGAAGTCCGGGACAAGGTCCGGAACGGCTGGGGCAGGGTTGAAAATGGTCTTTGCTGGAAAACAAACGTAAAACAAAATGGCGGCTGTGAACTCTTCCTCTCACACAGCATCTGCAGGACACCAACCTGTTCAGAGGGACATAACCTGGACTTCTCCTGCGTCAATCCCTAACGAACCAGTTTCACAACTACCGCCACTTAGTTCAGTATTACTCCTACCACGGACACCAATAATCCTGTTCCTATTTGTAAAACTGGTATTAATAATACAACTATTACATTAGTACTAACATTCCAACTAATCAGGTTTCCCATGAGCTTCAAAGTTTCCATCATAAAACAGTACAGGAAGACATATCAAAGGAAGAAGAGATGCCAAGTACTGCCAGTTTTAATTTAGAGCACAATGTCAGCTGAAACCACGTTGTACTGTATGTTGAATGGTTTTAATTTTGAATTGAGGCAGCGGTATGTTGTGCTCTCTATTTCTAATGCATCAGTTCCCGTAGAAAGGGGTTGTGTGTGTCTGAGGGCTTGCTGCGAGGAGCAACAATGACAGATGAAATAATTTGCAACCAAGGTGGTCCTCCAGAGAAAGATCAGTGAAGTAGAACACGACTCTCCTCCAATGACAGATGTGCCCTCTGTAGGATTAGTTACGCCTTCGCTTGCTTTGCCCTAAAAAGATTTTCCTTGAACATGACAAACGCGTTCATATCTGAGCGGTGAATGCCAGCGAGTTTTCCAGATTCTGTTCAGCTGTCAGGATGCATACCTTTTCTAGTGTGCACTTAAACCTCTCTGCCTCTGCCCTCAAGCTTCACGGAAAATCCTGTTAATCACCTCTGGGGGGAAGCGGATGGCACACTCGCCCTTTTAAACCCCCAGACGACACAAAGTCAAATCAAATCTAAAACAAAAGGCATCTCTCTGAGAGCTATCTGACCGAATTCCAGATTTCTATGCCCATTTGCACTGAAGAAGTTGTCTGGATTGTGTGGATCTTCGGTGAAGAAGTATTCTGGATTCTGTGTATAACACGATAAATAAGGAGGGCTCTGGGGTTAGGTGATTTTTTCCAAAGAGGATCAACTAAATGAAAATAAAAATAATTCCTTGTTAGCTGCAATCTCCCATTCTCAGTTGTAGTTCAAGCACAGTGCAGTTCGTTGTAATCAGACAATCCCAAGGCCTGCAGGAGATCCTGGGAATGTCACAGTGGTCATTATTTAAAATTTGATCATTTTATCCCAAAGGATTTCAAAACACATCACATTAAAGAGGGGACCCACTTCATTCATGACTGCAGTGCAGCTCTCACCTGGGTGATCCACACTCACAGAGCACGTGTGATTGCCCAGTGGTTGGAGGATCACAACACTGATGTTAGCCCTATGTCACAGCCTCTGTCACCAGGTCTGAGCCTCATTGAGCATTTATCGGGAATTCAGGAATGTCGCTTGAGATGGTGTTTCCCACCTTTATCAAGCCAGAGTTGATTTGAATTTCTCCTGAAAGAATGGTGATGCATCTATACTGCTGGTCGACTCTGCATAACGGCTTCATGCTGATTCTTCTATTTTATGTCTAGTAGCTGTAGTTAATTTACTAAATGAATATTTGACATAAGTGTCAAACAGAAGATGTCAATAATATGTCAAATGTTAGAGATCAGGCTCCAGCAGTACTGTGTCATTTTTGATACATAAGGATCTACTGAACAGTTAAAAACAAATAAATCACTGGGGCATGATGGTATTTTCCCCAGATGGTAATTTCTAAGGGGGCATAAACAGGTTCAGCCAGGAGACTGTTTCAAACTCTCTGCTGAAACAAAGAAATGGAGTCACAGTTGGAAACTGATGGGGAATCAATCAGGACAGAGAAGAAGAAAACCTCTTTACTTGAGGTGGTGGGTGTCTGGAACAGGCTTCCCAGACAGGTGATTGAGGACCAAACAGCTGGATACAATTTTAGATTCACTCAGCAACTTAATAAAAGAACTGGAATGGCCAGATCGCTTGCAACCATTTAGCCTCTTTGGTAGACAGTATTTTATTTTATTTATTTATTATTATTTATTTATCAATGCACGAACAGTACTGCATACATCGGTGTTGTCGGCAATGAAATGCGTTGTCCGCGAGCTTGTTAAGAGAGATAGAAGAGTAGAATGACAGGAATTTTTAGGGATTAGATTAACGAAAAGAAAAAAAAATTGTAGGATACAATAAATTAAATAATTGCAATTTACAATACAATTTATAGTTCGTAGCTAATTGACATAAGATCAGACACAAACCCATCTAAAGGGTGGTGCCTAGCAAGGCCCACCAGCACATGCTTGTTCATTTTAAAATCCTCAGGGGCTAAAAGTTTCCCAACCATAGATCTTAAGTGTGACTTCCCTCTTTTATCCTTTCACTGCCCTTTTTCTCTTTTCCCTTTTCGCTTTCACACCCCTGGTTCCCCGTTTTTTCTTCCACTTTTCTCCTTTGTTTAGGGTTCAATCTGCCACACCATGATGATTGTTTACATTTGTTCGTTATTATTCTTTTTGTCTTTTTTTGAAAATCCAATAAACGAATTGAACATTAATATCCCCACTCCTTTCGCCTCCAATGAACGTCAAGCGTGTATCTGGGGCTCCGCTGTGAAGACCTTTGGGGTTCTTATTGCGCATCAGAAATAAAATCTGTGCATCAGAAGAGAATCGATGATGCGCTGCAAAGCACGTAATATGAGAAACAATGAGGAAATCTGATGTCAGCTCATGCATCTTATACATTTTTCACAATTCCCCCACGTGCGAGAAATGAATCATAACAGCAGGCCTGACATTCCAGTCAGGAAATGTAAATAACCCCCAAAGATACAGTATCTGCATAAATTAATAAAAAAATATTTGAACAATTCTCTTTCCTGGAAATATGATGACACTACAGTGAGGCACGGTCTTCTGATTTTCTTTCTGTGTTCAATGCAGTACAATCTGCCCCATTCATGTAATACGGAAAGCTCTAGAAAGGTTGTTTCCAGTACACAGGCCAGTCAGTGTGAGAGTGTGAGTGCTGCTGCGTCAGAGGTGTCTCCTCAGCACTTGTCAGTCTGAGGTCACTGGCTCTTTCGAGTAACCGTGGAAACACGGCTCCAAGTCAACTACTCGAAGAAGCGGCGATAACGTGTGCCCAGCCGCTGATAAAATTCACACTCACGTCAGAGCGCATTCAGTTCCTGAACCAAGAGGAGAGTCCCGCTGTCAGACTGAAACTAGGCTGCAGTGGCAGTTCATTGTTGCGGTTTGCTCCAATGTCTCTTATTAGCATGTGTGCTGTTTCACCTTTACCTTACACTTCTGTGCACATGTCCTTGTGAAGACTCTCGTCATCACTACAGTTACAGCTTTTTTAAGCAACTAATTGTTTTTTAATCAATGACTAAATTGACTAAACATCTTAAAAAAGCATACCTTAGCTTACTTTCAACATTCTAAAACGAGGGACAACACATAAATCTACATTAGTCTAAAATAATTTACAATTTCATAATTCTGCTCAGGTCCGCTCTTCTTTTCCTATTATCCATTTTTACTTCCCCTCCCACTAGGAATGGAATACTCCGATTCCACTACCTGGGCCCATCATGGGACAGAACTCAGGAGACTCAGGAGCATTTTCTCGTTCTATTGCTGCCTCTTCTCTGCCAACATCTCTTACCGCAGAACTGAGCCCAGCACAGCCAGGCTCGGGCAAGACACTATCCCATCACCTCCAGCATTCAGCAGGATTTACCTGCTACTACCAAAAATACAGTAAACTTCTGGAACAAAGTTTTATGCACAGATGAGACCAAGATAAACCTTTGCCAATGTGATGGAGAGGTTAAACTGTGGAGAAAGAAGGGACCTACAGATGCTCCAAAGAACATCCCCTCATCTGTGAAGCCTGGCCTGGACTGGACACACATGGTCACCTCTGGAACTGGCTCACTCAATTTACTGATGATGTAACTACATGAAGCAGCTGAATGAACTCTGAACTTTACAGAAACATCGGGTTCATGTCTTCTGTAGAACAAAAAGCTTCCATACTAATTGGGCAGTGCTTTACCATACAGTGACAGTGACCAAAAACACAGCTAGAGCAACCAAGGAGCTCGTCAGGGGAAACGAGCGGAAAATCTTATACAGGCCAAGTCTGTCAACAGATTTGAAACCAATTGAGCCTGAATTTTACACGCTGAAGAAATAATTGAAGTCAGAACATCCAGAGAATAGCTAATAACTCAAAATGGCTGCAGGAAAACATCTCAAATGATTTCCCAAAGAGTTTGGTGAGCTCAGTGTCTCACAGACTTTAAGCGGTCTCAAGTACGTCAGCAGCCGGATACAGAAATGTACTTAATGTGTCCCAATTGCTATGATCTCTTGAAATCTTTGGGTTACCCACAAAACATGTTCTTGTTCTAATATAATCAAATGTAGGCATGTAATTATCCAAACTTACAATTTAAATTGAACTCAAACTATCAAACTATATTGAACTCAATTTTCAAATAGATTTCAAATACAAATAGCTTGACTTTAAAGAAATATGACCAGGTCTGACATTTCTGCCCCAGTATTGTGGATGGCACAGCATATTTATATATTTGATGCGTTGCAAATACACGATAACTGATAAATTGAATGTACATGTATAACACTGCACAGAATTTTTATTTGAAATGAGATAGTCATTTGTTTCATTATACACATGTAACAGTTCCTTCTAAGCTATCTATTTCAGAACTGTGAATGCATTGTTGTCGAAAGATCACTCACATGTTGTAACCTGTGTATTTTCATTAAGCCATTTCCACTAGGGGTTGTGAATGCAACATGGGATTCTCCGGGGGGGGGAATCGGAGCCTGGGGAAAGTGAGTAACTCCTCCAGTCATGAAATTTGACAGCTGTTAGACAGTCTGGCCTCTGCCTCATATGCAAAGCAGCAGGGCTGCGCCAGGCTGCCGCACAGAGCAGGGCGAGTGACTGTATCAGCGCAGTGGAAAGCGAATTCAGGGAGCCACCAGCAGCAGCGGCACCACGCAGTGGGACACAGTGACGACAGACAGACGCTGCTGCACATTGGTGCGGTCGTCTCCATGCAGGCTACGGATGGAGACCAGAGCAGCTCAAGAAGCCTACATTATAATTCTAGGAGTGCAGATAACCGCCCCTGCCCCAGCTGCTCTGCCACCACCTCCCCCTGCTGGCACCCGCTCCTGCTGTCTATCTTGAACGCCCCAGGTGGCGTTCGCACATCTGGAGCTGCAGCGCTCCCTGCGCCTCCCACCGCGGAGCGATCTGGAAGGAGAATGAAGTCATGTCTCAGCTGCTGGCTGCCCAGTTACATCACGTCTCCGGGTTTCGGGGGTTGGTGCCCTTTGATCCTCGCGCCGCAGCCCCCAGCTCGGCCGCCCGAGAGCCGTGGAAAACTAAACCGCCGAACGAAACAATTTAAGGAGTCACTCTGGCTGGGGGCAGTTTCACTTCGCAAAAACCTCTGAGCGCATGAGTCACCTGATCTGGGAAAGCAGGAGGCATCGGGGGGGGGGTTGGAGGGCGAGTGGTTAGAGCACCGTGCCGCAAACGCACAAAACCGAGGTGAGTCACGCTGCACCGTGACAAGAGTTCCAGCCCTAATTAAACATCAGGAGAAATCAAAGCCTCCTCTTTGACACTGAGCTCACAGGAAAAAAACCTGCAGCAGTCTCCTGTGCAAAAGGTCAACGTAATTGCTTGCAGGCTGCAGAAGTGCAAGGCAGCAAGACAGAAAGAAACATTCCTGTACATGGAAAATTAAAAGGAGATCAGTGGCTCTGCATTCATCTTAGGGGCAAGTCATGAGGAAATCTCATCCAGCAATATGAAATTCCAGATAAACAAATCCCCCGGACTATATTATACTGAATGTTTTTTTTTTTAATTATGATGACTGGCTTCCTGCTGAAGTTACGCCGCTCTGCTTTTATCTTTTTGACACTGTTATACACTTAATCGAAACCAGCTTGTCACCCTGCCTGCAAATCACAGGCCTGACTTCCAGGATGCAATGCATTAAAGCATAGATATCAAAGCTAACATTAAAAAAAAAGGCATCCGCATTCGTAAACAGGATTAGGATGCCACGATGCGCTGCAGAAACATCATCTTGGTTAAGCGCTGCCGCAGAGGACGAGAGACGGGGGAGAGGCTGGCTGGAGAGGTATGCTGTCAAGCTGAACCTGGGATGGCACTGAGGACTGTGCTGGATCTTGGCTAAGAACTTCCAAGTGGGGCAGAAGGCACCCCTTGTTATTAAACACGGACCCTAATACAAGCCGGTCGGTACTTTCTTAAATATGGAAAACTACTACGGTTGAGAGGGGGGGCAGAAAACAAAGACAAATAGAAAGAAGGAGGGGAACATGAGCACAAAAGAAAGGTTACAAAAGAGCCATTTGGCCCATGTGGCCCGTTTGCTAAAAGAGAGAAGTACAGTAGGAAGAGAGGTGGAGAGAGGAGAGACTCTTATGATCCTTTATTTTAACAAGTGAAGTGAACACAACACCCACCCAGCAGTACGAAAACATCACACTCCACAGACAATAACCCCCACACACTAGTGCAGAAGTATTAAATTCAACAGACAATAACAGTACCTCCCACTAGGACAGAACATCCATTTACCCGGGCATTATCTGTGAGCTGCTCATCCTGGCAAGGGACAGTTAACAGCAGCCAGTCAAACACAGTCAGTATGGCTCTGGGAAGTGGGAGGCAAACCCAAGTACTGGCCAAAGACAAGGTGAAACTAGGAAGAACGTGCAGACTCCACACAGATAGAGGCCTGTAGGCAAGGCTCCAGTCATTTACCCTGGAAATGTGAGGCAACAGTTACCTGCCCCACAACACAAAGGTAAAAAAAAAAGCCCCCCCCTCTCCCAGTCTCCCCCTCTACCACTCCAATGCAAGAGCAGCACAGGAATGTCATAAGGATCTAACTGGAGATGGGTGATGAGAGAGGCACTCACCTCCACTGCCGTGCGCCATCCTCAGTGCCTGCAGGGAGGTGGCGGGACTGATTTCCAGCTGGCACACTAGCACACTGGCCCCCCTCACAGCGGGCAGCGCGGCACGCAGATCCTCAGGGCCCAGGAGCAGGTTTGCGCCGGACACAATGACGATGGCATTCTCTCCTGCAGCCAGAGCAGACAGTGCTATCAGCTCACACTATGACACAACACTGTACTCCTGCTCAGCTCACACAATGACACACCACTGTACTCCTGCTCAGCTCACACAATGACACAACACTATACCCCTGCTCAGCTCACACAATGACACACCACTGTACTCCTGCCCAGCTCACACACACTGACACACCACTGTACTCCTGCTCAGCTTGCACACACTGACACACCATTGTACTCCTGCTCAGCTCACACACTGACACACCACTGTACTCCTGCTCAGCTCACACACACTGACACACCATTGTACTCCTGCTCAGCTTGCACACACTGACACAACACTGTACACCTGCTCAGCTCACACACACTGACACACCATTGTACTCCTGCTCAGCTCACACACTGACACACCACTGTACTCCTGCTCAGCTCACACACACTGACACACCACTGTACTCCTGCTCAGCTCACACACACTGACACACCACTGTACACCTTCTCAGCTCACACACTGACACACCACTGTACACCTGCTCAGCTCACACACACTGACACACCATTGTACTCCTGCTCAGCTCACACACTGACACACCACTGTACTCCTGCTCAGCTCACACACACACTGACACACCACTGTACACCTGCTCAGCTTGCACACACTGACACACCACTGCACTCCTGCTCAGCTCACACACTAACACACCACTGTACCCCTGCTCAACTCGGTGACACAACACCGTAGCCGTGCTCAGCTCACACACTGACATAACACTGGACTCCTGCTCAGCTTGCACATACTGACACAACACTGTAACACAATTATAGAATTTGTGTTGCATAGCTGTGCAACCATGTTGCTGAGGCTGATAATTAATTTAATTCAATAAGCAGCTGAATGAGGTCCTCTAATCAGTACTGTGGGCTCTTCTTTACACAAAGGATTGTGGGAGTGTTGAACAAGCTTCCAAGCCAAGTTGTTGAAGCCAACACCTTGTTTTGTCTCAAAAAACAGCCGGATGAGATCCTTGGATCAATTAACTACTAACTACCAAACATGGCCTCCTCTCGTCTCTCGTTTGTAACTGTCCTTACTGTAGTTCTAGGCATCATGGCACACTTGAAGGAAAATTCAGGAAACTACAAGCCCGTTTGCCCTTACTGTCCAATAGCTGGAAGGGCCAGGTTGTAGTTTCTTCTTGGCCCTACCTTCAGGCACCACTTTGTGTAGTGAAACAATCATTTTTGCAAAAATGAAAGGAACAGGGTTCACATGTGTGATTCTACATCATTTTGGGTTGTATTTCAGAGAACTGCACAGAGCAGGAGACTGGTAATTTCAGCAAATGAGGTATAAGACAGTGGTATATAGCAGTGCAGTCGTGTGACACAGTTACCTTCATCATTGACGACAATGGAAGCAGCTCCTGTCGCAGCTCTGTCTGTCTGTCCAGAGAACTCTGTAGGTCAGGGGGGAAATCAGTTCAGCAGCTGCTGCCCAAAAGGTGGGATAACAGGCAGGACATACAGTATGAAAGGCATTGCAAATTCAGGACTCTCCTTTTCATTTAAACGTGTTGGAATGTTTCCAGTCCCCCAAAACACACAAAAGTTTTGTAATGTAGTTGTTAATTTGTCTTGAAAAATGCAAGTCCAAAAAAACACCCTGTACTGTCTTTAATTGCAACATCGATTCTTATTTGTCAGAGGGTGTTTGTAGAACGGTGTGCGGATCACACGCCCATCAAAATCTCTTTTCCTGTACAGATCTGACATGAGTGCACAGACGTCCTATCAAAATAAACATGCTCTAAATAAGCCTTACAATATTTATCCATTACATGCCTGGATACTATTCAGATTAGAAAAGGGAATGTTTTTTTGGAGATCAAGACCTTTGACACCCGTAACAATGCCCCACGTGGCAATGGCTTCATCAAATTGTACCAGAGTGGTGCAGACTGGGATAACTGGTGTCTCTGTGTGTTCCACTTAATGGGCAGGTCCCAGATTGCACCCTGCGCATTTGGGACAGGTTCTGGGATGTTCGATCATCAGCATGAAGAGGATAGTGGATGGAATGGAATACCTGTGGACACGCCATTGTTCCTGAAATTCTGGATATAACTGTCTCCGAAGAAGTCCTTCCCCACCTGTGAATTCACATCACGAGTGGAAGAAAAGGATAACATAAAAATAAAGCCTGAATTCACTCAGAACTAAATCCCTGCTAATACACACTCCACACTAGACTGATGTAAAAGAGGCAATTTATTTTTTGCTGGAGAGCCAGCGGCTTTCTTATGCAATTATTTTTATTGAAATTATTAATTACTCTTCTCCCTTTATATAATCATAAATTGCATTTTCCTTTATAGATTAGGTACTGTTATTAATGGAAAACACTGGGTTTAAAAAATGCAATTACATTAGAATGATTAAAATACATTAAACACATTCACATGTTTTTACATTTAGATTTTATTTGGCAGAACCTTTCATGGAAAGTAACAGATGTGTGAACCCATCTGTACAGTGGCCATCATTCCAGCAGAGCCCCATACGCCACCGGGACAACCGGAACAGACACTCACAGATCTGAGTGGCTCGCTCAGTGAGAGGTATCGAGTGCTATTGCAAATCAGCTGGGTATAAATAACACAAAACAACTGTGGATTTCAAGTTCATCAGAAAAAAAAAAAGCAATGATCTGATTACAGGACGCCCACTTGGCCTCCGCAATCCTGTCTGGGGCACTGATGTCATAAGTGGTTCTTCAATTAGCGTGAAAACAAAGAAATTCAGAGGACAAGGCAACCCGGCGATCAGTGTGTTATATTATAAGAGAGATTATAAAAGCCGTAGGGGTGCAACGGGTTTATCCCTCTAACTTCAAACGGGATCTCATCTATTACTGCTGCCTAAAGGTTTGTTAAAGTGCTCACTCTGTACTCTATCCAACAGGGCGTGTGCTCTGCAGAGGTCTTTGGTGACCTCCCGAGGAAATGAAGAACCCCCTTTTTCTCGGGGGGTGCTGAGTGGATGCTGTACAGTACCTTGCACACCATGACTGTCCGAGCCCCGAGGCGCGCTGCCTGGACACACTGATTGGCGCCTTTGCCCCCATAGCCAGTGAAGAACCTGTGGCCGTGGATGGTTTCTCCGGCCTTGGGCAGACGTGGGGCCTGACTGCGCCGAAGACAGAAAAAGAGAGAGGGAGCTGAACACCGCTGAACCCTTGTACTGCGCCTCAGCCTTCACATGACAGAATCAGACAGAACTGCAAAGCCAAAGGCCTCTCTTATTAGAGGGGAGCTCCTCCAAAACAAAGCCCCTACTTTACTGTATAAGCAAGTAATGTGACTCGTTAGCAACACTTTATAGATTAGGGGTTGCAAAATCCCTTTGGAAGCATTCTGCAATCAAGACATATTAAGAAAAGCTCAAATATGACTATCCAACATCTGCTTTAAATTAGTCGCATGTTAGTGCCAAAATCCTAATTGGAGTCATTACCTTAACCTTAATCCAAGGGTTAGGCATACAGAGTAATTTCTGTAACATCTTTAATGATATGAACTTACTGTTTATGGACAGTTAATAATGGAAACTTACTGTAACCCGCCTGACCAGCATCAGCAGTATCTTACTTTCTCACAACTGACAGCTGCCTTGGGTTATTTTCAAAAACACAAGAATGAGATCCTCGGATCTATTAGTTACAAGCAAGCAGGCTGACTTCTTATCATTTTTAATGTGTCTTCTGGAATAAAGCATTTACTGCAGTACACTGCATGGGGAAGGTCAAATGTGACCTCTGGCATTTGGGATTGTGATGAAAGTAAATGCACAGGCATCCCTTGCACTCTGTATCCTTCCTGACACACAATGTCTGTTGGGTTAGACTCTGGCTCATCCTGACCCTGTACTGTACTGGGCAGAAGGATGGAAAACCTCCATTCAGCTGATTGGAGAGATACAAGTCAAACGAGAGGAAGAGAATGTGGAAACTCCCTTGAAGCCCAGCTGGTTCACCTTGGCTGTCAGCACATGTGGACCAGTAGGGGGTGCACTTCCCTTTGGAAGGGAACTTTCAGAGCTATGCCCCTGTATGGTGACTGAGGACACTGTACTGTAAAAAGGTAACATCATTTGAAAGAGTATACACTCTGAGGTCCTGCTTTCTTGATCATTAAAGATCCCATGGGTGTTTGTAAGGGGTCTTAACCTGGCTCAATTCCACTTTGAACTTATCATGCAGGGATGGTATTAAGTCTCTAAGTCTCAGGAATGCAAGACCTGGTCAGTACAGGGATGACAGATCTCCTGCTGTTGGTGGTGCTGGAGAGCCAGTATGTGGTGCTCCTCTCTTTGAGTCAGAGTTTCACATTGTACTGTAGGAGGTGCTGTTCCCTGTTGAGGTGTTAAACAGAGGACCTCACCACTTGGTCATTACAGATCCCATGATAGTTTACAAGAATAAGGTTGTTATCCCCAGTGTCCTGGTCAATCTCCACTCTAGGCTGTAGAATCTGGGCTCCCCTTAGCTCCCCCTTAAATCTGCTTCACTTCTCCACCTGTCTGTTGTGTAGTGGGGCTGCTGGCACTTCAGCACTGGGTGAAGTGGGTCCTTGCTTACATATAAAAAGCTCTGAGACCCTTTGCACTTTGCAAATGAAAGTAGTTCTCTTTTTTAATTAGAATAGTGAATTGTGTTCTGGCTTGAAGAATGAAAAGAAACAAAGACCAGGACAAATGGCAACATGCATGGCAATAAAAAGAGTAATTTAGTTAAAAAAAACATTGTCGTGCTACCGCTGAATCTCCCCTTCAAAAGGCCTCATTCTGCTACTTCACAACAGCTGGGATCTATAAAGCCCCCCGAGAGCTCTGAATCGTGATATCCCAGCATTTTCCAACAACGAAGGTATGATCGGAAACAAGCCTGCCCAGCTGCCAAGGAGCTAAGGGCTGTGTTATAAGAGTCCTACTGTGTCAGTTACAGGGGTAACTGCAGCCTGATTTAATTCAGATAATTGCCCGTCCTGACAAGCAGGACGCACAAACAGCCTCCCTCACAAGATGCCGTGTCTTCTAGTTCTCAGGCAGCACATGTGAAACAGTGGAAGAGCGATGAGCCATGTGAAAACAGCTTTCCTTCTCATCTTGAAAATAAAAAATAACCCTCAACCATTACTCACAGGAAAAGAAATACATAAACAAAACTAAAAAGAAAGGTCTGAGTTGGCTGGAGGCACAGGCTGTTAGTTCAGTGGGTTCATCAGTCTGTGTCACACGGGCTGTGAAGAACCTGTCTCAGATTGCGATCAAGATACATGCAAATGTGTGTTCAGCAGGTGATCCAGCACTTTCACTGAGTGCTCAAAACAAGACCAGTTTGCAATGCATGATTTGTACTCCGTATCACATCCTACAGTTAAAACGTTTTTGAATGCTGGAAGACAGAAGTTCCAGAATAGCACTCTGTTTAGACTAGACCCTTTCTTTGCGCAAGTACTCAGCAGAGGAGGCTGGAGCTCAGCTCCAGCAATCTCCTCCTGGCCTTGCTGCACAGATTCTCCTCTGCATGATGAAGTGGGTAAAGTTCAGCTGATCCCTCTCGTCCTGATCCCTGAAAGCACTGAGCATGTCTCCAGAAAAACAGCAAATAAAACCTCATGAGCTTTCCATCAGACTCTGGATAAAACTGAAGGGAACAAAGGTTTATTGTAAAGTAAGGTCAGCCAGAAAAACAGATGTGAGAAGAAGATTGTGCCGGTTTGCCGTCACTCAAGAGAGGCAAAACAGCAGCACCCACACCTCCACACTACCAGACAACTGACACCTAGCTTTGTTCAAACACTGTGTCTTATTATTGTCTTGAATGCGAGTGACAGGTCTGAGTCAATGGCTCAGTGACTAATCCACACTGTTTCTTGTGGTTACCGGCTCAATTTGACAATTACCAATTGTTTCTTTGCGGGATGACAGAGCCGCCACGCTGGGAAGTATGTGCAACACAAAAGTATAAATGCTTGTTCTCACAGCTTTCTAAAGACATTAAACAGATGTTGCCTGAATCCCTGATTTTGACTAAGCAATAAATCCATTCACGCCGTCTGAGAATGTCACCTCTGGCAAGGGTTGAAGCTACTTTTCACAGGTGACAATAATGGTTATAATAACAGTTCAACCTGCCTTTTCTAAATTCATGTTGATTATTCCCCAGGATATTATTTCCATATAGGCAACTCTCCAGTTTAGTTCAAATATTGGTTTATATAACCTTAAATGAAGTAGAAATCAACAAGTTACTGTTACTAGTAGTATTCATTAGTGCTTGGTTCAGTTTTGTCACTCTTCTTGGGAATGAGCTCTGCCTTAGCAGCTCCCCAGTCTGTGGTATGAGCCCTGTCTTGAGTGACTGTAATGCAACAGAGGTCAGAGTTATCGGTCTATAACCACATGGGTCAGTGTTGTCACTCTTCTTGCCGATGAGCTCTACATTAGCAGCTCTCCAGTCTCTGGTACGAGCCCTGTCTCGAGTGCCTGCTGGAAGAGCTGTGTCAATGGCTTCTGAATCACATCTCTCATTGAGTACCATGACCCTCACCAGGTGTAAGTGGTTAGAAAATGGATGGATGAATTTCCTTGAGTACCATTGGTAAGTTACAATCAGGCCCTGGGGATTTATTAATATTTATTATTAATATTTTTCTGTATTAATTAATACAGAACTATGTCCTTCCACTGCCGGAGGAGTGTTGTTTGTCGTCCTCCAGAACACCTGAGAATTAATTCAACTTTAAGACACCAGCTGTTTCTAATTCCGAACATGCAACTTGGTGGGAGGTTTTTGCATGGTGGAGAGCTTTGTTATCTACCCAGTGAAGAGCTGCCTTCAGGTAAACACCGGGTATGGTAATGGTGGGATGGGTCAAGGTTTATATATATTTAATATAATACAGTCCACTTCAGAGTGAGCCTATCTGTTAAACATGGACAAGTCTCATTTTAAAGGGTACATTTTGAGCAAGACACCAAAGTTGCAATCTTAGATAATTATTTGTTCACTGCAATTGTCAATTTCTGTCTTTAAATAGTTTACACATTTTATTCCTGTGTTGCTGTAAAAAAAATTAAAAGCATGAGTGTACATGGAGCCTGAGAGAGTGTTTGCCTGGCAGTAGGTGGCACTGTGCTGCTTTGGCATGAAGTGGCTGAGCTCTGCAAAAGAGCACAGCACACATCTGTTCCAACCACAGCAATATCAGCAAAAGAGAGTCAACAGGATTGCAAACATCAAAGTCACGCATATCACTTTGAAGGGAACAAAACATGCTTTAAACCAGAAAAAAATGCTCTTGTTTTAGTAGTTATTTATGTGTAATCTTCCCCCAGAGCACAGAGGGAATATCTGTTAACAAACCCAATGCAAGTAACATATTACTAATGTTGAATTCAGATTCTGGAAGCCAATGAATCAAACCTGATGAATAGAATGTGAAATATGGGTCCTTTCAGTAATAGTAATTAGATGCACTGGAATTTTTTGTGAGCACTTATGCAAATTGTTTGTGAGTACATCTGATCGCCAATGAAATGAGAGGAGATCTTTCAGTGACAGTGTGACAATCTGAACATAGACGAGTAAAACATTGTAAACCATGCAATGCTGGGAGATGACTGCTAATGTCCCCACTCATTGTACAGTGTTTCCATACTTTCACAAAGGGAGAGCATGCAATATTATTGCCGGGGGCTAATGTTAACGATCGAGTTGTGCCATTTGTAAGAATTAAACGTGAATTGCACCAGATCCAAGATCCTTCATCACAGGTTTTCCAGAGAAAATCAAGTACTGTAGCTAGCTGTATCAAACCCAAATGCAAAACCTCAGCTCATTCAGCAGACGCCCCTTTGAACTGGAGGGGACTCTGGCTTATGAAAACCTGATGGCCTTCAACATCGCAGGGAGTCAATGTTGACACCTCCTTTCCACTGCAAGTCTTTGGTCCTGTTCATCCTGAATTACCGGGGAGGTTCAGCACCCGTGTTAATGAAGCAATCGAGAATCAATTCAGTAGTCAGTTCATTGGAAGGCGCAACACTGCTGGTGGTGTGAACATGGAGCTCAAGGTCAGAACTGCTGTCTCCTTTCACTCAAAACCAAAAGGAAAGCTATTACACAAGGTCTGTGTGCCCACTGCGGCCAAGGCGAAGGGTCACAGTCAGAGTGGGTGACAGACTTGTGCGTGAACCAAAACAAACAGGCCTTGAAAACATTTCCAAAGTCCTTCCAGGAACAGTGCTTGAATAACAGCAGCAGCAGCTGTACAGGCTTCTTTTGTGATATTTGGAATGGATAAACATAGATCCTTCACAGAATTGCGGCATTTTTCTACTACATGCAAGTATATATTTTATAGGCAGTCTTCTCAAACACAGGCTGGAAGCAGCCTCTGGTAAAAGACCTCACTTTCATTTGAGGTTAACCAAGGTAAAAGTAGAACAGTTAAATATAGCCTGGACATAAATGAATACATTGCATGAGTTTAAAAATGAGAGCAATGTTTGGATGAACCTTATGGTTACGGCAAGAGTTAGACTTCAATTGGAAGGTTTCTTAACAGCAATTTTCCATTCAAGAGAAGTACGAAGTAGGTAGTGCACTTTCCTCAAAAATGCACAGATTGCAACAGATATAAAACAAATCTTCACAAATTACATAAACAGTCTTGCTCAAAGATCATGCACATTTTAGACACATAGCAGAGTGACAATACAGCGCTTTGCAAACATATTGCCATAATATTTAAGTTTTTGTCTCTTTAGGTTTTTAGGGAACATTTACTATGGTATACCTTATCTTACCCTTAGACATCTTCAGTTTCAGCATTCAGATTTCAAGTAAAATACTAAGTTTAAAAACTGTATATGCATCACTTTGTAAATTTACAAAATGGGACACTATAGGAAGTGTCCTGAATGCTTTTGCAAGACTCTGTAAATATGTAAGTTGTATATGATGATAATCAGCAATTTACTCCGAGCCTCCACTGGTGTTTTATTTTATTAGAAGTCCAATTGTATTAATGCAGATTGATTTGCTTATTACTCAACCACTTTCATTCACATTGATTTGAATTTTCAGAAACGTGTTTACAATAGATGATACAGGACCATCCATCACAAAGTGCTGCAGTTACAGATGGTAACATATCATGGCCCAACCAAATCTAATTGACTTACTGTCACATGTTTTTCATTATCATCATCATTATTAGGTTTTTCAGGATTAGGTGTTTTTCATTATCATTATCATTTGTAAAATGCTGCTTTTTGTACTGCAAAACACAGATCCAATTGATAGCTCCAAACAAAAGGCTAAAATTCCAAGAGATCACTACAGAAGTTCTCCATAGAGAAGGACAAATACCGAAAGAAAAGAGCAGAACAAATGTCTCAGTGTTCTGCACAGCAGTGTACTGTACATGCACCTGCATATTTTTATGTCACGTTTACAAATAAAACATAACCTGTTATTTCTCACTAGGAAACCCACTGGGACAGTGACATTATCACTGCTGAGATGAAGATGAGCAAAAGTGACAGTCCGTCTCTGTGATGCGAATCTGAGCGAGGAGGTGTGTTGTTAATAACCCTCTACCTCAGAACAACAGAAACACCCGGCAACCGCTCCTGAGCGTCAGCGCTGTGCCCATGAACATCACATCCACTTCAGTAAGGCCTTTTGGAAAGAACCGAAAAATTAGACCACATTTTTCCAGCTTTTATTTTAAGCTGCGATGACTGTGAATGATATTTATAACATGCAGCTCTGTCGCACAGACACATGCGTATTGGTCACTGCTGTAAAAAAGGCAAAAAATCCTGTGACTGTTTACATGCTGAACAGCCTTCTAAAAAAAAAGTATCCATCTGTCAACCTATCTAGTCACTCCTTTAAGTATGGCAGCAAGATAAAATGGAGTGGCACCAGGCTCACATTGTTGAACTGAGAAGCTTGACTTGCCAAGTGCTGACTCTGCATTTTGGGGGCACTCTGCCATGGGTCAGTCCTGTACTCACACAGCATGGGTTACAGTCACACGCCGGAGCTGCAGGCACAGCTGGGAGCCAGCTTATCAACGCACACTTGTCGCAGAACAGTTTACAGCCTGTTTACAGAGACGGCAGACATGGAGAGGACTCCACAAGCCATATGGACTGAGCTGTCCGGACAAAATTTAAACAACACATACTGTTGGAAAAGCATCATAAGAAAGTGTCCCGACCTGCACATACTGTACGAGTGTATTGTTAATCAAAATCACATGATGCAGGACTGCAGCCCCTCCTTTGAGACAGTGGGGTTGCTTGGGGAAGACGGCTTTCTTCATGTGAAACCCCCAGGTTTGTAAAAGTGGTGCCAAGGCCAGACAACATGGCTGCTTGCAAGATGTCACTCCATGCAACTCTGGTACACTACACTCTAATCCTAGTCAGGATTTAAAGATGCTTTCTGAAGCCAAAATGTAGAGAAATGGAATTAACTTTCTACCGCCATTCATCCATTTTCTAACAGCTTTATTCAATACAGGGTAGAACCTACAACAGGTCAAGTCGGGATACACCCTGGACGGGACACCAGTCCATCACAGGACACACACACTCACACCAGGGCCAGTTTTCCCAGAAGTAATTTAACCTACCTGTGATTTTTTGGACTGTGGGAGAAAACCAGAGCACCCAGAAGAAACCCACAGGAATATGGGGAAAACACTGCACTGCAAAGCAACAACGCTAGCCGTTGTGCCACAGCACCTCCCAGCTTGCTACTTTTTGGGGATTTCAGAAAAGGTGTTGACAAAGAAAGTGAGCTTCTGTTTGAAATCCAGTTGGTGTATCATGTTTTAATAGTCCAGAACAACATTAATACACAGTGCAATGGAAACAGCAGCACTCTGGACTGGGCGTCTGCTGTCTCTCATTTCATAAGAAGGGCTGCAAAGAGGAGGAGGTCATTCGACAGAGTAAGCTTTTGTTTTGCTTTCTGATTGTTTTGCAGTTGCTGATCGAACTGATGATCTTAGGCAACCCTTCCTTGAAAGGATTCAGGGTATCAGCTTCAACAACATGGTCAGTCAGCTTGTTCCATACTCCTGGAAGGTTTTGTGTAAAGAAGTGGTTCTGTTTTCAGTATGGTGAACAAGGCCTGACAGCTATGGCAGAAGACACACTCACCTGACCAGGTCAGTCATACAGGAACCCACTACTACCACATCATAGCCTTCTCCCGTTGCTCTTTCCTCAGCCATGCCCTCCTCAAACAGCCTCTGCTGCAAAACCAGGAAACACAACATATGACTCCCAAAGGAAAAAGGCCCAGAGATCATCCTTTTTTGTGTTTTATTTATAAACATGTCATGAGGACTCCTTTCCTATTCCACACAGCACTTTGCTGGTCATACGTTTCTATCTTTTACACATTTTTAAAAAATGAACAGTTTAGCACATCACTAGTGAGGACTGACAATTTACAAGAACAGCTACAAACGAGAGGAAATCGTCTGGCCCATGCAGTCTGGTTGGCAATTAGTAGTTAATTGATCAAAGAATCTCATCCAGCCGTACTTGAACGAAGCCAGGGTATCACCCTCAACCACATAGCCGGGTACTTTGTTCCATACTCCCACAGCCCTTCTTGCAAAGAAGAGCTTATTGTTCTCAGTTCATGTAGTTTCCATTTGTGTCCTCTGATTCTTTGGCCTCTATTTCTTTGCTTAAGAAGTTCTCTAGGCTGACTTTGTCAGTGCCTTTGAGGATCTTAAAAACTTGTATCAGGGTGGAATCAAGGATGAGATAGAAATGAATATTTTGAAAAAAACTAAACTAAATCATGGTTAGCAATTATTTGAAAAGATTTAGAGATGGTATGTATTGGATTAAAGATAATTTTTATTTTTTTTTAATAAAGAGATTTGACAAAGACGAAAGCACCTTCAAATTGAAGGGCTTGTGAAAATAACAATAAAGTGTGTACTTGTTAAAATATTCCCTTGGGCATGCATTGTCAAGTTTAAAACAAATGCTGTAAAAACACTTTAAAATTCATTGAGTACATGAACCTCTAGCTTTTTAATTCTGAAAATAAGTGGGTATGTCACTGATTTAAAATTCTTCTTTTCACTTTCAACATTGAACAGTCAAGTACTTAAATTATGAACTTTTCTTAGTAACTAAACCTGAGACGTTGTTACATACGTTTAATACATTAGGTGAATCATGAGAAGTAATTGAAGACAATTGCAATCTCTGTGTTTAATCAACCCCTACATAATATAAACTGCAGTGCTTATGGATTGTTAATGTTAGCATTTGCTATTTAAAAGACTCAATTACCAAAGGGAGGTCAAGGTGTGTTCACAGTCCCCAATCCCCCACCTCACCGAGAGCAGGGAGGGGTCGCGATTCGGATCGGGTGATATCAGTTTGTCAGAAGAGGTAATACACTAGCATAGTTTATGTAACACCCAAATCCACCTCTACGATAGTCATTCCTTACTTAACAATGGGAATCCTACCACAGAAACCATGTAAGGTCACTTTTAGCTTGAAATTTGTTTATCTGGAGAATTGAGGCAAAATAGCGATGGAGAGAACAGCACTTGAGCTGTTGCTTGCTTTGCACAGTTTAAGTGAATTGCACTGCAATGTACGATACAGATCAGTTTTTGGAATCGTGAGTCTGTACACTGGTTTCATTGACTGCGTTAGAAGCATGTTACCTTTTAGAAACAGGTAGCCAGAGGGTCTTCAGTTTCAAAAGCGTCTCGTGATTTACGATTTTCGTGTTATTACATCAGAATAAAATTACAAAACACATTGTTGTGTTTATGAATATCTAAAAAAGGTTAACTAATCAATACGTTTTTTTTATTTGGGGGGGAAGTACCCGACTCTGCACCCCTGTTGCAAAGTAAGGTCGTAAACCGACTACCGGTTGACCAACAGAGTACTTACATTTAAGAGCTTCTTTCTGGCACCTCGCTATGTGCCGTAGTAATATTGAACTCTTTTCCTGCTTATATAAATACACGTCAACATATTATAGGAAAAAAATAAAATAAAATAAATTATGCAATACATTATATTTCAAAATAAATGAAGATATACACGAATAATTAAGTTTTACTATTTTCAATCAGGCGCTGCCAAGGACAACCCCGATGCTATAAAATATTCGAAGACCCGAAAATATGTACCGGAAGAGTATGAAGTGTTTGTAGTGGAATGGGTTTTTTAGTTTGAAAGTACTTAGACTTAATTGGATACCCCGTGAAAATAACAGGTATTGACAATCGTCTCCTATTGTATGTCGTGTAGTTTTATTTCTCCATGTGCGGGAGGAGTCACTGAACGGATTATTTATGGGGTTTTTTATTATCCCTGCATTTATTACATTCGAGTTGTACAAAAACATTGAAGCCCCGATAAAAATCGAGGAGCTGCAACTTAAGTCAAGAGCATAGAGTCTGAAGATAAAGTATTGCGGTCCCGAGTTTACTAGATGACATTCAGTCCTGCCCCCCCACCCAGTACAAACTTGTGAATTGTCACAAAAGAAACCAAACAGATGAGGTCAGTGTAAATGACTGTTCAACTACATCACTCCAGGAGCTGAACCTAAGCTTCATTAATATAAAATAAAACATAAGAATTAGTAGCATTAGTACATTTTGGGAGGATACTACAGATACTTGTCTAATATTTTTGTCTGTATACGCTACTCCACGAAATATTTTCCCAAATTAAGGGGTGGTATATCTGACATTCCACAGTTCAGCGCTAAAATAAATACGCTTGGCAACAGTACTGCTCCTGATAAACCTTAAGCGAAACGGCTTAGGCCAGCGTAAACGTATTAAATAAAAAACACTTCTCGGGTACTACAATTATTAGTGAGTGGTTCTTTTCTAACAGAAGTCTGATTCAATGTTAACCGTAGATCCATGAACGATGTTATCTCAGAGCTCCCATTACATACATTTCCGCAGTTGAGACTGTTTAAATGCAAAACGCGGTAGAATCGTGTATTTCAGCTCAGTCGTTGGTATTGGAAATGATTGAAAATATAGTACACTTAAAATGTTAAATGCCTCCAGCATTCAATACTATTCTCTAAAGCATGTTTGTAAGATGATCACTAACCTTCACTGTTTTATCCTTGTTGAAGACTTCACAGTATTCTATCTGTGGTGTAAATTTTAGTTGCTTTAACCACTTAAATGTCTGGCTCTCATAGCAGTTGCCCTGGAAATGGGAAACGTCTTCAGTGTTGTTTTCTAACTCAGATGCAGTTCCGAGTTCTTCAGTGCTTAAAAGACCTTTGAATCTGTTTATCCAACATGCGCAGGTCTCTGTGAGTGATGTGTTATGTGGACTGTGATTGCAGCTCTTTGAATATTGTGGTGATTCTTGGGGCTGCGTTCATGTTCTCCTTGCACAGTTTCCAAGTAGAGTTTTCTCCTGTCTTACTCAAGCTCGAAGGGTTGAATCTTTGTAGTCTGTATTCTCGAAAGTTTAAAAACTGCATGCTGTAATGTCACTGCATCTGCCGGTTCCTGTGTTCACATTTCTCTTTGCCTCTGGTTGTCTGCTTGTCCAGCTAGCCCAGAGGAAAATGAACAGCTTGTCCCCAGAGGTGGCGCTGAACCGCATTTCGCCAGAGCTGCGGCCCCTGCTGTCCAGCGTGGTCCGGAACGGCCGTGTGGGTCTGGACTCCACGAGCTGCCTTCGCATCACTGATCTCAAGACAGGGTGAGTTCCGTTACTTCCTCAGACATTCCCAGCTACCCCCCCCAAGTCATTCCCTTTAAGACAGACATGCTTCAACTCAAAGAGGGTTTGTTTGTCATTCTTCCACTCATCCATTTTCAGACACTGCTTTATACTTAGAGCAGAGGTGGTCTGGTGGTCTTTGAAAGCCCGAATCCAGCATGTTAACATGGACATGTCACTGATCTCTGGAAGGGAACTGGAAACATCGGAGAAAACCCCAATGCACATGGGGAGATCTTGCAAAGTCCAAACAGAAGGTGCCCCAGGCCGAATATATATTTCTACTACTTCAGCGTAAGCCCCAGCCAGAATGGAAAGATCTGCACTCCTAGGACACACGGTGCTGAATCCAGACTTTGAACATATTGCTGCTCTGGAGTCAGTCCAGAGATGAGCAACCAGATACATTCCGGGGCCGAAGGGCCTGTCCTCCACTGACACAATGGAGGAACAAAAGCTGTTCAGTCTTCACCAAAGACTGCAAGAGGACCCAATACAAGTGTATTCAACATCCAGTGAAACACAATTAGCAGTGAAACACAAACCAGACGACACAAGTAAAGAAATAGTCCATAGCCTGATCTCTCACATCAGCAAATACTTTCAGCCCGATTTATAAATATCCTCTAGTTCACCATTATAGTACTGCTGTAGCGCTGTTGGTTTTTGACATGGTGAAACAGTGGTTAGCATTGCTGTCTCGCAGCTCTGGGTCCCTGGATTCAGTTCTGGCCTGTTGCTTGCTGGGTTAGGCTGTGGCTCCCCCATGATCCTCTTAAACGCTGCAGTGCTTTAAGAGCCATTTTGTTTTTCATTTCTCGTTCAGGTCTTTTTTTGACCCATTTTGACCTGTGCCTTTATCTATGCTGCTGACGCACAATATTATACCACAGAATTCTCTGCAAGAGTCTGATAGAGTCACAGCAGCAGGCCAGAGATTCTAGTCATTAGTTCTTAATCGCCGGGTTTGCGTAGAGTCTTCCGGGTGAGATACAATGGGCTGCTTATACAACCACAGGTTTCTGGATGAGAAACACTGTGATCTAGTAGTTGATTAAAGATGGTATAAACAAAATATATGCAATATCCTGAGACAAATCTTTTGAATCATATGTAGGGAAAAAGTCTACTCATATTCGTATGCTCTTTATCAACAGTTTTGGTGAACATCTTTCACCAGAAAGCAAACTACTGTAGATTTACAGTACTTGAGGGCCACTTGTGAATAGCTCAGGGGGTTAAATTAGCTGCTTGCTCATTCAGAATTACTGTCCTTTCTTTGTTACCTGCCTGAGTTTACAGGGCTCAGCAGGAGCTCCAGATGTTAAAGACTGGTCTCGTCTGGTTTCTTTTTTTTGTTGAATCAAGATGTCATCACAGCCCCTATTTAACTAAATGAATTCTTCTGGGAATATTTTAAGTAGCTTGTTTATGTATCTTTAAGTAAGATATATATTTAGTATGTTGTTTGTTGCTTCTAAGTCTCTTAACAGTGGTAACAGCCTGGATACTGCTTTCCAGTCCAACAGCAGGAGTGAGAACTGCCTAGTTCTAGATAATAGTTAACTGTATAGCCCTTCATTCTCAGACAGTGATACTGGTGGGGTAGAACCCCTGGACAGATATCACCTCGCCAAACAAATATAAAGAGAATGTTACCTTCATGTCCAGCAGCAGGCTGAGTGAGTTGAGTCTTACTGTGCAACTTTTAGCCCTTTGATAAATTCACAGCTGTCGCTCCCAAGCCATTTTGGTTACATCTTGTGGTTCATGTCATCAAACTGATAACAGCAGGCAATTCTTTACACAAAGGGTGGTGGGAGTGTTGAACAACCTACGCAGCCCTGTTGTTGAAGTTGATCCCTGATGCTTCAATCGGGGCAGGAGGCACTTCTTACCATGAGGGATTCTAGGCGTGTGCAACCCAGCCATGTTGTTGAAGCTTTTTTTCAGTAAAGAGCAAAGAGCTGGATGAGATCCTTAGATCGCTGAGCGCCTAACTAACAACCAGGCCAGATGGCAATGGTCATCATCAATTATTATGTTGTCTTGGAAAAACAGTTCCACTACATCCACTTCTCTCCTGGTGGCTTCTTCTGTCCACTGCTCCTTCAATGGTGCTTAATATCCACTGTTGAACTGTCTAATTTCACTCTTCACGGGGTCCCAGTCCTGAGCATTGGTGACCTAGCAATGTTAGTTTTTAAAAGAAACCACTGGAACTGAAGATTGAATTGAGACCTCCTCAGGGAAGGATTCGGGCTCTTGACATCAGGTCGTTTCGGTTCTCAGGCTCCCACACCTGTTACATCGGAGAACCTGTATCTGTTTTCTTTTTTAAAAAAGAAATCTCAGCCCAAGGCTTATTTCATATGAGTTGTCTTTTTTTTCCTTTGGTAAAGTGCATTGAGGGCGTTGTCCGCCTCAAGGGCAATGTGTGTATTTGTTTTGTGTTGCACTTCGAAGCGTCCCTGGGGAGTGGAGGAAAGGTGCTGTGTTGATGGTGCTGAGACAGCGGGTGTTTCTCTCTTCCCCCCTCAGATGCACCTCCCTGACACCAGGCCCCTGTTGCGATCGGTTCAAGCTGCACATCCCCTACGCAGGAGAGACTCTCAAGTGTAAGTGTGGCCTCGGTGCTTCTGCAGCAAGTCCAGCATGAGGATAACAAGACCCGTGTGGCGTGCAAGCCGCGATCTGAACGTGTGCCGGTGAAAACAGCGTCGGTGCTCCTCTCTGCCTTAGGGAATCTGTTTCCTGCATGATGACGGCAAGTTCACAGAAAACAAATTTCTGACGTAAACCGACATTTGGGGTGACAATGATAAGTAAATGGGGCAAATTTACTTAAATGAAATCAGTTTGAAACATTTTCCCTGAATGCTAAACATTTCCCCCATGCTGGGGGCTGTTCACGCTAATTCAAACTGATTAACACTCTTTCTGTAACCGTGTTGATTTATGGATCAGGTGGATGGCAGATTCCTCAAAGCATTATCCCTGTTGTTAAAACAACGGTCTTGGATCTAACCTTCGTTGGATACATAGACTCCTGTTTGATTAGGTGTAGGTTCTTCCAAACCCACACTGTGGGCTCTGATCGTCTGCTGTTCCTGGAATCATTGTAACAGCACTTCTCTGCGGGTTTTATGGGAATGCTTTCAGCCCAGGTCCCGCCTGTAACAGATGTGGTGTTTGAAGCCGCCTCTACTAAAGTCACTACTAAAATTGATAATAGGCAATAGTAAACACTTGGATTCCTAAATTGGCACAGTTAAACGTAAACAAGAGCAAACAACAAAGCCTGCATGAGAGAACTAGATGTTAGGGAGAGTAGAACCAGGAAAAGCAGGCATATGAAGAGAGAAGAGGAGGTGTAAGAAGGGTACGCTGGTTGAGACTGGTTATGTGACAGGGTAGTCGAGCTTTAGGCTTCAGAAGCTGAATCATGGTTGAGTTGCTGCATCTTTCACTGGCCATAGCATCCCTGTGGTCAGACAGTACTCCTTCCATTACAGTAGATGTGCACCCAAACCAGAAAGAAGAAACTCCCCTCCTGTAGTCCAGTTTACTTCCTGAGCACAGCTGCTCAGTGCACGTTTGAGCACCGCATGTGCAGGAAACTGACCGAGTTTTAACAGGAGCTAAGGTATCAAGCGCAGGACTTGGGGGGCCTGTTGAGCAGCTGTATCTTGTGATCCTAAGAAACTGACAAGAAAGGAAGGGAAGAAAGAGTGAAATCAGCAAACTGGTCACCTCATCAGCAGTTGTGAAAGTTTGCAGGAGAAGCATAAAATGAGAGACATGCAGAAGAGCAGTCATGTGATCAGCAAGTAGTAAATCCAAGATGTGACCATTACTTGAATCGCAGTCAAACTGTGTAAGATGTGGAAATTAAAATTGCCTAGTACTAATTTCTTATTACGTTTAAAACATATCAAGTGTAATATGACAACAAATTTGTATAAAATGCAGCGAGATTAGTTTGCCTAAAGATTATGATAACAGCCACAGGATGCAATAGTATGCAATAGTCTAGCGCTCAAGTGATAAATACCCAGGAATAGTAAAGGTTCTCAGAGAGAAACGAGGCTGTGCAGCACAGCCCATGACCAGTGGAACAACATTCTTTAAATAACCCATATGTAGGTTGTATAATTTAATTAAACAGAAGTATGTCATTTGATTTTTGCCAGATTCCTCTTGAACAGAGAAAGTCCTTTTTCTGAAACTCATCATAAATAGTTCTGACTTTTTATTACAGGAGCATGTATTTAACAAGGCTAGTTTATCCAGTGTGAATGAGGGAGATTGCATGGAGTAGCAAATGAAATGTTCAGGTCCACAGGTGCATGTCACAAGTAACAAAGTGAGAGTCCAGCCAGCACACAGACACACTCACTGGGAGCAAAGGGAGAGTCCAGCCAGCACACAGACACACTCACTGGGAGCAAAGTGAGAGTCCAGTCAGCACACAGGCACACTCAATGGGAGCAAAGGGAGAGTCCAGCCAGCACACAGTCACACCCACTGGGAGCAAAGTGAGGAATCAGCTGTCAGGAACAATGGTGGGAATTGAATTCAAAACCCATGATGTCAAATATGGAGGCATTTCAAAGATACACCGTTCAAAGATGGAAACTGGAAAACTAAAACCTAAAATGAAAACAACATAAAGAAAGAAGGCACTGGAGAAGTGGCTGCAGAACACGCCAGCATAATCTGGCTCTGTGTTAACATAGTTTGGAATTGGCTGTGTAACGCTTAAGACATTAATCTGCCTGAGATTTCCACCAGCAGAATTCACATGGCTTGTTCCTCTATGCCAGAAACACAGGGAGGCTGATTTCTTGTTGGACTTGTGAGAGAGAGGTCACAGATCTCATGCCTTTCCGTGGGGTTGTATTTATATGGGTAGAGGGTCCATTCAGTGCTCAGCAGGTATGCCTAACCCACACAGGTATAGCTCAGCACATAAAAATCCAACTGCAGCAGAGATGCTGAACTTGAAAAAGTAGACTAGTGCAGTTCGTCTTTCCTCGAGTGGAAGGTGCAAATAGGTGGGGACCTGTGTGAAAGATGCTTAAGTATAGTGATGAGATAGCACAGTGAGTATAGAAGACCAGCTCAATGTTGTAGAGGTTCAGCCATTGTTAAGTCTGTAAGCTCCTACAGTTTAACCCCCTCTCAACTGACTGAAACCTCACAGGTTTTATGAACATTGATGAGACTTGCTGTTAATATAGGATAAAATGGCTGTCATTTTAGATTTGAAGGACTATTTGTTTCTTTTTTGTCAGGATTTTACATTCAAAACCACCCACATTGTTTATAATATTTGGTGTCGGAGCTCAGTTAATTTTCCCAGCAAGTGAAATATGGAAGACTTTTATTTAACTGTTTTATACCGTATGGGTCTGTGGGTCTGCACGTGGTGAGTAAAAAAGTATATAAAACGGTAAAGCCAGTTTTAAGTTTTTGTGTTCTGAGCTTTGCTCAAAGAATGTTTTTACCCAGTTTTCCTTTAACTACAACTTGGCATTTTATGTGACTTTTAGCTTATTCAACACTGTAATTAGTTACTTGTTGCTTGCAGAGGTTTTCCAGGGTTCTGTTTTCAGCAAAAACAATTAAAAATACCTTCTGTGCCATTTTGATTTTGAATCAATAAGATGCACGATTGAATTATTTTATTGGTTGGTTCCTGGAGTCACCCAAGTCACATCCAGAGCTTGAGCCTGCAATGTCAGTCACACATGGTCACCCAGTAGCAGCTGTTAATGATTGGTCTGTCTTCTCATTGTTGCCTCATTTATATTTGTTGAATCGATATGTCATTATGACCCCCTATTTCATTGACGTAATCTGTCAAGATTATTTTTATTTATTATTAGTTTCCACTGTTTACTGGATGGCCTGATCCTTAGCTGTTTATGTCAGATCTATAGGGGGGTCACAGTGACATTTTCTATACAATGAGCCCTGCAGATTCTGCCTTGAATACTGTCACCTTCTTCTTGGGCTTTGAAGATCAATCAATCCTTTAGTTTATAAAGCTTCTTTCAAGGTTAGCATTTCAAGGCTTTGTAGGTTAAAAGTTTACAAGAATAAAAAAGCATTAAACACAATTTTTAATGCATACTTCACCTTAACTACTTGTTGTTGAAAGTTCTGATCAAAAACTGATTTGTTAGTGGAATGTTAAAAACTATCACAAAAATATCATACATTTTGAGGCTACTTTTGGCAAGAAAACTCCACAGTTTGCTGACTGTTTTTTGTTTGGTAATTTAAGAGATTGTGACTATCAATCAACATTTTTATTAATTTGGAAATAAAAGACTGTAGTAATATTTTTTTTTAAAGTTTTTGCAGTGGGTTGAGAGCTGGTCTTGTGATATGAAAAAGACTAAGATAAGTTTTCCCTGTACGGGGAGGTTCTTTGAGAGCTATTACTGTACTTGCATTCACCCAGGAGACATGTTTGTTTTTGGCAGAAAGAGTGTGAAGACCTCGTCAATGGCTTGTGGCTCTAGCAGATGCTGATGAGAGGGGCAGTGCTGTGCACTACCTGTCTGAGCCACAATGGCCGAAGCTAACATTTCTTCCAGCATCTGGGTTTCTTTTTTTGTTGGGTAGAGGTTGAAGTGTCTTCTGAGGCTGGATGGGTAGAATTACACAATTATTATGGAATTATGGGGCAATTTCTGTTTTGTTTTTTTCCTGAGGTGGTAAAGATGAAATCAAACAATGCTTTGACAGTGAGATGATCTCAAATTAATTCAGCTTCAGAATGGTGTGGCCGACAATTTATTGTCAGCAGGCAGAGGATCCCCCTGCATCCCGGTCAGTTTCTTTCTGTAAAGACATTATTATGATGTGATGTGCATTGTGTTAGTCTGACCCCTGGGGACAGGTCACACAAGAAATGTAACAAATGAGAGGAGGCCATTTAACCCATTTGGTAATTGACCCAGGTATCTTATCCAGCTGTTTTTGGTTGAAGTAAGGGTACAGGGCCATGTGTTCCAGACTCCCACAATCCTTTGTGTGAAGACGTGCCTCTTCTCAGTTTCTCTTCTGTACAGGGTGTGTCCATTTCTGACCTCTGGCTAGAGTTTCACTTTTTAAACCAAAGCAGTTCCCTGAATTGACTTTATCAATGCTTTTAAGGACTTACAATAGAATACTGGGAAAGTCCTGTATTATTAACAAGCTGTTCACAGGTGGGAATACAGTAGTGCAGTGGTTAGCGTTGCTGCCTCATAGCGCTGGGTTCAATTCTCCCACAGGCCAAAGGCATACTGCTTGGTTAATTGGCTTCTAGGAAAACGGGCTCATTTCTGAGTGTGTTTGCCCTGAGATAAACCAGGGTGTGTCCTGCTTTGTGTTTGTTGCTGCCTGGGACAGACTCCAGCTCCCCCATGGTCCTGTATTGGATAAAGGGGTTAGAAAATAGATGGATGGATCAGCAGATGAATAGATAGCTGGATGAATGGACATTCACAGATGAAAGTATTTATTTTGTTCAAAAGAAATGTCATTTTAGCCATTGCAAGTTTTTAAAGCAAATCATTATAAATTTCATGGAATCATTTCATCATAATAATCTTAAAAATATTTAAATATTTTAGCAGTTGACTTAAGTTTTTTTAAGGTCTCATTTGTTTTTCCCATCTTCATTTGCAGGTCTCTGTACGCCACTCTGTGTGCTGCTGTGTGTTGGGCCTTGCGTTGCTGCCACATGCCTCTCCTGGCAGGGTGTCATTGGTGTTTTTCTGTCGCTCGGTTTTGCAGGGGACATCATCTTCAACGCCCGGGACCCGGAGCTGCCCCCGGACTTCATTTTTGGGGAGGATGCCGAGTTCCTGCCCGAGCCCTCAGAATTACCCGTGAGTTCTGTCCGCCGCTCGTCATCACAGCAGGAAAACGGGCCCGTGCACACACAGCGCAGACATGCCAACGCAGACAGCAGCGCAGCTGAGTGGCTTGTGTTTCTGTGCCTCGTGATCAGGGAAAGGGACGTACTGGGAGAACAGAGCTCAAATCCAGGAATGTGCCGACCAGGCAGATTATCCTATTTGAATCCTGTCCTGTGGCTTTCAAAAAAGTTGTTTATTGGAATCGGTGCTCTTTGTGTCTGATCCGGCTCTGTGTTCTTTTTGTTTGTTTGGCTTGGTTTTAATCTAAACTGAGCAAACCATTACCAGCTGGGGCCGCAGTTGGAGGATTTGCGTTGCGTGAGCAATGTTGCATTTCTTCCGTGACGAAATGAGTCCTGCAGCTCAGCAGAGGGCGTCTACTCTCCTGTCAGGGCAGATGCCCACCTGTTTCAACTCTCCCAGACTCCACAGTCAGCTGCTCTGCTGGATATCCTGCATTCATAATTCAAACTCGGCTGGTAAACAAAGCTGCAGAGAAAAGGCAACATCTTTTGTTAGTTGCCTCATGAGGCCATCCTTCTTTGGAGAATTTTTTTTCCTGGTGTGTGTTCATTACTTTTTTCCATTGTATTCAAGCTCTTTTAATTTCCCCAAGAGACAAACAAGCAGTTGAGACAAAAAATGCTCCCAATGTAGTCTTGTTCTCCTTTATTAACATATTCTTAGCAGAATATATTAAGTAGGGGGGCGGTGTGCATAATAGCTCTTATTTACCTGAGTTGATTGAATGAATGTATGGTGCACAGGCTGTGACATTATGTTTTCAGTCACTTTTAATAAATAATAACATAAGAAAGTTTGCAAATGTGAGGCCATTCTGCCTGTCTTGTGCATTGGTGTTATAGTAGCTAATTGATTTCGGGAAGCTCATTCTAATCCATTGGTTTCTTGGCTTCAATAGCATGGCTGGCTAACTTGATCCACACTCCCACCACTCATTATGTAAAGAAGTACCTCTGCCTCCTGTTCTCAGATTTAAATGCACTTCCCCTTAGTTTCCACTTATGTCCTCTGGTTCATGTTTTACTGTACTTGATTTTGTCAGTGTCTTTGAGGATTTTGAACATTTGTATCACATCCCCTCACAGTCTTCTCTGTTCAAGGCTAAAAGTTTTTTTTTCAAGCTTTCAGTGTAGTACACTACCTTATGCTTCCTTTGGAGCTGCATAATCTTTTTTGTAACATATTGACAAAAATACACAGTGCGCTAATGAGGTTGTACTGGTACATTGTTAAATTTTAAACACTCTGCTTTTAACTATATACTAAAAGTCATACTTAATGTCTTTTGTCTTTTTTTATTGCTTCCCCACATTGTCTGGAAGATGAAAAGAATGTCAACATAAAAACTCGAGTCGTTTTAGACCACTTCAACAACCACAGTGTTTCCCCTGTTATATTTAGAGTTTTTGAAACCAGCATGCAACTCTCTGCCCTTGACAAAGCATGCTTGATGCTATAAAGCTGAATTAATAAATTTGTTAGTAAAGCGATAAAAGAGTGCAACATACCCATTTTTTATAACCACTTTTAGTGTAAATTTGTTGCAGCAGACTTCAGAACTTACCTTTTACCCAATTGGGGCAGAGATATGTCTTTTTTTTCTGCTGAAGGAGTCAGCAGGCTAAAGGCTGAAATAATCCTTATCTTTCTATTCATTTTAATTTCACAGTATTTGCATGATAAAATCACTTATGTATTTTCCCTTAACTTACCTCCAATAAATTCATCACACAGAATGGTGCCCAGACTCTCCTCAACTGGTTTCTTACTGAAAAGCTAACAGTAGGCAATCAGTTGGTAATGGCAAGATACAGGGAATTGCAACGTACGGTATCACTCCTGCAATGAATGTGTGCCTTTTCCTTCTTCTTAGGTCTGAATGGTTACATTTCTGCCATCACACCTGAATGAGTGTCATCTGAAACTCATGGATTGGCACAAGGACCATACCAATTACGAACCCCATTAAAACTTTTAAGAATGGAAATTGTTTCAGAAGGCTGAAAAGATTTACCTCAAATAGAAAACTATGCCCATGTAATTCATTTGTGAGTTAAGTAGCTAAATTAATCTGAAATTTCAGGCATCCTTTTCTTAAGGCTGGTATGTGTCTCAACAACCTGGCTTGGAAAACCATTACAGACAAAAACAACTAATAATTTTATAAAGAAGCATTTCTTATTATTTATTCTAAATGAATTCCATTTAGTTTCTGTTTGTAACCCCATTTTACGATAGATAGGGTTAGTCCTAAAAAATAATCCCCTGTGTTGACCCTATGTGTGCCTTTTAGGATTAAATGACCTTGAGTCAAATCTCCTCTCAATCTGAAGAGATTTAGCCCCTGTAACCTGTCTGTATACGAATATCCTCTGAGACCAGAAATCAGTATTGCTGTCCGTCTTTAAACTCTCTCCCTTTTGTGGTAAAGTAACCAAAGCTGAACAAAATATTCTGAGAGGTTTTACTAGTGCATTGTAATTCTTAAGCAGAACTTTTCTGGATATACATTCCCCACTGTTTCCTATATTGGTAAGTATTCTGTTTGCTTCCCCACGTTGTTTTGATAAGGACATCGAAGAATGTATTTAAATACTCCAGACACTCTCATCTGTAACATCCTGCTGTTTAGAAGCATCTGAGGGATGTGTACAGTGTGTGTTCTTACTAGTGTGGATCACTTTGCACTTGAATTTATCAAATTTGTCTCATCAGAGATAACAGAATAGCTAAATAGCGCCACACAGGTCTTTCAGAATTCTCTCTTTTTAATTGAATTTAAACATTTCTTGTTTGTGTTAGAAAGTGAGTAAAGCTTCAAGAATAAGCTTCTTGACTGAGGCTCCACTGATGGTGCTTTGTGAATCTAGGTCACATACTACTATCTGAACTATTTAGAAGCTGAGGAACTAGGCATCTGGATAACAAATACTACTGATACTAGAAGTGCAGTTTCTGGGGCACATTAAGAGCATCTCTTGAGCGAGATGAAGTATGTCCTCTGAAATAACTTCCATGGAACTGAAAAGAAAATGCTGTTGACAGAAAGAATCACAGATGAGCATTTGTGTCTTATAAAGAGCTATTTTAAGACGTATAGCCTCAGAAATCCCCTGTTCTCAGACTGTCCATTATAAATCTTTAGTAGAGCTTGGGGAAGCACCTCATTCCTCAGTGCTCGCGCCTGTTGCTTTATGTAGAGTTTGTGGTTTTTAAGGCTTTTTAACCCTTATATGGTTGCCTGTGTGTAGAATAGCAGGAGTCCTGTGTCCTCCTGTGTGCTTTCTCAGGCACCCTCATGTTTTCAGTGCTGTGCACTTAATCTTCTGATCAGTGTTGCGCCTTGAAAGACCTGGAAAATTCCAGGGAATCGGAAAAAAAACTGTGCCGCTTTGGACTCCATCCACACAAGAGAAGCCAGACACATTCCAGGGAATGTGGCTTAGGGGAGTGTCCTACATTGAGAGATTGCGGGAGTGCGGGAACTGAGTCTTCAGTTGACGATGAGGGGACCTGGACCATGTATTCAAAATCCTCAAAGGCACTGATAAAGTCACCCTAGTGCATTTAAATCTAAGCACAGGAGGATGAGGTACTTTTTTACACAAAGGCTTGTGGGAGCGTGGAATAGCATACCCAGCCAGACTGTCAAAGCAGATACCCCCGACTTCTTACAAGACAACTGAGTAAGATCTTTTTACTACTTCCAACTGCCAAAAGGGCTAGGTGACTTCCTTCATGGCGGACCTGACATCACTCTCCTCTGCACACTGTGGCTTCTTAATTTTTCCTATAGATATTAAAGGCTGAACACTCACTTGACAAATATCACCTTCGTGTGCAATGGCTCTTACTGTGGTCTTCTCAGCCAACTTAAGCCGTGGGCTACATTCTGTGCAAACCAGCCATCTAATGGAAAGTTTCTGACAGAGAGGCCACAAGCCTGTTTACTTAATGGAACATGCCGAGGTCAGTCATTTCAAAAGGAAATCACAATGGAAAAAAACAGTCGCCAATAATAGTAGCAACAACCTGCTAAAAATGTCTCAGGGTAAGTAAACTGATGCCCATGCTTGCTGCAAGCAACATTCGCAATTTGTGTTAATCGTTTGTGCCAATGTGTAATCAGTGTTTCGCTGTGCAAAGCCTCCACTGCTGTATACAGCACTAGGTGCTGCCTGTTTGAAAAGCGTATCGAAGGTGCGCTGGTCAGGAAGCTGAATAATACCAGAGTTTTTAAAATTGAGCTGGAGATTTAGAAAGGATCAGTGCTAGTTAAGTACAAAGCTCAAACATGAAAGTTGATACTGAAAGAAAAATACAGATATTAAGAAAATGTGGATGTTAAAAATATATCTTTATGTTGAAAAGCGGACAAACGTGTGCTGCAGCCGAATACTGCGACATCTTGCCTTCAGACTTTTCAAGGCAAATGCCACTGGGCTCACTATAATTTCCCCTCACGTAATTGCATTACTGTTAAGAAATAGTCATCACTAATTATGCTATTCCTGTTGCATTATTGTTCAACTTTAGAATGTCCAAAGGTCATTAAGAGCATGTCAAGTTAAAAATCTCAGTCTGGAAACTAGAGGTGAAGTCACTTTGTGCTGTAAAGATCAAGGGGAAACAGAAGTACAGTCACAAAGAAGTGTGGGAGTATTGCGCTCATGTGTCTTTAGTTGTGCTTTCTTTGACCTGCTTCTCTCTGTGGTGCTGGGTGCTCGTGATGTTATAGCACACTGTGCCTCCTGTTGGTTACTGGGGTGAAGGCGTGTCTGTTGCTGTGCTGCACAGATCATGACCTGGCAAGACAGAAAAGAAACTGCTTGACCTTGAAGTCAATGACCCAGAAGTAGGTCTTCTGAAAGCCAGCTTTCTCCTGGATGTCACAGCCTCAGGGAACCCCCTATAAGACACAGGTACTTTTATTCAAAGAGTCCCAGCCATGTACTGATATAAAAGGGCAAATACCAGCCGGCGGTGTTATCTGACATTTGCTAGGCAAACGTTTGGATCGCAAGTGTCTTCGGAGTATTTTAAACAATTCTGTCTGGTCAAATGTTTGCATTCAAAATGAATAAGTATAGGTTGACACCACACGGGAAGATACTTTCTTTTAAGCAAAACATGTTGAAATTATTTCAGGATGATGTATGTCCGTTTCCTCTTCACTTGAATGTAGGACGGACACAAATAAACTGCATATGAGATGTCATTCATCCCACCCTGCTTATTCGATGGTGAATAACTAAGTGATCTAGTTCTATGATCTAAGAATCTCCTACAGGCATTTCTCGAAAGAAGCCAGGGTCTCGGCTTTAACAACATGGCTTGTTCCACACTCCCACCTCCCTTGATACAGGGACAGCAAAGGAAAGCAAAATCTTTTTTTTTTCCATCAGCAAAAATGTTTTTAAAAGACATAAAAGAGTGCTATTGAGAGTGTGGGCCCAGAGAGCACGTTCATTACAGGAACACGGTTTATTTTCCTCTTACAAACACATTTTATTGTACATTTGGGCCTGTTTAATTGCTTTCTTTGGTAGCAGAGTGTACCAGCTTGCAGACAGGACATTCCAGGCGTTCTTGTTTTTAAATTAGCCTCTGGGCCAATTCCAAAAGAGGGCACTGCCCTGCCTGGAACTGAACAGGAAAGCAGTGAAGGATGGAGGGACAGAGCCGCAGCTGTGATCTGAAACCCAGCCTGTGAGCGAAGTCGTTATTTACACTGGCATTGGTCAGTCTTAATTGAGCTTTTAATTAATCACAGATTCCTTGGTGGAGATCATTGTAGCAGCTGTAAGTCTATAATTGCTGCAGACAAAAGGCCAGATGAATGGCTTTGTGAACAGAGCAGTGGGCTGAGCCAGGCTGTTGAAATGGGAGGGTGGTTTTATTAAGTCATGTGGGTGCTATAATGGAAGTTAGGTCTAGGGATCTTATATCTATACCATATACCCAGAGAATCTGAGGTTTGAGTTTTGTTCCAGCCATATTGTCCATCACATACTTATTTTATCGGCTGCGTAGTTTCAGTACTTCTAACCAGGCTCTATGGTGATTTATAGATATCTGACTTCAGTGAAGTGACTGTCATGTGTGATCAGCTGTAAAAGACCTTAAGAAAAATACATAAACAGTTTTATCTTGTTCGGCAAATAGGATAAATGTTTAATTGACTGCTCTGGTTGGATCAGGAAACACAAGGCCCAGTAGGAACTAACTTTAAGAACCAGAGTTGGGTCTCCTGCCTGTTCATTTTTAAGCTGCTGTTGAGTTTGCCTGCACATATAAATTGGTTGCAAGAAGGAAGTCCTGGTGTGATGTTCTTTGTTTTTCCAGACATTTGGCCAAAAATATGTTTTCTGTCGCTGTCCAGGACATTTCCCTGCATGCTTGCACAAGGGACAGACATACATGGCTTTCAGTGATCACTCAAGAGGCTTGGCACCACAGGGGCTGAGATTTTGCTTCCATTTGGAGTAGATAGTTTAATGTTTTTATTGTAATCTGAAATGACTTCCTTATGTGTGGCCAGGTCAATTTCCTAATGTTTGCATCTAATATTTTTGCAGTATAGTTTTCATATTATCTGTGGGTGACTTGATTGTGGTAAAATGAATTCTACAGAAAAATGTCGTAAACTCTCAAGTACTGAAATGTATATTCCTACAACTCCTTCTTTTCAATACTGGTTATTTCAAAAGCTTCATGAGCTCAGATTTCAGAAAGGAGAGAGCTGCAAATTCAGGAATGAAAATCAAAACCTGAGTCCCTGAGCAGAATCTCCCTTTCCTATTGCTTTGATACATTTGGAAGCAGTTATGATAATTCAGTCCGTTTGCCATTCTTGACAGTGTTTAAAAGGCTTTTTCTGTGGAATCAGCCCGTCCTGTTAATCATTCTTCAAATTACTTTATGAAACAGGGCTTTGTGAAAGAACGCCACAACAGAAAAAGATCTAGAATGGAATTTAGTTTTAGAATAATTTTGTTGTATATAGTGCCTTTAAGAAAAATCTCCTCGAAGCATAGTTTTGGTTTGTAAGGGCAGTTCTAGGTTTAAAATTCGGAGTGGTGCCTTTGTTCAAAATCCACTGGAAGGGCATTTCAAATCTGTCCACTGTGATTTGTCTTCTGCTGGAAGTTTCCAAGATTGAGAAACGCAGCTAATGAGCAGGTTCCTAATAGTTGTAGTCTTTCTGCTCTTTCTCAGGTTTTTTGTTTTAGTTTCTGAATTGCTCATAGGCCGTTGGAATACCTGCTAGCATTCCAATATGATCCGTCTTAAAACATACTAATTCCTGCACTGGAAGATCCTGGGCTTCTCATTGAAGAGCAGTGGGCAGGAAGTGAAAAGACCTGGGCAGGACTGGGCTGTACTGTGTGGGGGCACTAGTCAATTGGAACATACAGATGTCAGTACCATTCCTGGGTTATCTGTCATCATTATTGTCTGATGCCTTTGTCCAAGATGACACCTGGTTCATAAAGCAATTTTAGTGCATACACATAACTGGTATAAGCCCTAAACCAGCTGCAAAAAAGATTTGGACAAATATTACCAGACAAACCTTGATGAAGTAAGTCACGAGGAGAAGCATGATGCTTTATGCTAATAAGCTTATGGTTTATTCTTGTACAAAATATATAATTGTCATGATCAATGATGGGGTAGATGTGCAGATGCTACTTAAGGAGAGTGCTGGATTAAGTCACTTAAATTATTATTTGTTGGTCCTGAAACTGTCTTATAAATTCTGTTTTTTAAGCCGTCCCTGCAGTTTGTTTGCAGAAATGAAACTTCTTGTTGTGTGGAGGCTGGTCCTCAGCGGTGTTTCTCCTGGGGGGTGCGGGGGGCTTTGCAGGGCCCACCCAGCACCACCAGTCTGCGCACAGCAGGCAGCGAGGGTCTGCGGCAGTGTGAGTGGTGCCGTTACATAATCTCCTGAACGCCGCCGTGCCAGCAGCACTCTGCCCACGCTGCGGGAAAGGCAGAGCAGCACAGTGATCTCGCCCAGTGGCTCGCGGAGGTTCTTCTCCGCCTCTCAACACTGCCTCTTGCATGCACTTTAAAGACCTTTCTTTTCTCCTTCATCTGCGAGGTTCCACAGATATTCGATGAATGCTAATATCGGCAATTGAGCTTTGCAATGTGTATTTGCACACCCTGTGCCAGAAAGCCTCAAACCGACGTTGGCCTGATAAACCTTTGACAGTGTGTTGACTGTTAGTTGCAGGAAATAACTGTATTACTGAATCAAATGGAATTTTCTTTTAACAATCATGCATAGAGGGCCTGTGGTAAAGACTACTTTGGAAGGTTTTTGTTGTTCCTGCTGCAACAGGTGCAAGAAATTAAAAATAAAAATCTGAGAGTGTGACAGTGTTATTCTGCACTCTTTCGAATAATAATTCACAGCATTTCTATAGCGCATTTCATCGCAAAGGAGCCCAGCGCGCCTGGCATAGAAAGGGACCCACTTCTCCCCCCACTGCAGTGCAGCCCTACCTGGGCGACACACAGCGCCCATTGTGCGCAAACAGCCCCACTGCACAGCTGGTCACATGGCGGAAGGAGATCTTTGTTGAGCAAGACGTTAACACCTCTATTTCATCGAAAAGATGGCAACTTCTGTAGCACAGTATCCCTGCCCATTATTTTGGAGCATTTGGAAGCTCTGCTAAAGAAAGAATAATTTCACCAGCTGGGCCACCAAAGGCAATGATAGATTGCATAGTCTTTCCTCTGCAAAGTGCTGGAAGGCTGCTGCTTTGGGGTGTAGCTTCCTAGTTGTAGCAAGCTTCATAGACGAAGGCAGTCAAGTGCCACCAAGCAGAAATGCTAACCCAGAACTGTACAGTACATCCCAGGAGCCTTGGGAGTGACTGATTTGCGTGGCAACAGAAATGGAATGAGGTAGCAGATTTCTGCAGTTTTGTTTTTGTGTAGTAGACTTGACCAGAGTTCTGGACAGGTTTGCTTGTTTCCTTGGTTTGTGCATATATACTGATCAATATGAGTATATACTGTATGTTACAGGCTGGACAGTGAACAGATGGCAAGAGAGGGGTTGGCATAGTTTGTCCTCTACAGCCCTTTGTTCTCTTAACACAAAAATGTTCACAGTCTGAACTTAAGTCTTCAGTTGTTTAGGAGGTTACTGGCTCATTAGCTCGTTGTCTGGTCTCATATCTGCTGTCAGCCGGTCGGACCTTCAGTACGTTCATCCCATCCCATTAGCCTGGTTTCTCACTGTCAGCCCCCGGGCTCTTTCTCTGTGTCTTGAACCATTGGCTAGTTATTTTTTTAACTTATCTTCTGCTGTCAGCGGATCAAATCTTCAAGATGTCAGTCCGGTGTCTTAACCCTGGTCTCTCACCGTTAGCCCCTCGTCTTGGACCTTTGGCTTGTTCGTCTCATCAGCTCTCTTCCTCCAGCTGGAAGAACTCTCTTCTGGCTACTCCACACCCCTGCTAAAAGAGAGCACATGTTTAAATGGGAAGGTATCAGGATCATGAGGACTGATAGCTGCCTCCTTTCAGATGGTGATTAAGCCGACTAGCTGTTATAATATAATAATATAATAGCAGTAATAACAGTTGAAATGGAATAATAATTAGCTCTTGCTGTTTCATATCCCTAAAAAGCAAAACTGTTTGAACAGACAGCTGCTGTGTGGACAGCTGCTTTTTTTCTTTTTGTTCAGATGGACAGCTGATTTGCCCTTATTTGGGCTCATCAGCAGGACATAGCCGACTTTGGCCAGTGAAACCGACATATATGACCCTTACAAGGAACACTTTAAGGGCTATGCTGTGTTTTAAAAATAAGCATTGTAATTTTTCATATTTTGAGAATTTGAATATTATCATGCTCTAAGTATTACTTCTTAAAATACACCATATTCCTGAAAAGAGTACTTTTTGAGGCACACATACAAATATACACTTAAAAATGTAAGTCCTTTGATAATCCTCTTTCTCATATCTGACAGAGTTCCAGAGTGCAGAGTTCCAGCTTATCAGAAAAAAATGAGGTCTTGGCTTCTCATGAGAGATCAATCCACTGCCTTCTGATAGATCCCAGAGCTTCTTCCCCATATGCTTGGCCGGCATCTTGCATTTTTTACCAATTTAAGTTTGCTTTCCACGCTGATCCATAAAATTGTCAAAATAATTAATTTGGACAAATAAGAAGGCAGATTTGGAGCAAAGGTTATGCAGGATCCCAGGGCTGCATTCCGAGCTGGCATGTTGCAGTGTTTTGTTGAAATAAAGGAAGAGAACTTTTATGGTGGTGTTGGGAAATAGATGCTGTTCTGTGAGATTGTCGGGACAGCAGTGGAAGGAAGGGAGGGCGTCAGGAGGTGGGCTAATCTGGTGTGCAGGTAGTGTCTGTTACCACATGGCTTGCTACTCTGTCCTGATGCTGAACATCCCTCTGATTTTTTTTTGCTGCAGCATTAAATTGGCTGATTTTTTCTGTTTAAAACCAGTCCTAAATCCATTGTTCAAATTAAATATTTTTTTTATAAAAAGTACTACTTCTGTGCCATTGCCTCTTCCTCTCTCTGTGGGTGTCCCATACAGGAGCTTGTCTTTCTGGGCTCCTGTGCCATTGTCTCTTCCTGTCTCTGTAAGTGTCCTGTACAGGATCTTGTCCTTCTTGTCTCTGTAAGTGTCCTGTACAGGAGCTTGTCCTTCTGGGCTCCTGTGCCATTGTCTCTTCCTCTCTCTGTGGGTGTCCTGTACAGGAGCTTGTCCTTCTGGGCTCCTGTGCCATTGTCTCTTCCTGTCTCTGTGGGTGTCCTGTACAGGATCTTGTCCTTCTGGGCTCCTGTGCCATTGTCTCTTCCTCTCTCTGTAGGTGTCCTGTACAGGAGCTTGTCCTTCTGTGCTCCTGAGCTACTTTCTCTTCCTTTCTCTGTGGGTGTCCTGTACAGGAGCTTGTCCTTCTGGGCTCCTGTGCCATTGTCTCTTCCTCTCTCTGTGGGTATCCTGTACAGGAGCTTGTCCTTCTGGGCTCCTGTGCCATTGTCTCTTCCTGTCTCTGTGGGTGTCCTGTACAGGATCTTGTCCTTCTGGGCTCCTGTGCCATTGTCTCTTCCTGTCTCTGTGGGTGTCCTTTACAGGAGCTTGTCCTTCTGGGGCATGATCTCTTGTCATTGTGTTGAAACCAGCCTGTCATTCAGTGACAGGACCATTGGATTTTCCACTCTGCAGACCCCTCCTCCCCCCCGCTGCAGCATTTTGCCCTTTTCTACAGCACGTTCTGAAGGCTCCACTTGAGTGAGACTGTACTTTGGGGTACAGATATACCGTTTTCCTGTGAATTGAGTTTTTCTGTTTTGCTTTTATTTATTTTCCTTCGAAAACCTAAAAAGTATTAACTTTTTGTAAAATATGTGAGTTGACACAGAAACTAAGGTCTCATAATAGTCAGTCTACCTACTGTGCTCTGTTCTTTGTACCTAGGTTGATTATTTGCATTTCAGGGATCAGTGGCAGTTCTGAGTAACTGGAAACTAAAAGATTGCTTTCTCTTGGGTTTGTTCAATCTGAAATTGACCTTGGAATTACCACCGACGAGATTACAAGCAGGTTTATTGTTTAAGTCCAGACAAGTGTGGGATTTTGGTAAGTCCCCACAGTGTAGGTGTTTTTTATGGTAGCCTTGTTTTAACATCCAGACGTCAAGAGTAATACCCATCACAGCATTCAGTGAGTAACAGATACTGTCAGTTTTTAGTTCACAGAATGTCTTAGGTATGAAAACAAATAAATATTGTTTTAATACTTACATAACAGAAACTAGAGCAGCACACCGATGATTATTTATTCTTGGTTTTCTTTGTGGAATGGATGACTGTTCAAAGGTGTCAGTTTAAACAATGGAAAGATACAGTGTCTAGTGAGGAAATAGACGTTGATAGATTTATTTATGCAATACATATAAACCACACAGTTCCTCTTTAGCTTTAACCTCTGATTTTCTGCTCCATTCCACATACTGTACTGGATTCACTTTTTTAAAAATTATTTCTGTATGCTCAAAATGCACATTGCAGTAATAACAAGTATTGCCTGTATGTGTACTTCTTTATTGGGTGCTCCCCTATACTCTAGACCTGCTTCTTAATTGGCAGACGTACAGCTTTAGCTTAATGGTCAAGGCCATTTGCTCTGGGTGCTATTTGTTCCTTACAATGCAATGTTCCTACCCTGGAGGCCAGGATACTGACAAAGTACCTTCCCAGAACCCGGACTATTTTAAGTTCTCCTTTGTTGTCCATTGTGATAAGTGGTCATTTATCCTAGCACAGAGTCAAAGCTTTAGGTAGAAGCTGCTTACCGGTAGTGAGGAATGAAGTGATAAGTGAAGCGAAATTTCCTGGTGCTGTAAGTGACACGCAATGTCAGTGAAAACACGACGTCACAGGGAAATGAATTTGTGTGTTGTCAGACAGAACATGTACAGTATAATTAAAAGAGAAAAGACTGCTACTGAACTGTTTCCCACTTAAAAGCTGGTACTTCTGCTCCTGGACTGTTATCACGTTAACAGAAGCTGTCCCCACAGTGTCTGCTTCTGCATTTAAATTTCTGATCAAATTGACAGACTCTGTTATCACACTTCACACTTGTACCCTCATAATGCCATTTATGCAGCTGGGTATTTTACTATAGAAATCTTGGGAAGGGTACAACAGTAGTGTCCCACTAAGGATATTAGCCCACAAAGTTTTAGTAACAAGTCCAGAGCCTTCTGCTCTGCTGCATTGTATTTGTTCCTACAACTGCTGCTGTTAGTGCAACTTGGACGAACTATCATAATGATAACAGTCATTGTTATGTGGATTATCATCATCTACCTGAGAGCAGGGTTTGATCTAGGGTCAGCCTCTGAAAAGCTCCTTAGAGACACAGCTGCATTCAGATGAGCTGTGCAGGTACAGCGATGAAATTATATAAGTAACGTCTCTTTTGTGCTTTTGTGATTAGTCGATATGTTCCTCCTCCTGCATCATTGTGGGTTAACTCTGGGTATTCTGGTTTCACAACACTGTCCAGACTAATTAGAGTTTTTAAATTGTAAAAGTGTGTTGTGATGGGCTGTTCCTGTCCAGGGTAGTTGTCTCCTGATTGCACCCTGCGCTTGTCGAGTAAGGTTCTGACTCACCACTGCTCTCTGAAGCTAAAGCAGTTACTGAAAATCGGTATATGGATGATGTGACACAAGACCAAGCACCACATGAAGCAGACACACACACAGATGCAACTAGTACTCAGGGCCTTGTGCACTGTACAGGGACTGACACAGCTGCTTATACCCTGGGTGTCATAATTGGACATGTCCTGTGATTTTGTGAGCGGTTATCATAGTGTCCCTTTAAGAGCTGAGTGAAACTTTAACTGGAAACTTTACATTTTGGACTCTTCAGGGTTGACGGCTGAAAGGGCTGGCAATATTTACAGTGACAGAACTAGTGCAGTGATGAGGAAAAGAGCTTTTTTGTTCATGGAGACATTCTTTGACAATGTAGGCATTGATACAGAGCTGACAGGCGAAGGATAACAACAGAAACGTCTTTTCAAGCCAGACTTGTAACAGTGAATGCACACAGAATGTAAAGTATCTCTATGACCCAATCCCAAACAAACGAAATGTCAAGAACAGTTAATCTCAATACAAAAGCATTTAGGATCTTCAGGACCATTTTAATGATGTGGGTCAGCACTGGCACTCATCTAGAGTAGACTGTGTACCTGATGCAAATTCAGGACTTGTTAAACAGTTTTGTGTGAAAGTTTGGAAGAGACGATATAAGATAATTTCGGCTATTCATTACATGTGAGGTTAAAGAAACAACTGATCAGATAAGAGGGTGAGCTGTTACAAGGATTAGATTAAAACAAATGCTTGGAGGTGATGGTATACTCTAGCAATATCCAAGGAAATAATGAGGAATGATATCTAAAGATGGGGTGGCATGGTGGCACAGTAGTTAGCATTACTGCCTCACAGTGCTGGGGCCCCGAGTTCAATTCCTGGGGTGCTATCAGTGTGGAGTTCGTATATTCTTCTCCCTGTGTTTGAGAGGGCTGTCTCTGGGTGCTCCGGTTTCCTCTCGCAGCCCAGAGACATGCCGGTAGGTTAATTGGCTTCTGGAAATATTGGCCGTGGTGTGAGTGTGTGTATCTGACTTTGTCTCTGTCTGCACAGTGATGGACTGGCGTTCCGTCAGGGGTGTATCCTGCCTTGTGCCATTGCTTTCTGGGATAGGCTCTGACTCCCTCCTCAACCTGTATGGGATAAAGTGGTTTAGAAGATGAATGGATTATTTCTTCATGTTTATCTACTGCCTGTTGCCTAAGAAATTAGCAAAGCAGTTAGAAAATGGAAGGATATTTAAAGAGCTTTACATAGAATATTTATTTAACATAGGAAGAATAACATTGAAATGTTTTTTTAACATAGGAAGTTAAAGAAATGCTACCAACCAATCAGAAATTGATAGCTAGTGATATTGATATCCATCCACACAAAAGGGATAAAACTGAGGCCATACAGACCAGTCCTATTTGTAGTACAGCCAAAGTCGCTATTTTAAAAAGTGGTCAAATGTAAGGTTGTTAATATAGCAGTGTTTGCACATCTTTACAAAGACAGAAAGAAGATCTCCTCCTAATTAACTTTTTGGTGCGCTTTGAAAAACCGGCAGTGGCAGTGGATGCCAATATGTTTGAAATGTTCTCTACTTAATCAGCGTATTTCAGGGTATAACAGACTGAAACATGCTGTTTAATTGGAGATATTGGGAAATGAATGCAGGAGTTTTTCTCAGTTCCCGGTTCTGTTTCCTCTTGGAATTATAAGCACAGATTGATCCAGGAGTGAAGTCATTGTCGGCGTATCTGTCACATTGGATTCAAATGTACAGGCCATTTGTGTCAGTGCCAATGCAAAGTGCCTGTCAATCAGTGTCATTCTGTTTGGTCAGAAGCTTTTCGGGGTTTGTATTTTTTTCATTTGTTGTATTGAAGCAGGAGGAAGGTTATCCACAGCTCTTTGAAAAAGTACATTGCAGTCCACCCTGAGGAATCAGTCACAGGCAAATAGAAAATCTTTCACCTCTATGTCCTGAGAGAGTTTCAAGTCTGCCTCTCGAGCTGTGGAAGGCTTTTCAGGTCAGTCCCAAAACAATGCATTACAAAACTCTACTAGGGATTCCAAAGAATGAAAGTCCCTCTTCTGCTTTATGGGGAAAAAATGAATAACCTGAAACTAAGGAAATACTGTGAAGCCTATCATGTACAAAATGCTGTTAGTTTCCAGTGTACATACAAAAGAATTACTGCCCAACAGTGTTTTGTTTGCATGTGCAGCCTATAAAATGGGCGCTTGCATTTCCCTTTTGGTTAAAAATGAATGTTCAACAGGCGCTAAGGATATAATTCACTTTCTACCAGATAGCTGTTGCTATAACACAATCTGTCCTCTCAGCTGTGGCACAGGCTGTACTTCGTGGTAGATTTTGGTGTTAACTTGATTTTATTAATTAATTCCATCAATTTGATTTTTCTGAAGGAATCCTTGGTTCTGTAGTTTAGCATCATGGGGCTGACTTGGTAAATTATTTGAAGGCTGCTTTCAGGAAGACAATATGGTTTATTTCTTTTTCACACCAGTCCCATAAGGCTTCTCTCTGGTGATGAGCTAGATTTAGCTTTGACATGACTCCAAAGATCTAATAAAGACTGTAAGCTGCCCTCCGCAGCTACCGTGAACATTCATTTAAAGAGCAAATCTCCACCCTGGGGTTCATCTTCAGTAAAAGTGCGTTGACCACTGCGCCCAACGGTTGCAAGGGCGTCTGTAGTTTGTAGGGAACTGGGCGTTCCCCGACTGGACGGATGTGCGCCAGAGGTGTTGCGCTCATCTCACATCTGGTGTGGGGTTAAGAATAACGCAGACCTCCCCTCAGAGGGAATTTCGCAACCCTCCGCTACTTCCACCTCGTGCGGGTGGAGGGGGGCGTCTCTGCGCACGCCCTCGACTCATCCAGTGTGTCGCAACGCACTTCCCCGAGCCTTGACTTTACATCGCGTTGTTCACAGGTTGTCGAGCGTTCCAGAACTCCATCCGAGCTCTTGGAACTCTCGGCATTCTTGGATTCGACGCCAGTCCTGCCGTTACAATGAGCAGAAGTGGAATGAGTGGTGCGAATCTCTACACGCTGAACGACAGTTTGGCTCAGGGCCTATTAGGTGCACCAAGCCAGGCTAAATAAACATGACTTGTTTGTATGCTGTTTTCTGCTTGGTGTTGTGTAGCAGGTACGGTATTTCTGCCTCATAACTTATTTTCTGTATGACAGGGCAAGGTAAATGACCATTTCTGTGTGCTCCCTCAAGCTTAAACAGTAGCTTTTTTAGGACAGTTTAAACAGGATTTTTAAAGTTCATATAGTGTGTCTCGTATTCAGGAGTTTTTGATTGCTGTTCACACCCAGTTCTATTGTACTGTTCACATGCCCCTTAGCTCTGCTATTGAAACAGAAAGCTGTGTACATTGTCTGTGTACATGGCGTAGGCTGTTGCAGTGAGTACGGCAGAGTCAGAAGCCCTGCTCAGATATGTCCATAGGCGTGTACGTGTTGGTTCTCAGGTGTGTGTGTGTGTGTGTCATGTATGCATGGAGTGGGTCAGTGGGTTATGGTAACAGAGCCAGTCAGAGACTGCTGACTCAGCACTTCTGAGTCCTACAGCCAGCTCTTCCTTGTCCACAGTCCCTGCTCCTGACCCAGACAATGGGCTTCCTTGTGTTGTTGCCGAGGTTTTCGGGAATGCCTGTCATGCTTGTAATAATCAGCCTGGATTAGGTCACTAGGCTGAAACGCCTCTTCCTGCTGCAGCTTCCTGTAGGGATGCAGCTTCCATCGCACAATGCCGCCTTTTCTTTCTGCAGCTCTGTTTAACTGGGCAGACAAACAGGCAGGCAGACAGACAGATAGGTCATTGACTTCCATGGCCTCAAAGTACGCTGTCTGCTGAGCAGGGTTATTTGCAGCACGCTGGCCACTCGCCGCACACACTTGGGCTATTTTCACTCGCGCTGGTGCAGACCTGTGGCTTGTTGTGGACCGAATGGGGCGATGAGTTCATGCCGGCACAACAGAGCTTTGATAATGCCCAGCTCTTCATACAAAAAGCAGGCTGAAAAACATAAGAACACGACACAGAGACAAATGGGAAGAGGCACTTCAATCCATCAGAAGAAAAAATTATTGGATCTCACCCAGTCATTTTTTGAAGGCTCTGAGGGTATTTGCTTCAACACAAGGTGTAGCTTCCACACTTCCACCACCCTTTGTGTAAAGACAAGTGTCCTCGGTTCTAAATACGTATTCTGAGACCTTGTAGTTGCTTTTTCATGTCTAGTGCAGGCGAATACCTGCTCCCCCCAATCAGGCTTGTGAATTTAAGTGGCTGACACAAGCAAAATGTTCACCTATTTTTGCAGCTGTGGTGTTTTAGCTGAAGACCACTGCTAAAGGCCCTTGCTCAAGGGATCAACAGCAGTGTCTCACCTGGGACTTTAACACAGCCTGCCAGTTATGAGTCCAGAGCCCTAACCACTGCACCACACTGCTGCCCAGAGAGCAGTTTCAGACTTCATTACCCCACAGATAATCGGATGTGGAGAGCAAAAAAGCCATGACCTTTCCCACGCAGATCACTGTGGCAAAACGCCACCTCATTAACGCCATGTAAGATGTTTCCTACTTTATCCAAGCCACATTTTGCAGTTCTGATTTTTGATAAAGCTAGGTGTTTTTAATTGTATGTTTTGTGATTGAAAAAAACATGAAATTCTTAAATGTACAAAACCAAAAGAGGAGCACAGGGTGCTATACAGCATTCTTATTGAGACAAGATGTGTTTATTGAGTTCCAGCAAGCACCTGACAGACGAGCTGCAGTCATAATCAGTCATGGGCACTGGGAAATAGAGTATTCTTGTTTATGTGGCTTTCATTAAATATTACATTTAATCATACAGCTGGGGCTTTAGAGGCCACATTAGAGGTGCTGTGAAATAGGTTGAGAGCATGGATGAGGGGCTGCTGCATAAACCTGAAGCTTCAAACTTTAATTTTTGAATGTTTCAGTTTTACCTGATAACACGGAGCCAGCTGCATGCCCGGTGCAGATAAGTACAGTTCACTAAAGTGTTTTCAGACAGGAACTGAGTAATTTTCTGTTAGAGGTAAGATTTCCATCTGCTTTGCTGCCAACACTAACAAACGCCCACAATGCAGTTCTTCTAGTCAGCCTGTCCTACTGCTATTGACCATTGTCTTCGAGTTAGGGCTGTGACACAGGAAAGATGTTGAAATGGGCAATATCCCCAGAGCCATTGTTTGTTTTAATATGTTGCGAAGACTGGAAGGGAGTTATTGTGCAGAGCTACGGGAATTGAGGGCTCATCTGTCTAGGCTTAAGCCAGAAGGAATTAGAGAGGAAAGTGTCTCATTACTCTTCTTTAAAGAACTCTCCAAAGGCCCAGCTCTGTCCAGACACATCTTGTGGGACTTAAAGGAAGCAGGTTCTCTGCAAAGGCTTCTGTCCTTCTCATTGTCAGTAAGCCCTCCTTACTTTCCTGCAGGAGGGAGTGGTGTGTTTGAGTCCACAGCACTTAAGGGCGGACATCATTACACAGTTCTGCTTGCTTGCCATCTGTTGCAATTTTGAGGCAGGAGAGGACTACTGCCCTGGCGATCCCATACTCCCTCCCCGTTCTGCAGGGGGGTTTTGAGCCTGTTTCAATGGTACCCAGAGGGGCCACAAAGGATTTCCAGTACTGTGAGAAACCCAGCGATTTTGCACTCCCAAGTTGGCAGTGTGCAGAAAATGAATTGGCACTGTCCATGGGGAAAATAAACCTATCAAATAAAAGTTGGTTTTGTGTGTGTGTGTGGTGGCTACATGTTAACTTCTACACAGCACAGGTGCCCATAATCAGTGGAATTTCCCAGCTCCTAGATGCTCTACACTGGTCCTCACCAGTTTATTTTGGAAGTGGAGTACTTCAAATTTAGGAAAGCATTGTAGGCCATGCCTACTACAGTGCTTAAGGTCACTGGACATGACAGGGTGGAGATTTTGCTGTACAGATTCAGCTTGATAAAAATAGTAGAAAAAAGCTGTCTCGGTGTACAGGTGGAAATACCCTGAACCAGGTGTGCTAAGTATCAGTAGCTGAAAGAGATCCAGGAGCCTGCAGTGCCCTGAGTGTAGCATCGCAGAACCTCTTTTTTTTCCTTGATGGGGTTTGTGGCTGAAAGACAGGTCTCAGAGGACTATCACCCTCCTGGCTAGGTTAACTGGTGTTTCTAAATTGCCTTTGTCTGTGTGTGTCGCACGATGGAGCATTGTCCTGTCCAGGGTACGGTCCAGTCTTGTGCTCTGTGCTTCTAGGTAAGGCTCGGGGTTTTCACGTCCGTTACCCGGAATAAGAGGGTTTTTGGATAAGGAAGGGATGGATGAAAGCACAGTTCATCAGTTTTTTTACAAATCAATCAGACAGTAATGTACCTCTCTTACGAGGACATCAGATATGTCCTAGAATTGAATGGCGAACAGCTTTATTTTTTTGGGCTCTGATTAGTCATTTTCCATAGAAGCAGCACAAAGCAAGTATTCGTATTCTTTATACAAGGCCCACCATAGTACAGACAAAGTGGTGAAACAAAATCAGCAGATGCCTAAAAAACACAAAACTGTTTTTCTAATCCAGCTTTCTCAGACACTAGAGTTTCAGTCTCTTAAACCGGAATGAGAGGAAAAAGCACACAACAATGAGCTGTTAATAATGTGAGTGAAAGCAGCCACAGGGGGCTTGTAATTTTTCTGATTCAGTTTCTTCTGATCTTATTTTTATAGCACCTGAGGATTTTTTGTCATTTTATAATTTGCGTTCCTTCATTGTATATAAAGCAATAAATATTATGTTTTATTCTTTATCTCAGTGAAATTCGCAAAAATATATTTTACATCATAAAACTACAAAATCATCCAGAAAGTCATAATTTAAACTCCAAACCAAGTTTGACAAAGAGTAAGAAGTTGTCTGTCTTTCTTTTCAAGTTATTGTTCTGAATCCCTTAGCCTTTTTATATTAATAGAATCTTTAAAAAATACATAGCATTTTTCTTTTTTATTTTTTTAATGTGATTTCTTCTGTTTTATCAGGCACTTCAGGTCTGTACCCTGTAGACTGGTGTACACTCATAGCATTTCCATGTCCCATTTCATTAAATATTAAGGGTTAAGATTCCCTCCATCCCTTGAAAGAAACATGGTTGTTCTGCTTGTTCCTGTAGAGGGCTGCCCTTTCAGCCCTGAGCCCTAACATGTGTGAAATTGTAACATTTCCATAATCCCTCTTAAAGGAAAGAATATGTAGTCAGTATTTTGAAATGCAGTCCTGCTACTGTACACTATGATAAGCACTCACAAAGACATAGGGCACGTTCCAGTTATGACATCAATGGTATGAGATCCTGTGTCAGTCCGTGCACATTGCCAGAGGCCCAGGGTACCAGATGCATCTCTGTGTGTCTGCTTCATGTGCTGCTTGGTCTTCTCTCACATCACCCCTGTACTGATTCTCAGTAACTGCTTTAACTTCCAAGAGTAGTGAGAGTCAGAGCCTTACTCAAGCACTTTGAGTGGAGTGTCTAGAAAAGCGATATATAAGTGTAAGCAATTATTACTATTATTATTATTATTATTATTATTATTATAATTATTACTTGACAAGCGCAGGGTGCAATCAGGACAACCACCAGTAAATCACAACATATGCATGAGAGCACAATTTAAAAATGCCAATCACTCTGGTAAGTGTTGTGAAACAAGAACACCCAGAATAAACCCACAAGGCCACAGGGGGGCCATGCGGACTCCTCACTGAACGTGCTCCAAGCCAGAATCAAACCAAGGACAAAGAGCTGTAAATTACATGATTTCATCACTGTACCTGCACAGCTCATCAGAATGCAGCTGTGTCTCTAAAGAGCTTTTCAGAGGCTGACCCTAGATCAAACCCTGCTCTCAGAGAGGTGATGATAATTCACATAACAATGACTGTTATCATTATGATAGTTCATCCAAATAGTTGTACTAACAATAGTAGTTGCATGAACACACACTCTGTAATGGGAGTTGTCCGGGCTTGTGACTCATTACTTGGTTATCAGTAGTAAAAGTAAAGGTTCCATTCCAGAATCGAATTTAGAACCCAAGAGCTCTGAGGCTGCAGTGGTAATCATCATGCCACTGGACTATCGAGCATTAAAATTGTGTAATAAAATTTGGCTTGTCTGCACAGTTATTTGGTTATTCAGGAAGATTTTGTTTATAATTAAAACTTTAGAGAATTAAGAGCCGTATGTTGTAGAGGCTATGCAAATGAGGAATGTGGATTAAAATATCCTGGAAAGGGGGCCTACGTGTTCCTGTGGGTTTGACAGATGTTGCTTTCATGTATCTTTAACTCTGTGAGCAAGAGGTTGTGGAGCTGTCGATTCTTGGTCTCGCACGGAGCAATGAATCGGTCTACTCCAGGTCCTTTGTGTACATAGACACTTGGCAAACTATTGAAATAACCCTCTGAACCATCCAGCTCAGTTCTGTACTCCTGTGGTTTTATCAAATCCCAGTGTTTTTTTGTGTGTGGCACTACACACCCTGCCATAGAGCTCCGGGGTCTTGGCAAATGAGATGCAAATGTCAACGTGTTTGTGAGTTGGGGTGAAATAATAAGAAAGTCAGAAGTGGAAGGGCTGGTTATCTTGCTCCATACAAGCCTGCACTGGGACAGATAAGATCAGGAAATCCTGCTCCACTGCTGTTTCCCCTCCCCAGGAGCAGAGCTTGGCTGAGTCCGCGGTGGAAGCGATTATTTTAGTTCTGGTGTAATAATGAGGAGCTTGTGCTGCTATCGCCGCTTTCTATTGTTTTCTCAACTCTTTCATCTTTCACCGCTCCTGCTGTACTCAACCTCCCGCTCCAGCAGGGCTGCTAAGGGACACCCGAGAGCCTGATCTCCGACTGTTCCCGGACAGCGACTCGGAATGCTCCCCTTGATCTACTCCATGTAAAAAAGCAAAAGATAGCGGCAGACATTTTTGCAGAGCCAGTGTGTCCTTTATAGGTGAACAGAGGAAATACGTTGCTCTTACAGTTCCCCTACTGTTTTTAGAAGCAGGTGTTCTGTGCTAGTCCTATAAACCTGTAAATCAAAGCAACTTAAATACCAAAAGCCCTGCATTATTGAAATGAGCACTGCTTAGCATAGTGGGACAGTCCATTTCTCCAGATCTGTGGTATCAATTCGCGCCTTCTGCACCAGCATCTGCATCAGGCCCTGCGTAACGCACGAGGCCAAAGCTGTGTTTCGTGTTGGGTGCCTTGTCGTCTACAGCATGCCCGATGGCAAGCCTGCTCGTTTCCATCCGGCAGGGCTTCTTTACCACAGTTCACTTTCTTGCAAGGAACTGCTGGAGCTGAGGGCTCAGCTGGAGAGGTCTGACACTCCCCCCTCTCCCCCCCTCCGTCTCCCCGTGCAGCACCTGGTGAGCTGGGACGCCGGCGACACCGAGTGCCTCCTGCAGCTGGTGAAGGAGCTGATCCAGCAGTACCACCAGTACCAGTGCCAGCGGCTGCGGGAGAGTTCCCGCCTGCTCTTCGAGTACGACAGCCTGCTGGAGGACCCCCTCTACGGGCGCAGCATGGAGGTCTACGCTGGGCACAAGAACAGCTGGGTACGCTCCCTGGATTCTCCGCTTTGTGGAACTCCCTAGAAGTCTTCTTTTTTCTGGGGCTTGGCCTGCAGGTGAATGGGCAGTGACCTGGCAGTGCTCACTGTGTGAGGACGCTGCTGTCAGGCATAAGGATGCTCTAAATAGAACCCCGGCACATAATAGCTCATTTTGGAAGCACAGCAACATTACTTCCAGTTATTTCCAATAGAGACTGCAGCCCCATCAGGCTCCTGGTCTGGTCATCTGCATGTACAGGTAGATAAAACACTGATGTTTGTTTCTTTTTTACGTGAAGACGGCAACGTCATGCTGATCTGTGTGAGGGCAGACAGTTCCAGACATGAAAGTTACAAAGGTGTTGCATTCAGCTACACCGTAGCTTCCCAGTGCAGCATGTTGAACATTAAAAAAAAAACTTAGCATGTTGTGTTTTACAGATTGAACACATTTGTAGAATTTGTGTCTTGTTTCAGATCAGGTCCTATTGTAGTTCATGTCCACAAAAACAGGTGGCACTGGCCCTCTGCAGAGCTGTAATCCTCACGAATTCCTGGAACAGGCGTGAACAATTCCACAATTACCTCAGAGTGTCTCTGTGCTTAAGAATATGCCATTTGTCTTTTGGCATGAGTTTTTGTCATGCAACAGGGGCTAGGTGTGTTTATTATGAGTGAAGCTCATAATACCAGTCTGGGTTCAGTGCCCATCTAGTCCTGGGCCAGTGAAATGGTGTCCCAGGCCGTTTCCTTACTCATAAACAACTGCATTGGTGGAGCCATGGCCATGAAGCGATGACCACTGTGCCACCTGATACCACTGGGCAAAAGCGAAAGATTGTCATATTACTTTGCTTTATATTTCAATTATATTTAAATTTAGACATTGCTGTATTATTGTCTTCTTTCCTTCTGTCCTGCCCAGACGGGGGAGTTCTCTGCACGGTTCCTCCTGAAGCTCCCGGTCGACTTCAGCAACATCCCGGTCTATCTCCTGAAGGTAGGAGTGTCCCTGCATCCCCCCTGTCAGGCAGCCTGCTCACGGCTTGGCGTGGGGGCTGCTGCTGTTGCGTTTGCGGAGAGGGGCTGCAAGTTGGCTAATCAGCAGCTGTCACTTCCCATCAGCACTGAGCTGTGCGCTGTCTGCAGGCTGGAGAGCCGCTGCCCTTCCCCTGCCACTGGAATTGGCAGTATTGCAGTAATGTTGTTGATGACGATGGACGGATATTCTTGTTGTTCTTCTCCTCCTCATCATTATTATTATTGCAGTGTATCATTATCAAGTGCTAGAAGTGCGTTTTCACAGAAACACATTATAATAATGCCTGTTTTCCATCTCCGAGCTGCTGCAAGGTGCTCGCACAGCCGAGACCTGTTTTACAGATGTTGCGGGATAAGATAAGATCACTTTATTGGGAATATACAATTTCTTGTATTAGGAATTTGTCTTTTCGCATACCCCAACATGCTCTCCATGAGGCAGCCAGACAGGGAGAGAAGCTTTGGGCCAGAGCGCAGGGTCAGCCATTTATGCAGCTGGGGCTAAGGGCCTTGCTCAGGGGCCTAATGGAGTAGGATTCCTATGCCGACCGCGGAATTTGAACCAGCAACCTTCCAGCCACAGTTAGGCAGGAAATTAGTTGTACCGGGGTGTATGTCTTAAGAGAGGCACAGTGGATTGAAGAACACGGCAAAAATCTGCACACCGCCAAAGCCAGATAACTAAAAGGCTGAGTGTTTTTCTAAGGCTTGCCTGTCAACACAACTTTCTCCTTCATGGGCACTCTGTCCAATCAGGCTCTTACTCAGCTGTGTCTTCACCTGAGCTGAGCCAGTCAGAGCGCAGAGACCAGTGGCCTCTCTCAGACCAATTCTGCTGTGGGATTGCTTTATTAGTATGTGCTCTGGTTTAATGTGTATGAAGAAATGCATTCAAGTGTTGTATTTGTCACTCGGCTATTTTTGAATTATTAGCAACTTTCACTGTGGAAACAGTGTGCTCTAGCAGGGTGGTGTCCTCTTCCTTTTCATATTCACTGTGTTCCTCTGGGATATATGTGGGATTTTATGGATGTTGAATATACTGTATGAAATAATGGGAACATTTTATTCTGGTTATTGTTGGCCAGTTATTTCCCCACACAAAGGCTGATTTCCATGTTCTCTCCTCCTTAGTAGTCGCTTACAGCTTTGCATCAATATACCCAGTGCAGTTCTGTTTTCCCTTGACTGCAGTGGGTAGGAGTTCTAATTTTATGTGCTGGGCTGGCACATTCAGAGTAGCGCAAAGACGGATTTGGTACAGGGATTGCTTAAAGACGAAGTTAAACATGTTGCAGCTCATCTGACACGTTGGACGAGATGAGGTGGTGAAAGCTGATTCATGGTGGCACAAAATCCTGTACAGATTGTGTCCAGCTGGCAGAAGGAAAGAAAGACCAAAGGAAATTTAGGAAAAGGACAACCCCTGGGTCAGGCCAAAAATGGCTTTTGTCTGAGAAAGTACTCTTCCACCTGCATATTGTATTACTTAATGGTTTGGCAATATCTGTATCAGAGATTGTAATAGGTTGGAAAAATTAGTGAGCACAATCATTAGAGCACATCAGCTCAGTCTGCATGTCCTCTATAAACAGTGGGCTGTAAAGAAGGCATTAAGAAGAGCATTATGGAGAGCGTGGCACAGCCTCTGCACTGTGAATTTACGCTCTCATCTGTGTCCCCAGGTGTAACAGTAACAGACTCAGGAAATCTTTCATCCCTTCTGTTGTCTGGCACTCAAAACACTGTAAAATAACTCTTATCTCCAGAGGCTCTTTTGTATTGGATTTGTTGTTGTTTGTTATATGGTTGTCTTGGATTTCACCCAGGGGACAATACAGCTAGATTCTTGAATGTAGTACAAATCAGACTTTACCACGACCCAAGAAACTCACAGTTGAGGCACAGGCAGTTGCCATTGGCATGAATGGACAGCCACCATGGCAGAATAAGGGCACATGCCTTGTCCTTTGAGCCAAGAAGACATCTTGTGTTGCCATGTTCCGCTCCTGGGCAGTCGTCCTTAAGTACAATGGAGCTACAAATTATCCTGTTGAATGGGAACATTTTTAAGTTTGCCAAACTCATAGAGCCACAGTCACAGTACCTTTGTATATCTTTTTGCTACAAAGATGAGCAGGTAGCACACTTTTCACCCTTTCCCAGACTGAGTACTGCAGGATGCTGTCACCCATATCCTCCTTATAACCATGTTATGTAGTTCTGTTTGCAACAACACTTAACAAACAGATGAGCAAAAAGTGTGATTGCTATGCTCAGTTGAGAAAATGGTCTCATTAAATTCATTATATTACAAAGCGGGTTAATGCTTGAAAACAATGAGCATGCTGGGAAGAGCCCCCACTCGTGAATCAGAGCTCAACGCCCCACATGTACCTGTGAACGGACCTGCAAGCGCTGAACTGCACAGTCCTGTTTGTCTTGGAGACCCCAGAAGGTCAGCGTGTCTCGTGGGAGTGTTGGCACAGCCTGCCCTCTGCCTGTGGGCAGTGACTCACAGGACGTGTCTTCAGGGCGAGGGCAAGTGTGGGCAGCGGGGGTCTTGTTTTTGTGGGTTGAAACAAGGGGGAAACCCTTCGTTTGTCAGAAGAGCAGGGCCCGGGGCAGAGTCTTCAGGACAGACGTCCCCATCGGCGGGCTGCTGTACGTTTCGAGAGCAGTGGACGTGTTCACCTCCGGCCGCAGGCTTGGTTTTGCGAGGGCAGGCTGTGCCAGGGGGCAGAGGACAAGGCCAAGCGTCAGCGCTTTTTTTTCAAAGGACAAACGGGCCCATGGGCACTTTCTTACTTTGGAATTATGCTAATCAGTGCCTGAGCGCAGCATGGCACACAGAGCTGTGGAAGAGGTTTCTGCTGTTTCTCGGTTTTGTTACTGGAGTCACAGCCTGTTCTGTCTTTCATTTGCATACTTAAGAGTACAGTGGGTATTTAGTCTGTGTTGCATTGTTGTCTGCATATACCCTATATATCTTCTATACAGGCAGATATATCTGTACATTGAGGAAAGAATAATTTTATGAGCAGCAGTAGAGGTAGAGCCAAGTATCTCCCCTGTGTGAGTAGATTATTTTTGATCATGTGCTGGTTAAGTTTGTAATATTAAAGGACACCGAGTGTTGTGAAATGGATTTGTACATGACCTGCAGGCATCACTTAATGAGCTGGTCCAAAAGCAAAAATAATATGTAAGGCTTTAAGATCAGCAGGGGTTTGGGTAATCTCTCCATGAAACTTTAGCAACGTGGCTTTGGTAAAGAGACTTTGTCCATACTTTGGAATGGCATTTTCCCTCAAAATCAATTAATCATTCAGTCATTCATTCAGTCAAATATCTGCTTCCCCTTCTAGGAGTACAGATGACAAGACTGGGATGCATCTTCTAAAGGTGACTGCCGTAAATCTTCCCCACTGTCAAAGTAGCACAAACTAGATTCAACCTGACATCTACAAACAGATGTAGATCTTCCAGACAGAGAATTTGAGCACTGTGCTCAGTTTAGATTTGTCCCAATTCAAAATTTAGAATAAAGCTTTGCACAGTTCCAAGAGCCGCCCATTTCTGCATTTACCCTCACACTCTGATCTGGAAAACACAAATGCTTTTTAAACGCACATTACATAAGAGTCCAGAATTTCGTACATGTTTAAAAGCATTGCCCACAGGTCTGGGAGTTGCAGTCTTCACATGCATGGGCAGCTTTGCAGGCAGACATATCTATATAGGTTTTCACTTCAAGGACAGCCGGACAGGTGTGGATTTCAGTGTTTCTGAGGTACTAAACTGCAAGGCACCGCGTTGCCCGTTATGCAACTTCACAGTCCTGCCTGAAATGTTGCCGTGTGTAAAAACATGGCACTGTCATTCCATTATCCTCTTCCACGCCTGCAGAAGAGCGGGGAGAAGCTCACAAGATGAAAAAGGGAAGTGTGTAAACCAGAGCAAACCACCAATAAAAGGAAGCAAGATGTCGGAAGGGGTCTAGTCTGGTGGGCGACTGGCGTTGGTTAATTTCAATGTTGCCAAAGCACCAGTGACTTGCACTAATAAATTTAAACAGTGCAGCCATTGAAACTGCTGAACAGGAAGAGCAGGAGGGAAGTGGTGGCATGACAGGGAGGAGGCGACAGTGTTTCTTATCGGCCCCGCTGTTTTGGGGCCAGCTGCAGCCCGTTTGACGTCAGCCGCCGCTTGTGGAGCGAGGCCGGTCTGAGAGCAAGCCACAGGAAACATCGGCGTCACTGCGCAAGGTACAGGACCATGCCCCAATACAGCCCCCAGCCCTGCAGCACCGCCATGACGGTGGCCACTTCTGAAACGCTTGCCGTTGAACGTGTGGACCCGCGGTGTCTCCTGGGATTTTTCCAGGTTTTGGAAGCACAAGATCAAGTGCCAGTGGTAATAAAGAGGCCAGGTGGCTCTGCTCTAGGTTTAGATAAAACGGCAGTGACCTCAGCCCAAGGTGGCCAGGCCCTTGAGACCCTCCATGCCCTGGGCAGCTGTCTGCCAGTAGCCTAGCCCGTTCCAGAAAGAGAAGCAGTAATGAGAACGCACCGTCTAATTAGGTTTTACTCTAATTATTTTCATCTTCTTTTGATCGCCGAGTTCCAGCGGCAGGAGCAGGCTGAGGAGGAGCAGGGTTAATCAGAGCCTCCGGCTCCTCTGCCTTTTCACTCTTTATTTATTTATCTGCTTTATTTTCTGTTTCCTGCTGCCCTGCCAGACTGTCAGCAAGTTTCTTTATTCTCCATGATCAAGATGGAGCTATATGTAAATCCTCTCCCCACTGTGATTAATGCAAAGTTAATTTTAAGCATAAGAAGTCATATAGTATCTAATTATGGAGCCCTCACAACACAGAATTCTCTGATATCTTAATTCAATGTAATTCAGCTGATTTTCTGAATGCGCTACTGATTGAATATTGCTTGTGCACATTCTGCTATTTTTGCCGCACTTGTAAACAGGTCAAGTTCATACCAGAGTACACAGGGGTTCATGCTGGATTTTTGTAGCGTTAAGTGGACTAAAGACCATGTGATCCCAGCAATGCTAGTCCCCATTTATGTAGCTGGGTGGACTGGAGCAACTGGGGTAAAGTACCTCACTGAAGGTACAAAGCCATGTCTGTAGCAGGGACTCGAGCCCATGACCTACCAGTTATAAGTCCCAAGTTTTACCCCCGTGCTATGCTACCCCACTGTTTGACCTTCTCTTCAGTGCATCCACCAGTCTTCAACTCCTTATCCAGTACAGGGTCACTTTTAGACAGAAACCAGCTCCTTTCCTGCTGTGTTTGTTTGCCACTGCTTCTATTTTTTTGTATCCTCTGTAAATTTAACTCATTTGCTAACTGTATCAGAATCTTCATCTTTTCTATATATATATATCAGGATCAGCAGACCTAAAACAGATCTCTGTGGCGCACCACTGCTTACGTCTTCCCAATTAGTTGTGCTCCTCAGGATGATGCACAACTCGCGATTCACGTGATACCTACGGTTTTACATCTGAGAATTAATCTTTTATAAGTTATCAAAAGCTTCCTGGATACCTAAACATGTCATATGACTTAGTGTTATCACTTGTCCTTATTTGCTTGTTTCGAATATTCTATTAAGTTTAAAAAAGAGCTTCCCTCGCTAACGCCATGTCTCTAAAAATGCCATTGTATTATAAGTATTCTTTTTGTTTTGTTTAGCACTATCATTTCCATAACTTCATCGGCTAGTTACTGACTCATTGGATTCTAGCAATTTCAACTAATGCAGAACCTTAGTTGTCAGTAATTCTAAAAATTATTCAATACTGCTGGAGCTCCTTTTTTATTGACAACAAGCGTCTGTTGCATCAAATATTATCATGTTTGCTTCTTTATGTTGCACATGTTGAGCCTTTTTGTTACTGTTATTGCCTTATCACACTCTTCATTACTGTTCGTTCACTGTTCTAGTATTCACATTTCAAATTTATTATTTTGTGCCTCTGTTGCAGTATTATGTTTTCTTTTTTCGGCAATTCTTAGATCTTTTTTTCAGCTCAGCCTTCATGTCTGTGTACTATTATTCTATGATTTTTTTCTGAACAGTCTATCAAGTGCTCCCTCCCTTATGATGCACATTCTTCCTTCTCATATATTCTATATTTGGACTTGTTTTAAGGAAGAATTTATTCTGAGCCTTTGCTGAAGAAGGACAACTCTGCTGTGTGTAACCTCTGATACATGCCTTCTCAGTCTGCTTTTCTAAAATTACAGGAATTGTGTCCAAGTTACTCTGCTCACAATTTCCCAGCGGTTAAATTGTCTTTCCTATAAATTCTGTCCTGGCCATTTTAATAGACTTGGTCAACAATAACTTTTAGCCATGTAGAAGGTGCCTTTACAAATACTATCATTTTTGGTTGCTGTGTTCCCGAGCACATACTGTATATCTTTATTGATACTTCTGTTTGTCCCTGCTTGCTCTGAAAAAGACCGCTATTATAAGGATTTGTATGTGATAGTGTTTCAACATGCAAAAGTAAGAGATTGGGTTTCATTTATTGGACTGCATTCCTGTTCTATATGCACTTCCTCTCCTGTTTCAGAAAGATGTGTACACACCTCAGCCACTCAGTGACGTGTTTCTTGATACTATGCTAGTAGAGTACTAGCTTTGGTTGATGTGTAACTACAGTGAGGGCTGCACAGCCTGTTGCACCTCATGGTCTTTGCCAAATCTCTTGCTGTGGTGAGCATCTCTCAGGGGGCTCCATCCATTCGTTTTCTGCTTTATCCAATACAGGGACATGGGGGAGCTGTAGGGCACAGGGGTGTTAAAGGTGTTGATGGTTGCTTTGTGAGTTCTGGGAGGCCTTACATTGTCATTCTGCCTTGTGTCAGTGCTTCAAGCTGCAAAATCCTGAACTTCGAATTGCTCTTTGTCACCTCAAAGTAGGCAGCACTGTGGAGCGGAGGTTTCAGCTCTGGAGCCAGGATGCAGAACTGGAAATCTGTGTGGTTGGATTCTAGGTATGGGCACTGCAGTAAGTACCTTTGGACATGTTACTTCACTCAGTTTGCATCTGTAAAAATGCCCTTGTAAGACTGTGTGGACACTAGAAATCATCAGTTAAAGCACAGGATGGCTGGGGCTGCAAAACCGAGAATGAGTCAATTAACCAATCAAATATAAATGGATACAAACGTAAATTACTCTGGATAAAAATGTCTGCTAAATCAGAAAAGTGGGTGGCACGCTGGTGTTTTCTGGCCTGGGAGACCTTACAAGTGGGGTTTGAATGGGAGTTCTGGTTTCCTCAAATCTCCCAAAAATGTATTGGCCAGGATACTTGGTGTCTTGGGTTGTGGGTTGTGTGTTCATGCAATCTCTCGGTGACTCAGGCTCCAGTTCTTAAATATGTGGGTGTTTTGAGTTAGAGGAGGATGTAGGTGAGCATTTTTGTAAGGAAACCCAACTGATAAAAAAAAACTGAGTTCAGCAGTTGCTAAACACATTTGGCAGTGTCGGATTTGTTTTTCATCTTCAAACGTGAACCATTTAGCTTATTTGGCTGTTAGCATCTAATTGATTCAAGGATCTAGTCCAGCTGTTTTTTTTAAAGAAGCCAGGATATTAGCTTCAACAGCATGGCTGAGCAGCTTGTTTGACACCCCCACAACTCTCTGTGTAAAAATGTGCCTCCTGTTCTTACATGCCCTAGCTTGCAGTGTCTTACCATTTTTGCTTGCATGATGAAAAAAGGTATGGACTGTCACAGTTATTACCAGTGGAAAATAAAGTATCAAGGGCAATAATCCTGTTCTTGCTGACAGGCCTGTTCCACTGAGAGCTCGCACTGAGTGCTGCAGGCTGCTCTTTTTGGCCCTTCAATGATAGCAATGTTACAAATCCCCTAATGTCTGGTATTTGAGTCAGATATTACACACAGCAGGATTTAAAATCCAGCTCCCACACCAGCTGATTGCGCCAGTGTCTTTAATTTAGGGAGGGATTTAGTTCTTAGGAATATGTTTTACCAAGCGAAAAAAGCTTCCTGTTTTCCGAGTTGACCTGATACGTTCTGTGACGTTCCAACCACTGAAAGAGCTGCCAAAATCGGTTCGTTTTCTGCCCGCGTCGGGCAGAGGCTTGGAGAAACTGGCACCTTTGGTAATGAATTAATGTGAGTTGGAAAGGCCACAGCTTGCAGGTCAGGTCTTGGGATTGGCTCTCTGGATGTCATAACTCAGGCAGGTGCGTCAGTCTGGTGCTTTGCTGTAATGGAACTTGGATCACTTGTTAACAGATCTCTGGGCGGGACTCCAGCGAAGAGGGCTGAGGACGAGTGCCTGGTTTTTTGGCAGCTGTGTTGTTGCCTCCAGGTCGGGCGGAGGCTGTCAGGGGCAGGTTTAGCAGTGATGGCCTGGCTGTCTTATCCCACAGATAAGCCCCGCCAAAAACAGATGTAACTCTAATGACGTGTTGCAGCAACAGTACTCATGTCAACGAGAATTAAGACAAGGTTAAATGCAATCATGAATGTAACTGCCGCTTCTTTTGCAGAAAACTAGAAGTTTTACAACCTTCTGTGATATACTGTGCAGTGGGGTTGCTGGTGCAGATTGCCACTGTCTTCCCCAAATGAAGCTACTGGTGCAGAATGGCCACTGTGTGTCTCCCAGGTGGAGCTCCTGGTGCAGAATGACTGGAGTATATCGCCCAGGTGGGGCTGCTGGTGCAGAATGGGACTGTGTGTCTCCAGGTGGGGCCGCTGGTGCAGAATAGTGCTGTGTGTCTCCAGGTGGAGGTCCTGGTGCAGAGTGCTTGGAGTATATAGCCCAGGTGGGGCTGCTGGTGCAGAATGGGACTGTGTGTCTCCAGGTGGGGCTGCTGGTGCAGAATGGGACTGTGTGTCTCCAGGTGGGGCTGCTGGTGCAGAATAGTGCTGTGTGTCTCCAGGTGGAGCTCCTGGTGCAGAGTGCTTGGAGTATATAGCCCAGGTGGGGCTGCTGGTGCAGAATGACTTTATGTGCTTTCCATGTGGGGATGTCCTGCAGTGAGGGATAAGGGGGTGCTTCACCTCCGGTCTGTAAAGTGATCCTTTGTAATGAAAAGCACTATATAAATCAGAGGAATTGTTACTGTTTTTGAAATAGCTTAACGTTTTACAGCCTGTGTACTGGATAGTATTTATTTTTCCCCACAGCTGTAGGTCAACAGAGTGCTAATCATTTGGAGACAAGATAGGGGTAAATGGGCACATTTATTGCAGACGTTGGCAGTACTTTGTGAGCCTTGCAGGCACTGAGCATTCTCAGTGTGTGCTGAGAGGAACTAGGAGCCGGGACTTTGACCAGTGATGTGTCAGCAAGGCACTCCTGATACAGAAGGGCACCTTAAAATCATTACTGCTCTAGGGTAAAAGTTAACATCATAACCTCATATCGGTCCCACTTCTAAAAATAAAAGTCCGCCTACAACAGTGAGGTTTCAGTATTCCAAAATCAGCTGCTTCAACCTTACCCTCCTTTGTACAGTATGACTGCAGAATTCTACTGATTACGCACTTAAGGCAGAAATGTAAGAAGGAACAAAAATGACTGCCAAAGCCATTCATTTTGCAGCCTACATAGATGAATCACAGAACCTGAAAACAGTGCTGCAGTACTCTTTTTGCGATGATGTAGTATGCGTGTGTGTAACCTGGACATGGCTCTCCCAACACCCCTTTTCCAAAGCGTGGGATTCTGGGACCCGGGTCATTTATGAAGAGTAGTCCTCTGATACTTCACTTACCACGCCCGCCCCCCTTTCTGAAAGGGGCTTTCAGACTCGCCTCTCCACACACACACACACAGATTATCGATGTTGTTCCTTGTTCTTGTTGTTTTGGAGATAATGTCAGGGACTTGTGAGAAGTTACTAAAGATAGCCTGTTGAGTCACATGGAGGCTGAGTAAAACCACAACACAATTCCTGAAAACAGGCAAACACATTGTGTTTTTCGTTGTTGTCATAAATGATACTCCCCCCCTCCCCCCCGTTCTCACAAACACTGATAACTACATACAGCAGCAGTGTTGATAAGCTAGACGTGCGGTCATGACATCATGCAGTAATTCCAACACCATTCATTATCTCCTCATTAAGAGCTTGAATTTGCTGCCACACACACCTTTCAAAAGCTAAACCCTGCCCACAGTTAGGTCTCTTGTTTGTCTCCCTTACACTCCCTTATAATCTTCACAAAAAAATAAAACAAAAGTTCTTAAACACTGGCCTTTTGTGATTTCGAAATGCTGGCTCTTCAGCAGTTCTGTGGCTAGGTTTCTTCTTCAGAGAGCCCCACAATGAAAGGACTTTCTGTACTGCAATGTCTCGCATCATCTGACCATGTTTGTGTCAGGCTGCTGCTGCTTTTGTAGCACGGCTATCGGGTCCTCCTGAAAGCTGTCGGATGAATACCAGTCTTATTTCTCAAGTATTTATGCATGACTGTAGCACCCAATGAGTAGAATTAGCAATTGGCAGTGTCCCCTCGAAAACAAAAAGATTGTCACATGACGGATCGAAATTACACTTGTGCATATGAGCTTTTGCACCTTTCGACTTCAGCAGTGTCACCCATTAACTTGCATTTAAAGCATGATAAATGTTTATGAATATGCAACGATTGTATATCCTCTAAATTAACTGTCATCATGGCAAGTGGTGGTTAGGATTTCGAAGATGAGTGCACTATAGACGCGGGGGTTGAACTCTTCTTGTGTTAAGCAGGTGTGTTAGCCTGGTGCCTCCCACTTGGTTTGATACAGGAAGTTGTGCAGAAACCTGATTCTTATGTCACGAAGTTAGAAGTGCTCAACCCCTGTTTTTTGTGGTGGTCAGTTTAATAAAGGAGACAGCCCAACACACTTGAAAGCTTTGGACCCCCAGGTGGAAGGCTGCGGGTTTGTACGAAGTACTTTCTACAGTGACAAGTACCCCAGTCCCTACAGTGACCCCAGCTGTATGAATGCGTCATGGAGTGGAACTCAAGTTACTCCTAGTTTGTTTATCACTACAGAACTTGGGATGAACTCCAGCCAGATGGGCAACGTATTGGCTCTTTCTAACATTACAGGAAGATGTGTAGCCCATCTTGTCAGTCTGGTTGCTCACAGCTCCAGAGCTCTGACCCCTGGCGCCCCTTTGCTTGGCCTTGCGCTAAGGGTGCTCCCCGCTGTGGGAGTCCCAGGGAAGGGTCTGCCCTGTGCCCGCCCAGCTGGCAGGCAGTGTGCTCGCCCAGGCTTCGCGTGACTGCACAGCATTTGATTGCAGAGCGAGTGGTTCTAATTTGTGGCCTTAAAGTACCCTTGAACTGTAAACATTGAGTAATGGTTGAGGAATCTTAAGAGCTATAAAATAATTGCAGGTTACCTCGCAGTGATAATACTTGTGTTTTCCTGCCTGCTCTCTCCGTGCTCGGCAAAAATGTGCTTTTGCACTCAGCCCCGAAGCCATAGAAAAAAATACAGGCAGCATGGAGATTTGAAAACAAGGCCTGTACCTGTGAAATGTGTCATTAGGCTGTGTGCTCTACAGTGGTGTAGCTGGCACTGTTTAAGCTTCTCTCACAGAGGCTGAGAACAGCTGGTGTTTTTCTGTCGCCTCACTGAAGCCTACTGGTCTTTTGCTGTTTTCGCAGCCCTTTTTGCATTAGTCACACCAATGCTGTGGAAAGGAGGGCTTATCAGCCGTATTTGAAAAGGCTTCTGACCATCTGGAGCGCGGGTCCTGTGTTTTCCGATTTGGAATGTCCCATTATTATTCACCGGCTGGACTGTGGTCACTGCAAAAATAGCGTGGAAATCACATTGCTTCGAATGTGCATCATGAGTAACTGACATGCATCCCCTATTTGTTAACAAAAGGATCTAGTTGGTTTTCCCTCCAGCTGTCAGTCCTTGAGAGTAGCCAACCTAGATTGCAGAAGCAGAGTGCGAGATCAGCATGAACGGTTGAAACCAAATCAGGCTCTCTCTCTGGCAGGTATCCAGTGGCATGAAGGCAGAAAGTGCCCTTGTTGAGTAAGGACGTGTACCTCTGGAATACTGGTACTGTAATGTATCATATAATACGTCCTGGTCCTGGGGGGTAGCAAACTGGATGATTTTCATTCCAGCCCGTCCACTTTTGCTCGAATGCACAATTGGCAAGTTTTTTTTTTTAATTCTACTCAAAGGTTTGGTTTTCACAATCTTAAATTGTATTTGTAAAATGAAACAGATAGGTGGCGACTTCCAGCATGTTTGAGGACTGAAAACAGTTGAACAGTTCCAGTGAACCCAATTATTGAGATTCAATTAAGGGTTCAGTGGTGTAACCAAAAGCTGAACCGAAACAAAAGATTTGTGGGCCCCCAGCACCAGGATTGGGAACCCTGGACCACAAGGCACCCCAAGTCACTTTCACCGCTTGTGTGTTTTCGTTCCAAAGCACGGTTTAAGATGAAGGCAGTAATTCAGGTGATTACAAAGACTTTTAAGGAGTTGCAGGGCTTATACACCTAAAAGACATGAGACCTTTTTTAGGGCCAAGGTTATCAGACTGTTTCAAAACGATTTCTCCTTGTGTTTTCAAGCTGAGGTATCCATTAATATGTCTCAATAATTACTTCTCTCTATTTTTTAATAATATTTTATAATAATAATACCATTGCCAGTCAGATTGGATTGACTCACTCAACCAGATATTGCAGTTGTGTAAGGTGTAAGGCAGACATCCTTAACCACAGGAAACTTGGGAAAATCCTTATTCAAAGGAGTAGATATACAATATTTACAGACTTCCTTATCCTAACCTATCCTACTTTGCACAGTAATTCATGGCTTAAACTGTACAGTGTACCGAGAAGAGCTAGCCAGGCCTAAAAGAGGCATCACTGTGAAGGTGTGCTGGGTGAGATTAAAGCTGGCCAGATGCAAGAGCCCCCTGTGGATTCTGGACACAAAGACTGGCCCTGCACATCCCTCCATTAGCAAGATCAGGACTGGGGACCCCTGGCTTAAAGGCTCCCATTAAAGAAGAGGAAAGCAGAGGCCTGGCTCAGATGCCTTTTGCTGATTCTCTGCATCACGTGGTTGCACAGTAGGCACCATGAACTAAACCCAGAGCAGCTTGTGGGAGATCAAGTTGTGGCCTTGGACCTTCTTTGACAGAATTCATGCCAATCTGAAGTTCATCTGCCGAGACTAGGAACTAAAGGCATTCCTGTGACAATGTTGGGAGCCTGTAGCAGAAGAGACAACACTTTGTGTGAAGCGAAGGCTAGATCAGTAGGGTCTTTCTGAATCACACCTAAGGTTCTACAATAAGCATTGGGCCAAAAAACGTTTCATGGCTACAGTTTGCCCTCTTCTTGTTTGGAGTCCTTGTGAGCTTATTGTACAATCCTCCCCTGTCAGAGTGCGCTGCTGCTCTGGCAGCACAGCAGTGTTCTTTAAACAGCACCACCTGTGGATTCCCTCATGTGCCTGAGAAAGATAATCAAACGCAGTCCTTCTCCATAAAAAGGCCATTTAAAAATCCATAAAAAGTGAGCTCGGAAACAGTGATGGAAGAACAGCAGATTTACACAACGTGATGAGGGCCTTTTGTGCTCTTTAGTTTTTTGTCTTTCATTATAAATGTATTAAAGAATTACATAGAAACACAAACCAACTACACAAGATCCCTGTCATCAGCTCTGATTTCACAAAGACATAAACCAGAACAAAGCTTCAGGCCAGTTTCTGTGCTTTACTGGGAATCCAACATCAAAGATTTCTTTTTGTTTTGGCTAGTAGGCTTCATACTTTGACTGCTTTCTTGGGAAATTCCAGTATTTCTATATTTGCAGGAGATTGGGAACAGTATCACTGATACTGCAGTAATAACTTAGATAAGACGCTAGCTCATCTATCACTGTGCTCTTCTGTGAAACAAATGGCTTACAACATTTAACTTTTTCATAAAACCTCCTCCTTTCATTTTTTTAATTTATAAAAAGTAATCCATATATGCTAGAAACTCACAGTTCTACAGCCATTGATCTTAAATGCAACATAACAGGAAAGTTACAAACCAAACGAGGCACATCTCTCCAAATTGTTAGTCGTTAATTGGTCCCAGAATCTCATCCAGTGGTTTCTTGAAAGAATCCAGGGTACCGGCCTCAACAACATGGCTGGTTGCTGATCATGGGTAAATTGTTCCACACTCCTACAGCCCTTTGTGCAAAGAACTGCCTCCTGTTCTTGGTTTCCAATACACTTCCCTTAATTTTTACTTGTGTAACCTGGTTTGTGTTTTACTTTTCATTTTAAAGAAATCTGTTAAGTGGCTTTGCAAATTTTGAATACTTTTATCTGGTTCAAGACTAAAAAGGTTCAGTTCCTTTCGCCTGCCAGTGTAACTAACGTCCTGGCTTGTTCAAGATTTCCAAGTATTGCCTCTTATGTTTGAAAATGCCCCCAGGTACATTTTCCACTCTGCATTTTCCATTTGCTGGCAGCATGATGCCGTTGAGGTTTTATAGACTCAAGTCTCTTCTAAATGTTCAGCTGTGGTCTGAGGTGTATTGGTGTTGTATATTGGTATTATAGCCAACTGTTTCAACAAAAGTGGTGAAATCATACTGTCATCTTAAGAGGACACATTTAAGGGAGTTTTGAAAAAAAATGAAATAAAACAATGAAAAAAATGTCAGGTAACTGTACTGTATAGTTTTAAATGGATCTAAGTGTTTAATTCTGAAGTGTGACAGGATCCCACTTTAAGAGTAGGCATCCCTGGGAAATCTATTGTGTTTTATTTATAGCTGGAGCGCCAAAATGCCAGATAATTGTAGGTTGGGGATTTTTTTAATGCAATGGGAATGAAAACTTGGAAAGGTCCACAGTACTTTCCTCAGAGATAAACAATTACAGCACTAAAGTTCCTGCATGAAAGAGCAAAATTATAGGTTAGACGGGGGGAATTAAGATCGAGATGAATGTCAAGATAAAACTTCAGAAAACACAAGTCAGAAAAAAACATACTGTGGGCTTAATATCTTATGACTGGTGCCTCCAATGCAGGGTGTGTTTTCTTACACTACGAAAAATCCAGTAACTATATGGTTACTGTGACTGAAGCCCTGTCACTCACACTGACCTTTACAGAGAGCAGAATCAGCACCTACAGTGTGAATCAAGGACCTCCTTGCTTTGGGAGGCAGCCTCTGTTAAATACTCTTCTCAGCTGTGTTTTAATCTGTTTGCTGGAATCAGATTCGGCCAAATGGGTCCTAAATGTCTTTAAAATAACCAGTTACCATGATGTGAAAAAAACATCCACTGATTTGAATTTCAGTTAATGGCAGTTTTGTTAGTCTTGCGTGTTTTACTGAGCTCCACAGCGCCGTCTTTTCCCCAGACACTTAAATCCGAACTGTACAGAACTCAGCTACTGTACTGATTTTTACAACTGGCAGCTAGTTGAATGCATGAGTAAGATGTCACTACTCACTGGGGGCAGAGAGAGCTTGCTAAAATAAAGCTGTGCATAACTGAGGGGTTAGTATGCTGTGCATTCCCAGGAAACTATTCATATAGCGAGTGCGCATTCCTGCAATATCAGTGTTGTATATCTTACAGTTTCCTACAGTCACTGATGGCATTGGGGTTACTTAGCAGGAAGACTGTGTTGTTGCAAGCCTGTCTAATTTATCTGAGGGATCTTTTGCTGTACACACTTAGTCCAACAGTCAGTTACTCAGCGGGAGTGCTGCTTCTTTGCCAGCTAACATAGGTGATTCCTTTCAAAACCTAAGTACCACGCAGGCCACAAAAACATAAAAATGGAAAGAAACAATGGTTTCAGTTTTTAGAAGCCTTGAAATATGTGAAATTATACTTAAGGGTTGTCTTGGCGTTTGGCCATGAATCTGCCTTCAGGGAAGCTGATTTTGCTCTGGCATGCATGCATGTCTGTCTTTAGTCCTGCTCCAGTCCTTTAGTCCTGCTCCAGTCATTCAGTCCTGCACCAGTTTTTCAGTCCTGCTCCAGTCATTCAGTCCTGCTCCAGTTTTTCAGTCCTGCTCCAGTCATTCAGTCTTTCAGTCCTGTTCCAGTCCTTCAGTCCTGCTCCAGGCAGGCCTTGCTCCAGTCTTTCAGTCCTGCTCCAGTCTTTCAGTCCTGCTCCAGTCTTTCAGTCCTGTTCCAGGCAGGCCTTGCTCCAGTCTTTCAGTCCTGCTCCGGTCTTTCAGTCCTGCTCCAGACAGGCCTTGCTCCAGTCTTTCAGTCCTGCTCCAGTCTTTCAGTCCTGCTCCAGGCAGGCCTTGCTCCAGTCTTTCAGTCCTGCTCCAGTCTTTCAGTCCTGCTCCAGTCTTTCAGTCCTGCTCCAGGCAGGCCTTGCTCCAGTCTTTCAGTCCTGCTCCGGTCTTTCAGTCCTGCTCCAGACAGGCCTTGCTCCAGTCTTTCAGTCCTGCTCCAGTCATTCAGTCTTTCAGTCCTGCTCCAGTCCTTCAGTCCTGCTCCAGGCAGGCCTTGCTCCAGTCCTTCAGTCCTGCTCCAGGCAAGCCTTGCTCCAGTCCTTCAGTCCTGCTCCAGGCAGGCCTTGCTCCAGTCTTTCAGCTCTGCTCCATGTGCAGGCCTTGCTGATGAGGCAGGTCTTATTATATATATATGAAGTTTGTTTTAGGTAAGTGCAAGAAAAAAAGGTTGATATAACATCCATCTGTTGTACTTTCTAACTGCTTTATCCAATACAGAGTTGGAGGCAGAAGTCATCCCAGCAAGCAGCTAGAGCAAGATGGGATACACCCTGGAGGGTTGCCAGCCCATTCGCAGGGCAGACACTAACACACTCATACTCACCACAAGGCCATTTTTCCCCAAAGCCAGTTAACCTACCAGTGTGTCGTTGGACTGTAGGAGGAAATCGGAGCACCTTAGGAATCCCACACAAATGCGGCGAGAACATACAAACTCCACCACCCCAAGAATTAAACCCGGGACTCCAGCGCTGTGAGGCAACAATGCTAACCACTGTGCCACCGCGCCGCCTATTAATACAACAAGAACAGATTAATAAAATAACAAAAAGAACTAGCTGGGAGGCAGTGCTATTTGTCACGCCTGTGTGAACCTCTTAGCAAATTAGCCTGCTGTCAAATGAAGGGAAGAAGTAGAGTTAAATCTTGTTTAACCATATAGGTAAAGCTCATTTAAACAGCAGGGAATAGAAGAACTGGATTCATGAAGGAACTACGGATTGGCTCTTCATGTGCAGGATTAAAAGGTAGGACTAACTGACGAGAAATGAAGGGGCCACATGGCATCATGTTATCATTGACAGCAAATGCCTGAAAAAAACCTTTAATGTTTGCGTACCAGCTCTGCTGCATGCAATTCACAACAGCTGGTTCATGTTTCGAAGGCTCTTCTTACAGAAGGAGACCACCAGGGTCGCCGAGTCTGGTGACCCACTGGCGTGAGACTGTGATCGTGCTGTTGTCTCGCTCAGCTGGGTGTATGGTTTTTCACAACCTCTAGAGCCGGGTTGCTGTGACCTGGATCACGTAGGTCAGAGTGATAGTGTGAAATGATAAGAAACGATAGAACCAGCGTCCGGCTCCAGCTTGTGCATTTGGGTGGGAGGAGGCTGGTGTTTCGTGACAATCCAGTGTTGGCTGTAGTGGATCTACTCCATCGTGTACTAGAAAGCCAGACTTTGTCACTGGGTTCTTCAACCGGTTACTGGTGGGCTGCAATTCCTGCTTTTTGTTCTATCCGTGATCTCAGTTACCAATTAGTTGTTCTAATTTGCTGCGTCCTTGTAATACTTCTAACCAAGCTCCGATGTTATTTATAGATTAATGTACCTTTAATGGAGCAAATGTTTTCAATGCAATCAGACTTTGAGGAAAAACCCAATACCTGTCAGTGTTTTAAAAAATAATCAGGTTTATTGAGTGATTGTAACAAAGTCCAGAAGATGCAAGCGGGCCCAGGAAGTTAGAGATCTCTAGTTTTAATCATGAAATATGTTTTTCTCATTCCTTTTAATCCTGTGTTTTCATTTGAATGAAATTGCTCTCAAAGACATGAGGTTTTCGATGAAGGGCATTGTGCAAGTACAAGAAGAAACAGTTTTGGTTTAAATTTGGGTCTCAGATTGTCTAGCCCTGGCCTCTGTTATGTCCTGAAGTTCAAGCTGATTTCCCCATCCACCACCACTATTTCTCCGTCAATGTTTTCTTTCTGCGTGTTTTTTAATCCAGCTCGTTTCCTTAGTCTTTATGCACAGAAAATTCCTTGTACCATCATGAAATAATTGGTCTTATGTGGAACTGTCTGGTGATAACATCTTTTCCTTTTAATAATCATCAGCACAATGCACGCATGTTATGAGTAATGCTCTTTATGCAAATTCCATTCACAAAATCAGCGTACCTGGATGCTCCAGTTACATCAGTGTATCTGAATCACCAACTACCCCATACAAACCAAAATGAGCACATACTGTACGTACAGAAACCTTTGAGCAGGAAATGAAATGCACTTTCAAGTCATGTCGAGTATTTGCTGGTGCAGAAGGCACTGCAAAAGGGTGTGCACAAGCAGAAGAGTTGTGAAATTGCAATCGGAGGTGGGTGTACAATGTGGTTATTACCGAGAGCTCATGCAGCTTCATATCTGTAAGTGAAGGACTGCAAAGGATAAGAAAAGCTAAATACTAAAGGTTAAAGTCAGGCTGGATGTTGCAAAGAAGGATTTTGGGCAATAATTCAATTTCCTTTTTTTTTACACATCTAATTGCAACAACAGATTTGACGTTGAAAGGCTGTTTGCAGGTCAAGACTTGCTCTCTTGTTTCTTCGCAAAAGGAGACAGATTGAAAGGAGATGTTTTCTGTTCACTTACTGAGAGGTTATTAAAGTACAGGTCTCTCTCTCCCACACAGACACATGCATATTCTAAAAAATTGCAATGATTAAGAACGAAGGGCTCATTACAACAATACGTTTTCCAAAGATGCACATGTATCTCTTGCCTGGCACATACAGTACGTACACAGGATAATGCAAAGACTGCCATAACCCATTAAGGAATGCTAGCAACTTTACATTTTTATTTCCATCGGAATCTTGCAACACACCAATTTTGATAAATACATTTCTTGTGTCTACTGCCTTTCTTTAACAAATAAATACATGCATGAACAACAACATTTTAAAACAGACAAAAACATCAACTGTAGAAATATATCTTACAGTTAAAGTCTGGAATAAAGAATAAAGAAGCCTGTTAGCTAAGATGTAGCAACACCACAAACCAGACACCAGATCTGCTCAGATCTCAGGGGCGGGAGACCTCCTAGGTACACCAGGCTGCTGCTGTAAGTACCATTAATGGTGCATCTTTACCTCAATGGGCCGAGTTCTGTTAATTCTGTGTCAAGATATCAGTAACATTCTTGTGTTTCAAGTATATCTGTGAGAGACTGACGTCGCATCCAGGATGTACCCTGCTCTACAACTGTTTCTTGCTGCGATCAGGTTCCCCCACGACCCTGAATTGGATGAACAGCTTGGGAAATGGAAGGATGGATCTTTGAGCCTAGGCATCAATATCATACTGAAGTAGTTCAAGTAGGTAGCTGCGTCAGCATGCGTAGGCTGCAAAGGAACAAGTAAAGGTTTATTCCCTGCTGAAAAGAGAAGAAAGGAAACAACGAACACCCGCAGCACACCCAAAAAGAAACCACGTGGTTCCTTTTCTTCTCTTTTCAACGTGGAATAAACCTTTACTTGTTCCTTGGCATCAATATCATACACTGTCCATGTTTCAGTTTGAGAGTTAGCAAGTGGAGGTTTTATTTAATAAAACAGGTAGAAAAAGGTTTCCAAATATTTTTAAATTCTTTGTTGCCTTCTCCTGTAGTGCTGCTTTGAGCTTTTCAAAGGAAGCATGCTCTATTATTAGATCTAACCATAGTGTTTGAGCTACAGGTTTCCTACATTCACAGGTCAGTTATTGTATTTACAGGTCGGTAATGTATTTTTTTTAGTTGAGAATATTGAAAGGTGGAGACTGTCGATGTGTTAAGCTTATAATGGCACATTGCACATTACTTTTTCATGATCATTTACCAGAATTCAAAGATTGGAGGACACAGTCAGAAATACATAAGTATAGCTGTCTGGCACTTTGTGTAATGTTAACAGATTTATGAGTCAATTTATGAGTCAATTTGGCAAATTGCATATAATCTTATTCTAGTGTGAATCTGCCCATAAGTGGGCTAGATAGGTCAAATAGCCTCCTCTAATTCTCCTCTGTTCTTATAATGTATTCTGTGGAGCTCTTGTATTGAATTAATTTGGTTTGAGCATTGCCTGATGTCTTAAAGGAGTTTGTTGATGTTGATTTCCATTATATAAGTTCAAGGTTGCTTGTGTCCAAAATCTTAATTCCACCTTTTCCTTAGGTAAGATTGAGTTTTACATAAGAGGTAATTTATGTATTCTAAATGTAAGGTTTTTATTTCCTGAACTTTAAAGCAGTGCTCCCAAAAGTGGATTGAATGGATCCTAATTTTGTCATCCAAGGCACCTCTTCACTTGTTGGAGGGACGAGCTGACAGAGAGATTCTTTGCTTTAGATTACTCAGGGGAGAGCATTCAGGTCTTTTAATTTGGTTGCTGCCTTTTTCTGTAACATATCAATATTAATGACTCATCTTTAGTAATGATATCAGGGACTGTTCCATTGTGGAGGTAGTATGCAGGAAATGTTTTCTGTTTCATGATTAGCTTTGCAGTCAGGGTTTTTAATATTACAGCTATGCATCACTGAAGGCGCTGTTGTAATACTAGTGTCTATGTGGGGAAGGTCTACGGTTTTTAAATTATCCTAATGGGTTTTCTTTATAATTAAACAGGGTGGGTTTCTTGCTTGTTCAGATTGAATCTGTTTCTGTATTGCCTTTTAGAAGTATTTCGTGATTTCCCAAATTATTTAATTTTTACAAATAATCACCAAGGCTCAGTGCAAGAATTTACTAACTCTAGAAAAAAGTACGCCGTTATAGTAATCCATTTTTTCTGAATTTAGTTGGGTGTGTCACTTAATAAAATTCCGTAATCCCTCAACCGCTGTTAAAGTAAAATATTTTGCTAGTGGCCAAATCCTGTGAGCATCTGCAGTGTGACACGCAGGTGTCCTTCGTCTGGCACATCTGGCAGGACTGCATCAGGGGTCACGTTGTGAGGAGGTCTGATCTGAAAAACAAGTGTCTAATACAGGTTGCACAGCTGCACAAACAAGAAGAAAAGAAATCAGCCCATAATGTGACCTCCTAGGAAAATTATGGTGTTTACATGACCCGATTACCAAATCTGAACACTCAGCAGAAACTCAGGTTTTCAAATTTATGTGCCGTGTAATAAACACTCTGTGTGATGTTCACAACCACATCAACAAATTGCACCTTGTGATTACTTTGCAGTGTACATGTGGTCTGCTTGTTGTGGTGTGGGACCCGGAAGGGGAAGAGAGAATTAAAAGTGGCCATTTCAAGACACACCTGGGCTGGCATTGTGTGTGTTGTGCGTGCATTTGTGTGTGTGTGTGGGCAGGCAGGATATAGGTTTTGCAAGAGGGAGAAACAAAGGGAGAGAATTTAAAAGATAGCGCAGAAGACAGGCATCCCTGCCAGGCTTGTCCTGATCTTCAGGAGGAAATAAACATGTTTCCTTCAAGATTCCCTGTTGCACCCAGGTCCCATACAAGATTCCCTGTTGCACCCAGGTCCCATTCAAGGCCCTTTCTTTCCCTGTGGTTTAGCCGACATGTTGCCCTGAACTGATCCACAGTGGCTGCCAAGTTTAGCTGCCCATCTTGCCATGGAGTGTAACACAGGCTTATGGTGGCCCTTGTTTTGTGAAGAAGAGATCTGGCAGCTGTACTTTAGCGCTGCAGAGACGCGAGGCTGAGCTTGTTCTGCTGTGAGGGGCGTCTCTTCCCTGCTTGTCCTTTCCCCCATGTTTGCCGGCTGCAGTCTACTTGAACCCTAACAGCAATTTCCCAAGGCCCTGACATTTACAGAAGGAAAAGTGTGACCTTCAAACTCTTATTTTCAAAAGCATTCACTATTAATCTTTTAGTAAGACTACTTGCTGCTTGAGCCATTAGGGCAATAACCAAATTTCATTTGAGTAATGTGTTAACTAATTAGATTAATTTATCAAGCTTAATTAATCTTTAATGCAGCGCTTTGCGGAGCATGAAACCCAACAGTGGATGGAGGCTGTCTGGGCATGGTTAATTCTCCAAAGCAACAGCACACGGTTCTCTCCTGCAGGATCAGGGAGGATGGAAACTTGGAGATTCAGTGCACACTTTGCACATCCTGCCCTGTGCCAGCAGGCTAGGATGAGCTCTGCATCCAAGAAATCAGTAGTTTCTTAGGTCTGCTCTGCCACGTGCAGATTCTGCACAGGAGACCCACAGGGGTGGGTTACGTAACTAGCAGAGAAGCATTACAACTGGATAAAGAGGACAGTTTCTTCCGTTCCACCAAGAGTAGCAGTCTGGACTTCTTACTGAAAGCATGGTTGGGTTAACTGCTGCCTTTGTGTGTTCAATGTGGCTGAGATATTTCTGTGTCCATCCACAGCATGGAAAAAGACAAGAGTGACACTCTGATTCAAGAGTGACAATCTTCGTGTTATTCCATGTCAATCCCATGTCACGAATAATAAGGTTGCTGTATTCTTTAGTGGATTAACCAGCAAGCATGTCTACATGGTGCAAAGGTTGAGCACCATTCCCGTTACTTTTCTGTCATTAATTGGCTAAGGCGTCCGGTGGATCCTATGAGCCAAGATACAGTAGTCACCATAAGAGGGCAGATTAGGAGGGTCCCTCACCACCCTAGCTTCAGAAACACCTAACCTGGGCATATGTGCATCCTCACCAAGATCTCGGCAAGTGGCTAGAATTGAGAGGGAGGCTGCGCGCCTGGTGTTTGTAGTGGACATAGTTTTGAAAATAATCGTTTTGAACTATTCTTGGAAAGGTTCCTTAAACTTGTTTAAAAACTTGGCACAAAGGTTATAGACTCAGAAGTATGGTTTAGGAAAATTCAGGTTTTTAAAAAAGACAGCAGGAATTGCATTCATTCCTATAACTTCTTACTGCAAAAACTAAATCTTATAGAAATCATGAAAAAGATGAATGAGTCTACAGCAGTTCTGTTTATTCTGTAGGTCAAGGCCATACTAAGCATAACTATGTTCCAAAAGTTGTGGACTTTGGTGTGAGATAAAGTAGGTATATATATATATGAAAAATGTTTTGAGATCCTCTGAGATTAAAAGTGCTGTGTAAGTGCAAAGAACTCAGAAGGGTTAGAGAAGACCGGTACTGATCCAAGGCTCAGAGGCAGATGGTTTATCTGTATTGAGGAAGAACCAGTCTCCAGCACAGTGAGCTCTTACAGAGCACAGTTCAGAAGAGGAAGATTAATTCCTTTGGGATAGAGCAGGTGGTGAAGCAAGAACACCAGTTTTCGGTTACACTAGTGTGTGATCAGGATAGTGGAAGCATGCCTGTTTTTCCAGCTACCTGCTAAAATTGTAACAGGTTCAGCCACTGCATGGTCTTAGACTAGGAATTATAGAACACTGTATTGGCACTAAACTTTCCACTGAGCAGTTGTTGGATGGTGCATTGTGGGAAATAAGGTGTCAGGACATACATAAGGTATCAGGACTCTCGGGTTTGGGTACGGGGTTCCTGTGACAATGCTCCACGCTGTTCCACACAACCCTTTACCTCTCTTACATCTCCTGCAGATACTGTGGGTCTCGCAGTACCACAAGTGTGAAAAAAGAACAGTTTTGGAAGAAAGTGCACACCTGCGCTGGTTTCCCCTGTGTTGGCGTCAGCATCATGGTAATTGACACTAGGCAATTCCAAACTAGAAAATGTAAATGCACGCACACACAAAAAACAAACAGCACAGCAGGAAACATAAGGCAGGAGCATGATGGAAATAACCAGAATAATATCATTCAAAGTCTTTAAAAACTGGAATGTAGCTGACAGGTATCCAATAATGGATTGCAGCCTTGCAGCATCTAGATAAAGTGGCCCGGAGATGGCAAACTACACTATAAATTATGTTCTTGAAATACTAGTCTTTTCAGTTCACCCTCTCAGATAACAGGGGGCCACACCCTCGAGGCCTTTAACGTGGAGCAGTGCCAGCAAATAAGCCTATGCTTTCTGGAGGTTTATGTCATGACAATGGTGTTATTATTCCTTGCACAGAGTTTTCCTTCATCTCTGAAGTCTTGGCTCAGAGGGGGGACAGGTGTGGTGTGACAGGGCAGTGGTTTTAAACTCAGTGAAATCTCCCCATGTGATTTCAGGCTAATCAGTTTGCTCAATAGAGGGACTAAAAAGCTTTGCTTTAATTGGAAAAAGCTTAAGGGACTAACCCAGCCAAATATTGTCTGACATGTAGTACTATAGAGGGTATTGATGTCACAACTGATGAAAAGTGCTCTGCAGGAAGGCTGTCATTTCTGTGAGGCTGACTCCTGTTAGAAAGATGTATAAAGTTGAAACTGTAAAATGCCGTGTTTTGCAATAGGCTGATTGCATTGTTTTCGGGTTTAACATACAGTCCTTTGGACCTCTCTGAACCACTGGGTCCCGATTCACCACAGATAATTAACTTGCATCCTGTCTAAAATATTATAAAGTACAAGCTGTTACAGGTATTTAGCAAACTCAAACCAGTATGCAAATCAGACTAGGTTATGGTTACACCTATGCGTAACACCAGAAAGCAAGCTGAAGAGTTTTCATTTTTGTGTTAGAAAGTTCAAGCTTTAAAGAAGGAGCACTGCCTTTTCTGGATTTCATTCCGGGTTGGATCTCAGTTTCATAACTGGGCACTCAAGAGTGATTGGATCGCTCAGTTGGTTCTGTCAACTCGGAAACAGGTGGCGACTTCCATTTTCAATTAAGTCTTGATTTTGCTCCAGGTGAAAAATCCATAAGAGGCAGCAGGTATTCGGGACCAGGATTGACAATCCCAGGTGCTGTGTTCCCTAAGTAGCACAGAGGTGGTAATAATTAGGGGGAACATGCAATGACTCAGTCAGCAGTGGTAATGTAGGTAGAAGAGTTATGTTTGGAATTTACAATCCTTAATGGTAGAAACAATCACACAATTAAATACTAATTCAGTTAGAATGATTTGATGATGTGTTCCTGGATTGAAATCTTAACAAAAATAACATGCAAAGGGAGTAGTTTTAAACATGAAACTGTGTGAGTTAGAATTGTGTTGTCCAGCAAAAAAAAAAAACATCCAAATCAGTTATACATCAGCATTTAAAGCCGACCCTGAAGTGTTAAAAGTATTCAATAAATGGAAAAAATTGGTGCGTGTAAATGTCAGGTCATCTTGTCTAATATTTTAAACATCCTTGACATTTATTGCTACCATTCAAGGCATACGTCCCGTGCAGATTCTCAAGTGTTATTCATTTACAGCTGTTAAAGAAAGACTTTTAACTGGAAACAGAGAAGCTTGACCTTTGTATTAAAGCTGGTAGAGGCAACCATTCTAACAACGGTGTTGACTCAACAGAATTGGATTGTGTTAAGTAGAGATCCTGTATAGAAGTGACTGTCAGCGCCATTACAGTAGTTTGCAGACCGGTAGATATCAGAATATGCAGTACTTGTCACAGCAGTGGACATATCTCATCTTTCACAGCATGCAACACACAACATTAAGTACCTGTGCAGAAGGTGTCCATCACAAACACTGCAAGGCATTAAGGTGTATATATCACAGGTAAGGCAGTCACACCTCAGAGCTGGTATGTAGGTACAGAGGAGCACTGTACTGAGCCCCTGCGCTGTGTGACACATGTTCAACAGGACACTGGCAGCTTCATGATCGGGCTGAGGGCTGCAATGCTGTGGGCAGTCTGACCTTTACTGTGCTCCTCAGGCCTTGTGTGACAACCCATGCAAGAGAAAAGACCAGTTTTCAGGAAGAGGGAATACTTCATAATAGCATTAAACTGCCCTGCAAGTGCAATGATGTTAATTCTCTTTTCTGCAACATGGCTGTTAAGTGTTTGATTTGTGCAAGTTCAGCTTTTGATTCTGAATGTTCCTTCCTATTTTACTTTTTGCATTGCATTGATGGGCTTCACCATCCAGCTGGTCTGAACCATCCTTCTCAAAGTGAGCTCAGAGGTACACTTAAAGTACTGTAAGAAAAGATGCATGTTCTGGTGCATTTCATCTGCCCAGTTTCAAATACCTTATTGATCAGAGATCCTCAAAGGGTCATTTCTTTTAACACATTAACATAAGGCTGTTATTCAAGTAAAATAATGGATTGGCTTTGATTTGTGAGCATCAGTTGGCTCATCAGTCGATTAATCTGCGTTTTTGTTTTAATCATGGTAGCAATCTTAAAGAGGGCGTTTTAAACTAATAAATATTAGGAATTCCATTTTACACTAATATGAGTAATTAACAGTAGCTTCAGAAAGTAAAGAAAACACATTTTGATATTTCAGGTGAACTTGTTTTCATTATTTTTAAAAGATGACCAGTATTCTAGACTATTAAAAAATAACCAAGCAAACTTACTTGAGTTTTCTCTCCAAGCAGTTTGTGAAGCTTTCCTGGTGCCGATCAGAAAAATGTATGGAACATGATCAAGTTTGGTTTAACTCGTGTCCGAAGTAGTGATTCATGCCTTGTCGGTCGATTACTACTTAAACTTTACGTGCAAAATTCCAGTACATGATCAACATGCTGGAATTCAGTGCATTGTTCTGTTGTCTAAATTCAACACAAATCTAGTACTGAGATTTCCAGTCAGCAGCTTAAAAGCCTCCATTTTGCTTTCAAATGTTTCTCGGAATCTCCATGAATATAGGATGGGATTTCTCTCATGTAACGGCTGCTTTGAACTTAATCCTTTTAGATCCAGCAATGGTTTAAAAAATGCACGATTAAATTTTGAAATAATCTGCAATCAACCACTTATTTAATTAATCTGCGTGATTCGTTTTGTAATTAACCATCAGACTTCATTAACAGCATGGAGATGGTCGTTTGTTCTGCAATCATGAACCTCTTTAGTAACGAATACAGAACATTGAGCAATTAAATGTTGGAGAGTTTTATAGGTCTTGTATTAATGAATGAGTTTTTGGTTTCATTGAAAGTAACCTGCCCATTTCTAAATCATGATATCATACACGTCAATGTGGTGATCACAATCTCTATAATGCTGTGAGCTGTTTCAGATTGCAGTGTATTGTAGTGTATTGGGACTAGAGACCACTGCAGTTTATCTCCTTCTTAACCTGCTATTTCAGTGGCTTCAGGTTGTCTATTGATTTTATCAGACTGTGATGTCAGGTACTGCTTGTAACTTCCTTGAGATAACTGTTTCCCTTGTTCTGTACTACTTGAATTTGTACGTCTCCACATCTTCCTGTCTTTAATGTGACTAAACGTGTAAATAAAATATGCACAGATTGATTTTAATCTTTAACATAATCATTTAATGTCTGAGAATGCTGGGGTGCATACCGATGGTGAAAAAGCAGATTTTCAGTATCACTTTCTGGAGGGCTGACAGTTCTAGTTTTCTAACCGTACAGGCTGACTGCAGGCCCAGAACTGTATGTGCTTTATGGTGGTAAGGACGTGGAGCAGATGATTAGTAGCCGTGATAATCCTGTGAGTTTATGTCTGTGGACAGCAGGCTCCTACTGAAGGCTGTGGTCTGTTGGAGAAGCACGGTACAGTAACCTTGCTTTCCACTAGTTACCCTTTTCTGGGCTCAGGCAGCAGATACTTGTCCCTCAAAGGTCAGCAGTGCCCTGCTGCTGCGGTCACCCTGGCGCCTAGCTGTGCGATTCTCCCCACCCCCCCCACCCCCCACGCTGGAAGGGCCCCATCACATCTCAGGGACACCAGTGCGCTTTGATTCTTCTTGAGCATTACTTCCATCTGGCCTACTTTCAGCCAGCTCCTGATAAACTGGATCTGATCTATATGTTAGCCTTGAGAGCTTTCCCCTTGCTTCTGTATGCTAACAGATTCTTAACCCTTGCCTTGCCCAGCATCACTCCCTGCGTGCAGAAAAGAAGGGGGATTCAATGTCTGAAATCCAGCCCTGTTAAAGAGACACGTTTTCTCCATCCTGATGCTTTCGCGGTTACACTTCAGCCTCTTGTGTTTCCTTCTCAGGGCCTGCCTTTGTGCAGATGTTTTGTTCTGTAGCCAAACAACCCTGTAAACACACTCCAGGAGGTTTATGGGTTCTGGAAATCATGCCCAGTTAAAAGAAACAATCGCACCAAGTGTTTATGTTAAAGCTATATGTTAAGACAAAGCCTTCACAGGGTACTGCTGAGAAAAATATATCTGTCGTCACGTGACAAAACATGCCTGTTTACGCCATTCAGCCTGTGAGATATAAACAGTTCAGAGTGCAATCCATCATTACTCAGCATGTAAACTCACTGTCTAGTTTTCACATCCATTCCAAATAATGGAGCCCTTTTCATTTTTCTCTACATTAAAACCAGCATTGGCACTATAGTCTTGAAAACGCAGAAGCTAATTTTCCTTATTTCTTCTGATCTAATGATTAAATAGCATTCTTTTTTCCTAATTTGGAGGTTGAACAATGTTGTCACGCACGTTGCAGGATGTGACCAGCGTGCCAGCAGTTGTCCACAGTGGGCAGTGGGCAGCCCCGGTCTTCAAGTGCCAGCTTTCTGCAGGTTTTACAGCAACCTTTGAATTAAAACCCAATTAAAACTCGGACAACACAGTGTATTTGACTTCTCAGCCTCTTAATTGATTCAATTAAACCATTAAGGTGTGAGATGGAATAATAACCAGATCCCAATGCAACGCTGCAATGTCAACTCAGTTGTAAAATAATATGCGTTGCATATTGACACATCTATAAAAAAATTGGCAAAACTGATTGTGCCACTCTGTTTCTTTATGTATTCCTGGCCATGGTGCAGTTATACCCATGTTTAGAGCATTCAAGATATTTTCTAATGAATTAGAATGGCAGTTTCCCCAAGCTCAGGCACAGGCTTGTGAGTGTTAGGGAAAGACATGGCCTGTCATCCATCCCAGCATGCTTTCCTACAGTGTCGCGAATAAGGCAGGAATAATACATGACAGCACCTGCCCTGCCTTCAACCGCAGTAGCTTTGTTTAATGAATCTGGAGTTTTTTGTATGGCAAGAGATTTAACAATCATGCCTCCATTATCCTTGTGGTGCACAGTTTCATTCCCTGAAGGCTGTGGTGTTTTTTTGTTTTTTCTTTATTCTTGTTGACCTCCTTAATTGAACCCAGTCGAGCTACTGATCTGGCTGACTATTTGGCCAACTCCACAGAGCGCTATCGTGCGTGTCTGTGGGGTGTGTGTGTTTATAGCCTCTGCAGGTGGACCGGCATGACAGAGACAGAGACCACAAACTGTTTGTTTGCCCTTTAATGATTATGAAAGGTCTTCAGCTGTGGCAGATCAAAACATCCTTTAAATCAAATGAAAAGCACGATCATTGGAGTACTTTTCAATTAGAAATTTACTGAGATGCGCAAAAGATTCTAATTTGTATGCAGATGTTCAGTTCACTGTGGCAGTTCATGAGAGGTGGAATGTGAAGGAGTCAGGTGAGTAATGAGAGGAAGCCATTAGCTGGGCAAACCAGAGCATCCTGCCCCTCTCATGGGTGATGTTAGCTCACGTCTGATTTAAAGACGCCTGGAGAGCACACTGAGCTGTGGTCCAGTGTTCAGCTCAGCTGTGTGCGTGAACATGCCTGTGCAAGATTCCTACTCCGTGACACACAGTTCGGTGTTCCTGTGTTATTTACGTGTGCATGCCTGTGTTCAGTCGCTCCCATTTGCCAGTCTTGTGCGTGCCCTTTGAGGGGGGATGGGGGGGGGGGATTGTGCGTCCCGCGGGGCGGTGTGTTTGCAGGTGTGCGCAGGGTCAGCCGGGGCAGTGCAGGCGCCGAGGGAGTGTTCGCCAACAGGAGCAGTCTGGGCACGCCTGGCTCTGCCTACCTCTCTGCGCGCGGCGTCTGAGACTGGGTGTGTGCCGGCTGGAGAGGCCTCTATCTCCCTCTCACAAGAAACACACCCAGGCGCGGAAAGAGAATGCCAAACAAGTGGAATCTGATGAGGACAATTCCATTAATCCGGCTATCAATAACTGTTCAAGATAATTAGCTGAGGAGATCAGAGACGCACATTTCAACTCAAACAAACAGATACCGTTGCCATGCTCTCAGAGCACTATCAGTCCACCTGCAGCGTGTGCTTACTGGTAAACACACACCCCACGGATATCCGCAAGGACCTCTTTCGTGGAGCTGGGACGAACAGTCCTGACTGGCAGAAAGGTTACTGCGGACACACCAACAAAAGCCGGGGCACTCATTGTAAATAATGCTGGCGTGTTTAAATGTGTGCCTTGCAATATTCTGGAGTGTTTGCATCAATGTAGAACTTGAGGCAAAGTAATTAAAATCAACATTTTTAACCGTACAGACTCATGGCTTGTACAGTATGCAGATCATTAGTCTTCATCCCGGTAAATGACACAAGAGCAAACATTGCCTTCTCTCATTTTACAGTTGTCAATGTTGTCCATGTGACTGAGCTGGAAGCTAAAGTGAGACCTGCTTCCTGTGTCCGGCCCCTTTGTATTTAGTTTTACTCTTAGTTTCACCAAGTCAGTTTGCTGTTATTTTTACTGTACTTTTTTGTTGTTGTTGTGTGTTTTATGTATGATATTGTGCAAAGCTTTGATTTTGCATATAGCACTCCTCCATAAAATTGTATTATATAGTATTAGTGCTGTTGAATATAGCTCAGCTGTTCAGTGCAGACAGGAGAGAAATCACTTCAACTTTTGCAAAATCCAGGCAAGGTTTGAAGGACAGTTACATTCTCTCATCAGTACAGAAGTAACAAAGGTGTCTTAGCATCTGCTGTTCAGTATAAACCACATTTGTTTTCCGCCTGTTGTCATATCAGTTGAAGGCACTGTAGTTAAATTAGTAATCCTGTAAAATCCTGTAGGGATGTCTCAACCAGCCCCTTCTGCGTTGTCATAAGAACATAGGGCAAGTTGCCCATTTGGTCAATCTAGATTCTAGCCTCTTTAGTAGTTGGATAACTGATTGGTTTTAGGAACATGGCTGGCAGCTTGTTCCACACTCCCACAACCCTTTGTGTAAAGAGGTGCCTCATGTTCTCGTGTTTTAAATATAATTCCACATAGTTTCGACTTCCGTTCTCTGGTTCAGGTTTCATTCTTGATACTGAAGAAGTCCACTGGGTTGATTTTGTCAGTGCCTTTGAGGATTTTAAATACTGTACTTGTATCAGGTACCCTCATAGTCTTCTCTGTTTAAGTTAAAAAAAGGATCAGTTTCTTCAGTCTGTCAGTGCAGGAAATGCATTTAAGTCCAGGACTGTGTCTGATTTCTCTGGTCTGGACTCATTCGATAGCCACAATATCTTTTTTTGTAACATGATGACCATCATTGTGCACATTATTGTTAAATGAGGTTTTAATGGTTCTACAGTTTTAAAATGACATCCCGTGATTTCAATTCTACACCTTTAACACAAGTCCTTATAAAATATATTATCTTAAACTCTGCTGAGCAGACTTCTAAAAGGATTTTGCTTGACTGTTTCAACCACAATCCTATTTCAGCCACAGTCTACAAGTTTATACCATTCTCATATGCTGTGTTATTGGCATAAAAGTTGTATTGTATACATTCGATAGCCACAATATCTTTTTTTGTAACATGATGACCATCATTGTGCACATTATTGTTAAATGAGGTTTTAATGGTTCTACAGTTTTAAAATGACATCCCGTGATTTCAATTCTACACCTTTAACACAAGTCCTTATAAAATATATTATCTTAAACTCTGCTGAGCAGACTTCTAAAAGGATTTTGCTTGACTGTTTCAACCACAATCCTATTTCAGCCACAGTCTACAAGTTTATACCATTCTCATATGCTGTGTTATTAGCATAAAAGTTGTATACAGAGAATTTCTGCACATGGAGCATATTCCTTTTAAGAGTTTTATGAGAGAAGCTGTCCTGCATATCTGTAATCAATTTATTTCGTAAACCTGTAGATAAGGACAAGAAATCTTCCTTAGGGAGGTTTACATTTTATACAGGGTAGAAAATAAAAGTATACCAGGCAGTATTCAGAAATGTTTGATGAGACTGACCGATGTTGCAGTTTAGTGGTTGTCCGATAGGGGGATAATCTCTGTTTCGTGCTGATAGTGCACATCTTAGACCCTAGTCAGCACATAGTTCTTACAGGCGATAGCACGAGGCTTCTACAAGTTACTTCACATGGTTCGTACTGAGTACAGCACATGGTTTGTATAGGCTAAAGCATGTGGTTTATACAGGCTACAGCATGTCGTTTAAGGTTCATACAGGCTACAACACATAGCTTGTACAGTCTGTAGATCATTACTCATACAGGCTGCAGCGCATGGTCCAGCCGCAGATGAAGAACCTTCATCTCGATAAATGACACGAGCACCTCCCCCCACCTTCTTCAGCACCCAAAGCATCATTTTGTATGCACGTCCACAATTGTTTTTATTGTACACGATTATTTTTGTATTCGTGATTGGTTTTATCTGGCTGTGTAAAATCTGTGAGGATTTTGCAAACGGAACCTTAGTCTCGCAACTAAGAAATCGGAAGTAAGGTGGGAAAAAAGCAAACAGAGATTCATTCTGCACTGAGAAGCAGAAAGTGAAGAAGAAACGCAACTTTTTGGTCACGGAGCCTCTTCATCGTCATCAAAATTATCTCGGATCTCTATCTCTCATCATCGCACATTGGCAGATTCCACAACGAGGGCTAATGCAGTAGTCACTGTGTGGCTTTACAACTGCCAGGCTTAACTAGTGACACCAGTGTCCTCTAGATTTGCCCGAGAAATCTGTTTTTTTAGTTCGGTCCACCCCAGTATAGACTTCCAAGGAGTTCAGGCCAGGGAACATGATTTGGATTTGATTGACCATATCTAGAGTAGAGCTGACTGCCCAAGAACAATGGAGCTGGTTTAGATCACCTCTGCTGCAGATTCCCTCTTCAGTGCATCTCCAGCGCTACAGGCTTGGGCTATGAAATTGAATTGAAAAGCTGCCTCATTCAAACAAATAAAAAATAATTAATTTCTTCTGCTTTTGCCTCAGCAGACACAAATCAAAAATGTCTGAATACTGACGAGAGAGCAGATTTGGTCTTATCCAGGATCCAGTATTGTAAATATTACTGTTCCCATTCTCATAGTCTGTACTACTGAACGTGGTGGGATGGAGCCTTATTGCCTTTTTGTATTTTATGGTGATAATTTCTTTTACGAAGCAGCAGTTCATGTGGTTGGAGGCGTTTTTGTGAGTCAGGACATTTAAATGCTCCATTCTATTCTTGCTCAGACTGAATGATTGAGAGATTAAGACAGACAATCAGTGGCATGCCGTCTGGTTTTCTAACATGACTAGTGCCACTTAAGATATTATCGTCTTTGTCTGGGGTGCAAAGCTCACAAAGGAATGTGTCATGCTATTCGGCAGTGGCAAAGCAGTCAAGGATGACTAATTATCATGTTCCCATTAGCAAAACATTATGGGAGCTTCTTAGCATGCTGGAGTGTCAATGCTAAAAATCTTGCTGTAACTTCTGAATGTATCTCATTAGCCATTTGCATTTTGTAGATGCTCCATGTAAGGAAATGCTCTATTCAAAGAAGTCATTAGTGTGCTTTCCAGGTTCTGTGTATTTCCAGAACAAATCCTTGATTGTTTTTATATTTGCCCACATTGTCATCCTTTCCACTCAGGTTTGGTCCAGTTATAGCTGGTGCACTGGGGAGCCTCAGGAGGAACATTCCACTCCAAAGGAATCTATTGGAAAAGAACAGGCAGCTTGTGTGCAAACTTGAAGCAGGCAGTCCTATCAGATTAGCAGGCACATTGTCTGCGTCGCACATGGTTTCAGATGCATCCTGCCACTTCTTTTATGGAGAAAGGACCCCTACCAGTTTGGAATAGCAGGGGGTGAAATGATACAGTCATGCCAGTGGCATGAAAGACCTCTCTGCTCTGAATTTTTTGAAGCACTTAGGTTAGTTAAGAGTGTCAAAATCAAGTTATTTTTTTCAGTGATCTATGAATAGGATAGGTAATTTCTGTGTATTCATTGCAGCAGCTAGAATTGTACAATTGTACGGTCGCATGTGGAAAATAAATGAAAAATGCTTTGAAGTATTTCCAAGTACTTCCAAATTAGAAGTATGATCAAGCCTTAGCAGTCGTTTAACAGTGGAATCTGAACCATTTGGAATCTACATGGAAGAGCATTTCAAACCAAGAGCAACAGGCTCTTCTTTTCAAAAAGGGTTGTAGGAGAGTAAAAGAAACTACCCAGCCAAGATGTTAAAGATGATACCCTAGCTTCTTTCAAGAAACAGCTACATTTTGGGATTAATTACCTACTAACTACTAAACGAGCTAGATGAGCCTATTGAACTCCTCTCACTGATCTTAGCTTCTTATATTCCTTTCAGTAAATGTTAATATATTACTGTGAGGAACTCATTAAGGTTTGTCATGGAGGTTTCTGAGACTTCCATGGTACAGTAGGTGTTATGGTTTCAGGCTCCAAGGAGTGGCTGCAGTTAGCTGGAAGCTGATGTAATGTACTGTAAAATCTAAATTGTTTGGTGTGGCCTGCTAGTTAAGTAAATGAAAGGTCTGTGTGTACTCCTATTTCTAAAGCAACTGTCATTTCAGTTCATTCAGATCAGCGGTTTAGTGTGCTTCGCACCAGTGTAACCATCTGTAGAGGATTGTGTGGGCTAAGAATGTGCTCAGCAAGTTCATTGTTTCTCTGCACTGATGAAGTAAGAGCCTGTAACAGACAGGGTTGCCGTCTGTAACCATGTGGTTTCAGGCTCACACTGGTGTTGTAAAAAAGTTTGAGGCTCCAGTGGGCCATGCAGGCACACGCTGAACTATCTGTCCAGCCTCTGTCTGTCCCCGTCCTTTGTTCTCTGTCCCCCTCCTTCCCCCTGTCTCCCCTGGGTCCTAGTGCCACACTAGGACAGACAGAGCTCTCCTTACTGGTGGCCCTTGCTCTTGTCTTTGTTTATACTTCCCTACGGAAACTTTGGGTCATAAAACGTCCTTGAGCTCATGTATTTATAAACTTTCTTGAAAGTTTCCAAACAGTGATCTTATAGATTTAAAAATAGTCCCATTGTGCCCTGCCCATCCATCTACACACAGCCGACTTTATTAGATTTCTTTTCGTCTGTTCTTATTATGCCACCATTCTTCATTCCTTCTGGTTTTTGTGGTTTGTTTCTGGCTGTAATGGTGTTCCTTTTTCACTGTTTTTTTTCCCTTGAAAAGCTGGTGTCAATAGATCCAACGTAGCTGTTGTTATAATTATCTTTATTATTGTTAAAGCCTGCTGGTAATAGCACAAGAACAGCAAGAGGTGTCAGTGAGTCAGGAGCTGTGCGCACTCCTGCCCTTTCCTGACTGCTGCTGGGGGGGCTGTGAGCTCTTGTGTGTGTGTGTAGAGCTGTTTTTGTGTTATACCACACACTGGTCCACTGGCTTCAATTAAGTCAGGCATGTAAGCAAGCCATTTCCTGTTTATGAATCATTCTAAAAACATTCCTATGACAGTCTCCTCCAGTCATTCAGTGATAACCCCCTGAGTTCTTAGAAACTCTGTTTTTTTTCACTGAAAGGTGCGCTTGTTTAAATCAGAAGTGCTTTGTGAGGTAACAGCGTTCAGCTGAGGATGTTGCAGGTTGTACATCAATAAAAAGCCGTGGGCGGCTGTTTGCTCTTAGTCAAGAGGATGTGTAGTGAGAGATGTAAATGCTCAGGGGTTAATACCAAGGGAATTACTCCATCCGGCCGCTGACATCAGCATAGGTTTCTGGATGAGATGGCTCTTTCCCCAGCTCTGATGCCCCGTTGGCAGCGCAGCGAGACGAAAGGTCAGTGGAGGATCTCACGGAACAAATGTTTCTACACAAAGCGCCTTTGAAGCTGTGGTTTCTCTACACCATCATGGTGAAACAGCACTGACCTGCCCCGGGTGGGAGTGGAGAGGAGGGCTTGACACCGTTGGACTCATGGGATAGGCATGCTCTCAGAGCTGACAGCTGAGAGAGCAGCAATGTTTGTGAGGGGTCTGAAGGCTCCTGACAGGTTCTCCAGCCCAAATCTTAGTCATTTTGCAGGGAAGCACATAAGCTTAAAGCAAATACCATGCTTAGAAACACACTGACCACACTGCACTACTCTCTCCAGTGGTTTGCTACTCAAGCGATACTGTGTGTCATGTGGACTGAAAAGAGAACGTAACAGGCATTATGATAGTAACATAAAGCTGAAAGAAACAACATTGTATAGTGCTACAATAGAAATAAAACTCTGCCACCTCGTATGTACTGTGCAAGCAGGGATTCCCTCATTAGACAGCTCCTCTGGACTGGATATCGCTTTTTTTGGGGGGGTATAAATATTAATTCTCTTTTCTTTGGAAGAAGAGCGAAAATATCTTTCCATTAGGGGTGTTAACCCTGGTGTCCTGGCAGATTACACCCTGGCCTTTCTCAATCATGGCCTCCTAATCATCCCTGTCTCTGAACTGGCTTCATCACTCTGCTCTCCTCCCCACTGATAGCTGGCGTTCTGGCGCACTATGGCAGCCATTGCAGCATCAAGGTGGGGCTGCACACTAGTGGTGGTGAAGAGGAGTCCCCATTGCCTGTAAAGCGCGGGGAGTGTCCAGAAATGCATATAAGTGTATGGAATTTATTATTATTAGAACTACAAATGACTTATGTCATGAGCATGACTGCTTTGTCTTCCAAGCATTGTGGTAGTAAGGGTTAATTAATGTGTGTACCCATGATTCACAGTGACTTAAATGTTCTGAAAAGGCCTGGAGGGTGCTCCTTTGGAGATGTATAGAAATTGTTTTTTTTGGCAGGTTAAGTTGATGGTGTCTTTGCCTTTTTTAAACTTCCTTGGCAGTATGTCCTTTAAAGTCTGTTAATAAAACAGAAACACAACATTCAGTAACTTGAGACTTAAAAAGGTCAGAGGAACGTAAGATTAGAGAGGTTGTTCATTAACAGCAAAATTTCTTGTTAATAAATGCTCAACCTGACTGTTTAAGTCACCCTTAAACACTTTTTGCTGAAATTGACTTCTCGTTTTCATTATCGAGCTAGGTCCTATGAAGAATGAATTCCAGTTGGGTTTCCTCTTTGAAATGTAAATTAAACACATGCCAGTTAAGTTCATTTCTAATTGAGTACATGTGGCAAACACCAGAGCTGTGCATTGTTTTGTTTTTTTAAATGCCATGCTCTATAATGAAGTGTACTGTATGTGTGAGCTTAATGTGTGATTTTAATAATGTGCTAATTGGCTTCATTAAAGGTAGAAATCAAGTAGCCATCAAAGTCCTTTAATGTAATCCTGCAATAAACCTTCCAAATGTCTCATGAACCTGAGATAATAGATATTTGAGCCAGGGTTGCTCATCAGCTAATAAGACGCATTGCGTGCTCTTGGACCCAGTACCTCACAGATGGTAGTGTTAACCGTGTTTTAATAGTGGAAAGCGATGACGCAGGAAGATCCCCTAGCTTTCCCGCTGTGCCCAATGAATTTGGGCTTCGTTGCCCGGTCATGCTGCCCTCTTCAGAGGGAGTACAAAGAGGGCAGGAGCAGTCCCACACAGGGTGCCAGCACATTTCATCAGAGCCATTAAAGGCCCGACTTCTGAGTCACACTCCAGCACTCTCACTTCCAGTAACTTTCTCAGTCTGGCAGAGAACGCAGACAGCATTGCCCTGGAGCGGCACTCCATGTGAAACAGGGATGGAAAGAGGTAGAGTCAGGGAATAAGGAGAAGCTGGGAGATGAATGAATCCAGGGATGAGAGGAGAGCTCAAGCCCTCTTGTGTTGTGTGATCATGTTCTTCACACTGGCTAGGATCTGGCTCACCCAGAGTGGCGGTCCTGAACAAAGTCTCATTGTCAATGATGACTTCGGAAAGAGGCTTTCTGTACTGTATGGTTTCAAAAACCACACTACAAACATATCACATTACAGTGGAGGTTATATTCTCTTTTATTTTTAAACTAATTATGCTTGTGGAAACAGCCTGCACATGTTTTTTGTTTTTGTTTTTCTCTGTAAATAACGGGGATGAGCCAAGACTTGTGTCTGTGGAAGGGATGTTTCAGAACCTCCATACAGCACAGAGGCTGTTTTACCACATGGTTCAAGGGCATCCTCAACACACAGGTCCACCAATCCACATGAGTACACATTTATGTGCAACATTGCATTGGCACATTGTACTGCCTTTATTTGTGATTCAGAGAGCTAGTCGGCGTCCTGCTTGTGATTTTTACAAAACTGAGAAACGCATGCCATTGCATTACCTCTCCAGCAGGACCCAGCGGAGTGTCTGACAGCAGGGTCTCCTCGTTAAGCCTCAGATTTACCGCTTAGTTGTAGTTGAGTTTCTCGGGAAGAGAATGTTCCCTCTGCTAGAGTGCCTACCATCTTCAGCTGCAAACTTCAATCCGCTTTGCAGACGCTGAAGTCACATCAGCACAGCTCAGCCTGTCATTGGCATGAGCACAGCTGATTAAAGTCTCCACCCATCCCAGCCTTTTTTCAAACAGGGGCAAGGGATTTTGACACCTGGGCTTTGTGAGGTTCAGAAAGCGAATTAACTGAAGGCTCTTTCATAGGGGGCCCACAGGGAGGTGTAAATGAGGCAAACCAGTGTCAGAGAAAAGGTGCAGCAAATTTCCGTCTGATTAAATGGAGCAGAGGCGATTGTCGGTGAGGAGAGTGCCGAAGGGATGTGAGCCAGACTGTGAGAAGAGTTGGAATTTAACAGGGCAGGGAGAGGTACAGGCTCTGCCACCTGTCCACAGCCTACAAAGACTGCCTTCTTCACTCTGTATTCCTGAGGGAAGGACTCTTCCAGGACATCATGACTCACATCCTGCAGAGCCAATAGATATCCGCGATGCCAGGCTCAGGCATCCTGGATAGCAAAGCATTCCTCTTGTGATGAGAAAGACCATGAGGAAGGTTGGAAAAATGGCAGAAGGATAAATCCTGTCCGGTTGTTAGATCTCCATGATCCAAGAAACCTCATCAAGCTGTTTCTTAAGAGCTTCTGGTGAGTCAGAATGCTGTTTTCCTTTGTAGCCTTTTCTAAACATTCAGCCGTGTCATTATAGAAGTACCTAGCCGCTTCACTGTCCTTCAGCTATTATTACCTAATTTGAATTCAATTGATTTCATTTAATTAGTAAGCATCTTTTATTTTGGTCTCTGCTGCTCCTGGAACAAACAAAAAGTCCAAACCTATTACGTAAACTCTGAAAAAATGTTGGTGTTCTAGCAGAAACTGTTCTATTCAATGTCCAAGTATGGTGCTCTGTTTTGCTTTCGAGGTCTGTACATTCAAAGCTCCTATATATGATGAAGAGCTCTGCCACTCAGACTCAGAGGTTGTGCATGTATACACGTCTACACCCCCACCTAAACTGAGCTCTTGCTTCTGAACATCTTCAGCCGCTGAGCCCATTGTGGTGGACCAATGGCTGTCTGATCCCAGCCTTGTGGAGTCTTCCCTGGGCCCACACATAAGAACACAAGAAAGGTCACAAATAAGAAGATGACATTTGGCTCATCTAACCCATTAAATAGTGAGCCGCTAATTAATCTGAGGATCTCATCCAGCTGCTTCCTGATAGAGGCCAGGGTATCACCATCATGGCTGTAAAGAAGTGGCTCCTATTAGCAGTTTTAACTGCACTTCCACATGTGTTCCAACTCTGTGCTGTGTCCACTCCTCCCTTTCAGAACAGCCTGGTTTCCCAGCCTCCTGCCCGTGTTTTTGGCTGTGCATCATTGAAATAGGGCGGATCTGGGTAATCCAGTGTGTACAATCACTAATCTGCCGTGAAAAAGTATTTCATGCTGCACGAAGGCGGACAGCAAACAGGGAGCAGGCTAGACACTGCGGATTGCTGTTCCTCCTGGTCGGTTATGTCACTCTTCAGGGCCACCAAGCTATTCATTAGTGCTCTTATGACAAGGGAAGCTGTACTTCTGTGGAACTAGGTGTTTGAACTTGGTGTATTTAGTGTTATAACAGGGCTCCTGTTCTGTTGCCGACACGAGAGTTGTTTGCAATGGTTGTATTGCATTGTGGTGGCAGGCAAGCCAATGTGAACCCGAGAGAAGGAATTCATACATTGACCTTAGGAGGTGAATAGCCTCCTGCCTTTTACACAAATGAATTGTATTTGATCTGTAAGCCTTACTCTGGACTGGACTGAAGTTTTCTCTCCTCTACATATCCTGGCTGTTAAGACTGCTTTTTCTCATTTACTCCCTGAGGTATTTCATTAGAAATATCTGCATAAGCTCTTGTAAATGGAATACCTTAATAATAGCCAATGACTTCTCATGCTTTTGCGTAACTGCCGCAGCTTTAAAAAATTGAAAACGTCAATGTGAAATAACAGTCTCATGGGTAGCAAATTGTGTGCTGGCTCTGAATAAATTTCAAACTTCACTTTTGAGTCACTTTACACAAAAAAAATGAAATGTCATTGGATTCTGGTGCGAATTCAGGTGAGACTCGCTCACATTCAGGTGAAGTAGGAAGTGGGCGCTCATGCAGACAGTGGGTGAGAGGGGGGGCTCTGTGACTGTAGTGGTCTCCGGTACTAGTTGTGTACTGACTGAAGAGGTGGAATGTTGCCATGGAGATCTCCACTGTTGCACTGCTCGGACACCAGAGGAGATGCTCTTGATACACCAGTGCACCCCCGGGCTCTCTGTCTTTCTGTCTGGAAAGGTGTTGCAAGCTGTTTCACAATTTAAATGGGAAAAAAACGTCAAGGTCCACAACAGGAGTGATGTTCATGGCCAGGAAGTGTTGAAACATTCTGTTTGAAATGATGAAGTTGTTTCAAATAAGTCTTTTTTTTTTTTTTTATTTATTTCTTATTTTTTAATTATTTTCTTAAATGTTTCTCTTCAGCATTTCAGATTGGAATTAACCTCTGTTTGTTTGTCTATAAGCTCCCCTTATTATAAAGAAAGCTATTATAAAGAAAGTACATAGTCTGCAAGTTTCATTCCAATATTTGTGCTGCATTTATAAAAACATAAATCTTTAACATGAGCAGCGATGTATGTGTCTCATGTATCTGGTCTGTACTCTTCTCCATGCCGCGTTTCCCTTTTAGGCATTACATTTTTATATGCTCTTATGCTTGTGACTAGATACTGTACTGTTGATAAGGCTTTCATCCCCCTGGACCGGCCCAATCGGCCACTGTTCAGTCTTTCAAATATCAGTCATCTGATTTTACAGAAGGTGATTAAAAGTCCACCCACAGCAGAATAATGCATGTTTGCTTCTGAGGACCTTGGTGGAGTCATTTTCAGCCCTCATAGTAAAATGAATGTACTTGGTGTGTTAAAACCGAGGGAAATATGTGCTGTCGGATAAACACAGTGCAGAACATGGCACGTTCAGATTTGTCTTCACAAAGTTAGGTGTTGGAGTTCAGAAAAAAACTCCTTTCTCTCCCTCTGTCTGTGTAAATACTCTGTGACAATGATGGTCTTGAATGACCTGGATCAAAGTTGGCAAATTGAGAGTCAAGACTTAGCGAAACTTGTTACAAAGAAAAACAAAAACATGCTGTTTGTCATGTAATGATGAAAGGGGAGGTCTGACATTTGGATTGCATCTTCTTAGGCGCATGTAGGGGCATATGTTCCTTGTCTTACATAAGTATCTATTCTTCTTCTTTTTGTTTAGCAGTCGTTAGCAGAGCAGACAGCTGTCGCTTTGCAGAACCTGACCAATCTGTCAGCCTCAGCCTAGGGGTTGTAGTAGTAGTCAGGGCTGTCCTACCCCCTCCTTGTACTGACAAATGATTAACTGGGAGCTCTGCTTTCGTGGGGAACCATCAGTAACCCTGGATGTCTTATTATTTCACCGATTGTTACACAGAATTGTTCTTCAGCTGAAGAACACAAGTAAGATTAAAAACAGAGGAGAGAGACTTTTCAGCCCAAGTAGCCTGTTCCCATCTTCTTGAAAGAATTTTAAGACAACGCCAGCCACCTGAAAGATTTGATTAAAAAAAGTGTCTTCCGCTCTTGTTTTTAAATGCTCTTCAACATAGTTTGCACTTGTGCTCTCTGCTTGTTGCTTCGCAGTTAATTCTGAAGAATTATTCCTCATTTGTTATCTGTAATTGGTAATTAGTCAATGATCAGTACACATCTCAGACTATTAGCACTATCTCATGTGTAACTTTCTTAGTAGTCTGTCATTCTTCAGACAGTGTAAAAAGTCTGTTAGCCTATTAATGGTCTTTTTTGATATAGGGTTTTACTCATTTTAAATTCTAGTAATTGCTGCTGTGGGAGTGATGGGGAGAGTCCCTCAGATGCTGCCACCTAGTCAAGCAGTATAGCACAGGGAACCTCACCCCTCTTTGATCATACCTGTGACTGGTAGTGCTGGGAATCACAGCCTCAATGCCACAGGGAGCTGGGCTGAAATAAGAGCATAGTACAGTACCACAGTGAGAGTGCAGCCGTACTGGGAACTGCCAAGGTCATTGGGTTCAGATAGGACATTGTACCAGACAAAACCACACCCCCTGGGAGCCTCTGAATACTGTGGACTTCCATTACACCGCTGTGCCAGATGCAATCTCCACACTGCGTTTCGTTCCTTCTTAAAAGGAAATGCAATCTTCCTGTACAGCAAGAAAGGATCATTTTCTGGTGTTCACAAAATTCTTAAGAAAGAAGAGAAGGCTCCCTGTGTCACACGGCTCCAGGGGTAGTGGTTGCATGTTCGATGGCTCGGTGATGCAGCCTGGCATGTCCTGGAGTGGTGGAAAGCTCAGACTAGTAACAAGCTCAGTCTGCTGTAGGGGGATGCACCCACCCCCTCCCCGTCCCCATGACCACCCCATCGCTCTCCGTCTTTGTACTGCCAGTCCAGAGCCCTGTGTGCGTGTCAGCCGTGCCCCCACAGAGCCTTCCTCTCGTGGCCTGCAACCCCCATCACAGCTTCCCTGGCAGATCCGACCCGGCAGATTCCGTATCCCCTTCTAATCGGAATCCTGCGGGGCATGACCTTCTTCTGAAAGGGCGCTCGGTAAGACCCGCAGCCCCTCCCGGCGCAGGACCCACTCTGTGTGCAGAAGACGCCTCTGGGCCCGTCCTGCACTGCTGCACTCGGACTTGAAAAGACAGTGCCCTCTATAATGCATTGTGTTTTTGTCCCCGGCACCCTGTTCTGCTACCAGTGATAGAAACAAGGGTTATCCGAAATCACAGATACGTGTTTCATTTGCATAAAACCCAGAAATGATTAATCCCTTGTATGGTACTGAGACCAGGATAGGCAGTTTTCCAATTTGTAGCATTGAGTGACCTGCTATTATTAGTATTAGTAGTAGTAGTAATACTGTTGTTGCTGTCTCAGTTCTGTCTGCAGACAGGAGAGAAACACTTCAATTCATGCACAAAGGAGGCAAGGTATCTGCTGAAAGGACAGTCATTCTTTCCCATCAGTATACAAGTAACAAAGGTGTCTTCCCATCTGTTGTACAATGTAAACGGCACCTGTCCTCAGCCTGTTGTAATCCTGTAGAAATGCCCATCTATGAGAGGTGGCCACTTGGCCCATCTAGCCTGCCTGGTAGTTGGGTAGTTATCTGTTACTATTTTGTTTTCAGAAGACGTTGCCCAGCCCAGCATACCTTATGGTTGGAGGTTACCGTTCTGAAAGTTTCCTGTAGCTGTCCAGGCAGTCTGTGCTCATCACTGTTCAGGCAGTGCTGTCTTTTTGGGGTGACCTGAGGCTGAGGAATAGCTATCCAAAAATGTCAGTTTTGGGATGAATGGTTGCAATATGATTATACTGTGGTCTCATTAGAGCTGACATTTCTTCAATTAAATTGGAAGTACATCCATAGTCTAAAGTACACAATCTAAATGGGCCACTTGTGCTCCTTTCATTTGCAGCCTTTCTCATTTTCTTGTCATAAAGACTAATATTCGGGAGGAGACAGACTTACACAGACTCATCCAGGGTAGACTGTCTTAACCCGACCCTGAGCTGCATTAGCCTATTCTGGGAATGCGGCAGGCCATTAGAGTGATGATTACATCGTCAAATTAAAAATGTCCACAGAACTTTTCTGTGTCAGTGCAGCAGCTGACATCAAGAAACACTCCGCTATGAAATTACCTTTAGATCCCCCTGTAGCCCTTCTCCAGAATCTGGGCACGTTTCAGTGCGTTCGCCCTTTATTTCTGCGTTTCACCACTGGAGCACAGCGGTGAATGTAGCTGCCAGGAGTGCTCATGCAGATTTTCATTGTATTGACGTGAATTGATTAAATCAGCAGACACACGCGGCACGGCACACACCCTCCTCTGACAGCCAAGATGGAAATGCACATAAAAGGCAAACCGGATTTACTGTGAAGGTAATATGTTTTCTGTGCTGGAAGACGCATACAGACGTCCTGGGGGGATTTTTCAGATGGATAATGTGCTGTTTAAAAGTCAAGGATTTGTGCGTTCCTACCCCCAGGCCCAGATTCTGCCGACAGACTGAGCCCTGCCATTAATGTAAACTCCTTCAGACATCTCTCTAAGACGCACAGCCGCCTGTCATCAGACCTTCACACTCCTATAATAAGGCCATTTTATTCCGAGAAAAATAATCCTCAGATGTCTGAATGCGGTCTTGCACAGGTTATCCTTGGCTGCACTCCTCATGAAGAACTCTGTGTTCACGTTTGCCCATATTCCGCCGAAGTTCTTACTAACTTCAGGAGCCCAGGACTGCTGTTCTGGGCTGTAAAAAATCTCGCCACTGCACCACAGTAACAGTTTCAGCAGACAGGGTGAGAAGAACTATCACCCCTAAGAAGGTGGGAGCTGAAATGCATGGTTGTAAACCTCCAGAAATGCTACGTCTAAACTAAACGTTCAGTTAAAGGTTAGGTTTGGATATAAATCTCTGAAACAGCTCTTGGCAAATAATGTTTTGGAGCCCGAGACTGTATGAAAGATGCTTTTGCACTTCAAAACAGAAAATAAAAAAAAGATCTGTGACTGCAAGTAATGCTATTTTGTGGTTTCTGTCAGTAGCTCTTGAATCAGCACGTTCTGTGCCATAGGATTTGGCCATTTTGTTACCCTTCCAACGTTTAGGAAATGACCAAACACAGCTGAGCTGAGCAGGCTGTTTTCTGTTCTGAATTTTCCTTCCTGCTCCAATACGAATTCGAGTTAAGTACATCTGGAGCTCCCTAGAGCCTGTTCCCCCAGTGTGTTGGGGATTTTAGAGTAAAGGATTATGTGGGATTGAAGTGGATCAATCTTACTTGATTAAAATTGATTCCGATGCTCAACGATGAAGTTACAAATGAATGAGTTCAAACCAGCTGAACAGCACTTCATTTACTAAGTTGAACAGAGTGAGCTCTGTTGTATTTCATACGCACTGATGAGCGTGTGCCACACAGCCAAGATAATGAGTTCCAGTTCACTTTTGAACTTTGTAGCTTTGAGCAATAACAAGTCAGGCAGAAATGCCCAGCTTGTAACCACTATATCCCTTTGAACATTTTGATGACCTTCACAAGCGCACTTACACAATTTCTCTCTGCTCTTCGCATTTACTTCCCCTCTTGCAGAAACACAGAGGCAAATGTTTGTCAGGTTTTGTTTCTGCTCCAAAGCGTATTACACCACCAAATGCTTCTGATTCTGTGAAAAGCCAGAGACTATTGTAGTAATCTGTACCTTGCAGCATGTGGTCTGGTGCACCACATTCGTGAGCAAGGGGGTGATTCGCTTCTGTGGATAAAGTGATTCACAGACCTGTTTGGGATTCCTCTCCCATAAGCAGGCAGGAGCAGACATTATTGTATTTATTGTATTCAGTGGCGGTGCAGACCTTTCTTTTCACAATACTATCTGTATGAGTTATGGGATAAGCTACGCAGCTTTGGATGCCTTGTCTTCTTACTGGAAGTAGGAGCAGGTGTACACAGGCTCTTGAGGTTCCTCTGACGAGAGAGACCTTTTGCCTCTGTCACTGATCGGTTGACGCCACAACTTCTAGCCCAAGTCACTTCTTTCTCAGTGTGTTTGTTACCACTGTTGATCAGCCCAGTACTCGCCGACCAGGCCCTGGAGCAGAGTCTGCGTCAGTCACAGCTCTTCGCTCCTCATGGCAGCAAGGGGATCGCAGAGTCGCGCTTGTTCGTGATCCTAGCTCTGAGTCGGCCGGGCGCTGTAGCTTCATGGTACTGTGGAAGCTGGTGACGTCTGTGGAGATGTAGAGAAATATATTCCCACCTTGTGTCTTACATTAGCACCTAGTATGAGGAGTCAATTTTCAGCAAGGCTCCTGTTTTTCTATTTTAATTCCCTCTATAAAACCGATTCCCTTTAATTCCAGTTCTGTAAATGTAAAAGAAAGGGAATTGGAATTGACCCCAACCCTGACTGACACTGTTTCATGGAAGCTTTGATTGCTGATCTACAGTTTGTTTCGTATTCTATTTTGAGCTTTAAATAGCTCCTGCTTGTAGGTTTGTCTGCCTCCTGCTATCATAGATCGCAGATGAGATGCCACTGTCAAATCATTGTAGTTGGTGAATTAATATTTAAAGCACAGTGATTAACATAGTTGGCGTGGATGGGAACAGACCCTGTGTCTCCTGTAGTGAATGTGCTTCTTTGCTCTGTAACATGCAGAGAATAATGTCTCCCTCTCCTAGTAACTCTTTACTTTTCTGTTGACAGGACACGGCTCTGGACCCGGGAGAGGATGTCGCCCTCCTGTCCGTCAGTTTCGAGGATGCTGAAGCCACTCAGGTGTTCCCCAAGCTCTACCTGTCCCCCAGCATCGAGCAGTAAGACTTTACTCTTCCCCTCTCTCTTCTGGCTGCTGTCACATCCAACAAGAATCCAGAATATTATTTCAGTTCTTTACACAGCAAGGAATTTCAAATGCAGAAAATCTTTGAAAAGCAAGCTAGTGTAGGTATGTAAAAAGCTGTAGTCTGGTTCATTCTTACCAAGCTTGGACACACCAGCAGCAAGATATCCAGCATTCATACAAGTCAGATCTCTGATTTAATTTGATACTGCACAGGAATTTAGTCTTTTTAGTCTCCAACACAAACTGCATTGGGATTCATGGGAAACCAATAAGACTGAATTGTGTTGGATGGCTTCCACCTCTAGTGTTTTTTAAAGAAATGGCTGATATGTTCTTACATAGAATACAGTGTACTTTTGGTATAGTGTTAATGTCGTAAGAATAAATTGTTAAAATTGCAACATAAACTTCAGAGTCTTCTACCCACGGATGAGTGCGTGTTATTGTTTTCAAGACCAATGTTGGGTTGATGGATAGTGAAAGAAAGTTTCATTAAAGTCTGAAGAAATATCATTGTCCAAGCAAATACAGTTCCAATAACAATAAGTATTATATTCAGTAAATTAACGAATGACGCCACTAGAGACAGGCGGTGTCCATGCTCAGAGCTGCAGGTCGGTTTCTCACACAGAATTTGCATATTTGTCCATCTTTCCAACCCGTCCTGTATCTCCCTCTCTCCTGCTGGGGCCGCAGGGTTAGGACAACTCTTGCAAACCCTGACTGACTCGGGCACAGAGAGACACTGGGGCCTGTCTTACCTGCCCCAGCACACAGCAGGCCACGTGAAACAGACCGCCAGCTTCCTCTTATCCTGTGTACACCAGGGCACCTGGAAACTTGCCTCGAGTTTCCAAACCATATCCATGTCTGGAGTTTGTCATGATATCCCACTGTGAAGTATAAACGCGAACATACTAGCACTTTGTATTAAGTGACTGTTATCCCAGTGTAATTATATTTGAACAAACAGAGGATTTCCTGTTGAGTTCAAATTGCGTGTGCTTTTAATATGCTTACATTCACTATTTCACTACGTATTTCATCATCATTCATGAAAGAATAAGAAGGACTGCTTTGAAGAACATAAGAAAAGTTACAAACGAGAGGAGACTATTCGGCACATCTAACCTTTCTGCTAGCTAGTAGCATATGTATCCATCCAGCCATTTCTTGAAAGAAGCCAGAGTGTTGGCTTCAACAACATGGCTGGGTAGCTTTTTCTACATTCCCACAACCATTGGGTAAAGAAGTGCCTCTTGTTCTGGGTTTAAATACACTTCCAACGTTGTTTCCACTTACAGTACATCCTCTGGTTCATGTTTCACTGTTGATTCTGAAGAAATCCACTGAGTTGACTTTATCAGTTAATACATTGAGTAACTGGTACAGGTCCCCTCATTGTCTTCTCAGTTCGAGACAAAAAGGGTTCGGCTCTTCCTGACTGTTAAATGTGCCTTAAGAGCAGAACGTGCTAGCTGAAAACTTGTGCGGCACTTGATCTTCATCAAAGCATGTAATTGGATGCCATTATGTCTGTTTAAGGTCAGGAGTCAGCTCAAACAGGCAGTTGGGAAGCCCTGTTATTTTCCTAGCCAGTCAGATGCAGGTGTGTTGAAAGAGGTACTTAAGTGTCACCTCTTGAGCTCATTCCCTCCAAGTCCTCTGGGCTCCTCCAGCACTGCTCTGAGACAATATTTCCTGATACTTATTTATGAGTGTGTGCCTTGTTGCACTGGGTTAAGAGGCTGTATCAAGGCATCCTCTCCTACTTTCCAGCTCACATAGGCTGCTAGATTCACAGTGACAGGTTATTTACTGCTCCCCCCCATTATCTCCTTGGAAAGAACTGAAAATACACCGTCACTTCAACACAAGAGGACAAACAAGCATTTGGGGAAAATAGTTCTCCGAGCCTCTGTCCCGGTATGTGTCAGTGTCCCTGCTGTTCTTATTGGTGTAAATTGTACTTGACTTCTTTTCAATTAGCAGAAGACAGTCTCAGAGTAAGCTCACAGATATGTCTATTGTATTCAGTGTGCTTCTGTTAGTGCTGTGTAATCTGCTTAGAATTTATGTAGTTAATCAAGTTTGTCATCATTTTGGCAAAAATTGAATTATTTCTTATGACACATCATGCTTTGTATTAGCATTATATGACTAATTAAGTTGCTTCTTACTTACAACTGATGTCAAATAAGCATTCAGTGAAAGGAGTATTCAGTGTGTCTTGCTGTATATTTATACTGAAAAACAAAAGCTGCCAAATGCACACCTGGTCTTAGGCCTTTGAATTTAATAACAGGTTTTAACCACTCACTACCTCAGGCTCTTTAGGAGTGTGAGATACAACATAGATTTACAAAAGAAATTGTATTTTCTGATATCTTCTTCACAAACACAGAAATGACTTCCCTCTTATTCAAGTAATCTGAATTTTCAGTTTTCCGCACTAAATGAAAGCAGTAACTCTCTGAGCATGTAAACACTACAGGCAGGCCCAATATTTGACCTTAGACCAGCATGGATGTGTAAAACAAACCTTTTTGTGTCTCTCTTTTATCCTAAACTTCATTTACCTTGTGAGTCTGGTCATGGGCTGCTTGGTCGATTTTATTCTTCGTCCACCACAGAAGCTTCAGTTATTTATCGCAGCAAACTGCTGCTCTTGGGAGGGCTGACCTTGCCTCAGGGAAAGCAGTGAATTTCAGAGCCTCTGCCTCTCCAGGGTAAAAGGAACAAGCTAATCACTGCCCAGGGCACCGTGGTGCCGGTAGTGGGATTCGTGAAGGCAGTAGGGAGGGAGTGGGGATTGTGGGCGACCTGGCAAAAAGACAGAGGCTCTGTGAGAACAAACGGCAGCCAGCAAAGCAAACAATAAAAGAACAAGAAAAAAAAATTCCTTTGCATTTACTACTGTTGTTTTTCCTTTTGCCTTTTTATGCCAGAACTGTTCTGTTTCTGTGTTTTACAAGGCCTCAGGGCCTCTTGTTCCTTGTCATAGATCCCGCATATGTTTTTAAAAGTTTCGTCCATCTTCGGGAGAGAGAAGGCTTGGAGGAAATGCAGCACTGAAGGCCGTGTTAGTTACGTTTTAAACTTTTGTTTTTGCTCATGCTGAAAGCAAAACAACAATTTCCAATGGATATTCTGCTGCTCTGACTCCAGTGCCCTAGTCAGAGCAGTAGCACATCTGTGGTGAGTTTTGAGTCTTTGCATCATCCTGCTGCAGAACTCCACTCCGGCCTGAGCTTAATTCACTAGCTAGACCCATTTTTAAATTAGTTTTGAATTCATCTTGGAAACACACCCAGAATAAATGAAGAAAGCTGAGGACAAGAGAACAGAGACGTGAGACTATGCAACTTCGGTTTTCACACTACAATGATCTATTCCAGTCGTAGTACTTAGTAATATTAGTATACTCCTTAATAATGGTGTTTGCAAATGAACTGCTAAACCAACGATGAGTTGAAACGGGGACCTATAGTGTAATGGAGCAGCCCAGTGATGAGACACAGGCACAGCCCTTTGGTTCTCTCTATCAAGAGAGGGATGGGGCAAAAGATCATGTTTTTCAAGCTGGTGTGAATCTCAGATCCCTGGTGGGCCAGTGGTTAGGATTTGGAACAGTCTTTGCTGCAGCCCACATTCAAATCCCACTCAGGAAATGTCTCTTTTAAGGCAGACTGGGCTCCAGACCGGAGGTTAATGAGTTCAGATGCTAAGCAGGATCAGGATGAGTTACCTCATTCCAACTTCAGTCAGATTGCATTGTGCTGTAGTGTACTACACTATATTGTACTGTGTTGTACAGTATATAGCTGTATTGTACTGCACTTATTGCACTACTGTGTATATTGTATTACACTGTCTTCTACTGTACTGTACAGTATTGTAATAACCATAATTATACTGTATTAAACCATACTTTACAGTAATATATTGTGCTGTTTTGTGTAAAATTGTATTTGGGCGTTAAAGTATTGCACTGTACTGTACAGTACAATAGTGTACTATATTGTATACACCTGTGTAGTGTATTGTGCTGTACTGTACTATATTGTACTGTGTTATGCTGTACTGTATTGGGTAGTACTGTGCTGTATTTTGTATTAAGTTGTACTGTGTTGGACTGACTGTACAGTACTGTCTTGTACTATATTCTATACACTGGGATTACATTGAAATGTATTTTACTGTGCTGTACAGTACTGTATTATGTATACCGGTATTGTACTGTATTGCATACGTACACGTAAGATACACATAATGTACACATTTCATAACATGCACAATACATACACGTAACACGCACGTAACATAAAATATATATTATATACATAGCACATTACATACACATTTGATGATGTGCACGTAACATAACCTTTACAGTATACACATGGCTCATCTTTAATAATGGGAAAGCAAAGGCCATATCACCTGCAACTCACAACTGGCAACCCACTGAAGTTAAGCAGGAGTGAGCCTGGTCAGTACCTGGATGGGAGACCTCCTGGGGAAAACTAAGGTTGCTGTTGGAGAGGTGTTAGTGGGGCCAGCAGGGGGCGCTCACCCTGCGGTCCATGTGGGTCCTAATGCCCCAGTATAGTGACATGGACACTATGCTGTAAACAGGCGTTGTCCTTCGGATGAGACGTAAAACCGAGGTCCTGACTCTCTGTGGTCATTAAAAATCTCAGGGCGTTTCTCGAAAAGAGTAGGGGTGTAACCCCGGCGTCCTGGCTAAATTTCCCATTGGCCCTTACCAATCATGGCCTCCTAATAATCCCCATCTATGAATTGGCTACATTACTCTGCTCTCCTCCCCACTGAGAGCTGATGTGTGGTGAGCGTTCTGGCGCACTATGGCTGCCGTCGCATCATCCAGGTGGGGCTGCACATTGGTGGTGGTGGAGGGGAGTTCCCATTACCTGTAAAGCGCTTTGAGTGCAGTGTCCAGAAAAGCGCTATATAAGTGTAAGCAATTATTATTATTATTAAAGGCATTTTGCAAAAACTGTTAAGATGCAGACAGCTTTTCAGATCATGTGTCACCTTTTCAGATCATGTTGCTTGTGATTCTGATTTCGTTATGATTATTTGTTAAATGCTAGTTGAATCATAATTAACTACCAGTCAAATCAGTTGACTACAGAGCCTGGTATAAGACATTATAGTTACTTGGACGTACACTCCTATGGTATTCTCCCAAACATGAACAAAGTAAAAATGTTCTAACCCCTGCATTAACAATGAGATGATCAAAGATACTGGGGTGCCTATCAAACAGGGAATCCCACAGCTTCCCGGGAGCTTGCAGGCATGTGGTGACATCAGAGAGACGCGCCAGTTCTCCAATCAGCGCCAACCCCCCTGTGAGGTCACTGCAGAGTTAGCAGCAAGATGCAACGTGACTGCCTCAATATTGGCTGGGTTTGGGGAGCCTGTCTGCCCTTCCTCAGTCTCCAGGCGTGGGTGCTGAGGCCACTGCTGTATGCTTTGTCACTAAGAAAGCGGCCTGTTCCAAGTTGCGTGGGCAGTCATTAACAAAAGATTGGAGATTCTGATGTTTAGCATAAAAAAGATTGCTGTCATTTTTTTTTGCTGCTGTTGTATTGCAAATGTGTGTTATCCGTTTTCATGTTGGCCTGGTGTTGGGCTCCCATACAAAGGATCTCCTGTTTTGTTTGCTTAGATTGAGGGCTGATTAGCAGGGCAAGACCATCCTCATCACTTTCTCTAATAGTATGAGATGGCAGGACCACAGCCTGGCTCTCAGCCTGTCCTGCAGGGTCTCTTTTTTCTTTGTTTCCCCTTGTTTTTTTTCACTCAGATCTTTCCCACTCATTTAACAGCAGCGTTGCAGGTGGTATGGCGATTGTACTTCATTTTTAAACAAGCTGTACTGTTACATAAACCTGCGTGGGCTTTGTTTTGCCCTGAAGCACAGAACATGTAGTTGTGGACCAAAAAAGATTTGTGCAGCTCATCCTTTATAGTCTCTTACTTTATTTTGTTTTGCCTTCGTCCAGCCCAAGGAAACTCTTTTGGAATGTACATCTATCCAGTGCCTCACTTTACTGAGACCTTTATCCTTTCATTAATGCATAAAGCCTGATATGACCATCACTGCTCACTGTTGCCTGCCTAGGATTAGTACTGTACGCCACAAGAAATTTACCATGAAAGTTCATTTTGTGTAGTTTTTACTACATTTGTTCTTTGTACTTTTCTCTTTTTAAAACCGAGGGCAAGAGGCACTTCACTGCGCAAAGGGTTGTTGGAGAGTTTAACAAGCTGCCCAGGCCTTAAGTTGAAGCTGATACCCTGGCATCTTTTAAGAAACAGTTGGATGAGATTCTTGGATCAGTTAGCTACTAACTACCAAACTGGCTAGATATGGCGAATGTCGTCTCGTTTGTCAGCTTTCTTATGTTTGCTTTATAATGCTCATTATAATTATAGTCTGTTACGGTGTAACATTATTGCGATAAATCAATGCGATAAGTTTCACTGTATTCTCCTCACACATTTATGTGCTGTCTCACAGAATTTAAAGTTATAAGTAACTGTTAAACTCCAGGTCAAACTTAATCTTTCATTGCATATTTATTTAATGAAAGTTTTTCAATGAAGCAGGAAAAATGTGTTTTTAATCAATGAACAGGGCAGATAATATCCTTATTATTTAATGGATTTTTAATAATGTTCTGTACAGTATTCAATTGTACAGTTGAATAAATTCTGACTTGAGTTTGTGACCTTGTTTAGGACTCGTAAAGTCATTACTATAAATACAAGACGAATAGGTGTATTAAGACGTTAAATAACAGCTTTTACTCTCATAACTCCATTTCATTTACACTATGTTTTACTAGGCTGACTTTTAATCGGCAGCTGGCCAAGTTTAGTGAGTTGTCGTGATTGTATGATTAAGTGGTCCTCCTTGCGGCCGTCCTGGAAGTCAGATATTGTCCTGAGAGCAGCATTGGGATAGAACAGTGAGAGATTAACAGTGTATATCTTGAAAAACTGGTGAAATCCCCGCTCTTGGATCCGGTTCTTTGTAGTGTTAGCTGATATCTCCATTTCCCTCTTCAGCTCTGTAGCCCTGGTTAAGCAACCTTGGCGTGGGTGTCATATTGGAAGAACTGGCTGATTCCACCCCCAAGCAGGCTGTACAGGGCATATTTCAGCATATGAAGGCAGGTTCAAGTAGCTAGTGAGCACCTTGGGAGTAACCTGTTCACGATAAAGAGCCTTATGTAAACCTCAGACCTATTGGTTGAACTGGTCCATTGCTTGAGCTGTGTGCAGTGAGTATTTCACATCTGGGTCTGAAAAAATGGCTATCATGAGAGTCATTGCAGAGTGCCATCTCATTATTAAGCTGCATACCTCTATAATTTTAACTTGACCTTTCCTTGGTTCTTTTATTAGAGAATCATGGGGCACACAGACACTTCATTTACCCTTCCATCTCCTCTCCATTTGCACTCTGTCACCTCTCATCCTTGTTTGCCCAGTCACTTTAAGCCTTCTTGTCTTGCACCTGACTTGCCAGTGTGAGCAAAAGCTATCAGGGTCCTAATTGCAATTAAGGCCTTTTGTTGATGAGGTGTGTGCTGTCAGTGGAGGATCACATTAATGTGTCATATGAAGGCTGATGGAGCTGCAGGGCAGATCACATCACGAGATTGTGCAGAGATGGCTCATGCCCAGATGAGGCCTGGAGGTTTGGTGGCAATCTCAGTACCTTTCATGCCCCTGCCCACTTGTTGTCTGTAAAGACCGGAGCCATGTGCTGTGACTAAGAAGGAAACCCTACACTGTGTTCTCTAATCCAAGGTCAGATTGTTTTCAGGTTGTCTTCTGGCTCTTTTTTACTCTTAACATAGAAAATATCAAAGGTTTTGAGGCTGTCTTATCACACCTGGTATCGCAGCATAACTGAGTACTCTATTACCTGATTGATGATAGGGATAGGAGAGCAGGCATTGAGCATGTTTTGTTGCAGTTATTAAATAGGAAAAAAAACTCATTGATTGATAATGTTTATATATTATATATCATCGATTCCCTACCTTTTTGAGTGTGTGGGCCCCTTTTCAATTTCCAAACATTCCGTGGACCAATATACAATGCTGGTTGTTTTTTCAGTGTTTGGTTTACACCAAATGTGTAAGTCTTATACAGTGACCAGGAGAAGTAGATAGAGGAGTTATTTGCCAAATGTACAACGGGATTCTTACCCGCACCATTCTCTCAGGATACGCACAGTCCAGCAGACAAGTTCCATGATTGTCAAAGAGCACCTGGATGATCTACAATTCTAGTGGTAGAATGTTCTCTTGAGAGACAAGTCAAAAATTGACTTTTTTGGTCACAATGAGAAACATTTTGTGTAATGAAAACAAACTCTTTCTTGTGGTGGTGGGTGTGATGGTTTGAGGCTGCTTTCAGGACCTCGTTAGCTCCCCATCATTGACACAGCCATGATTGGAATGTATCTGCAAAGTTTGGAGGAGAACGTCAGGTCAGCCAAAAGAGACACGTGAGAGACGTGCATCAAGACAATGATCCTTAAACTCACAAGCAGAGCTCACAAGAGAATGTCTCTTCTTCTAATTAAATAAATTTGGCATTTCACACAAAGTCAAAATGTTGTGGCAGAACCTGAAGTGAGCTGTTCATGGACAGCCTCACATGTCTCTGACCTGAAGCAGTTCTGTAAGAAACAATGGGCCAAAAGGTATAAAAACCAATGCGGGAGATTTATTAACAGTTACAGAACACATTTCGTTTCTAAATGTTCAGTGCCGTCAGTTACTGAATCTAAGTGTTCTAGGATATTTACTTTTATATTGCTAGTAAAATAATCCATACGTATATGTCTTTGTGTTATACTTATCAGGTTCTCTTCATCCTTTATTAAGACTTTCTTGAAGATCTAATTACATTTTAGCTCTAAAGTATACCTGTACAAGAACACAAACAAACCTAGAGGTTCACACCCTTTTGTAGGCACTTTAGGTATGTAGGTAGGGATTAACATTTCACTGATTACACCAACTCGTGTAAGCACTTAAAGGGGAGCATTAGTATTTTGAAATCTTATTCTGAGTTATATTGGTTGGTTGTCATAATGTGAATTGCAGATTTCTCCTGGGTACTGCCTCAATAAGGAAAGGCTAGAGTTTGAGATGCTACCTTCCTTGTGTCCAGTTCTTTAAATTGTTAGCGAGAGACCTGTAGTGCACAGCTAGCTGGTAGTAGAGTAGATTGAGTGGATCAAGAACCACTGTATGCAGAGCCTGTGCAGATCAACCCCAAGAAATAGAAATGGAATAATAGAATGGAATGTAAAAAAGATTAATAGGCAACATCTGCCCACTACACCTCAATGCAGGAACATGACCAAATTAATCATTTTCAGTATTGAGAGTTTATATTTTATGAGTACTACATGATCATCTTCTAGAGATACCATCAGTGCAAATCCTATATCCCTGTTAATAGTCTAAGATGTACCAAAGACCTTGTTCTATGTGATGGCAAAATGACAGAATGAGATCTTTTTTTAACTTTTCTGAAGTCCATGCTTTGTCTTAAATTGAGCTGCAGGACTGAAAATAGCAGAACTGGAACATGAAGAATTATGACATAAACGCAGTGCTGATACAGTGTGATGCTGTGAATCACCCGTTATGAAGGGACTGTTTTCTTATTTCTCTGTCCTACTCATCATGCTGTTTTATTTGGCTGAAACTTTCTCCAAAAAAACTTACATATAGCAGGGTATTTTACTGGAACAATTTCAATAACAGGTGCAGCACGGTGGTTCAGTGGTTGGAATTGGGTCTCTGCTGGGTGCTCTGGTTTCCTCCCACAGCCTATTTATAGGTTCACCGGCTTCTGGAAAACTGGCCCTTGATTGAGTTTGTGTATGTCTGTGTCCTGTAATGCACCGGTGTACCATTCAGGGTGTGCCCTGCCTTGCCCCAATTACTTGCTAGGGTAAACTATGGCTTCCCTGTAACTCTGTATAGGATGAAGTGATTAAGAAATGGAGGCATGTAATTTTGCATGAGGTACCTTGATCAATGATCCACCAACAAGAGTCTTGCGTGGGATTTGAATTTACATTCTTCCAGTTATGAGTCCAGAACACTGACTATGCTCCTGGGATATAGTACCATCTAATTTTGTAATATTTAATACTGAAGTGAAGTCATGGCTTAAAGCAAACAAATAATGCAATCATTAATCTTCTGATGTCTCTTTTAATGGCTAATAACATGTCATGTCAAGTGTTTGTCTTCTAATGTGCATCTTGCAGTCTTTGATCTACTGTATTTATTAATTGTCGTACAATTTACCATTTGTAAAAGCTATTGTCTATTTATACAATTTGTTTTTAAATGTTTTTCTAGTCCATGTCTTGCATTTTGTTGGCTGTGTCCTGCCCAAAGCCTACAGATCTAAATTAGGTTTTTAGTTAATGCTGGTGGAGCTAAAGAGCTGTGCCTCAGATCAATAAACTAAACTAAATTAATCCGATTAATTCCCAACTATTTTTTCAGATGAAAGGACCTGTTTACCTTTGTGTGGTTTCTTAAACTGCATTAAGTTCCTTTAAAAAAAAAATCTGAGATTTGAAAAAGAAATATGCATCTTTTCAGTATCTCTCTCGAGCTTTGAAAGCAAGGCTGTTCATCTCAGCCCAGCCCAAGTTCTTTGGAGGCTTCAGCAGTTCCCTCAGCTCCATCCCTCAGTAATCAATCGCATTATCCTCACCGCGCTGCGCTGCAAAGTCCGTAGTTTCACATGTAGGACCATGTTGTTGATTGACGGCTAGAGCAGGTGGTGGCACCAACAAAATCCATAATCGCTTGTGGAGGAGAAGGCGGCCTAGCATTCAGTCATCAACTAACCTCTTACTAAATCTTTCCATTCATTTACAGATTTAGCTTTTCCACACCTCCCCTGGAATTAGTCAGTTCCCATCTCTTTGGTCCCCCTTTCTTACCCTTCTGTGTAATCTCACACTCTCTCCTCCACTCCCTCACTTACACCCAAAGACGTCTCTGGACTTTCAGAGTCGTATTAGCCCCTGCTTGTTCTTTGCAGCCAACACCCCGCCCCCTTGCTCAGAGCCCCCTAGTTGAATGAGCAGCGCTACAGGCACAAGACTTGGTTTGAGGGGGCTGGTCAGGTCAGTTGCCTGTGGGTAGATTTGTATAGGAACCTGCAGTAGGCAGCACTGAACAAGCTATTTGCAGACCGTAGGTGTTTCACACAAGTGGAGTAATTCAGCCTCATGACCTTTTCTTTTGAATAACCCTTATTACTCTCGCCCCACCCTTCTACTGCCATCTTTTAGTCCATGTGGTTTGTTTTCCCTGCACGGCTGGATTTGTTTCTGCTGGTGGGGCAGGGTTGCCTGAGCCTCCCTATTTTTTCTGTTGTGTTTTGTGCTCTTTACGTCAGACAGCTCTGCACCAAGAAAGTAGACAAATATTTAGCACCCAAAGAAATTTGCTTAAGTAAATCCAGAGGAATGTACTGTATAGAGTATAATACCGTATAGGCCCATAATTGCATCTGAGCTCTGTTGTTGGGGTCGTTGGTTGCCATGGCTGTAACAGTGTTTCTCAGATTTTTTTCTTTGTTTTTCTTTCTGTGCTGAATAGTAGAGTGTGGAGGAGATTCACAGTTTTTATTCCTAGAAAATGTGTGGTCGGGTTGCATGGGCAAAGAAGCATCCAGGAAAAATGAACTGACTGCTGGCCATTTTCCACGGTTTCCATGCTGTGTGTTTAAAGGTTATAGTGACCATTAGGGTAATGTATGTTCTAGCTAAAGAATACTCTCTCCCACATCTCTGTGCTTCTGCTGCTGTAGTAATAATCAAGTCCTTCTCTCTGCTTAAAAACTGTCTACAACCCATGTTGCTAGGCAAGATTCAGCTCTTAGCCAATAGCATTTTCTCTTTGTTTTGACTTAATGGTTGGCTGCAGCTTAATTGCCTGTGATCTTTGCCAATGAGTTGCTGTGTAGTATTTGATAAAGCTGTTGTTTCTAGAGGAAACAGGCAACATTGTCGGAGTCTTTTATAGCGCACGCTGAGCCTCTTACAGAAAGATTTGTTTAAAATTAATTTGTGAAGAAATTGACCCTATTTAAGTGTTCATGGAGTCAATAGAATGTACAGTACAGCAGGGTCTCGACTACTGCAAATTTAACATGAGCAAAGTCACGAATTTGCAATTCGGTCTGCCCAACAGGGTCTTGGAGGGAAGAAGGGAGGAGCAGGATGAAGCCATGCTAAAGTGCAATTTTTAAATTAGGTGCACCACAGGCTAGGATCAGGAGGTAAATCTGACTAGTGAGTGAGCCTCGTCCTTCCCCCAGCCCAAGTCCTCACTACCCAACATCCGCATCCCAGTGTGGTTTTGTTTGTGTGTTGTGACACGCATGGTGCTGCGTCTGTGCCATAGAGATTGACAAGCTGAAGACAGTTTGATTGTCAGGTGTGCTGATCACAGAGGCAGAGAGAGAAATCTCAGGCATCTGCTGGACAGATATGAGGGATTTATGTTGCTTGTTTTAGTTGATGAGTAAGTTTGTGATACTGTTGTTTTGCTTAGTTGATCCGTGTTAATTTAAATTATCTTAAAGCCAATACATTAATACTCTATCATATAAGGGAGGGTTACTTACTGTTTGTCTTTGGACCATACATATACTATATACTGTAGTACACTATGTGATGGAATAGGGTGGACTTGGTTGTGTGTGAATTTGGCTATTTGCCACAGTTCTCTGTGTTGAATCCACACAAACATCAACACCATACCATATGTAGAAAAAGACAGTGTTCTTTTAAGCAGTTGCTGGTCTAAGATGACATACATTTAACTAAACAATGTTCATCTAGAACTCAAAATTGTACCCATCTGTAAAAAAGGGGAAAAAAAGGGATTTTAGTCAGTTGAAAATCTGCTGCAAAATAGTTGATGAGCATCTTCTTAAGAGTCAGCTATTTTAAACCAAGGCACATCTTTAATTTTGTAATGTGTAGTCATACATTTCCACTGTTTGTGTACTCATGGGTTTGAACGAGGTAGGTATTTTCTTCTATGTTAGGACCTTTTATGAGATTGTTATAAACATTTCATTTGGGCATATTAGAAGTCAGACAGCCCAAAACTCTTCTGAGATGTCTTAGATGTGTCTTGGTTGTGGTTTATTACCAGCTTGGCGTTTCTAGAATAAAGAAGCGCAAGGGAGATCAAGACATGTACATTACAATTCCAAACATCATCTTATTAAACAGGAAGGATGATGCTTAATTGAAAAGCTTGCTTCTCTAGCCCTAAAATCTGGAATGGCAGATGTTGTACATGTTGTGCAGTTTGATCTGTGTGTGTGAAAGGGTCCGTTTTATGTTTGGTTAAGCCCTGTACACTCTGAAGAAGAGACAGTCTCTTTCTGTGTGGACTGCAGAGTGTGTTCATTCAGAGCTACTGGAAGGTGGACAATACACTGTGTTAAAACGACTACTGTACTATGTACTGTGTAGGGTCATCTTTATGTTGTGTGTGAATATATGTTCAATAGTCTGTTTCCTAAACATGGCATTTGTGGTAACTCAGAAAGATGTTTTGATGTATAAGAAATACTTGGAAATGCTCGTGTTCAGAGAATAGCAGGAGAAGATCCATTTGTATCACTATGTGTTGCTCTCCGGAAAGGCCTTCCATAAGATTAGACTCATGTCATTACTTCACTGGGCTGCGCTGTGGCATCTTGCTTCCCTACAATGTGGAGAGAGGCATCACAGCAGAAACCGAAAGCTGAAGCTGCAACCACGTTAGTTCTCAAGACACTGAGCGTTCAAGAAATACAGGCCTTTGAAGGCATGTAGCATTGGGCTAATGTCAGGTGAGCTCACGGGTTCTAGCAGTGAAGAAGAAACAGGTAGAGAACATGCAAGCAGTGTGTTTCAAAGGCTCTTTGCATTATTGCGGGTACTGTATATACACGTTGCAGAAGTCAGAGCCGGAGAAGTGGGAATATCCTCAGATAATCATGGTTGTAATGAAATATAATGGGCATCAAAGCTGAAACACAGTTCGGGAAGACATTAAAAATGAAGCTGGCTGGCTTAAGCAGGGCAATGAAAATAATCCTCTTGCGTCTTGTGAGCGCCTTTGAAACGTGTGGGAGTGCCGAGATTAGAGCCCCAGTTACCCAGTGCTGAATGGCACTGTCTCCTGGAAAGGCAGGAGCTGCTTTGTTTCAGGAGGGCTCTGGCTAACGGCAGTAATTGCTCTTCAGCCGAGTGGCTGGCAGAGCAATGTGAAAAGTGTGACATCCCTGTTAATTAATTCCCCACATTGAGGAAAGATACGTTTTTGATTCAGGGTTACAAGCAGCGGAAAAAAAAAAGATTGCGCTTCATCTTCAGTGGGATTAAGAGCTTATTGCCGATTTGGTTGTTTTCTATGTATGTGTGTCTATTAGATTGGGTAATCACATCATTACCTCCTCCATGTGTTTTTTTTTTTTGGATCTCAGCCTTGGAAAGTCCCAGCCTAATAAAGCCCACTACCCTTTGAACTGATACTGAAACTGATGGAGTTCATCGTGTTTTGTCTGCACAGACCCTCTCCAGTCCTGCAGTATATGGAGAGTGCACAAGTTTGGAAAAAGAGACGTTTTCCTGATTCTGAAACATAGTTTGACTTACCTGTGAGCTCCAGAGTGCTTCAGGTTGGTCATATACCTAATTCTTATAAAACAATCCTGCCTTATAATTAATAATGAATTTGTTTCTTGTCCCATCTGGACATGCACATGAAAAAATGTAGTTCAAACACCAATGAAAAGATCAAAGAGGTTTGGACAAACTATATTTCCTGAAATAAACAAATTGCTTTACATTATTTAAGAGTGAAATTGCAGAGTGGATAAAGTATTTACTGTCTAATTTGGTTACACCTTGGGGGCACAAAGGTATCTCCCGGATGGAAGAAATGCAATTTCACAGTGGAACTCCAACAAGGCAGAGATTACGACCTTCACTGCACTATGAAGCTGCTTGTAGTTTTTGCACCATTTTCATAACGCAGGTGGTGAGTGACATTGTCACCCCGTGACGTAAAATTCGCGCTTGTTATGTACCGTGTCACCAGCAGGTCAGAGGCCTGGCCAAGCTGATCCTGCAATAGGATGACATTGCTCAAAGATAGGGGAAGAACTGACTGCTGATTGCAACTTACACAACAAAACTCTCTGTCTTCCCGAGGGTGTGTGCTGAAGCTATTGGTCTTATCTAGAGTTTTGTTCAGTGGTTAAAGTCAAATAGCTATGTAAATCCAGCCCTTGTTACCTTAGTGTAACTAACTCTGTATTGTAATGTGTGTAGAGTGCCTAATGGCACCTGATAACTTATCAAAGGTGTCCAATGCAAAGACATTGCTGCTAAGATGTCTATTTAAATGTATTTGAAATGAGCTTGAACTGCATTTCTTAAAGGAGTGACTAACCACAGGCTGACAAAATCTGAATTTTGCAATCCGTTCTTGTTAAAACATTTTGTATCTAGATGACTTCGAAAGACAGCCTTTTCTGTCCAATCTGGGATTGCAAATTCCGGCCTTCTTTTCTAAAGCCCCTCCTTATTTCAGTTGGCTAAACCATTTGTCACTTCATGTTATCCATTATGGTGCAGAATGGCCGCTGTGTGACTCCCAGGTGGGGCTGCTGGTATGTCACCCAGGTGGGACTCTAGTGAGGAATGAAGTGGCTCCCCCTCCTGTACATTTAAAGTGCTTTAAGACAAACATCGGATAAAAAGCACTATATACAGTGTATGCAAAGAGCTTTTATTATTTAACATATCCTCGTTTGGGTTGTACAGAAATATTTAACTTTTACTGCTTTCTCGGGTCTGTAGTCCAATGTGGTTACTTGCTTAAGTTCTTTGCATTTTTCTTTCTTGTTCTTTTTAAGTTCTTTGCATAAAGCCATGTTTTTTGCCATTCAATGTCTTCTTTTAATGTTTTTTGCAGTGTTCTGCAAAATAAACAATATACACCACGTAATGTGATATTTTGAAGCAGTTTCAATGAAGTTTTCTCATTGTCGTGAACAAAGACCGAAGGTGTTTAATTTCTTCATGACAAGAACATCAGAGATCACAGGTTTCTCTGTTTGTTTGCCCCTCAAAAGGAACTTTGAAATGCCTTTTCAGATGCTCTTCAGGAGCAGGACCCATTCCAAGCATTGTCATGCAGAGAACATATGATAAGCATGAACAGTCATCTCCCTGTTGCAGTGCAGGATCCCTCAGGTTACCCAAGCAGAAAGGGCTGTGTCCGAGGGTGTGCTGGACCTGCCAGTTCAAATTCCACTCCCTCAGGTTAAACACTGTTGTCTTATCGGCAGCCACACCCACCCACTCGCCCTCCCTCCGGAAGTGCCCGCTTCACATTCCTGCCTCTCCGTGTCTGGCTCGCCCGGTCCCACCGTGCCAGGGTGGCGTGGCAGTGCGAAGAAACGCCTGACGTCTGCCTGGCGGCTGAGCTCGGGCAGCCTGTTTCTCCACCCCAGAGTCCCAGGGCTTCCATAGCCCTCTCTCGCAGCCTCGCCCCTCGGCACGCTGGCCTCACTCTCCGATGAGGCAACGCACCTGCCGAGTGACAGCCCTCCCCACACACACGTCCACAGAAATGCGCAAGACGTGGGGGCAGAGGAGTCGGGCTGGATTCCTTTTATCCTTCCTTTTCCCATCCTGCACCCCGCCCTCTCCCCAAGTCCATTAAAGTAGGAGTTTCTTTTAATCCACTCAAGAGAATTATCTGCACTGAAATTACAGGCCCGGCATCTGTCTCCATGCTTTTAAAAAGATAAGAAAATGGCTTTCCTCCATATAAAACATTTCATTCCTCCATTTTCTTAAAGGTCCTTAAAAGTTCACAGCTGCATTCAGGTTAGGTTTCGGTTTTGTCATTGTGGAAAGTGAAGTCTGAAAAACGCACAGATAACATTAAAAAGGATTTATTCTGCACTCCTTCATTTAAAGAGATAAAGAGATCTGTGCATGACTCAGTGTTTCACTGATCATGACTAGTTATTGTGCATTTAATTTTGATTCATATTGGTCTCTAAGTTTGTCATTACCCACAGAATCTGATTTTAATGTTTGTATTTTACATTTCCCTAAAATATAGTGATTAGTGTATTTAATGTGGTGTTTTTATTCTGTTGTTCATTTCCTTATTGCTGAAACAATGTGGTCGTTTGGAGGAACGTGTTGTACTTCCTGTTTTGAGGAGAGAGCACTTTATTGTTCATTTTCCTTATTTTCCATTTGGGCCTGAAGTCCCAGCCCTGTGCATCTCGTGGCGTGCCATGAACCTCAGGAATTCCGCAGTATCCCAGTCAAATAAGTGGAATACAAACCTCAGTGAGGCCACTCAAGCTCTTCCAGTCCGCACTGCAAAAAGTCCTTTTCAGCATTGGAAGCAGATGTCAGCCATGCCAAAAGGTGTTTTTCTATTGCAGAAGACAACACTGCAGCACAAAGACTTAATTTCATTTGTTACAGTAGATCATGTTGTCTCATAATTTAGTGTGAATGAACAGTTTGCCAGAAAGATCTGTGGTTAAGTTCCTGACCATGATCTTTCGATATCACCATCAAGGAGTCCACACAGAGGCAGTGTCCCAGGCTGCAGGGTCCTGTGTCTCCTGGGTTTTCTTCCAACCTGATTAGTCAAGGTTTTTTTTCTAAATTAGACATATACAGGACCTTTCCAAAGGTCCTGAACAGTTCATTCCCCAAGACATTCACTATATTAAAGGTACGATTATCTATAAATCATCACAGAGCCAGAGCCAGTTTAGAAGTATTACAATTATGTAGCTAATTAAAAATTGGTCTAATTAATGTAATTAAGAATGCGGGTAGATGACAACCCAGAAGACACGAGGCCTTACACTTATTGAATTTCTGACTCCTGGCCTTAAACTGAAAGGTATTGTACATTTTCCTGCCAGTTTCTCATGTGAGTTTTCCCTAGGACTGTCCACTTATGCTGAAATGGTGGGGCCAGTGCCCTTCTCAGTAGAGCTGCCTTCTTCCTGCTGAAGTGAGCAGGTCTCTTTATCAATCGAGCTCACTAAAGAATGACCGTAGAAGAAGAGCTTAATGATCAGTCATGGATCCAGAATAATAGTTATTGTTTTTGTTTATCTGCTTGGCCCAGAATGCTATGACAGTACAACGCATTACTTCATTGTAGAGACACATTCTAGTTTCATAATACAGAAAGAAAACATTCCCTCCACTCAGAGGGAGACAGGTCTGTTGATATAGACTTTTGAACAAACACTGTACTGAATAGAGAAAACAGGAAAAGAAACAGTTGGAGCTATTTTAATCATGCAGATCGAATTACCTCCATTCTCACTCCCTCCCGTTGTTTTTGTCCTCTATGTAATGTGCTAACTATATACCTGTTTGCGACATTTCTGTCTTTGCAGAGAAATCCCCAGTATCTGGTGTAAAATATAGTGTTCTGTACTTGCGTTCATTGTTGCCCAATATAGTGAATAGTCCAGCTTACATTTCAAGACCAAGATATGCTAATAATATGTGATAGATTAAAATCAGTGGAGCAAGCCAGGCAGGCTTTTCTTGACTGACCAAAAATGGTTCAGCATTAATTTGTGTATTTAAAAGCTCAATTTGGGTGTCGTCATGCTGCTGTCGTGCAGTGTTACATTGTAGCTGTGTTGTATTTTTGTCAAGTTATCTGTGCAGCTGATATCTTTGTTAGCAATTGGAAAGGGAATGTGTTTGTGTTATGTTCAACATGTATTTGAGAAGTGTGCAATTGATTTGTATTGTGGGCACGTGACAGTTGGTGTAAAAGCCTGTGGTGTGTGAGTGTGTGGCTGGACATGCACTGTTTTGTGTGTAATGTGTGGTTTAGTGTGTTTTTTCCGTGAGGCAGTATTGTCAGCGTGCAGTGCGAGTGAGCATAGCAGTGCTGTTTTCAGCTGTGACTGTGCTGTGAGCTGACAGTAAAGACTCTTTCTTTCTTCTCACCATCAGCGCGCTGGGAGGGTCCTCAGCACTCCATATCCCAGCATTCCCCGGGGGCGGCTGCCTCATTGACTATGTACCTCAGGTCTGCCAGTTGCTCACCAACAAGGTAAGAAGACGTGATACCGTGTGTGAGGTTAGAAATATGGACAGCTGGACATTGATGACTGCTGTTAACTGATCCAATCACTTCGCCAAGTTATTTCTTTTAAGTCTCAAGAAAATGAGGATCCAGAGCCTGACTGACAGTTTATTTTTTTCTTTCCATCTGCAATATGAATCAATCAAATTTACGTTTGCCACAGTTACCACATACGATCAATGAAATACTCATACATGCTCAATTCCGATAGATTTTTAGTTTTTGCCCTCTGGAAGTGAAATTCATGTTGCACGGGGGACCTGTACAATTCCAGAGGGAGAGCCATACAGAATCCCATAAAGGTAATCATTTTGTACAGAAGGAGTTCAAACACATGTCCTAGGGTGTGATTCTATGTGATTCTGTTTCTATCTGCGCAGTATGGCACTGCTGTGAGACAGTGTGGGCAGTAGATTGAGATTCTACACTCTCTAGTCGCTGGAGCATCTCTGTGTGTGTAAAGGAGAGTTGGGTTTTAACAACTGTGTGGAAATGTCCATGCTGTACTCTGTCCTATGTGTAGTCCCTGCACACGCAGATACAGTGTTTTTCACAGCTTTCACCTGAATGCCTCACTAATTTATTTTGATTGATATGGCTGCTGCTTTTATCAAGAGCAACTTACATTTGTACCCATTCCCCCAGCTGGGTATTTTACTGGACCTAGATGGGTAAATTAATTTTTGCAAGGGTACAACAGCAGTGTCTCATCTGGGATTCAAGCCCACACCCTGTGACGGTCATGTTGGGTCCTCTTACTCATCTTCCATGTGCAGACAACTGCAGCTCACAAGCCTTCCACTCTCTTCTCATCGCTGCAAGTCTTGTGATCCCTTGGGATGTAAAAATGTTGTATAAATGCAATTCATTATAAATAACAAGGCTTGTACTGATGTGCCTTGCCTAAATGGAGCAGTTAGGAAAGTGGAGTTCAGTCTCTAATTTACCAGACTGCTCTAAAATTGCACTGAGAGCACTAAACCTATCTTAAGTGGAGCTGGAATGTACAGATAAATTCAACCTTTCTGTGCTTCCACACATGATGACGAGTGCAGAGAATATGACAGAAATTATCCAACAAGATTCATAGTACACAGCCTGGTACAGTCAGGCATTTAAAAAATGCATATCCTGTGCAGCTACTCACCTAATTTGTGCTGATCTGACATCTTCCCACTCATTACTCCTGGATGATTTGCATTCCACTGTGTAAATTGTTCGACTGCGAGGTAATAGGTGTGTTCTGCAGTGTTCCTAGAATTCTAAGGGTCCTAGAAAAGAGGAAAGTATCTGCAGTTATGAAAGAAACGGGATGTTATCTGCCCACTCACGCCACTGCACTCTCCCTTTTCTTTTCACAATCACTTTTACATTATCCTTCTTTTCTTTCAGAGCTTTAGGGAAGTCATGTTCTCCACTCAGATAAATACCTTTGCAAATACCCGAGTGTTCTCTCAGATATCATCACGCTCGGCCTCGACAGATCCCAATCACAGGACATCTTAAATCTGTTCTTCATGCCCGTCACTGTCTACTGTACGTATCAGCCTCCTGTGCTTCTCAGTTTAGAAACTGGTCTTGTTTTCTGCACTGACCCTGGGACCACATTCACCCCGGGTTCTATGTGGTTTTTCCACCCCGGTAATGTGGCACCTCCATGTCTGATGGTCTTCATAAAGACATAAGAGATACATAAAAGAGGAGGCTGTTTGTCCCATCTAGCCCGTTTGGGTTCAGCGGATTCAGTTATTCTCAAACCTTAATGGAACTAAAAATTTGCATTATTTTCTCATTTCACTTGTTACCATCTTCTTAAATGCTGCTGACTTCAAGCAGATTCTTAAAACTCGTTTGCCACTTTTTGAAGGTGTTCTTAAATGTCAAGCTTTTTGAGAGCTTAAATAATTAAGGATTAAGAATATGTAATAGAGAGTTAATTTGGAAAGGAAACCTGCAGACACACATCTGGAAAACTAGTGTTAAAAACCCTGTTGCTTCTTTCCTAAAACCTTCCTTGTTATATAGAGACTGCTAATATAACTGATTCTTGTGCTACTCGTTGATCAAAAATGTAACTCTAATGCTTTTTTTTTACAACCACAGCAATTCTTTATCTTTTTCCAATAATGCGTGTGCTTTAAACATGCATTTATGTACAGTACAAGTGGTCTTTGCTCGACTTGGCAAGTTTCTGTTCCTGTGTGGTAGAACTGTGTCAGCTCTGTTCTTTGTCGGCGTACGTCATAGTGCTGACTGCTCACCAACAGCAATAACCTCTGCAGGATCGTCAAAGAACAAGATCTGATTCCTACGAAATAACACACCTGCCAGAAGAGAATTGTGCACGAGCTAATCTGTCTCTCAGAACATGTGGCCACTGTTTTACCTTTTATACTTGAAATAAATATTTCTACAGCAATTCCAATTGAACAACAATTCCCCACTGACACTGACAATGAATGATGGTTGGATGGTGAGGTGTGGGTACGTTATCAAGCAATAAAATATGTTCACAAATAAAGAATGTTTGTTTGGATGAACATGGTTTTAACATGTTCAGACTTGTTTACATCGCCCTGTAATATAAAGATTTGTCTTACATAATCACTACATTTTTTTTTGTAATGTGAGTTTCTTGTAAGTTAGCTGCAGAATCTATCTAAATATGGGGTTCGGTATTGCAGTAGAAGAATCTGACATTCAAGACATATTAGTGAATTTATAGCAAAGTGGCGTTAATGGAGGTTTTGAGGTTTCTCGACCAGTGTCAGGGTGTTAGAATTGTTCCCTTATTCACCCATCAGATGACCAGTGATGGAAGAACCATTCTCACGGGCTGTTCAAGGAAGTCATCAATGTAACTACTGTACAATGTCCTTTTAGTCCTTTTACCTTTTCCAATAGGTACGCAAGCTTTCACAACCTAAATTTACCAGCTGAGAGGCTTTAATAAAATATGAAAGGACTGTTCCTGCACATTAGATGGAAAAAAAGGTAGCACAATTTGTTGATTCTGATAAGATCGGCATGTTGCACACCTGTTTGCGGTGCAGTGGGCATTGACACAAGCAAATGATAAGAGGCTGTAGCCAGGAGTTCAGATACCCTGGCTTGGCTCTGTTTTTGTTGTAGTGTTTTACTAGAACCTCAACATTGCAAAAGAGGAGATAGGAGAACCAAACATGCTGTCCTGTGGCTGAATTGTAGCTTAGTCATCATGTCTTAAGAAGGGAATAGTGTAGATTATGTCCCCCGGAGGGCTGGGTAGTGTTAGCTGTCCAGTTGAAGAGAGAAGACTGTCTCAGAGGCTAACTGGAATGGAGTGCTAACATTCTTTCATTATAAAACACTTCATGATGTAGTTTGCTTCCAAACATGCCTGTTGCACATACTACACCACCAGTTAGCTTTTGGACCATGCCGGATATTTTCTTCCTGGAATGTGTCCTCCTGGCTTTGTGGATCTGCACTGCTAATGGCAGCTCCGAACGACAGCTCCAGCTCCTAAATTCTCAGAAATCTTGTGTGTTTCTCTTCACTGTATTTTGACATTTTAATCTGATAAATTGCGTCCTTTATCAAAATAACATACATTTTTCTTGTCTTAAGCAGTCCCTTGTTTAAATGCTCTAACTGCATTGTTTTTCGCTGTTGTGTCACTGAAGGGCAGGGAGCCCTAACACAGGCATCATTTTACAAAAAGCACTGGAACATCACGTCATAGTGAACTCCATCTGATGTTCTGACATCGTGTATTTCGGTACAATTCAGAAACAAGGGGTCCCTGCAGGCTGGGGTGATTCTCTTACTTTGAGACGTTGTCCCATCTGGCTGCAGAGAGATCAGGAGTAGGAGAAGAGGCATGTGGACACTGACTCAAAGTTTTCAAGATTGTGAGGCTGATTCTCACAATGACAAATATTCTGTCTTTATTAGTCATTTAGCTTATTGGAGAGGATAACTAATGTCTGCTTGAAAAAATCCTTTATTTTGCAGTTAGGTAAACTCCCTGAAACTCAGTACGTGCTTCAGCCCCTGGGATAGAGCTTCCTTATCAATCAATTTTTGATTCAAACTAACGGAAAGCTCGAAAATATCTTGTCCATCTTGAAAAACAACATGTTTGCATCACATCCAGTAGATTCATCACAGTTTTGAGGTCTATGTTGCATTATGTTTTTTCTAGAAAATCACCTTTCTAACGGTTGATAGTTTTTACATTGATAAACAGATCCGGGGGATCGTCATCATCAGTCCAGTGCAGGACATGAGGCTGTTAGCTGTGAGACTTTACCTTTCTGTAATCCCCACTCTTTTTAGTGGTATAGGCCAAAACGCTGTGGAGAATCCAAAAGCATGTCCTGTGGATTAGAAACACCTCTGTCTGCCTGGGCCAAGCACTCCCTGTGAGGAGCAAAGCTGTGCTGTTCACAGACTGATCAGCTCCTGCCTGACTCCTGTCTCTCTCTCTCTCTTTCTCTCTCTCTCAGGTGCAGTATGTCATCCAAGGCTACCACAAGCGGAGAGAGTACATTGCTGCCTTCCTGAGTTACTTTGGGATGTGAGTATGCTCTAGAATGGGATTACTGGACTTGGTGCATATATGTGTCTTCACACAATTCCCACAAGAGTGTTTCAGGAGGATAGTAAAGTGTGACAGACTCTGTCTGTGTCTGTGTGGATTGCTGTACAATGACAGAGTGTGTTTTCTCAGGGAACAGGACTGGGGGCTCTTCAGTAACCCCCATATGTGTGTGTGTTTTCTCAGGGATCAGGAGTGGGGACTCCTCAGTAACCCCAATGTGTGTGTGTTTCAGGGGTGTTGTGGAGTATGACGCAGAGGGCTTCACCAAGCTCACCCTGCTCCTCATGTGGAAGGACTTCTGCTGCCTGGTTCACAGTGAGTGCATCCCACACCTACAGCTCACCACAGGCCAGTCTTTCAGCCCCCTCTCCAACACTGTCTTAATCCCTGCTGGACGTAAGAGATTTCCAAAGAAAGACACTCAAGGGAAAAACATCTGTATTCTTTTCCACCAGCAGAGAGAGAGCACCTATTGTAGAAGTGTAGATTAACAGATAGTGTTTTCTGTCAGAAAGACCCATCAAGTCCAAAGCCACATTGAAGTGTCTGGTTTATTCAAGGCTGTCAGAGAAGGTGACAGGGCTGATCAAGTTATTGTTTTCTAGGCGTGTCACAAGATACTGATCTTCAGTCTTAATTCTTACCCGCAAGGATGGGTAGAGTTGGTGTTGTAATAGGTAACACCCCTCAGGATTGACAGGCTTCAGTGGGTGGAAATGAACGCCCTTTTCTGAATGGTGCACAGCCAGATAGCGCCTCCTCTATCATGTGTGCTAGAGAGGAAAATATTAACCTCTTCCCTCCTGGAATTTAGCGGGAAATCAGATGTTGCGTGGAATAATTTTTAAAGATTAGAAAAGGCAGGTGACCCTGGAGTGAAGTGAAGGTTATGTCCAAGTGTTCAGTGTGAGTCACACCCAAAGCTGATCTGTGGTGAAGACAGAAGCAAGAAAGGAGAAAACAAGTTGTGTGACTTTAGCTTTAACACTGACATCTGAACAGCACTGCCGCCTGCACTGCGGGTTAGTGCCAGCACTGGTGTTCAGAGCACCTATATGGCTTTTCAGGCCGAGTTCAGCCTCCACAGTGTTGACTGTGCGCAGGTTTTCTCGAACAGGAAGCTCTTCTCTACACAAAGGGTTCTGGGAAGCTGATTCCCTGGCTTCTTTTTTTAAACAGATGAATGAGTTGCCTGGGTCAATTAACTACTAACTACCAAAAAGGTTAGATGGGGGCTGAATGCCCTCCTCTCGACTGTAGCCATTCTTACATTTATAAAAGCGATACAAAAGCATGTTGATTCCTATTACATTACCTGGCTAAAGGCACTGCCCAGATGAATAACTCATGAGGATGAGAGTATAGAGATTCAGAACTAAGGCACAGATAGGGCACATATTTCTCCTGTTTTGTTGAGGTTTTGGATGCTCAGCCCCCAGCCCTTCCCTTCCAGAATGAAATCTGCTGATGGTTTCGGAAAGCAAGGCCACTGCTTTGAATAAGCAAGTGGTAAGTTCCACTCGTCAGGTTGCCCGTGTGCTCTCTCAGTATGCAACACGTGTCCCAGCAGCTCGCTGGTCTCTCTCTCTCTCCCACCCTGCTGGAAGCCGTAGGTGTTGGACCTCAGCAAGGGACTTTTAAAATGCCTTTTGCTCCAGGCGACACTGGTTGTGCCAAGTTGGAGCACATCGTGCCCGTCTTTCCCACCATTTTCAAACAACTGTGTGGCATGCCTTGGGGCAGGGTGTGATAAACAGGACGTCCTGGTAAAACAGACAGGCCAAGCAGTCGTACAGTAAAGGGAAAAGGCTGTTCTATTTACAGTGTAAGAAACAAAACTCAAAAACCAAACCAAAACACACAAAAGCCCAAGCTTCTCTTTGTAATTCTGACTCTATGAAGTCTTCTTTCTCTCTCTGTTATAACTGTCGGGTAAATAAGCCTCTTACCAGCTCCAAAACATCATGTCTTTATTTAAAACTCGAATGTGCGTACAACCATTTGCTCGATCGATTGCATCCTTCATTCCTCTGGTGCCATTTGCTTAAAAGAGGATTTGCTTTTTGTCCCCAGACAGCACGTTAATGACAGACTCCAAAAGCCACCGCTTACTGTTTTTTAAACAGTCAACCGACCAATTGTCTTATTCTCACCGGTCAGGTCACTGAGGATGGCAGGTCATTCCCAGCCCCACAACCTTCTGGGAAATGTAGTTCAGACAAGGAGCCTCTTAGACACTACCTCCCTCCCTTCATGATGTTGTTTTACAGAACATGCTGCTTTGCTTTGCACTGCTGCTAATCAAGTTATTTACTACATCTTCGATGTCCAGTAAAAACAGAATTTCTGTAAATATGAGGCACTAAAATGCAGTTCAGTTTTCTTAGGACAACTTCTCCTTGTTGTACTAGAAGCTTTACAGAGATGGTCAGGTTGTCTGTGCTTTCAAAGCCTTTTTTGCAGGGCAAGTCGAAATACAAATGTATTCGTTTATTAAATGTGTCTTCTGTCAAGTTCCTTCATTGGCAGGGGCTGTCAGATCAAGTGCCAGTTCCTAATATTTCTGATTTCAATAAGAAAGTTAAATTACAAATCACCTGGGTCATAATGAACTCCCAGTCAAATACGTTCACTGAGGGGTCTGGGACAAGACATAATATTTACTTAGAAGTATAGAAGTGCACTCCTATTGTAATCTCCCAAACATGAACAAAGTAAAAAAAAAACCTGCTTTAACAAATACTGGAATTTTCTAACCACACACCATCCACAGAGCCAGTGCCTTTGCTGAGAGATCCGACAGGCAGTTTGAACAGCTGTAGCTCTTGCTATATATTTTTTTTTTATCTTCCGGAATAATTTTTTCCATTGCTGGCTGTAAGGCTGACCTCCCTGGATTCTTTCACACACTCCTGTGAATGAGTGAGACTGAGCCAATCAGAGGCAGTCAAACATCATGGTTTTTAAGAAACCTTATTTTTAAATCACCTAAGTCAATACGAGAAAAAAAATCCTTATTTCCAATGGCAACATGTTTGTACAAGAGGGTTTTTTAGTGGGGCGGTCTGAGTACAGCACGTGCACAGCAGCGTCCCAGCTGGGATTTGAACCCACGACTCTCTGGTCTCAGGAGCATAGCCCTAACCACGCCTCTGCATTATTATTGTTTACACTCTCAGTGTTTGAAACACTGAGGGTACAACCTACCTGCCCCGTTTCTTCCACCTTTTGCATCAAAAGTGTCCTAGAATTGTTTGAATTTCACGTGGTTTGACTCAATTTTATGTCAGTGAGAACGACTCCAGTTTCCAGGATTGTGCAGCCTTTACATCGCTGTAATTATCTGTTCTTTTCATTGTGTGCTTGGCCACAATGTGTGCAGCACTCGGATCCTAATTATACCTCCTCAGAATTAATAACCCCGGCTGTGCCTCTGCCTCGGGCACAAACGCTTCACGTTTATTCGCCGTGAAACCATGAACCCACAACAGTTGATCTGCCTGCCTGTATTCAGACCCACTCCGATAAAGAAGAATTTAAGAAACAAAAGAGATTAGGAAAACAGCTGTTTAATTGCTCAAAGGAGGAGTGCTGCAGAGTGTTTTGCACAGGTGAATTGGATATTTGGATAAGATATGCCAATAAAGGGTTTATTACACCGTAGAACTGACAGAGTGGAACTGCTGTTGACAAGCTGTCTTTCAGCTCCCTGGAATAATTAATTGGAAACTGTTTGAGTATGATACAGTGAATTAAGTCAATTTCCAACTCATTATGTTTTGACCTCAAAACACTGTTGTAAATTGCATGTATTACCAGGAAAGGTCTTAGCAGTGAGGCCATGCCAGTGTCTGTTATTAACTGAAAATTGTTTCTCCTCGTAAAACCTGGAACGGTTCTGCAAGATGCTTTGATATTCGGCTATTGCAGGTAAACCCCAATCTTTTGGGGGGGAATCTTTCCAAAAGTGACGCAGCACACGCTGTAAATTCTAAATCAGTTCTGGCCTCTTCATGGAGGATGGTTGCTGCTTCCATGGAATTGATTGTAAAGACAACAATCAGGTTCACGTTTAACTTCCACGTGGTTACAATGTCTTTCATTATCCTAAAGCTTTTAAATTCTTTTATATGCATGCGAAATGGACATCTGAGCTACAGGCGCACCATTTGCACAGTGTTTTCAGAAGGATAGATGTAGAAGGCGGAACAGATTGCTGCAGGGGTTACAGCTCTGTCAGTCCTCACTGTGCTGTTCTGGTGTACTCTTGGGACGGAGCTCTGTGTTTTTACCCCCCACTCCTCTCTTTATCTTCTAGTCGACCTGCCCCTGTATTTCCCCCGGGACCAGCCCACCCTCACCTTCCAGTCCGTCTACCACTTCACCAGCAGCGGGCAGCTCTACTCCCAGGTGCAGAAGTCCTACCCTTACAGCCCCCGCTGGGATGGCAACGAGATGGCAAAGAGGGCCAAGTAAGACCGCCAGCTCCTCCTCTCTCCCTTCGCCATGCTGGTCTGGGAGCGCTCCAGGGCAGGGCCAGACACAGCACGGAGGGGGTGCTGTGTGCGTGGCACCACAGTTTCACACCGTCTCACGCCCCTCACACCTGAATCGGCTCATGACCGAGTTAGTGTGCCAGTTTATCTGCTTCTTCCAGCTCTTCGGGAGCAAACCTGTAGGATTGAGGATCCCTGCTGTACACCGGTTAATCAACCGTTAAATCAACTAGTTGATCTCTTTTTATTTTAGACGGCACTCTTTCACAGGGCCTCCCCCTTATAAAGCCATCTAACAGAGGGACACAGCAAATACTCAGTCTGAGAGTGATACTGAACATGCAAACCACTATTCACATTTACACTAAATGGTGAAAAACAATAGCGGTTGCCTTCAGGCTAATTAACCACCGCTCTGTGTTTCGGTTTCTTGTTCTCTGCCGCCACACCCTCCCTCCTGTCCTGCTGAGACATTTCCTCTTCCCTCCGCGGTGCTGTGCAGGTATTGCTCCCAGCGTTCTCGGCAAGCATTCCAGCTTCTCCACACGCTCGGTGGCAGGTTAGGCAGGCAGATATCACAAGCAAGGGACAAGAAGAGAGTCACTGTTGGAGTTTGAGTCACTCGTTACAACTTTGGCGTTTTTTTTTTCCACCATTCTCCTGTAATGGAAAGTGGAAAATGACAGAGGGGGGGGGGACTTGTGATTTACAGTAATTTCTGTTCCAGTTTTGACACGAATATGGAAAATGTTCTGAAAGTCTTCTTTGCCTTGCCTGTGTTATTGACAGTTTGTTTGACTGCTGATTGCTGACTTTAAACAAATACAGACGTTTAAGGGCACTGCGGTGACCTTGCTAACCCTGACAGGCACTTTAAAATTCAGACGGGTCGCTCCTGAAGCAGAAGGCCCACAGGCTGCCAGTTTAGAGCTGCATTGACTCATTCTTCAGTCCTGGTCCTCACTCATTTCCCCAGTCCTGGTCCTAGAGGGCCAGTGTGTCTGTAGGTCTTCTAAGTCTCTCTGAAGCGGCAGCACCTGAAGAGCCGGGAGAAGCTGGTAAACCAGTTCAATTAAGCCAATAATGAGCTCATTAAGAGCCCAGCTGGAGCGAAAACCTGTAGAGACACAGGCCTTCCAGGATCAGGTATTGGAGACCCCTGGCAGATAAATTGACAAATGTGTGTTAATGAGGTACTAATAATACAGGTTCAAATGGGGAGCTGTGTCAGCATGCTTTGGTTGCAAAGGAAAGAGCAAATGTCAATTCCGCACAAGACAGGAAGAAAAAAGCACAACATTATGAATTATAAGCCTTTCTCAGGTGTGCCCATCCGAAAAAGGTGAAAAATTGAAGGTGTAATTTACCTTCAGTTGTTCCTTTCTACTAATAATACGGCAAGGATATTTTGATCATGAGAAATCTGTTGTTAATGTTAATTATAATGTAAATTATTAAAACATTGATGAATGGCACACAATTACTATTATGCAGATGTGTTATAAGCAGTTATAAGCAACTGATAAATGGCGTTGAAATGGTATAGAACCCTAGAAAATTATTTTAGAACTAATTTTAGAGCTCAGTGTGCTGCAGTAGTTTTAGTGAACTTCTAACCCCCTGTTTCTAGATCGTTCCGAATCAACCTGTGATCGCTTAACAAACACGGCGGCGTGAGAGCTGTGCAGGGAGGCTGGTCGGGTTTTGCTTTCACTTTGGCAATAACACCTCTCTCTCCTCCTGCTCTGACAGGGCCTTCTTTAAGAGCTTCATCCCTCAGTTCCAGGAAGGGGCGTTCGCCAGCGGGAAACTCTAGAGCACCTGGAGCACCAGAGACGAGACGACGCGGAGCAGGGAACTGTCCGTCCTGGGGAACCAGGCTGTGTGGGGCAGTAGCTGAATGCAGCACACATAGGGATGGTTCAGATTTTTAAAAATGGCTGACGTTGTCGGGCCCACATTGGACCTGTTAATGTTGTTTTTCTGTTAGTTTATTGTTTTTGTCTTAAATTCAATGTCAGGTTTAGGAGAGTTGTTATTAATGCAGTCTTAGGAAAATGTGGAATTATTGCTTGAGAAGACTGGAATATACAGTATGTACATATCACTGGGATCTGCACAATCTTTTTTTCCCCCTCTCTTACTGCACAATCGTCTCTCCAGCTATGGTTTTATAAAGCTCAGTGAATGCTGGTGAACCAGTGTTCTGCATGCGCTGGACAGCTGCTTTAAAAACAGTGTGCACGTTTGTGAAGGCCGATGTACTCCACGTGTCCTCTGTGTGAAATCTATTGAAATAAAGGCAGCGTCTTTGGTCAATGTGCTCCTGCAGGACTTGGGTTTTTTTGAAGATGACACGCCAGCCCTTCCCCTCCTTAAATCGCAGCAGAATCACTTCGAAAATCACAGACAAAACAACCTGCATTGTAGATGATATGCTGTCTGCACAGGTTCAGATCCTCAGATAGCAAAATAAAATCACCAGTGATCATACAAGAAGAGCTTCAGAGGTCACAGCACATTCACAGTTTTTTGCGTTGCAGCTGCACGAAGGAAACTCTTTGGGAACTGGCCAGGCACATATTAGCATTCAAAAGCTTGAACAGTGTCTGCAGGTAAGCAGTGGTCCACCCTCACCTTCCAGTCCGTCTACCACTTCACCATCAGCAGGAGCAGGCTTAGGAAAGCAGATAAGCAGCGAGTCCAGGGGCACTGTGAGCAGACTCTTAGGAAAGCAGGTAAGCAGGGAGTCCAGAGGCAGTGTGAGCAGACTCTTAGGAAAGCAGGTAAGCAGGGAGTCCAGAGAGTGTGAGCAGACTCTTAGGAAAGCAGGTAAGCAGGGAGTCCAGAGACAGTGTGAGCAGACTCTTAGGAAAGCAGGTAAGTGGGGAGTCCAGAGGCAGTGTGAGCAGACTCTTAGGAAAGCAGGTAAGTGGGGAGTCCAGAGGCAGTGTGAGCAGACTCTTAGGAAAGCAGGTAAGCAGGGAGTCCAGAGGCAGTGTGAGCAGACTCTTAGGAAAGCAGGTAAGTGGGGAGTCCAGAGGCAGTGTGAGCAGACTCTTAGGAAAGCAGGTAAGCAGGGAGTCCAGAGGCAGTGTGAACAGGCTCTTAGGTTTGCACACAGTGCTTTACTAATCCCGCAGCCGGCAGAGGAATCCTACTCCGTTGGGCCCCTGAGCAAGGCCCTTAACCCTAACTGCTCCAGGGGCGCTGTACAATGGCAGACCCTGCGCTCTGACCCCAAGCTTCTCTCCCTGTCTGTGTGTCTGTGTCTCCATGGAGAAAAGCTGGGGTATATGAAAAGACAAATTCCTAATGCAAGAAATTGTATAGGGCTAATAAAGAAACATTACATTATTACATTATAATTCAGTTCAGAACTTGTTGGCCACCAGTCCCAGTGTATCACACCTTCCTGCCTGCTCTCCTTGCCATTTGCCAGGCGTGTCTCTCACACAGCTGTAGCGTCTCACGTTCTGACCGTTTGGCGCCAGTGTTTGCGTTTTTTAAAACCACTCAGCCAGGACTGGGGGGGGGGGAAGGGAGGGAAAGCTGGGATCAAAAGGGGAATTGTATGATTCTGCAAAGCTGCAATTAAGAATTTGAGAGCATGGCAGTTCCAGAAAACGAGCATATCTAACAATGGGGAAAGGCGTGCAAGTCCTACCATCCCTGCTTTCCGTCTGGAAGTGGCATGGACACAGACGATGACCCAGGGTTTTTATGGTGATTTATGGTGTATTAGTGTGAGACTTTTAGTGGAAACAGGCCATAAAAGGGGGCACCTTTATAAAATGGGCTGACTATGTATGTTACTTTGCCCCTAGTTTAGTGCTGTAGCTGCGCAGGACAAGTGCTTAGTGATAAGTAACATACCATGTGGGTGTGTTAGACATGCAGAACTCCACCAAGAGTCCGTAGCTTTTCAATGTGAAATATCGGTTATCTGTCTAGAAGCTCGAGGGCATAACAAAATTCAGCTGTGCCATAGAAAGAGTAGTAAGTCTTTCTCTGAATGGGTAGCCAGTTAGGAACTTACGACAGGGGCTGTGTGTTTGTGCTGTTGTGCACATGGGTGTGTGCGTGCCGATTTCCATCATTAAGAAAGAGGGTCACTCTCAGAGGTCTTGCTTGGCCTTTGGGCCTGCCCTGTGCTGTATTTATTGTTCACAATGCAGGAACTGTCATGTTTAATTGGGAAGTAAAGGGTGAATGTTTCTGGGGCATTTGTTAGCATCAAGTCTTTTAATAAAATAATTAAAAACAAGATTTTTTTTGTCTTTTTTATTATGCTACATTTCTCATTGTGACCTTTCCCAACCTGCCATCAAAACATTCTTAGCAGCAGTTTTGATTCCATCTGTCTTTTGCTATGAAAAACTCCACTCTCTGCATAAGTCTGCACGCCTTTCATACACAGATAATTCTTACGAGTATTTCTGCACTGCTGTGGTGCACTGATGTCCCATCCTGAGTGAATTCCCCCAGGCACCCCAGATTCCTGATGTCCCATCCTGAGTGTATCCCTCCTGGCACCCCAGATTCCTGATGTCCCATCCTGAGTGTATCCCTCCTGGCGCCCCAGATTCCTGATGTCCATTCCTGAGTGTATCCCTCCTGGCGCCCCAGGTTCCTGATGTCCCATCCTGAGTGTATTCCTCCTGACACTCCAGGTATATAACAAGTATATACTGATAAAGCACGTTTGGTCTTGCTTCCTGTGCTGGTGTTGCATTAGTTAATCTGAAATCACCAAGGTCTGCCTTCCCCAGCCTGTCTCAAAAGTTGAAACACAGGACAGCACAGCATACCAAAACTAACCATCAGGAAAAACAGAAAATCTGAAATACCTGAACCTGCCAACTGCAATGCCTACTTGCTTTTCATTTGATTTTTTATCCAAATTCTGCAAGTTGTCAACGTGTGCTATTTTTTGCATCTCTTTTTATTTTTACAATTCCTTGGAGAAGGGAAAGCTTTCTTCCATATTGACGACTGGGGGGACTTGCTGTGCTCACAAATAAAGACTGACACGCTAGAAGAAATGGGGGAAAATGAATGCAAGGCGATTGTCATGGCATTTGGTATTCAGAGGAGCTGATGCTGCAATGCTGAGGATAAAGAGCCCAGAGGCTTAGCGAATTTGGGAGATGAGGAGAAAGAGATTCATGTTTTTGTTGCCATCAATCTAGGGGAAATTAGCCAGAGATGTCCAGGAAGAATTAAAGATTTCTGCCAGACAGAGATGGACAATCATCTTCATAATGACTTAATCATAATGACAGTAATAACCACAATATGTAGAAATTCTGCCACGAGAGCAATTCTCTCAACGCTTCTTTTAGGAGGTATACAGATTTGATTTTAAGTTTGATATTAATATCAAAATTTGAAATGTTTTAATGCTGAAATCTGATCCCACCACGATAATGCCCCTCTTGTATCGAACATTTGCATACATTTTTGTTTTTCCTCAAAAATATCGTCATATTTTAAAAATATTATTTTTTTGTGCCGGAGCTGCTTTTAAACAGTTGGGATTCTAATGGCTTTCCAGACACAGCATTCACTCGCTACGCTATAGAGTGTCTTTCTACCCCAAACCCCAAAAGGTAGCTTTTGTCAGTCAGAACTTCCTTGTGGACGATTTAGAGGGAGAATCTCTCTGATTTTGTGCATGATATTACTGCTGGTGTTTTCTGCATTGTTCGGAACACCACACTCACGTAACAGAAAAACAAGCGATTACAAAGTGGAAGAAAGTGGTTGCACAACCATTATCATAGCGAATGTCTTGGTTTAGTTGATGTAATGGAGGGCCTGAGATATCCGAGGCAGAAGGGGGGGGGGGTGTACTTTAAACAGAATAATGCCAACTGAAATTGTTGCACAATGCCTTTCAATGGACATGCATTTGGGTGAAGTTAATAGGAAAACGCCTTCTATGTCATTGAACAGCGATGATCTATATTAACTCCCACTGCCTCTGACTCAGTACTGACAGACACTGGAAATGTACTGAGTGTGTCTTAAAATTTCTAAATTGCCTAATCGGCAGTAGCAAGACCCCATTTCCCCCAACAAACACACACCCTATATGGAAAAATGTGCTCTACACTAGGGCACAAAAGTATAGGGGCTGTTATTTATATAGGCTGATTCATGACACACATGCCATAGAGCAGAGAGGGGAAGAACCTCAGCCCTTAATTTAACTCCAGTGGCCTGGGCTCACAATCCTCTCTGGACATAAAAGGGCCACCAACCTTCCATACGTTTCTGTTAAAAAAGTCAGATTTTAACACTGTTTTTAAGGACAGCAGCCATTGGGGTTTGAAGAAGTTGACCGTTTTGTTTCAGGTGTTGAGCTTGTTGCTCAAAGCAAAGAAAAAGAGCCACAAGAGAATACTGCCATCCTCCTCCCCAGCAGAACCGCAGTCTTCAAGAAGACAGAGACGAAAAATAGAAGAGTCAGAGAAGCAGAGATGTCCGTAATTCAATAGACAGAATTACATTTCATTCTTGTCTGACTGTAATTTACAGTGCAAACATTTACAATAGGTGGCACAGTAAAAGTTTGGAATGGTCAACCATTATTCTGATATATTGGTACATGAAGGGAAGCCATTTCCTGATGAATATGTACTGGATTCCTGCGAGGGTGTTGTGTTTTTGGAACACATCCCACAGGAGCTCATGCTGGTGGTGTCACAGGACAGCATTTTAGCATTGCTAAAGAGTTTAGCATTGCTGCCTCAGCACTGGGGCTCTGGTTCAGTCCCTGACCTGGGGTGCTGTCTGTGTGCGAGTCTGTATGTTCTCCCCATGTTCAAATGGGTTTCCACCAGTCACTCTGGTTTCCTCACACAGGCCAAAGAAATCTGGTACATTCATGAAATGCCCAGGTGTGAGTGTGTTTGTGACTGTGCCTGCCTCTCCATGGACAGGCCTCCATGGACACCCTAAATTGGATAAAGCAGTTAGAAAGTGGATGGATGTCGATATCCCTGGAATTGTGATGTTGTGATGTATCTGATAGTAAACAACTTGTGCAAATTGTGTGATGATCCTCAACAATGTTTGTCACATCAGGCATCCCACAGGGTACTGTGCTTGGTCCTATTCTTATTACCTATGTTTACTTGGATTTGATCATTTGTAAGTGTAGCAAAGTTTTCATTTCCATGTTGCTGACACATTTTTGAAGTGTCAGTTCTCACTGTTTGGATCAAATGTGAGAGCCTCATTGCCTCTGGGATTTTTTCCAACATTAATTAACCATTTAATGTTCCTAGACATGTCCAGGAGTTTGGGAGGCATGGTGGCAAAGTGGTCAGCATTGCTGCCTCGCAGCGCTAGGCCCCTGAGTTCAACACCAGGCTAGTGGTGCTATCTTCATGGAGTCTGCATGTTCCCCCATGTTTGTGTGGGTTTCCTCCAGGTGCTGTGGTTTCCTCTCACAGTCCAAAGATTTACAGGCTGCTTCATTGGCTTCTAGGAAAATTGGCCCTGGTGTGCATGTGTGTTTGTGTCTGTGTGTGCCCCGTGATGGATGAGTGTCCTGTCCAGGGTGTATCCTGCCTTGTGCCTGTTCCTTGCCAGGATAGGTTTCAGCTCCCCCAGGTCACTGGGTTGAAAGAAGCAGACAGAAAATGGGTGGATGGATGTACTGGATTGTATTTAATGTCTTTTATACCTAATTACTCAAAACACTGATTTCATTAAAGACACTATTACTAAAACACCTCAGAGCCAATTGGCAGGTATTAAACATATCCAGGTAATTGCACCGCTATGAGGCTCTGAGCTCAAGTTGGAACAAACCCCAGAGGACACGAGTCCTTCCAGGAAGAGAGTCTGACACTCCTGGCTCAGACAATGCTAAAATGGATGAGTGCGACTTTTTTATTTCACAGCTCAACTCTAACAAGACAAAGCTATGCAGGCTGGATCTTTATATTAACTCACAACTGTGCCAACTTTAATCTGACTATTGATGGTTCTGGATTCAGTGCAAGTACACAGGTCTGGAAAGCAGGTCTCTTCTTTGATCTGAGCTTTGCATTTGCAGCTCTTGTAGCACTGTGGTGAAGGTGCTTTTATCTCATTTCGTAACATTGTTTGTATCTGTTCTTGTCTCCTCCAGGAGGATGCAGGAATGCTACTGCCTGCTTTTGTCTTTTACAGGATTGATCACTGTAACACAGTGCTTGCTGCTGTTTCCAAAATGTGTTGAAGCAAATAACCTAAAATGCAAGAGTATACCTCACTTGTTCTAGCTCCTCAAACTGACACTCTTCATTTCAGCATCACATTCAAACCTGCTCATCCTTAAACAGTTTACTCCATTTGCACTCTTTGGACTCTGGCCTTCTGTCAATTCAAAACAATCCCTGGAGACATAGGTGACCCTGAGAGACATTGCAAGATACAGAGAGCCCCTGATACATACTGGGTAACCCTTGGAGACAATGGACAACACTAAGAGACATTAGGAGATGCTGGGAGATACCAGGAGACACTGATATACATTGGGTTACCTTCTCAGACATGGGAGACACTAGGAGACCCTATTGGTGGCACTGGTGACTTCATGGGATCATGGAGTTTCTTCTCTGTCTTCACTGAATTACTGATGGTCTGTTTTTGATATTGTACAGGCTGCCATCTACACAGCCGGTAATTTCCTTTGAATTGTTCCTGTGTGCAATGGCATTTTTGTGGTAAATTCTTGTTGTGTTTGTGAAACCTCTTGCTAGACTAAGGTTGTGATGGATGTGGTATTATAAAAATCAGGCCCATAAAACAGGAGTTGAAGGAGATTTACCACTACTGGCAAGTGCGTAGACTTCAGAAAGCTGGGTTTGGGAGACGCAGAATGAATCACCACCATGGCACAGTGAATCAGCAGCTAAAGAAAGAGGTGGTGCAGTGTTTCCTTCCTCACACGACCACCACAAGACCGGTCACAGTCGATCCTGTCCCCCGTGTTAAAGACTCTGTCTGCGTCTTCATTCCAGGGCCCGTCACTGGCCTGATAGACCTGTCAGCAGGAATCAGGCAACCAGCTTACAAGCCTGACAAACTGGGCACAAACTCCAGCGCTTCACCCTGCAGGTGCCGGGGCCATGTTTCCGCACGGCTTCAGAAAGACCAGCGCCACCCTGATTCCCTCTGTGGAAGGATGTACTTCCTGCTTCGGAGACCCTTTCAGCTGCGGAGGTTTTGCCATCACTGCCCTCTCTGGGCCACTTGTACAGAAACCGCTACCCACACGCTCCGCGTCCACCTGTTTCTTCCTGTGAAGAAAACCACACAATGAAGTTGGGAAGTGTCACAGGAATGTTTTAGAGTAGTCACGAGTTCCTGTAGGTAGTTTAAATGCGTACCTGTTGGTTTTATCACTTTAAGAAGATTTCACCCCTGCTTTGAGAGAAACCTGGGGAAGCTCCCATTGGGAGAGACTGGGTGGAATACTCCCTTATGATCACTTCTGCCAAGTATTTCCCTACACTGTTGTAAACAGCTCTGCGGGGGCTGTTAGAACTGAGCTATTTCAGAAAAGATTTCCTTGCGGGATGGGAAGAGGGTTAGAATGAAAAACTGGAGACAAGGCAGCTCAGGTGGCTCACCCTCTCTAACAGTTCGAAGCTTTGGTGAGGGGAAATGATTGCTTGAGTCGAAATGAAATAAAATGTCTCTTTTTACCACTGCAGGACTCACTTGGAGTTGAGGGGAAATTGATTTTTATCTAGGGCTAGGCTAGGGCTAAAAAACCTATGTGTGTTGTCATTGGTACATTATCATAGGTGTTTTGCACCTCTACAATCGACAACAATACCTCTACAGTTCCCTTCCCTTCCACCCCTGACTAGACTCTCTTCTTCCTCTTCGTCCACCTGTAAACAGGAGCGGAAATCTCTGTTCTGTGTGGCTTTGTCCTTGTGTCCGTCCTGCAGGTGATCTGAGTGTCTCTCTCCCAGTCGGCCCAGTGGCACATGCTTCCCTCTGTAAATAACAGGGCAATAAACCTGCAGGAGTTGGATCACCTGTATTTCCATACCTCCATTACTAGGGAACAGCACAGCACACCACAATATCTGATTTCTCTTTGTTGGCATTAAAAATATGAGGGGCGGTTGCCGAGCGATTGGTTTGGTCTGTTTGGTTTGGTCTGCATGCTAAAAAGTTACGGTGAATTCAAGTCACACACACACACACACACACACACACACACACACACACACACAGGCTGCAGTGTGCAAACAGGCATCTGCGCTTCCGAGACGAGTTAATTATAAAGACGTGCACACTAAAGCCAGCGGAGATAGCAGAATTTGAGCACTACCAGTCGGCTTACATTGATCCCCGCCATGGGCGTCTCCCTTCATGACTGTACGACACGAGATCAAAGAGAAAAACGTCTGTCGGGGCACAGAAGGATTGCAGTACTGAATGAGGGAAAGGGCTCCAGCTACAATTACATAGAACAATTAAAGGAGCTTTAGATGCCTGATAACCAGAAATACTATTTAACTGGAGACAGAAGGCCAATCACCCTCGAATGGCCTGTGTCCCAGTTTTGTGGATACAAAACTCCAGCGTCCTTCAGATGTATTTTACCCCAGTTTTGGTCGCAATGCTGAAAGAAACAATTGTTTCAGCGCACATAAATGCCATCGTGCATACATAATGTAATAATTAAAACACTGCCTTTTTTATACATGCCCTACAGCCTACCTTGAAGGGAGCGAATCCAAACAATTTATCCAATTATGATCATCATTAAGGCAGAGCGATACAAAATAACTCTGGGCACCAAGACTTTCAGCCCAGTTTGCAGCTAAACAGGGATGTCAATACTGGGCGGTGGGTCTCGGCTGGTGAAATGGGGCGCTCCAGCAGGCAGCAGCCTGCTACAATGAGACCTCCACCTCCACGTGGTCACCTCATAGCACTGCAGCCTGAGGACACCAGAGCAAGCAGGGTACCCCGAGACAGCCTGCCTTGTTATTTCACATTCCCCTGACATCTCAGGGATCCCCGGTTTGTGGCACTGCGACTTCAGGGGGACTTGAGTTCCTCTGGGATCTCGCAGCTCCGAGGTGGTTTCCTGTGAGGACAAAGCCATGGAGCGACACAGCTTGTGCGGGAGCTTCTGGGAGGATCCGTCCTCTTTGCCCACTCGGGTGCACAGAGACCAGGAGAAGAAAAGCCAGTGACATCGGGGTGCTACAGGGGACTCTGGGACACATGGATAGAGGAGATGTTGGGCCCTGTCTGGCCCTTACAAACATGACTTGTGCTGCAGTCTGGCAAAAGCACATTAAACGACAGTGAACGTGCTGGAAACCTGATTAATGACCGAGCTCTATTGGGAAAGGATGGATACGAGCAATGGGAACCTAAAGCAGAGAAGGAGAAAGGTCTGTCCTACAGTAAGTGTGGGATTAGTATGATAACCTGTACATCTGCCATGCAAATTTACTGTGGTCATCTTTAAAATCGGCCAGTTCCACACTCCACCTCCTGCAGCTCTGCTCAGAGCGCCGCACGGCACAGACCCCCCTTGGCAGCCTAATTAAATTTTCCACTTTTCCACACTCACATCAAAAATCCATCCAGCTGGAAGCAACAGATGTCCCAGAGGAGCAGGCCTCAAGAGGAACAGTTTGTCTCTCCTCTTCACTGTGGTCTCTCTTGTCCAGTTTTCAAACTGCAGTTCTTGCAGAGGGTGAGACAGTATACCATATCAGAAATGAAACACGCGATGCTTGGAACTTAACAGGGGATGGATTTAGCAAATTTACCGGAAACAGGAGTTTTTAGGTTCTTCAAATAAAAAAAAAACAGTAAGCATGTCCCCACAACTAAGGCATGCGTTTTTATTTTTTATTTGTATTAATTATATACTGTGTAGTACCCTGCCTTGCACCTGCTCCATATCCTCCACGACCCTGTAATGGATAAAGACGTTCAGAAAATCGAGGGACGGATATACACCCGCACTTGTTACAAACGTACAGTAATTTGTTCCTAGAAACCCTTCCGTATAACGAAAATCCGTTTAAAAAATTCCATTATTTCTTATGGTAAAAAACTACAGTCCGTTTCGGACCCCAAAAATGTTACCCCTTCTTTAACATTTTCACCAAAAACTGACAAAAGAAACAACAATAACTAACATCATATTGTGGTTTTACGTAATAAAAAACACTGTTTACCTCAGACATCATTAACCGTACCTACAGTAAGTTCTGTACCACACAGTTACCACTTTATTTGGTTTTTGGGTAATTACACGCACACACATAATTTTCTTAATATCTTTAGGGTGAACAATGAAGTCTAAACCTCAGAATTCCTCACGCAAAAAGTAAGAGCGCACACAATTGCGAACAACGCATGAAGCAAGACGCGGTGAACTGTATCACCCACGTCTCTCCTTCAACTCTGTGGGCTCTGTGCTCTCTCACCCAGACTACTTAGTGGAATGTGATCTGTACTCTCAATATGAAATGAGTCGTATGACGCCTTCCTCTTCATCCTCTACATTGGGCGGAGGTTTCGAAACTTGTCTTTGTATCGCTTCTTCGTAGTTTCCACGTGTTCGTTAGTTTTCGTTACGCGGAATGAGGGTAACAATTCACAAGCCTCATGGTATCGAATTATCAAGCAAAGGACATTCGTAAAAAGGGGTACTGGTGTACCGTGTGGTCCGCATCGGTGTAGCAACACATCCATGTACATGAGTAATACCTATTGTTCTCAACACCTGCAATGAGGGGTGATTAAGGACCAGTGAATGCAGCAGTGGTTATTGATAGGTAATGCTACCATTGCAGCAGTCAGAACACTTACCATCACTGAGATAGGGTGTACTGAAAATAAGTGAAGACACGTGGCACAGGACTCTGGCATTGTTCTCTCGACAAACATGCGGAAACCGCTCGCTGTCACGTTCCATTTTATGACTTCTTTCCGGGAAGTAGCCGTCTGGAGGACTACCTCGCTGTAGATGGAGCTGATGGGAGTTGTCTCTGGCTGGGCGCCTGCTTGTTGCAGGCCGGTGGCAGTGCTTGGACCCACAGCTCCAGTCAATGCCTTCTCCTAGAACATAGAAACAGCGACAGAGCAGAGGAGGCTGTTCTGTCCATCTGGCCCATTTGGTACTGTAGTTACTAACTGAGAATCTGAGAATCTCGTTCAGCCGTTTCTTGAAAGAAGCCAGGGTCACAACCCTTTGTGTAGAGAAGAGCTTCCTGTTCTGTTGTAAATGCAAATGTAGCTCCCACTTGTGTCTTCTGATTTGTGTTTCACTGCTGATTCCGAATCAACATTTTCTAATCACTGTGGATAGAATCGTAAATGTACAATGTAAAATGAGAAAACCTGCGCACAGTCAACACTGTGGAGGCTGAACTCGGCCTGAAAAGCCATATAGGTGCTCTGAACACCAGTGCTGGCACTAACCCGCAGTGCAGGCGGCAGTGCTGTTCAGATGTCAGTGTTAAAGCTAAAGTCACGCAACTTGTTTTCTCCTTTCTTGCTTCTGTCTTCACTGTAGATCAGCTTTGTGTGTTTAAGGGCAAAATCTAAACTTATCTTTTCTTGACTTTCACTGGGAAAGCAACTTCCAAGAGTAGTGTCCTGAAAGGATTATGGAGTGTTCAGTGGACATTTGTCTTATCCTGCTGGGCTGAGGGCCAACCTCCTGGCCAGAGGAAGAGGAGGCCAGGACCCCCCTGCGGAGTGAGGAGTGACCAGGGGGCAGCTGCAGAGGTGAGATGGGGTGGAGATGGGATGCAGAAAGATGTACATGATGAGAAAGGGATCACATACTGTATGGTATTTACTGTATAGTGTTTAAGGAGAGGAAGTGGTATCAGGAGCAATTTGTACAGTAATTACTGACAGCTGAGGCTGATTGAACTTGGTTGCCGGAGGAAAACGGTTAAGTCTTTCCTCACCATCACAGATGACAGAGGAGGTGCTGGTTGGTTGTGTTCCATGCAGCAGAGGGGCGTTCATTTCCACCCGCTGGGGGCTGCCGGTCCTATGGGGGTGCTCCCTATTTTGAATACTCCAACCCTAATTTTGAATACTTGTGTGTCTAGTCCCCCTTGTAGTCTTCTCTGTTCGAGACAAGACAAACTCTGTTAACACACGTCAGGATGGGCCATATGAAACACAACACTGTGCATGTGCAGTTGGTGAGGAGTGTACTGCTCTTGCAAAGCCTGGTCGATAGAAACCCACTCTGGAAGACCACTTTGAACTAAGAGGACTCAAAACTCACACACCACAGCTATTACATCCAACTTCACAAAGCTGCTTATCCCTGGGAATTATGTTGGCAATCTGGAGCCAATCCAGAAAGCACAGGGCACAAGGCAGGACCACGCCTTGGACAGGATGCGAGTCTACCACAGGGCACACACAAATACTCACACAGGCACACGGAAGCACAAAGCAGCACATTAGAGACACCATTTAACTTCAACAGAATGTCTTTAACATGGTGGAGAAATGCAGGATGCTGGAGAAAACCCACACAGTGCAAGTGCAGGGAGAACATGCAAACTCCACACAGACACGTGCCCCAGATTTCCCAAGAGCTGCAAGGCAGTGACGCTAACTGACACACCACCAGTGAGCCTAATCCTCAGCAAATTCTGTCACACATTGTAGAGGGTGCCACCAACCCTGACAGAAACAAAAAGAGAGATGCTTCTCAATTACACAGTGAATGAAACTATTATTGTCATTTTTCCTCTATCCTTCTTCCAATCCGTTCTTCCAGTGCAGGGTCATGGGGGAGCCGGAACACAGCCAAGGCAGGAGACATCTTGCACACAGACACAGACGCACACGGAACAAGGAGAGTATATAACTCCACACGTAAAGCACCCCAGGGCCCCAGCGCCACTGCACATAATAATAATAATAATAATAATAATAATAATAATAATAATAATAATAATAATAATAATTATTATTATTATTATTATTATTATTATTATTATTATTATTATTATTGTTCTTGTTATTATTATTACTGTTATTATTGTTGTTCTTGTTCTTGTTTTTGTTATTATTATTAGACTGCCCTGGTCTGTGAGCGCTACACCAAAGCCTATCGAGCTCACTTGTTTATTCCATTCCTCTACCACACACGCTTGCTGTTTTCCTTTAATATTTCCTTTCTTTTGTGCGCTGCCATAGTAGTTTTCCACTTCTTTTCAGAGGGTTTTTGTCTTAAAGTGTACTGTGACGCACTTCCTTCCATTGTAACAGGCGCAGGGATATTCACGTCTCAGCCACATGTCACGGGCGGGGGGGAGGGGGGGGACGGGGTGGGCTCCTCTTGCTGCAACATGCCACTCTGATCTGCCAGGGGAGAACGCGGGGGTCTAGAAGGCACCACTGTGTCAGGCTGTTGTGGAATGTGAATGGTGTCTCCCAGTGGAGAACTGGCACAAATAACCTCATGCTCTCCTGAGCACCATGCCATCGCAGGACGAGGTACAGGGGTTGCCCATGACCAACAGGGGACTGGGAATCTTCTAGAAAGGGGAATGCCAGGTTGAATGTACATGGCTGTCCGATAATATTCTATATGGAAAAGTCTGATCCAGAAGGCAAGGTCACGCTGGGCAAGGCAACATGTCAGAAACATCCCCACAAGGGGAAGCGACTATGATGTCACTGTCAAGAACTGGATGGATTTGTCCACAGTGTGCCAAAGCTGAGACCTCTCCCAGACCGTAATGGACATGGGGCTTGGTTTCATGTGCCGTAAGCATGACATCACCTCCTCTGGCGAGGAATACTGGGGAGCCGTTTGGGATTATTGGTTTTCTGTCACCGCTCCCTACAGATTAATTGTGTCTTCCTGTTACTAGCCAGAACTGGATGGGCAATGACAGGAATTTCTGCAGAACTGAAAGCAACATGGGTTACAGGAAGAAAGTTCCATTCTAAACATAGAATTCTTCTTAATTGTCATAGTACACCTCTTATCATCATGGATGACTCTTAACTGTAATTGAATTCTTATTCTGAAGTACTGGCAAGGGGGTCATGCTAAACCTAATGTGTAGCAACGTTGTTATTACCACACAGTCACTGTGCAGCCCTTTGTGTCTCCCTGGCCTCAGCTGGTTTTCCTAGGGGTTGGAGTGCAAACACTATACTATTTTATGCAGGTCTTACTGTCCTAAATGCAACGGAATTCAGATTCCCAGTCTCAGTTCTATATATAGCAGGCACCTCTCGTGATTGAAAAGCCAACTCTGCACTGCTTTGTGAATTTCCACAGGCCTTTCACACGCATGGTTGCTAATGGTGCTTCTGTGTCACACACCTCGGGAGGGCTGTGTTTGCTCTGTTAGCTTGTGCCCTGCAGTGCACACGCACACACGTAGGGACGCCTCAGTCTATAACCCATCAGGTTAGCCTGTAAGACTACGCCTGACATTGTCTGGCTGGGAGGGGCAAAAGTCTGTTGTGTGTCAAAGATCGTCAGGAGTGCTGAAGCTTTTTCAAACTTCAGTAGGAAATATTCAGAGGAAAACGAGAAAGAAAGCCTGGGAAGTATTTTCAGTATAGTAAATCCCCCATCCCCCATCCCCCATTTGACTTTCTGGACTTTCTGCAGTAATGAAAAATGCCTCTGCTTCAGTAAAAAAGAAACAGAGATGCATCCTGCACACAGTTTGTAATTGCAAGGTGTGGTGTAATTCCTGGTGGTTTAGGCTCCCGACTGTAGTATTGCCAAAGAGCCCTGGTGCAGGCTGACATCATGGCTAGGTAAACACACCAATCCTGCGCTGGACTGGCTCCAGTGTTAGTACTCCTGGCGCTGGGACAGCTGGCAAATTGCTGGGTGGATATCTTCACCCCTCTCCACACAGAGCACTCGACGCTTCGGCAGAGAAATCTGTTTTCTGCTGGGTATTGATTTTTCGAGCGGCGGAGCATTTTATTTGTTTACAGCCCTGACCTGATTAGAGGCCCCGAAGCGGGGCTCCTGACGGGGCTTGACGGGGGTGGCCTGATAGCGATGGTGCCTCGGTGTCCAGCTCCAGGGCGAGGGGAGCGGCAGAGCCGGATGTGCACAGGCCCGGGGCGGATCAGGGGTGGAGTGGAAGCAGCCGGAGAGTGTTCTTCCAGACCAATCTGTGTGCTGGTCCTAGCAAAGCTTTAGTCCTTGAGAGCTGGTTATCCTAAGGAACTTTGTAAAAGTAATCAGTATAATATGAATTATTATTATTATTATTTGATAATCAAAGGTACCGTCACTCTCTAAGCAATTTGACTGCCCGCATAGCAGCAAGAGAGCAGGAAACCAGCAGTGTAGTTGGTTCAGCTGGGACTGCTCAGTCCCCTTGCCTTCCATTTTTTGCTTTTTGTTGCCATGTGTCGCTTTGCTTCCTTCTGCTCTTCCTTAACTGCAGTTGCAGTCCGTTATCCCTGCTCTTGGTTCCAAGAGGTTCTGCGGCATTCTGGGAATATTATGAGCTATAGAACACCTCCGGCGCGATACTGACGCTGTGCACAGCTACCCCAGCTGCTCTCTCTCTCAGCAGATCCTCCTGTGCTGTCCGGTGACTCCCTGCATCCTGGCCTCTCCCTCATGGCAGGACAGGGCGGTCAAGCATGCGTGACCGTGCACAGCTCTGCTGCTCTGGGAATCAGCAGAGTCTTCTGGGGGAGTGTGCCTGAGCCATTGATCTCCACTGATGAGGAAGCCCCACAGAAGCTTCTCCATGCTGGCCAGATCATGACAGGGTTTCACCCTGCCCTCATCGGCCATGGCACCCCAGCCTGGCACTGACAAACTGCCAGGGTGGAATGAAGTACATGGGCAGCTGTCATCGCCCTCCTGTGTGCCGGCAGTGCAGGAGAAAAGCCTCAGAATAATTGCTTGTCTGTCAGCCATCGTCCCCTAACCTCCACCTCAACAATAAAGCAGTACAGACCAATCTAGCACTGGAACAAGTAAAGGTTTATTCCATGCTGAAGAGAGAAGAAAAGAAACGCAACATTTTGGCTATGGAGAGTCTCTCATACCCGAATAAACCTTCACTGGTTCCTTTACAGCCTAGGCGTGCTGACGCAGCTCCCTATTGAACTACTTGAATCTTCGCATGCTCCTGCCACGGGGGTCACCGACACAGTGAGGAACACTGGCCAGTATGAAGCACCCCTGCAACAAACTGAAGCTGAGCAACTCCCTCCAGAGCAGAAAAGAACATTAAAATAGACAAGGAGAAGAAAGAGGAAGGGGTTTTCATTTTCCTCAAGAAGATGAGCAACACCTCTTTACTTTGTCGTTACCTGTGCCGATTGTAAACAATTGATTATCACCAATACCTGCTGTCCAAGAGCTGGTTCTTAGACTTAGAGAGGTGGGCTTGTACAGCGGCCTCAATCTGGCTGTGTCTCGCACAGCAGGGCTCTGTCCTGGAGCAGGATGACCAAGGGGCATTAGGCCTGCCCAGTCCTCCCAGGGTTAGGGGCCTCAGTTCCAGAGCTCCAACCACTCCTCCGTGCAGCAGGACTACTCTGTGACCCAGGCCCATCTCTTCACCTCTGAACCAGGCAGTGGTTTTTCATGGAACACCCCCAAACAAAATTGCACAGAAGATCAAAGGCACGCGTTGTGTTTCTTTTCTTCTCTTTTCAGCATTGGAATATACCTTAAAAAATAATAATGCATGATGTACAAAAACTGCTGCAATCCTGTCGGCCACCTTTATTTATGTGGTGGATTTCTATACACAGCTTCTCTTTCTGCAGTTTTCCTTATTGCATTGCTTCTTGAAATATTCCTAACAATCCCTGTATTGTGAACTTGAACTTGAACTTTATTGCCATATGTAACCGGTGCTGGTACAATGGAATTCTTACTTACAGAAAGTCTCTCGATTGTAAAACAAGTGTAAAAAACAAAACAAGGTGCAAACAGTGCATCAAGACAATGTACAAACAAACAATAGACAATGTGCAAGTAAACATGCAGACAGTTTGAATGTAAACAATACAGACGTGTAAACAATGACTGGAGACGTACAATAAATAAATTACAATGAGGTAGATGGTGATGGTGTATGTGTGGTCCGAGGGGGATGGCTAAATGTGTTCACCAGTCTCACTGCTTGTGGATAGAAGCTATTGAAGAATCTAGTGGTAAGTGTCCGTATGCTCTTATATCTCTTGCCTGAGGGCAGTGGGGTGAAGAGCTCATGCCCGGGGTGGTGACTGTCCTCTGTGATGGCCAGAATTCTACCACGGCAGCGGTCCTCATAGAGCTCATAGAGCTGTTTGTCCCTGTATCCCTGAGTGTACCTTGTTTTGTTCACCGGTCTGGATTTTCTGCTGGATGGACTGGGGGGTTGGAGGCTGTGAAAGGAAATTCCACTTAATGTTACTGGGCAAATTCTAATGGCAAGTTTAAAACGGCACTGGGTTCAATCTCGAGCGTGTGGTGTCGGTGTCTGGCCGTCTCGGGCTCCATGCTGCCTGAAAAGAGGGATCAGAGGCATATTTATATACTGCGAATATGTGTGTCACTAATGGCTGCCTATTAATATGTATGCTGCAAGTTGTTCACGGAAAATGCACAGGACATCCACGCGCTTAAGCCTATTTGTCAGTAAAAATAGCTCCCGTGCGTATCAGTCCAAGGAGTAATTTCCGATGATCACGGGTCTCTCTTTTTCCAGGATCTTTATTTAGGTGGCGATCGATAATAGATAATAGCGTCTATATCGGAACTAATTCGTCTCACATCCTGCGCTAATTCAGTTTTCCAACTTGGGAGATCATTCCCAGCCAGACGCGGCTGTGACGTTCGAGGTAGCGAGAGACCCGCGTCAGTCCCTGCCCTGAGTGACTCCTCCGTCCCCAGCCCCCCCTGCAACCCTGATGCTAATCCGATCGCAAGCAGCCGCACGACGGGATATGCTGAACTGTACAGGCCACTACTCTACCGTTACTGCTCCGGCGAATAGGCCACACTGTCGTGGCTGAAACAACAAATTATATTAATGATGATAATCTAATACGATAAGATAGGCTTGAACAACATTTTCTATTTCTTTTAACTAAATCTAAATTACAATGTATAGAACTACTAATTTAAGAGCTATTAAAAAGCGTTTAAACTATTGGAAAGCGGGTTTGAAAAATAAACAGCAGTAAGACGAGGGCAGAAAAATCTGGAGTTTGGGGACCTCCTGTCTGCGTCCAAAACTGAAATGGGGTGACAGACGCTAAGTGGTCTTTGAATTGTATTAACAGTGCGTGACATTGCGGTACTGCGCCAAGCCGTGCCGGCACTCCTGATGTCCAAGTAGAGACAGCCATTAGCCGGCGCGCTCTGTCCATTTATCAGTGCGCATTCCTCGCATAGCGCGCGTTCCGATCATTGTTGGTAATGAGTGGGCGACCCCTCATCTGTTCATCAGGCCGGAACTTGACACCGGCCTGGCTCAGCTGCAAGGCTCACCCGGAAGCGCCGATCAAAGAGGCCCGAGGCGTTAAAACAAATGTCGGAGGTTAACCCGCAGGTTAAGCTTTGCTCACCTCCAACGACCCGAATCCAAATTCCGATGTGAGTTTCCAGATAGAGGTCCGAGAACACCTATGTACTATCGATGTGAGCAGTAGAAAACAACTGTTACCAACCGATCAACGAGGAATCAACCAGTCGGTCAATCAGTCGTTTTTGCAGACCACCTAAAAAACACTTTCTCAGTGTGTATGAGTGGCGTTACAACAGGAGATGCTGTAATATAAAAGCGCAATGACGCATAGAAAGTTTAAAACAGAAGCAGCTTTTAAATGAATATTTTGTGTAGTATTTTGAACAGACGAATATATCAAAGACATCAAATGGAATAGTGTTAAAAAATACGGACATCCTCAACCCCTGTCCAAGATGGCGTCCTAAGGTTAACTGATCTGGTTTGATTTTCTACACATTTTTTAGAAATGTTTAGAGAAAAGAAAATGAAAAAAGAAAAAACTATGCTTCCGCCACCAGTCATATCACCCTGCAACTCACAACTGATAATGATAACCTGAAGCTCAGCAGGTGTGAGCCTGGCCAGTACCTGGATGAGAGACCTCTGGGAAAAACCTAAGGTTGCTGCTGGAAGAGGTGTTAGCAGGGGGTTGGACCTCACCCCGAGGTCCACATGGGTCCATATCATTTGTGTTTACCAATCATGGCCTCCTAATAATCCCCATCTATGAATTGGCTTCATTACTCTGCTCTCCTCCCCACTGATAACTATTGTGTGGTGAGCGTTCTGGCGCAGTATGGCTCCCGTCGCATCATCCAGGTGGGGCTGCACATTGGTGGTGGTGGAGGGGAGTCCCCATTACCTGTAAAGCGCTTTGAGTGGAGTGTCCAGATAAGCTCAATATAAGTGTAAGCAATTATTATTATGCATTTTTTCTATAAAGTTCTGGATTCAATCAGACTCCGTTATCTGACGTCCTGATTTGAGCATCAACTGAAATGGGACGAATCCGGTTTTCCTGGGCGGAGGTGCCTCGAAATCTCAGTGGTCGCCCGTCCTCGCGGCCATCGCCAGGGGACCCCTTACAAAAGATATGGTCTTGCCAGCATTGCACAGGCTCGATCTGCGTCATCCCTCACATCATGCATACTTAAGAGTTACCAGCAAGGATGACACGTGTCTGCACAAGACGCCTGTTTTTATTTACAGAAACGTTAATGCATGGAAACGACAACATGAACATTTATTTGAAGAATGAGTCATAATTAACACGAGGGGGCAAGTGGAGTAGGGCAAATTCGAAGTTGGAAATGACTGTTGGAGTGATCGCTTTTATCGGCCGTCTCTCGCAGACGTGCCGGTAACTGTTCCTTCCTCAATTAATTTCTAATTAATAACTTTACTCCTATTACATGCATGAGGATCACACACTTTCACAGTTAACTTTATATTGGAGCCTGGAGTTCCCTAACTCAAGTATCACATTTCTGTGCAGTCACTTTACGTGACTGTATTATCGATACCTAATGAAAAAAAAAACACTCTACTAGGTAAAGAAGATGTGAAGGAAACGCCCAAGCACACCTACTGTTATACCTGAGAAAGCAAGTCTTTCTTTTCAAAGAACAGAAGTTCCTTTAGTTGTGGGATTTATCGAGAATTCGTATCTGCGGGATGTGGGAGATCACAGATCGCAGGGCGGCCTCGTCTCGGCCTCTGAGGCGTGGAGAGAACTCGAGGGCCCGGAGTCGAATTAGAACAGTGACCCACGCGGTTCCTGTCGGCCCATGACGTGCGCGCCTGCCAGCCCCGAGCCACTAGAGCACACTGTGACAGCTGGTTTCCGCTGCCGACCCCCGTCGCCTCCCCAGTCCCCACCTCCCGCCCCTGCGCCGCTAGCCAGGTAGAGGCGCGATTTCCATTCCGTCTCCTCCTGTGAGCGCGGCGGGGCGACAGGATCAGGCAGACAGACTCGGGTTTAAAAGCGTGACTGGAAAGTATGATTTATCACTGTAAGAAAACAAAACAACGCCGCGGAAAACTTTTTTCAAAGAAATTGTGGGATTATTATGCACCACACAATTGTATGGTGCTAATTTTGTATTTTACTGTATTGTCAGCGGGGTAATTCACAAGCTAGTTCATCCTCTGCCTTACAGTAATCACGAACTCCTCAGAGGAAGGAAGGAAAAAAAAGCGAATAGATTGAACACCTTCATTTTGTTACCTGAATTATCTGCACAAAGAAACGGCGGCGTTGTAAAACTATTTTCTTCATATTATAAGGAAGCTCAGATTTAGGATTACATCGAGTGGTACCCAAACCCCCGAGACATCTGCGGGATTCGCTCTTTGCGCAAAGTTGGCAAAACAAAGTGTATCGAATAGGCTTAGTCTGTGTAATGTGCCGGTTATGTTATTCGACCTTAAAAATAGAAACCGTTCAAGATTGGATTTTAGTTCATACTTTCCAACTTTCAGACTGTCCAAAGTGTTCTTTCAGCTTCGACTGAAAGATATGGATCTGACAGAATTCTAATTTCTAACTTTTTTGTTTGGTTTTTACTGCTATACTCCCTCTTCGAATGTTTTTATTCGTGTGTGAATTGTCGGGTTCGTAGTAGGCTAATAATAATAATAACAAAGGTAACGGAAAGAATAAGTTATTTCTTAATTGTAGCCGATTATAAAGAAGTGGTACTCGAATATAGCTCTGACCGTCCGTAAAGCAGCAATGGTTATTTTCTTGAAACAGATTCAACTCGAGGGAAGAGTCTTTTTATGTGCGAATTTCTTCCATCCGTTTTCACACCGCATCTTCAGCGACCCATGGAACCGGCAAGCAACGGGCGTAAGGCAAGGTATACTCTGTACTGGACAACAGACCATTGTAATTAATAATAATTGCTTACACGTACATAGCACATTTCGGGACACACCCGGTAAGGCCCATCCAGACACAAATATGCACACACTCACACCTGGGGAGAATTTTCCCATGAGCCAATTTACCCTACCAGTATGTCTTTGGACTGTTGGAAGAAATCAGAGCTCCTTACAGGAAACCCACAGGAACACGGAGAGAACATACAAACTCCACGTAGCATCCCAGGTCCGTAATTGAATCCACCAAGCAATGCTAACCTCTTCGACAGCGTGTCGCCCTCCTTGCTTATATCAACCAGAATAAGAAAAATGTTTATATAGATCGCCAGACGGATGAAACGATTCCTTACACTTATATAGCGCTTTTCTGGACGCTCCACTCAAAGCGCTTTACAGCTCATGGGGACTCCCACCCACACCACCACCAATGTCCAGCCCCACCTGGATGAAGCGAAGGCAGTCATAGTGCGTCAGTACGCTCACGATAAAACAGGTTTTTTATTATAAAAATAAAAATTGATTCAGATTAATATATTTTAGTGAGGTTGAAAGAGAAGTTATCGGTAGTTTACACGACGCTGCTCAAGATCCAGAAGAAGTTGATGGGAGAGGGAAGTTGTGTGGAGTCAGGACACGTTTGATAAGGCCAGTTGTTATGAAAATATGTAGCTATTATAGCAGGTGTGCACCATATTAGCGCTTCTGTGATTCTGGATGTGACTATTTTTAACAAACATAGCCTCGTTATTTTTTCAACATCATCTTAACACGATACTGACACTGTTGTTCCTTTACAGTCAGTTTGTTTCGCTTGTTTCGAAGAGGAGTGATCTGTTTGTTTTCGCGGAAAGGAAGATAATGCTCATGGAATGATCTTGGCCGGACGTATAATAATATTTTCCTTTCCTCGGTTTCTCAAACCATCCCAAAGCGCTTTCCACAGATGAGGAGACCCCTTGCATCCACCCCGGAAGTGCAGCCCAACTCCCCCACCTTGAACCTGGCTGCAGCCGGATCAGGCGGGGAGGTGAGAAAGCGCTTCGCCGGCTGTGATGAAGGGGGACATCAGAAAAACTCAGATTGTACAAACCCACAGCGATCGCAGCAAGTAGTAATCCGTTGTTGTGACCACCACTTCAGAAATCCAGTTAATCCAGAGAGAAGAGGTGTGGGCGGCGTTATCAGATGAGCTGCTGAAGTAGTTGAGGACTGACAGAGTGGCAGCACTTCTCTGATAATCACTCTTGTACCGCTGGCGACATCTATCTGTTCCTCGGGCTACAGATATGGACAAGCATTAAATTCCTAAAGCCCCTCTGCAAGAAAAGCAAACCTTTCACTTCAAAGCAATGTAGTTCAAACTAATCTCTCCCCTTCAGAGATTAAGCGAGCCCACGCATGAAATGTGTGTGTGAGGGGGAGGAAAATTCATATTTCAAAGCAAATACAAATTTAAGCCTCAATTTCATACGGAACTTTTGCTGCTGTGTATAATATCGCGTAAGTTCGTTTGTGATTGATCAGGAAACCGTCTTCCGCGTTGAGTGTACCGCAGGATTTAATTTGCAGTCAGATGAGCGAAAAACAGGTTTTATGCAGAGGCTTCTCGTTAGCGTTTCACTCTTGTAATACATCGACACCTCCGCATGGCAGGTTCACACACCAAGGCACAGAACCCTTTCATTCTCGTAGTGTAATAGGATGGTGGGGGTAGGAGGGAATCCCTCCTGTCTCTGACGTCTCAATAAACCAAGGAAACCCACACGGCGTGTGCTCTGACGCAACTGCCCATTTTTGGAAACCTACGTCAATCAGGAGGAACAAAGACGGCGCAGTAGTCAGAACGGGGGTGCTGGAAAACTGTAATAATGGCATTTAAACTACAGGACAACACAAATTGCACAGAATAAATGCTAAACGATATTTTGCATCTTTTCTTAAATATTACAGGCACGAAATGGGATTAGATTTCCCTCATTACGGGTGAATAGTAAGCCATGTTGGACGAAGCTCCCCCAATAGTATCTCACGATGGTAGCTCACTCTCCAGCATGGTGACGTGAGCGAGTCCGCATGGCACTTGATAAGGAGAGTTTCAGTTCAATGTAATACCATAGAAGTGAGTCATCTTCGCAGGCGGTCGGCAACATTTTGAGAGAGGGGGGGCACAGCAGGCAGAATTTCCATAGGGATAGAGGCAAATTAAAAAAAAAAGACGCGCAGAGTGTGTCGCAACAAAACGAATCTTTAAAGTGTAGCACGTAAACGTCAACTTGAGGTGAGTCACTCGCAGATCGACTGCACAGTGCGCTACAGTTCAGAGCGAACTCGCGAACCCGCTGACAGAGCTGTGTGACTCGTCCCGTTTGTTCTCCTAGTGCCCAGGTGAACACTCGGCACCGCTCACCCAGCGACCGCTGCGGCAGAGGCGATCTCTTTTTTTTTCAATAGGACAACAATACAGAGCGGTTCTCAGGCTGGTGCTTTTGTTTTTTCGCACTGGAAAAACAAAACCAACAAGCAGGGCAGCTTGCAGTCCACTGTAATCCAATGTCCATACCATTTTTCAACTTTTGGGGACAAAACGAGGAAAAACACGTCGGCGTGCGCAACCAATGACATATGTTGCTAATATTTTGACGCTCTTTTTCTTAAAACACTCGCCTTATTATTCGGAAATCGAAGAAGCATTTGTGCACAATCTGTGGACTACCAGCGTGAGACTCTGCGATTATTTTAGTCTGCTTCACGAACTTTTAAGTTATTGCCTGCAGTCAGTTCGCGTTGGACTTTACTGAGCCGCAAACTGAGGAAAACACTGAGCCCCCCGGAGTTTGCATCCTCGCCTGAAACCTGTTCCTTTCTCTCGATCATGTACCAGGATTACCCCGGGAACTACGACACGTCCTCCCGTGGCAGCAGCGCTTCGCCGGCCCAGCCAGAGTCCTTCACGAGCGGCTGCAGTACCATCGGCAGTCCGATCTCTACTTCCACCTACCAGGTACGGACATGGAGACTGTCTTCAGCTAGCAGCAGCACAAATCCCGTTTAGAACGAGTTAGTGCTGTTTTTTTTCATTATTATTATTGTTATTATTTATTGCTAATGATATCGAAAGCAGGAAAACCATCGATAAAAAAAGGATCAGGTTCCCGTATTTACCGCACGTTTCGCGTATCTGTTCTTTTCCAGTATTTGCACACGCACTCTGGGCTTATTACTGTGCTGTTGTGCCAGTGGCTGCACTCTCGTAAATTGACGGAAGTGGTTGGCCTCCGTGTACTCTTGATGTCCATTTACAGTTCGCTGTCTGCAAACCGCTGTGAAACTGGACTGGGTGGGGGACGGAGGGATCTGCTGAAATACCGACACAAGCGAGCCAGGCAGGATCCCCCCCAGCCCGGGCTCGCTATTAGCCCTTCACGGCCGACGGATTTCACGAATTTGAACTGGCGGTGTTGCCCAATGTCTTGGAATGCGTGTGTTTGCACTTTTGCCTTACAGACCCAGTAGAGCAAACAGCTCTCATAATGAAGGCAGTTTCCTTGGATATTTGCAAAGGGCGTGAAAAACTATTAAAGTGTGCTACATATACATATTTTTTGCCGTTATTGTCAGGACCCCTTTCAGTGAGGCTTTTAGCAGAACCGAGTTGCCTTCGGCATGGATTAACAAAACGCCCACGCAAATGATATCTAGGAATGCAGACTCTCGGTTTAACAGTGGGGTTAATTAAGGGAGGGCCAACCAGGTGTATGTTTTTATGTATTCAAAACCCACGAATCCAGTGGAAAGAAATTACTGCTTAAGTACTACTTTGCCTTTACAACCTAAAGGCAGTAAATAACGTAGCCAGATTACGCGTTTCAAGTACGGGATTCACTAAACAGTGAATCTCAGATTCAGTTGATGGCTACGTCTTTAAACGGGTGAAGTCAGATGTAACTAGTCTTCCGTATGCCATCATTGGCACCGGGAAGTCAGGTAACGTGCCGTGCCCACTGGTGGAGCTGATAGACAGCACGTATCGGGAGCGATTTCCGCAAACTCTTTCTCCGCCAAAACCAGTCGCTGCTTGGGGGTTTTAGTTTTGTTTAATGAAGAGAAACAAGAAGTGGGTTACCAAAGAATACTAGGCTCCAGACAGATGTTTGGATTCGCTGTTCTAAGAGACAACACAATCTTGTATTAAAAACGCGAACTGTGTGTTTTTTGTAGTTTATTAGCGTTTTGACAACAGTTCTCAACTTTTTTTTCGGCAACTTGCAATGGTCATGTACGAACATGACTTTAAAGAAACACTAAATAAGACGTAGAGTAAAGCATTTTGAAAACCCCGGTTTAAGTTTTAATATGGTTCTATAAGCTGCCAATCAGACGTTTTATCTGCACCTACTTAATATGATGCAGTTAAATACTCCGACCCGGCGTTACTTCCGAAAAACGAAGATTTTTCCGCCGCATTTCGTTATCAATAGTTAATAGAGAATAGACGAGGTTTACCATCTCCAACAAAATGCTGTGACTAAAAAAAAACAAGAAAATTTAACAACCGAGTTAAACAAACAAATCGCAATTATTTCCCGGGAGCATATATCCATTGCGATCTGACGGAAAACGCCAGTTAGCTAAGCGGCAAGAATGATACAAAGGCTCTTAGAGAAAGAAACAGACGATATTTTAATATCCCACGTTAAAACAGACGAGTGTCTGCGAGACGATTCTCTAAAAAAGGCGGTCAATTAATAAAAACGTAGGTGATTGGTCGAAGAGTGTTGACCCTCACTGAGTAGTGCTGAATTTCTGAGCCCTTCAGAGTAGCTACATCGCAGTCCAGCTTATTAAAGCGCACCGAGTGGGCGCGGAACAGGACGCGCTGCGCCGAGGCAGGGTTGAGAGTTGAGTGGGATGAGCTGTCCGAACCCTGAAACTGCAACAGCACATCGTTCCTCCAAGTCACTACAGACACACGCCATACAGCGGGATCTGTCACATGCTCTTGTAAAGAATTCCGGCTCCATCTGGCCGCATCGCCGATACTTCTTGTAAACAGACTAAAAACTTACTTGATTCAGTGGCCAGCTTTCCTTGTTAACTCGCTATCAGGATTCCAATGTAACTGCGAGTCTGATAAAACACCCACGTGTGTTTTGTTAGTTTTTTTTTATTCCCGGGGAGGAAGAGAAGGACTTCGAGTTTTTTTTTTAATCTGGCGACGACAGCAGGTTTCTGAAGAACTGAAAAGTACCGCACAGGAATGATTTCAAGTTGAGCTCTAAAGCTGAAAACTCCAAAAACCTGAAGATGCTGCAGGAATCTTGGGTGAGAGCTGATTTTTTTTCATTCGCTTACAATAACATGAAAATTAAATTGGATTAGTCTTTACCCTTATTATGTTGGGTTTTTTTTTTGTTTCGTAAGGTAAAGTTCTAAATACAAAAGCCATAAATACCGCTGTAAATCTAGATTTTGCAATTTGACGGGTATTTAAATAGATCGACGAAGTATTAGTAGAACGAGTTCCGCCGACATACAGTACTTCCTCGGTGCTTTTGGAAGTGCTGTGGGGTAGCTGGTCAAGCGTCCTAAAGACATTTTAGGAGCTAGGAGCGCCACATAACGATATACGTGTTTTTTTTCCTGAGCTCTTTATGTTTATCCAACACAGACTCATGTTTTGATTGATATGACGGAAGACAGTTACTGTTTGACTCGCCCACAGAAAATCGCGAGGTATCCGACAACAAAGGTGCCCTGACCTTCCCGGTCAGGAAAGCTGCGCTTCTGGATAGAAAGCGGAGTGCCCGGGCGCACCGAGCGCACAGGGGAGAGGGGGGCTGTGTCCGCGGGGGTGGTTTCCTTATGTAAATGTACCTGGGTACTTTTTAAAATTCCCAGACTGCTTCTCATGGAACCAATCAAGAAGGCATTAGTACACTGGAACTCAAAATCACAACCAGATTTACTTCTGGTTTTCGTGAAGCAACACAGTGGCGCTGTTTTATTGAAAGCGTGTTTTAGGGTTTCAAATACAGTGGCCCTGTACTGTAGAGAATTTAATAAAAGGATGACATCTAGTGGAAATCCCAATTATACCGTTGTTGCGTGCTGAAGGCCCTGGCATTTGGCTCCACCATTCCTTTACGCACTTATTGCTGATCATTCTGAGACGTTGGCAGTTTCTATAGGGTACAGGTGTAAGACATCGCTTGGTGCTCTTATCTAAACCCCACACAGTTGTTAGCTTGTAACCATGACCAGTCCCACAGCTCGGTCTTGCTTTCCATAACTTTGCGCTCTACACTGTTTGCATGACTTCTACCAGCCAACAGCTTTCCTCTATAGGACATAGAGAGACTTGAGGGAGCTGATGTCCTCTATAGGGCGTTCAGCTGATGATGGTGAGCAAGTGGCAGACTCCGTGCTGGAGGATGATGGGAAAGCATGCGGTTTTTGGTCACAGTGTTTGGGAAGACATTGTCGCTGGGGTGGAGAAGTGCCTGTGTCCCAGCCATCGACCCCTAGCAGGGTAAAACACAATCATGGTGCCAAACTGAAACGGAGCAGCAGGAGTAACGGAACAGGAGCAATCTACTTAAATCTCAGCTGTTACCAGCATGGGTTCTGCCATCATTCGTGGAACTCCAGACTCAGAAGGGTCTCACACTGGAGGAATGTTTGCTGCATATGTCTCTCATCTGTTGACATCAGTGGGAGAATCCATTGCTGTACTAAATGTTGTGTCGTTTTATCAATATATAGATGCAATATATATATAATATAGATGCTAAATAGTCTTTGAGTAATGGATGTCTAGTACTTTATTGATTTGATTAAATGTTTTCAGAGTGGCAGATAGAAAGTTAAGGGGCAATGTCAAATCCCTTGTGATATAAGCAGAGCAGGGCTTTAATAATTGGTTCCTGCAATGCAATGGTTCACCTGTAGATGGCACTCTTCATTCCAGATCCGAAATTTCCCAAATGTCTGAGTGTTGTGACCGGGCATGCAGTGCTGCAGGTCAGGGTATCGTCTGGGTGAGATGTTAGACTTAGGACCTGACTACTTGGTCATTAGAGGTGCCATGGCACTTTTTGAAAGAGTAGGGCTTTTAACCAGAGTGTCCTGGCTGAATTCCACTCTGGCTTGGTACTTGAAGTTCAATTGGTGAAGCTGTTTCTCGCTCCTCCACTCAATCTGCTGTGTAGTGGGGGCTGCTGGTGCAGAACAGCTGCCAGGTGTGACCCAGGTGGGAGCTGTGCTTCAGTGGGTTTTCTCCTATATCTAACAGAGCTTTAAGTGCTTTGGGACAAAAAGCGCTCTAGACATGCAATTAATACTTCTTATAAACTAATACTGGGATGTCCAGTGTGTGTTGTTGAACTCCATGCCAGCTTTCTGCTCTTCCATAACATCTACTAAAAGGCTGAGTTCTGTGAGCATGGCGTGAGCAGAGTCCATTGGGGAACAGTAGGCAGTATTAGAGTATTAGTATCGGCCTGATCCGTAAGTCACTCCCATGACAGCTAATGTGCTGTCCCCTCCATTAGCCTCTCCCCAAAACACACAGTCTACCAAATCCATTTATTTATAGAAACTCGGTCCCAGTGTCTTTCTTTCACCCATGCTTACAGATCCTGATCACGGAGAATGAGCGGTGCGCGAGGCCGTGTGGAATAGCGCTAGCAGACTGTGGTGTGACTTCGGAATGAGGAATAAAACATGCCCGCGATATGTCTCAGAATTTATCCTGAGGGCTGTTTGAATGTTCTGCTTTGGAATTTCCTCCAGATGTTTTTGTTGCCCGATGCAGAGTCTTGTTTTGAACATAATGTGCTTTGAAAGTTATTGTGTTGGATAAGAGAGCACATGCTTTCTAACACTGTAAAATCAATAGGAATTGCAAAGGCATTGACAACAGGGGCTCAGACCCTCAGCGATGCAGCATGAAAACTGGACTGGCTCAAAGTGTCTTGATCTGCTCTGGCTCTGCTCATACAGGGGTTGTGATGAGTCTTGCACAGTATCAAAAGGGCTTTTGTTTGGAAATGTGTGATGATCAGTTTGTTTTTTCATATTTTCATTTGTTTAAGAGAATCGGTTTGGATAGGCATCAGGTAAAGAATTGCTTCTACACCCCTGAGTTTTTACTGTCACCTTTACAGAAGCCTCAGAGCCGTCATGAATAGCTCACATTAAGACCACAGGTCTTTATCGGATTATTGGAAGAAATCATTTTTTAATGGTGGTTTATAAAATCAAGTTCTTGCCATGAACATATTGGCTGTTAATTTGTTTTCATTTTCATTTGCTAGGTACTTGATGAAGGGTTTGGAAATGAATGTGTAGAGCAGTATTATTAATTTGCTTCACAGTCACTCTTATCCATAGAGACTTGCAGTTCGTATGACACTGTGGTGGTATGTGGGGTTTGTTCAGAAAAAGACACAGCCAAAGGGTAGATCTGTGAAGATCTGAGATCTGAGAAGACATAAACTTTGTACACAGTCTTGTTCAGTTTACTGTAGTGTGCTGGACTGGACCCCAGTACTGTCACAAGTACCAGTGCTGTGTCATTTGATCCCATGGACTGATGGTGTACCACAGAAAGTCACCGATATTAACACAGGCTTTGATTGTACACAGGAAATTAGACAAATGTGGGGATATGAACAGGTTCGAGTGGGAAGCCGTGTCAGCATGCATTGGCTTCAAAAGAACAAATTAAAGTTAGTTCCACACAGAAAAGTAGGAAGATGCACATCGTTTCAGCCACTGAGCCATCTTCAGCTGTGAAGCAGAGAGAGGAAGGGAGCAGGGATATAAAACACAGGAGGACGGAGTGCGTCCACAGGAAGAGAAACCCATGGTAAGAGAGGTCTGGGAAGCTGGAATCTGTGAATGAATGGAGAAGGTCTACAAAGCAACCGGAAGATGCGGCCCCAGTTTAAAGACAACCTTGGCTTCTGATGTCTCTCTGGATTAAGAGTCCTGTAATCCTGATGGAAGACTGAGGAAGGTCAGTGGAGGTAGTCTTGGGGAATGATCAGCACGAAGGGATCTTCGGTCGACCACTCAAGGGGAGTGATGTTCAGACCAGTTGAGGACCAGTGAGGATCAGTCTTCCTGTTTCATCAATGTACACGGCTGGCCACTGTCAATGAAATAAGGGAGATTGCTGGGCCCCTGACGGAGCTGGCCTGAGCGAGGAGAAAGGAATAGGACTGCAGAACAACATTTCAAAGTGGAGTGTGTTTGCAGACTCGGGTGTTACTTCCAGGGAAAGAGGCATGACTGCTCATCCCAGGCCCGGTGGTAATTCCCACGAGCGCAGGACCTGCTGGAGTCTTGTTCTCCCGCTGGCACAGCACAGCAGGGAACAAAGCTGTAAATCTTGATTTTCCAGCAGCGGTGGTTCTGCTTAAGGCGGACCTCCAAAAGCTAGAAAAATGTGGGCAAACTGCTTACATTGAAAGAGTTTGTTTTCAAAGCCCATTTAGTGTATGGATAAACTGGAATTTGCAGTTTTATCTGTTAAAAACCTTAAATTCGGGATACATTTGGAAGCTGTTTCAAGTAGCACAAAAGAGAGTTCAGCTGTGTCGGGTCAGGAATGGGAGTTGTATTAGTCATTAATTCTTAAATACTTAACGCTTTATGAATGACATCCTCAGACTTCCTGGCATTCCTGTCGCACCTTCTTTTCAATGTCTGAAATGATGCAACGTTATCTAACAGAAGGAAGTGTTGAAACGCCTTATTTGTTCGTTGGGAAACGCTCCGTAAAGCAGAAAGTGTCTGAGGGGTTGAATCATTGGTCGGTCCTTGGAAAGCTACCAAGCGCGGTGTTTGGGAAGGGGCCTGAAGGGGGGCTTGATTATTGACTGCTTTTAGCGGAGGATGTGTACTGTTCCGGGACTAGAACCCAAATATACGATTTTCCAGGATATTTCCAAGAACAAGCAGAGACTCAACTACGGGGAAAACATTTCACTGTGAAGCACAGCTTGCATTGTACGATTTCCTTTTTGACGTGTTTTTTTTTTAGGTTTTCTGACCGCTCTGGCTAGGTCCCGACTCAGAAGCAAGAATTAAAATTGCGCAACAGCAGCTTCAACAAGATTACGAAAACATAGGAGTAGCGGTTTCGTAATGTCTGGAGGCTGAGGTGCTCCGTATATGCTCAATAGGGGCAAGATCAGAGAGATAAAGTCGCCTCTTGCGAGACAGTAATGAATAATGTTAGGGATATGGGAATAGTGGCCTCAGACAGTACAGTTTTACAATTACAGCTACAAATGGCAACAGACCATGTGGAATCACAAGGATGAGATCTTGCAGATAATAAAATATTACATGAGTCCTCCGCGGTTCTCAAAAGTTCAATTTCCTTCCCTCTGCGTTTTATTGTTCGTTTATAAAGTAACCCCAGGGCAGGGTCTTTGAAATTCTAACAGCTGCCTCATCATCTTCTGTTTTTAATACCCGGAGTCAGGATTCCGCATTGTTAAAATAGACCCTTCCCAGAAGTTACGGTTCCTCCCCATCTCTGCTTCCTAAAATAATCCCCTTGCGCCATTCCCCTGCGTCCGCAGCGCCTCCGCCTGGTTCTGGGAATGCTGTGGAATTTTTATGGCAACCCCGCACGGCTGCAATCTCTTGGCTCCTTGTCCGGTCTTCATTGCGTCATAGTTCTTGCTTTACTGGAATTTACGATTTAGGAATAGAGCACTGACTCAGCACATATTTTACTCACATCGCATTTAAAAAAAAAAGTTATGATGATATTACACGAAATGTCACACACGTAACTGTTTCCCCCGATGCAAAACTTTAAATTCTTCAGAAATGTACGGTGTGTTTTCATTTTTCATTGTGACTTCCAAATTACGAAACACGGTGACGTAAATGCTGTTACAGGATTTCTTGTATTTAGCATTCAACCGTTTTTGACTCCATTAATCCGAGGCGTCATTTCTAAGATTCTGGTCACATAACTGAGGTCTCGACCAAGTGATTTAAAACCAGCTCGTAAAAGAATTCACGCAGAAGTTTCGCCTAAACAAGTGTGCGAATGCGACAATTCATAAAGAGTTCAGACCACTTGGTCCAAAGAACGGTCCATTAAACAAGGGTCTGTCTTCCCATTACCCATTACATAAAGCAGAACGCAGTCGCCTAACATAAGGCCTCTGGCCTTGGGGTGAACTCCTCGTCGTCCGCAGTTTTCTAAATCGTTTTTTCACCTCTTTCGGGGGCTGTTTCACTTTGACTCGAGTCAGTTGTGGCGGCTCAGCTCTCTACGGATTTATCACCTGCTCCGTCATGCTTGTTGAGTTTAGATTAGCCATTGGAAAACAAGAGTGTAAAATGAAGTAAATGACCGTTTTCTCTTGAGAGGAAATGGCTGTGTTTAAACATCATATCGATATAACATTCGTCTGCTTTGAAAATGAGATAAGTCTTGCCTCGGTCTGCTGAAACTGTAGCTTTCTGTTCACTTATTATCAGGTTTGCACATTTATTGCTCTAGTACCGTCAAACCTGCTTAGGGATCAGTTCAGTCGATAATCAGTCGAAAAGGTAAACCGTCACGTGTCCCACCGTTTCGTAATTTAGGCTGTAAGTGTGCACTCTTTGTGGTGTCAGGTTCGAGGGGTTGTCTGATCTGCCTTCACCTTGCTGTGCTGTACTACAATCATCATGAACTGATTATTGCCGTCTAAGAGTAACTGGATTTCACCTGAATCCCCTTATAAATGAAAATCAGCAAAATACTGATGCTGATACCATAAAATACCATACTGCCAGAAAACAACAAAGCCTTTTAAGTGCCCCCATGGAATTTTGCCTTTTCTTGTAATTTTCAAGGTTTAAACCTGTCATTTCAAGCTGAGTGTGGACATCGGCAACAGCTGGGAACGAGCTGAAACATGTCCACTGACCCAGTGTGCTGTGACCAGCTGGTCCTGGGGTCAGAGCTGTAAATTACAGCACCTGTAGAAGGAAATGAAAAATGTTCCAGTGGAGGGTTCGAGATCACTGCAGATTTTTCTGGAGAGCGCCAAACCTGAGTGTTACACAACACAATGTGTGCCAAGTCTCACTGTAATCCCAGGGTATTTTTCCACCACAGTTGGGGATTACTGGAATTAGACATCGGTGAAGATACAAAGCTGTTTTATAATGCTTGTGTTTGTCAATGGGTGCTTTACACTATCAGCACTTCATTATTGGTCTGGACTGAACAATGAGCACTTGTTCTTTGTTGCATGTAAGAAAAAAATCCCCTTTTGTCTTCCTTTTGGTTTTCCCAGATATCTAAGATATGATTCTGTAGGATCAGATTAAGGCCAGTGGCTTTTTACGCTGTGACCTGTGTTAAGAAATGAAGTGCTTAGATTCTCCATTGAAACCTCCCTCCCCTGTTGGTCAGATATTGCTGGACCAAGCTGTCACGGTATTTCGGAGTGCCGCAGTGATACCTAAAGTAACCAGGACGTGTAGGAAAAACAAAAAATAGGATGGGATTCGCCAAAAAAGACACAGTCATGGGGGGAAAAAAAGACTTGAAAGCCCTAAAACCTGGCATGAGATGGCAGATATTGCGTGCCAGTGCCTCAGTGCCAACTTCAAACCTTTTGAGCAGTTTGCCGCAAAGATCTGCAGTGAGAGCAGTTGGCCTTTCCCAGTCTGGCAGGATGGGGGTGTTTAAATATCCTCCAAAGCAAACACAGAACCGGAACAGCAGGATGTGGGCTGCTGGGACTGAAGCACACTGGTCAAAAGGCATTAGTGATGTTGCCTGCGCTTGTCATGACCTGTCAGGCCTGCGTAGGAACGCAGTGCCTTGATTACTTGAGAAGGTGCTGTCCTGTGAAAATATCATAGTTCCCCTGGTGGCGTGTTCCTGGCCTCAGGGCTAGATAGATCTGGATGGATTTTGATTGGAGTCAGGGCACTTTCAGCAGACAGGAGAATTAGACTGCCTGTCCATAACATGCCTGGACTTATCCTACTGAAGCCTCGTCACCACTCTAACCTTACTGTTGTTTTAGAGGACATGGGAAACTAGTGTTTGAGGGTGTACTAATTCTGAGCACTGTGCGAATGTCGCAGATTAGAAATGTCCTATGTGTTTAAGATGCCTGTTCAAGTTATTGCACACTCTTTTCTTGTCCATTGGCCTCAAAATGAGCTTTTTAAGACTGTTTTTTTAATGTCAGATTGGACTGTATTTCCTGGATTCCCCATAATCTAAACTGGAAATTCTACTTCAATGCATAGAACTAATTGTTTTTGTTTTACTTGTTTGTGGTATTATAAGCGTTGAAGTGACATAAAAGCGATGTCACAGATACAGATGTACTGTGTTCTTACACTTTCCTATCTTCTAGTTTGGGTACTGTACCGCAAATAATAAAAGTGAACTGCATATTTGTCTTCAAGAAATCCTCTTTCCTGTTCTCCATGTGGGCTTTGTAATGGGATTTTGCACTGTCCTTCAGTGTTCAAGCACATACTGTAGACATGCTTGAGTTATTTATCTTGGATACAAGAATAAAAACAGTCAACATTTATGGTAAAAACATGTTTGCATATAAATGTTCCCTGCTGTCCCCAAACCAAACCAGACCAGCCTGACATGACCCAGATATCTTAGATGTATTAAAGAGGGAAAGACTGAATGGAATTTGGTTACAGTATTTGGGAGTAGGGGGAGCAATAACTCATTCTCAGTTTGGACAGCAAAGAACTGTTAGCTGGATGAGATTACACAGTGACTTCCATTGCCGCAGAACAGGCAACTAAGTGTAACACTGCCTTACATGTTATCTAAAAGATTTAGCACGAGTGGTTCTCGTGTAAGTTGTCCTCATTATGCTTGGATTTGAGCTTTGGAGCTCAGTTAGTAATCCTATGGATGCTTTTAATGACTAAAAAGGCCTGCTAATGATTCCAGCCTTACCTGTTGTGAAAATCTGAGCAAATCCCTGCCCTCCCATTTCTAGACTCCTGCCAGCAGCACAGCTACATTGCATCATGCTCTGCGATGGAAGCTCTGAGTCAGGGCAGCAGCTGTGGCTTTTCCCAGTGATGCCGCCTCTTTTCTTCCTGAGCAGACTGCATCTTCTCCCAGTTTAAAACCAAGAAGGAGGACTTTCGAATAAATCCTTTGCGTTTCCTCATGTTTTTTCATGGTTATGATAAAACCCTGCGAAGCTGAAAGAAACGGAATGCTGTTCAGGTTTTAAAACCTTCCCCTTTCTGTCTTGGGGAAATTTCCTTGAGGCAGTGTGCCCTGGGACTGGGGGAAAAGACCTGCTTGGCCCATCTGAGGTCTGATTGAGCTGCCTGTTAGCTGCACTTCCGGTCACCCTGGGCTGATGTTGTTCTGTGTTCCTTCCGCAGAAGTACCGCGTTGACATGCCCGGCTCCAGCAGTGCCTTCATCCCTACCATCAATGCCATCACCACCAGCCAGGACCTTCAGTGGATGGTCCAGCCCACTGTCATCACCTCCATGTCCAGCCCCTATTCCCGCTCGCACCCCTATGGTTTGCCAAGCTCCAGCGGCCCTGGGTCACTGGGCCACACGGCCCTTGCCCGGCCAGGGGTCATCCGCTCCATCGGGGACACTCGCGGACGCCGCAGGAGAGACGAGCAGGTGAGGCAGGACTGCGCCCTGCTCTTCATCCCACACATCCCCTTAAAAACAAGGGGATTTACAGGGTCGGACAAGCTTTTCATGAGGCGCTTGTGCCCATGATCACGGATCCGTGAGATCGAGGTTCAAGCCTAGGTCATATCACTAGCCGACTGGGACCAAGATTCGCTAATTGGTCCCGGCATTAAGATAGTGTGGGATTAGTTGACTGGGGCTCTCTAGGACTCCTGGGCGCCTGTGGTGCTGCTGGAGATGGACACCCCCTCCTCCAGTCCGAGCTGATCCTCCAGTATGGGGATGCCTGAGATGTGTTAAGAGATGAGTGGCTCAAAGGTGGGCCAGTCAGGAGAATCTAGCTACACTCCCTTGTCCCTCCCCCGTGTGCGGTCACAGGGATTCGTACCTGCAAGTAGAGATTTGAAAAGCACACAGGTGGTGTGCACAATTCTAAATTTAAAAAAGAAAAGGCTCCTACTGTTAAATATTCCCTGGCCTTTTTAGTTCAGAGTCTGTCAATAATGCAGAGTAATGTAGATGCATCTTGCTTGTAGAAGTCAAATCCTGCTTGATGGTTTATTATGTGTATACTGCATATATTGGGGGACCATTTATTTCAAGTGTATTTTTTAAAGGACAGAGATGAAAGCACCTGGATTGGGCTGTAGATGTGAGCTTTTTTGACAGAGTGCTGGAGTCCTGAACACTCATGTTGAGTCCCCACCTAAGCCAAATTACAGGTACAAGTACTGCTCTTGCACACTTGCTGTCAGTAAACAAAGTGAGGGTGTGCGCTGTCTGTCCTGTGTGTGTGATTACCCCAAGTCACACTATGTGCTTCTTTCCTCAGCTGACTCCAGAGGAGGAGGAGAAGAGGAGAGTGCGGCGGGAGAGGAACAAACTGGCTGCTGCCAAGTGTCGCAACAGGCGCAGAGAGCTGACTGAGCAGCTACAGGGGGTGAGTGTCTGCCCCTGTCCCCCACACACTTGCCCTGTACTAAATATCCCACTGGTGCCCCCTGTCCCCCACACACTGGCCCTGCACTGAATATCCACTGCTAACCTCTGTCCCCCACACCCTGAACCTGAGCTGAATATCCCACTGCTGCCCCCTGTCCCCCACACCCTGGCCCTGCGCTGAATATCCCACTGGTACCCCCTGTCCCCCACACCCTGGCCCTGCGCTGAATATCCCACTGGTGCCCCCTGTCCCTTACACACTGGCCCTACACTGAATATCCACTGCTGCCCCCTGTCCCCCACACCCTGGCCTTGCGCTGAATATCCCACTCTGCCCCCTGTCCCCCACACCCTGGACCTGAGCTGAATATCCTACTGCTGCCCCCTGTCCCCCACACCCTGGCCCTGAGCTGAATATCCCACTGCTGCCCCCTATCCCCAACACCCTGGTCCTGCGCTGAATATCCCACTGCTGCCCCCTGTCCCCCACACCCTGGCCCTGCGCTGAATATCCCACTGCTGCCCCCTGTCCCCCACACCCTGGCCCTGCGCTGAATATCCAACTGCTGCCCCCTGTCCCCCACACCCTGGCCCTGCGCTGAATATCCAACTGCTGCCCCCTGTCCCCCACACCCTGGTCCTGCGCTGAATATCCAACTGCTGCCCCCTGTCCCTCTCTACCAGGTCAAACAAACATTGTCAGGCTGATTCTCAGATCTGCTTATTCTAGAGCCAAATTCTATTTTTTTTTTTAAATTAAAGCAATTGACAGTATGGCAATACATGAAATTTTAATGTATCATTATTTTCATTTTGGAAAAGTCAGTGATGTTAATGTGGAATTTGGAAAAATGAAGCTTTTTTTGTGCGGGAGCAAATAATGGAGACCGCTGTCCTGTCATTGTAGTAGGATAGCCGAGCAACCATACATTCTCAGTGCTCCTGCTGATAAATTACACCAGCAGCATGCCTTAAGTCCCTACCTTGCATTTTACCCTTGTGCTCCAATTCAGTCTCTATTATAAAGTTCAACATGAAACAGCCCAGTGAGACCTCCCAAGCTGTGTTTGGCTTTCTGTATTCATGCAATGAAAGATCAATTCTTTCACACAGGCTGTGGTTCCAGGTTTTCCCTTGTTAAGGTTGGGCTGAGATGAGATCAGCCCTCCTAGCAAGGGCAGACAGACAGCAAATGTTTTAATTGAATTAATTAGGTCTGTTACAGTAATGATGACTCTGTCACTCAAACCCAAGCTGGAATTTCCCTGCAGGGTTGAAGTGTGCACTCCTGGCAGTGCTGGTCTGCTCCCAGCTGCCATACGCACTAAAGAAAAGCCATAAATAGTGCCCCAGTAATACAGCATGGATGTTATTCTGCTTCCTGTGTGTTCATTTCCTTGTTCCTCATTCCACTTTTCTTCTGCTCTGATGTCTTTGCCCATTCTGCTGAGATATGGCACCATGGACTTCGATGCCTGTAAATTGACCTTCCTGAATTTTTTTTAACTGGGGTTTTCCCCTGCTTTTCCAGTGACAGCACACCCTCGGTGTGACTGGATTATTGCTGTGGTATTTTAAGATCTGACAAATGCTAGACTGTATTTGATTTGACTGCAGCAGATTAGTTCAGGAGCTGCAAAAGTTTTACACTACAGTATGCATACAGATTTATTTCCAATCGTTACCTAGAAGGTGATTTTAGTTGTAAGCTTCCCTAAATCTCATCTAAAGCATCTATAGCAGAACTAGCCATCTTGTGCTCTTTCCAATCCAGCCCACTGCTGTTCTTGATATAACCAATTCATTTATTGCTATATCGATCCTATATTGATAAAGCGGTAAAAAATCAAAGAACTCAGTAAGCAGTGCCCTCTGGTGGCTGGTATGAGCAATGCTGCTTGCATTTCAGGTCACATGTGGGGGGAAGGTCGTGACCAGTTAACATCTCTACCTTGTAGAATAGAGAACTGTTCAGACTGTGTGCCTTTCTGAGAAAATGGCAGAGCCTTATGAACCTGAATGACAGAGAATGGCATAGGAACAATATAAGGGCTGTTGAAAGGCTCATTTGACAAGGCTTGGACATTAAGTTCTCTGCCTCTGGATCTGGAGGAGGTGGTTCTGAAAGTGTTTGGTTTCATAAAATAGAGTTCTGTCCAATTCATTCTGTTTGCAATGCGATTTAAGCATTAAAACCGAGTGACTTGGTATTGGAGGAAAACATTTTTGCTTATTGGTTAATGGAGTTTGGAACATTGCAGAATCCTTCTTTCATCTATGGTACCCTTTTTGAAAATTCTCGATGCTTTGCTCCTGCTTCAGAATGTGGGCCTGAGTTCAAGCTGTGCCTTTGCTGGGGCAGCAATCCTGAAGCAGAGAGCTGCAGAGCTGATGCAGGCGAGGGATCCTGTCTTGTCTGACTCTGCCTCCTCTCTCTGGCCCTGTGTGCGCAGGAGACCGAGAAGCTGGAGGAGGAGAAGGCCGGCCTGCAGAAGGAGATCGAGACTCTGCAGAAGGAGAAGGACAAGCTGGAGTTCATGCTGGTGGCCCACAACCCCATTTGCAAACTGCCCTCTGAGGAACGGCACCACGGGGGCGCCCTGCAGCAGTGCGCCCCGCTCTCCCTGACCCTGCGCCCCACGTCCGGCCCACTGCACCCCCTCAACCCCGTGGTGGTGAAGCAGGAGCCCCTGGATGAGCTGGAGGAGGATGAAGGGCAGCTGGACAAGCCCCAGCGTTCGGTCATCAAGCCCATCTGCCTGGGCGGGACGAGCGGCCTCTACTGCCCGGAGGGGGACAGCCTCAACACCCCCGTGGTGGGCACCTCCACCCCCGCCGCCACCCCCAGCGGTGCCCCCAGCCTCATCTTCAACTATCCCAACATGCTGGAGCAGGACAGCCCCTCGCCCTCCTCGGAGTCCTGCTCCAAGGCCCACCGGCGCAGCAGCAGCAGTGGGGATCAGTCCTCGGACTCCCTCAACTCCCCGACCCTGCTGGCCCTCTGAGAGCAGCCCAAGAGAGAGAGAGGAGGGGGGGGGGGGCGGGACTGCTGGAGTCTGACAGGGACGGGGAGGGCCCTCGTCCCAGGATGCAAACTCCCAACCCCATGGGGCGTGACCTCCAGACTCCCTTCCTGCCAGTGTGCTAGAACCTTCCAAGGGCTAAGTGATTTATTTTGTGCTGGGTTTTAGCAAGTGATGTGATGTCGGTGGCTTTCACTCCAACATTGTGCAACGCCCTCCTGTCAGCTGCGTCTCCCACGCGGTGGCATTCCTTTGCTGGGCAGGAGGTGCCCTGCCTGTGTCGGGACCATAGGAAGCACGCCGGGCTGGGAGCAGCGAAGCTGCAGGATACCTGACTGAAGGGGAGGGGTGAGCAGAGACACAGAGCCAAAGAGGATGACTTGAGTTTTACAAAAGGGGTATCACACTCAGGGCCAGGTGCCCTGGACACACACCATCCTCACCATGAAAAGGGAACAAGAAGACATCTACTGTGCACATGGACAGAATGATTGCAGATACCCTCCTGTAACAGCCTCTGCAGAGACACTACATTTCTGATCACAAGAAGGGCTGTTGTGTTAACAGGGATCTGCGATTGCTTCAAAAAATATTTTTCTTTTTTGTTGTTGTTATTGCTTCTGATTTACCCTTATTTATCCCGTTAAGTAATTGGACATCTGATGCTTTTTGTTGTTGTTGTTGTTGTTGTTTTCCTGAAAACGAGACATATTTAAAGATGATAGACTTGGCTCTGTGGATCTGTGCAGCAACCTTTGCTCAGGTCCTCTCTGAAAAAAAACGCTGCAGGTCTGAGAGCATGGACAGGATCCCCAAACCTACATGAGGCAGGTCTTGAGCTTAACTACTTCCTGAAATTTCAGAACAGAATGAGGTTTACAGCTGTGATCTTCACAGAGGCCATATATTGATTTGAGCAGAATTACAGATTATTAACTAGGGCAGTTTTCTGTTTTTCTATTGCTGGTTTTGTACCCCGTGTATTAGCATTATATAAAACAATGTGGCCTAGCAGAGGGAATTTGAGATATGCACAATTTCAGAAACCTGTTAGCAGTTTCTCTGTTTCACACAGCAGAGAAGGGAGAGCGAGTGTTCGGCACTCACTGCTTGTCCCAACTCCAGTTCTCCACTCATTAGGCCACATTGTGTGAGCAGGACATTCCTTAGTATTTTAGCGGGGTTTTTAGCTCTTTCTGGAAGATGGGCACTGTCTCGCTGATGTCATTTCAGCCCTGTGGGCTTTCTGTTTTTCTCTTTTTCGGGAGCCACAGAATGGGGAGAGCCATGCTGCTGGTTTTGTGGAAGTCCTTGTGTGCGATGCGGGAGTAGTTCGGAGGCTGAGAGCCACCGTGACTCTACACAGCTCAGCTGCTGGTCAGCCTGTGCAAATGCTTTCTGCCTGCCTGTTGGGTTGCGGGGGAATGGGCGTGGCCTCCGCTCTGGCTGTGCTTGTACAGTACCTGCTGCGTTTCGGAATCTCCCAGTGTAACTCATCCGCCTGTTAGGAAATCACAACTTGGACTGCAGCTGGGGGCCCCCCACACAAAGCTGTGTTTAAAGACTGATAACAGCCTGTGCCCATCAGCAGACAAATTTGGATTTCTAGAATTGATCCCTTGTTTTTCTTTGGTAGAGAAGAGAGGGCCCATTAGGAGTGTGGGGCAAGGGTCTCCAACGCTGGTCTCGGAGATCCCCATCGCAGTCTTTAAAGTTTTTAAAGATCGGCCACACCTGGAATCTGTCGATGAATCAAGCATCTAAATGGTTTCATTAAGAGAACATTTGTCCTCAAGGGGGTAAAGGGAACTAGTATCTTAGTCCTAAATGATCTCTACTTAATTTAATAAATTGCCGGCTTAATTGATCACAATGGAATCTTAAGAACTTGGTGACTTAATGTAGACCTAATTCTCAATGTTGCTAAGGCTGAAGAGCCTTACTTTTTAGGCAATAGTGCACAAGGTCTGCAGAATCACCCTTTGTGAGCTCTGAGGTTGGGATATGTGTTCTAGGGCACTTTTAGCCTAAAGCGTTCCCACTGCAGGAGCTCATCTGCTGTCCCGGGATGTTAATGCGCCTTCTTTTTCATGTCTGGAACCGACAGATAAAAAAGAGGCCAGTCTGGTTAATGAGACAGAACAGAGGTGCTGGTGGCACTTCATGATAGAGCCACTTGGCATTTAGCCCAGGGCACCGGGAAGATGTACTGCCCCCTGGAATGGTCTGAACTCCGTCTTTTCCAGCCTGGGGGGAGGTGGGGTGGGTGTTTTTTTGTGTTTTATTTTTTTTTTGTTAATGACTCAACCGAGCTGAAGCACTGAATGGATACTATTGCAATATTTAAACATGAACTGTTAACTTAAACATTCCTGGACGGAAGAAAGCCTGGCGAGTCAACCATGCGGAGATCAGAGGAAAGGAGATGACTGGGCACTGTAGTTGTACTGGACACAGCTGCCCAGCTGGACTGCTGGCAGTGCTCTCTGGAACTAGTGCCGTGGATTTTGATACTCGGTCATTCTGTGTAGTGAGACAAAATATTGTGCGACGTTTAAGTGTCAAAGTCCCCCTGACCCTCAAAGACAAGAAATGTTGACGAAGCAGTCGTCATCTGATGCACCGAAAAGAACAAGGTGTTCTTTTTCCACGGAATGGCAAAATGATTTGTCTTTCGGTTTTGTGGGAAGTAGTGTGTAAAAAAAAAACCAACAGTAGTTCAAAGCGACATCTCTCTGGCGGTTTCCTTTCTTCTTCTGGTCCTTTTAAAAATGCTTTAAAGAAACAGCAATATATATGTCCGTGTTTGTTTATTTCTTTAATTTAAATAAAGTGAAACCTACGAAGTGATTTTGTGTACTCAATAAATGCATGTCATTTCCCAAGTCCTCTTGTTGAAGGGCTTGTGGAGCTGTTTCCTTTTTCATTATTCTGAAGAGCCGGCCGTCCCCAGACTGTGTGGGTCATGGGCGTGCGATGTTCAGGATGTGAACCCATGGAGCACACCTGCCCAGGGGCTATTTTGGCTAAAGAGTTAAAGGGTGAAAATATCAGAACAAGAAAATTCAGGTTCCATGATTAGACCCCACTCAGTAGGGAGCAGACTTGGAGGACAGTGGACACCCAGTGTCCAGCTCTCAACCAGGACTGCTTGACACTGACCCCCATGTTGCAGTGCGATTTTTTTTTCTCACCACAAGTTACTCAGCTGGTAGACAGTCAGTTCAGTGTTGGTTTAAGAAAATGGATCCAAAGCCAGTTGTTTAAGAACCCTTAACCCTCATCAGCTCTTAAGAACCCAAACCTCTCGTCAATGTTTTGCTGATTTCTACTTTAACAATTGTGTCTCTCCTGCCCTGCCTGGGCCACTGAGAAATTCGCCTCTCCTGAATCCTCTCAGATTCCTGCAACTGTACACCACCAGGATCCCAGGTCTGCACTTCCATTACAGAATGTCAACTTAAGAGTAGGAACATTCCTCCCATACAGGCAAATAATTCCTTCATAAGATAATCAGGCGCTCAGAGAGGTGGGGTTTCAGGGGAGTGTTTAATCCCTGAGTATTTTTTCTACCTTTTTAAGCGTGTGCTTTTCTTCTGTTGGTAAAGGGGCGAGGCAGTTATTGAGTTCATCGCAACACCTGTTCAGGAACCTTGCTTTCATTCTGGAAAGTCCTGACGGTCCGAGCACAGAAATAAAGTTATTCCTTAAACTGAGCCAGAGCAAAGCTGTAGAACCACTCCTAAAACTGGCAGTGCCAGTTGGACAAGCAATAAATGTGAAAGGTAGCGTACCTGCAAAATTCACACATACAAGCTGTTGTTTGACTGTTTAGCCTATGCCTCTGCAATCTGTACTCCAATTCCCAAGTATGTGTGCTCTTCCCAGCCAGCTAAACTGGGCTTTCAGGTGCTGTCCAGCAAAGGCAGTTTTATTTTGGGTACTGGTGCCAAACTCCTCCTAATCCCACTTGACATACTGCCCGAGATCCGTACATCTGCACACCAGAAGAAAAGCGCACATGCACATGCTTTCAGAACTCAGGGACATTGGGAAACATACACCCAGCTCCCTAAAAATGCAGTGGCCTGATGGCAGATGACTTGAGCAAGCCAGAAACCAGAGGAGACCATCTGGCCCATCTAGGCGGCTGTGTTATCCAGAGAGGAGCAGCTGTACAGGCTGTGGGTGAGAACTGGGGCTGCTCTGGGAAACTCAGGAGAGATGACCGACTCTTGGGGTGTTTAAGGAACATTCTGACAGTGACTGATAATGCAGCACTGCAGTTCACCTGATGTCTTCAGAATGGCCGCTGTCATGACCAATGTTGTTTGTTGGTGTTGTTTTGATCTATTAGCTTGTTTGGTTTTTAGACACAACATAGGTCCTGGAGTTGTATATGAACTGTCTGCTCATAAATGGAAAAAGTCCATTGTTTTTAGTTATTTCTTTTTAAATAAAGATGGTGAAAAATAGCTGCTGTGCATTTCTTCTTTCTCACTCTTGAAAACAAAGACAAGAGACAGGAAAGGGGCTTTTTTAGAACCTGTTGTCTTGATTTCAGGTTTTTTCATTACCGCCCGAAAGCCAGCTGAGAGTCTCGTGCCCTGTGTTTTCCCAGCACACACACTGTGGTTTCCAGAGTTACAAGAGATTACTACACTCTCAGTGAGCTCTTAGGCTGGTGATCTATAAGGCAAGACAAGAGTCGGCCTCCATGCAGTGTCTGATAAATAACTGAATGCAATGAGCTGTGCAAACTGTAAACTAGGATTGTGTTGAACTACCAGTACTGGTACAATGGTATTCTTACTTACAGACAGTCTCTCGATTGTTAAGAAAGTGTGAAAACACAAAGTGCAGACAGTGCATCAAGACAATATACAACATACAAGTAAACAAGTAAACAGTTTGAATGTAAACAATGCAGTCATGTAAACAGTGACTGCAGATGTGCAATAAATGAGAAATCATAATGAGGTAGATGGTATAGGTGCGGTCCGAGGGGCATGGATAAATGTGTTCGCCAATCGCACTACTTGTGGATAGAAGCTATTGATGAATCTAGTGGTAAGTGTCTGTATGCTCTTGTATCTCTTGCCTGAGGGCAGTGTGGTGAAGAGCTCATGCCCGGGGTGGTGACTGTCCTCTTTGATGGCCAGAATTCTACCACGGCAGTGTTCCTCATAGAGCTGTTTAATCTCTGTGAGACCACGGACGATGATCTTTTGGGCCATACTGACCATTCTCTGCAGTGCCTTTCTTTCTCGAGAAGAGTATTGCCGTACCACACGGTGATCCCGTTGGTGAGGATGCTCTCGATGGTGCAGAGGTAGAAGTTCACCAACACAGGTACTGGCATCCCCCATCGTTTGAGGCACCTCAGGAAATAGAGATGTTGCTGAGCCTTCTTCAAGACAGAGTCCATGTTCACAGTCCAGGTTAGATCAAAAGAAAAAAAAACTAAAGCTGGTGACTGTTTCCACTTCTGTTCCATCAATACTGAGTGGGCTGTGAGTGTGTGGCCTGTGTCTCCGAAAGTATACTATTAGCTCTTTTGTTTTATTTACGTTCAAGTCCAGGTTATTGCTATGACACCACCGCAGCAGCTGTACGACTTCATCCCTGTAAGTGGACTCGTCATCATCACTGATCAGTCCTATTATAGTGGTGTCATCCACAAATTTAATGATGCGGTTGTTGCTGTGTCTTGCTGTGCAGTTGTGAGTGAACAGGAAGTACAACCTTGGACTCACACAGCAGCCTCGTGGGGTTCCAGTGCTCAGTAAGTGTTTCTGTAACTTGCTGAACAAAAGTAAGAAAGTGATTCTTATTACATATCTTTTTACATCTGATTTACAAGGTATGCATAACTTTAGCTTGTGCATTCATTGGATTTCTAATAAATTCTTATTTGTATGCAAAATGCAAAGATTAGTTTAAAACTGCTTCCCTGCTGCTTGGCCCTCCTTGTATTAATTCTAATTTCCTTTAAAACAAAATCCATTTTTTTAAATATTCTATTCCCTCTTCCTCTATTATTTTCACTCTGAGGTGGACGGACAAGTGGCCTGATTGCCATTCTGACTGAATGGAACAATTGATGCTTTCTTAAAAACTCCTATGACAAAGTGATGCAGTAATGGCAGATGAAAAGATGAAAAATGACCTGGCAATGTGTGTAGAACATGACATAATGGAAGGTGAGGTAAGCAAATCAGACCATATAATTGTCTATGTCACTTTTCCGGTTGTGCAAATCTTCATCCAGCTCTGTACTACTGTCAGTGTTCAGCCAAAATACACATTTATTTAACAGCAGGTTTGTGATAACTATACAATGATACTTTATTGTCTGATTTCTCAGAAATTCATTTTGCATCCCAGCAGCTATGTTTTACATACACAGAGGCTAATGAAAAATACACAAACAGTACAAATAAACATTACATTAAAAATATAAATATAGCATTACATAAAAGGCATTAACCCATGCATAATCATTACCACATAGATTACCAGAACCTGTAAATTGCTTCCCTCCACAGTCACACTAAGCCTCTATAATCATATAATACCCCTTCATTTTTGCGCATAAACACTAATTGCACTTGCCCATAACCCAATCCTCCTTAATTTTGAACTCATTTATTGAGTAGTTTGATTGGATGTGGGTTAAAGGAATTCCTCCTCTTGTTGCATCTGCATTGAGGGACTCTAAAATATCTTTTTGAAGGCATCAGGTGGTATTCTTCATTCAGAACACATGAGGGATCAGAGATCATCTCTTGCACAGAAAGACTTATACCAGGCGGTTATTCCATACTGAATGACACCTTGGAACACACTGTGTCGGGAAAGTTAGAGCTACTTTACGATACTTATATAAGAATGTGGAGGGAGAATGTCAGATCAGCTAGCGTTAATTCACCGTACAATACGGATCACGGAGTCCAGGAATAGCCCCATTGCCGGTACAGTACTGTCTCACGGCTATGATTTCTACACAGAGTGTAATAGAAGCACAAGACCACTAGATGTCGCGATTCAGAAACGTCGGAAACAAATCCAAAGCAATCCACGTGGCGATAACCGAGACATGTCTGACGGTAATTAGCAATTAGCAGTTTGTCTCTGTGGAGCCGCATAACATAATTAAAGAACTATGAAAGAAAAGCATGTTCCATAACGATCTAAGGGCTGAAGTTGAATTGTTAGCTTGAGGTTGAAGTATCTAAAATAAAAAAAGACTTTTTACCCTTTAATCAATTTATAACCGAAAGATAAAATAGATAAAATAGAAATTCCGGGAAAGTTAGAGCTATTTTACAATACTTATGTAAGAATGTGGAGGGAGAATGTCAAAGCAGCTAGTGCCAGTTCACTGCACAATACAGACCTCAGTGTCTGCACATTTAACTAATTAAAGGGATGTTCTATGATGATCAGCACTATGGTGTTTAACATTGTGATTCTAGGAATATATTAAAGACTAGTAAGTTTGTCTGACAACAGTGTTTTTGAAATATAAACTGGAATGATGATGTAGGACAGAAATGTTCAGAGCTCCAGACCTGCATTCCTGACAATGATACTAACAATTTTTGTGATAGAACATATAAGGTTGAAACTTTTTTGTGCTTTTCCATCTAAATATTTTTAGAATTCGGTGTCACCTCTTCATGCTGACATTATTTCTGACATTTTATTATAACACAAAACAGACAGCAGCCTTATCACCCTGCAACGCCCAACTGGCAGCCCACTGGCAGCCTACTGTTATGAATTATAAAATGCTTTTAAACCAAATAAAATGCAATATACAAAACTGCTTCTGGGAGACGTGGACTGCTTTTAATAAATTAAAACCTGAAGAACAAGGCATTCAAAATGGAACAGTGCAGGAAACCTATTCTGAAAGGTTTTACCAAAAGATATCAAAAGCATAAGCATTAGACTAAAACAACATTTATGAAAAACCCAAAGTCTGGAACTGACTCTTAATTACACTCCTCAATCACAGTGACCACCTCAGTGACCACAGCCTGGCCATAGAAACTGGGTGACACAGGCAGACCTGGCTATCCACAGAGGACAGTCTGTGCTCCCACTGTCAACAGAGAGAAGCAGAGACAGAGATGCACTTTCTGCTGCACTGTGAGAAATACTCTGGGTATAAAATGACAAAACCAATCCCAGAATTCCAACACCTGCCAGAAACAGAACAGCTCCCATTCCTAACGTGAGAGGAAGCTCAATAGAGCTACAGCATACTCTGTTAATACAGTATATCCTGGGTTATATTTATTAACAATCCAAAACATTCCTGTGCGCATACAGCAACTAATCTTACATATACATTCATTACACATATCACTACACAGCCCAGTGTGCGATCTCCAATCACAGCCTGAGGAACTGACGGTGAGCCTGTCTCTCAATAATACTACAGGGAGTGATCTCCTTTCACCCGCTGAAGGACAGTGACCCTGTCTCACAACCATATTTAGTGTGATGTCTGTAAATGCCCAATAATATATATTACTGTAAAAGTCTCTAAAAATGTTTTATTGTTTCTGCTTTGGCGACACTGCATTTCATCACTCACGCTACTAAAGCTCTTCATTTAAACAACGAAAAACTCTTCTTCTAGAATTCAGTCGTCGATTTCACGTCCACAAATCCCGCAGAATGGCCTGCTGGCGGACACATACCGGCATTACATTTCTCAGGAAGTGGAAGGAAACGCTTTCCATCCCCTGTCTTCTGCTGCCCCCTGGCGTTATTAAAGAAAACAACAACTTCATCATCCCGCTCAAGGTCTTTTAATATTAATTTTATATTGCACATTTAATTACAATCTCGAAGTATTTCATAATAAAACAGTAAAAACAAGAGACAGCGCAAAAGTAACCAGACCTGTGTATATATAAATGACTTTGTATGATGAATAGACAAAAATTTGAAACACAGATTTTATTATAGTTTCTCAATTAAATACACGTCCTAAAATGTTATTTACATTTTCAAAGCTGTGAATGCCAGCCCTACAACAGTATGCCATTTATGATTCTGCAAATTTCAAGCATATTGGTGCAGTGAATACAAATCTCAGGAGCTGACACACAAGCACAATAAGTTGTACAGCTGCTTAGGTGGTGTCATAGCAATAACCTGGACTTGAACATAAAGAAAACGAAAGAGGTAATAGTGGACTTTCGGAGACACAGGCCACACACTCACAGCCCACTCAGTATTGATGGAACGGAAGTGGAAACAGTCACCAGCTTTAGGTTTTTGGGAATTCACATCTCTAAAGATCTAACCTGGACTGTGAACACTGACTCTATCATGAAGAAGGCTCAGCAGCGCCTTTATTTCTTGAGGTGCCTCAAGCGATGGGGGATGCCAATACATGTGTTGGTGAACTTCTACCGCTGCACTATCGAGAGCGTCCTCACCAACGGGATCACCGTGTGGTATGGCAACACCTCTTCGCGAGAAAGAAAGGCACTGCAGAGAATGGTCAATATGGCCCAGAAGATCATCGGCTGCGGTCTCACCGAGATTAAATAGCTCTATGAGGACCGCTGCCGTGGTAGAATTCTGGCCATCACAGAGGACAGTCACCACCCCGGGCATGAGCTCTTCACCCCACTGCCCTCAGGCAAGAGATATAAGAGCATACGGACACTTACCACTAGATTCTTCAATAGCTTCTATCCACAAGCAGTGAGACTGGCGAACACATTTAGCCATCCCCCTCGGACCACACCTACACCATCACCATCTACCTCATTGTAATTTATTTATTGTACGTCTCCAGTCATTGTTTACATGTCTGTATTGTTTACATTCAAACTGTCTGCATGTTTACTTGCACATTGTCTATTGTTTGTTTGTACATTGTCTTGATGCACTGTTTGCATTTTTTTTTGTTTTTTACACTTGTTTTACAATCGAGAGACTTTCTGTAAGTAAGAATTCCATTGTACCAGCACTGGTTACATACGGCAATAAAGTTCAAGTTCAAGTTCAAGTTCAAGTTCAGATGGAGTAAAAAACAAAATGAATTCGTTAGTTCACAGCTGAAAGCAACTATTCCCATACGTGTTCAACCTCTCACAGGTACAAATCCTAACTGCCACACTTGTACAACGATCGGTCAGTACGTACCGTTTTACTCAATTGCTTAACCTCACACTGTCTCGGCACATTTAGTGTGGCTCTGTGTCCAAAGTTTCGTGCCAGGACTCCAGATTTTGCTCAAGTATAAACTGGCCTCATCTAGAGACACAAATACATGTGGTGACTCATTGGTCTCTCATTGTGCTCCATTTCTCTGCAAATCCAAGCACAGAATTAGTCTGAAGCACTTGCCACAGGCAGTACAGTATATATTGCAGATGCAGGTCTCCGCCATGGAATATCACTGTAAAAGACAGGACATTCCTGAACCCTGATGAGGCCTCACCATCTCATTTCCTTCACTTTGTGGTTGTTCCTTTAAGAAGGGGCTTTGTACCGCTGCTCCATACAGATCTGCTTTCTTTTGAGCCCTCTGTCAACAGTTGAAATGAAACACGGCTTAATCCTGAAGAAGTTCAAGTAGGTCGCTGTGTCAGCATGTGTAGGCTGCGAAGGACCAGGTAAAGGTTTGTTCCCTGTTGAAGAGAGAAGAAAGGAAACACAACGTGTCGGCTGTGGAGCCTTTCTTACACCTTCCCTTGTGATCTGGTTGAACTCCTTATTCATCAGTGAGCTGCATGGATGTGTGGAGCAAGCTGACCCGCTGTGTAGTTGAAGCCGATTCCCTGCCTCCTTTAAAGACATGGTTGGATGAGACCCTCCTATCAGGACAGGAGTCATCCTTTACACAAAGGGTTGTTGGAGCGTGGAACAAGTTAGGAAGTGATACTTGGATCAATGATTAATAATAACCTAGATGTGCAAAATGGCCTCCTCTCATTTGTAACCTTTTCTTATGTTCTTACATTTGCATGCCTGAGGCAATACATAACAGTAATCTAGGATCACTTGATAACCACAAGGATTCCTTGGCAAATGAATTAGTCTGTGGGGGCAGGAGTTTCAAACCAGGATATAGCCTTGCCTGTTTTTCCTTTGTCCTTCTCACTGTGCTGTGACAGCCTTCACTTCAGTGGCTCTGTGCTGAAATAAAGTGCACCAGCGATGGAGCTCCTGTCACTGTGCTGGCTGCAGCCCCTTTACTTCCCTTGAATCAGGTCTGTTGAAAAGCAAAGATACTCAGTTCTTCTACACCTGAAGGATCCAGGAGATGCAAGGCACAGCAATTGTGTTAGGGTGCCTTAACACATCAATCGCCCTGGTGTTTAGACTCAAGCAAATACCAAGCAAGAATCTCCACAGAGAATGGCTCACCTCTTTCCGAGGTTGAAACTGAGAACATGATCACCATGCATGAAAATGCACTGTTTTATGGAGCAAACCATTTGGTCACAGCATGGGTCACAAGACCCCCTTGAAAGCAGAGTGAGAAGAGCTCTGTACCGTTCTCAGATCAAGAGCCCCACAGCACTCAACATTACCTGGAGGAGTGATGTGGCTCTCGCTGACAACATTGCAAATCAAGCAGTCCGGAGTATCTGGCAGATTCATGCTGAGCAGCACCGCCTTGTGGGAAATCTTGGTGACAGACAGCTAATGATGACCTGTAATGGACCACAGTGCTCTGCTTGTGCCCTGAGTAACTACCGTGACTTCCTTATACTTATTTTTATTCATTCTCTTCTTGGCAGTTAAACCAGCGCAGATGAGATCAGAGGACCTCTCTGATGTGTTGTCTTCAAAGAACACAGGTATGTTGAGATGGTCGGAGTTGTGTCTGATGTCTGCGCTGAAGATATTTAGGAAACATGTAGTAAGCCCTCTTAGTTGGCCACAGAGTTTGCCTGAGTTACTAAATGACCAACATCATGAACATCCCATTGAAAAAAAAAATCACTGTGGAACAGAAGTAAAACCAAATTGGATGTGCATGAGTTGTTAAGTGGGTCTGCAACTAAATGAAAAATGTTATATAACTGCTTTTTACACAGTTAGGGCAAACTAGTTGCATGACCCAAGCATTATCCACAATTCAACAGAGATGAGCTGTTCTGCCTACTGCCCTACCGTGCTCAGATTCTACAGTTCTCTGTCCTACTGTCACACGTGTTATTCATGAATGAATAAGGTCTGGAGCTGCACTCTAAGCCTTTTAGGTAATTTTTTCATTACTGTTGAAAAGCAGATCTGAGATTCAAGTCGCCTCAGTAATTATTTTGGAAAGGTTCTGGAATGTGTTTTGCTGTTCAGTTACAAGCTCACTTGTCCTCAAATAAGCGGCCTCTTCAGTCAGGGTCAGGCCAAGGCACAGCACAGAAACTGCTGTTGCTTCGCTAGAGTATGTAACGATCTGCTGTTCATCGCTGATTTTTTATCATGTACTGTTGGAACTCAGTTCTGCCTTCATCAGTGTTGAGCACTGACAATCTTCCTGAATAGACTGTAAGGGTGATTGGTATTGTTGTAAATGTGGTTTAAATCTAATGAGACTGACAGAAATCAAACTGATCAATGTTCCCTACAATAGGTAGCTTTCTACAGTATGTAATTTCTTTTCTGGTGACACACAAATTTAAGGCATGTCCACACAAAACCAGACATTAATAAAACACTATTGGTCTGCTCGCATGACTTTCTTGACACTTGTCCCTTGTCACTTAAAGTTAAAAATATGGATACAACAAAACTTTCTACATTTAAACTCCTTAGAGGTCCGATGTTACTGGCTTGCTTGGCTTTCTATATCAATTTTGTAAATGTGTCAACCTTAGTTTAATTATTGATGATCCTGGAGTCAGTCCAAGATCAGGAATCTTGGGGGTCATGTTTAACTTTAAGCTTATTTTTGCAATGCTGTGAAGCTGACTTTTTCTTTTTTATAACATTGTGTATCTATCCCAGTCTGAAGCAGGAAAGCTACTGCCTGCCTTTTCTCTTCCCGGGTTGATTCTTTGTAACGCAGTGCTTGCATACTGTTTCCAGACATGTCCAGAACAGAATCCAGCTTTCTCAATAGTAGAATCACATATATATCTCCTGTTTTAGCTGCCTTGCACTGGCTCCCTGTAGATTTCAGAATAAAATTCAAAATATTGCTGCTCACCTTGAGCAGCTTTAACAGTTTGGCTCCTGACAGTCTCAGTGAACTGTTAACTCCTACAGACCCCCATGCCATTGGCACTCTTCGTACTTTTTTCAGTTCCCGAAAGGTGGCTCCTAACCCTGGGAGACACTGGGAGACTATGAGAACATAAGGAAGGAGAGGAATGAGAGGAAGCCATTTAGCTCATCTAGCTGTTTGGTAGTTAATTGATCCCAGGATCTGATCCAGATGTTTCTTGAAGCAAGCCAGGGAATCAGTAACAATAACATGGCTAGGAGGCTTGTTCCACGCTCCTACAATGCTTTATGTAAAGATACAGTATGACTCCTGTTCTTGGTTTTAAATGCACTTCCATAGTTTCCAACCGTGCTCTGTGGTTTGTGTTTCACTTTTCCTTTGAAGTAAATCTGCTGGGTTGATTCTGAATGCTTGGATTATGTTGCCACAAAGTCATCTTTGTTCAGATCTAAAAAGGTTCAGTTCCTTCAGCCTGTCAATGTAGCCCATTCCCTTAAACCCCAGAATGTATCTGACTGTTCTTCTCTGGACCAACTCCAGAGCTGCAATATTGATTCTACTGAGGGACAATGGGTCATCGGGCTTTCTGTCAAGGGGCCAAATATCTCATTGAAAATACATGTCCTGTAGAAGGACCTTAGGAGATGTGGGGCTGCATGAGAAAGATAGATCTCTAAAAGCTAAAGCTGGAGGCCTCTTACATTTTACACAACAATTTCTGTATGTCAGAATTGTAAAACTAGCCACACAACCCTGGCAGTTTAATATTTCAGGGGATCTAGGTTTGGGTGGTAGGCCAGCACTTCCATACAACCCACACTGACACACTCAGCTCGTCCTGTCAAGCCCTGCTGGCATCTGGGTGGCCTGTGATGTCTCTGACGAGAGTCATTTTTCAGGAAAAATGGAGAGATTCCTTTTATGATGCGTAACACACGTCTACACCCACACACACCCTCCGGTCCTTCAGTCCAGGCTCAGCGGCCCAGGAAAGATTTGGGGAATGGGAATAGAAATACAAATGGCGTCGAACACAGAAGAAGATGCAAAAAGGATCCTTGGCAAGAAATCATTTTTAAAAAATAACAGGAGGAGATCCATGAGCAGTAATGTGCCTTTTTGCATAAGCCAAAGCTTTCTCTGACGGAGTTTTTGTTTCTTCGTTGCGCTTATTCTATTGCTTCAGTGGCTCTTGTCTGTAATGCGATTTATGCTTCTTTTGTGGTTCTTGTTTCTGTGGCTTTGACAGTGCCTGTCACTAAAAATTCTGGTGTCTGTTGATGACAGAGCTGCTTCTTCCCTTATCACCAGCCTTCTCCCGACTCCCGGGCCCCAATTACTAGACCGCCGTGCAAGCTCTTCAATACAAGACTGGTAATGTAGGCTGCAGCCCACACCTCTATCTCTGAGTGGCGAGAGCAGTGAAAACACACCTTATCAGGGCCTCCTTCCTCTGATATCGGTTCACTGCAGGAGCTGGGGCCGCGCGCTGAGCTATCGGCACAAGGGCTTCACTGCGGGAGCTGAACTATGTCCAGATAAGCAGGCTCCCAGCTGCCTTGGCTCCTTCTCCTGCCTGAACTGCATTTCACTCATGCTTTTTTTGAAAGAAGTAGTTGCAGTGTATTTTATTAAGTAATAGCGATGACAGTTTAACCTAATTGGATTGGGAAGGCTGGGGCACACTGAATATCTCGACTTACCAATGATTTGTAGGATCATCCTCACAACTGTGTGTGCAAGTTACTGACTTGCACTTGGATAATTGATATTGACTGCAGTGTTCACTGCGTGCGCTGGAAGGTGCAGACAGACATAGAGAATGAATAGAAAAAACCGAAGGATGAACTAGAATTCTGAACCAAACATACAGTGAAAAACGCATTTGAGTGCAGGAAGCTGTGTCGGCCTGCATTGCTTGCAGAAGAACAAAAAGGTTAATTCCTCTTGTTGTGCTGTTGCTGTGCATGGAGGAACCTCATGTTCTCTGCCTCATACAAACATGCTCTGCCATTTACATTGGTGAGACAGGAAGAAGACTGGCATTTTAAGGAAGGCAAGAAGACATCAGGGCAGTGGGGATCAGAGATCTCTCCAGGATGATAGTTCTCCATTTCACCTCTCCTGGCTATTATCACACTGATCTTTCTGTCCCCTGTCATGCTTTTAAAGGGATTTTAGGATGGTTATTCCAGACTGACATGAGAAGCCAAGATCGTCATAGACCTGGACCACACCTCCGATCTTCTCTCAGTGATGGGCTGAATTCTAGCTCGAATCTCTCCGTTCATTTACAGATTCCAGCTTCTCACGCCTCTCACCCACCTGACACTTCCCTCTCCTGCTGTGTCCTCTGTTCTCCTGTGATTTATAACCCTGCTCCCTTCCTCTCTCTCCTGCACACCTGAGGAAGGGCCAGCAGCTGATACTGCGCTTTTTCTTTCTATTTTCAAATGTGGAATTAACCTCTACTGTTCCTTTACTAGGAAAAAGAAACACAGTTTTAAGAGCATTTTAGGATTGTTCAAGTATTCCAGTTCCAGGACGGTGCCTGTGGAACAAGCTACACAGCCATAGTGTTAAGCCAGTACCTTAGCTTCTTTCAAGAAACAGCTGGGTGAGATATTTGGATCAGTTATCTACTAACTACCAAACCTCCCATCTTTTGTAGCTGTTCTTCTGGTCGGACCTGTGGTGTTGAAAACATCAGTGGGCTCTCACGTCTCTCCTCGGACCAGCTGCTTATTGCTGGTTAATCATTGATATCGACAACGGTAGCAGGTTACACATTAGTGAAACCATGGCACTGGCATTATAGGGCAGAGGCAAGTCCAGAGGTGAGCCAGGTACTTTACAGGCTCTAATGCAGTGGTGCACAACTCCAGCCCTGGAGGGCCTGCAGGCTTGGACCCCACCTCTGCTCTGAATGACCACATTGAGCGACTCATTGGCTTACCTGCGCCAGCTTAGCTCTTTACAAAGGCCTTCAGCTGCTGATCTTTCAAAGTGACGAAACCCTGCTGGACTCGGGCCCCCAGAGTTATGCACCTGGGGTCCAATGTGGTCTAACTGGGAGACAGGATAAACTGTCACGGATTCTCCCGGGAGGAACGTTTGCTAGTAACATGGTTACACCCGGCCTGGGTCTCAATGAATGAATGGCGTGGTTTATAAATAGACCCCAGGGGACCTCTGGAATTTATCAACCAGTCTATGCTATGTCTGACGTGTGTGACGCGGGCTCCAAGAACAGCGCCACGCCCGAGACAGCAGACATCTCCGCTGTGCTGACAGCCCGAGTCCCCTGCTGTGGCGATGTCACAGCTGTAACTCTCTCAGCGCACTGAGCCCTCCCTGATACACAGGCACAGAAAGTCACCAATAAAGTCATGCTTGTTGCTGCCACTGACAGCCTTGTGAAGTCGATATGTTGTATGTTGTATGTAGATGCTGTATTGACTGTATATGCTTTGGCAACACTGTAATTTACCAGTCTTGCCAATAAAAAATCTTTGAATTTGAATAGATAGATAGATAAGACTTTATTGATCCCAAAGGAAAATTGATGATCTGTATGGACATAATGTGAAAGAAGTCCACTGCAACTGTGAAAGGGTAGGGTGTCCAACATTGATTAGGAATAAATCCTATAATCTTGAATTCCATTGCTGGACATTTTTACAATTATCCCTGATACTGTCACTACATACTTTTTCTAGCTTAGCAGAGAGCATAGCTGCTGGGCTGTTTTTATTATGGTTTAGGTTAACTGAACTCTGTGTAGGGTTCCAGAACGTAGTGCCCGTTAATGACTCTTTAAAGTAGAGAGGATGTGTAAACCCGGTCAAAGGGCAGTGTCCCTGGCCCTGGCAGTCCACGGGGGTACAGCGTTGGTTTAGCTCTACCGGCAGTCCACCGCTGTGACGTCACGTGTGTTCTTTGGCGGAACCTTCAAAGCCACAGCCGTGCCGTGCGGAGATTCCAGTAAACGGGGCAGTGCGGAGCAGGCTTGATATCTACAGACTCACACCATCGCCCAGTGGAGCAGCAGGGCTGTACGGCGAACATGCGCATGGCACATGGCACATGGCACATGATTCCGAGAATGATAATCATTCACAACCGTGAAGCGTTTCAGGAAGCCAAGCATGTAAATCAATATTTTTTTGTGCGCAACGCTTCCTTTTGAAAGACAAGATTGATTGTTAACGCGGTATACTCGGGAAAAAAGTTGATGCTGTGGACTGCAAAACTGAGAAGAAACGTCAGTCAGAATAATGTCATAGTCAGCGTCCTAAATTCCAATTAAAATTAAGAGAGGCAAAAAAAACCGTGCAAAAAGTCAGGAAAAATGTGAGGATCCAACTTAGGTCTTAGGAGCTGTGGACATTCACAAAAGCTAATGCAGTACGACTTCATATTTCAGGAAGGTAACAAGATAAGATCACTTTATTAGCCATATACAATTTCTTGCATTAGGAATTTGTCTTTTCGCATATCCCAGTTTGCTCTCCATGAGACACAGACAAAGAGAAGCTTGGGGTCAGAGCGCAGGGTCAGCCATTGTACAGCGCCCCTGGAGCAGCTATGGTTAAGGGCCGTGCTCAGGAGCTTGATGGAGTAGGATTCCTCTGTTGGCCACGGGATTTGAACCGGCAACAGGCGCAGATCCCTAGCCACAGAGCCACCGCTCCGCCAAACAGATTTCTCTGTTAACGCGTTCACTTTTTCCTGACGCTACAGCTTGTCAAACCGTATAGTATCAACTGTTCTGGTCGTAAATTATTAGCACTGAAATTAAATTAAAACTCTGAAAACAGAAAATATTAGTATGACCCAGCTCTCTCTCCAATCCGTTAACTATGATTTAGAGAACTACACTACCCAGAGAGCGGTGTGGTGCGTGCTCGACCACGGATGGAGATAATTGGCCAATAGAGCTTTCAGTCACTCCCACCCACGATTCTAATTGGCTGTGTGACTTCAGCACGTGTTGGCAGAGCTGTTATCATGTGTGGGTGCTGCTGGCCACTTTTGGCACTTTTCAGTGTGCGGTCCTCCTGTTTTGGATGCCAGTTTGAACGAGGAGCGATGGCTCTGTACGGTAGCAGGTGCTGCCGCTTTCTCCTGGCCAGACAAACCCAGGCCGGAGTCCGGTCACCTGGGCTTTTGAAACGCATAACCCGCTGCTATCCGGAGAAGATGCAGAGTTCGTATTCGGGTGCAACGCCAGAAGAAAAAGTGGAACCGTTATCGCCGGACCCCACTGTCAGTGTCGCAGCAAAAACTGCGTCTGTCCAGGTAGGCACCCAAGAACTACGCATCGACACAGCGTTTAGTCCGGCTGAAAGTGGCGCTACTGACAACCTGCGAAATGATTGATTTTGGTTCTGTAACCGTGACACTACGACATCCTGCCGTTTTACACATTTGGAACATGGCCTGGAAACTTTACTGCCTCCTGGAAAAGCATGAATATCTGGAACTGCAACATTGTTTCGAATCGTCCCACGGGCAGCCTTCAAGTACCCTAAAGAACTTGCTCAGCATGACATCCTGACTAACACCACCCCTGCTCTGTTTGCAGCATTATTCTTGTGCCGTATCTAAGTTCATTTATGCGACAGGCACCGAAAACTCTTTGAACTTCTCAGCAGCAGTCAGTGGTCGTTTTTGCCCGTGATCGCGGGCTCTGGTTTGATCTAGTGATTACACATTCGTTACAATCTTGTGCTTGCAGATCGATTGTAGTCGTTCCCTTCGTGAAAGAGAGTTGTTGCTCGGTGTAATCCACGATGTGGCCGTGTACTTGTGAAGTATGTGTCGCACATTCAGAATTGCACTTGAGCAGACTTGAAGGGTTAACGCGAACAGGCCATTGGGCACTCAAGCAGGGAGTATCATATTACCGGGAGAGTTAAGTTTATTATTGAGGACAAAGTTTGGAATCGAGTTTTTTTTTTGCAGTGGTGTTAATTGGAGTGGGCGTTGTTGGTATGCGCCTCAGCCGTTTTTTTTTAGTTGAGGTTTCTATCTGGAGCACTTTCTCAAATTGTTTTTCACCATTTAAAATGCAGAATGGGATTTCTAATTGGTGTCAAGCCGGTTGTAGTAGTTTCTGTTACTGCACTGACCACGCCTATCCGGCTCTCAATAGAAAGAAGAAAAAAAGCTCGTTGTGGGAGTGTTTTGATACTTTATTCTCATCGGAATCTGTTTGTCAAACAATCATCACACAATTAGTAACATTTAAACGGCTACAAACGAGAGGAGGCCATTCAGAAGTCAGGGTATCCGTTTCAACAACTTGGCTGGGCACTTGTTCCACACTCCCATGAGCTCCTCCTGCCTCCTGTAGCTGGTTTTAAATGCCCTTCTGCCTCGTTTCCACTGATGTCTGGTTGGTGTTTCACAGTATATTTTGATGAAATCCTCTGGGTTGCCTTTGAGGATTTGAAATACTTGTATCGGCTCTCCTCGCAGTGTTCTCTGTTGAAGACTAAAGAGACTCAGTTCCTTCAGCCTGTCAGTGTAGGACAGTCCCCCAAGCCCTGGGGCATGCGTGGCTGCTCTTCTCCAGTTGGGTTCTTTTATGTGACCACAACTGGCCACAATATTGAGAGCATCCATCCATTTTCTAACCACTTTATCAGTACAGGGTCGCCGGGGAGCTAGAGTCTATCCTGGCAAGCAACAAGCACAAGAGCATGCTTTCCCTTTCCTGCTGAGCAGTGTTTCTGAACCTGAGGACAGAGTGCATAAAGTTTCCCAGTGGTCTAAACATCCAAACAGATGAATTAAAGGCATCTGTTAACTAGAGCTTTGGAGCTCGGTCAGAGGGAAAGCCAGCTTCCTCATGTGGTGCCTTCATGAAAAGAACATTTTAAAGCATGTTTTTTTTTCTCTGATAGCTGCCTCATACTGGAAGAACCCGAAGATTTTGCAGGCATTAAAATAGCATGGGGAAATGATGAATTAGTACTAATAAAGAGTGTTGTAGCACTGTCTTTCTAAAAATGTTTTTCTTCATTTAATTTTCTTATCTTGCTGAAGAATGCTACCAGAACGTGTTGCCAGTGTGTGCTTTAAGTAAGGAATACCGCAAACATCGGTTTATAACAAGCCCATTTAACATCATGACTTAAATTCCTGTTCCTGTCAATGTAGATGGGTTTTGGTTATGAGTGTGGGATTTGAGGACCTCATTTTATGCTGTTGTTTTTGTGCAGTATGTTTTTTAAAAATTCAGGTGGGTAGCTGCGTCAGCATGCGTAGGCTGCAAAGGAACAAGTAATAGGTTTATTCCATGCTGGAAAAAAAAGAAGAAAGAAAACGCAACGTTTCGGCCGTGGAGCCTTCTTCAGGTGTGAGCAATAAAAGAACACCTGAAGAAGGCTCCACGGCCGAAACATTGCGTTTTCTTTCTTCTTTTTTTTTTCCAGCATGGAATAAACCTATTACTTGTTTTTAAAAATGTTCGGGAGTTTATTTCGCACAGAATCACAGCAGTTCCTTCAGGAGGAACTTGGCCCAGACTGTGCTTTGGAAGGACAAACATCCTTTCTTCCATTTTCCAACTGCTTTATCCAGTTCAGGAGCTGGGTGGGGGGAGCCGGAGCCTGCGCCGGCAAGCCTGTCCCAGGGAGGACACCATTCCATCGCAAAAACACTCTCTCTCACTCATGAGGGCAGACCCAGACACGCAAACCACAGCCGGAAACTGTTGACATTAATGAACTACGAAAAAAAAAGAAGTATATTTATGAGTTCATGTGCATCTGCCTAATTAAAGTAATTTCTGGGTGTGCTGCGATTTAAAATTCACCGTTGAACCGGTCTTATGGGGAAAGCATCTCACCTAGAAGTAAGAGAAGATGGCCCTTTATTTCTTCACTGCCTCTTGTCATTCTTCTGCGAGTTAACAGTCTGCCTTTGTCTTCAAATTCATCTTTACACATGCGTCTTCACGTTGCTGGAGCGACAGCTCTTACTTAATGTAGAGGTTAGCCCTTTCCTTTTTCAGTTATTCAGCATTTGCATACATAAGATAAGAAAAATGAGCTCAGCCTGTTTTCTTCTGCAGTGTGTTTGAAGAACTATCCAGCTCCAGTAGAGTGATGGCGATACAGTTCAGGTGGGACATGGACAAGCTCTAGATGGCTTGTTTCCAGTCTTTCCTACTGTAGCTGTGGTAGAGAAATCCCACTTAGTGCCTTAAAAACATGCATGTTCACTATGCAGTAAATAATTCTGCTCTTCAGTTAAATAAATGTTATGAGACCTCCAGGCAAACAGATCGCCACTAGTACTGCAAGGGCTAATCCACTAAAAACGGTCTAAAATGTATTTCTAGTGTTTGTTTGTGATTGTTCTGCAATTCTCAACCAGGAATAAGCAGTTTGCTTTTGAACTTTTGAAGCTAACAGCACTGGAAAGCTGTTCCTCAAATGTCATTGTCCTCTTAGTTGGGCAGTTTGTGCCAGTTGCTGCAAGACACCTTGGTTTCTGTATTATAGCAAGCTATTCGGTTTCTTTTAGATTGTAATGTGTTCCTTATTGTTTTGTAAAATGTTCCTTTGGCATTTTCATGGTTGTCTTATTTTTTTAAAGATTCCTTTTAATTCTTGTTTACTGAATGCAGTTTGTAAGAAGTTGTGGACATGTTACACAACTACTTTCAGGAGCTGTTCACAGCACACTTTTAAAAGAGTTGGTTCTCTCTTCTTTGCAGAACTAACTCAGGTCACCACGGCAGTTCTAAAACGTAGAAACGCTCTTCTGAAGAATGTGGGAATGTGTCGGTTGTCAGTCCACAGAAGATGCTCCTATAGCTTTTTATCTGCCTTAGCAGTAAATGCTAAATTGATTTCTGCATGGATTGCTTTAACAACCAGATAGTTCTTTTCAGCTGAGAATGCCAGTCACTGCCTTGTCTGTCATATGATTCTGCATTTCCTTTAACGATGCAAAATGCAGGTTGATCCTTGTTGGGAAACAGCCCTTTTGCTGTCATAGTGTTCATTTTAGTCTGTTCAGATCACATGAAAAGCACTTTCATGGATTTTGTTCAAGAGCTTCTTAATGTAACCATATCAATCTGACATTCCATCCAAATTCTCATCATCCCTGTTATGCAGAACCTTTCTTAACAAGGGGGTCTTTGTGATGGCTATGTGCCGATAGCCCGGGCTGTGAGGTGGCCTCATCAGTGAATCCCTAACTGTTTCTGTGTAGGTTTGGAGGTTTACAGTGCTGGGGAACAGTCCATTAACACACAGCAGATGAGAAAGGGAGTCAAATTGAATATGCATTCAGATTCACTCTGTGTTGTATAGGGGGTTTACCTGTATTTGTATTTACAGTGAAGGAGAATTCAGTTGTGCACATCAGCACTTGGATAATCAGAAACCTGATTAAAATTTTTACCTGTCCTGGTATTTGAGTACTGATGGCATTGGAATAAATTGCAGCCCTTTTTTAAATTTACCAGGTAGAGTTTATCACTCTTGTCTATTTGGTTGCATAGACCACAGGTTTTGCCTTTGAGTGCCATTTAAGAGTGGAGACTTGACCCGATTTCTTTTTCATGGGAAATTTTCAATAAGCCCTGTAACAGACTGTATTCACTGACCAGCTGGGGGCGTTTTATTATTTAACTATTGAATTGCTTCTGTGAAAGCTAGTGTTGGAACTAACTAGTATTTAAGTACTACTACTAAAAACGTATCTTCAAGTATCAGTTTTTCTTTTCCGAGCCTGATTTATGGATTCATGTAGTCTTTTGCATTAATTGTTTGGATCATTTCATTGCTTTGCAGCAGCATTGTGTTTAACAAGGTTTTTGTAAGAATCTGAACTGGGGTTCATCAGTTCCAGCTCTGGAATCACCCAATAGCGCAAGCTTTCATTTCCAAGATACCCTTTTCATTTATTTAAAGTCATTCTGCCTGCATGTAATTTTAAAAGGGAATTGTAATTTCTTATATGTAAATAAAATGACAGACGGATTTAAAAAGGATGAAAGAGCTGGATATTTATGAGGCACAGGTAGATGGGAGCCCCTCAGTCAGAAGCGTCCCCTGTTACACAAATGCAATGTCAGCAAGCACTTTAGTGACTTTTCCGAATAGACCAGAGATGGATTTCTGTTGTATTTTGTTTTTATAATGCACTTTATATTTATAATGGATCACAGAGTTTTGGTTTTAAAGGCAGTGTATGCAGGAGTTTATTAAAATAAGGAGGTGCTAGGTGAATCCTATGTTAAAAGTTTTGTCAAATAAAAGTATTGCATGATTGAAGTTTCCCTTCCTACCTCAACATCTGCACTTGGATATAGTGCATTTTATTGGACTGATTTTTGATAGACGAAGCTTTCAATCCCACAGGCCTAAACCTTCCTGCCTAAACTTGGGGAGTGTCCCGAGTTTAATTAAAGTAACAGTGTCGTGTCCAGATAAGCGTTTGCAGACCGACTGGCTTAAAAATAACAGCAAAAGATCTGGAATGGTACTAATGTCCCAGGCTGTACACTGCAGGGGTAGGCTAAAGATTGTTTAAATTAAGGAAGAGATGGTCTCATCAGTCAATCAAAGTTTGGTTATCAAATGCACAAAAATGCAGCATGCAGCAGTCGTTGCTGGCAATTAAATGTCTTTTCTACAAGGTCCCCGGGGGGGGGGGAGAAAAATCACAAAATTAAGGTTACAAAATAATAGAAAATAATGTAATAGAAATTGAATAAAATAAGCTCAGACAAAACTCAATATAAGTAGAGCTGCTGTATGTCCAGGGTGTATGCAATATATTATGTCCTAGTAGTGCAGTATTCCGAATACAGTGAAAACTGTATGTCCATGTACAGTAGCCATTATGGGTGATTTGCTGAAGAAGTGGCAGGTTGGCTATTTAGCAGTCTTATTGCCTGGAGGTAGAAGCTGTTCTGTAGTCTGTTGGACTTTGACCGAATGCTTTGGTGCTGTTAACCGGATTGTAGGAGGGAAAACAGTTTGTGACTGGGATCACTGGGTTCCTTGAGTATGGACCTGGCTTTCTTCAGACATCTAGCCGAGTAGATATCCTGGATGTTTGGTAGCTCACAGCCGGTAATGAGCTGCGCTGACTTCACCACCCTCTGCAGTACTTTGCGATCCCGGGCAGAGCAGTTCCCATACCAGGCAGTGATGCAACCAGTCGGGATGCTCACAATAGTGCACCTGTAGAAGCTGGCCTGGATATATGTCCATACTGTATATCCGAACGTCTTTAGCCTGCGGAGAAAGAATAGGTGCTGCCGTGCTGTTTTGACCATGATGTTGGTTTGGTGGGTGCAGGTTAAGTCCTCTGTGATGTTAACTCCCAGGAACTTAAAACTGCTGACCCTCTCCACTGAAGTCCCATTGATATAGATGGGTATGATGTCCTTCCTGGTGTTTCCTATAGTCCACAATCATCTCCTTAGTCTTACTGATGTTCAGAGAGAGGTTGTTCTCCTGGCACCATGCTGCCAGGGTTTCAGCCTCCTCCCTGTATGCAGACTCTTCACCATCTGTGATCATCACAGTCAGTTTGCCTTTCCTAGGGCAGGCTATGCGTGTGCTTCGTTCCAGGGCTCTTGAGACCTGCCACGTCAACCTGCACACGGTTTCTCGCCCTTGTGCCGTGCATGCGTGAAGCCAGGTGCAGGCAGACTCTCTTGTTCTGCGCCCCCATCACTGTAGCTCAGTAGGCCAGCCAATCAGAGAGCCCCCTTTCATTGTGAGCGCCACTCCTACACCCTGCACCCAGTGTCCTCAAGGGGTGGGATGTTCTTTCCAGACCAGAGATTTCAGGAGCTGGACGGGGATGCAGCTTTTCTTTGCCTCCCCTTCCCGATGGGATATCTCTGAGATTTAAATTTACGTGCCCCTTGATAAATATCCCTTGATGTGGTTTTTACGAAATACTGAGCTTTTTGTAATATCCCTTGAGGCATCCTTCAGAGCTTAGCTGTGTCGGAGCTTTCACGAGGACAGCAACCTGACGTCATGTTGGGTAGATATCCTTAGAAACTGTTCACGCTGAACGAGTGCAACCTGTTTCCAAGCCCTGTGAAACAGACCCTTTTTAACATGAACAGATGGCAAATGAAAACCTTTCCGTCTCATTTCTGGGGAAGCCGGAAAAATGAGATTACATTGGCGAAAGCAAGCAGGACTGTCAAACCCCCCGCCCGAGGAATTGGACAAGGCTGAGGGTATACACAGGGAGCAAACAGAAAGTAGACGCTCTGTTCCACTTATCCTGCTGGGGCAGCCATTGTTGTACAGTACCTGCTTGTTTTCTTGTGGACAGTTTTTCACCATTGAGGAAGTGGCTAAGCCAAGCGGCTGGGTGACGGAGTGTGAGGACGTGGCTTACTGTGGGGACTGGGCTGTGCGTCCTTCTGCACCTATCGTCTAGACACACAAGGCACGGGGGCTGTTCCTTACCACCCTATAATAATCCATCATGCTCGTCTGTACCTTGGCAGGTTAAAACATGAGCATCTCTCTCCATTTCAGTTTGGACAGATCAGCAGATTTTTGTATTGGACCAATGGGGAATATTTTCACTGGGAGTGTTATCAGTTTTGTTTTGCTTTGGATACAGTATATGTGGTATAACACTGGTGTTGTCTGAACTGGAGTGATTATTGACACCAATGATTTGTTAATCTGCTCATTTGTCATTATAAGGCAGTAGTAATAGTAATAGCTGTCACTGTCTATCCAAGTATTTTGTTGGTTTTCTCTTACTAGATAAATTATAGTCTAAAGCTTTAATTTCATTGTGATCCATATATGGTCTGCATGCTGCAGCCCACTCATAATTGAATTACGGTGAGTAGGGGATTTTGTAGACGGATCAGTGTGGGTAGCATTTCTTAAAGCTGAAAGTGCTACCCCCGCAACTGGTTTTAAAAATCACCCCTTTTGCATTGTATTTTAGACTTACTGTATGCTGTTCATCCTTCCTCGCTCGTTATCCTTAATCTTTTCTACTCAAATATGGATTTTTGTCAGTGGCTGTCAAGTACTGCATTTAGCTCTGCTCCGTTGATTCAGGACTTCATAATAGCTGTCTGCATGTTGCGTATTAAGAGCTGCACAGTAGCAGTGTTTAATCTATACCTGTCTAGATTTATTCCAGAAACTATTCTCCTGGGGTTAATAGTGGACTGTTGAATGTAATTGGGATCATTTTGTTTAGAAATGGCCAGTGGTGAACAGGGGTCTTTTAATGACCAAGTAGTCAGGGCTTCAGTTTAGCATTTTAATCCAAAGGATATCGTCTCCTATAGCAAGATATCCCTGGTCACTATTCTGGGTCATCGGCTAAAAAAATCTGATCCCGCAGGAAGAGGAACAGCCCTGCCTCCAGCAACAGTCAGTTTTTTTTTACTGAAGGTCGTCTCCGTTCCTGATACTGACCATGGGCAGCTATGCTTCCGAGATCAGACACAAACTGAGACAAGAAGGCTGCATGAAATGAGCCATGGAGGTCGCTTTTAATGTGTCAAAAGTCATTTGTGTAGCACCTAGGCTGACCTAAACCCTGTCAATTAATGTAAAAGTTGCATTTCCCACATTGAATGTGTCTTTGTTTAATGGACACTGCCAGGCTTTTTGCTGTATCAGCTCTCAAGGTAAGCAGATTAAAATCGGCATTATGGCTGTCCTGCCTGACCGATCAAAGCTCTGAAGACTTCACAGTCCTGGGCTGGACAGAGGTGGATTCTGCAAAGTGATGTAGAGCGTTTACATAATTTCAGCTTTGATGACTAATTAAAATAGACGTTTCTGGTTTTACTGCAGTCTTGTTCTTCTACATTGATGACTTAACTATCAGAAAATAGGAGGTTACAGATGAGAGGATGCCATATAGCTCATCTAGCTCATTTGGTAGTTAAGCAATTGAGTCAATGATCTCATCCAGCCGTTTCTTGAGAGAAGCCAGGGTATCAGATTCAACAACATGGTTGGGCAGCTTGCTCCACACTCCCACCACTCTTTGCATAAAGATGTCAGTCGGAAAGCAGGGTAGATCATGTTCCGTGCAACACGGTGGATTGTGCAATACATCCTTTACACCTTCTAAGCCCGAGCTGGCAGGATTCTGATCACAGTTCACAGTGATCAAGATCACAGTGCAGGGGCTGCAGGAGAAATGAAGTAAAACAAAGCTAAATCACAGTTTTATTCATTTATTGCTGATGCATCTTTGGTCACAGGGTGTCTGTGCAGTCTGTCTTGGGGCCTGTGTGTCAGTGCTTTCTGCACTCGACGGTGTAGCCAAGCCAGCTGTACTGCCTTGCCCTGTCCCACAGAGCCTAGCAGATTACATAAAATAAGACATACTGCCCCACCCCCTCTCTCATGGTTCAGGAGGCATGCTTTTCTCTTTACAACCACCCAGCATTGTTTCTTTCTTCTAAAAAGCGTTGAGTGTATACAGTATTCTTTTGCATTAAAGTAATCGTTGATTAAAAAGAGTACATTACAGAGATGTAATATACAGACATCTAATCTCCAACACTGCGCATAGATTAATTCCTGCCCTGTATGATAAAGTAATTGGCTGTTCTGTGCATCATCATCTCTTTTACCAGAAGGCACAGGTTGCAATATCCTGTTTTCCCCTATTCCGACAAGTTACAAAAAACTCAGGTAGGCAGTTCTGTGTTGAAAAGAACAAAGCATTAAAGAATATCGGGGGATATATTCCTGACTTTCTTCCTGCCTTATGTTCTGGATTAGGAGCTGGCGCCCCCTGGTGGTCGGAGTAGGGAGCTGTCGGAAGACCCCCAGCCCTTCTCAGCCTTCCTGACAGACCGCTTTGGCCGGCAGCACAGATACCTGCGCATCTCTCTGACCGAGAAGTGCAACCTGCGGTGTAAGTGAGCTGTAAATGAACAGCATTAAGCTCTGCTCTGTTGATTCCAGACTCCATAATAGCTGCCTGCATGTTGCATATGAAGAGCCGCACAGTAGCAGTGTTTCGTCTATACCAGTGTTTCAGCCCACACATGAATCCCCTGGAGTTCTAGTAGGCTGTAGAATGTGATCAGGTGACCAGGAGTCTTTTACTGACTAAACAGTGAGGACTTTAGCCAGTTTCTCCTGGGGGTATCCCTGTGTGCAGTAGGGGTAATGGGATTGTGATTGTGGGGGGACAAACAGGGGTCGGAGAGGGAAGGAGAGAGGCAGGATGAAAACGAACAGAGAATCGGACTCTTAATAGCAAAGAGAGTGAGTGATTTTTCCTTGTCAATTTCGACCTGCCATGGATGAAAAGACTCCAGACTTCAAAGCCCTGGGGTCTATTGTTTTGGCTCTGCGGGGTTTTGTACAGCAAGAAGGAGACTTGAGCAGAGCTGTCCGTTTTCCTCTGTGCTTCAGGAGGTGATGGGCAGCCCTTATTATTGTTTAGCTTTCTGATCAGAATGGGCAGCTAATTACTTCCAAGTCTCCAGGGGTTTCCGGAGCTTTGAAATCAGTCTCGGATCTCCCAGCTGACTGGGAATCATTCCTTGTTCACTGCCAGTCTGTATTAAAAACCTGGAAAAGACAAAAACAAGTAGCCATTTAGACAGAATTCCTTTTAATCTTGCGCATGAGCTGAGATGAAAGCAGCGTAGCTCCCCTTGCGCCGTGTTGGGGCAAAGGAAGGGGCAGCATGCGGAGTCCAGAGTATTGAAGGCAGGCAGTGGGCTCCGGTGACGGTCTCGCTCGCCCCGCAGGTCAGTACTGCATGCCCGAGGAGGGGGTGAAGCTGACGCCCCGCTCGCAGCTGCTGTCCACGGCCGAGGTGCTGGCCCTGGCCCGGCTCTTCGTGCAGGAGGGCGTGGAGAAGATCCGCCTCACCGGAGGGGAGCCGCTCATCCGCCCCGATGTCGTCCACGTCGTGGGTGAGAGGGGGGTGGGGAGCTTTCTCGGAGTCTGTGGGTAGTGGTGTTGTGGGACGGTGACGGGACACGGAGGTCTTTCATTGCTCGGTGTCGGGGAGGACCACGGTCCCCCGAGCGCGCTGCGGGCACATCTGGCCTTTCGGGATCTTCTGTACCTCTCCTCTGTCTGCCTCTCTGAAAGGGAGAACATTGTTTCTAAGACAGGCGTCTCCAGCCTTGGTCCTGGAGCGTCGCAATCCAGCACGTCATTGGTCAGCATTAAATCACCCGTTTCTGAAGACATTGGAACAATTCCACTGCGATCAGTTCCACAGGTGATTTGTTCAATCAAGCAATTGCGACATCGTTTAGGACTGAAATCTAAGTACTGTCCTCAAGGACTAGAATTCTCTTAATTAAACAGATTGCTTGATTAATTCATCAGTAGCTTGTAAATGTTGCCAATCCTTAGAAACAGATGGCCTGTAAGACTGGATTAGGACCAGGATTGGAGACACCTGTTCTAAATTGATTACCGGTCTGCTGATGTATGATTGTTTGGGAGTGATCCTGAACAAAGCAGATTGTGTAGTTCTAGACCAGAGCATGTCTGTTTTGACCCCTGCTCATCCAAGCCAATTCTGTTAGTCTAGCATAGTGTTGAATTGAACACCAGTGAATTCTGAAGTTGTATTGTTTTGTTTAAGGTCAGCCACATTTCTGTGCCCATTGAGCAAGTTCTCGGTGTCCTAGAATCCACGTTTTAAATATCTTACAATGACACTAATTGTGCCTTGATGCCAATAAAGACCATCAGATTTTAAAATGCAGCAGTCCTCATCAACTGTACGGCTATGTGCATTGAGGAATTCTCTTTTGATATTCTTTCCATGTGCCAGTAATCAAAACTCGGAAAGAAGAGAAGTCTAAGCAATTTTGCTAATCTGTGCTAGAGGATGGGTGAATTCAAAAATGCGTCACACTACACATTTTCCGAACAAAAGCCAGAATAACTTTTATAGGAGCCTGCATCTCAGAAGTCTTTGGAGAGATGAAGGTACTGCCTGAGTCGGAACCTGTCGCCTTATTTTTGGCAATTGTCATTTACAACCATGGCTAACAGCAGCGTAGAGCTGTTCTGTAGCCTTTCTCATTTATGCAATTATGTATGATGAGCTATTGCGTATGATTACCATGCCTTCTTGCAGTACAGCAGTCATAGTTGTACCTTATGGCCTTATCTCAAAACATGAAAGTGTGGGTCATGTTACTTATACATGGAGAGCTTGATCACACAACTAATCATGTGCACTTGTTTAGCATCTCCTGATTCCAATTACCTTCTTGACCGATATGGAAGCAGAAAGGGTGCACTTACATGAGGATTCTGAATGTTGGCTGATTTATTTTAATGAATAATGATAAAGTAAATTTTATTATTATCTGGGACATGAGGTTAGATTTATCTACTGCTAGAGACTGGTGAGGACAAAGTTATGTCTTAATATTTAAAACAGAATCATTATGGGGTGTGCTTTCTTTTTCATATCACTGTATATCTTAAGGCAAAGTCAGCATGCATCTTTAACAATGAAGTGATTCCTTTTGGATCTGTATACTCATGTCGCCCTTCCCTGCTCCCTCCTGCTTTCATGCTTGGCTCTCTCAATAATTAGAAGTGCTTAGCAGATGTCCTTATCCAGGTTGGCTTACAATGATCTACAAAATGCACTGTATAACTACAAGGAGCAATTGTGCAGGTACAAGGCGAAATAAATTGGAGTAAAACAAAAATCAGGCTATAATAATTATTAGGTATCATAATAATTAGGTGTAAGCTGGACAAACAGTGACACACATCACAGATTTATTTTGTGCCCAGTTTAAAGTATGATGATTGTCTGTCATGTCCCACGATGACGATTGTACTTTGTGCGGGTCATCTGTTTGCAAGATGAGCTGCACAAAGAAACCAGTGTGGTAGAGCTTTTTGAAGTGGGAAAGTCGTTGCACTGGGGTAGTCCCACTCTCTCAACCTCAGAAGCCTGGATCCATTGGTATGAGTAGTCATCATGACTGGAGACTTCCTTGAGTACAAAGCATACTGTCACCTTAGAGATCGAAGGGTGTTGTAGGGTTAGGGTCCTCATGAACACTTAATCCTAATCTGTTTTAGTTAAAAAAAAACAAAATGCTAATGATGGTTTGAGAGTGGTTATTGATGAAATGATGATAACATGAAAGAGTTGTGCTGTCTGCAAGGCTCAGTAAACAGTGTTCACCTAAGCAGTTGTTGGGTAGCCCTGCTCCAGGTGCCAGCTCTTTTTGTAGATGCTATCTATGCTCTTGGCGATGCAAATGCACATCTTTCCTCTGCAAATAAAAGGTGAACTTTACTCCAACATCACAACACTTCTCGTCAAACCAAGACTTTGCTCCAAATACCTTGTCTTGCTCTGTTAGGTTTCAGGTGACTTGCTGATCCCAGTTTTGACACCGATTTAGAAGTACAGTAATAAAAATTCATGCTTAGGAGACCACAACAAATAATTCTCCATGGCTTCTTAAAAATGCCTTTTGATCTGCATTCAGTTCACAGTAAGTCCTCTGTAGAGTTCCCAGGTGAAATGGGCTTCGACACAAGTTGTTTAATAAATTCTTTGAGCATGATGATATAGAACTAATGGGCTTTTTGTTAATGTGGCTGTTGGCAGGGGAGGGTTCTTGTCACTGTGGCTGTCCACCACTCTGCAGGGCAGATCTGCCCTGTAGCTCTGGGAGACGTGTGAGGGAAAAAAAAAGGAAGAAACATATCAGTATCAAACATTCTTCCCCCTCCGATGGATTGGTGTCCATCTAGGGTAATTTCTGCCTTGCACCTGTTGCTTGCCGTGATAGGCTCTGGCTCCCTGGGACCCTGAATTGGATAAAGGGGTTAGAAAATAAATACATGAATGGATGAATATCCTTTTGTCATGGCTAAAAGATTTAAAATATTGAAGCTCTGGGTAATCTATATCATTCTTTGATAGAAAGTTGTATGGGATAAAACATGTAAAGGTTATGTCCACGATCCAGCAACTTTATTGAAGTGGCAAAAGATATAAAATAAATGTTACTGTGGGATAAATAACATTTTAAAAAGATGAAAGACTGAAATTGAAAGTAAGGAGAAGGATAGAGAGGTGAAAGCAGGTGATTGGGGTGAGAGATGAGCTGCAGTGGGCTGGGTTTGTGTCGCAATAGAGTTCTCCTTATTGTCAACCATTAAAGACTCAGAAAAGTGACATGAAAGCTGAAGTGAGATAATTCAGTGAAAGGGGACAACACTTGCACTACTGTCCAGGGTTTATGATCTCAAATCAACATTAGCTGTTTCTGTAACTTCTGTTTCTGCTGCTGACGTTCATGCTGGATTTTGAGTTGATTTGAGAAAGTCTGTGGGTCACTTTTTGCATGACTCTTACCAGGAATAATCGGATATCTGGTATTAGACAAATGGAAATGAAATGCTCAAAATCGAGACGTAACATACAGGTACTTCAAAAACAGGATATCAAATTCAGAATTTGGAATATTGCATTCAAATGCACATTTTTACAAAAGTGGTCTTGATACAAATCCATTTGCTTGCTTTAAGAGAAACGTGGGCAAACACTTGAGAGAACTGCACTTCTTGAGTCATTACAGCAGCTGCAATATTTATTTCAGTACACATGTGGGATGATTAAAAAGACCTCTGAGGATGGTGAAAGACTTTATTTTGTTTTTAGAGTAATTTATTTTTAAAACCAGCCTATTTTTATATCAGACTAGCGTGTTCCTTAGTGTTGAGAGTGACACCAGTCCTCAAGTAATGTCCATCCATTCGCAGGGGAGCTGGAGCCCATCCCAGCAAGCGAAGGGCGGAGGACAAAAATACACCCTGGGATGACAGTCCATCGCAGGGCACAGACAGAGACACACACTCACACCAGGGACAGTTTTCCCAGAAAATGAATGTACTAGTGTGTCTTTGGACTGCGAGAGGAAACCGGAGGAAATGTAAATAAAAACAGAGAGCATAAACATTTCATACAGATAGCAACCCAGGGATTGACACAGGGCCCCAGGCTGCAAGCCTGTTGCCTTGTTTGATACATTTCTAATATGGGAAAACACTAATACTTGTTTATATATTGTATATCATATTGCTTTATACAATTATTAAATTGTTGTAAAACCATGTACGTGTCCCAACACTTAAGCTCACCTGTAATGGGGGGATTGAACACAACGGGATAACATTGTTCTAACATGACTAAATATCCAAAATAATACCCAGAAACAAGCGTTGACATTCTGTTTTTTTTATCTGCATTACAAATTTCAGTAGTACACTGCAAAAATATCAAATTTCACACCACTCCCCCAAAACTCGTGCTTTTCACAGGAGTGGTAGGGTTCAATACCTGAGTCTTTCACTGAGGAAAGGTCCTGTGTTCAAGTACTGTATGTCCAGTTTTGTCAAGAATGACTTCCTTTAATTATCTCAGGGTTTGTAATAGAAGGAGCACTTGTTTGAATTCAAAGCTCTGAATCGCAGCTGGACCCTGAGAGTACAAAATGCGGGTGCTGCCACTACGTTCATATCAGTTAGGGAAAAGTTCAAAAACCTGCATTAATTGCGTTGTCATGAAAAATATTCTGCAAATGCTTTTAGTGTCTGCCTCCCCTCACCCCTGCTTCACAAAGGCACGCTCTCCCTCCTCCACTCTCCAGTCCACAGACATTGCAGACTTTACTGTCTGTGCGCGTCACAATGTGCAGACATACTGCCTGGCTTTATCAAAGTCACCATGGTGTTTTAGAAAGATGGCATACAGTTCATTGTTTGCTCAATGATTCTTGGACCCTGGGAATATCCTGCTTGTAAGTCCTCTTTGTAATTGAATCTTAAAATAGTTAACCTGTAAATATGTTTTTTTTCCTTAAATGGTTGAACTTAGAGGAATAACACTTTTTGGCAAGGTCACGTGACCAGAGTCAGAGCTACAGGGTCCAGGCTCTCAGGGCCCTTCGTCTCTTTCACTCCCCCTGCAGCTGAACTGCGCAAACTGCAAGGCCTGAAGACTATCGCCGTGACAACGAACGGCATGAACCTGGCACGGCTGCTGCCCAGCTTGAAGGAGGCTGGCCTGGACCTCCTCAACATCAGCCTGGACTCCCTGGTGCCCGCCAAGTTTGAGTTCATCGTGCGCCGGAAAGGTGAGCCGTCCCTCTGGTCCACAAACACTGGTTCGGGGAGCAGAGCCCACGTTGTGTGTGCCACGCGGAGAAGCACAAACGGCAATTGTTCCGGCCTGGCATTGTGGCGGTCATCCCTGCAATCACCTCAGGTTTGTGAATTATAAACTCCAGGGTCTGGAGTTAAATTAAGGCAAAAGTGAATGATCCGATTGAATGTTAGACAAGGATTCAAAGTAGCATCTCGGAAAAAGTTACACAAGGTTTGATGAGCTCATTGGGTTACAGACTTCATGCAAATATTTCAACATCTTTTACACTCTTTAAAGTGAATGTGTTCCTAAATGTCTGGTTACTTGAAATTTCTATGTTGAAAACAAAGTATAATTTTATGATATGATGTATACATGGAATTAAAAATAATGTATATTACTATATACTTATTTTCCTGTTCATCTCATGATTACAGATGCAAATTACATGGTGCCCTCAAAGTACTTATACTTTTACAGGGCACCATGTAATACCTAGAATTGTACTTGTGTAGTTTGAGGTTTTTTTTTAATTGAACATGCTCAGTTTATGATGGGCTGTGCTTCTCAAAACTGTTTATGAGGTGTTGTGGACATACAAATTAGCTTAGCATCTTTCAGGTGCTTTTTGCTGGGATCTGAAACATTTCAGTTCAGTTGGTGTGGTGGCTCGTAAGATGGCTTCGAAAGGGTATGCAAACAGATGTCTCAGACCACTATCGGTTTTAAAGCAGGGCGTGGAATTTTTATTGTGCATTTATTGGCTTGGAGTTGCCCGTCATAGTATACCCATCAAATATGAAGGTCTCTGTCTGCCAGGGAACCTGAATTTTAAGTGGTTTCAAGAGTAAGGTAAATCTTCCACAATCAGCATAACCTACCAGCCACTACCTGAATCTCCCATCTTGATATTCTTGAAATACTGCAGCATAACAGCAGTTCACCTGAATGCCTGTCGAGCTCATTTGGTTCTTTCATGCACTGGTTGTACTGGGAAAACACCCCCTTCACACCCAGAGAGGAAGGAATAAGAGTAGCCACTGAAATGTAACATGCCTTTGAAAGATAAGAGGTTACTAGATCCCCCAGCAAAAAAAACAACTCATGAACGACCTTCATACAAAGTTGTCCCGAGCTGCAATCACGCCTAATACACTAGAGCTGTAAGGCAGAACTGGTGACCATTACACCATCCAGATTCTGCACAATGTGTGCAAGTGTTTGAAAGACAACTCAATTTAAAATCCAGTGTGTGGAAGCTTTGTGATTATGATCTGTTATTAATCAGGGACACGTGATTTCAGATTTTCAGCAGCCTGTGCTATTGCAGTACTGTGGGCCAACCTGTGCTTTAATTACTTAATTGACTCTTAATTATTTAGCTGCTTCTGCTGCAGATAAGTTGAATAGGTATTCGTTTTCCATTGTGAAGACTCAATGGAACAGAATGTCAAAATCAAGACTGAATGTCTGAATGACATCTTTGATGTTTGTGAGGGACGATCCCAGTTCTACGTGTGGAAAAGGGCTATCCCTTAATCAAGCCATATCTCCTAATCTAACAATATTCACCTCGGGTCCTGAAGAGTTAAGGTTTAATACAGTAGGTGTAGAGGATATAAGAAGCCACAGAGCAGTTCAGCAAAGGTTGGAAATGAGTTTTAATTTGATACAAAAAAGTATATTTCCAGTAAACCCCCCTGAAGATGGTATCCCCTCTGGTGCTCTGAATCCAAGCAGTTTTCAGGAAATTTTACAGTCTGAGTACAGCTCCAGTCACCCTCTGTTATTGCCATGAAGGAGTGTTTAGAAGTGATCATTTCATGTGCATTTGGCCTACAGTATGCTAAATAATTCCATCTACCTGTGCTTTATTTCTGATAAGGTTATCCCCGCCTTTCAGTTATTCTTGAAATGCCACATACTCAGGCCAGGTAAGGACTGAACCCACATGTCAGGCTCTAAGAGGTAACTTGTAACTTGTGAGTAAAGCAGTCATTTCAGATAACCACAAAGAGTTCCCTCCAGGACCAGGAGTTCTGAAACAGAGTACAAATCCAATTCATTTTTTAATTTTGGATTTGTCACCCGGTTTGTAACTACTCAACTCTGTCACCTGAATAGAAAGTTCTCAAAATACAGTATTTTTTTCTGTTCTAGATTTCTAAAGAAACTTACATTTCTGTGCAGTATTTCAAACAGTACAAACGTGTGACATTTATCATGACTAATTATTTCCTGTAAGCTCCTTAGAAGATGTATTTCATAAGAACTGTACCTAGGAAAGCTGCCTGTTCCTGCTAATGCAAAAACTTTCCATTAGGTTTCCACAAGGTGATGGAAGGTATCGATAAGGCCATTGAGCTGGGCTACAACCCTGTGAAGGTAAGACATGATCTGACCATGGGCAGGTTTCATGCATACCAACAAGGTGAAGCATATTTAAAAAAAAATGTGTTATCACCCTGGCTTTTTTTCCCCCCAAGAGAAATACAAAATTCTGTCACAAAGAAAAAAAAGTGTTCACAAGAATTTTTTAGAAAAGGAAATTCTTTTCTAAACTCTTGTTCAGCCAAATGCTGTATTTCCACAGAAACGTCTGTAGTCCATGATGGAATGCTGCATGTGTTTGGCAGCATTCCTGAAGGATGTGCTGTTCTCCTGCTGTTGTCCTACTTGAACTGCTTTAGAAAAATCTGCTCACAGGCTCATGTTTTATTAAGGGATCAAGGTCCAGATATGCCAAGAGGCCATTCACTGTGCAAACACCATGAAATTTGCAGTTACAGTATAACAGTTCACAAAGTAAACTGTGAGCAGAGCTGGAATGTAATGATTTCTGAATCTTTCACCATAGTAAGATGAGCAGTGCATGTTTCCTAATTTATAAAAGGCTAAACAGCTGAGTTTGAGCTAAAAGAGAGAACAGGAGACACTTCTTTTACATAAAGGGTGGTGGGAGTGTGAAACAAGTAACCTAGCCACGTTGTTGAAGCTGGCATTCCGTTTTCTTTCCAGAAACAACTGGGTGAGATCCTGGGATCAATTACTTAAATGCCAAAAAGGCTAACTAGAAGAGCTTAATAGCCTCTCATTTGTAACCATCCTTATGTCCTAAATAACTAGGAGTTAGGCTGACGGTTAGGTCCTCGTACCCTGTTCCAGCCTGTGTGTTGCCGCTGTGTCTCGGTCTGTCTGATGAGAAGCTAGTCTCTTAGCTGAGTATGAATGCAGCTACTCGTCACAGTATGGTTTGTGAATGAACTCCAGCTCCCCGACTCCAGAATCCGTCAGCAAGGGCCTCTTGCACGTCTGCCCTGCAGGGTGTTTCCAGTTAGCACCGCGCACGCCCGGAAAGAGCTGGGGTCTTTCCAAGGCTTGTACGGCAGGGGGAAATGGGCAAGCGGCCTGTGCCCCGGAATGCCCTGTGCTGAGCCCAACGGCCCTTCGCTGCCCTGTGTCCCCTCAGGTGAACTGTGTGGTGATGCGGGGCCTCAATGAGGATGAGCTGCTGGACTTTGTGGCCCTGACGGAGAAGAAGCCGCTGGAGGTGCGATTCATCGAGTACATGCCCTTTGACGGTGAGTGACCTGGTCACCGAGTCTGTGGTGCACCCTGCTGGACTGTTGCGCCTGTTCTCTCCACTCGGTGAAACGCCACTTCCCCTGTTTCCAGCGTACCCTTCTCTCCCCTTTCTCGTTCCTCTTTCTGGAACTGCAGGTCTGCACCATTCTTTTATTTTCCCTGTCACAATTAGTCCCTACATACCTTACATGGTAAGCTGTGGAAATTGTTCCACTTATCCTTCTTTAAATAGAGTTGAAAGCTGATAGACCGGTTCAGTTAGTGTGGAGTTAATTACTTGGTTATGCAAGTTCGGCGCTTGTTTTGGAGTTCGGAGCCAGCTTTATTAGCTATAGCACTCTTCTTACCCAAGTTATGAGTACAGGAGGTAAATAGCCTTCCTTTGCTGCTGTGTTGGAACAGGCAACAAGTGGAACTTCAGGAAGATGGTGAGTTACCAGGAGATGCTCGACCGAATCAGACAACGGTGGCCTGATCTGGAGAAGCTGCCTGCTGGAGAGACTGACACAGCCAAGGTGAGACCGCAGTCCTTTGGATCTTTAGTGCCATCGCTCTCGTCTGTCAGTGTCTGCTTGAATTAATGGCTCAATAATGCTGCCCAAAGTCTTTTATTTTTGGGGTCTGAGTATTTTGATTAGAATTTGATTTAATGTAACTGTACAGTAAGTAGTGGCAGCATGGTGGCACAGTGCTTAGCATTGCTTCCTCACAGTGTTGTGGCCCTGGGTTCAATTCTGAACATGGGGTGCTGGAGATTTAGTTCTCTTCGTGTTTGTGTGGGTTTCCTCCACAGGCTCTGGTTTCCTCCAACAGTAAAAAAAGACATGCTGATTAGGTTATGTGGCTTCTGGGAAAATTGACTCTGGTGTGGTGGTGTGTGTGCCTCGTGATGGACTGGTGTCCCATCCAGGGTGTACCCTGCCTTGTGCCCTCTGTATCGGCTGAAGGGATGGAATGGTTTTTCTCTCCAGATATTCAAGGTCCCTGGGTTCCAGGGGCAGGTAGGCTTCATCACCTCCATGTCTGAGCACTTCTGCGGCTCCTGCAACCGGCTGCGTGTCACTGCTGATGGCAACCTCAAGGTAACCCTGCCTCCTCCTCTCTCCGCGCCGCCTCCTCCCTCTCTACGCTGTGTCCCGACACGCCCCCGCGCCGCCTGCCTGGAGTCTCCTGGTAAATTGTGCCCTCTCTGGTGTGAGTGTGTGGTGACGGAAAGGTGTTCCTGGTGTCTCTCCTCAGGTGTGCCTGTTTGGTAATGCAGAGGTGTCTCTCAGGGACTGTCTGCGCTCAGGAGCCTCAGAGGAGGAGCTGCTGCAGATCATTGGCGCTGCGGTGGGCAGGAAGAAGCAGCAGCACGCAGGTACAGCCGCAGCTGGAGTTGGATACCGACACGGGCAGCGCACTGAGTGAGATCGGCAGGCAGTTTCCAGTACTGGTGCCACAAGTGCAGGCCCAGTGGTTAGCACACTTGAGAGCTTACAGACGCACAGTGCCACTCCCTACACTGCTGTGAGCTTTGTTATGCTATCACTGTGGTGACAGGCTGAGTGCACTGAGCCCTTTTACACTGCCACATGCTAGCAAGCGTATTGGCCCCATACCTAGAGGGGTAACCTCTTGGGTTATCATTTAGTTCAAATTGGGGAGATGTGCAAATCTGGTACAGAGCTAAGGGAAAATTCTGAGTAGTATAGCTCATAATAAGCATTCTTAAATGTGTATTCTTAAATTCTTGTATTGTGTGAAAATTCAGTCTAAATGGAGATTGTAACATGGCAAAGTCACATGTGTGGGATCACGCAGGGGCGTGTTCAGTGTGGAGGCGTTGCCTTAGAAACCACAGCTGACCTGGCTGATTAAGGACAAGCCACAGCTGTGAAGGCTCTATAAAAACACACTGAGCACCCCCTGAAGGAGAGGAACTGCCACCGGCAGTCCTTGAGGGGATTGTACCTGAGCGTAAAGCCATCATTTTTCATTTTCTTTTTTTTCTTTTTGCCTGTCCCATCATGCATCTCTACCAGGGCAGGCTGATCTTTTTAACACGTTGAGGTTTTATTTTGTTTTGGCTTTGTGCTCCCTGTCCTTCCAGACTGGACCCGGTTAAATAGGGTCAGCCCAGCCTTGAAGTCGCAGTGCACAGCGGCGCATTTCTCTTTTTTCTTTTTGTTCTTGTTTTTCCCCTTTTTGGTGTTTTTGGTTTTCGCTAACCTCACGCCAGTTATTCCATCCCTCAGTAGGAGCTTCAACTAAATACCGGTGCTGGCCGCAGCTCCTCCCACTCCCACAGTTACACATGGCAGAGGTGATCAACAAGTCTTTCACTGCTGACTGTGTCCTGCATTAACACAGCATGAACGTTCCAGGCACAGTGATTGAAATCAGTCACACATCTCAGTTATATAACCTCAGGCCCGGGTTATACTAGGACTCCCAGCAAAAAGAGCACAGCTGTTGATTTATAAGTGAAGTCGGAATTTCAGTTACTGCTAAGGGCTCTTTAACTGAACCCGATTGTTCATACACCAGCTGTTTCCCTACTGTCCAACTGTTATGTGCAGTGCACTTCTGTAATGGTAACTTCTGGAGAAGAACAGGACTCCTGTGAAGCGAACCGTTGTGCTGATGGTTCAATTTATTTTAAGGTGCAAGTTTAATGGGTTGACTGTGAAATGCTTGGCATGTTTCTTGTACGTTTGATCCTGAAAGTGTTCCTTTGTCTTCCGTGTACAAGAACCGTGCCTGTACTGCTTTATGGTCCGTGGTCCTTCACCAGCTGGGCCTGCAGCCCGTGTTTGGAGCGATGGTGTCCTGGGGCAGAGGGGAGGGTAACTCTGCTGTCTTCCCTGTCTCCCAGGCATGTTCAGCATCTCCCAGATGAAGAACCGGCCCATGATCCTGATCGGTGGGTGACACAGCAGTACGTAACCCCCTCTGATCTTCTGGGTTCGCTCTCGGGAAACTGAGGCAGAGCTGCTGACAGACAAACGTCACCCACGTCGGGCCCCTGGATGAGTTCTTGACTCTGAGGTGTTTGCGTGGTGCTGACCTTGGTGTCCGGGCTGCATTCAACTTCAAGATTTCTCAGTTAGTCCTAACTACAAGAAAAATACATTTCTTCAATCTAGCGAAAGCTAGCTAATAAAGTACTTATTTCTCTCTTTTTGGTTTTGTATCTGAGCTGGTGTTGCAGGACAGTGGCTGTACATTTCCTTTTCAAGGATGTTGCCCATGGGTTTTAGTTTCCCATAGGTCAGTGGTAGCTTTCCACAACTATAAAGTAATGTAATAAGCATTTCTTTTTGACGATGTTTTGAGTTATACACATCCCAAAACAAGCTTTGAAAACCTGTCAGATGGGCCAAATGACATCTTCTCCCTTTTAACTTAGTATTATTTTTTATAGTATTTCATAAGATTTCCAGCTGCCTACATGTCTGATAAAACACGACAAATAAGTGTGAGGCTTATAGCTTACACACAATAGAGATTGTTTAATAGCATCCTTACTGCTGCATTGTTCCAGAACAATGCCAGTGTTTTTTGGAAAAGAAAATCATTAACACCAGTATCACTCCTTGCAGTTGCACCCCTCCTAACACCACGGTGATAGTAAAATGGGGTTTCCAGTGAAGAGGTAGGAGTGTGGAGGAGTGGTAAGGAATGTGGGCTCAGAACTGGTTGGCTGTGGGTTCGAATATAAGCTTTAAACAGAGCTGTTGTACCCTTGATCATAGCATCAGCAAAATTACCCAGCTGCATCAATGGGCACTAGTTGCTTTAGATAAAAATGTCAGCCAAGTTGATATTAAAAAGAAAAGGTTATCATGAATCTTGCTGCTAATAAACTGTAAACTCCCACGATTCTAAGCTTCATCTTTGCTTCTGTAGATGGAAGCAAAAGTTGAGAAATTTACAGAGGGCTAGAAAAGGAAAACGAAGGGGCGACACCAGACCAGAATGGGATAAAGGCCACAGTCCAGCTGTCTGCAGTCAGCAGATTGAAAGAACCCTTTTTGGTCGAGTTTATAAGACTGGCAGCCTCCCAAACGTTAGTCTGCTGTAGGCTGTGGTGCCAAGGGAGTAAATGGGAACCTTCTGTCTGTTCCCGTTAGTTCTGGGACAGAAGGCCAAAGCAGGAAAGGACTTGGTCTCCAGCACCGGCTGGAGAGGGAATGAGCTGGAGCCGTGTGTTGGAAAATGTGACTGTTGGCCTCGACACATGATACCACTGGCCCCTAGAGGGAGCCCAGGAGCTAAATAATTCTGTGTTTTCTATAGCAAGAATATAGCAGGGAGTGTGTCCAGCTGCAGGGTTAGAGATAGTTGAGGGTGATGGGAGGCGCAAGGAGCTGGATGGCAGGGGGTAGTGCAAGTGTCCTGGGGCAGCACCCTGAGGTTACTGAGGTGCAGTAATTGGATGGCTGGTAAAAAGAGCAGAGGATAGAAAAGAAGTGCATCCTGTTCTGGCTGGACACAACTGTAGTGTTTTTTCTTGGTCTTTGAGGTGTGTGTATGCAATGTATAGGTCTATGAAGAAATTTAGTATTTTAGGGCTTTGTGCCTGTGGCTGGCTCTGTGTGAATTGTGGTATACTGATTCGAAACCACAGACTTAAAAAAAAAGTTTCTCTCTTTTTCAGGGCTTGGGATGCAAAGGCTCTTGGTGCTGCACTGTTTCTCTGTCTCCAGTCTCCGAGGCTCCGAAGGGGCGCTGTCAACACTTGCCGAATTCAACCCGACCGCAGCTGTTCAACTGCATCTGTACCCCTGTTTCCACCAAGTATCCCCAGCATTGCTCACCACACCGATCTCTCTCCCTATTACAGACCATATGGTTAAGGCAGACATTGGGTGCCTTAACAGCAATAGTTTCTGCACTAAGCAATTCCTACACTGTGAGGATTGGGCAATTGGGCACCCCGGAGAGTTCTGGGTAATTTCTCGTGTACCAGACAGTGGTACTCACTCTCACACGTATTCCTGGAACCAGGACGTGACTTTTGGGAAAGACCTTGGACTCGGTGAAGCTGGCAGAGAGGCTTTGGCCGCAGCAGGGTGGGGTTATGACAATCTGACAGCAGGAAGCCACAGATTCTCCTGCCTGGAAACTGACAAAGCTGAGTCAGGCACACGCACAAACAGTAGCAGCCTGAGAGCTCACCTCCAGGAAGACAGAAGCCCTTTTAATAGAAGTCAGATCCGCACCATCTTTACTGCAAGCCCTAGCAAAAGGAGAGAGGTCAACCCTTGTTTAGGAAAGACAGTGAGGAGCCCCTTCTGTCACAAAACGCATAGCAATGCCAAAAATGGACTCCCGTGGCTCTGTTGCAGCACTGAAAGGAAAATCCACAGATGGGCACATGTGATCCAAACCAGGACACACCCACGTCTTGCCACGCCCACTCCGGCTGTCCCACATGCTGAAGGACCACGAGCGCTGCTCACGTCAGGGGTGCATGGGCCTTCTGATCACCTGACCCACACTGATGCCCAGGGCCGGGCCTCCATGGTGGATGTGGGCGGGAAGCCTGTCAGTCGGCGCACAGCTGCAGCCAGCGCTACCGTTCTCCTGGGAGAGAAGGCATTCTGGCTAGTGAAGGAGAACCAGCTGGCCAAGGGCGACGCCCTGGCGGTGGCGCAGATCGCCGGCATTATGGCCGCCAAGCAGACCAGCGCCCTGATCCCGCTGTGCCACCCGATACCGCTGGACCGCGTGGCCGTTTCTCTGGAGCTGGTGGAGCCGGGGTGGCGCGTCGTCGTCACGGCGACCTGCGTGGCCAGCGGGCGCACGGGCGTGGAGATGGAGGCCCTGACTGCTGCCTCCCTGGCTGCCCTCGCCCTCTACGACATGTGCAAGGCCGTCACCCGCGACATCGTCATCCAGGACGTCAGGCTGCTCAGCAAGACTGGGGGGCAGAGAGGAGATTACCACCACGCCGTCCGACCCCAGTGACCCGGATTAATCGGAGCAGGAGGACGATCCACCCTCGCACAGCACAGAGCACGAGAGACAGCGCTGCAGCATCACTTGCGCAGCACTTAAGCCCCAACCCTTTATGGTGAAATGGCGCAGTCAGGTTCTGAATATTGGCACTGTGATCACGACCTTCAGATTTCCAAACTAGGCACACAGATGAGACTAGTACGAGGCTGTACTGTAAAGTCTGAACTGATGCTTTTTGCATGTCTGCACTTTGGTGGTTGCTGAGGGATTGCATGGTTGTCCACAATTTCTAAAAGAGGAGATTGCCACATTGCTTAGAGACTTGAGCGCTGTTATAAGCCCAGGGAAAACTGCACCGCATACCTCTTGGAAGTGATGCTCCATAGGAACAGTGCTTCCATATACAAGTAGTGCTTCTCCTGGTTCACACAACTTCTACGCAGGATATTTCAATGAGGGATGGAAATAATAGGATCTAGGGTCTGAAAGGACTGAGGGGCAATTGTTTATAAATGTGAAACTATGCCCCCTGTACCCCAAAAGGGGACGTTTTCCATCATCAAGGTATTCATGGGTGCAGCTAGCTTATTCACACTAAGTGCTGTACTGCTCATCATGCCATTTCTGTACTGTTGTCTTGTTCACCCTGAAACTGAACTACCTTGTAATTACTCATTTATTAACAGACCACAGAGCTTCGTAAGCCAAGCTCAAATCACAGCAGCTGACCCCTTAGCAGCTGTCACTGGTTCTCTCTACCGTTTCACCAAGAACTGTGCTTTCAGAGTTGCCCTTCTTCTGGACTATCCTAAACTAGTGATTTCCCCCTGAAGGCCCATATTGTTCTCGAACGTCTGTACAGCTCCCAGATTAATCTAAGCTAACGGCAGATAACTCTGTAAAAAAAACAGTGATGTGGTTAGTGTGACGTTACAGGTTAGAGGTTTTTCTGCTTCTGTAAGTTCTGCACCTCGGCTTTTTGTTTCGTTCTGCCCACCTGATGTGTAGCAGCTGTGCGTTTTTCACGTTTCAGTTCGCAGCCATGAACCTCCACAACCACACACTGGTTAGTGAGGAAGTGTGGGTAGATACCTCCTCCCTCTCACCTTTGAGCTCATTTGTTTTTAACACAACGCTTGCAGCATCGCCTGGTACTGCAGGTTCAATTCCGACTGGAGGAGAGGTGTGTCCCTCACCGACCGCACTGCATGCAGAACCCTGGCTGTCTGATCCCACCCTACCCCTGGCACTGCTCAGCCCAGTTGTGCACTACCACCTGGAGAATACCAGTCACAGTCAGCTAGTGCTCTGACCCAATCTCTCTCGAACCCTGATCTCAGAGCTCAACCTGCAGTCAGTGAAGCACCCTTATTGCCCAAGACACTCGGGAGGGGGGGCAGCTATACAGTTGGCTTGTGACCTTACGCACCCTCAAACTCTTGACTACAGAGTCCTTTCAGAGGTCCAGTTACCCAGTCAGCTAGTGACATGAACAGTCTCAAACTGTGCTCAGGCGAATGCTTTGTACGTTGATTATTAAAGTTGTGCTTCGTTACTGACATGCAGTAGGCCATTTACTGCCTTTCTTCTGTAAACCTGTATTAAAATGCAGATCTGGCTCCGCTATCCATCCCATCGCACAGGCCTGGATGACATCTCTGTTTTCACACATGAAGGGAAGTGGATATTTTTGGCCAAATTTGTGTTTTATGGTAACTTGCTGGAGATCTGGTTTGTTATTTTCCATGTATTTCTAGGGAACTGGGAAAATGAAAAACATTTGGTCTGTTTTTTAAGCATGACATGACAGTCTTAGAGAACAGTTCTGTCCTTGAGGGCCAAAATTCTGCATTTTTCTGGAATATAATAAAACGTGCCAACTACTTCAAGCAGGGAAAATAAGTCAAACAGTTCTAAATTGTTTCAAGCCAGTTGAGGCTTGTGAGAGTTTTCACATATATGAAGCCTTGGGAAAATGTTAAAATCTTTTAACTGTATCAACTGTTACCCCATCATATTTGTATTACAACCCTTCTCCCTACGTGGTTTTCAAGGGAAACAGTGGTATGCATTGAGGGGATATTATATCATCTTCTGACCTGTCTGAAGCCACATGTGCGCTGTAGATCTCTGGATCTGGACTGGGGTCATTGTCCTGGTCTCCTGACGTGGCTTGAGAGAATTTTGAACAGACCTGCTGTTGTACGTGACAGAATAAAAATAGCTGAAAGGAGAGACAGCATCATCTAGAATAGCCAGTAGACCACACGTAGAGTGTGGGCTCTTAAACCCCCATTCGTGGGAATAACGTGGCTGGACTGGGACTATAAAATCCTCTCTAATACTGTTGCATTTCGGGGCACTGTGGGAAATACACCTCGTATGCAGGTCTCCTTCAGTGATCTCCGGAAGTGGCCATTATCATTGCAATTAAACTCATCCCAAACCTTCACTGGACTGCGTTCTGACATCCCTACAGCCCCGTGTTGGAAATTCGAAACCAGGAAGAGCTGCAGTGCTGTAAGCATAGATGCCAAGAGAACTAGTGGCTCATGAGCCTGTGCTTTATTACATAAAGGGGACTTTACCCTTCACCTTCCCAAATCGAACAGATCGGGTCAGGTCTGCTCGCAGTCCACCCCCTTTGCTCCATCGTTCCAGCGTGCTCATCTTACCTGAGGGCTGTGCCTCTGGCCCGTCACACACCCCTCATTCCCATTCTTGGGAGCTGAACATCCGATGGACTGATCCATGTATCCTTGGATAACTAGACTTCAGTCCAACCGTTGCTTTGTTGGGAGTTGTTAATACCATAGGCTGGATTCTGACTACAAATTGCTGTAACGCTGATATAATCTGTGTATTGTGGGGGATATGCCTTGTTTGTCACTAACCTTATCTCAAACCTTCACTGAATTGTGCTGTGACTCCTTGCATCCCTGCAGGTCGAACTTTTTATTCAGTTTTTATTCAGTATTTTTTTTACTTCAGTAAAGTATGTTTCTGGAAGTTGAAAACTATGCATATTGGGACGTTATCATAACCTGGTTCAGGTTCAGGCATGATAGTTCTTCACATTATTTAGATAATCCCCATTGGAAAGCATCTAAAGTTTTTTTTTTTAAATGTGATCAAAATACTTTTTGAGAAATGGAATGCTTTTGCAAATTCATGTCAAGAACTCTTAACTGTGGTTGATGTTTGGACTATCTTCTCTTCACAACTGTCTTTTACAAAACTGTTTTTTAGGTGATTTGCACAATAAGCTAAATGCAAACAAATGCAAGGGCAGTTGAGCATTAAGAAGTCACTAGCTGCCGTTTTTGACTCTGATAAAGTGACAGATTGCCCTTTTCAAGTATAGCAATGAAGGACAGGGTGTATTTAAGGATATGCATTGCTCAATGTTTTGACTATCGGAGTGAAATTCCACATTTCAGTATTTATTGCAACATTTTACACACATTTTAGATGTGCTTGACAAGCTCTTCATATTGTAAATCTTTGGGGTGGACTTAAATCATTAATTTAGCAGGTCCTGTGCTGCAGCATTTCAGGAATGTTTTCTTAGTAAAGTTCAGCTCTTCTGCTTCTCTTTTTGAAGTTTTTTGCGATAGTAATTCCAGGTTTAATGCTAAAAAAATCACTGAACACATCCCAACTACTATTCTTTAGTGCAATTTTGAGGGAATGTCAAATGCCTCAGAATTTGTAATCTACTGTAATGTTTATTCTGTATTTTTGTATTGTAATACCATACTTTATGACAGATGTATTTGACTTGCAATGCTATGTTTGTATACCTCAGTGACAATAAAGGAAACACTAATATGTCCTTGCACATGTTGCAAAGTTGTTTTCGCAGCAGTGTTCGCATCTTGCAGCCTCACCTCCTCTGATCTCAGAAGCTCCGTAAGGCTGGGACTGGCCAGTACTGGGAGGGGAGACTTCCAGGGAAAACCAAGTTGTAGCTGTACAGTAAATGGTGTGGTGCTTTTCCGTCTGAAGCACAATTTCCAAACCAAACCAATGTCCCTCTGTGGCAGTGACCAGCCCAAGTTTTGGGGGAGCACTCTCTGCTGGTTTTCGTTCCAGCTTTCCAGCTGAGTTCTACATCTCCACTGTTAATTGATGACTTACTCGATCTGCTTGCTTGTTTAGACTTCTTTCCTACAGTATATCCTGATTGTCAAAAAGGGTACTGTTTCCAGCAATCGGAGTACACCGGATTTCATGCAACCCTCTCCTGTACGTACTTGCTGTTCTATCTGATTAAACAGCTCTTACTAGTTAATTTGCTGATGAGCAGACACAGATGGGCGTCTCACTGTCAGACACACCCACAACATTTTTTTTCCTGCTAGCCCAAATGTTTACATTTTAGACAAAATGCTTTAATTACGGCAGTTCTAGAAAACTGAAATGTGAATTGGGTCAATTTCAATCCCAATTGGAGCTTTAAAGAGATGAAAAACCCTGTCCAGGGTTGGAACTCTATGGTGACAAGGTAGCATGTTTAGAATGAGATCTTAAACCCAGATACTTACTCCATGGTCATTAAAGATCCTTTCTCAAAGAGTAGTGTTAACCCCCTATGACCTAGTTAAATTTCTACAAAGCAAGGCCAAATCATAAAAGAGCTTGTTTTCCCTCTTTAGCCGGTGAATCGGTTTTGCTCTCCTCCCCTTGATCTCCTGTGTCACTTAGGTGGGGCTGTGCTTCAGTGGGGGACGAAGTGAGTCTCTTTTTGTAGGTGAAATGATTTGGGACCTCTCAACACGAAATGCACTATATAATAAATTACAATAAATTAAGTTTAGAGTGAATTTTTCACTTATTTTGATGGCTGAATCGGTTGAGTGATTTAATTGAGTTAAAAGCTGTCGTTTGTTTTTCCTTACATTGATTTTTTTTTCTGAACACAACTGGCAGAATTTCTGTCCCCCTTATTTTTGCACTTCGTCCCTTCTATGGATTTTGGACTGGGAATGTATTTAAATAGGTTTCATGCAACGGATATGGAAGTCTTCTCCCAGTTCCTAATAATATCAAAGTGATTTACTACACTTAAACTAGAATAGTACAGTTCTTGGCAAGAGCTCGGGATTACAGCTGTTTTCTGTTATTGCCTGAATAGTATTTATTAGGTATATTTTTCATATGTGCACACACAGGTTATGTCAAGGGGGCCTTATGGCAGAGTGCAAAGATGAGCAGTGAATCTGGTTCACAGAAGACACTTGGCAGTCCACACTTTGTCATTTTGCCTCCGCCCCCCCCAATTCCAGCTCGTTTCTGGTTTCTCAAGTTCTTAACTTTTACTGGCAGCCTCTCCAGTCCTCTCAACTGCCCATTTCTTGTAGTACCAGCTTTCCTGTTATTTTATTAAACCCCCCCCAAATAAAATCTAAGCCAAGGACAATATTTTACATCTTAGTAGACGGCTAGCATGCCATTTAAATGATCAGTTCTGAGCTCTTCCTGTCTGATTTCAGTTTTACTTTCCACCGCTAGATGGCAGCATCGGAGCGCTGATCAATGGTGTCATTTCCCTGGTAGTGCTGTATTTCACCAGCCAGGCTCTAACTAGTGAATTCAGGACAGTGTGGCTTTAGCCTGGATATGCATGCCCGATTGTTATCTCGGATCTGTGGATTAGGGAGGAAATGACTTGGACTCTGCACCAATCCTGTTGATGCTCATTTGCCCCAGGTGGACAGCTCGGCAATTAATAATTTGTTCTAAACTGCAGGGAAGTGCATTGCAGTTCAAATGAGGGTGAACCTTTTCGCACACCCCTTTGAGGGAGTACAAAACGAGCTGTCCAGCCATTCAAAAGCTGTTCAGAAAAGCACTGGTGAATCTTGGATTAATTAACAAAATGATCTAGATGGGCAGAATGGCCTCCTTTGTTTGTAGCCTTTCTTATGTTCTTCCATGCTTTCCCTGCTATGCAGCTGTTCTGTAATCGGTGTGTCCTCCCCTTCCTGTGGTGTGTTAACGTCGTCTTCGGACCATTGCACTTGATTTCTCAGCTCTCTCTTCTACAATGGGGGCAAAACCTTTAAAAAAACGGCTTAATTAGTCTTCGAAAACGGAAAGCGGGAGACTTCAAAGAGCCTAATGAAGGAGAAGCAATGAGACCCAGGGGAGGGGAAAGAGTTTGATGTCAGGGAGTCGGTACTCTTCAAGCGCTCATGGTTTGGAATAGCTTACCCTCTGAAGTAAGATCACAGAGTTGAATTTATGTTTTTAATAAACTAATTTTGTTTTTAAAAACAGAATGCTCTTGCAATTGAAATCATTCTACCCTAATGCATTTTCAGGTTTGATTTATACCAGATACCTTTCACAGCAGCTACTGTAAATTGTATTTTTATTTTTATGTTTTCTTTTTTTTTTTGGATGTATCCTTGCAGGACCCCCTCAAAAGCGAGATGATGCATCTCAAGAGGTGTAGTCTTAGAAGAGTGTCTGAGCACCAGGGCCGGGAGTGACTCCGACCACCCGTTCACCCCACAGGTTAACAGGGCACAGCTCTGCAGTACCTCTGGAGGCCCGAAACAAGCCGGGCCTGCTCTCCCGAGCCGAGACCGGAGTTTTAAATCCTGCCCGAGAAGGTGTTTTTCTTGACGAAAGGGCACTATTCAGGGAGGTTCAGGTAGGGTGCAAGTGTAAGAACCAGGGGGAGGAGGGCAACTGGGAAAGAAGAGTTTTGCTGAGAGTGATTCTATCAGTACAGCCCTTCTACCAAACATGCTAACTAAAGTTAAGCCTTGCAGGTCAAATGTAGCTGATTTAAACATGCGTGCAGTATTCATTCAATCCATCAGTCAGGACAGCATGCTCTTGGGTGTTTTAATATCCCTCAACGGACAGGGTGACCCTGAACAGTGCAGCCCAGTGCGGGATCCTGCTGTCCCTCAGTGCTAGTGGACCTGTGAAGCACTATGGGACTCAAAAGAGTCAGCAAAAGCTGTACAGTTCAAGAGGGCATTTGTAGGGAAAGCCACACAGTTTGCGTCCCTCCTTGCCAATACTGGGGTTGTAGCAGTGAACCTTGCCTGATTTGACACTTGGAAATACTAAACATGAAGGGTATATAAACTGTAATTTAGTAGCCTATTTTATTGAAAGGAGAAAAGACACCCAGGACCTCAGTTTGAGAATAAGTGGTGTTCTTAACTGTATAGGTTCAAGATACAGGCACCTCTTGGGGATTTTGTGCAGAGACTCCAAATTGTCACTGTGCGCGTCTGTCCTGAAGACTCATGTGACAATGTGACTGTCTCTTCCATCATTGCCAAGTACAGATGACTGGTTATGACATACCATGAAAGATGCTATATTCAAAGCACAGGGTATTGCCATGGGCTGCTAGCCTCTCCCTGCTCTCTCTACACTAACACAGTGAAGGGACTGGACTCTCAAGACTCTCAGAGTTGAAGCAATAAATGATAAAAAATGGAATCTCCCTGCTTAGCAAGATGTGTTCTAGGATTCATAGGAGAGGCGACACCTTTCCGTTTTTAACTGCAGTTCAGAAAGTCAAAAAGCGGAGATGTAACCGTACCGACATGCTGGAGGTGTGTTAGGAAGCAGGGAGCAGGTCCGAGGCTCTTGACTGGAGCAGCAGTTACTGTGCGTGCTCAGACAGCCACGTAGATCGCTGTGGTGTCAAGATGGCCACAGTGGCATGGAGCAACCGCCCAGAACATTGTGCTGCTGCCGAGAGAGGCTCTGGCTGACTCATCCTAATTTTCTTCAGTGCTTAGCCAATTGTGCATGGTGGCTTAGAGGAATCCCAGTCACAGTCGGCTACTAACATGACCCATTCTCCAACATGCCACCACGGGAAATATCCGTTGTGACTATTGTCATTGGTCTCCGGGCAGTTTTCAATGATTTGTTCTGAAAGATGCAGGAAAGAATTGTCTAGGACATAATCTAGAGAGGACTAAGACATCAAGGACAATAGTTTTCTTTATTTTGTCGTAATCCTACAAAATAAAACAAGCAAAAAAAAAAAGGATTCCGAACAGCTCATTCTTATACTGAAACTGACCAACAAATACAGACAACAGTTTATAATTATTTATATATTTATACTTTTCATATATATATATAACATTTTTAGCATAATGCCGTGTATACATAAAAATATAGCAAACTAAATAAGGCAAATAAATAGAGGTACAATTTACAGGCTGATTGGACATTCCTAAACAGTTTTTATTCCACTTCTCATCAGCTACAAAATGTCCAACTGTACATGTTTTGTAAGAGGAGAGGTTTAAAACTAAATTCATCCGCAACAACACCTATTTCTTTGACTTAATGGGCTAGACTGGCCGAATGGTCTTCTCTTGTCTGTACGTAACCTTTTTATGTTCTTATGTCCTTTTGGATTCTAATGCCATTTTCAAAGGGATGCAACAAAGGATAACACAGAGTGGGAGCTACTTCAGTGACCTGCACATTCATTGATTAATGAACTTATTATTAAAAGTGAAAAATACACAACCATTTGGCTATAGCACTGTGTCTATTTTTCTTCTTTGTTTTCAGCTTGGAATTAACCTTCACTTCCACACTGGATATAGATCACTTCAGTGGTAATTATTGTAATTACTGTGGAGTTTTCATGGTGGACTTATGACGCATCAAAAGCTGTGGTTTATATTGTTATATGGAGTTCTTTCTTTCCAGGCATTAGATTAATTCAAATGTATTACCACTGACTGTTCGTGGAATGCTTAAAGTAGTTAAAATGTAATCTGTGTTCTGGTGACTCCTGCAGATTCTGTCTTAAGACCAGATTCCGCAATCCTGCAGTCTGAAAACACGTGCCAATTCTTTGTTTTTAAATGATTTTAGACTACCGATACAATTCTGATTTTTTTTCTTTTGAAAACTATGGGCAATGGATATCACAAAAAGTTCTACCAGTCGAATTGTGAAACTACCTTCTACATCATCACTATCTACCTTATGTCTTTCATTCAGTTTTTGTGTAGCCTGAACTGGGTACCATTTGTCACATACTCCAGTCTTTCTACTTCAAGGTACTACTCTCAAAACCAAATAATGATAGGCCTTTACTGATCAATATAAACTGAGGTGTCATATGACTTTGTGGCAAATTAAATAGCCCAAATGAAAAGCATATATTTCAAAACCATGTCATTAGTCTGCCTGGGTACCTCCTCACTTTAGTTAATGCTACAGACATTTCAAAGAGACTTATACAAAAACTGTTCTTCTGAACAGTTTCAATGTAAATTGATTAAAAAAAGATAAAAAACCCTATAAATAGGTTTAATTTTTTCTTGTTTTATTATAACAGTAGCTCTTAGAAAAGTGAAGTTGAAAAACAGTCTATTATTCCATTATAAAACCATTATTCGTTGTAAACTGACTCTGAGTAATTATTTGGAATGTGGGAATTCTTGTGTGGTGACGGAGGTTTTGGGAATATGGAACAAGCTACCTAGCCATGTGGTTGGTTTCTTTTAAAAAATGGCTGAATGGGACCCTCAGATCAATTCACTGTTACCTAGTAAGAGGGAAGAAGGGCTCCTCACGCTTATAACCTTTCTTGTGCTGATAAAAAGAATGTTAATTTTGAAATAAAAGTCGTAATAGTGACAGTGGCACTTTATAAGCCACTTGCCTTATTTTAGCCAAAATGCTCTTAAAGTTTGACCAGAAGCTGTTACTTTTCTTCAGATTTCTTCTTTATCTTGTCAAGACTGTAAAGTAAAAGTAGAATCCTCCTACACCTTAATTACTGTACCATTAGAGTTGGACTTTTTAGTTTGTTAAGTTTCTGAGAAGCCACGTTCGTACAGTCAAAGAGCCTCCAAATTTTCTCTTGGTTTTGCAACTGTTTACAAGCTTTGTAAAACATAATCCCGCTTCAATGCATAAAACAATGCTTTTACTTTTAAAGATAAGTTTGGATGAGAATGGCAAGCTTCAGAACTTTGTCTCCAGTAACTCTTCAGTCTAATGTCTCCAGTCATTCAAATTCATGACAACCGTCCTATGTCACTACTGAATACAGACTAGAAGACTATTCTCTAAATAGGTGCAAGCTCAGAATTCTTCTTCGCTTGTCACACTCTATTCAGACAAGCTGTGAGAAAGACAAAGAAAGCTGTTTCTGGTCACACTCAGAAAGCTGTGTTTAAGGCAAATAAAAATATTAAATAACTTATAATACTTTTAGAACTCTTTAGCTTTGTTTGACCTGTTTCAGTGGGGAGGTGCAGGCTGAACAGTACCTGTCAGTTTATTTCAGTTGTAAGGTGGGAAGAACACCTGTCAAGATAAACCACAATTTTGTCATAACAGATAATGTGCCAAGGATAGAGTTTAAAAGTCTCTGATAAGTTGCAACCCATTAAAATGGCATTTTTACAGAATGGTTCCTTGTAGGAAGATGACTCAACACCAAAGACAACAGCAAGGTACCAGTCAGAAAAATAGGCACTTTACGGTAAACAAAATGCATAATATTTATCATAATGACAATAGAGGAACAATGGGAGTTCTCACCAGAAGCTTCTTGCAGTGGTGTAGATTGGAGCCATTACATAATTCTGTTTCACTGCTCTTTGAGGCATTGGTCTAGGTTTCTCTTTATGCACCAAGGGAGCTGGCTAAGGTACTAGTCCTTGATTCACTTAAGAAACTCTGTGGCCACCGTTACTCTGCTATATCTAACCTCGGGTTATATGGACCGTTTGCATGTCTTCACAGTGGGAGCCAGTGAGCTGCTTTTAAAATGCTGCAAGTGGATTTTTTTTTTACAAAATGAGACTTTCCTTATTTCCAGAGGTGCAGTATGTGGCAGAGCATTTAACAAAGGATGATAATTTTTTCTTTAGATTTATAAAAAATTGTAAAAGTGAAATTGGGGAATCTGTGGCATATCCTTATTCATGAAAACAGAACGTACCAACTCCATGCAGTATTAGCATTACTAGATGTATAATGTATATCAATTCTTATTGCAGAAAGAAACAGGCCTCTCTATTTAAATCAGTTCATCAGTGTTCCCTGGGGATTGCTGGTCTGAGAGGTCTTCGGATTGCACGCTCATTTCCTGGTCTCTCTTTGTTCCACAATCAAGTATGTTAACCATACTCACAACAATGTCTTTGCCAACTTGTTTGCCTTGTCAAGGCACAGGCAGAATTCAGTCAACAGCTCAGAGCTGTTGCTGCCTGTCCCCGAATTGAGACAGAGTTTCAAAAGGAATTCCCAAGACCTCTCAGAAGGTCTTAGTGGAAATACTGCCTTAACAGGAGTCTCTAGCCTTTCAGCTGTCAGGCTGCGTCTTAGTCTATGTCCCTCCCCATTTATAGTAGGTGCAAGGAGTTGCATTAGCTTATAAGAGAAACTGAGCAGCTCCATAGAAAACAAGTGGCTGTGCACAGAACCCACATCGAAATGAACCAAGGACCAGACCAGGTGGGAGCCTCACAGTTACCCGGTTCATCAGTTGCAACCACAGTGAAAGCCTTTGTTGTCAGAGTGTGTAGAGCAGTGTTTCCCCATTCCAGCCCTGGAGTCTCACTGTGTCCCCAGGCTTTCAGTTCAATCAGACCCTAATCAGCCAATTTATGTTCTACAGCTGTGGGAACAATTTGCTGAACTCCAGCATTCTGTGTTTTTAAAAGCACATAACATTTGAGAACTGGGAAAAGGCACAGTCTTCTTCTGGCCCTCTAAGATTAGAACTGGGAAACTCTGGTCTAGACATTTCATTACTTGTTAACAAAATAGTGCAAATTAACCACTAAAGGATACCATGATTATATCTATTCTTGTGGTTTGTGCTGTTCTAATATTACATTGTATTTATATTGTGCTGTTCTATACAAATAATTAAAAAAAAATGTAACATTGGAGAAAAATATTGCATCTTTTGTCAACGGATCAGGTTTTGAAGAGTTTTATCTATGCTGTAAGATGACTACTGTTAACACACCCTGGCTGGAAAACGAAAGTAAAGCCTTCCCCCAATAACACTTGCTGCTACAAGGCCCTTGTAGGAGCACAGCCTTAATGTCGGTGAATGATTTGCCATTTTGTAATGCCAGTTAATTCCACGTTTATCACAGTGTAAAGACAGAGGACCTTCATCTTGGACAGAAGCTACACAGGGCAGGGCCACACACTGTGACAGTTCACTGTCCCCCCCCCACCACACAGTCCCACAGGCACAATCCCAAACCCGAGCCCGATGTCAATGTACCGTATGTCTGTCTTCTAGAGCTGGGAGGAAGAGTCCGATCGTGGCGGTTGTGCTTCTTTCACTTTGTCGTGGTTCTGCGTTGCTTTTAAAATGCGGAGAGTTGGAATTCCCCAGTGCCATAAACTCACTAGAAATCAAGGACTTTGATTTCATGTCGGGATTCCCCCAACCCGTGTGTCTCCAGTCTTCTGCTGAAATCTCATCTGCCATCCTCCTATACTTTTACTTAATCTTCATCCAAATTACTGGGGGACTGCCAAATACAGCACTGCATTGTGGTACGTTTTCATTTAAATCAGACCGTCCACTTCTGACCAGCTGGACATCGCTTTGAAACATCTAAAGATGGGCCATGCACCCATTTCAGCAGAGCTCAGAAGTGATCTCTGGGGCAGATGAGCCACTCACCATCAATCTCTGAAAGCAAGCCAGAAGATACAGCCCCTTGCAGAAGGAGCTTTTCAGTTATGTCTCCTTTTAGAGACATAAGAGACATTCTCCTCACAATGTATTTAATTCAGTCTGCCAAGTGAGAAAACGAGAGGTGTGATTTATCAGCAACTCAACTGGTATCATAGTGTTTGAAGGCGAACCAGAGAACAAGGAATTTCATACCTAAAGAATGAATGCAGGATGTATTTTCAGTTTTTTAATACTGAAGATAGGAAGGTTGTTTTTGTTCTGTCACAGGACAAAGTATACAGTTCAGGTGGGTAGCTGCGTCAGCATGCGTAGGCTGCAAAGGAACAAGTAATAGGTTTATTCCATGCTGAAAAAAAGAAGAAAGAGAACACAACGTTTCGGCCGTGGAGCCTTCTTCTGGTGTCAACACCTGAAGAAGGTGATGACACCTGAAGAAGGCTCCACGGCCGAAACGTTGTGTTCTCTTTCTTCTTTTTTTCAGCATGGAATAAACCTATTACTTGTTCCAAAGTATACAGTTTACTCACTGCTGAGAGATCCATTCTCTCTCTCATGTTAAAACTGAAATAATACTTTCAGAAGAAACTGAGATCTAATACTCGCAATTCATCACTTCTTCAGAGTGACTTGTATCCTTTGAGGTTTAGCTCAGCACACAACGTATATTTTTTGATCTTGTTTGTACTGTCCTGGTTCCAAGCTATAAGTGGGAGTGTTTCTCTGTGGTTTGGTTCTCTCTGCCTGAAAGGCTTTCTCTGCTCCAGTTTTCTCACAGATGTTTAGTGATTGTTTGGGAATTACTTTTCCAACCTTAATCTCCGGAATACAGCAATCCCCACACCCCCACCAAGAGTGCTGAAGATACTGAGTCCCAGCAAAAGCTGGAACACTGGTGGCCCACTGCAGATTGGCACCATACAGCCCAGAGTGGCATCCACCTCACCCAGCTCTCTCCTATCCCTAAGAGGATCAGATGTGATCCAAAGCAAGTCGAATGGCAATGTTCATGCAACCTTTGTCCTGGTTAGGTGGATATTTTTTGAAAACAGGGAAAAAAATGAAAGGTCTTTGCGATTCCCTGGAGTTCTCGGGCTGGCCAGTAGCTGACAGGAGGGCCTTTTGTTTCATGAACTCCATTCCTCGAGGTGTTCACAGGTATTGCATTGCTCTCCCTTCTTCGTTCCTTATTCCCTGTGCTCTCTTTTTGATCAGCCGTGAAGAAAGCAAGTTCTTGTTGAAGGGTGACATACAATATTGCATTCAATACAAAACTGCAGTTAGGGATCTGCTCTGTACTCCAATCTGTGTCTTTTCAACCATTTATCACAGGGAAGCTCTGTTTGCAATCATAGCAATCACACTTGCCCTGGAAGAGGAGTCAGATCTCACAGACCTTCTTAACCACATTATTAGATGCTGTTGGCTGGACGTTGGCCAATCTTGACAAAGAGGAATAAAACTAATCTATAATCATCTTTAGCCACAGTAGAGCCTTTAAGCTCTGATCATTAGATAAAGTGAGCAGAAAGAACACTGGTTAATATCAGCTTATACTGAGATGGGATCTCATTCTAAATGCTAATGGGATCATGCATTCTAAATAACACTGATCCAGTTAATGTAAATCAGAATGGTCCGGTTTAATAGTTTGAATTGAATGTGCTGTTTTCTCAAACTCTGATGGAAGGCTGGGGTTCATGAGAACGAACACTGGCCGTGCTGATGGTACACGTGCAGTGTAACTATAACTGACTGGCTGTGGCAGTGCCTCAGACGTTGGTGGTAATTATTTGTGGCTCTTGGATGATTATAAAAACATCCTCCTTGCAGAAAGGATGCAGGGCAGAAAGGTTTCGCATTAGGATAACAGTGCAAACAAGGTCTTAAAGTGTGATCTTTCCCAGAGAGAGGGGTCTCTTTCATGAATACACATTGACAGCACAGAAATAGCAATGCTAAAAGGTGACTAAAACACATACATACATCTTAAAACAAGGCTAAAAAAACAACATTATAAAAATAACCAAAACATAATTTTCCAAGGTAAGCATGTCCGTTTCTATATATAAATATATAAATGCCATCTTTTCTATCTTCTTGTGTGAAGCTTTGGCACTGGCAAACCAGTAATAAATGGCTGTGTTTTTTTTTTTTACTGCTTCTTCTTTTTTTTTACAGTTCTCATTTCTTAAAATAAAAAAAAAACAAATGACCCCCTTTTTCCATCATAACACTGAGACCTTTCATTCCCAACTGTGTTGGTCTCCTTAAGAAATTCCCAACCAGCTCCTCCTCAAGAGGGCTGGGTGGAAGACAAGGCACTTGAAAAGCATAGTACGAAATCAGGCTCGAGCTCCAGTTCCCTACCGGGGTAACTTCTGTGCAGCTGCTTTGTTGCACAGAAAGCCCACAGCTTTCCCACTTGGAGGTGTGTGCCGGGCTTTAGGCTTTCAAGCACTGCTGGGTCCATAGCTGGAGATACAAATGCCATATGAAAAGGAAACTCTGTTGGCTGCTGCTTCTTCCGAAAGTGCACTCTGGTCATGCCTTGGCACAGCTGTCAGAAAAGACAGTTAACCTTAGCTGGCGGCCCTGGACTCTAGAGAAGAATGCCACCTTCGAGAAGTCCTTGGTCACGCTGTTCAGTCAGGCATGTGAGACAAGGGGAAATGAGACACAAACTGAAATGGGGAGAAGACATGTTGTGGACAGTTTCCGGGCTGGCGTCCCAACACGGTGAAGGGGGAGGAGGCCACTGGGTACTGTCTGCTTTTGTTGATGTAGGCCGTGCTGAAGAGAACACTCTCTGAGGAGGAAACGGGGGCGGGCAGGGGGCAAGGGGCGGGGGTCACTGTTCTCAATGTCCACTGTACGAGCTGGAAAGAACAGGTGGTCCCTCCCTTCAGGCCGAATTGTGACAGGAAGGAAGGAAGGAAGAGTCTGAGGACAGCCGGGGCTTCGGGAAGCGAGAGTCCCCGAGCAGGTGATGCTCTTGAGATGGGCATGAGCTCTGTTTCTGGCACTTCCTGTGGGACAGTCACGGCCCTCTGGCTGTCCGAGCTGCAGAGGTGAGAGGGGTGTACGCAGGGATTGGAGATGGGTGTCAGGCTGCCCTGGTGCCTGGAGGATACGGGTCTATTGTGGGGGTGGGAGGGGCCCCCCCTGCCCCTGCCCCTGCCCCTGCGCAGTCTGACGGCCCCTAGTGTCAATAGTTGACCCTGGTAACGGGCCTCTCGCGGCCGCAGCTCTCCAGCAGCTGGCTGCCTGAGCGCTTGCGGTTGCGCTTCAGCTTGGACAGATCCTTGTCGAACACCTCCCCCGAGCGCAGGGCCGACACCAGGTCGTCGAACTCCCCCACCTCCTCCGACACGCTGCCTGCCTGGCTCTTCTTCGCCCGCCGCTCCCTCTCCCGCTGCTCCTTCAGCTGCGTGGACAAGACGGACACGCGGTCAGGAAACAGTGAGGCCTCTCTTTCCCCTAATCCTAGCCCTAGATCAACCCTAAATCCTTGTCCCAGACCTGCCTCTAACCCCAACCTTTCCCCTAATCCTAGCCCTAGATCAACCCTAAATCCTTGTCCCAGACCTGCCTCTAACCCCAACCTTTCCCCTAATCCTAGCCCTAGATCAACCCTAAATCCTTGTCCCAGATCGCCTCTAACCCCAACCTTTACCCTAATCCTAACTGTAGATCCAACCTTAACTTTAATCCTTGGTACAGATCTAACTCCATCTGCAAATTCTCCCTGAATCCTAAACCTAGATCCAATCCTAAACTTAATCATTACTCCAGTACTATCCCTAAAACCTGCCTACATTCCAGACCAAAGTAACCTAATGCAAGCACTTATTCTAACTCCAGTTCTAATGCTAAAACATTTTTCAATCGAATCAAAATCTGAGGGCAGTAATCCAAGGTCTGTTCTGGTATGCTTTTTAGAACTGCTTTTTAGAACTGTATTAAATCCATGAATGAATGTGCAAACTAAACAAAATCACATCCGTAGTAACATTTAGAAACTATAGGGTATAGTAACTATAGCAAAGTTTTTTTGTTTTCTCATAATTTTTATTCCTGTTTTTGGAGAAAAAAGCAGTATTGTTATGTCACTCAAATGCAGCTGAAATATACAGTAGATCCACCAGGCAAGATTCTAATATATTATTGCAGTGATTTAACTTGCTGCTTTTTATTATTTACTTAATATTTGGATCCCTACATTTGATTCTACAAGGAGGAAAACAAAATGCAATCTGTGTATAGTGTTTTGTTGATCGGAATGTAAATAAATCAATGCAATATTAAGGTCACAAGAAGTTCTTGGGATCTTTAGAAAACAAGAAATAAGTGTCTTGGGATAACAGATCCAACAAAACATGCTTTGGCTGTTGCACAGACTTGAGGGGGACTCTTTTCGAGACCAAATGATGCATCTGAAGAACAGTCTTCAAGTGTTGATGCCAATCATTCTTTATCCTTCACGATTTGTGTGCTAAATGCACAATTGCATTGTGCTGTGTTCTATTTAAGGAAAAGGCATTATTTACTTAAGTTATATCAGGGCAGCTGTTGCTGCTTGGCTTGCACACATCGTGCACATTTGTCCTGATCTCTCCAATGACCCTATCAAGCAATTAACCCTTTACATGGCTCCCTAGGCACCACAATCATGCAAACTCCCTCCACAGTGGCAGCTACACTATATCACTAGCATACTGGGAAAATAAGCTCTTAGTGATTTCATTCTACTCTCTACCTCGCCTTCTCTCCTGAAGCACTCCAGCACCATCTCTTCTCATTCAGATTCAAAATCAGCTTTGAAAGTGCTTGATTGTCATGACAAGGTGACAGCTGTGTGGCTGAACTAGTGCAATGGGCAAGGCATGCACCAACGGTTCGCACAGCACCCTTGCTCACAGGTGCATGCTCTCTCACCATGGCCTCCATGCGCGCTCTCCTCTCCTCTTCCTCTTTCCTGCGCTGCATGTTCTCCAGGTCCTGCCTGGCCTCGCTGAATGACTGCAGGAAGGTGTCGAACATCCCAAAGAACTCGTCGGGCTGCAGGCGGCCCTCATCTTCGCCAAAGTGCTTCAGTGCCTTGGAGAACTGAGAGAGACAGAGGGAAAGAATGACTCCAAACCAACACGGTTTCATTGCCGAATGAAAGCACAATAATGCGATACTTGAATTCGAACCCGGGTCATGATGATATAGCTGACTGTGACCAGGCTTCCCCAGGCAGTGCCGGCAGGGATCAGTCAGCCAAACTCTGTGAAACAGCTAGGCCTGTGACGTCCGGGTGTATGCAGACATGCAGTGACATCAGTGAGGGATGCACGGCTCCTCCAATAGGCACTAACTCTCCTGTCGGGCATCGTGGAGCTCACGGGGTGTCAGTATCTATCAGTATTTCTCATTCCCTTTGGGCAGCACAGGTGTTCTTGATGTGACCCGAGATAGGTATCAGACGAAAAAGATGCGCAGAAAGAAAGAGCAACACAAACTGTGCATCAGCCAAGAGAAGAGCTCCCAGATACATCCCAGGAGTTACGCCGACAGGCTGAAGGACCAAAACCCTTTTAGTCTTGAACAGAAAAGACGAGGAGCGGACCTGGTACAAGTATTAAAAATTGTCAAAGACGCTGACAGAGTTAACCCTACAGATCTCCTCAAAACAAGCCTTGAAACACAAACCAGGGGAGAAAAGGGGAAACTAGGCGGCAGTGCAATTAAAACTGAGAACAGGGGGCACTTCTTTACACAAAGGGTGGTGGGAGAGTGCAAGTTACCAAGCCACGATGTTGAAGTCATGGCCCCAGATTCTTTCAAGGAACAGTTTGATGAGATTAGGAGGTCTGGCCTGCCTTTAATTACAGGACGAGCCACCAGAGCCATGCCAGCCCACCAAAAAAGCAAAAAAGGAGTGCTAGCCTGCTTGCATATATATAAATAAAAACCCTGCCAATCTGCAAATGCTCAGCAAGCAAAGCTTTCCAAAAACTCCCTGTGCAGTGTATTGAAGCAATTAATTCAAATGACTCTGTTTTTCCCAAACTATGGATACATGCTTGACTGAATATATGGTTTATGCAGCACTGCTTGTTTATAACGGAACCTCAAAGTTCAATCACATGATTGTTTAGCTTACATACTGTATATGTCACTAGCAGAGCTCAGTTAGCTGTGCTCACAATAACTCGTCTTTTTTTCCAGAGAAAGACCAGGAGCTCAGACCTGAGTTGTTAAAATAATCACAATCAACAAACACAATGGTATTTAGACTGGTAGGAAGAACAACCTGATACATTACTGGGCTTAAGTGACTGTCCTGTTCTGATAGGCTGAAGGAACTGAACATTTTTAGCCTTGAACAGAAAAGACTGCGAGGGGAATTTATCCAAGTATTTAAATTCCTGACCAGTGAACTCATTCAGAATGAACAGTGAACAGGTTCTTTACACAAAGGGTTAGGGGAATGGAACAAGCAACTCAGCCATGTTGTTGAAGCCTGTGTCCTGGCTTCTTTTAAGAAACAGGTGGCATGAGATCCATGAATCAAATAGCTGATAACTCTCAAAATGGGCTAGTTGGGCGAATTTCTCCTTTGCAACAGTTCGTACCGATCCAGTTTTGTCCTACAGATATTATACAGTTTTAGCCCTGGGCATGATAATCTACATCTGCTTTGCTGACACAGTCGGAGAGCTGCTGTGAGTCTGCTGCTTTGCCTAAAGCAGCAATTCTGCACCACAACACTGTGTTCTCTACCCAAAAAAGTGATTCATTTAAAAATTAAAAATATTGAATTTGCAACTTGCAAACTTGACAGCTCTGTAAGTAGCTAGCTCCCTTTCCTCCCAGCCCTTAACAGGAGCAGAGTTCTGCCTGGCCTGCTCACAGGGCTGATGAGCTGTGTGACACGCCAATTCCTGTCCATTAGTGCAAAGCTGCTCTTTTCCATCTGGAATCACATTCCTCCAATGCTGGCCCCGCTGCCAAATTCCTTCGTTGGATGATTAGTCGGGAACAACTGAGCAATTAATTATAGTGCGCTTGAATATTGCAGTGTCCTGTGGGATCCAAATTAGCTGGAATAATTACTTAATGCAGACATACAGTACATTACCAATGGCGAACCTGCTAGAATGGAGGAAACAAATTAATTTGGTTTTTAATCAGTGAGTGAGAGGCTCACTTGACCAAAATAAATGACCAAAAGGGAAGTTCGCACGGTCACCTGAGAACAAGCGGACTTTCACCAGAGAAGCTCACTAAAAGTGTGGGTGGAGGGGTTTTTCCTCCTTTTGAATGACTACATCTTTCCTCCGTGCTATAAACTAATGATTCTTAGCTGCTTGTTTAACTGCTTCACCTCAGACCCTTCTTTTTCCCACTACATCAGCATTTCCATCATTTCCTCTGATACTCATCAGGCAGCTCATCCCCACACATTCGGACCGGGGCCAGAACTCTTCATGCATTATTCATGAAGACAAATGAAAAGAGACCGACTAACATGACTTTAGGTGGTTTATGCGCAGGCAGAAGGTTAAACGCTTGCTGAACGCACATTACTTACACAGATTAGTCTAGGGGCTGGTAGTACACGCTATGTTGGAATTTGCTTTCTCTGTATCCGATTTCCAAAGTGGCACACTCCAGAACATGCTGACAGAAACAACAACTGTTAACTGTTGGCTCTTCTCTGAATGGGACACAGGGGTTGTGGAAAAAAGGCACCGAACCCCACCAGTACATATGTTTCCATGTGCAGAAGCATGTGCTGTTTGTACATGCAAGCACAGGGCTTGCCAAGTCTACGTAGACCTGAGTGCGCGTATCTATGCTTGTGATATTGTTTAAAGAATGTTAAACAAACCTGTTACAGCTAAGTGCAGTTTATGCGGACCATCTAGGCTATTTGGTAATGTTTTGTTTACCAGAGGAGCTGCTAGAATATTCACACAAGGGTATTTTTCCCTCCAAGATGTTAGAGAAAGAAGATATATGTGGGATAATCAGCTCAGTGTGATTCATATGAACAAACCACACGCAGCAGAGGGGGATACAGATATCATTTGCGGTGTGAAGCACAGGGATTGGTGGGTGTGTGGAGGCAGGGGAGGGGGGGTCCCAGGCTGTAGATTTCGTTTCAGTCTGTTTTAGCAGCCTGTCAAACGACAGCCATTCTTTTGTTCACATCCCTCCTTGCCAATCTTTCTAGAACCCAAACCTTCCCCTCTAACCTCTCCCACCACTCCCATTTCAAGTACAGGCAGGAGAGGCAGGAAAATATTTCTCCTCTGCAGCCTTCAGCAAAGCCCCATCGGGCTTTCTGTGCTACCCGTCCGCCTCCATTTGGGTCTAGATGATCAATTTTGTACAGGGAAGGGCACTTAAGTGAGAACAGGAGGCACTTCTTGACACAATCAATTGTGAAAATATGGACATCAAAACGCACCAAGCACAAAAAGCAGATAAAGCATCCTGTGATTCAGTAAAAAAAAAGAAGACACACTGTTCCTACAGGATGAAAGTTTGGAACCACTGCACCAGGATTACTCTGCCTTCCATCCAATATCAGAAAAAAATCTCACAGCAACCTGGTATCTATCCAAGGAGCACAAGGTGGAAATTGTGACTACACCCTGGACAGGACACCAACCCATCACAGGACACACACACACTCTGGACAGGACACCAGCCCATCACAGGACACACACACACCCTGGACAGGACACCATTCCATCACAGGACACACACAAACCCAGCACAGGACAACATTCCATCACAGGACACACACACACCCTGGACAGGACACCATTCCATCACAGGATACACACAAACCCTGGACAGGACACCAGTCCATCACAGGACACACACACACCCCCTGGACAAGACACCAGCCCATCACAGGACACACACACACCCTGGACAGGACATAATTACATCACAGAACACACACACACCCTGCACAGGACACCAGCCCATCACAGGACACACACACACCCTGGACAGGACACCAGCCCATCACAGGACACACACACACCCTGGACAGGACGCCATTCCATCACAGGACACACACACACCCTGGACAGGACGCCATTCCATCACAGGACACACACACACACCCTGGCTGAGATGCCAGTCCATCTCAGGCCACATACACACACTCTGGCTGAGATGCCAGTACATCGTAGGGCACAAACACACCCCTTGGATGGAACACCAGTATGTTGCAGGGTACACACACAAGCACAGAGGGAATGACACTGAAGTCATGTGTTCAAGCTCTTGAGCTGCTACAGACAGCCCCCCCGATGCTGCACCCCGGAACACTGCCTCTCGTTGACACCTGGCCCAGCACTCCCGCCCTCACACTTTTCACGAAAGCCCAAGGAGCGAGGGATAGGAAAAGATGAGAAAGCTCGGTCACCACCCCCTTATGTCAACATTACCGCTAGTGTCCCCTGGAGAGCTTAAAATGGCTTCCTTTTTGTATTTTCAAAAGACTTGGGCATGCCAGGGATCCTGGGCTGCCCTTCAAAATAAATACGCCTGACAAGAAAAGAAGGGAAGAAAAAGAAAGGAGGGAGATGAGGTAGAACAAACAGACGGATTTCCCTGGGATGTTTAAGTCTTTACTCTGCGCAGCGGTGCACAAAGGCTTCTCCTTTTTCATCTCTCCCTCTCTCCCCTGCCGCTCTCCTTGCCAGGTCTCTGTTGCTTGGCTGTGTTTGGCTTTTACAAAGCGTGCTGAAAACATCCAATCTCCAACCCACACAGACCTCCACAGAAGACAAGATCAGTGGCATTTCACTGCGTTTGTGGTTCTGTGCGTCAGACTGGACAGGTACCACACTCCTATTTTACTTCAGCCTCATACTGTTTCTCCTGAGCTTGTCTTAGAGACCTCAGTAGTTGGAAATTACTTGGAATCTAGAGCTTACTGTATATGATCTCTCACATTAAGGTCACAGTGTGACACAGCAGTTAAGACTGTGGTCTCCACACCTGAGGGTCACAGGTTCATTTCCAAGGTGGAAACAGTCCTTTTGTAGCATGCACCAAGACAGTTTTCCCAGAATGCTCCACCAGATATTGATGTGTAAATATATATACAGCGTAAAGTTAATGACAGGAAGCTTCTGTTACTCAGTTTGGCTATCTATCTGCTGGATAAATACATACTAATAAAAATGAGAAGTGTCTTGCATTGTATATGCAACATACAAAATACAGGCTCTCTAACTTTCCACTCTTTCCTCCCTCACTGTTGCTGATCACTGATTCACTGATTCAGTGAATGAAAGACCCAGTCAAGGAATTTCAGGGATCAATTAGCCCCTTTTATGTAATTGTTTACCAAAAACAAACAATTTTGTGCAAGGCAAGGTATGATCTTCGTATACTGAAAATGGCAAGAGTACTGCTCTGTGAAGCAACATCTGAAAGGACGTTGAGTTGTGTTGAGTGGTGTTGAGTGCTTGGATGGGAGGACAATTTCACAGAAAGACCAAAAGGGATATTGTAGAATTGGGAAAGGCAGAATTCAATTTTCTAATTGAGGATTCACAAAGTTCCAATGACTTGAATGCGTGGGAGGAAGAGCAAGGGAGGAAGATTTGTTTGATTATTAAAAAGTTAACAGCACAATGACTAACAATCTAACTTCAGGCCTGTTCAGTGGATGTTTGATAGAAATGAAATGGGATCTAAGCTGAAATTCAGTTTCTAGATTCGTGCTCCTGGTGGTGTGATGTGCCCTGACTCTTCTGAAGCAGTACCTTGTCCTTGGCTTCACTCAGCTGTTCCTCGAGCTCGGAGAAGCTGAAGCTGGCCACTGTGATGAAGTCGCTGACCACCAGCACAAACTTGTCCCCAAGTTCCTGGATTCTGCTTTGCTGATAATGCAGTTCCTGAGGACAACACCAGGGGGCACCAAGTTAAAGAAAGCTCAAAATTTCTTAACATGTAAAAGACTAACATAACATAAAAGAGGAAATCTGATTTATATATTTAAACATCAATCATGGACTGACAGTAATCACATACAACCAGGATCCCTGTACAATATTTAGCATTTTGGTGGGGAAAACTACCTAATCCATGTGACATTTGTAGGATAATTCAAGATACTTGGTTTTCAACTAATAAGAAGCCCCAAATGGATTTACTTTTAAAAGCCCATATCCCTGTGCACAGGAATTTATCCCTGACAAAGCTGAAAAAACTGTCTGTTGATGATGATGATGATGATAATAAGAAGAAGAATAAGCACTACACAGATCATACATACTGGAGTAAGAACCTAAAAGAAACCATCGGATTACAGATATTTGTGCACTTGAGTGCACACATCTTTTTAAATTAATCAAATTCCAGGAGATGAAGCCTTAGTTTCTTACTCATTCCTTTCAGTTTTTTTTCAATGTGTAAGACATTTAACTGCGCTCCTGAGGTGGTTGGTGAGTTGTAATTAAAATGAAACACCTACAGGCAGGTTTGCAATTTGAGAACTTAATTTATCCCATCAAACCTTAGAAAATTGCTGACCATGAGTCAAATGAAAAGATAGCCTAAACAGGTGATAGTTTATGCCTTTGTGTTTGCGTGCAGGATTCTCATCAACGTCGAGCCTCAGACTTGACAAGCATCTGTCACACATGTTTAAAAAAGCACCTGGCAGGGTCAAACAGAAGGAAGCATTTCACAATAATGTCTTTGACACCTCATTCACATTCCGCAGTGACACGTCCACAGCCTCTCTTTCAGTGGGCCTTTGGATAATGCCTAACAACATTGTAGAATTAGCACAAGTCAGCTGTCTGTTCCACACATCTTGTACAAAAATTGTATACTCCTGGAAAAAAATAACTTAGATGAGACTAATATGTCCCCTACTGTAAAACTCCTCTTGTTTAGCAATATCACTGCTGGTTGGTTCCAAATTCTGGGTATTCTTCAGGTCATCATTGCAAATGATAATATGTTCCCAATTGATTACTAAATAAAGGGTTGAGAAATCAGGATCTTCCTATTAAAGATTCCTTAATATCAGCTAAACATCCTGGGATAGATGAGAGTAGATGCAGGCTTTGTAAGAGCAGAGGTGGTAATCCCAGTGGCCTGGCTATAATCCCCTCTGGGTTTGCACAGCAAGCACAGCAATCTGGCCTCCCTAATGTTTGTTTTGCATTAATTCAGCAATTTCTTATTTCTCTGCCCAATCTGTTGTGCAGTGGGGCTGCTGGTGCAGGGTGGCTGCCTTGTGTCATCCAATGGAGTGCGAAGTGAATCTCCTCCTATAAGTGAAATGCTCGATGATGATGATGAGTATGATTATTATTTGTTATCCATCAATCCTTTTTGTATCTGCTTCATCCAATCAGTGTTACAGGGGACGGAGGAGGTGGAACCAGCCAGCCAACAGGTACAAGGAATGGTACACCCTGGACAGGACACCAGTCCGTCGCAGGACAGGCACAGACAGACATACTCACTCTCACACCGGGGCCAGTTAACCTACCAGACTGTGGGAGGAACCCCACGCAAACACAGGGAGAACATACAGACTCCATACAAATAGCACCCCAGGAATTGAACCCAGGGCACTAGGGCTGTAAGGCAGCAATGCTAACCAGCATGCCACCCGTTATTATCTACTACTGACTGGTAATTTCCGTTTGCCTAAACACTGTAACTGCTGGTTTACTGCTAACAGAGTAGTTAGTGTTCCTTTACTGCCGAATCCCACTGAGTAGGACAGAACATAAAGGCCCTGAGATGTGAGGACGGGGAAACAACCCACAGTGCTTCCTTTCAGCTAAAGGACTGCTGCAGGAAAGTGGTTTTAAAGTACGGGCATCACCAGCCAAAGTCTGATGCCTCCTGATTGCTACACAGTAAAGCAAATTATTTGCTCAAGTAAAGCAATTAATACTTTGCAGGTGATATGCAGTCTACATAAATATTCAAAACCCGTAGTACTGAGTCCCTCTGAGACTGAGGCTTGTCATCCTTGTAGTACACAGCCATGGGATATGATAGCAATTACTCCAAAGCATGCCAGCCTGGATCTGGGCCAAACCAGTGATTCATGCAGCATTTTCTTCTTGCGCAATGCAGCTGGGGAAGAAAGTGAATGAGCCCTTCCAAGGCCTAGAGAGGAGGTGGACCGCTGGACTGACATGGTAACTGGGACCCGCCGAGGCACGCAGCCTGGCACTGGGGCAGGGAGGGACAGAGAGAGGCGGAGGTAACGCAGAGCTTCATCATGCGCGACGTTTGAGTGGACTGTCTGGATCTCCCCTGCGGCTGGTCCTCACATGCTCAGCACAAATATGGCAGGCCAGCAGTAACTGGGCTAATGGTTTCAGTTCACCTGCCACTAGAGGTCATTGGGCTCCATTGTGTGTAAACACGTGCACATGTGGTGCATTAGTTGATTAACAGCTTAACTGTGGAAAAGCCTGAGAGTCATATTCTCACACGGGTTTAATTTAGACTAAGTCAGGTATAAAATGGTGTTAGTTGGCTAAAGTAGCTTTTCATTTGTGTATATTACAGAGCCTTGGCAGAATCAAAACTTGTACAGTATTGCTCTTTGCATTGTGGTTTGTCCATGTGCTCAGGCTTTGTGAGCCACCTGCTGAGAGGTAGGCCTCTCACTGTGAGATTTTTCCCATCTGTTCTCAGCTCCCAAGCGGCTTGGGTGTCAAAACCTCAGTGCCAAGGAATCTTAGTGTTTCGGGCTGGGCTGCACTGCTCTTATTGTTCCCCACAGACCTCATTAAATAGCCATTACCGAAGGCTTTCGGAACAGAGCATAGTGGTTGAGAATAACACGACAGTGCACCTCTAATGGTAAGATTGTTCCACATATTCAAACCACAGGCCAGTTTAAGGCATAATGTGTTTGACCAACACCACCTAAAACGTAAAAGATGCACTTTTGGAATCTTTACCAAACCAAATTGAAAACAAAACATGGGATTTTAAACTCTCATCACATGTTTGGGGGAAGAAGTGCTAATGAGTCAACTAAGGAGATGCAATAGGAAAGAGAAGCTACTCACAGCCTCCAGAGCTTTCAGACCACTCTTGATGCTGTACACTTCCTTCTCCAGCTCAGCCAGGCTGCGGAGGAGCGAGGAGAGAGGTGGGGTTAGACTCCACACTCACACGTATGCAGAGAAAAAGATTCAGTCAATTCAGACACTCTGAAGGCACAAATAAGGCACACAACCATCCATTTATCTTTCATTGTGTAATATATTTTTTTGTCATTGGCTTTCATGATGTTTTGATAAAAAGGGTTTCTTCCCTGGTGATATTATTTAAAGGAAGATGAAAAGAAGTAGTGGGATTTGCTCATGTTCTGCCCCAGACAAGGAGTGTTCAGCAAACCCATCAACGCACTGTCCCGACTGGAATTCTAGAGGAACCCAAGCCTGCCCGTGTCTAGGGGTACTCACTTGACTTTGGCTGCCTCTGGGATGCTATTCAGGTCCTCGGGGATGTGGAGGATATCAGGGTAGTTCTTCTCAAAGATCATAATCAGGTAGTGCAACATGGTGATATTCCTGAAGGAGACACGCACACTGTTGGAGGGCACACAGGGGAGCTGTCCTCTCCTCACACCAAAGTTACAGAACGAAGAGCACAGACAAGCGCTGTGCAAGTTTTAAAAACACCCTTACAATCCATCCACATCAGAAAGCCAGGAGTTCATGGCAAGTGTAGTAGCAAAACAGAGCTGATGTTCGAAACAGGGCACGTGCTGAGACTACGCCCCAGAGGGGACACCAGATGGATGGTGGGAGAAAACATGGTGAAAACTTATGCACATATAAAGTAAGAGAACATGCAGACTCTACATAGACAGAACCCTGGATCCAGGTGCCGATACTAATACCAAGCCACACTACTGTCCCGCCCTGAGTTTTTATCCAGTTCAATCCTTTCAATTTGAGCATCATCCACTTATGTAATGTAATCTAAAACGATCAGTGTTCTTCGTTTGATGGCCACCCAGCAACAAAATTCAAACAATCTGTTTTAAACGTTACCCCAAGAACAAGGACGTGAAATCTGAAAAACAGTTTTCCCGTTTCACTGCTGTAGGGTTAGTGGATCTGAAAAGCAGCCCCTCCCTGACAGCATGACAGATCAGCAGTGAGCTGAATGTGAGCAGCCACAACTGTGTGTGAAGACATGCGCTCTGCTGCTTCTGCTGCCTCCTTTCACAGCTCCCCTTGACTGTCTTCCAGAGCAGCAGCAGTTTTTCAAAGCCCCTGACACAGGCTCAGCGTGCTTCACGTTACTGCTGTGTACCCTTCTGCTTCTGCTCCCCCGCTGCGCAGTACTCAGCTCACCAAAACCTCTGGGTACACCAGGGAGCTTTCACCACAAATACATTGTACTTTACTCTGCGTTCCTTTTTATACAGTACCACATTTATGAGCAAAGTCTCTTCTTCTGGGATCTCGGGATTCTTCTATGAATTAATTGTTGGTTGTCATTAAAAAATTAAATAAGTCACATACTGTACCTACACTGTCCTCATTGTGCCTCAGTACTCTGTTGTTGCTTTGTTAGGCAACAGAAACCTGTAATGTTCAGGTGTTTCTCTCCACCAATCAATTGTGCTAATTATATCATGTCTAGTAAGTTCTGTAACAGGAAACACTCACACAATTCTTACATACAGAAAGTGGCCATTCTCCTGCCCTGCATGTTCTTTCCCCCCCCCCAAGTAGGAATTTCCTGTTTCCAATAGTTCTCCTCAAATTGTATTCCCAGCTCCCAGAGGCTGACCTGTCTATGCTCGACTTGGTGTCAGCAATCTTGTTGAGGCTGGAGATCTTGAAGCCGTAGGCATTCCCCCTCTGGCCCTTATTCATGAAGTTCCCAAAGGCCAGCACCACTTCCAGCACCTGCGTCAGTCTCTTACTGTGCATGACCTCCCGGGAGGCTGACAGGATCGCTGCAGGACAGACCGACAGAGACCAAGACACTTATCCACAGATGGACGACCACACCGCCAAGAGGACACTCAGTAACAAGGGATATCTCCCAAAATCTTTTTACATTGTATTGCGAATACGGCATACAACACAGGTCACAGACGAGAGCAGGCCATTCAGCCTATCTAGCCTGTTTGGCGGCTTCTGTAGCACTCAATTGATCCTAGGATCTCATGCAGCTGTTTCCTAAAGGAAGCCATGGTATCAGCTTCAACAACATGGCTGTGCATCTGGTTCTACTCCCACCACCCTTTATGTAAAGGAATGCCTCCTTTCTTGTGGTTCTGTGGTCTTTCTCAGTGTTAATTCTCTGCCACTCTGATCCCTCTTGTGCCCTGTATGTCTTTGAGAGGACACTGGAGCACCTTGTGGAAAACCACACAAACACAGGGAGAACACACAAACTTCACACAGATAGCACCCCAAGAACTGAGCCCAGGGTTTCAGTGTTGCGAAGCAGCAATGCTAATCACTGCGCCACTCAGTCACCTGGCTCCCTGTCATCTTAAAGTGAATTCGTTTGCAAAGTCAGGCCTCACTGGAAATCATCTTCTGATAGTCTTCAAGGGAAACAAAAACAAAAACAAAGCACCCATTATATCATTTCACGACGTCAGATTTGTTCCCCCTTCCCCTCCTTAGTTAATAAAAAAATCGCTGGAAACTAAACAAAGCTCAAGTCTTTTTTCAAGGAAATGCCTTTGCCAGGGTGAAATGTGAACACGCCGGTGTGTCTGCAGACGCAGTGTCGCGAACGGGGCCTGAACCCTCATTCTAGTTACTGCTTTTTAGGTTTGCGCTGCGTTTCTCATCATGCTTCACATTTTTGAGGCAAGCGGTCTGATTACAGTGGGAGCGAGGGAGAGCAGACAACAGCGGTGTGTCCTTGTTCTGCGCCGCTCCAGAGGGGTGCCGCTTCCCAGAAGGAAGATTAGCTTGATGGTCTTCCAGAACAATAGGCAAAAAAAAAGAACGTTGTTGTTTTCAGTGAGAGTGGATGGTGGAGCGGACTTCTGGCAGCTTTTTCTGCAGTGAAGACCCTTATTCTGGTGCCAGCGGTAAGCCTGATAATCGTATCTCGAGTGTCAGCCATTTCTGATGCAGGAAAGGGGTCTTATAGCTGAGGCTCCCGTTCGAACCTGGGCCTGAACCAGGAAGATCCTGCCAGACTGCGTGGGCGTTTTTTGTAATGTGAAAAAACATCCACTGGGGCTGAAGGCTGAGACTCATTTTACTTGCGGCCTTAGAAGGAATAAACCCCCAGGCTCCTGCTTGTTAACAACCTACTGCCAAAATCCGTGGAGGACGACGGGGGCCTTTAGTCACGACAGGCCCCTGGGCTTCTGTCGCCTTCGTCAACACAGCCGAAGACAGGCCAGCTTAGGAAAGCCTGTTGCCAGCCAGCTCTCATTTCACGGTGAAAGGTGAAAGGTGAATGGATGTCCCGTTCCATCCAGTCCCCTTCAAAGCGTGAAAGAGTCCTCAGAGTGCTCCGCTCCAGAGCTGTCCTTGTTCCTCGCTCTGGTAGACCGGAGAATGCCCACGCCCTACCTCCCCCTGTCCCCCCCGCGCCCTGCTAATGCCCAGCTCTTGGATCAGGTCCCGGGCCTCAGATCTGCTCAGCACTGTTTAAGAAGAAAAGAAACTTTCCCGCCTCTTAACATTTGCCAGCTTTCCAAAACAGCTTCCCTGGTAACCCCATTCTTAATTTTTGCTGGAGTTTTCAGAAAGGGTGATATCATACACACACACACAAAGGAAATCCAAGCTGCATGTGAGGCATTCCAACAGAAGCATTAATTCCAGCCTTTTTTTCTCAGGCCACTTCTTACTCTGATGTGTAGAGATTTCGTGCAGATTCGCATTAACCCGTTGCAATGCTAGTTTAATTGCTTGTCTTTTTGCCTCCCTCCTCCTCATAACTGCACTTTGTTTTATATAAAATACGAGGACACAAGAAAGGTTACAGATGAGAATAAGCCATTCAGACCCATTAGCCCATTTCCTAGTTACAGTAGTAGGTAACTGAGCCAAGGATCTTATTCAGCCATTTCTCAAAAATGTGTCACAAAATCAGCTTTAAAAACATGGGTCAGTGCCTTGTTCCATACTACCACAACTCTTTGTGTAAAGAAGTGCCTTCTGTCGAGTTTAGAGGATCCAGATGTTTCTTGAATGAAGCCAGGGTATCGACTTCTTCAAACAATATGATGGTTTTACCTACATCACAATTCACTGAAATGAGCCCTAAAAACTAAGATACAACTTTACAGTATATCTAGGACAGGAAAACAAAAGTATGATACAACGACTGGAGAAAAAAGTCATGAAAGAGAGAATGGGTTTTAATAATACGTTCCTAAGAAATTCAGTCTTTATAAATATTCCTGATTCTTCATCGCCGTTACAAAATGTGGAGGGTTAGAATCCTACCTTCCACTTTGGGCTTGGCTTCTGCCAGGCGCTCAGCGAACTTCTTCTTAAAGAAGAGGGCTTGTAGTCTCTGCTGGTAATGGTCAATCCTATTGGAAAAGTGAGAGGAGAGGATTGTGAGACAGTCAGTGGAGCCAACAGGTAAAGGAGCTACAGTATTTCACACCATTCTGTGTCCTGTTCTGTTTTCTAAGTTAATTTTCCCCAGCCCAGTCAGAAATCTGGAGAAATACTCATTTGAAATTCTAGAAGAGCAATCTTACAGGAGTGTGGGCAAAAGAGGAGCTCCCTCAAGCAGCACCAAGCTTGCTGCCCTGCAGGAAATGACAAGGCACTGGTAGATAAATGATAAAGATGTAATCAAATCACTTAATGTATTATCTCCTAATTTCTAAAAATCAATTCTGTGGGGACATCCCATGCACAAGTACTTAGAAGAAGATCTGTGGTTATTCTAGTGTTTCCTAATTTCCCAGAAATCCTCCCACGATCTTTAAAGTTCCGCCCAGATACATTTTTTCAGAATCAAAAATACAGTTTTCTTTTTTTCTTAAAGCTGTTGAATTTCTTGTCTTTCGTCAGGTGAAAACCACAGAAAGGACACATTCTTGCTCTGATTTTCCTGGGATGTCTGGCACAACAGCTGTGCAGCTTCTCGCGTTCTCCAACCCTCACTGAATCTCCAAGCCTTCTGATAAGCCTTCTCTCCCTGAGACTCTCCAGTCCCCCCCACCCCCACTCCCCAGCGTACCTGCTCATCTCGTACAGGAAGCGGTCAGCGCGGGCCATACGCTCGATCTCGTGCTTGTGCTCCTCCAGCAGGTCGATGTCACTCTTTTCAGGGATGAACTTCAACAGCTGCCGGGCGGACACAAGGGAGTTATCGTCACAGGCCGGGGAGTCAAGCATTGTAAGTACAGACCGTAGTACAAATGTACAGACGCCAAGCTTCCCCAGGTTAGTGGGATCGTCCACCTTTTACCTGGTTTTCAGCACATTGCAAACTATAGGCTTCTGCATGATCGTCTGTGTCAGACTCCACATGACACACAAAGATGAGCAGCCACTTACATAACAAATGAAACCAATCAAAAGAAGACCTGTCCATATGAATACTGATAGGAATCAATCAAGAGAAGACCATTCACATGAACATAAGAAAGGTTATAATCGAGAGGAGTCATTCAACGAACATAAGAAAGGATATAAAAGGGTATGTTCTTGTCTCTTCACACTGCGCTTGGCTGTGCTGGTTCGAATCGTCTTTGAGCCTATTCAGTACCTGTTCCAGCATATCCTTGGCCAGCTCCTCCTGCTCATCCATTTCCAAGATCGCTCGTTTGATCTCATCATTGGTCATCTTCAGTCTGCAGGGACAGCCCAGAGCAGGACAACATTAGCCAAACAAGTGCCAGGACTCCGACTGTCTCAGTTAACACCTTGTGGCAGTGTGGGCTGGACTGCATCATTCATCATCACAGAACCAGAAAGTGAAGGAATGTGATGCCATTCCCAGAACAGAAGGAGGACAAAAGTTACAGTTTTCCTGGAGTTCCTTTACTTCAAGGCTACTCTATGTTTAAAAAGGACAAACAGCCTTAAATCTGTAATTGTATTTGATAAAAGAAATTTTTTTTTCTTCAATAACGCACTACATTAAAAATACTGTACAGTGTCCTTTTTTAGGGCAAGACGCAGTGTATCTTTCCATCCAGTGTCAGACCTGGACACAGAGCTCACATGTCCTGGTCTCCTGATTTAGTGAACAGCTGCTGGACGCCTCATTGCAGCACACAGAGTGCCTAATTCTTTCAGGGTGCCTCGTACTGTAACTACTGTATGTACAGAAGCAAGGCTTTTAAACTATGTCACCTGGCCCAAATTTTCTGCCATGTGCATTGTGGGCTTGGAAATCCTTTACTGTGATTAAATTAAAGTACCCTTTTCAGTGCAGTATCCGTATTTGTTCCAGCCTGTGGTAATAGGGTTTTTGGGTATTCTGAAAAGCTGTCCTCATTGAGTCAGTGAGTCAGCTAGCCTGAGGCTGCAGCAGAGAACATACTGACATATCCATCATCGACTGGGGTGCTGATCAATTCCAATTCATGTTATTCTAATCAATACATCCTTCGGTTCATGGCACAGCTTCATTGATTGGCCACTGACCTCAACACAGGGTCAGTCACCCCTTAGTCAAGTAGCACTCAGAGAGCAGTGTTTAAAAGCACATTTTCTTCACCCTTGACAGCCAAACAACATCTGTGCAACTTCTGTATTGACACCTGCTAGAGACTGTTTTATTACTGCCTCACATGCAGCTTGGATTTCCTTTGTGTGTGTGTGTATGATATCACCCTTTCTGAAAACTCCAGCAAAAATTAAGAATGGGGTTACCAGGGAAGCTGTTTTGGAAAGCTGGCAAATCTTGGCACTTCAGTAATACACATTACTCATCTTAAAACTAAATAGATATTTGGCCCATCTAGCTCAATTAGTACTGTAGTTTAGTAGCTGACTAAATCTCAAACTTCATCCAGATGTTTCTTAATTGTGCCCAGTGTTTGGGCCTCAACTACCTGGTTGAGAAGCCTGTTCCAAACACCCACCACTCTTTGAATAAAAATAAGTTTCCTCTTCTCTATCCAAAATTAATTCCCTTTTAGTTTCCAATTATAATCCTGTGATCTTGTTTCACTACTGACTGTAAAAAGTGCCCTGCGTTAAACCCATCTATACCCATGCAAATCCACAGTGTTTCAGTGTTGCTACTGTAACTAGGGTCATTAAAATGCCCTGGGACAAAATAACTTCCTTTACATTTCAGCTTATCATACCAACACTGGCCAGTAATCACAGACTAATTATTGTTCTATCAATCTTTTCAATATATTTTAAAACATGTGCACCTCAGCTGAATCCTGTATTTTTTTTAATCATTTTATAAAGCCCTTTATTTCTCCTTTAATTTTCTTATGTTACGTTGAAGAACACCACAGTGCTCTGTTTAAGATAAGAGGTAAGATCTTAATAATAATCTTAATAGGCTGGCCATGCTAAAAGTAGTGGGGATTTCAGATAGAAAGAAAAATGAGTTCTTTTTAATGGGGACACCCTGCTGGTGGAGTGGCTGACCCCAGAGCTGCCTGTCACGAAGCCTACACGCTGCACTCCCGGCAGGGCTAAGGGGGGAGTGGAGTAGCATTCGCCCTAGACTTTCCCTGGACACTAGAAAGTCTAACTCGCATACGAGCTTCTCAGTTCTGTCTTTGGTCTGAGCTCTGTCTGTTTTTTACCACTGAGCACCGGATAGTTTTGAATTTACATGGGAAACACCTTAAGCTGCAAGAACCCCTTTTCACTCAGAGCCAATCTAATGTACAGAAAACCAGCAAGAAAACCTTTTCCTAGATCCTGGCCCGTATTAAATCAATACTTAGAGCCTTTAGACAATCTAAGGGTCCTGTCAGAGGTACGCACTTGGACAGCAGGATGACGCAGTTCTGGGCTCGCCGGCCATCGATGACGGACAGCTCCTTCACCTTACGGGTGGTCAGATACAGGTCATCCATGGAGCCTGATTCCTTCTGCAGAGGGTGACACACAAGACAGAGGGCAGTGAAGCACCACTGCACCAGGCGGCGGGATCCTGGCACAGCGGGCTCATGTATCTGCTGGATTGGAGGATGAATTCAGTCACACAATTAAGGGTTACAGTGGTGATCTACTCCTGTGCACGTTTACCCCAGCCAACCAGTCTGGCATTTCTGCACAATTCCCATGATGTCACCATGCACTTACTCATTTTGTCACCACGCTTTCTGGAGCTGTACTCTGTTCACCACAGAAGGTATTTTTCACAGTGCGGGAACTGAATAAAGGGACTGGTTTGTTACCGCACCTGCCCTATTCGGCACTCACTGGCAATACTGTGTGGACACTAGACTGCCAAAGCACAACCTGACTGAGAATGAACCAATTAACCAATCAAGTAATTCATACATTAATTAAGCAGTTAATAGCACTTTTCAACTCAAGGGCTCTCAAAGTGCTTTAGGTGTAGGAAGGGACCCACTTCATCCATAACTGAAGTGTAGCACTAACCTGGGTAACAGCAGACATGGTGTGCCAACAGCCCCACTGTACCCCAGATCAGGGGAAGGAGTGAGAAACTATGGTAGCAGGTGAATTAAGAGGGAACTGTACAGAGTTCTGTCTAGAGACTGTGGCGAGGGTGACTGTGCAAGACCAGAGTGGATTTTATCCAAGACACTGGAATTAACACTCCTCCTCTTATAGACAGTGCCATGGTACCACTACTGACCCAGTGGTCAGGTCCTTTCTTGGTTTAATATCTCATCCAAAGGATATTTCCTCCTCCAGCACAATGTCCAGTCACCATACTGGGTCATTGGTTTTGGAAATTATGATCCAGTAAGAAGAGCACCATCTACTGGTCCACCAACACCAATGACTTCCTCTGCCCTCAGGAACATTTGCACCTATCAATGCCTTACATTTCATTATTAACTTGTCTGACTGACTGTTCCTGTGGCACGGTGCTGATGTTACTTACAGCAGCTGGTCTTGGCAGTCTGAGCCCAGGTTGGAAAATAAACAACTAATCAAAGCAGAGCTGATTAAGACAGCAAGTGCAGACGCATCATGAGCATTTAGGCCCAGACTGCTTGAGCATTGAGATGAACTACTGTACACTGAACTGCAATGCACTCAAATTGGCATGACCTGTCATCCAGGCTAGGAAGAATCATCAGGCAATATGACCATAACTAGGTAAATGGGTTAATGCACTGATGTACTCTGCTGAAAAGGATTGTAAGTACTTATGAAATGCCTTCTGTGATGCTCTGTGCAAAAGCCTTTGCACAAATTGAATTTAAATTGACAGCATATACTGCTTCATTTTCTGTTACATACACTGCTTTATGAAAGTATTCAGACACTTGCACAGTTTCAACATTTTGGTGCTTCAAAGCTTTCAGTAATGACATTTTGAAGTAGTAAATAATGTCACTTACACAACATACTCCAAAATAAAACTGAAATAAGCAGATAACAAATATTAAATCAAAAAGGAAATGTCCTGACTCCATAAGTATTCAAACATTTTACAGAGCAATTCTAAATTAATTTATGTGCAGAAAATTAAATTATTGAGCCACACAGGCTGCTTCTGTGTGCAATAAAAGAAGTTCTTATGATTTTAGAATAAATACACCTGTCTCTGTAAGGTCAGCCAGACAAGTAGATTCAACCTTTTAAAGATCAAGGAGATCAAGAAGACTCTTAACATTTGTATAAGTCGATCATTAAGAAGTGGAAGGCACCCAGACACTGCCTGGATCAGCCTGTCTCTACACACTGAAAAGCAGGAGGAAACTGGTGAGGGACAACACTGTGAGGCCAACAGAGGCTTTGAAAGAGCTACAGAGTTCAGTGGCTGAGATGGGAGAAAATGTCCAGGAGTCAACAGTATTCTGGACACAAAGGTGAATTGTATGGAACTGAAAAAAAACTCTCAAATCAACAAAGCTCCAGTTCACTACAAACATGGTAAAAGATTTGGATGCAGATCCGACAGGATTTGATTTTTTTGGTCTGAATGCAAAGTATGATACAAACACAAACACAACACAGTGCATCACTCATTCAACACTGTCATTCAACATCCCTCCTGTCAAGCATGGTGGTGGCAGCAGTCTGTTCTAGTCCTGACTCTCATCAGCAGGCACTGGGAAGCTTGTCAAGACTGATGAGAACATACTGTAGGTGGAGCAAAGTACTGTACTGGCAAATACTAGAGGAAACCTGCTTCAGACATAAAACCGGGACAAGAATTCACCTTTCAGCAGAAAAATAATCCAACAAGCATAAGGCCAAATCCACCCCGGAGTGGTTTAAGGATAAGAAATTAAATGTCCTTGAGTGGCCCAGTCCAGACTCGAATCCTATGGAGAATCTGTGGAAAGACTTGAAAACTGTTGTCCATAAGCAGTTCCCAAGAACCTTGAGCAAATCTGCCAGTAGAATTGGAGTGAGTTATGCCAAGTCAGTGTGTACAGCTGGTAGAGATCTACCCAAAAAGACTTGAGGCTATATTGCTGGCAGAGCTGCTTCTACCAAATATTGTGTTCACAGGTTTGAATACTCATGCAATCAGCATGAAGTTTACTCTCTTTAGTTTTTGCTGACATATTTTGTACCTTATCTTGCCCTGAAGTCTTCAGTTTAAGCATTCAGGTTTTGAATGAAATGTTAAAATAAAAAGGATATGTGCACGATTCAGTAGCTTCACAAAATGGGACACCATAGGAAGGGTCTGAAAACTTCTGCAATGAACTACATATATATGTACTGTACAGTATATGTCATAGTTAACACACACAGTTGAAAACATCTGAAAATCTTTTCTAATATATGATATAAGAGGGTGTTTGTACATTAAATCAGTGAGGTCTTCTGGAATGAATTCAATATTTCTAAAGTCATTCTGTATCAGACTGCATTTCCATCATATTCATTTTGGTTGATTAAAATGCATGTTTGCACACACACTACTCAAAGTCAGGACTTTCCAGTCCTGGTTCTGCAGGGCCAGTGCATTTCCAGGTTTGCTAGGCATCTTTCACAGAGCAGCACTTGAACTGCTCGGAGAAGCTGTTCAATTTGGCCAATCAAGCCAGTAATCATCTGATTTAGCTCTTTAGGAGCTGAACTGGAATGAAACTCTCTGACCCTCCATGACCAGTATGGCACAGCCCTGCCCTGTGCACACAGCAGTAGCACACCCCCTGGGGGTGAACACACAGCAGGAGTACGCCCCCTGGGGGTGACCAGTGCACTTCGCTTCACTCACCTGCTTGAAGGAGGGGTTAGTGACCACGTCCTGCCCGGCAGCCGCAGGCGCAGAGAAGACAAAATTAAAACACATGCAGAAATTAATACCTTCAGCAGCCAAGACTATGAGAGCAGGAGATCAGATATCTACTCAACGCAGGCTGATTCCAGCCTCCTGACCAGCTCATGCAAACAAGGAGGCACTTTAACAGGGGATAGCTCGGGTGAGGCCAGCCACTCACCATGAAAAGCAAAATAAAATCATTTCTCTCTTCTCTGCAAGGGAGACATGCACTGAAATGCACTGGACAAGTTTCTTTTTTGAACTTGCCTAAACAGGCCATGTTTGTGGATGCCTAACTCTGGGACTGACTGTACAGTGAGAATCAGTATCAACAGCAGCAACAGAGTGCAGGGGTAGCAGCTCTTACATGTATTTTTGTACATCCCATTTATACCATTTCAGGATGCTGATTAAAGCTGGTTGCTACTTTATAGAAAAAAAAATATCTGTGCTCTGGAATCAACCAGATACATTCCAGCAATGTCCTACACTGACAGGCTGAAGGAACTGAGTCTCTTTAGTCTTGAACAGAGAAAACAGTGAGGAGAGCTGAAACATATTCAAACTCCTCAAGGACAGAATGAACTGTGAGGACACAGGTGGAAACATTTAAAAGGCGTATCTCTACCCAAAGAGTAACTGAAAGGGAGTCAGGGTAAGGAGGCTTGAGAAACAAGCTACCCAGGCATGTTGGTGAAGCTGATACACTGGCTGCTTTCAAGAAAAGGCTTGTTGGTATCCCTGCATCAGTTAGCTACTAAAAAAACAAACAAGATAAATTAGCCAAATGGCCTCTTCTTGTGTGTAACATATCCTCTGAAGTCCCAGCAGCCTAGTGACACAAAATAAATTTGTCAATGTGTGCTCTGGAGAACACTGGTCCTGTACAGAACAGTCCCTTGATTGCTGCTGATACAATTCTGGGAGCCAGTCAGGAGGCTGTGAGCCCAATTGCTCTACAGTTTCTACAGCATGCTTCAGCATGACAGCAACTGGGAAAGCCGCGACAGAAAGACACAGCTACTAATGCTAGCCATCAGCCAGGCTTTAGGCTAAAGGTTATATTCCATTCAAGTTTATCTCAAATTATATCACGGCCCAGTTTTCTACTGCTCTCAGAGGGCAGGGTTATAAAAATTGCTGATGTGCCTTCAAACAATGAAAGCAATTAGGACTGCAAGGCTTATTCAGAAGAAGAGGCAAGCGATCAGTTTTATCAAAGCCATTCTACTGTATATGTGAATTCCTTCTACAACTCCAAACAAGAGTCTGCTGTAGATGGCCTCACACCGTCCCCGGCTGCAGACACCTGTACCTGCTGTCTTGGGTAGGGGGAGTCAGACCCCTGTACCTGCTGTCTTGGGTAGGTGGGGAGAGATTCTTAGACCTGCCGTCTCAGAGATGCGGAGACAAGACTCCTAGACCTGCTGTCTCAGGGAGGCAGTGACAGACCCCAGTACCTGCTGTCTCTGGTAGGCTGAGAACATTTTCTCAATGTCCTTGAGATCCAGGACCTTGAAGGCTCGCATGTCGTCAATCCTGTGCCAGATAGTACCGCTGATCTTGTTCTGAAAGGAGAAAGAACAAGCCAGGAATCAGAGGACCTGCGGCAGAGTCCCACTCCACTCATTTCTCTTAGGACCCCTTCCTTATGATTTCCCCACCACATTGCCCACATTGTATAACATTAAATAATACAGTTACGTTGAGAATACATGACTAGCTTTTTTTAGTCACAGATAATTTGGTGGAAAAAATAGCAAAGCAGTTTAGGAAAGTGGTGGAAGCTCTCCAATGCAGAGGGAGCTGTGAAATGTGTCCCTAGGGTCTTTTAGATGAGCCAGGATCTGCTGTCCTCACAGTGGATCAGTGGTAAATGACCGAGAGGATCATGAAAGGATGAGCCATTGACCAATGGGACTGGACGGCCTCCAAACACTATCTGCTGCAGGTTCCAATAGCACGGTTCTCATCCAGATGGCAACAGCCAATTTTTCTTTTACACACAGCGAAGGTGATGTCACCCAACAACCTCGACTGTAACCTTTGGGTTTTGTTTCTTTCTCTTATTTTTAGAATCTCACTCTGAACTCTGACTTTGGCTGTCAACAAACCCATTGTGAGTGCCTGGGAATAAGGGAGAGAAGAGGTTGGGCTTCTGGACGGGAATGTTGTGGGCTCAAATCCCAGGGAGACACTGCTGTAGTACCCTTGCATAAAAAGTGCTTTACCCGAACTGTCCTGGTAAAGAAATGCTCACGGGCAGAGAGCGACAGTGAGCTCAGCAGTCACAGTCTGATCTCCAGCAAACTGATGCCACAAAGATGCTGCTCTTTTGATAAACAGGGGATCTTCCTCAAGTGTTTTTTCTTCTTGGTTCTTATCAGGTGTGACATTCAAGAGGTTACATTGCCTCATCACCTGTCGTCAATTAGCTCCCTCCCCAATGAGGTGATTACAGTAGGTGCTTATGCAACTGTCCGAGCATATCATAGTCGATCTCGAATTAACAATTAATCAAAATGACATCAAGGAATTGTAATCAATATGCCAAATCAGTATACTGTACTTTATATTCTTAAAACACATGCACGCAAATTGATATTTTTCTTGATGCTCAGTGAGAAATAAAAGTGATAAAGTAAGTAATCAATTAAATTACAATAAATTATACCAATCCCGATCAGGTGAAACACAAAGACTTGTGACCTCTTTGAAAGGGTGGCTGATTTTTCCTGGACACAGGGCCAGTACATCCCTCTGTCCACTGCGTGACGAACTCACCTCGCTCAGCTTGGACCAGTTGAAGGACTTGAGGGGGTGTGAGGGCTGGGGGATGTTCTTGTTGTGAAGGATGCTGGTGGTCGTGCCCAGCGCTGGGGGGGCAGGTAGTACTGGGAAGCCGGGGGGCAGCGGGACCCCGGAGCAGAAGAAGGGAGGAGCTCCCGGAGGAGGGGGAGGGCCCCCTGGAGGCGGGGGGGGAGGAGGAGGCGGGGGCGGGCAGGAGAAAGGCAGGGGAGGCGGGGGAGGCGGGAAGTCGCCCATCAGGGGAGGGGGAGGAGGAGCCAAGGGGTCGCCAGGGGGAGGAGGAGGAGGAAAAGGAATACTGCCGCCCTGCTGGTGGAAAAGAGAGATGTGTTAATGAGTATGTCAGAGGTAACAAATCATCAGAGGTTATTCAACACAAAGGAGCTGAGCAGAAACCTAAAAACCTCAACAAAACGTGTGAGTGAAGCGATATGTGAAAAAGTATATTTTAATTATTTATTAGAAGAATATCCAAATGCAGTAGTGAGGCCATTTTAAATTGTGTGCAGGACAAACTCATAATGTTTTCTTGCAAAGGGATAAGAGGCACTGATGCCTCTACAGAGGATAAATGATTAAGTAAATAAATACACGAATAGAAGGATAACTGGAAAGTCTGCAAATGAAGAAAGACACCCAGACTCATAAACGGGCAGAAGGTGCCATGCCGTGCCTGGTGTCCAGGCCCCCTCACCGACAGGTGGTTGATGCGGGAGGTCAGGTCCAGCATCTGCTCCCTGGTGGCCCGCAGCTCCACGCCCTCCCTCTGCAGCTTGTCCTTCATCTTGTTCAGTGTCCGCATCATGTCCTCCTTCTCCTGCGTCTTGGTTTCACACTCCCGCTCTTTCCTCTCCAGCCGGCCCAGGAGTTCTGCATGCTCTGAGGGGAAAGCAGCAGAGACACATGCAAGAATCAGCATCCACACATGATCTACACTTGATCTACTGTACGCTTGATCTTAGCCAAAAGGCCGAGAACACCCCAGTCCACCTCACACTAGCCTCAACACCCCAGCCCACTAACACTAGCCTCAACACCCCAGTCCACCTCACACTAGCCTCAACACCCCAGTCCACTCACACTAGCCTCAACATCCCAGTCCACTCACACTAGCCTCAACATCCCAGTCCACATTCACACTAGCCTCAACACCCCAGTCCACCTCACACTAGCCTCAACACCCCAGTCCACCTCACACTAGCCTCAACATCCCAGTATACACTCACACTAGCCTCAACATCCCAGTCCACACTCACACTAGCCTCAACATCCCAGTCCACCTCACACTAGCCTCAACATCCCAGTACACACTCACACTAGCCTCAACATCCCAGTCCACATTCACACTGAGCTCAACATCCCAGTACACACTTACAGTAGCCTCAACATCCCAGTCCACCTCACACTAGCCTCAATATCCCAGTCCACACTCACACTAGCCTCAACATCCCAGTCCACCTCCCACTAGCCTCAACATCCCAGTACACACTCACACTGAGCTCCACATCTCATTAAACACTCACATTAACTGACCTCAACATATGCAGTATAGTAGTAGTAGTCAATATCACTGAACATACTCATACTGAGCTCATTTCAACTGATTTAACTTTTTTCAAACTCCAGTCACTGAGGAACCCACTACAGGAGATACAGAAAATGCTTTAAGCAACAAACTGCTTTTAAAACCTGCAATGTATGCAACAACTTTACCAGCTTCAGGAAAATAGTTAAATTCAGCCTTGGGGTGCAGAGGGCTCGAAACCCAGGGGGTACAGCAAGTACCCATGCCTTACTGGAGTGTGTAGCACTGGAAATATCAGTTCCCACTAAGCAGACACTAAGTAGCGCAGTAGACAGTGCATGCTCTTCAAGCCACACTGCAGAGTGTTGGCCAACAGGTCAGTTACCTTTCCTGAATTTCTCTGCCTGGTCTCTCCACTGCTTGACTTCATTTTCATTCACTAGCCTGTGAAAGAAATTAGAAAGCATTAGAGAGACCGACAAACCTTCCTTCAGCAGTGCATTTTAATCAAAGTGAATGTAGAGTTGTGTGGTGGCTCTGTGGCTAAGGATCTGTGCCTGTGCTTGGAAGGATGCCAGTTCGTATCCTGTGGCCAGCAGAGGAATCCTACTCCATTGGGCCCCTGAGCAAGGCCCTTAACCCCAACTGCTCCAGTGGTGCCGTATAAATGGCTGACCCTGCCCTCTCACCCCAAGCTTCTCTCCCTGTCTGTGTGTCTCAAGGAGAGCATTGGGGTATGTATATGGCCACTAAAGTGATCTTATCTTATGTACTGAAAACATCAGCCCATTTAGACCTCTTCCCAGCGAAAATTCTGATTTGCTGGTGAAATCTGGATGCAGCCTGCATGTTGGAATGATGTGTTTAAACTTCATTTGTTGTCAAAATTGTATTTCTAAGCCTGTCAACTGGTCAAAACATACAATAAATGATTATATTAAGAGATGTAGCTCAACAACCACTTTTCAAACGTCAACTAAACTCCAATAATTGTTTTTTCAAAACTACATTTACCTGGTAAAAAATATTTATTTTATCCATTCTCATGTTGGCATGTTGTATCCTGCTACATTTACACTATTAATCATCTTAATCAATGTTATCATCTTTTTTGATCTTCACTGATCACTGTTAATCAATGTTTATATCTTCACTTACCAAGACAGGGTTAAGAGAGTCAACTGCTTGTTTTATTTAAGCACATTTAATAAACAGGACTGCTATATATTTACTATACATGGAAAATCACAATTATTACACAGTGCTTGTTTGTTAGTGCCAAAGCTAATGGTAATCAAGGCAAAGTTCATACCAGTCAAATACAGAGCTGCAATGTTCCTTGATAAAATTCCTTGAGGATACTCTGAATGAAAGGATCTATAAAAGGATCAAATTGATTGATTCACAGATTCCTGAGCTCTTAAATCTTCTGGAGTTAAACCCAAATTCAGTTTTGTCTGATGGCCTTCAGTTAGATGGCAACAATAAGAGAAGCTCCATGCAATTTGGAGTATGATCTGATTCTGAAAGACTAGGAAGAGACAGTAAAGATAATGATTGCACGCTTTCCTGATGCAATAATATCTGTGGCAGGAAATGTTGACTAAGCCATGTGACTGTGTTGTTTACAGGGCTTTAAAGCAGACAGAATTGGAGCACTGCTCATTTCCCACAGAAACATAGCCTCAAAAACATGAGTCTAATTAAAACAATATTCTGACTGTAACTATACCCTTCTCTCATAATGAACTATTTCTTTTTTTATTGTACAATCCTATTATTTTATTTAAAACTCTTCATAGACGCTGCAGGAATGGCTCAGTGTGCCACAAAGTATACATGAGCTAATTTCTTCAGAGCTGTAAACTGTCAGAAACTGTCAGGGTTCTTGCTGATTGTGCTTCATCTTCATAAGAAATAGGGCACCAGAAGGCTGCAGTGCCATGCTGTATACATTACTTGTTTGGACCACACACAACTGCCCTAGGTTAGTGCATTAAAATGCAACAAAATTAAAACTAAAAAACAGGGCTTGTCTTTGTGGTATTTTCATATCACATCAGTTTCACTAAGAACAAAACAAGCCATTATTGAGTTCTTTGTTGTCTGCTCATAGGCAATGGTTTCCTTACTGTTCCACAAAGCCTCCCAGGTGGGGGACTGCTCTTGTACCCTGGCTTCAGAAAAATGCCAAGCTGTGTCAAAGAGTGCTAATATAATATTTGGATAAAAAGTTATTAGCTCTGAGTTTGAAACCCTGATCAACTCCACTTTGATGATGGGTGATGGGTTGTGGCCTGTATTGTTCTATATTAGCCTTGACCCAGTCCTATTCAATCCCTTCAAGACCTGAGCCAATGGACCACTTGGTGCAACGAGCCTACTATCAGGCTTGTGTTTAGAATTTTCCAGCATGAGCACAAAGCAGCGATATAAAAAGTAGTCAACTGAATGCACACTCTATACACCCAAAACCTTATCTTTCATAAACTGTCAACATTTTGGCACAGAAGCCCTCATCAGGACAAAACACAAAACAACAACATGGAACAAGGCCACCGCTTACAAACCCTGGCTGGGTCACAGATCCCACAGGAGGGGCCATACTCACATGCGGATGATGCTCTTGACGCTGAAGTTGTCCAGGGGGGCCATGTCTGGGTCGTCGCCCTTGTCGTCCTGCAGGACGATCTGCTGCAGGAGGCGGTCCAGGAGCTGCCAGTGCTGCAGGCTGCCAGCGCCCCGCTTGTCTGGAGGAGGAGAGGGAGAGGAACGGTGAGAGGTGGGGCCGAGTCCGCTCACATCACCGGGGCCTACCTTCTCTGCCGCTGATACAGGCTGTTCTCCCAGAATCCGGCACATTCAGGCCTCTGGCAGATCAGGCCAGTCCACCTGAAGCCCCTTCTGGCTCTCATGATCGATTCAGCACGGTGACAAAGCTAGGCAGACCCCTGCACCACTCATCAGGGCTGAAAGGTGCTTTTCAGTGCAATGCATTCAATCCAGTCAACCAGCACGTGTGTTAGGATGCCCTTCTAGAAGGGTTTGCATTGTACATAATAAAGACAGATCTTTATTATGATTATTTAACAGATTATTTAACAGAAGGAGGAACACTGTCACAAAATGCACACGACTGCACTTCCTCCTAAAGAACAGCCCCGGCTGAGCCCTGCGACCACTGAGCGGGCATGAGATGGCACTGACTCACATGGCATCTGCAGGCAGTGCTGCAGTATGGACAGCAGGTAGGGGTAGGCGTCCGTGTGAGACAGCTTCTTCTTTATCACCTCAAACATCTGGCTGGCGCTCTTGGTGTCGATGTGCTCCTGGGGGAAATCAAATCACACAGCCCAATGCACCCGAGGCCGCTGTCTCTCAAGCTATCTGGAGCTCTCACCAGCACCAGCAGATCGCCAGCTGAGCTGAGCTGAACCACAACAGAGTTGGGAAAAGCTGCCACAGCCATGTGATGACTTTAACTGCTGAGTGTGGGGGAATTGTTCTCTCATGCTTGCATGGCCACACCTGCCTGCACCCCTGCAATCCCACAGCCCTTGTCTGACGCCCCACAATCCCCCTGGAATCCTGTCGCTTCTGACCGCCCTCTGCACAGACAACAGAGCCGAGGGGCGATGAGCATTCTCATTTGCCCATGTCCGCCTGCGGCTTCCAGAAGAAATCAGATTGGGTTTCTCTTCCCTTGTCTCTATGGTGTGTACATATTGCAAATAAACAGTGAGCCCCTCTGTCCTGCTTTGACAAGGAAAACCAGCTTCTCCGACTCACCGAATCAAAGCGCTTGGCAAGTTCCAAGTCATCCTCATTCCGCACCATTTCAAAGAAGTCTAAGTGCCTGCAGAGGGATGGAGAGCAGGAAGAAGCAAGAATGTCACTGTCGGTGACAGAATGATAGCAAATGTGTCCGCATGGTCGTAATACACTTTGTCATGTTGTCAAACTCGCATTAAGAAGCCCAATACATGAGACTGACATAAACCGAGCTGTTCTCCAGCTTTGAATGTTTTAAAATAGAAATGTTGCTTTGCCTGTATTGTTATTATTGAGTCTAGGTTTGCTGATGTTGCCTTAATTCTCAGTTCCCATTTCTCATCCTAGGGACGCCCTTCCCTTGAACTCTTGACTTAAACACATTCTTTCATGAACCAATCAGTTGCTTGTTTGTAATCTTTGCAATAGGAAAGGTTGGAGCTTTTAAGTTATTTAAGAAGCAATAGATATAAAGTGATCTTTGACATGGTTAGGAACTGAGAACAAGTAGATTGGTGGAAGTAAATCTACAACTTATTCTATTGAGGAATCAAAGATTTCACTGACTGCTCAGGTGGAACAAAAGTCAGGAGGCATGTGGGTCTCCCAGACCAGGATTACTATGTAAAGTACTCAGCACAACTGAGAAGATGATACCCTTCTTGACCTGAAAAACTTGTCTCTAAGATCAGTACAGTTAAGGCTGAGTTATGTCCCGTGGGCAAGATCATGGAAATGAGCTAGGATCTTTTTTGCAAGCACAAATAAGCTCTTAGGACAAAACCAAATCCTGAAATCATACCTGTCCAGGGTGGCATTCTCATGTTCCCTCAGCTTGTCAATCACTGGCTGAATTCCTAACATCAGGAACTCGTACCTGAGATGGAGGCGGAACTCCAGATTATCCTGTGGGACAGCACAGAGAGCCGAGTAAATGGGGATGTTCAAGCTCCCCAGAAGCTGTGACTTCTGTAGGTTCAAGGACCAAAATCTCCACTGTCTGGAAATGTGTGTCCAGCTGGAGGAGTGTGTCTGGGAGTGTCATGAAAGTCTGTCTGTCTGTAAATGTGTGTTCAGCTGGAGGAGTTTGTCTGGGAGTGTCATGAGAGTCTGTCTGTCTGTAAATGTGTGTTCAGCTGGAGGAGTTTGTCTGGGAGTGTCATGAGAGTCTAGCTGTCTGTAAATGTGTGTTCAGCTGGAGGAGTTTGTCTGGGAGTGTCATGAGAGTCTGTCTGTCTGTAAATGTGTGTTCAGCTGGAGGAGTTTGTCTGGGAGTGTCATGAGAGTCTGTCTGTCTGTAAATGTGTGTTCAGCTGGAGGAGTTTGTCTGGGAGTGTCATGAGAGTCTGTCTGTCTTTCTGTTAAGATGTGGAGCAGCAGGCTGTACTCACCTCCCCAGCCCCAGCATTCAGCACAGCATTGATGAAGGACATGATGGCTGTTTTCAGATTGACCTCGTCCCTGTAACGCCCTGTGCTCCTGTCCAGCTCATTTAGTAGCGTCTACAGACAGAAAGATCAGCTTCCCTTTAGTGCAACAGAATTTTCCAAAGGACCCATCTTCTAATTTTTGTCCATCCTTTTAGCCTGATAAAGCTTTCTTGGTTATAAGGGCGAGCTGCATCTCCTCATTGATCTACCGTACCACACCAATGAATTTCCATTGCTGCAGGTTTTCTACAGTATTTATTAATTTTAATATAAGGGATTATAACCCAATTAAAATGGAGGTTGCATGAGGCTGATATGACTAAGAAGAGAAATGAGACTAAGGATCTGATCTTCACCTTGGGCAGATTTGGAGTAGAATGCCCACCTAACCTATTTCCTGTGCAGTGAACTGTTTGCCATCATCATGGCCTAAATCCTGAGCTCACATGTTTGAGTGCATTATGTCCTTTGATAGAAGCCCAGTCTGCACAATAACAAAAACGCCTGGCTCATCGACTTAGCTCACTGGCTCACAGGCCAGAGATGTGAGGGTATCTGGTCATGTGTCAACGAAATCAATTTAGACTTCTTTTAGAAAAGGCCTGATGATGAAAGTCTGACTCATTTAACCTGACACAGCTGCTCAGTTGCGGTTCTCCAGCTGACCAACACAGGACAGCCCATGTCCAGTTTGTTCAGTCAGCCACTGAGTAGGCTGCTGCAGGCTTTGCTGACTCAGGATTGCATCCTGCCTGCTGTCTGTGATAGTGACCTGCTTTTATATGGGATTTGCCATCGCCAGAAAAGATGCCATAAAGAGTTAGGAAGTTATATTCCCAAAATAAACCTGTCACTATTGATGAAATGCCATGTTCCTAATATACTAATTTGTTTTTTCTTGGAAAAAAATGTTGTTTTTGTGATGATGCAAGCATGAGCCATGTGGGTCTCAACAAAATCAACACAAACTTCTTTAAAATGAACAGCCAACCCAGAGGGTGCAAGTGGAAACTACCTGGAGGTGCACAGTGTATCTTAATCTGTGAAAAGGAGGCACTTCTTTACCCAAAGGGTTGTGGGAGCATGGCACAAGCTACTCAGCCATATTGTTGAAACTGATACCCTGGTTTCTGTAAAGAAATGGCTGGATGAGATCCTCCAGTCGGGAAAAGATGCACTACTTTACACAAAGGGTTGCTGGAGTGTGGAACAAGCTACTCAGCCATGTGGTTGAAGCCAGTAACTAGGTTTCTTGAGTTGCCAGATCTTCTGGATATAAAAACCCCTCAATGAGGCTGTGTAAGTGAAAGGGGGGGACAGTAAGATGCTGGTGGCAGTCCTACCTGGAAGCGTGTCCTCTCAGCGGCGTACTTCTGGTAATGGATCATGGCTTGCAGCACCTTCTTGTGTCCCCCCGGCACCAGGCATACGGCGCCCAAGATCTCCAGCACCGCCACCTTGGTCTTGATGTTGTCCAGCCGCAGGCTCTGGGAGATGATGCTGATGCTCTGGGGGTGGGCCAGCACGTGGGCCCGGCCTTGCGAGTTGTTCATCAGGGCCTTGATGCAGCCGATGATGGAGGTGTGGATGCGGCTCTCGGAGGTCTCATAGTCCATGCTCTTCAGGAAGTTCAGCAGGCAGGTCAGCCCGTCCAGCTCGATGAAGCGCGTCACAAACCTGCAGAGGAGAGCTGGATGTCACAAGTGTCGGGGCTGGTTCCTGACTTGACCTGAGGGCATTCTTAATATAGCCAGCTCATATATTCCAGTACATAACCCATAGAGTCCAGTATACTGTATTATGCATTCCAGTGACATTTCAGGAATAAATGAAGGGGGGGATGGACAGGAATACCTAATCAGAAACAGCTATTGTGCCATGTGTGGAAATATATTGTATAGTTCTAATTCATATGCAACGATCACTTCTGAACACCCATTCATGCTCATAACAGAGAGTGGCTAGAGTTGTACTCGGACTGTAAAACGTCCTGAAAACCACTTGGATTTACAGCTCCAGGGGGGATACACTTTGTGTGTGTGTTTTCCTAAATATTCTCAGGAAAATAGTTGTTCTCGTAACAAATTAAATCTCTTTGCTAAACTGCATTGTCGCTTCTTGCTTCCTCTTAACAGGAGTGGGAACATCGGACACTGAAACAAATTGGTTGCCTCTTGCCTCAGTCTAGAGGGGGACAGGGAAGCAGAAATAAAGAGTAAATCTTCTCTACAAAAGTATCAGGAATGAAAGTTCTTCCTTCTGTGAGAGCCGTTTCTTCCGGTTAACGTCACAAAGCAGCAACCCTCAAGAGTTCTAGTTCTCAAAAGCCACATTCTTGAAAGTGCAAGTATTATTGCAGGGAGCTCTTAAAAAAAGTAATCCCTGGCACATTTTTACTTCTCTCAAGAAATGTTTTATATAGACATAAAATCTGTGTTTATGTAAAAAAATGGACCCTCCTTTTATAAATTGGCCCATTCGTTGTTGGCCTAGTGTTATTAATAAAATGTTATTTTCTATCCTGATAAAATGTTCTTGTGAGACAAGTAAAGATGGGTGCAGGATTTTGTTTCTATTAAGTATAAAAGCCTTTTCAAAGGGACTATTTTTGCAGGATCATAGAACACTTGCTTTATAGAAACAAGTCCAGAAGACTGTATGCAGACGTCTTCGTTTGAGTTGAGTTATGACTGTCCATCTAATTGGATTAGGTTTCAACATCATTAATTGGGCAAAGGCCAGGCTTTCTATAATCCCACTGCGGCTCTCTTTCAACCCCGGTTTCAAGTTGTGTGCGGCCTCACTCTTGCCCTGTTTCGCCTCTTGTGTATATCTTCTCTTCCGTGTGCACTTTGTAGAATCTTTTCAGCAGTTGTTTTGCCATATTACCCTTCAACACATGGCTGAAAACCAAGACAGCACTAGGAACTAAGGTACGTGAAGGTCTATCTTCTATTTCACAATTGTTTGCAATGCTCTTTGCTTCAGTTAGTTTTATTATTGAAAGTACTGAACAGTGCTCCAAGTTCGCAATACGCTGAAAGCAATCCTTTTGCAAGTCTGGGAGCACCTATAGCCTTCTTCCATCTATCTGTCTTCTTACTGCTTTATCCACTACAGGGTCACAGGGGAGCTGGAGCAATGGGCATGAGGCAGGATACAGTACTGTACATACCTGATGGGACGCCATGTCCATCGTGGGGCAGACACACAGACAAAATCACCCACACTCATGCACTCACACCAGGGCCAATTATCCCAGAAGTCAATTAATCCACCAGTACAGTATGTCTAAGCACTCTGGGAGGAAACCAGAGCACCTGGAGGGAACCCACACAAACACGCAGAGAACTTACAAACTCCATGCAGATAGCACCCCAGGAATTTAACCCCAGGAATTTAACCCCGGGTCCCAGCACTGCATTAGCAATCCTCACCACTCTTCCACTATGCAAAGCCTGTAGTCTTTTTCTCACATAAACTATGTTATTAATGTTTCTTGTAGTCTTCTGTATAATTCATGACCTACAGTGCCACACCTGAGTGAGTGTCTTTTGTGGGTGCCCTACCACTGTCAGATCAGAGAACTATTTTTGTTCCATATTTGGGAAGTAGGGAAGAGAGCAGCTCTGCTGCTGTGTTGTGCTTGCGCAGTATGATCCCAAAATCTTCATACACTAGACAGAAAGAAACTTGAAGACAACCCCCCAGTATGGGAAAAATTCACTGCCTACTGCTTTTACCACACAGTCTGCAGGATACCCACAATGCAGAATAAAGTCTCACCTCCTCTGACCTTAAATAAACCCTTCCCTAAGAAATCTGAACAACCTTGTTCACAACAAAGCTGTGAATTTGTCTACAATAACCCGACACTGACTTCATCCCACTTAATTACTTGATTGTATATTTGTGTAACAGCAGACTGAGTTATGTTTGCTTTGTTGAGTTAAGGAAAAAAAAAAACAAACCTTGTAGAGATACACTATCTGTCATATTTGGGGCATTGTTATTCCGTAGTTTGTGTGGGATGTTGATGTAAGACACCCAGGAAGACCAGCAGTGCCAACATTCAATATTGGAGAAAGTTGTGCATGCAGCATTACAGTCACAAGTTACTGGTGCAACAAATTACTTTTTAAACTTAACAAGACAGTGTGGAAAATAATTTTTAAAAGTACTGTACAAGTATCAGTTCCTGTGTCATATGCAGTTTGTGTACAGTTACTGTACTACAATATGTAAAGTATTGCACTACTTCTTAAAATAGCCACTGGTGGATGACACACAGGGCAAGATCAGCCTGAGTCAGCAATGTGGCCCACATTAATCCTGCTTTCACTTTCTCAAACACACATAAAGCCCAGCAAGGTTTTGGAACCACATATTGTACTGTATCTCTACATGAAATGAAAGGATCTTCCTGCCAAACATACAGAAAGACCAAACAGCATGCCACATGTGGAAGTATGAACTCATAATCTTCTAATGATTTCATAAATGTGCCTTACACTTTTTTTATGATGTCAAACCTGTATTTTACAGAAATGTATATACTGTATGCACAGCAGCCTGAATGCTGATGCAGGAACTCACTCGAAGCTTAGTACTATATATATACTGTATATTAGGTATTATACATAGGAATAAGTACTGTAGAGGTTAATGGTTTGGACACCTTAAAACACACAATACAAATACTTAATACATACAATGAAAGCTGAGCAGGACTGTGAAGGTAGTCAGCAAAATTACTGGTGCACAGCAGCTACAGCTTTCACACATTTATGTCGAACTAATAATGCAGACGGCCAATATAACCATTGACTGTCATGACCACCCACTGCACAGTGAATCTGAGCTCCTTCCAACAGTGTGCAGACTTAGGCTACCTAAATTCAAGGGCAATAGAATTAAGTCATCTTTTATTCTCACAGCTTTTAACCTGCTCCATTTGGACAGTTGACTGTATATTTTACTTTATTTATGTACATTTTCTTTCTCAACATACATGCATGTCTCTTATTTGTTAATGGGCTCATTTTCAATGTACTGTGTATTGTGTTGTGTGTTTTGCCTGCCTGCAAAGCCAATCTCCCATCTGGGACTATACTGTACAGTAAGAAAGTAATGTCATTACATTTTAAAATTAGTATCTTTCAGGAGTGTGATTTTCCCACACATTTTTCTGAGCTTACATCGTCTTGTAAAATGAACCCTGGATGTACAGTGTCGTTCCACCATGAAGATCAGTTATCAGTGATGGCACTGCTGCAGAGGCTATGTATCCAAGTGACAGTAATTTATCCCATCAGTCTGGCAGGGCTGCCAAAGCGCAGGCTTCCAGCTCAGCAGCTGTACAGCCCCTGACAGTGATCAGTGCAGACAGGGCTACATCAGGATGATATACACTAGTGCCAGCAGAGCACTGGATACTGGTGACCACAAGCAACGAGGAAGCTGGGGCCTTTCCTCAATGGGAAATGAAACCAAAGCACCATGCCATGATTCAAGCATGGGGTGGGTTACCATTATTTTCCGTCTGTGTATCCCTGTGTTCCATTATTACTTAATAGAAAAGACGCGTATTGGCCAAGGGTCTGGCTCACCAAAGAGGGGAGCTGTCATCCATCTGCCTGGCTTTGATTCCAGTGCCATGATGGATTCCGCTGGGATCGCGTTCCAGAAGCAATTGAGCTTGACTGACCCGGCTCTGCACCCTGCCACGAGGAATGATTTCATCTCCCCCTCCGCTGAACCTTGTTTTTATTAATATACGACAAAAATATTTCTTGTTTTTGTTCTACTGTACAGTGCAGAGGAAGGGCTTTGGACCCAGTATAAGCAAGAGAAAGTGTCCATAATTCTAAGGGAAACATAATCTGGTACACAAAGCTGTTCAAAAATAACAAGAGCAGCCTTCGCTGTTGCACAACTCGTAACTGCTCTGCGACGGCGCTCAGCGGGACTGGAGTTCAGGCGGCTGCGGAGAGCTGACTTCTGAGGCAGGAGCAGTGCAGGGTCGCTTTAATGACCTTTAGCTGTCATTCCTGACCCAGCCGCTTTCCTTTCAGAAGACTGTATGCCTGGCCACAAATGAGAGGAGGACTGCGGCCCCTTCTGGCTCGTTTGGTACTGCAGTTAGTAGCCCATTGATCTTAGGCTCTCACCCAACCGTTTCTTGAAAGAAGCCAGGGTATCTAGCTGCAACAACACGGCTTGTTCCACACTCCCACCTCCCTTGGTCCAAAGAAGTGCCCTTGTGTTTCAAATGCCCCTTCAGTCAGCTGAAAGAACGTTTCTCTGCCTGCTGGCCCCCTTCCCTTTCACCTGAGCCACTCCGGACAGAGTGCGAGGGCACGGAAGGCCTATTGAAGCAGTGTGGAATTACAACCCTGTCCCAGCGCCAGAGAGAGCACAAACAGCGGGCCACCCTCCCCTGCGCCGCCTGAGCCGAGCCACTCTCTGTTTCTGGAGAATGCGCCTGCTCTGCCAGCCCTTTATAACCACGTCCAATACAAACCACAGTCAAGATCATGGGGGGAGGGGGGAGGGAGGGGGCTTGTCGGATAAACACTCGATGGGGTCGCACTCTCTTGGCGTTTGTAGAAGTTCAGGCTGAAACTCTGTGGCTTTTTTGTGTTCTCTGCCTCCCCTTACTGTGCAAAGGAGAAGCACTTTAAGGAGCTGGACACAGAGCTGTCTTGCAGGGCTATTTGTCTGGATGCAGAACAATCATCCCAAGCTCGGCCTGCTACCGATTTTTTCTGTACGTTGATGGGCGTCTCAAGAAACAGGTGGTTTCAAGGCAGTGTCAAGAATTCTGCTAATCAAGGGACAATATGAAAAGCTGACAATCACAGTCTAACATAAGAATAAAACAAACTGAGTTCAAAAGATAAATGAATTTTTCCAGAGAAAACAAATGAAGACTTCAGCAACCGATATGTTCATGAGCAGGAGGTGTGAAAGTGTCAATTCAATAATAACCTACAGCTAAAGTATCCTGGCGGCAAGCTAGTCAACAGGATAAGACAAATAATTATTTAACAGGCACCGCCTTAGCAATACTGCTGACGTGGAGCTTCTTCTGAGATTTAGATGTCAGAAACAGTGGTGGTGTGGTGACACAGTCTTTGAGAGACCCAACGGCCCAGCAGCAGTAAAAAGCAGCCGTTTGCCAGGCAGATTAGCTGAGCTCTTGTTGTGCAGACCACATCATTTGCATCAGCATGCCTGGTGCATATTGAACTCAGATTTCCAAAACCTCCCAAAAACATCCACTTGAAAATTCCATTTGTAACACAGCCTAGCCTGGCATTCTGATAAAGGCTTTATGTTTAGTGCACCTTACCCAATTCATAATACAATACAAATTCCATATGTTTAATAACAACAGCCCAGTTCTACAGTAGATCTATAAGATCCATTGAGTGCTAAAGCAGAATGACTAGCTACACATACTGTACTACATTGTGAAGCAATAATAAATGCATTATTGTCAAGCCATTTCCAAAGGGTTCACACTAAATCAGTTCTGTCTTCAGACACTGATATCGTCGGTTCTTGACCTTGTACATTTACTGTAAGTGCAGCATCTGACACTTTCAATGATAAAACACTAACTGCTCAGTCGGCCTCTCTATCTGTGTTTTCTCCTAGCTCATATCATACCTCACAATCTGGTGTTATTTATCTCATTACATGCTTGGGCCTACACTGGTTTCCCTATACAGTACATGCTCTAGCTAGGAGACATGACCAAGAAACGCAATGTTAACTTTCACTGTAATTCTGATGACACACAGCTGTGTTTGTCTTAGAATCCCATTGACTCCTCAGCCACAAATAAGCTATCGTCCTGTCTTGCTGACATCAAAAACTGGATAGCTATTATTTTTCTCCTACCATATTTAAATTGAGATCAAAGGGAATTGTTGCTGTTATTTTCCGCAGAGTTAATCACCCAGCTGGGTAGACATCCTACTCTAGGCGTAATGTACCAAATTATTTGTCTGACACTTGCATAGAAATTTATAATTATACTTCTTTAAACATAGCGGTATTTTACTGGAGCAATCGGGTGATGTACCTTGATCAAAGGTACAACAGCAGTGTCTCACCTGGGAATCCAATCCACAACATTCCAGATATGAGCACAGAATCCCAAACCTCTGGAAACCTTAACCTCTGGGAAATGCAGTACAATCAACATGTTACCTTACCGCTTCTATACTATAACTACAAACTACACTATTCAGAACTGGTCTGACTGAGAGAAATCTCCGCCGGTGTTCTTTATTCATTTAAAGTCAAACCTAATTTTAAAATCTCTCTGTTGCACTCACATGCAAATGCAAGTAAATGTATTTTCTCTCTAGATTGTCCTGAAGCACCCCTCCTGTGGCTTCAAGAAATATGGCTCGGAAAGACAGATACAGTGCACTGAGCATGTTACAGGAGTGATGCCCCCTCCTGAAAGGCCGACAGTGTTGAATTCTCTCTCAGCAGCAGAGTTCGCCACTGTCTAAGGCGTGGAGATGTGTGGCTCAGGATTCACATCCCAGCAGAGGCAGAGTGGGGCTGCAGTCATGCTCTGTCAGAGGATCTGAAATCACTGCTCAGCTGCATCTGCAGCGATTCAGCAAACAAAGTTCCAGATTGGGATTAAGAGAATCAAGGGCTTTGGACAAGTAAATACAGGCTCTGATCTATGATTTTTAAGGCATCTTACTGAATGCTACTTTTCAAAAGCTTTTAAAGTCCTCTAAATCAGTCTATATTGCATTGCAGCAAACATGAATTCTAAGAAATACCACGGAATCAAATAAAACCAAGAGCATGAGCAGAGATTCGACCTCACTCTGAAACACCATCATCAGTCCACATTTAGCAGGGATTAGAGAAGTCAGTGCATTACCTGCAGGAAAGTGACAGCCTTTGCTTATTTATATTAACAAAGTAAACATTGCTCAGCAGCAGGGTACAATGGAGGGATTCACAGGAGAGGAAGGGGCAGTTTGTTTCTGTTTTGCTGTTCACTTGTCTTGCTCTTGGTATTCCTGACAAGATGGTGCAATTCTCCAGGGACCATCCCAGCCGTGTGTTGACTTACAGGAGGCATGTGGCTCTCCGTGTCTTTATTTCAATATACATTTCACTGGTGGCTGAAGAGAGGATTAGCACCTCTTTACTGCACCTGTTTCCACTCATGTGTGGGTGAGAAAGATTCAGGTCAGCAAACACCAGGCTGCTCTTTTACTCAAATCAGCACTCAGACAAGAGTGACACAAGCCAGGACCTGTTAAATCATGGCTGATGAAGTATCCCAAACATAGGCTTTTGCTATAATGGAGCAGGGATTGTGTGTTACTGTGATGGCAAGATTCTCAGCATTCATCACAGTAGCTCACATATGGGATATTGCATGGCATTTCACAATTTATTTGCAGAATGGTCTAACAAACACTGATTGCATAATTCAATTACTTAACCAGTAGCAAGCAAATATATACATTTTAAACTGACCTCCTAGTGTGATCTGCTGGCTGTATTTAATTATTGTCTAATTCTGGATATGTGAAAAGCAATGGGTGTACTGTATAGTAACCAAGTTATGATTGAATTAAGAACACATACTGTACATGCTGCCAGTGCAATACACAGATCTCAAGGCTCTGCAGGCTCAAGAACTGATTATCTTGTTACCAGACTGCCTCTCGGGGTGTTTGGTTGTATGTTTGGGGACTGACACTCCACCCACTGTGAATTTGTCAAAGCTGAGATAAGCCAAGTCCAGGCCCACACCTCCAGGGAAGAAAGGTGTTTTTCATTTGTTTTCTAGTGCACTGTGCTATACCACATGGGCCTGTTTATATGAATCACTGTAGCAGAGAAAGGAGCTGGTGTTTACTTAGTGCAGGAGCAATGAGAAATGATGCACAGCAATGTGGAAGTATATTTAAACTGATAGCTGGAGGCACTTCTTTACCCAAAGGGTCGTAGGTGTGTGGAACAAGCAAGCCAGTTGTGTTGCCGAATCTGATAATCTGGCTTCTTTCAAGAAACAACTGAAAGAGATCCCCCAGTCAGGACTGTAGGCATTTCTTTTCCCAAAGAGTGGTGGGAGTGTGGAACAGGCTGGACGAGCTCCTCGGATCACAATAGCTTCCAGCAAACAAAAAAGGATAAAAGGGCTGATGCCCCCCTCGTTTATAACAGATCTTCTTCTCTTTTATTGCAATTCCATTACTTATTGCATGTATCATAACATGCAGCCCAGTAGCAAGTTCTGTCTATACTTGTATATCCTGCTCAATACTGTATTTTATTGATTAAGAGCTGGTCTATCTCTTACATAATTAAAAGATAATCCTTTTCACCAGTGCTAAAAGACTCATAAAACATTTGGGAATGTTAGGTTAGCTGCAGCGGACACTGTAGCTGAATTTACCTCTAAATGACCTGAACTCCCAAACACCCCACTGCCCAGCATGGATAGACTAAACTCAGTAGAGAAGAAAGGGATGTGGGCTTCTCCCTTGTGAAAACTAAATTAAGAAGGCAAAGAGGCAGCAGAAAGAAGGACCATGTGTATTTTATTTAGACTTTAATGAAAAATTTAGTTTGGAAGGCAGGGTGATACTTAAGCCTCTCAAAACAAAATAATAAAAAAATAAAAATAATCCCCTTTTGGACCTTGAAGTGGCCGCTGTTTGTGGTCGTTTTTAATCAGGTGTGGCATTTTGCCTTTTTTTCGACATTGTAAAAAAAGCGTAAAAACATTTTTTAAGGAGGCCATGGGGCTACAAGACCTGGATGTCAAGGACAGTGCCAAGAAATCAGGAAAACCCTTTGACATCAAGGTCTGATGTGTCGGTCTAGTTTTACAGAGGGTGCTTTAATAACTTGCACATTTCTTGGATTATCGTGCTGGCTCGTCAGGGCTGACTATAGGCTGACATCAGAGGGAACAAAAGAACAGTTACAAACAGGAGGAGGCTATCAGCCCATCTGACCCATCTGGTAGTTAGTACAGTAGTTAATTAATCCAATGATCCCATCCACCTGTTTTAAAAAAAGAGGGCTTCATAATCATGGTTAGACAACTTGTTCCTGGCTCCCACCACCCTTTGTGTAGAGAAGAGCCTCCTGGCCTGACTAGATGATCTCATCCAGTGGTCTCTTGAAAGAAGCCAACCACAACGCTTCTATTGGCTTTAACAACATGGCTGGTTAGCTTCTTCCAGACTTCCACAGCCTTATACATAAAGAAGTGCCCCCAGTTGTTGGTTTTACATGCACCTCTGGGCAGTTCCCATGTGACATCAGATTTGTGTTTCACTGTTGATTCTAAGGAAGTCTACTGGGTTGATGTCATTAATGTTTTTGAGGATTTTCAAATACGTGGACCTAGGCCTTTCACCCTGAAACAAATTTATCTGTTAGAGAGTATAAATATATGAGTGTTTATGTAGTGCTCCTCACTTGTGTACTGTACTGTAGAGTGGCTGGTAGCTTGAACACATAGGCAGCCTTGCCGTGGCAGAAGAGCTGATCATTGTAAAAGCAATGGAGACCAACCAATCTGAGTGGACTTCACTCGAGTGAGAAAAAAGAGAAATCAGAGCCACTCAAGAGGGCCTCCCAAAGCCTGTCCCCAATGTGGACCACAGTGACACCTGGTGGCAGGTTGTTGTCAAAGCAGGATGCCCTTCCCGCCATCCCAGCAGCCCTGGCTGAGTAAAACGGGACGTACTATACCTCATTGGCTGAGTCCGCAGGGCTGTCTTCAGGTCCTCCACCACTTTGTTTCTCATCTCCATCTCCTCCTCGTCGAAGGCAAACAGGGTCTGCATCTGCAAACACGGATCAGAAGAGCCATGATGGAAAGAAGACAGAAGCCGAAACGTCCAGATTTTCTGGGGGCTGAAGAGACAAAGTTTATGTTTTAAAACTCGGCGAGCTCACAGCCACATGTTCACCTTCGTGCCCTCTCCAGAAAGCAACTCCAGCTACGGGTGCGAGTGGAGACCTGCCGATCAGAGCACGGGGCCGGCGTCTGGCAGGGGACTGATTATAGCGCAGACTGGGGTTTTGGCTGTCCCGTGCACTTAAATCCTTAACTCTGGGACAACAAGTCGTTTTTTTTTTGAAAACTTGAAAGTGTAATAAAACTCAAGGCCATTTCACATTAAATGAACAAAAGCACATATATTTAATTTAATATGAATGTACATGATGTTGGTTTAACCTGGCAGCCTTTCAGTCTGTCCCTGTTAGCCAACACTGCCCCAATGGAGAGAAGTTATTTGAGAAAAGTGGAGATTTATTTTATTTGTATTTTGAAGCTATCCTGCTTCAGCAAGTGTTGCTCACATTCATTTTACCATCATCCTAGGTAGCTGTGTTCTACTACAGTACCTCTAAAATGTAACACAAGAAAGCAATATCTTAGCAATGGAAAATAATGTCTGCTTGCAACACTTCCTCATTTGGCTTAGAAACTTTTACTCTTCACAAAGCTTAAATACCGCAGTACATTACATATTAAGTACAGAATGATGTATCTTTTGAGCCACAGCAAGAAAATGTAATGGAGGTCATACAGCTACAACACAGCTATATATAGAGAGAGTAGTAAATCAGCAGTGATAGCAGGAAACTACAGTATTCAGGACACTTTTCAAGAGCTCCTGCCCTGTTCTGTGATCTCAATGTCAAATCCGACAGATGTTTCAGTCATAATATTCATCTGGAGGTCTGGCTCCACTTGTCCAGATGGCTCTAATAACCTCGGCCAACTGCAAAATCTCCAGCTCCTGCTTTTCGAATTAATATGTGCGCTCTTGTTCGTGGGGATTACACATCAGCATCGCCGGCCTGCTGTGCACCCCGGCTCTGGTTTTCAATTCTCTCCCAAACGGTAATCCCTGCTAACCACGGGCTGCTGGACCGGGGCTGGCTACCAGCAGCTGGGCCAGCGATGTGTCATGGCTCCCCTGTGTTTGAAAAAGAGCCCCCTGACTTACCTAGCCAAATTAACAATGCCAGAGCTGGTCTGGTATCCCTAATTGCTTTTCACAGGAAACTGTACAAAAGTTACAAAAATAAAACATCAAGGTTCTGCATTACACTCTGCAGTAATAGACAAAAGCAACACAAACTGAGATGAAGAACCAGAGGCAGTGAAAGCTGTGTTGTGATGACTGCACAAACTTGCTGAAAGCCATGCTTTCACGCAGACCTGCCTACCATTTCTTTACTCATTTGTTTGACTAATGCTTTTCTGCAATGTAACTTACATTTGTACCCATTTATAACAAGCTGGTTTTAACCAGAACAAAGTCATGTGAACCACCATAGTCAAGGGTATGACAGCAGTGTCTCACCTGGGGCTTGAACCCCCAACCTTGCAGTGACAAGCCCAGATCCCTGACACTGCTCTACACAGCTGCCCTCAAGGTTGCATCTCATCTTGCACTGAGTCAGCACTGGCAGATTAACAGCTACCAGGAGTTCCCTGGAGATCGCTTTGGTTGACCTCAAAGTCTGAAGCCATGATGCAAACTCTTCTGTCCCAGCCAGGACACTGTGTAACAGTAGAGCAGGAAAGCACAGGGAAAAGACCTCATAGCTTCCCACATCCTTCTGAATTCCACACACACTCTGCTCTTTCTGAAATGAGTGAATTTTCCTTGTAAGTTTCTGGACATGAATGTGATGTGAACAGAGGTGAAGCCATAGACATATACTGTAACTGCTACACTTGGCTGGGTCCTATTTGTCAATAATTATTATAGCTAATCCTTACAAATTACTGTTTGCATTATATATGTAGTACTGTACTTTTCACCCCAGGGGATCCCAGAGCACTTTACGTATGGGACGGGGGACCCATTTCATCTACGACAGGAGTGTTGCGCAGACGGGCTGCAGCCATTCTGGGACAGTGGCTTCACTAGTCAGCAGATCAGGTGGAGACATGAGGAACTTCTTCAGGCATGGAATCAAGCGGGAACTTCAGAGAAGCCAGACTGTTGAAAACCTATGTGGAATTCAGCCAGGACATGGGGGTTAATCTGATTTTAAGAAGAGTGCTGTGAGATCTGGACCAACCAGAGTGTCAGTACTTTGGCTTGACATCTTTAATTGAGGGAGGGCACCTCCGGCAACCCAGTGTCCCAAGTCACTCACTGGGACATCGAGTTTGGAAATTCCGGTTCTCTTGTAGGATCCCGCAAAACCACTTAGAGCAGCAATCTGGTTTCCTTGGAAGTCATCCCAATAATGACTGGGCCCTGACAAACTACCTTCGGAGATTTAAAAAGATCAGACTGCAAGTTAGTGACATTGTTGTCACCGGTATTATATTGTCATATAAGCAGAACCGACGTATAAAACATATAAGTTCTATATAATACATATAATACATATAAGTACCCACCTGAACTATATAAGTATTGCAAGGACAGCAATATGAGGACTTTGCTTTTACTTGTTGTTTTTCCTTATTCATTAGCCTGCTGTATCTGGTTGTTATTAATTCTTCTGAATCAAGTCAGTTATCACTAGCATTTTATATTTTAGAATAAGTCTATAATTCTATCCTTGAAGTAACAGCATATATAAACCTTAATCTTGGAATGCTTTATTGTAATTGTGCCTGATCTAGGTTATTCTATCTGAAAAAAGAACACAGATTGTATTACTTCAGGTAATGTTCCAGGAAATTATTCAATATTACCTCAAAGAGAAAACTATAGCATACAGCACCACTGCATGGCTAAATGATGGATCTGTAGCAAATGTTAAACATTCATTGAACATTAGCCTTTTACACCTCGATTAAAAATAATAAAATATTCTATCCAGTGGGATGCTGTACTCTGTACTCACAAGCTGAGCTTTCTAGTTTCAGAAGACAGATCTTTCAGTATTTCATAAGGCCTGCTCTATTTGTGTCTCAATCCTAAGTATCTGGTGATCCATAATACAACACTTCCTAGATGATTCTTTTTTAAGGAGAAATAATTTTCTTCATTAGCATGTTTGAAGGTGAGATGCTAAAATGTCTGCTTCAACCTGTGTGTATGTGTGCATTTTTTCTGCAGGGTTGCTGATGGAGAATTTGAAGTCATGGATGTTCATGTAACTGCCCAACATGTTGATGAAGCTCAAATAGCATCGCGTTGAGCTGTGTTTACACTAGGACAGCCAACAGCCACAGCCCATGGATGGTAACCAATACCTTTCTCTCTTTCAAATTCCCCCCTCACCCCACTCCTGCAGGCTCTTTCAATCTGAAAAGAAATACCTTTGTTTTTCTTCTTTTCATCCCCTTACTCATTTTAATGGCCTTGACTTCTGGAAAAATACATTCATAACACTTTGCTCTGTAGCTGGTCTTTTATATTCTGCTTGGCTTTTGGATAGATTGTACAGCAGGCTCTGAATTGCAGCCATTAAAATAAACACTGCACACACGTCAAAGTTTCTTTTGGTGTTTTGATAATGAGAAATATGGGAGAGGAGCTGTGTTTGGTTAGTCATGATGATTAGTTCTTTGTAGATCTACTGGAGCGTTGTGATACAGCGGGTGAAACGAAACTCTTTATAGTGTGTGTTGGTTAAAAAATGAGAGACAGGACCCACGTTAAGATCCCACGAGTCAGTGGTTTATTCCCAGCCCAGCACAGATCACGGCACTCTGCCTGCATCCTGCTTGCAATGGTAAGTAGGAATTTATGCACCTTGCAAAAACATTTACCCCTTCCAATGATGTCCCATTTTGCTGAATTGATGCATACGTGTATTTCAAGTGGTGGTGCTTGACGTCTGTGCCAAAGTTTAAATTCCTTCACCCCAAAAAGCGTGAATCCAGCTGCGATGGCCAATATTCAGTTTAAAACATTTGGAGTCGTCATTTGTACATTGTACACAAAATGGGACGTCATCATTGGCGGGGGGAGTAAATATTTTTGCAAGGCTCAATTTTAAAGAAACAACACGAGAAAATGAATGAACCTAAGGCCTTTTAAATGCCCGCTTTAGGGCTGGTGTAGTGCAGGCCCACGAAAAAGAATAAAGTGCTGTTAATGTATGTCCAATGCAAAGCCGAAACCTCTGCACACAAGGTTTTACCATTTAGCGCTAGACAATGTGGACGCTGTTTGCAAGTTGTGAGGGAGCTGGTGATGACTGGATACTCACAGCAGCCATGGAGTTGATGCGGTCGATGTAGTAATCCGGCCAGCTGGTGGCCAGCTTGTTGGGATCCTCCTGCTCCTGCAACAACAGAACGGGGAGAAATGTGGGCATGCTGGGAAACAAAGCAGCTGGATGGACTCTGGGCACTGCCCTGGGAGACGGGAAGCGGAGACAGCTCTCGGAACGCAACTCCAACAGGAGCAGCCACGGTACACAGTCATCCTCAGATCTGGACTGGGCACAGGAATCGCTTGCCGTGGTACAATTACAAATAATACTATACTACAGTGCAATCAGACAGTAAAAACAGTAAAACCAAGAGAGAACAGGCATTACAAGAGAAAGACTTTACTAGAACATGATGTAGGTAAGCAAAAGCATAGGGCAAATAGAGAAAGTGCAACTAGTTCTCAAAAATGAACTTATTCCGACCTCATGAGTCTCAGTCAATAAAGAGCTGGTGCACAGGAGATTTGCAGGAAGTTTGGAAGAAGCTACCCAGTCATATTGTTTAAATCGCTATCCTGGTTCCTTTTACAAAACAGCGAGATGAGATCCTCTAATCAGGACTTTTTTACACAATGGGTGGTGGGAGTGCAGAACAAGGAATCCAGCCATGTTAATGTTAATGTACAATCCAGTTGATACTGGATGAAATACCTGGATTAATTAGGTATTATCTACTAAACAAGCTAGATGTGCCAATTGTCCTCTGCCTACTGTACTGTATGTTCTTACATTTTGCCTTTACATACAGTAGCAACATATTTTGGTTCACCAAAGTTCTACACATTTTAGAGAGCAAAATAAAAATGAAACATTCCCCATCACATCACAGGAGCTACTGTCAGGAATAAAAATCACAGACATTGCAGTTAAATTTAGTACAATGGATTATCCTGCTGTTTCAGGATTCAAAACTCCCTGATAAATGCTCTTGCCTTCTTGGTTTTTAACATTTTTCTTCTGTCTTTTCAAGAATGTGAAGATTATGCTTTGGAGAGACAGTCCCAGTCTGTGCGGAACACGTGCAAACTCAAAGCAGAAATTCTGTCTTACACTCATACAGATTTGCAAGGAGGAAATGCTCAATTGTTGACTTTAATCTAAAGTAGGCGTCCCTAGGCCTGGTTCTGAAGGGCTAGTTATTTGTGTCTATGGGTTTTCAGTCCTGCTTGGCTTATAATGACCTGAATCATCTTATAATTATCTTAATTGGACCAGTTTACAAACGTCTCTCAGTTCTAAAGCTGCTGCTTTAAGAAAACCTGAAAACCTGCAGACATAGCAGTCCTCCAGAATGGATTGGGGACACCTGCTCTAAAGAATTTTGGAAAAATAAATTTTCTTGTCTTCTGGTGCTTGTGAAGGTTGTGAATGGTTAAAGCCATTCAACTAACTTGAAAGAATCAAAGCAGGTAAAGACACACTGTTATCCAAGAAAACCAGGACCAGAGGACACAGATATGCAGATAACACAAGACCATTTAGGCCAGAATATAGCAGACTCTCTCTTCAACAAAGACCTGGGGGAATTTGGGACACACTAAACATGCCAAGAAAACCGGATGACTGGGATCCTTTCAGACGCAGGATGAGATCTTGGATTAGGAAGAACCACTAATGACCAGACATGCAAGATGACACAAATGGTCCACATTTCTAAAACTTCTGTTACTTTTTAGATTGCCTCTGTTGTATTGCAGATCCTGCCATGAGGTATTAAAATAAAATGTGCATAAAAAAGGGAGGATGGCTCAGGAGAAATTTCCTTTTTTCCCATATCCCCTAACCCTGGGTTCTGTCATGGGTCTGGAACTGAGCCCCAGGCTTGACTACCAGGCCCTGCTGCTGGTCATTCTCCACAGCATTCTGTCTCCACTGCTGGGAAAGGAGTTCTTTCAGCACAGCTAACAACCAGCAACAAAACAGGAACTCATTGTCATTGCCCCAAAATTTCAAGTAAGAAACCCCTATAGGTCTGTGCTTACAGAGCAGCCTGTTGTTTTCAAGAAGAATTCAAATTCATTTTGAAGATGGCCTGGAGAGCTGAGCTGCAGGCAAAGCTTATCAAAGAATGCAAAGGGATTTCTGACATTTTCCACTCAAATCATTTTTGATTTTATTGTTATCACCATCTTGCATTAAACTCGCATGGCTGTCAGTGAGGGCTGGTTTGTTTGCTACTGCCAATGATCTAATAAGTCAAACTGTGTGTTTTCAATGCAAAATTACAGCACTGTAACGAGTCTGCAAGTTATGCAAGTACATGTAGTTTCCTTATTTAACTAAACTGATTTTACTCTAATCAGGTCATTTTTGCAGTCAAGTAAAATGTGGGGATTTATACCTTGGATCACAGATTTGGATTAGATGCTCGAGTCCAGACAGACCCACCTTCTGTGTGGAATTTGCATGTGCCTCCCCATGTCGCGCAAGTAACCCACAATATGTGAGCACTAAAAGTAAACGAAACAGTGTGAGCCCCACCTGGGATCATTATGACTGTTCCACTGTATCTTCAGGAAATGGGATAGGAAAATAAAATTTCCACACCTGGGCTACACGCCTGCCTTTCAGCATTTTTGAAAGCTTGTATTTGTCTGCAAAAGCAGTCTCGTTGTCTGTCATTCTTCAAGCCTCCCAGACTAGGTGGCTTGTATAAATATTCCTCAAAGGGAATATTTGCACCAGCAGGCATTTTGTGTAGGGGAATCAGAAGCTGAGCTCATCGCCCTGCACTGGGAGCGTGAGGCAGGATACTGGACACTATGTGCAGCAGGCTGCAGGGGGGCACTTTCTGACCACTCTGGCTGTCAATCCAACCGAAAGAGTTTTCCCTCATTGTAGCTCATTTTTTATCCGCCAAGACGTGTAAGTCTAAAGCCGGTCTGCGCTTTCTCTTCCCAAGAGCAAAAACCTTGTTACTGTCAGAGGAGGCGCTATCTGCTGTTCCATTCAGAGAGATACGATTCAAGGACTTTTTTGAGGGTGAAAATGGGTTTTGCCTCTGTGGCAGATCTACTGAGACTCAATGCTGTTTAGACAAACTAAAAACCTGGTACAAAGCAGATCAGGCAGAGAAGTGAGAAGCTGCCTCAGCGATTAAATTAACAAGGACTTTTAAGCAGGCCAGATTGCTAATGACCACGTTAGTCAGGACTTTGATTTAAAGCTGGGGTCTCCAACCCTGGGCCCTGGAGAACCCCAATCCTTCTTACAGGTCACACTAAATAACTTGTTAATTAAAGATTAAGAACACTTCTTTAACCAGTTGATCAATAAGGCGTGTCACATTTCAATGAGGTTAACACTGGTCCTTGAGAGCTGAAGGATATTCTGATTTGAAATTCACTCTAAATTACTTAATTGAACACACTGCCTATTAAATTGATTTGAGTTCAATTGTTCCAGGCCTTTCCAAACGTAAAGGCTGTCTATATACACTGCTGTCATGGGGATCTCCAGGCCCAGGTCTGGAGCTGGTTTAAAACTCTTCGGGAGAATGGCACCTCTGACAGCAACAAACTGGAGCCCTGTTTTTGAAATTCTGGTGTAGGAAGGAGAGTGGCACCTTACTTTGTCTTTCCTTTGAAGTATTTTCTCCCAGCACTGACCAGGCCCAGCCTTGCTCCTTCTGAGGTCTTCCGAAATTAAAATGCAATGCTTGCAAGGTCAGGCTGGCGCTAATTCTACTTTCTGTCATATTGTAGCGATGTTAGTCCTCATCTGAACATTAAAGGGGTCTCTATGGTTGAGTCTCAGAGCTGGGCTCAGTACCCTGCTTTGTCGTAACCGTACAATGGGGTCCGCCTCTCATGCCGCTTGCTTGACTCATGCTGTATCTGTTAGCATTCAGGACCCCTGTCTGCTGAGAGAAAGGCATCCCACCCAACCTGGGAACCAGCCCCTGCAGAGCAGCGATCACTGTTCACAAACCCTCCTGAAGTGTTTGCCTTTACACTAGATTTGCAACGTGGAATGTGCCATCGATTAAGCCCCTGCACGCTTCCACGCTCATGAAAAACATCTTGTCAAATGTGCGCGCAAGTTATGAGTCTGTATCACTCAGCGTCTCTTAAAGGCTTACAGCCCAGATTGTTTGAACTGAGAGAGGAGAGGTGAGATCTTGTCAGAGCAGCACCAGTGGTTAACACTAAGCTATGTCACTGTCACATTCGCCGTCGTCACAACGCTCCGTTATTATAAATAAAAGGGGCTTTGTCACATTTATGCCCCTCAAGCTGTCTCCGCAGAAAAGAAGCTGGATGATGTATGTGTTTGCTTCGGAGATTATTATAGACTCAGTCTGACTGATCGAGTTCCAGAGCCTCGCTGACTGTGCGACACACAGCTACAGGAGAGAGAGAGAAGCCAGCTGTGTGAGTGCGAGGAGAGGGAAGCCTCTGGAGAAAAGAGACAACAGCAGTCGCTGTCTGTCTGAAACCCCCAACCCAGCCACCTCAAGTAAACGAAACCAGCCCATGCAGCAAGTTACCCAGCCACGCTGGTGGGCCTAGGCCCATTCAGAAAATGGCTGGGTTTGATAACAAGATCAGTTTAGTTAATAGCAACCAAAGGAGCAAGGAGGGCCTGTTCTTCTGTGTCTGATCCGACAAGAAACAGTGGATATCTGTTGCACTGTAGCAAAACATCATGAATCATGGCTGAATGATACCCCACCTCTATCTTAAAAGGCTTGTGACTCATACGGATTATCTACAGCTCAGATGGAAGAAACCTGGAATTGCATGTGGAATTCTGAGATGAGCACACTCAACGTCGCCATTGACGTTCACTAAAAGATCCTCATTGCTCAACCCAGGCTGCAGTGTTTCAGCCGACCTGAACTCCCCTTCCCCCTCCACCAGCGCGTACACGCACCTTCTGACATGAAACACCGGCCTCTCCTTTGTGCTAAAGTAGGGTTCTGGCACTGACAAACCTCTTTACAAGAACAGGACTTTTCTCCTCGAGCCGCTGTTTACACTTTCCATCCCTGCTCCCTGGGCCTGGCTGAACTCACCGGTGAAAGTGAGAGCCAGCGCAGGCACTCCAGCTGTCCAAACTCGGAGCCAAGCCCCAGCTGCCTGCAGAGAGAGGAGACGCGCTCCTGCAATCGTGCGGGTCGGAGCACTGGGCCCGTGTGACAAGCCCGGCTCTCCCTGCTCTCACCGGGGTTCGAGGCCTGTTGCGCGCACCATGGGGGCCACTCCCTAGGGAGCGGGCAACTGGCCCAGGGCAACTGTCACGCCACAAGACTGTGTCCTCTGACACAGCTGAGTTTTACACTCATTTCAGAGGGGGGTAACGTCACTTCATAGGCCAGCAGCTATATCACCCTGCAACTCCCAACTGGCAGCCTGCTGAAGCTCAGCAGGTGTGAGCCTGGTAAGTACCTGGATGGGAGACCCCCTTCGGATGAGACGTAAAACCGAGGTCTTGACTCTCTGTTGTCATTTAATCAGAGGGAGTTTCTCGAAAAGAGGAAGGGTGTTACCCCGGCATCCTGGCCAAATTTCCCATTGGCCTTGACCAACCATGGCCTCCTAATAATCCCCATGTATGAACTGGCTTCATCACTTTGTTCTCCTCACTGAGAGCTTGTGTGTGGTGAGTGTACTGGTGCACTATGGCTGCTGTCACATCATCCAGGTGGGGCTGCACATTGGTGGCGGTGAAGAGTCCCCATTACCTGTAAGGCACTTTGGATGGAGTGTCCAGAAAAGCGCTATATAAGTGTAAGGAACTATTATTACTTCTATAACTCACTCAGTGCATGAGCCCTGTTGTGTTCTCCCCTTCCGAATTACTCCTGCTTATGCTCATGCTCAGGGTGCCTGATTTGTTCACCTCTATGCCAACTTTCCTTTACCTGAGACAGAACCTGTAATAACGATGCTGTATCTTTGAAGCAAATTACCGACAGCAGTTAGTGAAACCCCGGGTCTGCATTCCCTGACATTATTCCAAACATATCAACAAGAACGCAGCAAGAATCATATGGACTTGGTAAGGGGAATGCAGAGCAAAAAGATCAAAATGTTTGCAAACATAGATTCATTTTATCTTTGAATCACAATGACTGCAAAGGGGTACCCCAGGGTTCCGGCTGTTATACGGAGCCCCCATTGTGTCTGATAGCAAGTCCCTCTTTAAATTAAAAATGAAATGTAATGCCATCAATGTTTTTGTAGCAGAAATCAGACTGTATCAGGCAGCACTCTCATGTTATTCTAACGTCAAATGCTGTTCCACCTGTCTGGATATTTCCACTGATTCCTTTGATATGGCTTTCCCGTGTTAGTGGGCCAGACCTAATTTAGAATTTCTTTCAGGCTGACGTGAAATTTACTGCCCGCTCCAGCAATCTTTTGAGAGCATTAAAGAAAGGACTGTGATATATAATATATTTTGTCTGAGAGCAGTGATCATGAGAGGTCTAGGGTACACTGTGAGTTTGATATTTATAATACACGTTTTTACAAGGACCGCAGTCAATGCATCCCAAGTATTCCTGAGGCTGTTCCATTTTATTCTGTATGACTGCTCTATTCAGGAATTCAGAAAGTCAGAAGGTTAATAGATCACTTCTCGTAACATTTACATAGCCTGGTTCCCAAGAATGTCTTAATTCATTGCTATACAAATCTATTTTATTTTAACACCTAGTTTAGCCAATGACATTTTTGTCAAAAAGATATGCAGCCCTTTAGATGAAGTGTGCTTGAACTTTTTCGCTACATTTCAAGATCAGCTTTTTTCTCACAGGAAAATTTGAATGAATTTATCAGAGTCAGAGGGCTCCTATAGAACAGTAGCTGCCCACAGTCTTAAGTTTTAAACACGTACGTATATGTACACGTACTATATACAGTTACATGGAATGGTAAGATGTAGCCGTATGACTATATAAACATTAATTATTTTGAAGTGTGAAAATGTTTAGCAAACACTGAAATTAAGCAAAGGAGGCATGATGGTATGCTGATTGGTGCCTCGTAGCTCCTGGGTTCTAAGATATGGTACGTTCTATGCAGTGTTTGCATGTTCTGCTTTACTTCATGTGAGTTTTCTCTGGATGCTCGAGTTTCTGCGTGCCTTGCAAGCTGGCTGGGTTACCTGCTGTCTCCATTTTGTCCCTCTGTGCCCAACAGTCGACCAGTATCCTGTCCAGGATATACTCCTGCTTTGTACCCAGGAATCCTGTGTCCCACACCAATAAACAAGTGTGTTTCACATAATGGATGGATACATGGAGGAAATGACCTTAGAAAGTCAGCTAATAATGTTTCGGGCAAAGAAATAGAAAACAGATTTTAATATATGTCCTTAAATGCACTATTGGGATATGGATTGTAGCTCCAGGCTTTGAGTGCAATTTGTTTTCTGTTTCAGAAAATTCTATTTCTCAAACATGTTCTGTAACTTCTACCGCAGTTGTAAAGAAAACAAAGCGAAAGAGTGTTTTTCACTTATATCAGCCACTGGATGGGCTGATATAATTTTTTTGGGATCCTCAGAGCAAAAGCACACAGCCACAAGACACAGAGTTGAGGAGCACTCTTGCCAGAAGCTCGCAGGAAGCAACAGGCCCAATGCTGTGCAGGATCCAACAGAGCAACGACACGGAAAACAGGATCACATTTGTTTGTAAATGCTTTGCAAAGGCAATAACCTGGAGATATCATTCCTTGATTGCATAGATGTCTTCACCTCCAAGAGGTTAAGTTTTGTTTCACTAATTATTGTCACATGCAATGAATCTGCCTTCAGCCTGGATCCTCACTCTCCGCAGAGCAAGGACTGCAGCCAGTCAGCCCTTGACCGGTGTTCACACAAAAACACACTCATGTCATGTGCTTCCAGGAAATACATCAGCTGCTTGATGTGTGCATCATCTCTTGAGAAGTTCAGCAAGACTGCTGCAAACACATGCTTCATCCTTCTATCCAATTTTTTAACCAAATATTCACAATATTCAGCACAAGGAAGCATCAGTCCATCACAGGGCAGACACAGACACAAACACACACACTCCCGCCAATTGTCCCAGACGTCAACTAACCTGCTGCATTTCTTTAGATGGTGAGAGGAAACCAGATAACCCTGAGAACATGGGGAGAACACAAACTCCATGCAGATAACACCCTAGGAACTGAACGCAGGGCCCCAGAGCTGCAAGACAGCAATGCTAAACACTGAACCTGCATGCTGCCCGCATGTCTTCTAGATCTTTTTATTTCATCAACAGTTTAAAGCCTTTGCTCGAATAGTCCCATTTGAGTCTAATTAACTAGGACAGATTCTGTCATTCTGCATGTATCTGACTGGGCCATAGATGACATATAGATTTTGAAAACCGGTTGGATTTTGGCCCATGAGAACTGGGTTTGGAGCCCCAGGCATTAGGTGGAAATTTAAAGCAGAAAGAGTTACGCCTCCAATAGACTTGTCAGGTTTTAGTGGATAAACAAGGTTGAATTACAGGCTTACACGGGTTCAGCCCTCCTCACACTCATTCTCAGTCTCACACAAGTCCATAAAGGACCCCCCAAAATCTTCTCTCCTCTTTCCATCCTGGGGAACCACTGTCCATGGTTGGAAACCAACCAGCCAGACAGTTATCTGTTTAACAGAGCCTCGCTCTCTAGCATTTGTAAATCAAATGTTCACATTGTCTGGAACTTACACACACTGAAGAAATTTACTACAGATCAATTCCAAGAACAATGGAAAAGGCAGAATTCCAGGCTACCAGCAAAAAATGAGATTCTTCGCCCTGCAGCACAGCCTAGTGTATGTCAACAACTTCTGATCCGTCAGCAATGATGAAGGACGATGTGTGCCATTAGTTTTAAGGAAGCAAGTTATGTGCAAGGTGTGGAATCATGTCCACTGTGCATATTTTCCCATTGTGCACATTTCTTGCATGCTTGAATTTACGATTCTTAGGTGCAAGTGTTTTGCCGAATGAGTTTGCATTGAGTTTGGTTTTCACTTCTGTCTGAAGACAGGTAGAAGATCGCCGCCCCAGCTCTGTGTAATAACAATCTCAGTGCCAGCTTCCATACCAAACACAACTAATATTGCTCGGAATAGCGCACAAGCTTCAGCTAACCATATGTCTAACAGGGATGCTATACAATAAACACTAAATTGATATTTAATTCAGGATATACAGTACCATTCAGAAAGTTCAGCCAGGCATGTTCCACTTGTTTGTAAGGTTTGCATATGTTTTGAGTTTACTGGAACAGATTTATTTTAGGAATATATTGTTTTGCTTTCTTAACATGCAATATTTCTTGGGTACCGAAAGACTAATTACAGCACATGGATCCTCGGTGAGGTTCTGCTCAGTCCCAGAGCTGGATGAATTCTGTGAATCTGGCACGGTCATGCACCGCCTTAGAGAAAATGAAATGCTAGTTCACAGGACGTCTGGTAGCTTCTCCAAAACTCTACCTCTAATTGCCTTTGTTTCTCAGTGACGTCCTGTTGTTATGCTATATGTTTACTCCGAAACAAAAAAAACTGTCACTATCAATAACATCAAACAGGCCAGACCACTGCAGTGGAAAATAATGAATGGCTCTGCTTCCAGCTCAGTCATGCAGTCCCTGCCAAGAACCCTGGTTTGGTAAGGCCGTGCATTCATTAAAGTTTGTTTCTGAAAGTTTACAAATCATCTAAATCCATTATCTAAAATCTATGGCTAAGGTACTGGAGGAAGCTGACCACAGACAATTCTTCATGCTCCACCCAGAGGCCAGGCACAGGGAGTCAAGGGTGGAATCCGGAAATGAATGAAGAGAATGGAGGGGATGTAATGAACTAGGAACCACATTTTGACGTTAATTAGTTTGAGGGTAATTATCATCCATTAATGCTTAAAAGTACAAGAATAAATAGGTTTTTGGTACTGGACAAGACTGATGGATGGATGATTTTATGGTTTTCCTGTGCTCTTAGGGTGACTGAAAGCTTGGTAAAACAGACCCAGATGCGATGGCTGTTTGTTCAGGTCAATAACCACAAGCAGTACAGAGACATGACAAAGCTAAATCACTTCATCTCAACTTCAGCTACTTTGGGCATCTGATGATCTGTGAATCGGGTGAGGTGGATGAGATTTTCTGAACCAGTTGAAGTGATGTTCTGTGTTGAAAGTGTCTTGTGATTGCTGCAAACACAAAGTGAATAAGTAAGTGAACCCTTAGATTCAGTAACTTGTGGCATCTCCTTGTACATCAATGATCTGAACTAGATGTTTCCTCTAAGTGTCTATCAGTCTCTTGTATTAGTACTTAGCGATTGTGTCCCTTTTTGCCCTACAGAACTGCTTCCAGTTGGACAACAATTGAGTGCTCACTTGCATGAAGAACTTGCTTCAGGTCCTGCTATAATATTTCAATGGGGCTTAGGTCTGGACTTTGACTTGTCCAATCCAAAGGCAAGAGTCCTTCTTTAGCAGTGCTGCTGGTATGTTTAGGATCACTGACTCCGAATGGCTGCATTGCACTTTCTACTTTCGGCTCAGTTTCAACTGATGAATGGAAGGAATGACAGTCTCCTCCAGAATGTGCCGACAGAACTCCAAATTCATAGGTCTGTCAAAGATGGCAAACTGCCAAGATCCTGAGGCAGCAAAGCAGCCCTAAACCATGATACTCCACCACCCTGCTTGACAGTCAGGATGAGCTTCTTCTGTAGAAAGGCAGAGTTTGGTTTTCGTCACACAAACTGTTTCACGCTTTCATCAAAAAGGTCAAGTTTTGACTCATCTGTCCAGAGAACACTCTTCCAGTAGGCCTGTGGATCGTCCTGGTGCTCTTTGGTGAACTTGAGACGTGTGACAGTGTTCTTAGAGAGCAATGCTTTCTTCCTGACTGTCCTCTCATGAAAACCATTCTAATTCAGTCTATTCCTGAGGGTTAAGGCATGAACACTGACATTAGCTGCCGAAAGAGAGGCCTACAGATCCTTAGATATTACTCTGGGATTCTTTTTGATTTCCGGGTTTGCGGGTTTGGGGAAATCTTGGCAGGAACAAGTCTGGGTAGAGTCACCGGGGCCGTGAATATTTTCCATTTGTAGACTATCTGTCTGAGAGTGGATGCAGAGCCTCAAATTTAGAAATTGTTTTATAACTCTATCCAGATGGATGAGCATCAACTGCTCTTTTTCTGAGTTCCAGTTTAATCTGCTTTGATTGCGGCATGACGTTTTTCCACTAACCTGCATTATGAAAACCACTCACAATTTCTGATTATTATGTAGCATAGGGTTGCCCAAACACACCCTTGTTTACCTGTTACTCAATCATTTAATCACCTAATTCTAATTACCCCTTCATTGTGCTAAATATGTAAAGTATGGTAAGGATTCACTTATTACAACACTATGCCTCAAAAAACAGTGAGTTGGTAAATATAAGCTTTCTTGGCTATTTAAGAAACAACCAGTTACGATATAAAAAGATAACTCCCACAATTACATGTGGTGGGGGTGGGGGTCACGTACTTTTTTTGACTGTATACCTTCTAGCAGATGGATCTGGACACAAATCTGCCCAACTAAACGTGGTTCCACACTGACTCAAGCTTAATTTATTTTTATTTTTCAGGACTTTTCTAAGACACCTTATCTGTTTTTCCATTATAGCCTTGTCATCACCTCTCTCAACCAACTAATCCTCTCTGCGCTTCCACCTTCAGCCAACATCTTCCCAGCTGTTGTGTACAAACATTAACACCTGCTACTACTTGCACCCCAGCGGAAACGTCAGTCCTACCATACAGAACAGTTCTCCATCGCTTTGCGTGCATGCCCAGTGTTTCTTTTATTGCCCATGACTTTCCAAGGCTTGGGAATTGCATTTACAATTTCCCAGGTTGTGGAGGTCCTGCAGGACTTCTACCCAGGTGGCAGAAGTAGCCCTGGACAGCGGTCACTCACCTTCTTTTTGCTGCAGTAGATCTGCCATTTTTTCTCGGCTGGCAGAGCAAACATGGCCTCTCTGTTCTTATCTGTGAGGTCCAGCTCATCCTGGAACAAAAGAGATGGGAGAGTAAGGATTTAGTTAATTCCCTGTGGTTACTGCATGTTAAATGAGAAAATAACCAGGAATTATCCACAAATATTCGGCATATGGATATTATTGACTGTGATGTATTATGGGAGTCATGGAGGGACAGTTGTTAGCGTTATTGTCTCGCAGCACTGGAGCCCTGAGTTTAATTTCAGACCTGAGGTGCTAGCTGTGTAGAATTTGTATGTTCTCCCTGTGTTCATGTGGCTTTCCCCTGGCTGCTCGATTCCTCTCACAGTCCAGAGACATGCTGGTAGTTCAACTGCCTTCTGGGAAAATAAAATTGGTCCTGGTGTGAGTGTGTGTGTCTGCATCTTTCCCGTCCCTTCCAGGGTGTATCCTGCCTTGCGCTCACTGCTTGCCGGGAGGGGCTCTGGCTGCCCTGTGACCCTGAATTGGATGAAGTAGTTAGAAAATGGATGGATAATGTATTATACATCACAACATGTAAAGACAACAGTTCTGTATGCTTGACTGTCATTAAAGCACTGTGTGAAGCAGTGTGGTCAGGGGCTCAGGACCTATAACAGAAAGGTTGTGGATTCAAACCCCAGGTCATACACTGCAGTTGTACCCTTGAGTAAGGTGTTTCAACTGATGGCAGTCTTAATACTGTCACCCTGGTCTCGTCTCTTTGTCAGTCCCTTCCAGAACTTCGTTTTTGCAGTGGGGGGGAAAAAAACATTTAATTACATCGAAACATGAGATGAGGACTCCACTAAAGAAATAAAGAATTATGTTTAAAGGGGTGTTGGAAGAGTTTTTCTTCATGTGCATAAAATATGTGCATTGTTAATTTGTCACTGGAATGTCAAATGTACTGCAGAATTCTACCACACACTGCAAGAAGCATGCACCCAGGGACCCTCTGTGCCAGCTCTTTTGGAAAGCCATTATTCTGTGCAGAAATATGGAAACCAAAAGTTTAAATGATCAATTACAAGCTGATCAATTACAGCCGTCAGTTAATACCGGACCGTGTCCTGCATTCCGTTCCCTGGGACCAGGGTCCGGAACCACTGTAGCACAGGATTCCCGTGGCCATTGACAAAGCAGTGTTATCATGTATTTAAGCAATTCTACCTGGTTTGCATGACATTAAACCTATCCATCCTTCCTATGTTAAGGGTTATCAAGGGTTAATGGACACTTACAAGCAGAAGTACTATGATTGACTGCTACAGCCTGACTGCCAGGTTGAAAACCCCTTGGTGCACAGGTAAGAATCCATTTGAACCACAGGCAACTCAGGGCTGTAAATTAAATGGCGCACTGGATAGGAGACAACAAACACAGCCATGGGAATAGCTGTGGATCCACAGCAACAGATAATACACAATAAACAAGGGACCCAAATGCACACAAACAAAAGACAACAGCCAACTGCCAAGAAGGAATAAGAACAATAACAAGAATGAGGATGAATATTCTAATAATAATGTCCTTTCCAGGATGCCGATGAGGATGAGCCTGGAATGGATGAGTAAATAATGCTGGGTATGTATAGGTGTGAAGCCATACTGAAGGTCAAGCAACAAAGGCATGAGACAGGCCTTCATCACAACATTGCAACCAGCAATGGCTTCTGGAGTCGCTCCACTCTGGGCTTGTACAGTCTGTCCTCCCTGAAGTTCCCCCTTCATTCACCTGGTGAAGAGCCTGGGATCCCTGCCAGGTGGCCGAGGCCCACATTTTCAAGAAACAACAGGATGCAATTTTATTTTCTCTTATTAAACTATCACACAAGCCAGACGGGCTGAATGGCCTCTTGTTCGAAGCCTTTCATATGTCAGTATACTGTGGCTTTCCACTGGGGAAGAGACTGACAGTCAGACAGGTACTCCTCAAGATCTCCTATGAACTGATTTTACAACATGGGGTTAAGCTTAGGTTTCAGAAAACTATGGGAATCTAACGAAGAAACTTTCTGTGCTTCCAGCTGATACGATCTGCAGAGTAACCAGAGAACAGAGCTGCTAAACTCTAACTGAGTGCAGAGCAATCCCGGGCTGGAGCAGCTGGTTGTGCCAAATACAGACTGGAGAGGAAAACACGACTTTCGATACGCACTGACATTGACTGCTGAGAAAAAACAAGAAAAGAAGAAAACCGAAGATGTGACATATCGGAAACTGATCTATGCTTAAAAGAGCGTTCCTGGTATGCTAGCACCTCACAGATTTGAGCCTTCTTCGAAGTTCTGCTTCTCCTACTCTATGTTGCCTTGGGATGCCCTTTACAGGGCCTTTGCTAAGGGACCCAGCTTTTATCAGAATAAAGTACCGACACGCAGTGCAGGCAACATGCACATAGTTTCCATTAGAACAACAGCACTGATTAAAAAATAGGTTTGTGGCGATCTCAATCTTTGCTCAGGATTGGAGATCAGATTTTGTGCAGCTGTGTTCTCCTTCTCCCGATCTGTATCTGGTTGCATTTGGACCCAGATGAACCTGAACTTGAACAGCGCAGAAGGCTCGGCTGCAAGCCGTGCCCGTGAAAAGCCTTTGAGGGTGAACCGAACCTGGAGCAGCTCTCGGAAATGCACCCCAGCTGTACCAGGGGGACTTGCGTAAGGAGGGAGGCACTTGTTAAGGCTCTGCTCGGGGAAAAAAAAAAAAGTGGCCTATCAGCAGAATATCAGCGCTGTAATTTCATGGAATTTTTGGAAACTTACACAAATATTGATACACCTGCAGCATGGGAAGGAAAATATTCTTTTTCGAATGACGGCCTTTTTCTCCTACAGTACTGTGTGTGCACTAAAATGAAAAAATAATGAAATAATAAGAAGAATAACACTGAAAATGGGTGGTGTGGATTTGACACTGAGAGCTCGGGAATAAAACCCTCTTTCAGATTAACCTTCGGTTGATTAACACATGCACTGGAGGCCACAAATAACCATTGGTAGGAGCCACTCTGATCGGCAATGTCACAGATCAACAGGCTCCCTCTCTGTGGACGTATTGCAGAACAGAGCAAGCCCAGCAGACTGGGGAAGCTGTATATGTTTATGTGGCACACAACCGAGAAGCCCACGAGGCAACCTGATACAAGAAATCAAAATTCTCAAAGACTTTGATAAAGTCAGCCCAGAGGACGTGATCAGTATAAACAGAAACTCAAACCAGAGGGTACAAGTAGAAAATATGTGGAAGTACATTTAATACAGAGAAGAGGAGGCATTTCTTTACACAAAGAGTTGTGGGAGTGTGGAAAAAGCTACCCAGTCAGGTGATTGAAGCAAATACCTTGGCTTTCTTCAAGAAACAGCAGTCTGAGATCAATGGATCACTCAGCTACTGACTACCAAAAGGGCTAAATGGACCCATGGAGTAAAAACTGCTCTTATGTCCCCAGGAAAGACAATTCTGAAAAAAATCAAAGTTTACTGAGGGGGAGATGGTACGGAGCTGTTTCAGCTTGAAACCCTAGATGTGATCAGTTAATCATGTCACAACAAGAGAACCCTGCCTGTTTAGTGGGGGCCATTTATAAAATCCAGATCACTCGTATCTGTGTATGTACGCTGAAAAGCATACCCAAGCAACCTAGTAATAAATTAAAGTGAGTGCCACTCTTTCAGTTTCCCAGACTCCCAATCACTCTGGGGTACAATGACACCCACACACATTAGTTTCAATAAATAAACTGATCAGGCTCATTCCAGTGGCTCAGAATCCTGCACTGAAAAGGCCCAGAGGATTATAGAAAGAACAAAATCATTTTGAAAAAAAAAATGGATTGATTGGAAGTAGAAAGCAACAGGAGTATTAAAAGCTGAGGAAGCTGATATTCTATTTAAAAGCCACTGTTGAAATTGACTTCATGATCATCATTGCTAGCAGAGCTTAACCTGGGCTTCATGCCTACTGTATATGTCACAGCTTGTAACTCAGACAAGAGGGAGGAGGTAGTGGAATAAAAGGAAGGATACAAATGATAAGAGGCCATTCAGCCCATTTAATATCTATATTGATCGCAGCTTATTAGTCTGCCCATTTCATAAAGGGAGTTTCTTGAAGTATAGACTTCAACCATACGGCTGGGTAGCTTGTTCCACACTCCCACTACCCTTTGTGTAAAAAACTGTCCCCTGTACTTAATTCTAAATGCACTTCTGCAAAGTGTCTACTGGTGTCCTGTTTTTAAAGTCTGTTTGGTTGACTATCTAAATTCCCCTAAGGCTTTTGAATACTGGTGACAAGTCTCCTCATAATCTTCTTTCTTCAAGACAAAACAGGTTCAGTTCCTTCAGTCTGTCAGGATAGGACAATCCCTTAAGAATCAGAATGTACAGTATCTAGTTGCTTTTTTGTGGACTGATTCCAGTGTAACATCCCTTGATTTGAATTCTGCACTTCTACTGTATACATACATACAAAACTTTTTAATTGCTTCAATAGATGTCTAGATGGTGTTAATTCCAAGTCTCTTCCATGAGCATCCTCTAGCTAAGCTCATCTAGCGGAGTGGTGTGTAACAAGTACTACAAGGGAGAGGGAGAGGTACAGAAGAGGCTGCTAACAGTGCAGCACTTCACAGAAAAACATGTCTGTGTAAGGCAGGCCACAGTGGAAGAAGCCCAGAGCACTGACAGAAGGCAGTGGGAAGGCAGAGAGCTGAAAATGAAGACAAGGAGACAGAAAATGAAGTAAGCTAAACATGGAAACAGCAAAAAAGTGGAGAAAGGCTTCTACAAGAGCCTACAAGAGTTGACTTCTACAAGCTCAGGCAAAACAGCACTGAAACTCAGCCATGCTGAGGAAGCTGATACTGGCTTTTCACTAGAAACATCTAGAAGATCCTCCAATCAGGACAGGAGGCACTTCTCTACACATAGCTTGATGGGAAGCTACCCAGCCAGGTTGTTGAAGCTAAAACACTGGCTTTTTTCAAAAACTGGATGGATAAGATCCTTGGATCAATTAACTACTAACTACCAAAGGGGAAAGACAGTCCTAATGGCCTCCTTGCACTTGTAATGTCTCCAGGTTCTTCCGCATGAAGGAGCAGAGAAGGAGACAGGAATGGGAGATGCCACACTCTGCAGTACAGTGCATCCGGGGCAGGGAAGGAAAAGTGACAGCAGGAGGATAAAGCTGAAGGAAGGAGAGAGACGGGAAAGGGGGAGAGACATCAGCGAAGGACACGCAGCTGGGTGTGCCTACCGCAAGCAGCTACATTTTTGCCAGTTTCAAAGCGGGGAGTTGTTTGCATCACGAAGCACCTCTAGTTGTTGTTCAGGACTGCTGTGCGTGAGAAAGTGGACGTGTGTGCCCCGTCGACAGAGCACTGGAGGACAGGAAGGCGATTGCTCTCAAGCCCTTCCGGCCTTGTCCTTTCTGGGAGGGACAGGAAAGGACACAGCAACACTCGAAGCAATGGCAGGAAGTCATATGAAGCCCCCAGGGACCCAGAGGAAGCAGTAGCGGCCATTAGCGACCAGACCAGACAGCTGCGTGTCTCACCAGGGAGCAAGCAGAAAAGAATCCTTTCACATTGTGCGGCATCTCACCACAACAATAGAATCGGACTTGAAAGGGCTCGGTAGAACTGGAACTTTAAACTGGTAAGAGACTGAATTCAAGAATCAGGAGCCCTGCGTGGAACTGCAATTACATTCCATGAAACATGAGTGTTTGTCAGACTTGCTGTGTTTCTAACCGTTTGTCCTCTTTCCTTTTGCAACATTAAGAACCAAAAAACAAACCAATTCCTCTTTGAATTATAGTCAGACAGCAATCTGACTGCCTGTGGATTTCAATCTATCTCAAGCCTCTGCAGGAAGCAAGCTGCTTCTGCCTCTTGTTTAAAGAAACACACCTGCCCCAGACCGCCTAGTTCAGATTGTTTCCATAGTCATTGCCCAGGGAAGGATTTGAGCAGGGACACAAATGAAAAGGTCAGAGATCTCTCCTCGTGCTAAATCAGCACTTCCCTAACGACGTGTCAGGATGTCGTCAGGTCTAACGCTCGTTACGGCGCTTTGCTGATCTTGGCTTGGGACAGGCCAGGATTCAGCTGAACTGACTTCCTCGCTCTCAGGTGCTGGGGAGGGAAAAACACATCCCCTGCAGCCTCGGCGACAGGCCAGAGAGAGCTCAGCCGGTCCTCGGGGGCCCACAGCCCAGCCCGGGGACCGGAGGCAGGCAGGAGAGGAGCAGGCAGCTCCTCTCTCCGGAAGGGCCAGTGTGAGGGAGGGGAGGCCTCCCTCACTGGTCAGAACTTGTACATTTAGACCAAACCTGTCCTGGTCTTTGGTGCTTCTACAGAGGACCAGTTGAGCTGCGTCATCCAGCCTCACAGAGGGGTAAATCAGGTACTATTCCCTTTTAAACTACCAGAAATATTACAGGCAAGAGGAAACCAATCAGCCCATCTCTTCTTATACCCACTAGGTTAAAGTAAGGCAGCAAGCCTGGCTTAAAGTTGAAGAGCAGAAAGGAAACTAGACCCCAAAAAAAGCAATTGGTAACTAACAGCCTACATCAGACACAGAGAAAAGTCAGGTGGAGCATACCGACAAAAACAGGGATCAATGTTTGGAAGGCCTTTCTTAAACACTGTCCATGGGAGTACTAGCAAAGTGAAACAAATACAGAAGGGCTCAAGGGAAACTAGGTGGAAGAGCATTTAAAACCAAGAGCAAGAGGTACTTCTTTATACAAATGGTTGTGGAAGTGTGGAACAAGTTACCTAGCCACATTGTTAAAGCTGACAGAAACAGCTAGATGAGAGAGTGCCATTTCATAGGCCTTGTTGGACGGGTCAGCAGATCTCAGAGGCCGTAAACACTTCCTCTAGGAAAGTTGAACAGTCATTACCAATGCACACCACAATCACCATTTAGATCCAATGGAGTCTCAACAGGATGAAACCAAGGAAATTTTGTGTTTTCTTCTGTGAAATATGCACCACAGACGTAATTGTTCCACAACCACCCCTGTCGGCACTGAATGCCATATAAAAGCCATACCACACCAAGCCTAACCACGCTATTTGATGCCTACATGTGCCACATCATGCCATGCTACTCATTCCAATCCATGCCATGCCATCCTGTGGCAGACAAAACTACGCCAAACAATACCACGCCATACTAAGCCACGGTGTTCCAAGCTGCGAGAGACCAAGCGATGCAATGCCAACACATATGCCACACCAGGCCATAACACATTTAACAAGCAAACAAGCTTCAGATTGAAAAGCCTCCTCTGGCTTGAACCCGTCTTACATTCAGAAAGGCAGAAGGCTGTGACTGGGGCAAATATGTCAGTTATTTGGAAGTCAATGGCAAAGTGTGTCACATTGTAAGGTATAGTAAAGTACCGTGAAGCCACAGTAAGAGTACGGTAAAGCATAGACAGTGCAGTAAAGTATGGTACCAAGTATTTGAAACTGGTACACATAAACATGGTGCAATACAAGCAATACTATGATCATGGAATCATCTGTGAAAATGGCATGCAAATTCACCATGGGAAACGTGCAGCAGAGAAGTTAAAATGTTGCCAGAGCTGGCCCCTTTCTGAGCAGCGTTGTATTTAAGACTTGCTTTTATGTTTTGGAAACTCTCCCCTCTCCTCACCCTTCATTTCCCTAACCCCGGTCTTGGTTTACGACAGCCGTGCCAGTCCAGGCTTGGCACGGGACTGGGTTACTGAGCATTGCAGACATATGGCGACCACATGGGCAGGGTACATTACAGAGATTTCCAATATATCTTTTTCCCTAAAAGCCCATATTGCAACAATGTCTCTGTGTCACTCTGATGTCCTCAGGCAACCCTTTTGACTTGGAATCTTAACGCGAAATATTCTACTTCGCCACAATGGTCTCCCAAAATGTGCACACACTTTGTGTGCAGTACAGTAAATCCGCTTCAATTTCCATGAATAAGAAATTAGAAGAATGAGAAGCAGAGAGTGATTAACAGCCTATCCTTTTTAAAAAAACTGCATCACATTACACAGGGCAGTTTGCATGTCCTTGCACAGTCATACAGTGATGTAACTGCTTCTGCTATGAATGCTTCTTTATCTTTGAACTTATCTGGTTTCTGTCTTGATCCCACTATATAATCACGGTCGGCAGAAGGCATAGGAACAGGTCCGCACTGCCTTATTGACCAGCACTTTTCTACAAAAATGTGCCCAATGAACAATGGAGATCATAGAATTAATAACTTTACACACAGTGCAGGGTTTTAATTTTTCATTAATGGTAGAAAAGCCTGCTCTAATGTATGCTGAAAAGCAAAAACTATGTTGAGAAAATCACAATAACATTTTGTAACATCGGTTGTTCAAAAGACATATTGTATATACTGTATTTTCATCGAAGATTTCAATCTACTGTAGATTTCCCTAATCAAGTCATTATAAGTTGATTTCTTCCATGTTAAGAATACTTTATATTCTGCTAGAAATGAATATGTTATATGACTCCACTTCTCTTTGATTATTTAAAAGATAGTTTTGATTAGTTTAAAGATATCGCCTTTTGTGTTTTCTCTGGGTAGAATCTTTGTTTTTAGTGACTCTTTGGAAAACATGTGAGTCACTGACGATGAACATGAACACAAAGGCTATGTAAGAATACTGGAACCGTGGACATGAGGAGACCATCTGGGTATCCTGCTCTCTGTCCCAGGGTTCTCTTCACGGAGGGTCCCAGGGTGGTCCGCTTCCACAACATCGGTTGACGTTTGTAGCAATGTCCCCGAAATGTCATTCATACTGTACTTCTGGAAAGGATCTCCGGCTCTGTCATTGATGTGGAAACTCTGTGCAGTAGGCAGCGCAGGCGAGGGGTGGCTTTGATCAGATTTTTCTGCACTGCAGCGGAGCAACCCTCAAAGTGCCTATAAATTATGCATGAGGAAGTTAAAATTTGAAAAAGACAATCCCTCTCCTGCCTTAACAAGCTGGGGACTGACAGAGCCAGTGTTTTCAAGTGGGCTGCTTGCCTTGATATATTTGTCAGACTCCAGTTGAGCTGAGATATTTACCATAAATAAACTCCAAGCCGTTTTGTTGTCTCAACCATGTGGCTGCCTGATCCTGCTAAGTATTCCCATATGTGTGGCATGTTTCACTTCATTTTACTTTTTGAGTAATCTGTTTCCATTAAAACACCCCCAAATAAGATCGGGCCTTCAGATAAAAAAAAACAGTTTTCTTTTAATTGATGCTTGACTTTCTCAGTGTAGTGTAATGGCTGAGAAGCAGCTCATACAGTTCTGTACAGCTGACTCCATCTTCATGAAAGCTCTTCTTTTTCCTGCTTTCCCTAGTGCCAGCCCTGGGCATACAGAGGTGCTGCCTCCTGTCCTATAGACAGCAGACATCCTCTATCTGCCTGACACAGAAAGCTTCCACTTCCAGCTTTTGTCATTGTTGCCTGACCAACTGTCTTCCATCAACTGACCAGGTGACGGACAGCAGCAGCTTATTCCCCCAGAGGTTTCTGGGAAACGTGGTCCAGACAAAGTTGCCATCTTGTCTGGGCTGTCTGTGCTCTTACAATAAGTGGAAGGTCGGCTGTGCAGTGTGACAAATGCAGCTCAATACAATGTGGGTCAGGTGGTTAAGCCTATACAGTATGTGGCATGTCTGGGGTCTGGATCATTGTGCTAGCTCACTGTGACTTGGATTTCCTAAGATGCCAAGTGTAACAGGCTCTGAGCTCTGAGTAAGTGAAGTGACACCACATCCCTCTGAAATCTAGACAGTGTAGAGAATCCCAGAATCCCAGAATCCCAGCAGGGGCAGGGAGAGCTACCTTCCACACACCAGCACAGCTAGCTGGGACCCACCAGGTGCGGGGTTGGGATTATTCAGCTGGGGAACTCTCCGCATCCTGCGTGCCTGCAGTGATTAAAAGAGACAGGCACTGCTCCAGCTCTCGACTGTAACTCTCCTGTCAGAAAGCACGTCTACATTCTCCTTCGGGAGTACAAGAGTGGCTGGTATGAGCTGAGGCGTAAAAGAACATAAGGGCATGAAAAAGGTGACAGATGAGAGGTGACCATCCGTCTCATCTAACCCATGTGGTAGTTAGGAGCAAAATGATCCGAGGATCTCATCCAGTTGGTTCATGAAAGAAGACAGCGTATCAGGTAAAGGCTTCAAAAACATGGCTAGGTAGCATGTTCCACACTCTAAAGATGTGCCTCCCGTTGTCAGTTTTAAGAATACTCTGTGCTAAAGTGCTGCTTTGCAAGATGTGACTAATGAGCACTATGCTGAAACCCAAATCTACAGGCCTTCAGACACGAGTGTGTTCTGCTTGTGTAGTGTTTTTTATGCAGCTGGTGATCCACACTGATTGTGTCTCTGAAGTGCAACCTGTTCCACTGCCCTACTGCTTAACAGGAGATCCTCAGCCTCTTCGCCATTTTGTTCTTTAGTGTAAATGCTAGAATACAGAAACTGACAGCATTGTGTAATCAGACGCCATTCATTTACTGTACGCAGACTATACCTGTAGTGAATGAAATGACAATTCTTCTTTTAATTCTATTACTGTCCTAGCTACCTAGCCATACTTTATTCTTGCCATCCACCGGTGACATAAGAAAGTCATCCAGACCAGATCTTTTTTGTGGTGTTGCTGTCTGAAGGACTGAGGGGAGCACTAGAGCTCTATCTTCTTCTCCACCTCATCAGCATGTTTCATGTTGTCCATCTGTGGAATAAACATTTCACTGCAAGCAAGCAGGATCAGGGACATAATCCTGCTTGATACCTCATGTGTCTCCTCGCCCCTGACCTCACCAACCGGTCAAACACAATGACTGCATCCCTGCAAGCATCCCATAATGTCCAGGAGGCAAGTGGGCCTTTGGGACACCCTATTGGGATGGGATAAAGGAAAATAAACACTGACTTTGTATTACATAGTTCAATAATGGGATTTTTATGCTCCATGTAATTTACAGAAAAACAGACCTGAGGAACAGGATGTGGAGCCTCCTGCTTTACTGCCCTGCTGCTGCGCTGCACATGCTGCCGGTGCAGACTGCAGCACTGCCTACAGTGGGCGCACAACTCCAGCAGCACACAGGCTGTGTGTGAAGAAACGAGTCAAAAGCGCGGCTGGTGGAGATCAGCCATAACCATCTTGAGCTGATGTGAAAAGTTACAACTCATGTTACAGCACTGGCTCATGTCTTTTTCCTACGAAGGACCAGTGGGACTACTAAGGACATGTAGAGGGCACTATACTGAGTGTCTAAGGACATCTGAGTGCCAGAGCTATCAGGCAGAGAACGTCTATTGGCTTGGAGCTGCAAAACATGATACACGACTGTGTTTTGTAATAAGCCTCTCATGTACATCAGTTCTCCTAGACTAGGGAAAGGGGAACAATTTGAAACTTGTTTGTGAGGACAAGGTCAGAAGACCCAGTGGAACTGAGCATGTCACTTTCCTGGGCAGCCTCTGACAGCATCCACCATTTATGTTTAAAAGGTGAAAGGAGGATTTGGTTGGGTGGGGAAAATAGGACACTAATCTGCCTTTGATTTTTTGCCATTACTCACATCTGCACTGCATCTCCACAGGGAGAGAGACTAAAATAGTCCAGGGAAATGTTGCGTCCTTCAAAAGAAAAGGAGAGAACACAACCAAGCCAGCCCCTGTGCCCCGAGGTGTATCACGTGGCCTCTGTGTGGTTCTGTTTAAAAACAGAAAGGTGTAGGCAGTGGCTTGTCTTTTCTGGGAAGATTAGGAATAGACTAATGAGCCAGTGTTCTGGGGAGGTCAATCCTAGCAAACGTTTGTATCCCCAAGAAGCCCTGGACAGCACAGGCAGTTCTACAGAACAGCCAGGTTGGCCTCCATGCATGTCAACAACAGAACCCTTTTTACCAAACAGGGATTAGATCCAACAGCTTCATGCAAGACCCACGCTGCTCCATTCACATCTGGGCACAGGCTAAAGAAGCACAAGCAGATTGGGATGACAATCTTCTGCTTCCTATTATCTAAAGGAAAAATTTGGGGCTTCCGCCAGACACATCTCTCCCTGCTCCTTTATCCAGTCCCCCTTAATCAACATCATGTTACCTTACAAACCAAGTAGCTGACCCATACAGGGGTTAACATCTGCAAGATGAGGTGCCAGAAACATGGACTGATTAAGTAGTTGTTCGGGGAATGGGAAAAGAAAGCTGTCTTAAGCGTAACAATGGCAGATTCCAGGTCAGGGATTCTAGTTGCGAGGAGAGATCCTGTTATTTCCACACTGGGAGGCATGGAGAAGCCGCAGAACACTGCGACAGGTTAGAACAACAGACTGGCCCAGACCAGCCTGAGCTTGTTCGACTCCTGGTGGCATCGGCAGCACAGGAAGTGAAGCTGTCGTCCAGAAAAGGCAGTCCTTGTATCCAAGCTGATTCTGGGAATTGCGAATTGTGCAAGTACTGATTGATCTCAGTTCAAAACAGACAGGTGTAGTCTGAGGGCCCAGTCTATGGTATGGATTAGAAATTAATTCATAAGCCAATCTACTCCTGAAGACATCGGTGATGTTTTTAGTCAGGTTTAACAGCTTTACTGTGATGTTTCACTAAAAACTATAGAAGAGGAGCTCTCTTCGGGGCCAAATGTGTGAAGCATGGTTCTAGAGCAAAGGTTCTCTAGGGATAAGAGGGCAAAGCAAGGTTCTAGTTTTGGTACATTGTTATTAACGTTTCCTTTATTCGGCTCAAGGCAGTCTTGGGCAGAGCTAATCAGTTCTGAATTACAGCATCCTGGCTCTGTAAATCAATCAGTCAATCCAGCATATTGAAAATTGATTATTTTCATAACCATGTCGTATTCTGGCAGGTTCTAATCAGCAGCCTTTTAATCTGACACAGCAAAAAGTCACCAGCGATTACACGAAGCAATCGAGTAACGGGAAGGAATGAGAAACTACTGCTACCCTTGTAAGTTTGATGACCAAGGCTCGTTGTTATTCCTTCATTTTACCAAGTAAGTCAACTGGAAAAAAATCTCGTTTACGATGACCTGGAGACCCATTTATACAGGGAGGCATTTGCTGGAGCAACGTGAGCGAAATACCTTACCCAAGGACGCAACACCAGCGTCTCGGCTGGGATCTGAACTGCTGACCTCGCAGGTCGAGAATCCTAACCCCTGCTTCACACTGCTGCCTGCAGCCCAGGGCAAAAGGTGAAGGAAGAAAGACAACCACCAACGCAAAACACTGATCTACTGTACGCTCTGCTCAAGGACCACTGAAATGAATGAGCCTTTTCTTCCGGCTCGTGCTGTTCCGAATTCTCTTGTCTCCTCTATCCCTGACTAATCTTCTGTCCCTCGACCCCCTGCACATGCACAGGCACAGGAAGGGCTCCAGATGCCTTCCCGACCAGCATGGTGTCCCTTTGAGCAAGCAAAGTACAAAATACCTGTATTAACTGTTTTGACTGTATTGAAAAAACGCTACAACATTTACAGGAAAGCCCTGTTGCTGACAGAGGTCCAAATGATGTAATAACTGGAATAACTTCATGTTGCAATTGCTTCTGCAACCCAGGTGACAGACAGAGCTCTCCCTGAAGCAATGTCTAGCTCCCAGTGCAGGCCAAACCATTCTGCTCTTTCGGATCTGGGGTTCGTGTTGGAAAAAAAAACCCTCGGCAAATAAACTGCAAATAAATGAAAAACAAAACCGTCTTTCTCAATATGTGGCTTAAAGAACATGGCAGGTGCCGTCTCCCTGTGCCTCCGGGGCGGGCGACTCACCACCAGCTCTGAGAAGCGGGCGTGCAGCTCGTCGGCAGGGGGCATGGGGACGGTGAACTCCAGGAGCTGCAGGGGCACGCTGTCCTTCAGGTTGATCTCTGGGGGCTCGCTGCTGCCGAAACAGCACAGGAGCCCCAGAACGGGGCGCGTCCGCTTCCGGGGGGGCATCCTCTCTGCCAGGCCTGCTATCTAGGGGGCATGATCTGCAAGAGAAGCCATCAACCAATTAATCAATGAATCAATCAATCAATTAATCAACACGATAGGTATGCAGCAGCCCTCACATAATCACATGACAGGGGGTGTTACATTGCAGATTTAAATGGATTTAGCTCCGTACAGAACTTGTCACTCATGAGTCTGGGTAGAATTAGTAATTGAACAAGGATAGAATTGCTTGCATTCCTAGAATACTTTTCACCTTCTGCATGATCTCACAGCACTTCACATCCAGGAGGGTGCCCAGTTCACCCATCACTGAAGTGCAAACCCAGCTGGGTGACATACAGCAGTCATTGTGTACCAGCAGCCTCACCTGGGCGATACACTGCACTCATTCAGCACCATGATCCCCACCTGGGCGATACATTGCACTCATTCTGCACCAGGATCCCCACCCGGGCGATACATTGCACTCATTCTGCACCAGGATCCCCACCTGGGAGATGCACTGCACTCATTCTGCACCAGGATCCCCACCTGGGCGATACACTGCACTCATTCAGCACCAGGATCACCACCTGGGCGATACATTGCACTCATTCTGCACCAGGATCTCCACCTGGGCGATACACTGCACTCATTCTGCACCAGGATCCCCACCTGGGCGATACATTGCACTCATTCTGCACCAGGATCCCCACCCGGGCGATACATTGCACTCATTCTGCACCAGGATCCCCACCTGGGAGATGCACTGCACTCATTCTGCACCAGGATCCCCACCTGGGCGATACACTGCACTCATTCAGCACCAGGATCACCACCTGGGCGATACATTGCACTCATTCTGCACCAGGATCTCCACCTGGGCGATACACTGCACTCATTCTGCACCAGGATCCCCACCTGGGCGATACATTGCACTCATTCTGCACCAGGATCCCCACCTGGGAGATACACTGCACTCATTCTGCACCAGGATCCCCACCCGGGTGATACACTGCACTCATTCTGCACCAGGATCCCCACCCGGGCGATACACTGCACTCATTCAGCACCAGCAGCCCCACCTGGGCGATACACTGCACTCATTCTGCACCAGGATCCCCCACCTGGGTGATACACTGCACTCGTTCTGCACCAGGATCTCCACCTGGGAGATACACTGCACTCATTCTACACCAGGATCCCCACCCAGGTGATACACTGCACTCATTCTGCACCAGGATCCCCCACCTGGGTGATACACTGCACTCGTTCTGCACCAGCAGCCCCCCATGAGTGACACACAGTGAACATTCTGTACAGCAGAACAGTGAAGAAGTCACAAACTTGTTTGACCAGATGAGTTAAGGATGTCATTTAGGGAAGCCTTCTGGGAAAACTGGCCCTGGTGTGAGTGTGTGTGTTTGTGTCTCTGTGTGCCCCGCGATGGACTGGTGTCCCGTCCAGGGTGTATCCTGCCTTGCACCCTTTGCTTGCTGGGATAGACTCCAGCTCCCCCGAGACCCTGTATTGGATAAGGCGGATAGAAAATGAATGGGTGGATATCCTGGATTCTTTCAGAAAACAGCAGGCTGAGATCTTCAGGTCAATCAGCTGCTAGTGAGCAAATGAGTTACGAGTCCTCTCTCCTGGTACCATTCTTATAATAATAATTGCTTACACTTATATAGCGCTTTTCTGGACACTCCACTCAAAGCGCTTTACAGGTAATGGGGATCCCCTCCACCACCACCAGTGTGCAGCCCCACCTGGATGATGCGACGGCAGTCATAGTGCACCAGTACACTCACCACACCCCAGCAATCAGTGGGGAGGAGAACAGAGTGATGAAGCAAGATTCTTATGTCTACTTGCCATTCATTTTTATGAAATCCCAACGTCATTTTATGACAGAGAATGAAGGCAGAATAAGCTTTACTGACTTACATTAATGCCCCTGCACTATAAAATCTGTTTTTTTCAACTCAAGTAAAGGAAGAAAATGAATAATTCTTACTGATTTGAAACAAAAGCCTTTAAATGCTTAAAAACGTCTCATGCCAGCACGAGTCCTGGCACTGGCTGGCATGCCTAGGCATTATGCCCTCTCGTCAACTCTGCCCGTATCGGCTCAACAATGGCACAAGGGGGAGCGCAGAGTGGCAGGGGTGCCTAGAAACAGAGGAACTGACAGAGCCACCAGGAGCAAACAGCACTGCTGACAAAGAGAAGCTGTTCCAGGCTCAGACAGCTCCCCTCAGGCTCTCCTGGGACGACATCGCTGCTGCAGAGTGCTTCAGTCCATGTTTAAAGATCCCCCAGCCCCTTGAAAAGCAAAACAAAATTTGCAACAACCTTGCTTCCCTCTCGGTGTGTCGGTTCACGTGTCACATATGCCATGTTTGTGAACTCTGTTTTTTTTTTTTAAAGCTTTTGCAAATCTGCAAATGCTCCTGTGTGGGGAGACTCTGACAATTCGGGGCGAGTCAATGTGGAGTATGAGCCTGCAGGGTCCTTTGACTCTGAGGGCACTCCCACAAGACAATGGACTCTGTCCTGTGTTGCCAGGGTAACGGCAGAGGACATCTTCTGCGTGTCTTGGCCAGGTTGAAGTGGCACATGCGACAGTTCTGAAGGACACGGGTACCAAAGGATGTGTTTCTCCACCTTCCCTCCCCTCTCCTCTCAGCCCCAGAAAGGGCTTAAGGCTCTGCATGGTCACTTCTGTGGCTGCCCTCTGCCCCGACGCAGAGACGGAGAGCCCAGCCATGTTTGTTTTTCTGGGTGCAGCAGGCAGAAGCCAGGCGCAGGACAGGGCACGCGTCTGTGCCACCCTGCCCGTGGAGCACAGTCAGAGGAACAGCAGGGCTGTATGGGCAGATGGGTAGACACGACCGCCGGAAGGCAGACAACTTTGGGACCTCAACTTGCTTTCTACAGCAATCAGCCAGGTGTCCAGGCCCTGGTCCTAGAGGACCTGGTGTACCTTCCAGCTTCAGTATCATAGTTTCTTAAAAACTCAGCACTTGAAGAGCCAGGAGTTAAAAAGACAAGACAGGGTATCAAGGAGAGAAGGCCATTCAGCCCGTCGAAGCCCTTATACTTTCTGTTGTTCTTACCTTCTTAAACTCAGGATTTGAGGGAATTGGTCAGAAAAGGAATGCTCGATGATCATTCAGAACTGGCTGTTCAAAACCTTTTCTGTTCTAGCATTATGATAAATAGCAGTGTTTTAAATACTCTTGAAATTTAGCTTTGATGAGGCAGAGATCCACAGACGGTGATCACAAGGGACTGGAACTGGAGAGCTGCTCTGGTAATCTTTGAAGTTGCCTGCTTTATTGTGCAGCGTTGGTAATATTCTTTTTATGTGCAGATCAGCCCCAGCCTGGAGGGTTCTGGAGTGCAGCAGTGGCTTTCAGCAGCAATCCCAAACAAGACAGCACACTCCTCAGTATAACAGCAACTCCGGGCCTGTGTGAGACCAGAGTCAAGCTGCCCAGGACTGTGCCAAGAGACAGGGCCTTGACATCACAGTGAGAGGCCCACACAGGATACTGTGCATGGGAGAAGCACTGATTGCCCTTCCTGTCTTAATTAGAAGTTTCATCTTTGAACAAAATCCGGCAATCAGAAAGTTTTTGTTATGACACTCTGTATGCAGGATCCCATTAGGATCACACATCATGTTCATGCCAACACATGGCAAATCCCTGAAGCATAGATGACAAGAGAGATCATGCCATGACCTTATGCTGATGGACATTATTTCAATTGGCTTCGCTAGGGCCATCATATGCCACTGCAATTGCTAGAATTTAAGCAACTACTAAATTCTGTTTCCTCTCCAGCAGACAAAGATCTCATGAGCCCTTGTGAGTCACTGAATTTCACCATTCTGCTTCAACTATTTCAGCCCAGGCAGGGCTGCTGGTATAGCAAGTGCAAAAGGCCTGCTGTATGTCGCCCATGAGTAGCTTTACGTAAATTGTGGATGAACCACAGAATAACCATGCCCTCTACAAAGGAAGGAGGCAAGTCATAGCTCTTTCTCTCTCCCTGAAATCACTTCTTTCTCCCTGTCCACTGTAGCACCAGGGAGCTGTCCAGACTCACAGCAAACAGCAGCCTCCTCTGGTCACTCACAAACAAAATTCCCATTGTCCAATTGTGCATGGCTTCTCATGGCTAGACCTACCAGAGGTTATCCAGGAGATTACCTAGGGAGAATTTAGTGAGCTCAATGAGAGGCAGTCTGCTGAGGAGGCTGCCAGAGGCAAGCCCCTGTGTTCTGTGTTCTGAATGGACAGCTTCCAAAGTGACTGGGTCATGGCGTGAAACGAAAAATAAATCACTGCCCCCCCCTTTAAATGATCAATTAACCAATATAATCCCCACCACATTCAAATCAACACATCCCCTGGGGAGGGATTAATCAGAGAGTATGTAATACCTCTGAGTCCAATCCAGAAGCTGTGCGATGTTAGCCTATCAGTCCGCTGTATGTGCACAGACACACACTGCAAGCACTGAGTAAAGCACACTCGGGCTTCACCTGGCTTAATGGCCAGAGACAGATGAGGGACAGTTGAGGGATGAGGAGGGGTCCTGACACTTCTTTTTTAATCCCCTTTCTTACCACTTCAGGCAGCACTGGGAAACAGACCAGTGGAGAAGGAGGCTGTAATAGCAGTGTGAGGAGGTTGTGTGCCTGTGTTTCTAGCAACTCTCTGAATGCTTTACACACACCCCCGTCAGTGACACCAGCAGCGCTGTATGGATGTGAAGTAAGCATTTGATGATGGGATTTCCTTGCAGTCACCTCCATCCATCCATTTTCTAACCACTTGATCCAATTCAGGGTTGCTGGGGAGCTGGAGCCTCTCCGTGTAAGCAACAGGCATAAGGCAGGATACACCCTGGATGGGACACCAGTCTGTTACAGAGCACACACAGACACAACAACACCCCAGAGCCTATTTAGCTACCAAATGTCTTTAGACTTCGAGAGGCAACGGAAACACTGGCGGTAACTACATGAAGATGGGGAGAACACACAAACTTTATGCATGCAGCAATCCAGGAACTGAAGCAAGGAACAGCGCTGCAAGGCAGCAATGCTAATCCCTATGCCACTGTGTCTCCCTGCAGCTACCTTCCTTATTCAGAAGTTCAGTTCTTCAGCCATAGCACCAGCAGAAAAACACAAAAGTCGAGACAGCCTTAGTTGAAATATGGTAGACTGCCCTGCCAACTACATTAAGCATCTAGTGTCAGGTTCACAAGCTGTTTCTCCTGACCAAGACCTTGGTGGTATATCACCAAGTCCTTCCTCGTTGAGTAGTGAAGCATACTGTAACTTAATGCAAACATTCATTCACCACACTGGGAAACAAACACACTTCACCTCCAGACTCCAGACGTCACAGTCATAAACACTCACTGCAAAGAAAATGCATTTGCCACATGCTTTCTGGATAGACATCCTAAAGACAGCAGAATCCCTTCCTATCTGTTTGGACCTGAGGTCTCATTTCCTTGCTTGAAAGGATTAAAAGAGAAGAGCAGAGATTGACAGTACAATACACTGCTACACAAACAGCTGCAGATTAATAACATTCTAGAGATGCGTTCAGGCGGATGAAACACAGAAGACAGAATGCTGGAAAGGAAAGATTTAACCTTTAAAGTTAAAACTTTGCACAACTGGATTCTTAAAAAATAAACACATTCTTATAGATAAAAGTATAAGAAATATTTCAAGTTTCTGATCAACGTCCTTTCAGTTAAATGAGCAAGCTGATCTATATTATAACTGGTTTAAACACATGGCTCAGTCCTGGACTTGAGGGCCCCTTTATCTGCTGGTTTTTGTTCCAACTGGACCCTTTTGATTTGCTTGATTTTCAATTACTGATGTCTTTGAACATATCTTAGTATTTTCAACAACATCCGCACTCAGAACTTTACTTTATGTCTTTCCTCAACTTCTTTTTTGCTTCCATATTTTTGACTGAATAGCTCAATAATTGATTATGAACTGAATGGAAGGGTGTGCTTTGGAAGAAATGAATTGTGAAAGTGAGGGAATGGGTTAGAAATTGCCGATTTACAGATGACTCATAAAACCTACTGAATTGTGGCCTCATCTTCTTTGTAACCATTCTTAAGTTCTTATTTAGTCATTCCATTAAACACTATTGCCTAAGATTATTAAGATTTCTAGACAGAAAACCCCTTAAACAGGTAATCCCAGATCTTCACACACAGTTAAATGGCACAGAAGCAGAATCACTGACGCCAATTGAGAAATCTCAATAGGATTTTTGGATCACTGAGCTACTAATTGCCCAATGTGCAAGACGTCTGCAAACTTTATTTTTTCATCTGACACGGCTGGACAAGAACTGATTTTGCACAAAAGAGAGCATTCGGCGTTGCCATTAAGAGAGGGCAGACCTTGCTCCTCGCACGATCGGGGGCTTCTTTTAAACCGAATTCCAGCCAGCAACATCCCATGCTCAGAGCTGAGGTGCCCCCGGGCCACGGTCATTCATCCCAGCCACTTGAAAGGTGCTGTGAAGACCCAGTCATGCCCCCTGCTGCCCCACCCCCTGGGGCTGCCTGCACTGAGTGTGGAGACTAACGGGGCCTGGTGCCCTCTGGCTGGGTGCCCACTCGCCCTGCGATGAATGGGCTCTTTCTCACTTCACAAAGCCTCAGCCCACAGTTCAGAGGGTCTTCCATGACTCAAGACACCCTGACGCCAAGCAAGACAGCTCATGGAGGGGTCCAAGTAAATCCCTATCTCAGCAGGACAGCGTCAGAGTTACATTTTCACTGGCCGCTGAAAGGACATTTCTCATCATTATTTTCTTTTCTGGCCCAGTAAATTTACCCTTCTATTAACCACGGAAGGTCATTATACCAAGAGCTGCTTTCCAGAGAAGTAAACATTTTATTCCACACTTATAGTGCTAAACATAAGAACCTAAGAATCTTTACAAACAAGAGGAGGCCATTCTGTTTGGCTGCCAGTAGGTTAGTGAAAGAATTCATGATAGGAAGATCAACTTCCACGACATGGCTGAGCAGCTAGTTCCAAACTCCCACAACTCTTTTTGTAAAGAACCACCTCCTGTTCTTGGTTTTAAATGGCTTTCCTCATGTTTCAGCATCAATTCTGATGAGGGACTTCGTTAAAGCCCCAAGGACCCCTCATAGGCTTCTCTGTTCAAGACTACAAAAATGACGTTCTTTTAAACTGTCAGTGTAGGCCTTTGAGTTTGGGTATGCATTAGGTCACTCTTCTCTGGACTGATTCCAGTGCACTCATTTAAGCCATTAACTATAAAATAAGAACCGCACTTCACTAAAAGGTTAAAATCTACTTTTGCTCATAAAAAACAAAACCTGAACTACTTAAGAAATAATAATCCGCAACAATAAATCCAAATTTCCAGGTGTTGCACTGGAGAACATACACTGTTTTGGTTTTTTTCTGTGGGAAAAAAAATTGGATCCCTGAGCCATAGCATCTGGCCCAGCAAGTCAAAGAAGCTTAGAAATGAAAAATTACACTTCAATTTCATTTTGGAAGAAGCTAAGAATGCACCCAGTACTTTTCAATTATGTTTTAACATATATGTGAGGAGAATGGCCATTTTTGGGCATTGGCTTATACTCCCCTTTTTGAAACACATAGAATAACAAAAAACCGCAGAGGTCAGCGCACGGGAGCTCTTTCCAGAAATGTTAACCCCTGTTGGTGTGACTGCTCTTGGTGTCCACATGGGAGCCCTCTCCTCTGACTGTTTTAGGACAAGACAGAACACAGCTCTTTGCTGTCTTGGCAGATGTTGTATAAACACAGCCTAAAATAAGCACCAGACCACATTCCCTAATCTTTAGCTCATGAAATATTTAAAGGCAATATTGATGAATCACATCACCCTTCCTGATGCAGAAATGTTAATTCTCAAGCTCAAGTTCTGCTAATTCTGGGAGAAGATTGTCTGCTTTGCAGTTTTAGTGTTTGATTCATGGCATGCTCCGACCACAGTTGTCATTTTCAATCACACATGTTCGTAGCTTACTTCAGAAAAAAAAAAGAACCACAGTTCTTTAAGAGGACTGCATTTGAGATCGAAACAGTGATGTTTTTGATTTTTAGAAGGTAACGTTTAGTCTCTTCTTTTTGTGACTCAGGCGGCACAGTGGCACAGTTGTTAGCGTTGCTGCCTCACAGGATTGGAGCCCTGGGTTAAATACACACCCTGGGGTGTTATCTGTGTGTCAGTATATTCTCCCTGTGTTCACCTGGGGCACCTCCGGGTGCTCCAGTTTTGCCCCACAGTCCAAAAACATGCTGGTAGGTTAATTGGTTTCTGAGAGTGTGTGCGTGTTTGTATCTGTTTCCTGTGACGTACTGGCATCACATACATCCCCCACAACCCTGTATTGGATAAAGCAGTTAGAAAATGAAATGGGTGGGCGGATGTCTGTGACTCCCCTGTGGGAGCAGTGAGTGTCGTCAGGGCAAGAGGCTGTTTTGGGGGCCTGCGCGGGAAGGCAGGTAAAGTACTGTATGTGCATCTCTGTGGACGATCTCGGGGAGAGAAAGCCCACATTATCTTTCGCCTCGCCTCCCTTTCCCTCTCTATCAGATAAGCTGAGCACAGGAGCAGGCAGGAAAAAATAAGGACAAAACAATGATCAACTAAACACCACAGAGTTCAGAAACAGAAGTAAAAACAAAAAGCAGATTCAGTCACTGTTTCCACAGCATCAACAGGTCACCTTCACTGACGCACGTTCTAATACCACGTGGAGTCACACACCATTCTCCATCGGCAAACTATGACGGCTCTATCAAATTCATATGCAATCATGCAAATGCAACCTTAGTTTTGAATGGACGCTTCAGCTCTACCAAACTCACAATCTTCCACTGTGAAGCATCCCTTTCACCCGGAAAGATGCCCTGGGCACCCCAGGAAACTGCTCCTCACCTCAGAGCAACGGCTCTACAGTCATCAGTTGTCATATACTGACCTGGGAGAGTGTATGAGGGAAGTAAATGACTCTGACTGTATTAGCAAAAGCCTTGTCAAGAACTGAAGTACTGAAGCATGACCTAACGCAAGCAATTCAAGAGCTGCTTCACTACATAGATTTATATAGAAATATTAGACACAACTCAATTTACTTCTTCCTTACAGGAGAAATATCTTGTTATAAAAAGAAGCAGAAGAGAGAAAAGCTCTCTGCATTTCCTGCTAGGGAGGATATTAGTAGGATATTTTATTAGCCTTGCAGAAGAAACACTTATTGCGGGTCTATATAACCCCATCTTTTATTGTGAAAATAAAAAAAATCAATAAAAAATCCTCTTGTAATTCTGTGTTCCTGATCCAAAGTACAGTAAATTCACTGAGTAAAAATGGAGCTGATTATCTCTTCTGAAATCCTCAGGACGTCCTTGTTGAGTGTTGTTTGAACCCAATACATACTGTACTGAAAAACACTATACACCCACAAAAAGAACAATATGCAGACCAGTGCCTTTCAACAAGCGCTTTTAGCTGTAGAAAATACAAATAGATCAAAGAAAGACTATTATCAGCTTCCAGCATTTTTTAACGTCTATTTCAAGAAATGAGTGAGAACCTTCCAAAAATGCTTCCTGCCTGCAATAGATTTCACTGGCTGCAGTGCCATCAGTTGTGTTGGAAAAGATGTACAGTTTGCCTTTTGCGTCCAGCTGTGTTTTCCAGGTTTCGCTCCAGGACTTAATAAATTTGGGATCGGTTGCTGGTGCTCAGTGACCTGAATAGTACAGATGATTATTAGGTCAGTCTTTCTCAATACAGCTGGGCAGCACTTGACATTCCCAGCAGCCTGTCAGCTCTGTCTGACCCACTTTTCAAAATCAGACACAGTCCGGCCCCCCCAACACAGAGAATGAACATTGCCGAGGTTACAGCTATTAATGTATCAGCTGGAAAGGGGAACTCGTGCATTCCTAAGCCGGGAATGTGCAGATTCAAACAAAGGACCAGCACCAATGAGCAAAACTGAGATCCTATAGAGTTCTAAGAATTTTTATTTTCTTTTTTCTCACTTAAGCAATCAGTCTACAGAAGGGGGACAGTGAACAATGCTCTGCCCAGTGTAGTCATGTAGTGAATGAGCAGATAAATGACTTTCAGCATAGTGCCAGGCTGCTGGCAGACAGACACACTGCAGTAGCAACACTCAGGCTTCTGTGAGATCTAGTGTAAATGTCCGGATGGCTCAAGGCCAGCATGGTCCGAGTGCCCTGCCCGGGGCAGGGGTGCAGCTGAGTGCGGGCATGGCACACCGTTCGCCTAGACTATCCTCACAGGTCAGAGGTCAACAGCTGCCGAGTGGAGGAAACGACACCAGTGGATTGTGGGTAATGCCTGGAATGTCATTCTGAGACTTCTACAGGCAGTGTCTTTCTGTTGGCATCACAAGCTTTAAAATACCTCCCCGAAGCCCTCTGAATTGAAATACGAAGATCTACTTACACATCACAATCAGTGACTTGACTAGTAACTGGAAACACATAATCTGCTCTACATTAAATAACAGTATGTAGCTTTTTCTTTATTGGGGTAGGGACAGATTTCCTTCGGGTTTATGATGGGCCCAATAAAAAAAAAAGAGAATAATAACTAACGTTTCTGACTGCAGTGGTGTTACTACTGATGAAATCTGCCACTTTTGCATTTGATGTGTTCAAATCAGGTCTCACCTCTGCTCTTTGGGGTTCAGCATTATCTTGTCATCGGCATTTATTAACTCTTCCCATATCACCATGTAATGTGTGGCATTCAGGATCAAAACAGTTCAGACTGAGGACTCCAAGACTCTTGTCTCGGAGGTGAGCGCATGAAAGTATTACTAAGAGATGTCAGAATCCTAGTTCTCTGGGATTTGACATGGAACAGCTTCCAGGAATCAAAAGTCACTGGTAAGGGAATAACCACGATAGGCCTAACTTCCTTTAATTCCTCACATTCTTAATGTTTCTGAGTTCCTAATAAGGATCCCACAATTCACAGAGGGACATCGGGCTCTTTTGTTTTTCGAGCCACAAGAATTTCTGCACTCTCAGTGTGTTGCACTGGCAGCACAGCAAGGCTGAGCCCTTCAGGTCACTGTCAGCTCTTCAGAAGACCAGAGCCAACCGCTGCTTCTTTTCTTCTGACCTGTTTTGAATTAACTGAAAACGGTTTTCTGTGCTGGGAGGGAGGAGGGGAAGTTCCTCACAGTGACCTGACAAACAACATTTGCGATATTTTAAAAGGAGCCAATTTAATTTTGCAGCACTGAGCCTGAAAGTGGTGCTTTCAGGAAAGGAAACTCACCGTTCTGTGCTTTTAACCTATTGTCATCAGGTACTGCATGAGGTGATAATGTCTGCCAAGTACAAGGTCCGTGCTTGTTTTTATAAAGGGCCCTGACATCACAGGGTGTTAGAACCAGTCAGAACAGCCCGGGAGTACGAAAGGCGTTGTATACAAAGTGGCTACCTGACCCCACACAGCCAACACAGCACTGAGCATCACCTACTGCTGTAACACAGCACCAATCCACCATGACGGGCCACAAACAGCTGGCATAACATCTTCCACACAGGAATTCTCATTACTGTTTCAGACCCCTCTGATCTCCACCGCGAAATCTGAAAAACACTTAAGTGTCTCCCCAAGTCCGTGAAGGACACAGTCATCAAAAAGGTCGGTGCCAGTGTGCTTTCGACAGCGTGGTAATTTAACACATTACCCCGCTGAATCAGTATCTTGACCAAATCTTCATTTTAGTCGAGATCCATTACTTGTCTGCCGCAGAATGCTTTCTGGCCTTCATCTGCGGCCAGTTCCCATGAAACTCTCCTCCCTGCTAAATCACAGCAAACCGTATCATACAGAGGCAGGGATCCGTGTCAGATGTCCAGCAGTTCCACCTGCAGAGATCTCCTGGGTGACAGCAGAAAGCGCTGACCCCTCTCTCCCTGCCTCAGGGGATCGGCATGTGCTGTGTTACATCTTCAGGCCAGTGCTCCACCTCCCTTCTGCCCGCTGCAGAAGACAGCAGGTCTTAGATGATTTTGCTCGGATCTGGTGTCAACATGGGCCCCTACCACTTTCTCCACCCTCCTTCCTCCAATCTCCGCTGGACTCCAGACCCCACTCCTCCGTGTCTGCGTGTAACTGTGTGTGTGTGTTCTTGTGTGTGTGCGTGAGAGAGAGAGAGGAAGTGACCCTCTGTGTCCCGTTTCCCCTCTGTCTGCTCAGTGCCCACCCATCGCATTCCCCTGATTGGGTCACTGCAGCTGAATAGGGCTGAGGGAGCCTTCAAGGCCTCTTCAGTTAATATGTTTACTGACTTCCTCTCCTGGTTTTGCACAAAATCAAACCCATGTACAATAACAAAAGGCTTCAGCAGCTGCCGGTTACGAAGACTACCTGAGGTTTTACTCTAGCTCTTCGTAGTGAGGTAAATTCAAAATGGGGGCATGAGTGTGTTCATGGATATCCCAAAAAAAGCAACAGGTCACCAAGGCACACAACCTCCATTTCACAGGAATTAAAGCAATAGAACTCACTCTAACCTCCTTGTTTGTTACCATGGATCTCCAGGACATGAAAGTCCCATAATTGAGGTGTCACCTTTGGCCCAGGTCAGGCTGCTGAACCAGCCATGTGGATGAAGACCAGGCCCAGAGTCTTTTCAAGGAACAGCTAGAGGAGATCCTCTAATCAGTACGAGGCTGTTCGTTACACTAAGGGTTGTAGTACCATGTAACAGGCTTGCCAGCCCCGTAGCTGAAGCTGACACGCTGGCTTCTTTTAAGATAAGAAACTCAGGAGGGGAGGCACTTCTTTGCACAAAGGGTTGTGGAAGTGTGGAACAAGTTATCCAGCAATGTTGTTGAAATTCACATTTTTTCCTGTTTAATGTTATTGCATTCACTGGAGAAAGACTGTTAATCCACAATTTAAAATATACCATAAGGGTCATTAATCCCTATTGAGAATTTTGATACTCTTTCGCTATCATACCACATTTTCCCAAAAGTACTCCAAGTAAAACTGTGCCAGACTACTCAGTTGTATTTTCATAGTAGTGCCTTAAAAAAAACAACATCATTTAAATCAAATTTGATGTTATGACAAAAGCAAATTTGTCATGACATCAAATTAACATAACCCTTGGCTTCCTTCCTTAAACAGCTGGACAAGATCAAGTAGCACTAACTGCAGTACAATACCACGACACGACAGAAAGACTGTTAGCGCTCAGCGGAAGTAGGGTAAATAAAAAAGAAACAGCAATTAAAAAACCTTTCCTAAGAACAAAGGTTTTCAAACACTGTAGACACTGCCTCTTTAATTGTGAATGGCCTAGGCAATGCATTTTTATAATCGATCGAGGGAAATAATGGCAATGTTATGCTTTATGGTCCATACAACATTATTTTATTTGTTCTGGCTGTAGAATCCTGTTGGCCAACCCTGTTTGTGCTGCCTCAGGTGAAATTCCACTCTGAAGGGCTCTGAGGGGGTCTCTCATGTGGAAATTCATACATAAATCAACAATGAAGCCATGCAAATTCTTCCTATTAGATATTATTGCACTAACTGGAAAATGACTATTAATAAACACTTTTAAATATACTATATAGGTCATCGGTCCCTATTAAGAATTTTAATAGTTATCAGTTATCATGCCACATTCTCCCAAAGTTACTCCAAGTAGGCTGTGCTGGACTACCCAGTTGTGTTTTAAAAATGCCGTTTTAAAAAAAACATCATCATTTAAATCGAATGATGGTTAGGCTCCTGGACATGTAACTGGAAGGTTGTGGGTTCGAATCCCAGGTGGGACAAGGCTATAGTACCCTTGAGATAAGTACTGCACCTGAATTACTCCAGTAAAATACCTAGCAGTATAATGGGTGCAAATGACAGTCGCTTTGGATACAAGTGGCAGACAAAACAAATAGAAAAATTAATCAATAATTTGCTGTGTGAAAATCCTTCACAGGGGTGGCATGGTGGCACAGTGTTAGCACTGCTGCCTTGCTTCACTAAGGGCCTGGGTTTAATTCCGGGGAAACTATCTGTTGGGAGTTCCTATGTTCTCTCCGTGTTCACATGGGTTTCCTCCAGGTGCTCTGGTTTCCTCTCACAGTCCAAAGATATACAGGTAGCTTCTGGGAAAACTGGCCCTGGTGTGAGTGTGTGTGTGCCCTGTGATGGACTGGTGTCCTGTCCAGGGTGTATCCCGACTTGCGGCTCTGGTTCCCCCTGCGACATCGTACTGAATAAGTGGATTCGAAAACGGATGGATGTGTGGATGAATGTAAAGTCCTGCTATTGATCACCGATCCTCAAATTCGGTCTCCATTGAATCAGTACATCCAGCTGCTGAGGGGTTTCAGAACCCAGCTGCGGCGGTATTGGTTAGCTGGTGTGTGCGCCGCACTGCGTTAGGGATGGCGAGCGTGGGAATGAGCAGCGACTGCACGCCGTCCACACAGGGCCGGCACCCTGGCACACACCCGCTCCAGTCCAGAGTACCTGCCAGAGAGGACAACACCCCTCTGACCTCTCTCTACCTCCACCCTCCCAGCCCGGTGAGAGCAGAGCGCACGGGCACTTGTCTAGTCTCTCCTCTCTCTAAAGGCCACGGTGCTCTCTAGAGGAATTCCTCACGTGGATACACCGAGTTCATCCAAATTCAAAATCGCATCCCACAAAGCTCATCCATATTCTCCTCTGTGCTTCCACCCCCACAAAAAACTAAAAAGCGTCGCTGTCAGGCTCTGCATGGACCGCAAGGCCCAGCTACCAGATCCAGACATGTTTTCCCAAACAGTCTTGTTCAGCGACATCTCCCCCGTGTGTCTGTCCCAACGGCAGGCGAGGTGGAAGAAGACTGGGTCCCCCGGCAGGCACGCGCCGAGCCTCTCCCCAGCACGCTTGTTTGCTCAGCTGACGAGGCGCGCTCTCTCGCGCTTTCAGAGAGCCTTCGCACCTGCGCGCTGCAGCCCTGAATCAACCCGGGCCAGCCGAAGAGCCACTCTGACGTGGAAATAAACCGGCGGCAGACTCCCTCGTCTCTTCACACATCCCCCCCCGTCTCCTGATGGATTTCCCCCCTTTTTCTCTCTCTCCGCCTCTCCTCTCTCACTGCCTTTGCCCTTTCCATCTCTCTCTCCCACTGGAAGACACAGCAGAGCAGGCAGGAAGCTGCAGACCTAACCACCGTGCTACTGCCAGTAATTAGTCAGAACACTGTAGTGAGCGTGACTTCATTAGCTCTTAATTCTGCAACTTCCAGTTAACGAGCCGAGGGCAGGCTCTTTGCATTAGTCTCTGTCTTTCGCTGCAATGCTTAATGAAACATCACCGGCTTCTTACTAAAAATGTTTAAGAATGCTTGGCTTTAATTAATAGGTGACATCCTATAACAGTGATTGAATCACACAATTTCTGACCTTAAATCCTATTCAAATTCAATGTCATTTCAATGCACTAAAACAGATGTCTCAACCCCAGTCCTAGAGATCCCCAATCCAGTTAAGTTTGTGAATCACCTACTGTAAGCAGCCTTTATAAAAATGGAGTTGAAAGTTATTGATTGATGAAGAGAGAAATTAAGGAAATTCTGGTGCTTGAGGGCTGAATGTTTAGCACTTCACCAGCTTAAATTGTTTTGATTCATAATATTTTGATTGTGTAAGTCTTTCAGAAAATTATATTTCATGCTTAGTCATAAAAAACTATTTGACTGGGGATACTGACCCTTGGCTGCTCCAGTCCATGTCACTGCAAAACCTTGAGCCCATCTGGACCTTAATTATTTAATTGTGCCTTTATTGACCTAATTGACCTTGCTGATGGGGATCCCTTAAAGACTTAAGTCTAAATATCTGGAACACAGACGTACAAAGTAATAGGATGAAAGACTGCCAACACCAGCCCTAGAAAACTATGGCTATAACTACTGATTCTTCTGACTGTCTAGGCTCTGGTGTAATTAATACTCCCTTTCACAGGTCCAGAGCTGGTCCAGCACATCACTGCAGGTCATGACATGGCTCTGTCCTTTGACCAGAGGCTCCTTGCATCTAGTAATGGAAAACTGCCATTTGTTCTCAGCTGGAAATAAAGTTGACCCGTGAAAAACAGAGCAGCTGTGTTTGAAACTGCTCTGGATCTGAAGGGAAGATGTTTTATTTCTTTCCCTTTAAAGCATGCACAGATGAATTCCCATCAGAGCGAAGGCTAACTCCTGGAATGAGACAGCGGAGGGGGGATTTCTGGAGGGGAAAGCACTTTCTTTCCTGAACTTGGTTAGTGGCTCCTCTCTTTTCCAAGCAAAGCTGAGGGGCGGTGCACCAGGGAATGCTATCCTGTGAGAGTCTGATGTGCCCCTGAGAGAGAGCAATAGTGTTGCTTTCACTGCCTTCTCTGTGGGCTTCTGTTCTGCAGAGGCACATTTCCCCTAAGGATGCTTTATCATTTTCAGCATTTGTTTGAATTGACACCAGCGTGCATAGACTTGAATTCTTTTTAGAAAAAGAAGAAAATTGTAATTAAAAAACAGCACCAGAAAGAAGCACATTGACTTTCTGCTGTTGCTTTTGCCCAAATATATATGTGACACACATAATTATTGTATTCACTTCCTTGTTGCAATAGCCAGTTCTACAGCTGGGTTTACTGTAGCAAAGTGGGAAAGATACTGGTGGATTTGAACTTGCAATCCTCTAAGGCTCTAAGTGGTGCACTGGTGCAGAGTAGCAGTGTGAAAGACACAGCAGTGCATTGCAGAGCACTCTGTGAGGAGCAAGCAGGGTATTGTGATGACTCCAAGTCTGCTAACACACAACTGAGCATCACACTTCTTTTGGGCATTGCCACAATGTTGAAGAAGAGGTGCCACATCCTGTATGTGGATCCATGCACAGCTTCAAGAGGGGACAAGACTAAGTCTATGGGCCTCATGCACGGGATTTACCCAAACACATGAAGAGAAGTGGGCAGCACGGTGGCACAGCAGTTTGCTGCCTCCCAAACGCTGGAGCCCCGGGTTCAATTCCTGTGGGTTTGTGTGGGTTTCCTCCAAGTGTTCTAGTTTCCTCCCAGTCCAAAGACGTGCTGGTAGTTTAACTGGCTTCTGTAAAACTGGCCCTGGTGTGAGTGTCTGTGCCCTGTGATGGGCAGGCAACCTGTCCAAGATGTATCCTGCCTTGTGCCCAGTGCTTCCAGGAACAGGCTCTGGACCATTGTGACTCTGAATTGGAGAAGCACTTATTGAAAGTGATGTGCTTTTGTGGTTAAAAAAAAGCGCAGAGAGATGATGTATTCACGAACCACTATCTTAGAGTATGTTAACAGCCTGAACACACTGAGCGCACGCTAATGTTTTCAAAGGACAGGGAGACAAGGCAGTAATGACAGGCACAGGGTACTTACAAAAACTTCCCAACCTTAAAGCACACCTCATCCAGCTTAATAGGGAAACAGGTGCAATAATCTCAGATCCGTCTGAGAAACGGCCGCTGGCAGCACGAGTGTTATCTCTCATCACAGCGACAACTCTCTCATACAGAAAAAGACACCATCAACAAAGCAGAGAAGAAAGAAGATCTGGAGCCCAAAGACCAGTGATAGACATACATTATAGGGCAAAGCACACCTTGCTGGAGATGCTACGGATGGAGGACAAATCCAATACTTATCTAATCTATCTTATCTTTGGCCTTATCTTATTATCCTAACTTCCCTATGAGACAAGGTGTGCCTTGTGTTCCAGTGCTACTAAGTGGAAGAGCTTCTCTATGTGTAAGCTTCAGACAAGGTCTGCCTTATTATGTTAATGGTGCACTAACAATTTCCATTAAGTCATCCAGTTTTCTTTGGAAATGCAGGCTTATTTACAGTTATTAGATAATCTTAAGAACATGATGTTTAAATGCATCATGTGTGGATTTCTAAGAGCCTTTTGTGAGAGCCCTAGGTCTCTTGGAAATGAGCACAGAAAGCTGGTCAGCGCACTATGTAGTGTGGGCACCAGCAGACGTCAAGATGAGTGGTGTGTGTGTGAGAGCAGTGGGCTGACAGAGGCACTCTAACAAGTTTATGAGTTTTCACTGTTGTTTTATTGGCTGACCCACTGCAAGTGTTCAGTGCCGCACAAGTGAAAATGACCCATGACCCCTGCTGTTTTGGGGTGGTTTGCCTGAATGTGCCTGGCAGACGTCACAATGATATTTCAGCTGAGCTAGACATGACACACAAAGGCCTCTTTGTCACACAGCCAGACTAGAGAAAGTCATGGTTCACGGTTCTTCCCACAATGCACCACACTGCCCTCAGTGCCACCCACCTACAGGACAGCTGCTTCACCACACCATTTTCTTTCAGGTTGGTACAGAGCAAAATTTGATTGCAGTTAAAATCACAGCACTTCAATATTTAAAAGAGAGACCAGAAATGCTTTTTTCCCCCATATTTTAAGCATACTTTTGAAACCAACCTCACCAAGCATAATCATTGACTATGGCTTTAGAATGCAGCTGATAGAGTGCATTGCTATGCAGCCAACAATGCCCGCAGATCCTTAGGTGTCTGAGAAGGCTGCTCCAGTCCCAGTCCTGCTGCAGAGAAACGTGTGGCTGGTATATGAGCTTTCTTTCTCGCTGCACTTCAGTCAAATCCTGTGACTGAGTGTTCCACATACAGTGCAGCCCTTTCCTCTCACCGTGCACACTGACAGGTGAAAACTGGAAGTGATTTTTCCAGATGTACCGATTCAGAGCAGCAAAAGTTTCTATGTTACAGCTCTGTCACTGAACCTCTGATTTAAATGCAGTTTTGAGGTGTAGGCAAAAAAAAAAGACATCAATCCCATTTCCTTTAGGCCATAGGAACGTGGTGTTCCGGACTTGGCGAGCTTTCAGCTCTTTCCTGAGTTACAGTACCATTCCAATTCGAGAACATCAAACTTCAAGAGGAGATTGTTTCTCCAGGAGACTCAGGCTTAGTCAATTGATCTTTATTGGCGGGAGATACTGACTCAAAGAACAGCAGACAATATGAACAGAAAACCAAAGAAGTGTGGTTTGAAAATGTGGCCTGTATCTTGTTTGACACCGAAGAATGTTGTTATTTCTACACTCATTCAGAATTCATCTAATGTGCTGCACAGTTCTTCTTTTTAACCATTAACACTTGCAAAACTCCACACTTAATTAAGGAACTTGGGATCTGAATGGTGTGATGCCTGCTACAGGCACAAAATACCCCACATGTGGGCAGTCCTCTTTCCTCACAGCAGCATCTGTGTGGTGATTGCTGAGGGAAAGCAGACCCACAGGGCTCTGAGTGCAGGAGGAGACAGGTGTGTGGAGCAGCTCATCTGGGGCTCACTGTGACCTCTGACCTCTGGTGTGTGTGGCTTTGAAGGTGATCATCCCCTTCTCCACCCCAGTGGCTTAACGAGGTGAAAACAGGACCTACACCAGCATGACCTCCCAGCCTCACAAGTACACTCATCTCACACACTCACACCCATTCATGCACATATACACCCAGAGACTTACACACACAAACTCATGTATACACTCACACTGACACACAAACTCATGTATATATTCACACACTCACGCACACACAGATGTATATACTCACACAGTCATGCACACTCACTGTCACCCAGCAGAATGATGCTGTCTGGGGAAACAGCTTTACAGCTCCACCATTTTGCTCAAATCTACATATCGTGAATCCTTGGCAGAGAGAGGTTTCTACAAAGTGGTAAACGAAAAGAAGTTTTACAAGTTGGAAAATAATATTGACCAGCTCTAATGATGGTATTTGTACACAGGTTGTGGTCCAGCTGTTCAGGGTTCAAGGCATGAACAGGAAACTCAAAGGCCTAGAAAGGCTCTCTCTCAGCTGTTTTGAAATCTCCCCCCTGGCAGTTTTTGCGTTCTCTGCTTTACTGTATCTGGACTGCCCCCTTGTCACGCCATTCCTCAACTGTGCTCTGTAAAATCTCTGCTAACATGGTTCGGAAAAATAAATACTTCCTGTTTTTAGTTTCAGATGACCTAACCGATCTATTCCAGTCCTGTTTCACTCTGATGCTGCATTCCTTTAGCTCTGTGTTTCATTACAATCAATTACTTAGTAATCTGAGAGAAACAGAAGGCACAGAGGTTTACAATGCTGATTAATGTTGTTTTTCTCACTGCAGTCCATCTTATGACTGAGCAAAAGGCTACAACCCAGCACTGACATTGAGCTCCTCAGCACACTGCAGTCCAGCATTCTTAACAGTAACTGAACACACTGCAATCCAGCACCCTTAACAGCTACACAACACACTGCAGTCCAGCACATTTAATACAGACTACTGTATTGCAGTCCGGCACCAGTAACACTTACTAAACACACTGTCGCCCAGCGCCCTTCATGTTTATTGTTGAAACACTAAACACACCACAAAGCCCTTCACAGCCCATCACTTGATTGAAGATTGCATGCAACTGTAGCCATCTCTTAACTTCTTAACTACAACATTCTTTAGATGCACTGCATGACTTTGACCTCCTATCATAACTCCACTGCACCTACTGCAATAAATCTTTAAAAGGTCCACCCCTAACTGTTCATTTGAACTGAAAGCTTAATCAAACTCTATATAAAAATCAGGGTATCAACATCCCCAAACATATTGCACAACTGCAACTAAAGATCTTGCCAATCGCAAAGAATACAGTACGCTGGACTTTCAGAACCAGCACTGAAGCCCATGCCAAAGGACACCAGTAGAAACTATGGGGAGGTGCATTCAAAACTGAGCACAAGAGGCACCTCTTTACACAAAGGGTGGTGGGAGTGTAGAACAACCTACCTAGCCATGTTGTTAAAGCAGATACCCTGGCTTCTTTCAAGAAAATAGCTGGATGTGATCCTCAGATCAATTACAGTACTGTAGGTACTAACTACCAAAAGTGCTAGATGGGTTGAATGGTCTACATATTTTAACCTTCAGTTAACTGTTGTCCCCACCTACTTAACTGAATGAGATAAAAGGCAAATATATTCCAGTGAAGAACCACCAGATACTAGGGCATAAGGGTCCATCCTACACTGACAGGATGGATAAATGAACATGTTTAGGCTTTAATAGACTACTAAGGGGCCTGATACAAGTATTCATAATCCTCAAAGACACTGAAAAAATTAACCCAGCAGATTTCTTCAGATTAAACCATGACACACATTTAAAACTGAGAACTGGAGGCACTTCTTTACACAAAGGGTGGTGGGAGTATGTGACAAGCTGCCCAACCATGTTATTGGAGCCCATACTCTGGTTTCTTCAAAGAAACAGCTGAACAAAACCAAACAGGTCAGATGACCAAATAGCCTCGTTCGTAAATGTTGTTGGTAACTACCACCATCATCTTCTTTTATTTGACACTTTTATCCACAGCCTCTTACATTTGGACTCATTTATACAGCTGGGCATTCTACTGAGCTACAAGGCCCACGCTATAAAGTTTCTCCTCAAACAACGAGCTGCCTGTGGATTTTTTTACTTTTAATAGGTTTTACTGTACAATTGGGGATCGCAGGAAGAACCGGAGAAACAAAAAATAAGAAAGAGAAAAGGAAAAAAAGAACACAGGAAAATAAATGGAGGTTTTCCTGGCCAGGTCTAGAGAGGGCTGTCTGGACTGATTGAAAAGAGGGAGCTCTTTGTGCTGAGGTTATTTTTAGCAGCGCGGATTGGAACCAGCTGCGGCAGACTAACCCCCCCCCAACACCCCCGACTTCGCCGCACGACACGCCTTCACCTCGGAAATACCTCCCTCGCCGTACCGGAGACGAACCAGGGAGCACGGAGGACCCCCTCAGCCAGGCTGAACGGGCTTTTAGAAAACCGCGCTTTCCATCTTCCCTCGCGCCAACTCACAAGATTAACTAGAGGGATCTCAGCGAGGTCTCTGAAGTCCTGATGGAGACTGCCAACAGGGCGCCAACTCCTAAATCCATCTCCGTGCGGAGTGTGGGAAGAGAGGGCGTGCTGTTCGGATCGGGTTCAGGACGGGAAGTACTTCTTTACAAATGGGAGGCAGGTCTGTGGAACAGTGTACTGCACAGTACCGTATGTACAGCTGCTCCTGACCTGTACTGCACAGAGCTCCTTTACTTTTACTGTACTTGCCTGCAGTCATCTTAGAAGAGGTTTCACAGACAAGTAAGCATAGCTCATCAGACTGCTTCTTAAACTGAAATCTGAGCATCAACAGGTGTCAGGTTCAAGGTGCCATTACTTAGGCCCACAACTGTAAATTGATCTTTGTACTTATTGCAGTTTTCACAACATCCATTCATCTTCTAAATGCTTTATCCAATACAGGGGTTTCCAATAAAAATTGACAATAACTGAATCAATAATATCAATCATTTAAATTCTACTCAAGACTGATTAAAGAGGATATAGTGTAGCCATTCAGGTCTAGTCAAGTAATAAGGCTCTTGACTGAATAAGCTACAGGGAGCAACACAAACATTATGCATTAACTAACCTCCCAACACACATAATCGTCCACTCTCCTTATATTCCTGAGTTTGCGTATATACAGATGTCACAAACATTGTCTTAGCCTGGCAGAAGACATCATGTCATATCCATGCAAGTCGTGTGAGGGAATAGGCAAACACAGCACGACTGCATTTTAAAAACACATCCATAAATATATAAAAAGAAGAGAGATCTGTCCCTCGAGAGGTCCTGAAACTCCCCACTCTCGTTTTGTTCTTAATCTCTTCCAGCCATCTCTTCTGCTGCATAGATCCTACAGAAAGCTGAACTCCCTTACAGAGAAACACTAGCACAGCCTAAAATGGTAAAGAAGATGGAAAACATGCCAGAAATAAGCAGCATTCCAGTGCAGCATGGCCCTCAAAGATCAAATCCGGGGAGCAGGAGCCTGAAATATACCCCAGTGCCTTTCATACCATCTGATCAGAGCTGGACAGAGGACCCCTCCACCTCCCACTGTACCCCTGCTCCTGCGGTGCGCTGTCGGGGAGACGTCTGCTCAGGGCAGCGCTGTCACCACACACCTGCCCTGGCTGAACGGAATTACTGTACAAGCACACAGCAATGAGTCGCTCCAACACCAACAATAAAAGATTTCAAACCTTTAACAGCTTCCTAACACATGCAGACAAGATCAGAAACAACTATTAAGGGAGACAGCTGACTCAATGGGCTTGTTGTGCTGGGCTTTACATCAGTGGGGTCCTCTGTCCCCCCCACGGCCCCCACCCTCATACATAGTTTATGTCGCCGAGGAGCCCCAGCACCCCTCGAGTTTGAGGGTTCGCAGTTTCACGGCTTCTGATCATTTCTGATTGTCAGACAGATACAGTACGCTGTTGTACAAAGCCTGGGCAGTCCCACGTCTGTCTGGATCTGGTGCCTGCAGGACGTTTCAAGGAAGTTTATTTGTGGAATGTGTTTACAAAACAGGGAACACTTCCAATTTCCCCTACCTACAGTATCCCAACAAGGCCCATCATGATACACAGAGAGGCACCCATGGCCGATAAAATTGGTCTAACAAGAGATGTATTGCAAGAAACAAATTTGTGGTGAGATTCACATGTGAATTTTTCAGTTGTGCACTCTAACGCATGTCCTGAAAAGCTCTCTCTCAACTAGAGCAGACAGCAGTGGAGTCATTTCTTGGCACAAGCGTTTCGTCTTGTTTCCCACCGGGCTTACGGCTGTCCAGTGGAAGCTATGGAGGAGCTATACCTCCCCCAGTTGGCTTTGCCCCTGTCCTAATAACTGCCAGGACTAAAATACATGGGCACACAGCAAAAGACAATGGGTAGGAATCTGTAATTGCACCCAATGCCTGCCAGATGCATTGTTCTTCAAATTCCAGAAGTGTTCCCCAAACCCAAGCTCTTATTCAGTTGCCTTCTTTCCTCCATTGTAATGTTTAATTCCTACATGGAAACTGCCCTGAGGTCAGTGCAATGGAAGTTGCTATAGAAATGAGTTGATGTCATATGGCCAAAACATAACCAATTACTCTGAGATAGGTTCCAGTGTTGAATGTTGTCACAGGTTTCTTAGAGTAACTTCAGAGGGTAGTGAAGTTCTTCCTCTGGACTGCTCAGCACGTTACTTAAAAGGTTTATTTTGTCCTGCTTTCAGCTGCTTTGATCTCGCTGATATATAGACCAGCTTGATCATGTTCTTGTCAGCTGGACACAGTTGAAAGTCAGCTGCTAGGAGATCATTTTCCTGTGTAATTGCTGCAGTTAGACCTCTGTGTTTGGCGTCCTCTCTAGTTCAGGTGTCTCTGTCCTGGCTTTAAGTCTAAAGCATCTCTAGTGAATCATACCAGAAATGTGTAATCAGACACATCAAACAGGAAAATCAGCACAAGCTGTTTCACAATTAAGGGTGAGGCTTTGTGTTCTGAGGGTTAAACATACAGCAGTTTTCTATTTCAAAACTAGCGTTTGATTCTCTGTATTTGTACACTATTTGGAGTACAAAGGTCACTTGTGCAGTACTCCTCTGGGACCCGCGTATGAGGAGGGAAAGAGGCAGGTCCTCTGATCACAGCTCTTCCTCACCTTAATGAACCGCACACACTGGAGAAAAGGCATAATGGGAAACTTTTAATGACTCAGGAATCGCCATCTCGGGTCCCTTAGGGACAGAGGGGCTTCCAGTTTTTTTTTCCCTTTCAACCCACAGTCGCTTAACAGAAACAGCTGTCTATTAGGCTGAGAAAGTCCAGCATCGCTGCCAGGTGGTGAATTTCGGATACATTATCTGGAGGAGAGCTCCAGGACCTGGGCTGAGCGAGATACTGTATCAAAGCGGCACGCTCAGCCCTTCAGTCTAGCTGCCCACCTGCCCCTTCGCCATCATCTGAGTGCTGCTGCAGAAAGGGCTCCTCTGCCAGGAGTGGAAAATGTTAACAGTGTATTTGTTACTGTAAATCCCCTCGGTCGAACCAAAGCCAAGATCGTAATTTTCTTCTTCTATTATACTTTTTTTTTTGGTATAAAAAAGACAAAGATTTTGTTTCAGAAGCCACTCGTTACAGTAAAATATATCCAGAGAGGTGCCAGGCCAGGATTCCTATGCAGTCCAGGCTGACTGAACAAGTTTTATGACTCCACTCCGTTTACAGCACCAGACTGCACAAAGACCCCAGACAGCCCTAATCTGTGGCAGGTACTTAACCTACTGACTACTGTGGAGCCAACTCAGCGCCCTGAAGACCTGTGCTACAGGAAACCATGGGCTCAGGCCATGACCAACCCTCACAAATCTTTCCAAAAGCCAAAGACTAGCCTTGAATCACCAACGCCATTGCTTGCGAGTGCCAACATAATATACAGTATTGAAAACCGGAAAGGGCGCAGTGCGTTTCTCTTGATCCGTTCAGATCAGATTTTGAGGGAGAAGCAGAGGTTTGTTTCTTCTGAAAAGCAGAAAGAAAGAAGAAGAAGGAATAAGCAGGAGGCTCAGGCTGTGGAATCTCTGCGGACGTGACCTCCTGAAGACATCCTCTTCAGGTGAATTGGCTCCAAGGCTGAAAGGTCACTTTTTTTCCCTCATTCACTCTGCTTCTCAGCGTGAAATTAACCTCTACTTCTTCCGTTACAGCTCACTCCCAGACACAGTTCGTCCCGCCACGTTTTTCAGGAGATCCTGATCCTGACATGCCTAATAAAAAACAGGATCATCAGCTTTCTCCTGATATCAGAGGGCAAAGTCCTAACACTCCAAGCTAAATGGTGTTTAAGAACACTAGCACTAAGTGTGATCATCCTTCCAGGTGCTTCAGCTGTTAGCAGTCAGCTAATGAGACCCACACAATACCTTTTCTGGGCCAGCTGCTCAAGCAGGAGTCAGACAAGCCTGACAGTCTAGAGCTGCTTTTAGTTTTATCACAGGATTTCCATGCAAGTCCGATACCCAGATGAGTACAAAAAGACAGGAATCTGATTTTTGACACCAAGTGTTGTCTTCCTCTGCCCTTGATCAATGCTTTTGTCACTTGGCAGCCAGATTAATTTACAGTCAAATGACAGGACTTCCTGTGTGGTTGGATCCAGGCCACAAGGAGAATACAGTACAGTATATTGGGCTTTGAGGAGCAGCCCTCTGATAAGAGAAACTGGCAATGTAGTGTTAGATTTCTGCCCTACACCCACTTCTCCTCAGAGAGGAGACAGGCACTGCTTTCTCACCTATTATTAATACAGATATATTAATAATAAATATAGATAAAGTAAATAATAAAGTGGAAATTACCACAACCAACATACAGTATAATAAGCTAATCAGGCTCACTTCATAACGATCACATGTATCACATGTCATTTTTTGTTTCTATAATTTCCCTACTATTAGTATACAAGACCTAAAGACCAGCTAATGTGTTTCATTATCTCACTGGCACCTTGCTTTTCAGCAGTTGTGTTAAAGTTAGAAAGGCAGTAAAAAAAAAAGACAAAAATAATAATTGCGATGGAGTGACTTTTTCTCTGTGCCGCCTGAATGAAGTCCAAAGGGTCAGAGATAAAGAATGCGAGAGATTTCCTGCTCCGTGGCCCGTAACTCCCCAAACATCTCCCAGTTTATGTACTGCGGCCTGTAGCTATGACAACCTGGCAGCAAATGAGGGCCCAGCACCAGTGATCCAGTGTTCCATAAGGAAGACGCAAGCAAGTTTTAAAGAGACACACACCCACTAAAACAACAGAGCTTTATTCTTACGATGCCAGGTGTAAAAAAAAAAAAAAATAGAGCCACCAAATTTGAAAAACTGTGTCAAAACCACAACATCCAATGTATAAAAAATGAATTTCTTTCACACCAGGTGAGCAACTGCATACTCGAGTCTTGTCAAGTCTCAAGCTCTAACTTGATAAATAAAAATAACTCTAAAAATAATCTAAAAAATAAAGAAATATACACTTATTAATGATGCTCACAGAACCTAATTTCCATGGAAAAGTGATGAGGGAGGGTATTTATTAGAACAGTAAATAAACATTTGGCAGTCCTAAGGTAGGATTCAAGAAGAAGAATATTTTGTCACAGTTAAAGAAGACTTTAAAAAAAACAAGATGAAAAGAACATTACCAAATGCCAAAAACTAGCTACACTACAGCAAAACTAGCTTATGAGAAAATCTCTCTCCCACCTGCAGTTAATAACAAAAACACTGATTAACCGAACAATAATGAAGGATACAGCTGTACTGTAGCAGGACAGGAAAATTAAATCTGAGCATTAACAGTAACTAAGACAAAAGATGTCCTATATACAGTACCACAGCCTGGGCAATAGCAAACATATCAAAGTACACGAGAACTGGAAACAAAGTACAGGAGACTGGGAAACATGTCCAGAAGCAGAGACCAATGTTGTCAAAGCTTGCAGTGCATTTTTAAGAGAATCAGAAGGGGTAAAAAGCCACCTGAAAGGCCGAGACCATGATGGCTCCCGAAAACAGATTTCATTAGAACACAACTACAACTCAAGAAAGAGCACATTTACAAGACCATGGCTTTGATACTGCTGGGTATCAAAGACGCACGCAGGGATTGCAGACATTATTCTTCACAGCAGTTCAGCTATTTAATAACTTCACAGTCAGAACCACGATCTAACCATTTTTCAGATGTACACAGCTGTTGACACAGGGATAGTGTCTGTAAACCCTGAAGTTTCCAGCTCTCTGACTATTCTTGCCCAGAGCTTGGTCCAGGGGACAGCTGGGACAGCTTTCTAATCAGAGTCTCATGGCTCTAGTTCCTTCCATTTTTCCTATTGTCAGAGGTCCCACTTTCCTTAATGGCCATTTTAACTGAGCTAAACACATGACTTGATGATTATAATCATCTCTTGAAAAGCTGCAAATCTCAAATAACTCCATGGGACGCTCCGACACCTCCATCTGCTGAAACAAATGTAAAGGATTAAGCAGAACTTTTCTTCAATTAAGGGTTCAGGTTAATTCTGTTTCAATCTTTTACCTAAACAAATGTTCCTAGAGTTTACAAAGGCAGACAAAAATCCATTTTCAGACACTAACGTCTCAACATGAACACACTACATAAATACTTTGATTCCTGCCAGACCACACAGGGCGCAAGCAAGGCACTGTCAAGAGTGCAGACAGAAGCTGCTGCAAATGCATGTGCCCCACCAGCACAACAGCATCATGCCTTCGGCTGACCATGTGAGCTTCACTCAAGGGCACCCATGATGCAAGCTCTTCGGGGATGGTGGGCTGAAGGTGTTATGTGGCTTGAAAAATAATATGCCAATCGGTCTGGGGGAAAACAATGAGCCTCAATCAAGTGACCTTTTAGTCCATTTATCCACCTAATTTCTGATCAGGGCACTGTGCGCTGTGCGTGCCTGCACTGTCAGCAGCAGAGGAAAGCAGATCAGGGGAGGTGACGCTAACAGCCGCTGGGTGATTAATGATGTTTGGAACAGTGCTACCTCAAGCAGATCCAAAGTCACTCACACAAAAATGCACATTGGCTCAGGCAGAAGGATTAGCAAAGCGTTTTACAACTGAAAAATTATCTTAGAAACTGAGTCAGACAAATGTGTTGTGAAAACTGCGGTCCAAAATGTGGTACTATCGCCAAAGTTCCTATGAGCAACAATATAACAGCCAAGAGGGCGGTATACAGGTTTCACGGGACCACTGGCTGTGTCCACGATGACCTGCAAGCATCCTCTGGCAGACTCAGTGTTAGTGCCCTTCCGTGTTTGCGGTGTTCCCCATGGCTCCATTTATGTACCAAATTTCATTACTCCTCCGTACCCTGTTTTCAAAACAGTACAGTTTCACTGGAGGCACAAAGTTTTCTTTATCTAATTTCTTTCTCTATGCTTAATTACACCCAATTACTTTTGAAAACGTTTTCTGTTATCTAATATGCAATATATATATATTTTTAAAACAAATCAGTGTTTAATTGCTAACATGAATAATGTACAGGATCACTGTACTACAGTATGTGCCTGAGGTCAGGGACTAACTGATCATCAAATCTTTTCATTTAAAAGTAGATACAAAAGAATTGTATATTTTATCCAGTCTTATTTTTTTTGCCATTTCACACACAAAGGTAACATGTGAGAAGACCAATTTAATAAAGAGATCCACATTTTTTTTTAGATATTTGAATCAGACCAATACACAAAGATAAAACAGAGCAATGTATCCGAGTCAGACTGACAGATACTGTATATCTACAGTACATATTTTTAAATGATTCAATACTGAGCATCACAATGAGGAATACCATAAAAAGCAATAAGAGATCTTGAAACAATGAGCAAAAGTGAGTCCGTATCTTCCTGTGAAACCTTAGAGGAAAATATCTGACATATTTTATTCTGAAATCTTTTCTGTCTATGGGCTAGCGTTTTTTTTAACCGATTTTAATGTGCCATTGGCTGCTGATGAGCAGCTGCTCTAGCAGCCCTGCCTTCTTATAGTTTACTGAGCTGCACCAAGTCTGCAAACACCACACCTTACCAAATGAGCTGACTGCACAGTATCCAGCGCACAGAGAAATCATTGTCCACATACTGTATAAACTGCCGTGAAATACAATTAAGTTACAGAAATTATTTTGATTTTTTGAAACTTTGAATTGGCATGATCTATTTCGGCTGAGACCTCAGCATCCCCTGAGGAATCTGCAAATTGTAATTAGCTGGAGATTCCTCCTGGGATGCTGGCTGGGGGGAGGATGAAGGCAGTGCCCTCATCATCTCTGACAAGAGAAACAAGGCACCATTTGGTCATAAGAGCAGAAGAAAGGTTACAAATGAGAGGTGGCCATTTGGCCCCTCCAGCTCTTTTGGTTTGTAGTAGTTAATTAATCTGAAGATCCCATCCAGCTGTTTCTGGAAAGAAACCAGTGTATCGGCTTCAACAACACGGCTGGGTCACCTGTTCCACACTCCTCCTGTTCTCAGCTATAAACACACCTCCACGTAAATTCCACTCGTGTCCCCTGGTTTCATTGTTGATTCGAATCACTTCATTTGACTGGGTAAAAGCCTTTGAGGATTCTGAATAATTGTATCGGGTCCTGTCCATCATCCCCCCCTGTTCAAGAAAGGCATCTGTTCCTTCAGCCTGTCAGTGCAGAAAACTGCCCCGCAGTGCTTGTTCAGTGCCTGGTGTCTTTTGGGCAGCTGTAGTCCACCAAACCCAGCTGCAGGCCCAGCTGAATAATGGCACGGCCCAGATTTGATCAACACACCAGGGGCAGGCTTTCCTGGCGCTGGCGGGCCGGTGTGTCTGCAGGTGTTCAAAACAGCAGCATCAGAAGAGCTGGGAGCTGTTTTTTAAATTGGCCCCGTTAAGACAATTATCTAGTTACACTCATAGGAGCCGAGCTGGAATGAGAACCCGCAGTACTGTACACTGGCCCTCCAGGACTGGGATTGCTCTCCCTTAATTTAGACTACAGAGCTTAACGTGCCCTCTAAACAAACAATCTCTTGGTGGAACCACTCTGCAGTCAGGAAATACAGGTAATTTTCTGATTGTGTTCCAACTGACTAATCAAGATACACGTATGTGGGCTCAGCGCAGTCTGAAAAGAAAACCAAAAGATGTCCGTGAGTCAGAGGAACTTGCCCATCTAAAATAAAGGATTCGATCAGGACAATCTGATCTGGCATAAGGCACAGCAGGATTCAGATAGGATCGTCTCCCTTCATTTAGCAAGCAGTGAGGTTCGAGAGTGTTCACAATGGCTCCCAGCTCACGCAGCCCTTTGCCAAGGGAACGGTTTAATGATGTGTCAGTGGCATGGAAATAACTGACTGTTTCGTGTGACGCAAGATTTTTCTCTCAGGGAGAGAGGGGGCAGGGCTGCTCTGACACTGCCACCAAATGCCGAAAGTCTGGGGTAGTCTGACGCTAGGGACACGGGTCTTATAGTGGGTTACTCGGGCGAGGGAGAAGTGGAGTAAAAGGCACATTTACTAGGTCAGCTTCTCTAAGGAGGAGTCATTTCAGGGGAGTCTGATCTGGACAGCTTTCAAGGAATGAGGAACAGAAACGTGCTTTGTGCAGACACAGGCTGCTTCAAATTCAAATGCATCGTCGCTGTACCCTTTTCATCCTCCACACCTCGTATTTTAAATAACGAAATGAGTGAAAATGTCTTAGCTGTCTCTCTGCGGGCTCTTTTGATGCCTAATTTATATGCACTCTTTGAGAAAAGCGAGCTCCGTCAACACACGTTCTGTTGCCAAGCCTGACAACCTGACAACCGGCACAGAACTGCTGCTCTCGCTAAAACCCCACCTCTGCAGGTGAAGAAACACTGACGCCAGCACTGCGAGAAAGCCGAGGCTTGTCAGACCTGTGGCGTCGCAGCCCGGCCTGCGCTGTCGAAGGGGGGACGAACTGCGCTGGGAGCTCGGCAGAGACAGGCCTCTCCTCGTTGGCTCCTGGGAACTGGAGCCCAGGCCGGAGCTCTCACGAATGCGCAGGAATTTTCCCACAATAAAACAAACAAACACAGAGCCGCGCGGGGCGAGAGAAAGGCATCCATCTGCAGGGGGAGCCTTGCGGGGAGCTGGGGCTGCTAAAGACATCAAGACACAAAGGCCCGGACCCCCCTCCTGCACGGAGAGACCTCAAAGGCCTCAACGGCCAGAGTTTCTGCACCACTGATCGCAAGGAAAGAGGCTCACAAACCAGCCCTTGGAAGAAACAAGCACGTCAGTGTCACGACACTGCACAGGACCTAGGACGTAACTTTACATCACGGGCAACATTCTGGTTTTTATTTCATCAGAACTATGGCACTATTAGGCACAGCTCGCTGATCCTTGCCCCCAGTTTGCAACACCACACACCAGCATTGCCACTGGGAAGCCAGTGCGCCCATGCAGAGGGCCCATCTGCTGCGCATTAGCAAACACATCTGGGGTCAGAGCCCAGGTGGAGGTACTGTACCGTTAGTCTCCAGCAGCCAGGCGCAGAGAGACCAACCAGCTACAGACCACTGCAAGAAAACATGCCGCCTCCATAAATAACCGCAGACGGGGATATAAATAACCCATTACAGGTGTCATGACCATGAAGACGCAGTTCAGCACGTCCTATATTCACACCATACGGAGCAGCATTAACAGCCTCGCATAATTTAATACTAACCGTGTAACGAGCCTTGACACGAGCAGAAGAGCAGCTGCTCTGGTGAGGCAGCGTTCTGGAATGGAACACTTGGCACTGCCTCCTAGAGGTGGGAAGAGGGATTGCGGCAGTAGAGGACAAAGTGTGAGAGAATTACTGCATGGTCCAAGAGGCAATTATGTAGCTCACGAACGGATTAATGACACAGCGGGCCTTGAGTGTTTATAAAACAAGCCATCGCTTCTTGAAAAGTATTATGCAGTTAGCATAAAACCTCAAAAAGGGTTAAGACCTTTAAAGACCTTAAACCTGAATTATAAAATTACTATGTTGGCTGATGTCTTTGTCCAAAAGGATTGAGGTTTGTGTCCATTCATACAGCTTCCAATCCAAGCGAAAAACCTTGCTCAAAGTTACAACAGTAGTGTCCCACCTGGTATTTGAACCCACAGCCGTGTAATTACAAGACTAGTGCCCTAACCACTATCCTACACTGCTGCCACATGATGGGTTAATTGAAGGTTCTTATATCATTCAGCACACAATATAGTCATTACACTTCATTTCATACCAGCATGCACGGCTCCTTTTTAGTCAGTTGAGAATCAACCATTTTCTTAGACTCCCTGAACCCCTTTCTAAAGCAATGTCCATGGTATTACGCAGAAGTGCTGGAGTGGCCCTGTGAAAGCTCCACACCGCTCAGAGCTCTGGATTTCTCGCCATCATGAATCACAACAGCGTATGTGTGACCCTCAGGTAATCAACCTCGAATCAGAACTGTGCCACGTCACAGGACGTCCCTCATATCGGGGACGCCTCGGCTTACATGATGGCCATAAGGCCACTGTGTGAATAGTATGTCTCAGTGATTAAACTGACCAGTATAACAGCATCATGAGTAAAAAAAGTACATTTAGCAATGTAAGAACAGTTAGAGATGAGAAAAAACCATTTGGCCTCTGTGTGCAAAGTAATACCTCCTGTCTTGATTCAAGGACATCATCCACGCATTCTTGAAAGAAGCCAAGGTATCAGCTTCAACACCCCAACTGGGTAGCTTGTTACACACTCCTACAATACTTTGTGTAAAGACGTGTCCCCCGGTCTAAGTTAAAATGATGGCAGTGACTCAGCCTGTGGTAGTGGTAATTCCATGCATAGGTTTGATTATATTAGTTAATTAATGCATTCACCTTCACAGTGTCCCACAGGAAAAACCCAGAGATACCAGGGCAAAGCAGAACTACTGTATCTCACAGCATCATTTTACAAATGAATGTTAGATGCATATTTGACTAATGATCAATGCAGTATAATTTGAGGTTCTATAGAATGTAAACAATGCATCTCTGGATATTCAGTAATGATGGAGTTAGTTTTAGGGTTGGGATCAGAGTTACATTAGTAGGACCGTGACCATGCATTTACAGTACAGATGCTTTATTAACAGTCAATAGTGCCTTGATTGAAAGGAAATTGATCACTAATATCTGCCAAATCTCTATACTGTATATACACTAAATCATTAACCAAAACATCTTTGGTTCAGCATAGCAAAAGACTAAATGACTAAATGCAGGAGAGAAGAGTTGCAGAGAGACAGAGTGTTACTGTCACCTACAGTATAAGCACATCACTAATTTCCGACTAGTAAATGTCACTTCTGAGCGACTCGGCTTTTAGAAGCCAGTAAAGCAAACCTGCGCGAAAAATCGTTCCATATGTGACCTGGCTCCCCAGTGAAAGAATAGCTTTGTGCTGAAGTATGCCGCACGCGCCCGGAATGGACCAGGGGATATTAGAGTGAAACCCAAGCCAGGTGCGGGACACTGTGTGGCTGATCCAGGCATGGCCATGTTTTGACGGTCTCTAATTGTCTGTGACAGAGGGGGAACAGGGGCAGAAACAAGCAGGTCATTGAGAGGGAAGGCGGGGGGGTGTATCTGGCAGGAATGCAAAACAAGTTGTGAATTTCTCCAGCTCATTACTGTTAATAGATTCCCAACAGCAAGGCCCTCAAGCAGCCTCCCAAGACTGCTACTAAACGTACGACGACACTGAAAAAGAAAACCGGTGTGAATTAGAGGATATCTGCATATGCAGCACCGTATAGGGATACGAACATGGTACTCTGAATGGGGCTTGCAGAGAAATGGCATTATTGATTGCTCTGAGCAGATACGGACAGGTCTCCTGATTGAGGCTGAGGTTGTGGGCAGCACAAGCTGTTATACTGGAGCACTGTGAGTATACTGGGGTAGCAGTCCCAGGTAAGATGCTGCTGTTGAACCCTCAAGCGAAGTACTTCACCTCACTTGTTACAGTGAATTATAAATGAGTGCAAATGTAAGCTCTTATCCAGAGCATCAGCCAAGGTAGTTAGTAAGTGCTATAGCAGCAGGATGACCCGAATTACACTCTGGGCTTACATTCAAAATATATGATAATAATGTGTGAACAACAATAAGCCTACAGACAAAGTGTGAAATATATGAAACCTTTTTGAAAGAAGCCCTCTGGCGATTCTATCCCACAAAGGGACGCCACAGAGGGAGTGAAGTCCTTCTATGTTCTGCATCAGTCGCTACCTTTCTGTTTTCCCTTTCTTCTACCAGGTAAGCCGACTGAGAATAAATTTACAATAATGACATGGAGACCTATTTATACAACACCGCACTTATTGTAACAATTTGGGGGGAATATCTTATCTTGAAACATTAGCAAAAAAACACAGGTGGCACAGCGGCACAGAGTTTAGCATTGTTGCCTCAAAGTGCTGGGGCCTGGGTTCGATCGTGGGTTTCAATTCCTAGGGTGCTATCTGCTTGGAGTTTGAATGTTTCCCCCATGTTTGTGTGAATTTCCTCCAAATGCTCTGATTTCCTCCCACAGTCCAAAGACATGCAGGTTGGTTAACTGGCTTCTTGAAAACTGGCTCTCGTGTCAGTGTGTGTGTCTGCTGTGTCTGCGTGTGCCATGTGATGGACTGTCATCCTGTCCAGGGTGTACCTTCCCTTGTGCCCAGCATTTCCCAGAATGGGCTCCAGGCCACTGTGACCCTGCATTGGATAACCAGTTCTTGGATGTGATGTGATATGAAAAAGCACACTTAAAATCAGCCCAAGAAATTCAAAATGACATGACATAGAACAGATAACCATTAATAAAAAGTTCTTACACTTATATAGCACTTTTCTGGACACTCCACTCAAAGTACTTTACAGGTAAAGGGGACTCCCCTCCACCACCACCAGTGTGCAGCCCCACCTGGATGATGAGAAAGTACACTCACCAAAATCAGCTATCAGTGAGGAGAACAGAGTGATGAAGCCAATTCACAGATGGGGATTATTAGGAGGCCATGATTGGTAAAGGGCAGGGGAGAATTTAGCTAGGACATCGGGGTAACACCCCTACACTTTTTGAGAAATGCCCTTTGGTTTTTAATGACCACAGAGATTCAGGATCTTGGTTTTACATCTCATCCAAAGGACAGCGCCTATGTACAATATAGTCTCCCCATTCCTATGGTAGGGCATTAGGACTCAAACAGACTGCAGGGTGAGCGCCCCCTGCTGGCCCCACTAACACCTCTTCGAGCAGCAACCTTAGTTTTCCCCAGGAGGTCTCCCGCCCACATCCTGACCAGACTCACACCTGTTGAGCTTCAGTGGGCTGCCATCTGTGAGATGCAGGGTGATAAGGCTGCTGGCTTAACATGACATGCTCTCCAGTGTCAACTGTTGCAGTTCTACAGACTATGTGATCTGAGAGATAGAACGACTGACGTTTTGGATGAGGGCTTGCATGGCTGACTGCTAGAGGCGAACTGCAGGCTGTGTACAGGGTAGCATGAGAGTTTCCCTCAGTCTGCGCTGCCTCCTTGCCCTCCCTCTGCCTGCCCTGCCAGCTCCTGTCTGATCAGATCTTGTGAACCAGAAGAATGTACTGCAGAGAAGGAGGTGGAGAGGGAGGCCTGTGTGGTTGCAGGGGAAATGCTACAGGCTGCTATCGCAAACATCATTCCATGGATGGATGAGACCAGCCTGGAGCAGCAGCCAATGGGTTTAAATGAACGGCTGGCACAGAGCCGCATTCCTGGTTGCTGGGTGTTTTTCAAAGTGATGCCCGGGCTCTGGGGTGTCATCTGATTCAGGGGTTTCAAGGTGAAGAGATTAGATCACAGCCTGATACCTCCCCCCCCACAGACTTCCTTTCAATACATGACAGCAACCTGATGCAACTCACAATCACTCACGAGCCATCAAGAAAAAGGAGCAGAAACTCAGGAGCTCCTGGAATGATGACATATTCATTTCTCAGGGTAGGAGGCATGTAGGAGGCATTAGGTGGATCTCAAAGCACACTGCATGAGCTAACACAGGTTGCTGCCAAACTCTTTCTTTACAGGTACAGCCTGAAACTCTTCCCAGGCACCCGGGGAGATGACTTCACCTGCAGCACAATAACAACTTTATCTCTGACATCCATGAGTCACCCCGGTGTGACTCAAGCCACCCCTGATAAATGCACTATAAAGATACTGTAACTGTTCAAGTCACGCGCCAGCATGTCTCTGTGCAGGACGTCTTACAATGATCTTCCCAGGCACCTCATTCTTTCAGTACTTTTTCATAGTTGGTTTCGTTAATATTGCGTGTCCAAACTAAGTATGATTTTGAGACATGCTGCCAACATCTCAACTACTTTCTTTAAAAAATCCAAGACAAAAGTGAAGGAGAAATCCAAGTAAAAGATTCCCTACTTGTCAGAATTCTGGCCAGTGACAAAAGCAATTAGTTATGACATAATGACTCTGAAGCAGAAAGGGCTACTGCACTGGGCACAGCACTAAGCAGGCTGCATTTATTAAGCTGCCTACATCAATATATGCAGATTATAATATTTCGGGCCGATCATATTGCATGTTATTAATGTGCGTGTAGTAAGCAATATGCTTTGTCATGACTATGATGGAGCAAATCTTCCATTATATCACAGAAAATGGCAAGAGCCAGCCTCTCTCCCAGTGCATGGAGCATTAGCAAACGTTAGGTCCTAGAATATCTTCAGCTCTCCCTTCAGGAATAATTGCCAAGACTGATAAAACTCAGTCAGCTACAGGACGTCCTGATGAATGAACGGCACACTGCTTCATTACGTCCCATCAAAGTGCTCAGTCCTCTCCCCGCACGCAGGATCAAAGGTGCCCTTTGTGCCTGTGCTCACGCAGCACCTCAAGCCAGCCGGCGGGGCTGGTCGATCACGTGACCACACCTCTGAAGAGGAATTAAAAAAAAGGGAACATGGGCTGAAACAAAGACAGGCGGTGTCTTGGCACACCCTCACCCTTCAAATCAGCTTCCGTTTTTCACTTAAAACATCAGTTCCAACTCAAGCAGGAAGAAAGCCCGGCTGGTCTAGGACATGTAATGTGAGATGATTAAGAAAGAGAAGGCAGGAGATGCTATACTGTATATGCTGTGCTATGGGACTGCACAGTTGTGTGAATCCGCTGGCACAGCTTCTGCCCAGGCAGGTGCAAATGGCCTTCACACACAACTTTAATATGACTGGGAGCCTCCTCATGTCAATACTGTGACCCACAGTCCAGAACTGATACTTGAAGGAAGCTCCCTACTTCACAGTGTCTATTCTATACCATGAGGGAATTAGCCATCAAGTCTCAAGTATACAACCTCTTGTGACTGCGCTAGAGCTGCTTCAGGGCTGCTGTCCATCAGGCCACTAACAGCTAGCCTCCCACCCTAATGAGGGCAGGGGGTCATGTGCGGGCGGAAACTATCCCAGAAGCACAGGGGCACAGGGGCTGAAATCACATGACCGCTCTCCCCGGAGGAGATGCCAGTCCACCAGAAAGAGACGATAAGAAGGGCTGATCACACCTAGCCAGCATGATTTCAGAAGGTGGGAGGCAAGAGTAACTGGCAAAATTTTTCACATAAACAAGGGGAGGATCAGAGCCGGAACAGAGCCCAGGACTCAGTAGAGCTAACCACCACGGGGGCTAGTGTTTATATTTGTTATGGCAATGAAATGCATCCAGTGACATCATTGGGAAGATTGATGCTGTCTGTGGGAGTTTTGTTTCTTCATCAGCTAGAGTGTGCCATGTGAACCATGATGGAAGTCCAGGATGCTGATTGCACGTCAGTGAGCTCGTGCGTGTGTGTGTGTGTGTGTGTGTGTGTGTGTGACTGTGTGAGAGCGTGCACAGAGGCAAGCACGCCCTGCTGGTTTCGCTCTCCCACCATGCGCACCACACCAGCTTGAGCCCCTGCAGTAACTCCGGCGAGCTGGCAGCCAGGCCCCGCAGACGCCAGCTTCTCACCTTGCCCAGCGAGACAGGCAAGACTGGCCACCAAGGACAACATCTGGCCAGGGGAAGAACCCTGCCTCGGCACCTCTCCCCCAGAACCGCGGCTCCCGGACTCTCCCTGTGGCTGTCCTCCCCCAGCAGGCTGGACGTGCTGTGAGCGCTGTGTGAGTAGGCACGTGCTGGAGCACTGGACCGAAACGGGGCGTCACGGAGGTGCAGTGGTTAGCATTGCTCTTGGGGTGCTATCTCTGTGGAGTTTATATGTTCTGCTCCTTTCCTCCCATAGTCCAAAACCATATTAGTAGGTTCGCACGTTTTGTGAAAACTGGCTCTGGTGTGAGTGTGTGTGTGTCTGTGTGTGCCTGTAAAGCATTGGCATCCCATCCACGCTGTATCCTTGTGCCTCTTGCCTGCCAGATTAGGCTCCTGTGTGGGATAAAGCTGTTAGAAAACAGGTGGATGGATGTAAGAATCCCTGGGGCAGCTCTGGATATGCTGGCACACTGCACCATGCCAGTGGAGTCTTCACATGATTCTCACAGCACTGGAGCACACAATTAACACACGACGCACAAAGTCGCACAAAGAGATGATGACATGACAATGAGCAAAAAGAACCTCACACCGATAGACACGCATCACAGTTCCTTCAATTTTTCAAGCTAAAGGACGAAGCTTGAGAAATCATATAATTTATATTTTTATAATCAAATGCTCTGCACGCCTGCCTCAACAATAAACATTTCCTCTAAAGGCCTTCAATTATTTTCCAACGAGATCAGTGCAGAAGATTTTATTGTGTTTGTGAGGTAGGCTGAGCTTTGTGATGGATAAATATTTCATGTTTTTAAACATTTCCATAATTACACTTTCAATACTAATTTCTATATTTTTCACTATATATATACTGTACATACTCACAAATATATGCAAGCATTGCCACTAGAGCATTTTAATTACCTGCACCAGCGACGGAGCATTTAATAGACCTAGATGGTGTATTGTTTACAAAGCAATATTTACTGCACTGCTGTGCAAATGTCTTACATCTAAGACATATTCATGAGTTAAGTATGTGTAAGTCGTGAGTATCAACGATGCATACAAAACCTCCACTAGCTGTTTGTACTGTTGGGCCTAACAGCTCTATTAGTCATACAGTACATCTGAGTGGTGAGGAGAAACCAAGCATTTCATTTAGCGTTTATTCATTCACACTGGTCAGAATGTGACTGACTCAGACCCTAAGGACACCAGAGTGTGGCTTGAGCCCTGTGATCCAGGTGTCACGGGTTCGAGCCTGGGATATGCCACTAGCTGAGTGTGGCCTCAAGTGGTGGCACATGACTGAGCAGAGCCAGGGGTAGGGTGGGATTAGCCAGCCAGTGATCTCAGAGAGACACGGCGCCCCCTGTGGCCTCCATGGAACTTGCAGGCCTGATGATTGCCTGGAAGGTAGGCGTGTCAGAGGGGCGTGCCTCTCCTCCAATTGGAGCTGAGCATCCTGTAGGGGGAGCAGTGGGGCCTGTGAGGTGTTAAATGACCTTTGTGTGAAAGGTGAGTGGCCTGGAGTAGGGTGTGAGTGGAGATGGGGGAAAACACGGAAGAAACAGGTGGGAAACACAGAATAAGTTTGTCTTCAAAAGCTTGATCGCAACGTTCTGGCACACTATGACTGCCATCATATCATCCAGATAGGACTGTACATTGCTAGTGGTAGAGGGGAGTCCCCATTAGCTGAAAGTGCTTTGAGTGGAGTGTCCAGAAAGGCGCTATATAAGTGTAAGCAATTAATGTTATGATACATGAGCAGCCAATATAAGTGTAGGAATTTCCATACACTTCCGATCTATCGTGGGCTATCATCTTAGAAAACAGTGTGTAGTTTCAGGCGATCACCACAGAATTATGTGGAACAGTGCAGAGTGTCAAACTTTTGCACACAAGCTTGCCCAGTATCATGAGTTTAGCATTCTGGGGAGTTATAAGGTCAGCCCCACTTCCAGCAAGACCACTGACACACAAATGGGATCGAGCCAAATCCGGAACAATTTATTCACGAGAAGATAGAGAGTATGTTTAACGCCCAACTGCTCCAGACACGCAGCCCTTCTGCAGCTGTTGATGTGATGTGGTAATTGAAACAAAACAAGTCTCCAAATAAGCTGTCGCGACATAAGCACATGCTGTATGAGCCAGACAAAATGGTATCTTTTGGATCGTAACCACCACTTCCATATACAGTATAGAGAGGCACCCGATACACAGCATCCAACCCAGAATATTACCAAACAACATCAAAATCCCTCGATTTCAGCTTTATTCTGACTCTCCACAGCAATCTGTAAAACACTGTTTTACTGGCTGCTTTAATGTTCTTTTGACAATCTTGGGTTGAGCTGACACCACACCTGCATGCAACTGCCACAGTCCTCGCATGCAAAACCAAGTAAGACTTTTAGAGACGGACTGATTTTTAGAGACAAAAATACATGCACAGAGCAGGGCGGCTTTCTAAGGTGGACTGTTTCCACCATAAGAATCAAGCGCGGCTTTAAAAACTAAAGATACACAGTAATAAAGAAGAGAGCAGTAAAGGATTTCTTCCAAGAATTCATGGTATCTCTTCTTGTACTTGCACAATTTCAGATGTTGTAAGTTCTTGAAATGAACGAATGGGCTTTGTAAAAGCTGTGAGACATCAAACTTGTTGGTACAGTTTTCTTTAAAAAAGCATGAAAGTTAACACAGAGTACCATGATATGTCAGCATAAAAAGCTTCAGAGATTGCATATGCTACATGAACACAGCAGGAAATCTTAACCTGATTGCACTGTATTCAATGACCAGGCACAACATCTGTATACAGTACACATATACTATCTATGATATACTGTACAGTGTATAGTATTGTAACGCAACGGGGGCTCAGGCGGGCGCCCTTGCCGCATCTGGTCGGCCCAAAGTATAGGTGGCTCGAACCCGGGACTTCCGCGTCTCTCTGCAGCGACCTAGCCCCGTGAGCCAAAGAGAGATCTCTCCACAGCCCAGTAGCTGTGGTCCTGCTATCACAGGGAAGGGCGGTGACGTCACCCGCTCTGGTACGCCGGCTCTTACACACAGTGCTTGTCGGCCGTAAGCGTTACACTATGTACAGTATATAGTAGGTACAGTACAGTGAATCAGGGCTGTCCTGCTCTGGTTCTCTAGGGCCGCTGTCCAGCAGGTATAATAGGTCTCTTTGAACCCCCAGATTCTTAAGAACAAGGAACGCCTTTCACTTGTCATGTTAAGCAAATAATGAGTCCAATTGGGTAACGACGGGCTCAGATATAAAGAAAACTAGAAACCTTTTGACCTTCCAGGACCGGGGTCGTGCGCCCCTGCTGTAGAGCAGCCCCGGCAGACAGGCACCCAGCTCCTGCCGTAGCCTAACCCCGCTTCTCAAGAGACCTGTGCCTTTAAGATGAAATAGCGCCCTCTGCCCAAAGACAACAGAACTGCCAAACGTCAGTCCAAGCAATTCATAAAATACAGAGAAGGGTTCAGGAGCAGAACTCTCCTGCAAGGACACCCTGTGCACACTGCACACGACTTCACATACTCACGCTCTACACAGACACACGTGGTGAGGACGGCAAGATCCCACTTAAAATGGGGTGACTGAAATTTGTAAGATGCACAACACGACAAACTGACACCCCTTAAAACTTCAGCTCCGTTTCTCTCCATTAACTCACCGACGTGATAAGATCAGTATGGAAAACACACACGGGCTTGCCATATTCTCTCATCCCGAATTCTCTACGAATGCATACGCAAAGCAACGGCTTGATACGCTGTACTGGGAATTAAAGTGGTGGGTAATTGCATATCTCAACACCATGTTTCCATTCAAAGCTGTCATGAGACGGGAAAAAAGGGGTTCAGCTCTGTTCGGGTCTTCTGACGTTGCCCTGAGATCGTCTTTTCAAATCAAGGGTTTAAACTAATGAACACTCTCTGCTAGGTCTGCATGCTTGCCATCGTGCAAAAAAAAATGTTTTGCATTTGACGATCGATAAAAAGACATGTAAAGCTGCAATAAAAATAATTTCACATCTCCACTTACTTAACCTATCATTCGGACTGCAGTTTAAGCGAACTCTACGATACAATGTAACGTCTTTCTGAGGCAAGACACAAGCTGTGGAAATGTGCCACAACCGTGAAAAAATCTGATTTAAGGAGAGAAATTTGCTCTCTGTCAACACTCAGTCGATTCACTCAACTGCACAAGCTGTCAGCCCAAATCTCGTTAGTTGGCTACGTTCACTGACTTGGCAGCGTTTTGCAAAATATCTTTTCTAACCTGAAATACCCCTGGCTAGATAGAAGCAATTAATTTGGCAAGATTTTTTTTTTCACTTACCAGCATTTCACACCAAAACGAGATCGAAATCCGAGCTTGACTAATGACACTGTCCTCGTCGCCTCCACCTCTCCGTGATACGGAGACGGGCGGAGAGAAAGTCGTCCCTTATTCACAGCGAAATCAGCTCCTGCGCTTCCAGATTCATTCAGCCGCCGCGGCTTCGCCAGTGCGACTGAGCGAGCGAGCGCACAAGTGACTTGAGCGTGCGAGCGAGCGCACAAAGCGAGGTCAGTCACAGCACCGAACGCCTACCGCCTTAAAGGCGCAGCGCGCTTGAGTGCTGTCAGTGGAGGAACTTGTCAGTGCTGTCACTATATTGAAGCAGCGCACTACAATTGCAGAACTGTTTCTCTCAAATAGCATTAATATTAGTAACCGTCTTACAGCCTTTACAACTTACACGTTTCAAAAACTGTATTTGTGAATTGCAATCGAGTTTATACGTACAATAACATGTAGAGAAATGTTTTATCGGAAACACCTCATCATTCCACATCTCTTGAACAGATTGAGAGGGGCAACTTCACTGGTACATACGTCATTAGGCTTCATTACAGATAAATATTGGTGCATTTCACTGTTGCTAACACACAAGAGACACTGGTTTATATCCACGAATCATTTCCTGTCAAAGAAACAGAACTACGGGTATCGTTGCCTCAGCTCCTAAAGGACCACATTCTGAAAACCGGGATTTACTCAATCTGCTCGGGCGTTTACTTAGCCCTTACGTTCACCTGCTAGTATGCACAGTCTTTAAATCAACAAACAGGTTAAAAGACTTTTCAAGATTCACAACTCCAGCTTTTATGAACCTATTACAAATGAGCTGAACAGGACTTCTGTCACACTTAAGCTATCCCAACGATATATACAGTAAAAGGAGAGACCTTTTTTACATACAGTAGGTTATTTTTGGCATGCGCCAGAGTTTGTAACTGAATCCACGCTTTAAAATCTGTTTTTCAAACGCAGTGGACGACCTTTATCTCAATTTATTTCAAATAACAGGAACATTTTGAAGGGTGGTGTAATGTGTGAAGTCAGAGACTTCAGAGACTGAGAGAGTTCTGCGGACTCCGTGCGGAAGGTCCTGTATCTCGTCCTCGACTCACTGGTAGCGACAGTCCGCTCGAGACCCCGTCGCCCTGGAGAAGGCTGACTTTTAGTGTTGTACGATTCTTACTAATATTGTGACAACGCCAGCGGCGGAAGAGGATTGTCTTCCTTTGAAAACCCGAAGACCTGCGCAGCACCCTCAGGAAGGGAGGCCCGCTGTACAGGAGCCATACACTGCTGCCTCAAGATCCCTGACGTGATGAGCCAGCGGAAGAGAAGGCACCGCTCCCTCAGCACACACACACACATTCGCCCCAGATGAACATTCACTTAGAAGAAGTATACTCTCTTCTCAACGAAGAAATGTGCGAAGTTTCTTAAATACAATGGTGGAATCAGATTTAGATTAACTTAATGCCGCACCTGATCCATCAACATGTTTCAATGGAAAGAGCAGCATTGAGGAGTGGATACTTACAGACGTGAGAAAGTTAAACGTCATTAAGAGTGATAACGAGAGTGCGCTCGATGGTCTTGGACAGACATCCCGGTACTGAAGCTAGGGGGGCCAGGGCTTGCCTAGACACCGCAGCCACAGCATCTTCCACATCTTCTTCTGCTCCGGTCCTGCACAGCGCACAGCACACAGTCCATCAGCAAGTGGAAGGATATTTAAAAGTAAGAGCAGGAGGCATACCTTTACACAAAGAGTGGTGGGAGTATAGAACAAGCTACCGAGGCATGTGGTTGAAGTCGATACCCTAGTTTCTTTCAAGAGATCCATTGATTAATTATCTGCTAATTATAGTACCAAACTGATGGCTTGAATGGCCTCCTTTTGTTTGCAATGTCCAGTTCAATATAGAGCGAGTTTCAATAGCAACTGAAGGCTGGGGGTTTACTTCTTTTCACTGGTAAAGCAGTGACCCCTGTAGCTTTATGCTTTCAGTAGTGTTAATAAGTTAAGGGCAATAGTGTGACACTCACAGCAAGTCCATGACTAGAGAGGGAGACGCACGGCAAAGAGCTAACTTACCAGGCGACAGCTCATACTGCTTGAGAAATCAAAGTGTTGCATCGGAAGAACAGAGAACTGTGGGTTTTTTTGCAGAATGCCACAGGCAATAAATGTTCTTTTGTCTTGTGATCGGTTAACTGCTGTAGGTTCTGCTAAGGCGCTTCTGCATATTGTTTTTGAACACGGCACCAGGGTTAACAGCACTAAAGTAACACGCGAGCTCCAGGCCTCTTGCTGGAGGGTCTGACATGAAGCAAAACCAAGATGGAAGGACAGGATCTGGGAAGCTAGCATTAAAGGGGGAAAGAAGCCGGAGAGATGTCACCTTTCATCATGATTCAGGGCTGGAGGAAGCCTGTTGTGAGCAAACCACAGAGCACAGGGTACTGTAGATCTCATGGCTGCAAATGGGAGCAGGAACAAATCAGATCAACCTGAATGCCCTCTCCAAACAGAGGGCTGCAAGGAAAGCCAAGAGCATTTGGAGTGAGTATCTCACACTCCTCCCATCTGGGAGACGCCTCTGTGTCCTCAGGTGTAACAGTAACAGACTCAGGAAATCTTTCATCCCCACTGCAATCTCACTCTCAAACAATGTACAGTAAAGAAACTCTCTTATCTCCTGAAACACTGTTGTCCTGAGCTCTTTGTTGGTGGTGATTGTTTTGGATGTCTTGTTGTCTTGGACTCTGTCGTAAAACACACTCACCCTCAGGGATAACGAAGCTGGAGTGGCATTCATATCTGCGTCAGAACCCCAGAGACTCCCTGTCCAGAAGGGAAAGAGGCTCTACGACCTTTCTGTCTCACCAGCCCCACACTGGCTCACTGGCACTACGCTGGGTCTCTCATCTCGCCACTCTGTCACAGGGGGCTCTATCTCATCCCTGAACCATGCTCTGGGGAACGGTTCAGAAAGTTTCTTATGCTAACAGGACCCCCCTGTTCTCTCACACAGAGTCACAGTCTGTCTTGTAGCAGCTAGTTCACTAATTTGAGAAGAGCAGTCGCTTCCAAGAGGCCAAACGTGCCAACAATCGCATGGCCTGATCCATAGGAGTGCGCAAAAATGACCCAGTGGACGAGGACAGTGGTAGAAGGGTAATGGAAAAGACCTCAGGCAAGAACTTTCAGGTCTCTTGTAGTGCCAGAACAATCTGATTTTACTCATTAGCCATGCTGGGGCTGCAGCCATTACTGTGTGTGGATAAATCCTGAATTGTTCATAGCCAAATACAGGAATAAAACAAACAGTGTGTTTCTCAAACTATAGGATCATCATGGTGGGCTTAAGGCACTTCTGAAAATTAACTGTAACAATGCTGTAACATTGTTTTGTGAGTAGAAACTGCTCAAAATATAATTCAGGACTGCTCTTCAAAGCATTTTTTATTATTAGATACTGAAACATAATACAACACAAACTTAATCCTTTATTAAGAACAAGGAATTCTATAGAGGGTATCAATTTCTGAGAGCACCACCAAAAAACATATGAGCAAATGTCAGAAGAATATGCCTGTGTCAGGGCACGTGAGTCTATCAGTTTGCACTGAGTCTCACTGAAGCCTGGACATGGTGTTAAAAGGCCAATGGGGACTTGTCTTGGGGATATCTTGGGAAGAACAGCTCCAAGATTCATTCTGGGTTAATGAAACAACAAATCTGGGTCTGTATCGGTAGCAGCTCCTGATCCAGAGAGCTGACAGACAGCAGCTGCCTGCCTGATCACCCATACTCCCTAATGTAAAGTAAGAGATCACATTACAGCTTCCTGGGGGACTTATATTGCCATAACAACTCTGTTGACGTTAATGTTACAGCTCCTTGTTCTCCTGCACTCCAGATGCTGCGTCCTGCTTGCTTTCTATTTGGAATGGCTTCTGCAAAGCTTTCCCCTGCAGCGAGTGGATGCTTCTCCCTCTCTCTCCCTCCCTCTCTTGGTTTTCCAAAGAGGCGCTGGAGTTTCTGTCAAGAGCCCGAAACCAAGACTGCTATTTATACCCAACAGCCAGTGCGGTCAGAGATGGGCTCCAGGCTTGGGCTTGTGTTTCGACAGACACATGCCAAACACCAGGCAGAAATCAAGGCCCACCCCTGCCCACCTTCTAAATTTAAAACCACAGGCAGCAGGAGGAGGCTGAGCCCTAGGCAAATTCAGAGGAAGAGTCCCTTGTCGCTCCTACATAAGAATATAAAAACACAAGGGAAGTTACAAACATCAGAGTTTGTTTGGCCCACCTAGCCCCTTTGGTGGTAACAAGTAGTTAATGGATCCCAGGATCTCATCCAGCTGTTTCTTGAAAGAAGTCAGGACACCAGCTTCAACAACATGGCTGTGAAGCTTGTTCCACAACCCTTTGTGTGAAGAAGTGACTGTTTTCAGATTTTTAATGCACTTCTGCTTCATTTCCACTTCTGTCCCCTGGCTTGTGTTTCAGTGTTTATTCTGAAGAAATCCTCTGAGTGGTCTTTGCCTTTTGTATACTTGTATTGGCGGCCCCCAATACTAAAGAGATTCAGTTCCTGCCTGCCTTTCTGGACTGACTCCAGAGCAGTAATCGGTTTTACATAACAATTCTGTGCTTTTAAATGCATATTCTGCTTTCATTCAGCACAATGTTTCCACGAGCCCAATTATCTCTTGCTCTGGAGCCCCCATTCTTCCTGAAACCATGCCTCCTGCAGGGCAGGTTTGGGTCTGGGTCTGGGACTCCAGGACGAAAGACAAGATTGTTTACTGTGCACCCTGATCTTCGCTCTGCACTCAGCCTCTTTCATGCATCTTGTTATTAAATAAATGCACAGCTAGGGGAAAACACACTTTACGATTTCACGCTGTGCTGTGGAAGAAAGCATTTTAAAAAAGCCCAAGCATAAACTTCTCAAGCACAGCAAGAGACATATTTACTCAGATGTTATGCTGAGGCTTCCGGAGGAGAGAGGAGAAGTTGACTTCAACATCGGGCACATGAGATAACTTTTATTTGTGTTCAGTGGTTGTCCTTATTGAAAAATAGGAAATAGTAGCACTGTAACAGTTACATGTCCACTCGGCTTGTTATGCCTGGAAGGGAATTGGATTATTCTACTTCCCTTCTTGAAAAAATAAACAAGGGAGCATTATACCCCAGTATAACGCCGTCTACAGAATCCGGACTCTGCTGTTTGTGGCTGGATCACGCTCCCCAGGGGTTTTAATATTGGCTGCCTTCTACCTGTAGGAGCGGCTCAGAATCTGTGGGGGAGTTACGCACATGAAAGCCAAGCTCTAGGTCTTCCATCCCCCCAAAAAACACGATTTTCATCAGCAACCATTTGTCAACAAGTGTCGAAAGGGAATACAAGTGTGTTTTCATGGCGGAAAAGCAAGTTACTGCAAAGAATTTCTTGCATGGAAAAAAAAATGTTTATTCGAAAAGCATGTGCATTTGATGGCAAGAGTTTGAAGGGTTTTTACTCACTGAACTCTATGTTAGTGCATTTCCATAACCTCGTTTTGACTTCTGAACAAGAGGAGACCATTCCGCCCATCTTGTCTGGTTTGTAGTTAGTAGATAACTAACCCCACGATCTAACCCATCTACAGTATGTATTGAAAATAAGGCAGGGCACCAGGCCAAGAAGGCTGTTTGGCTTGTTCCACACTCCCACCACCCTTTGTGTAAATAAGTGCCTCCTATTCTAGGTTTTAAGGGCACTTGCTCATAGTCTTCCCTTGTACTCTTGGGTTCATGACTTACTATTGATTCTGAAGCTGTTCAGTGTCTTATCTCAGGAGGTCAAGAACTCCAGTGTTCAGCTGGTAAGAACATTGTCAGCAATGCCACAGTACTCGCTGGGATTTGGTGAAGACAGAGGTGGCTGTGAGAGAATGTCTTTCCAGTCCCAGAGCTTTTAGATCGCTAACTCAAGAGGATAAAAAAATGTTAAAGAACTCTTTATTGTTCTCACATCTAATCATGGTTTTCATGACCTTATGAGCTGTGTAAATCAGAGTTATCAGTCCATAATTACCTTGCTCAGTCCTGTGAATTTTGATATTTAACCCTTGATTCCCGTGAATGAACTGATCAATAAGGAAACACGTTTACTGGTTGCTTGAAAGGTAAGAAAAAAACCTAAGATAGCAGAATCAAGGAAACTTTAGAATTAATTAATTCCAGCTCTGCTAACATGAAGTCTCAGTCAAGTTCTAAACTCGTTTAGTGTACAGGGGTACAGTGAATAGACAATAATGATTTTAGGGATCTCTTCAGTCAGCACAGCTCTCAAGACCTGTGTTGGCAGGAAGGCAGGGCAAGCACTGTGTCTACACACTGACTACATGCCTGCCGCATTTTCTACTCATCTACAAAACAGCCAAAAGAGCAAATTACTACTTGCTGGACTAAATGTGCAGTCGAAAGACATTAAACAGAAACACATTCAATAGCCATGGTGGCAAAGAGGCAAATACATTATTTCAAATTTTTTTCAAGGCCTATTACTGAATCTATCCAATCTACTCAGCTGTTTTCCTCCGTCTATAAAACTATAAAACTATGTGGACTATAAAGTCTATAAAGAGATCTTCTAAGAAGGCACTTCTTTCCACAAAGAGTTGTGGGAGTGTGGAACAAGCTACCCAATGATGTTGCTGAAGGTGATAACCAGGTGGCTCTCATGAAGTGGCGGGACGAGATCCTTGTATCAATTAACTGCTAGCTACCAAACGGTCTGCATGTGCCGAATTGCGCCTCTACTCATTTGGAACTGATCGTGTTCTTCTGTCAGGAGCGAGTTCTCAGAGCCACTCAGGAGGTGTGCAGCAGAATTATCCTGCCCCCTCGCGAGGTCCTACCAACTTTCGTTTCCGTTCGCGGTTTTTGCTCGGACAAGACAACAACCCCGGCGAGGCGAAGGCAGACGTCGAAAAAGGCCTCGCTCAGCGTCGGCTCCCCACCCCGCGGACGGAGAGCTGGAGTTTCCCAGGTCGTGAAGGGGTTACTCGGCCCTCGCCGGCTGCCAGTGGCAAGCGGCCCGCAGTCAAGAGGCACACGTCTGTAACACATTAACGTGCACTTTTAAGCACAGCCAAGGGCTTCCCACCCCTGCTGTCTAACACAGCACAAGGGCCAGCCATGGTTTGTATTGGAATTAGCACACTGACAGCACACACAAGAAGAGCAGCACAGTGACAATGCAATGTGCAGAAAACATGTAGCCTCTCGACCTTCCCATTGTTAAGAGTTTCCAGGGACTGTTTTGTCAAGTTTAAAACTCTTAATGTCTTGGCAAGAGGAAAGCAACAGCTCTGAGGATACCTTTACAAAGCTGTTTTTAGGCACAGTGCAGTAACTCTTTTGACGGCAAGGAACTAAGGCCTAACTCCTCAAAGGTTTCAATGAATAGCTAACTGATGAATGGTCTCAAATGCTCACCAGTATTTTTACCTAGAGCAATGGGAAATTCCTGTTACCGTGGCCGATAATAAACTGATAATAAACTGAGAACTGGGATTAAAGCTCCGTGTCCCTGCTGAAGACAAAACAATTTTACTCCGAACTTTCACAACCAGATCACCTCGAGGGATACTGAACGCCAGCTTGTGAATATCAATAATCCTAATCAATAACTTTGCGCCCAGCTCAGGTCATTTCAAACCTGTACTGTGCTGAAAAAGATCATCATTTCATATTGTGCAATACAAAAGTTGAAATGTCTGTCAAATAAATCCCTTCTTTTAAGGAATATGAAACAGATTGCATAAGGAATTGATTATGCAGCAGAGAGCAGCCTTTACTTTATTGAAAGCATAAAGGCAGGGACTGCAGCGCTGACAAAGCCAGCGGGCCAGGGTTCAAGGGGACAGAGCCTCACCCTCTAATTACAGTGTTTCAGAACTGTGCAGTGGTTGCGTCTAATGAGCTGCTATCCTCAGCTGTCTCGTATGAAGTGTTCATGAATGCTGGATTAATCGTGAGTCTATGTATTTTGGTATTTTTACTTTCTTTTCTGATTAAGGAAAGCATGCCTCTTTTGCACTGAAGGGCATTTTGCTTTCATTTCCTGCATCAGAAGTGAAGGGAATAAAATGCTATGTGGTGTCCAGTGGGGTGTATACTGTATCTTATTGTAAAGTCTGAATTGCATACTTTATTGCTGTGCAGCGGGACTGCTGGGATATAATGGCTGCCATGTGTCACTTAAGTGGGGCTGCACTTCAGCAAGGGATGACCAGGACCCCTCCTATACAGTATGTGAAGTGTTTTACTTAGAAAGAAAATCCCAAGATAAATGTATTTAATTAAACAAATAATTCATAACCTAATTACCTCCCTCCTGAATCACTTCAAATATGAGTATATCCAGGATTGTACATACTGTAACAGGGTGAGAATGATGATTATTGCTGTGATTTTGCTCCTTCACTGCTCTCAGTTAAACATTAAATTGATTTAAAAAATTTTGAATTCAGTTTTGGAAAGCTTAGATTTACTAAGGTCTTGATGAGGACCTTGTGTTAAGCAATCAAAAGATTGGCTCACATGTCTTTTTCTCTTTTGTAAACTTGTCTCATTTTTTTTTTTTGCTTGCTCCTGTAACATTTCAAAGGTCTGTTGTCTAGATGCCCGGAGAAAGCTACAGAAAGCTTGAAGAAGTCCTTTGTAGCTTTGGTAAACAACTGGCTTTAAGAAAACATCAGGGAAACAGTATTTCAGAGCAAGTCTTTAGAGTGTCTTTTTAAGACATCATTTCCTCCAATCACAGTACTATGCAAATTAAAAATGATCCGTCCAGATGAGTTTGAGGTTGTCTGCTTTTACAGTTACAGCCTTTCCCGCAAATCAGAATTACAGATAAACTTGGCTCACTGAACTGAAAAAACTGGTTTGTATCAGCATCACCATTCTTAAGGCTTCCCAGAAAATTCCACCCAAAAGTATTAATGCAGCGTTAATTTCACTTTCAAATGCAACTGCAGTCTCTCGCTCAGGCTGTCAGGATTGTGTGAAGATCACTGGGCATATTAACAAACGATCTCTGCAGCCCTGTCAGTATTACTGAAAAGAGAACTGGGGAAGTACATGTGTACTGTAAGTCTCACTTCACTGCTTGTCACCCAAAAGAAGGCATCTACCTTCCCGTAGCAAGAAAGATTTAGAATTAGTTTTGAAGGCATAGTCCAAAGAAGATGTCAGAAAGTGGCAGTCAGAACGGTGAGGCAGGTTTTGTATGGGTTGATCAGAGTGGTGCTGGTTCTGAACAGGGGCTGGTTCTTTTACATTCACCTAGCTTGCCACATAACAGAGCCAGTGTCCTGCCAGCACACGGCCAAGGAGAAAGAAACTGTCTGGTTATTGTGCTGGACAGAGCAGCTTCCCATAAAGACCTTAAAGGCAGCAAACCCCGGAAACTAAAGTAATGAATTCAAGACAATAGGAATCTGAAAATAGGAGATGTACTAGAATAGAAAATGCATGATGTTCAAAGTAACCACAGGTCATGCTTGTCTATGCTTTTTGCTTCCAGAGAGTTGGGAAACAACTAAAAACTCTTAGAAGATAAATAGAAAGTGACTGTATAATCCCAAATTGTCCTTAAGAGGAATGTACAGTGTATGTGTGTTTATTTTCTTTACACAGCATTTGGGATCAAAACCATTTTTAACACTCTAATGCCAGACATCTGTTGCTGAAATGCATGCATGACTATAACTTCCTGCACAAAGTTCGATGAAGGGAATGATGAGGAAAATAACATTTCCCCATCAGTAGTTCTAGTTTTCCCAACAAGATTTATTTAGGCTGGTAATGAATACATGAGGACAAAAACAAAACTTGAGACGCTCATGCAGATGGGGTGTTAGCATATGAAGGAATCAGAAAGGATTTAACAGAACAATCTATCCCTACTGAGCAAAACCTGAGGTTCCCCTCTGTAGTTCAAGACTCTCCTGAACTAGGCGTCAAGGGTCAAGTGTTTCTAGAATTTGTCAGCGAGCATCATGACTTAATTGAGTCATTAAATCAAAGATTTAATGCTGGAGGGGCTCCACCAGTCTTTATCAACCTGTGACGTGAGGCAAGGGTACAAAACATCTTGCCAGATTGGACTGCTCATATCCTCTAGGCCTATGAAATTCACACCTACTGAACAATGTACCCAGCCATGCTGGCATTGGAATTTAAAACAGTGTAGTGGGGCTCTAGGACTGGGCTTTAAGGCACCATATCAGAAGACCTAGTGAACACGTTTCTCAGGTCCAGACAGCAGGCAGTGTGTCAGAAAACCTAGTGAACACAGTGCTCAGGTCCAGACAGCAGGCAGTGTGTCAGAAGACCTAGTGAACACAGTGCTCAGGTCCAGACAGCAGGCAGTGTGTCAGAAGACCTAGTGAACACAGTGCTCAGGTCCAGACAGCAGACAGTGTCAGAAGACCTAGTGAACATGGTGCTCAGGTCCAGACAGCAGGCAGTGTGTCAGAAGACCTAGTGAACATGGTGCTCAAGCCCAGACAGCAGGCAGTGTGAGGGAAGACCTAGTGAACATGGTGCTCAAGCCCAGACAGCAGGCAGTGTGAGGGAAGACCTAGTGAACATGGTGCTCAGGTCTAGACGGCAGGCAGTGTGAGGGAAGACCTAATAAACACGGTGCTCAGGTCCAGACTACAGACAAGGAAGAGTCAAAAGGAGTAACAGAAGAAATACAATCAGTTTTAAAAAAGCAAACCTAGTTCATCTCACCAACCACAAGTTCCACAAACTATTAAATGCTCAGTATTTTCACCCGGGAAATGAATTCGTCTGAACATGATGCTGTCTGAGCAAGGTCTCAGTACAGAACGTGCAGAAGCATGAAGCTGGTAGTTTCCAGGTATAGAAAGGAGCATTTTTAAAGCCAGCCTCTGCAGTACTGAACATCACTACCAGACATCAGTTTGTACACCTCACATCTCCAGGGCCACAGGGACTTCTTGGCTTGATCTATTGATGCATTTTCTGTGCCTAGCTACTATACCAGCCAAAAACTCTTAGTACCAGGATTTGCACTATTGCATTACAGACTTGCAGAAATAAATGTAATTCAGTTCCCTATCTAAATTTTGTACAGAATAAAGTGGGGGAAAAAAAATAAAAAATATAAAAAACAAGAGCATGTTTGTGTCTCAAGATAAGTAACAGTAGATATCATGTTGATGACCTGGATATTGTGTAATGAACTCCAATCCCAATCTCCTGCATTTTCTTTTAGTGACAAGGTCTGAATTAGAAGTTGCCTTCTTGGATTAAGGAGTTGGATGCCACTTTGTGGCACTGTGTGCTACGACAGCAGTGCTTTCTTGGGGAGAATTCCTGTAAAGCAACATGGAGTATCACATAAGCAGGGGACACACCACTAAATCATAAACATTAACAGGATAAACTGCTAACTGATAAAGATTTTTGTGGTCACTGAACAGTTCAGTCAGTCTTACATATTAAATCAGAACCAGATTTTATAAATATAGTATCTAAGGTTCGGTGGAGAGCACTGTGATACCAGTGGAAACAGCAGAAATGGCTGGTGGACAGCTGTCTTATTCATATTCACTGACACAAAGCAAATGTCTTACAATGCTACAACATGTCAAGCACAGCACCACATGCAGAACTGATCAGCGCCCTGCTTCCCTGGATGCTATGTGCCGTAAGCCTGAATGGTAATGATAAAACATTGTCCAGAATGTGAGCCCATGGTCAGCACGCTGAAAAAGAAGAGGGATAACAGCTCACATGTATTGGAGTATACAGTGCCTTGCATATGTAAATAAATGTTTGCTATGGTGTCCCATTTTATGAAATTAAATGCAGACGCATTTAGTTTAATTTTAATATTTCATTCAAAACTTGAATGCTGAAACTGAAGACTTCTAAAGGTAAGATAGGTTACAGTAAATGTCAGAAAAAAGAAAAATCTGGAATACATGGATTGCTGAGGGTTCAGACCCATGAATTTAACGATCATGGTGGGAGCACCTTAGGCAGTTATAGCCACAAGTCTTTTGGGTAAATCTCTACCAACTTTGCACATTTCCTTGGTATATTTTCCACCCATTATTCTTTGCAGGTTTGCTTAAGCTATCTCACTTTGCTCTGGGGTTACCTATGGACAGTAGCTTTCAAGTCTTTCACAGATTCTCAATAGGATTCACGTCATGACTCAGACTGGACCACTCCAAGAGATCCACCACCTTATTCTTAAGCCACCGCAGTGTATCCGGTGTATGAAAGGTTAAATGTTGCCCCAGTTTTAGGGCTTCAGGTTTTCCTTTTAGATTGGCCTATCCTTTGCTCCATCTATGTTTCCATTAGCCTTGACAAGTTTCCCAGTCTCTGCTGATGAGAAGCTGAACTAGAACATACCGCTGCCACCACCATGCTTGACAGCAGAAAATGTGCTGACTGAGTGATGCTCTATGTTGGGTCTGTGTCAGCCATAATGCTTTGCAATTAGACCAAACAGTTCCAATTTTGTCTTGTCTGACCGCAAAGCCTTTTGAATGGGCAAGCTGGCTTAGCATGCATCGGCTGCAAAGGAGCACATAAAGCTGCATTCTGAGCTGAAGGAAGAAAGAAGAAAGAAGAAACACAGCACAGTGTGAAGAAGGCTCAACAGCCAAAGCATTGCTTTTTCTTTCTCTATGTGGAGTAGGTTGTGTACGGACCAGATATTAATTGCTTTATTAATAACCTCTAAGTATAACGACAGCAGGTTTTTAAGCACCAAAAACTGAAAACTGTGCAATGGTATGCATATTTTTGCAAGGGTCACCCATACAGCAGGGCATTTTGCTGGAGCAATCTGAATTAAAGGGGAACTGCAACGCTATTTGTTTATTTCTGAGTTAGAAAGAATCAGCATTTATGAGTGCTTTTCACACCGCAAGAAGAGTAAAATGTACACCTCCAATTTACAACCCAAAATAGTCAAAATCTCCAGGTATGAGCAGCGCCATATTCTGCCAAGTGGTGCTATTACACTGTAAACAAGCAGGCTTGTGAATACATCTCTTTTAATCCAATAGAAATAATGCTCTTGACTTCAAGACGGTTGTGCAATAAATGGAACGTATCTGTGAACTCTGCATGCAGTTGCAGATTACATTAGCACCAGCAGCCATATCACCCTGCAACTCACAACTGGCAGCCCACTGAAGCTAAGCAGGTGTGAGCCTGGTCAGTACCTGGATAGGAGACCTCCTGGGAAAAACTAAGGTTGCTGCTGGAACAGGTGTTAGTGGGGCCAGCAGGGGGCGCTCACCCTGCGGTCTGTGTGGGTCCTAATGCCCCAGTATAGTGAGGGGGACACTATATTAAACAGGCGCCGTCCTTCGGATAAAACGTAAAACCGAGGTCCTGACTCTCTGTGGTCGTTAAAAATCCCAGGGTGTTTCTCGAAAAGAGTAGGGGTGTAACCCCGGCGTCCTGGACGAATTTCCCATTGGCCCTTACCAATCATGGCCTCCTAATAATCCCCCTCTATGAATTGGCTACATTACTCTGCTCTCCTCCCCACGGATAGCTGATGTGTGGTGAGCGTTCTGGCGCACCATGGCTGCCATCGCATCATCCAATTCTCGCGAACTCTTGCTCTTGCCCGTTGCGAGACCAGGGGTTTGCAACAGCTTGGCAACTTGGAGTACTTTCACAAAGTTCACGGTTTTGTGTTTAATTCAAAATTTGTAAAACGTTTCTGTACCGTCAATGAATTTATTTTTTTATCGAGATATAATGACTGGTCTGACAAACTGGGTCTGTAGTACCCCTTTAACCATCTTGCTCAAGGGGTACAACAGCAGAGCCCCAACGGATTTGAACCCAGATCCTTCCTGTTATGCATCCAGACCCTTAATCTGGCTACAGTAACTGTAAGGGGACCACCTGTCTATTACTTTTACTGTGTTGGTAATGATGGACCCATTATGCACCAACGGCACCATTTCACAGGAGATCAGATCGAGAGAAAAACCGAACTGAATTAATAGAGGAACTTTAGGTCCAAGTCCAGAGTGGAATTCTGCCTGTCATTTAGCCATTTCAGCTACTCTTACCTGCAATGCTAGATGAAAGGAAATGGCAAAGCATTCAGGACCTTAGTTTTTTACTCTCTTCCAGAGGACACCACCTCCCACAGCACAGTGCCCCCACCACTATATTAGGATAGTGGTTTGGGAGCTTCAGTCCAGAGGAAAGTGCCATCTATATGTCCACAAACACCACATTTGGTAGCAACCTGTTTTTTCTTAGAGGTCTCCCATCCCAGTACTGACAGGTTCCGCATGACAGCTGAATCTAAAATACTGTATGGTAGCTCCCAGCAGGTAGCTCAAGGTGAGATTTTCATATCATTGCATTAATACTCATCTATCCAATTTTTAACTGCCTTCTAACCAGTATAGGGTTGCGGGGGAGCCTTTAATATCAGAAGACCTGCTAAACAGAGCCTATCCTGGCAAAGAAAAGGCACAAGACAGGATAGATCTTGGATGGGATGCCAGTCCATCGCAAGGCACACCCAGACACAAACACTCACGCCAGAACCAGTTTTCCCAGAAGCCAATTAACCTACCAGTGTGTCTTTGGACTGTGGGAGGAAAGCAGAGCTCCTCAAGGAACCCCACATTAACACGGGGAGAACAGAGGAACTCCACGCAGGTAGCGCCCCAGGAATTGAACCCAGGGCTTGCGATGTAGCAGACCCAACCACTGCGTCCCCGTGCCACACATTTCCTTGCTATGTAGTAACTTTATCGTTTCATGTCGTGCATCTGGCAAGTTTACCTGCTGCCCTTCTGATTTCAATGGCACTGGAAGCTGCTGGAGTAGCAGCTCAGCAACCACCACTCTATATAGAAAGCACATGAGAGTCTGGGCAGTCAGGGTCAAAGGGCACGTGCTGCCAGCAGAGCTGAGAGAGTAAGGGCTGCAGGCACCAATGCACAGCACGCCAGTGCACGAAAGGTCATCATGCTGCCTATGCTGTTCCAGTCACTATGTCCTGTAAAAATAGTTGCTGGGTACAAACAGTATTAATAGGTATGCAAGTGGAAAAGTCTCTCTGCCACATTTCCAACTACAGATCTGGGGCTGTATTTTTTAACTCAATCTTATTTGAGAATCAGTTAGTAATTTTTAGGAAACAAGCTGGTAAAGGTTCTTATCCTTTTATCTTGAACACACGATAAATACATGAACAAAGACATAATGAGGCTTTTCTTAAGGTTACATGAGGAATCCCACTGATGCACCTTGCAGTGAACTGAGATCATGTCGGCTGAACCAGCACAGAGCATTTATTTATGGGATTGATCCCACAAAGCCAGACAAGCACAGCCCAGCACACCTGCTGACCCTGAGCACAGGGGCTCAGCATGATGCTGCTTCAATTGCGTTGGGGTTTGCCTTACAAGTACCTATTTACCTAATTGTCAAACTCAAATTAACCAGCAGCAGACACTGCCTGCGGTCACTGTGCTGTAGGTCTGGTGGGATTCACAGTGCGTCTGGAAAATGGTGTTTTGCTGGAAACGCTGTTTCTGTTTAGAACTCGTAAACACTTGATTTGAAGGCTGTCAGGACTGTTTCCAAGTTCACAATCTTATTATGATGCAATCCATTTAAAGACATGTTTTCTCTTATTTGGCCTACACACCTTTAGGGACAACAGCCTGCGCTCATGATATTGCTTCCTCTGCTGTGTTTTCACCTGCTGGATTCCGAAGACCCAATGGGAGGGCAGCACAGAAATATTTCTGAATGCTAACTTTAAAGTCCCAACAGGCGTGTTAGCCTTTTTATCTGCAGCTTTGGAACAGCGAGGGTTTATTTTTCCTTTAGTCTCTCATCTTGGCATGGCACATCATACTTTAAGAGCATGGCTCAGTGTGTTTCATACGCCTGGTAAATATAACATAGTGTTGCTTGAAACTGATAACATACTGCCCCTGCAAATTAACTGTGACTTTTTTTTCATTGATACAGTAAGTAAGTAGCAGAGGTTGACTCCATTCTGAAAACTGAAAAGAAACAATAAAACACAAAGTGTTTTGGATGCGAGGTCGTTGTCAGGAGTATAAGGAAGGATCCAAAGCCAAAATGTGGAGTTTTTCTTGTTATTCCTACTTTTCAGAGCAGAATTAACATCTGCTTCTTGCTTGCAGCTTGCCCATGACATTGTACAGTATAAGGAATCATTGTCCCACCTGTGGAAAGCCAGCGTACTGCCAACTATTGGCGCCATTGACTGCAGGCGTCGGGCCTCTGCTTGCTTTTTAAGTGGATAAACTCTTGTTCACGAGAGGCACAGCTCTCTGGTTTGCTGGTACCTTGCAAGGCTCAGTTTAAACAGTGCTAAAATGCACAGTTGTTGTTGTTGTTGTTGTTTTTTCTTGCAGTCCCATTTCAGTAAAACAAAAGCAAAGAAACCTGTATTGCACTTCTTGTTCTTGCTCGGTTCCAGAATCACAACAAGCCTAAGAACACACCCCGCTGAGGATGCAGCTTTAAAACTTGGAATTTGCCTCGACACAGCAGCCTGAGATGAACCCTGAAGATTCTACAACAGGCAGGTCACACTGGCTAAAGTGTGACTGTGCTGATGATCCCAGTCCTACGATATATTCTCACTTGTCTCTCCTCTTTCCTCTCTCTTCTCTCCTACAGCCAGCGGGCATCCCTCAAGATCTCTGCACTATCCTGTCCTCTGCACAGCTGCAGACTGGCTGCAGAGCTTTAAATCTTGACTCTCGGAAAGGGTAGCGTATCAGAACATACACACAACCCCTCCGCTCCCACTCAACCTGCTGCCCTGGTGCTGGTAGAAAAAAGGATCCGTAGTTCAAGCGCTTCAGACTGAAGGAATGATCATGTCTCTGCGACTCATGAAGGCTTACTGTACATGCGTTGTGTGCGTGAGACACAAATTCAGACAGGCTGTAGTATATCCTTGCTTATCGTAGCTGCCATCTGGGGAGCTACAATAAGCAACATCTAGGGCAGAAGCACTTTGAAGTTAACATGAGAAAATAAATAATGATTGGAAATAATGTACAGTTCAAGTTCATTTCCTGGACTTCGCGACTGAATACTTTGAAACTGACTGACGAATCTCTCTCTTTTGCTCTAGGAAATGAACGAGAGGATTAGAAAGGACGGTACCTTTTGAAACAGACCCTTGGATAGAGCACTTCTTCCCCCTCTGTTTCTCCTTGGCTGTCCCAGAGCTGAAGGTTCAGGCAGGACTCCAATTCCGACCCCAGGATCCCTTTCCACACAGGGTATTCCCAGTGCTGGCTCTCTCCCGGACTGTGCCGCAGTAATCCAGTGACCAGTGTGCTGTGCAGAGCTGAACCACAGCCTGCTAAGCCTCCCAGTCCTCACTCTCCCCTCCCACCCTCTCTCTCTCTGCCCTTCTTGTGACATCAGCAAGAAGCAGATATTTATGGCACTGAGTGAGGGAGAAGGAGAGTCCAGAGTATAAACTTCCCCCTTCACACTTGAGGCAGATTGTGAGATTTGTATCCTATACAGATATCTCATCCCATAAAATGCATAGACCACAACAGGAATGGGAGGACTGTAATAACTCTATGTTATGTAAAGACTGAAAGTTTAATATCTAGGTCTTATACATTGCTTAACATTTTCAATTGCCCATTCCTTTGTTCATACAATGTGACTTTTGAATATGGATAAAAAGCCATTTTTCATTTTATCATAGTATTCTGACTGATGTAACGACAATAAAAGGGGTACCATTTCCACTACCATTATAAGTTTTAGAAACGTTTTCAAGATACAGATTGAAACTGGTTGTCCGAGTCAAACCATTGCTATACTGCATAAACACCAGTAGATGGGGCTCAAACAGACCGTTTTCGACTGCTGCTTTTACCGCTGGAACCAATTAAAATTCGTTTCAACAACCAGGTTTTGTAGGGCAATATGCACGATTGATTTCGGACTTATTGATAAAACCAAAATGTTTACTTATTTTAAGAACGCTTACTGTTTTATCCCTTGGATAAATAAAACAAAACATGATCAAATCTAACACCCAAAAAGTAGATCTACATTTTACAACTACTATTACTACCACTACTAATAATAATGGCATGACATCGTGAGTATTATTAGATCTTTTGTATTGATTTTCTTACAAATCATGCAGCGTGAATTTTCTCTCCTTCTGGTTCCGGGTCTGGTTTTGTGGTCTCGCAGCTTCTCTTAATCCATATTTTATTAAAAACTAACCTTAAAGACACTTTTACGTCTCTCCAAAAAGTTACATTGAGGAAAACAACCGAGGTTTTGGTCAAACAAACGTTTCCCGAGCCTTTTCACGTCATAAAAAGCCGTCACATTTTTTTAGATATTCACAGGTGATCAATGGCTTGATAGGATTCACCTTCTACGTCGCTGGCAGCTCGTTTCACCCCCTGCCGCTGTATATGTACTGTAGAGACGTGCCTCCTAACTTTTGTTTCTGGCCCCTTGTTTCGTTTCTTAAGATGTTAGATTAAACGCATTAGCTGTTCCTTGTTCATACTGTACATTAAGTGCGTACTGTGGATCTGAATTAAATTTAATACCTTTTCTTTTGACTCTGATACCACCCAGAGTAACACTCAGAGACTTCTAAAACAATTTTCTAGGAAACTAATGCTCTCTACCATTTTCTCCCTCAAAAAACAGATTATCCTTTCCGACAACAACATCAAAGAGGCTAAGGAATTTCTACGGCTGACAGCTCCACATCATCTTCCCTTCATAACTAACCTCATTAGATCTCTCAACTCTAAACTCTACCAGTTTCTTACTACAGAGAAGGACAAGAAACTCAGTCATCTTCTACAGAAGAAAACCATCAACACCCCGAACACCCTCACCAACCCTAACCTTGTTGACACCATACCTTCTGACCTTTCCCTTTCACAGGATGAGCGATCCCTCCTCAGCAAAGGGCTCAGTTCTTTCTTCTTTTTTTTCCAGCATGGAATAAACCTATTACTTGTTCCTTTGCAGCCTACGCATGCTGACACAGCTACCCACCTGAACTACTGTGGATCTGAAGACGCAAATGAGACGAGGCCGTTGGGTCCATCTTATTTGGTTACAACACGAAGCAGAGGACACCAAGTGGAATCTGCATAGAAGTGTTAATAAACCCCAGGAACATGAGGTGCTGCTTTTTACACAAAGGGTGCTGGGGGTGTGGAACAAGCTGTCCAGTTAATTTGTTGAAGCCGATACCCTAGTTTCTTTTAAGAATCGGCTGGATGAGGTCTCCCAGTCAGGACAGGAGGCACTTCTTTACACAAAGGGTTGCGTGAGTGTGCAACAAGCTGTCAGGCCATGTTGTTTTTAAAGCAATTATTTTAAGAAACAGCTTTATCCAATACAGAGTCACAGGGGAGGTGGAGCTTATCCTGGCAAGCAACGGGTGCAAGGCAGGATACACCCTGGATGCGATGCCAGTCCATTGCAAGACACACACAGACACAAACTCACATGTTCACACCAGGGTTAATTTTCCCAGAAACCAATTAACCTACCAGTATATCTTTGGATTGTGGGAAGTAACTGGTGCAGCTGGAGGAAAAAATGTGGACACAGACTCCACGCAGATAGCATCCCAAGAATTGAACCCAGGGATTCAGACTGTGAGGCAGTAATGTTAGCCTTCGTGCTACCGCGCCGCCCTTCTGTTCTTTTTACGGTTCATAAATAAATAGATTAACCTCTAATATGCTATGTTCAAACAACAGAGCTCATCCCTGTGTTTTAATGAACACAGATCTCGTCTGTATATGCACGCACGTGAAAAAGCAAGGTTGACCGGGTTCGCTGACCCGACCTAACCCCGCCTTTAGGTCCCCAACAATTGAGACCAATCAAAGCACTCCGTGGCTCTACTTCCGCAGGTCATGCGCCCAAATCGGGACCAATCAGACTCCACCCCCCACCTCTCCGATCGGGAGCGTCTCCGTTCACATGGCAACTGTTGGAAACAAACTACCGGAGGGTATTGGGGGCTGATAGGGGAAGTGCGGCGTCTTCGTTGTGTTTCTGGTGCCGCCATTGTCGTCTTAAGGGACAAGTTAAAACTTCCTGTTCAACATATCTAGCCAAAGGCAGACCCTTTTTCTAGGATAAGGAAGATGGTTAAGCAGACTATTCAGATCTTCGCCCGAGTCAAGCCTGCGAAGAGAAGCACCGCGGTGAGTGAGGCGAGGGCGCTGAGCTGTACCGCCGGTCAGTGACCGCAGGATACTTTCCCGAACTAGCGCAGAGCATTTTCACAGCATCAGCCTGCAAGGCCAGATGTTCCTAGTCGAAGGAACGTCTTTTGTTGTCTTTAGCAATGTATAAACGTTCCTGTCCCGAACTGAGCTCGTTTCGAATTCATTTTCAATGGCCCAGCTCAAATAGCTGTGTACATAAAAATAAATACAAAGTTTTGAAAGTGCACGTCATTCCTCATTACAGAAACAAAAGTCTAGTGTTATTTGCTGGATGAGCTCTTCTGACATGGTGTAAATACGATAAAACGGCACAGGTTAAGTCAGGGACAGTGTAATAAATGACAAAATATAATGTCAGTCGTCTGCAACAAAAGAAGTAGGACATAGACTGTATTATTATAAGTTGTAATTTCCTTACGCACTTATATAGCTCTTTTCTGGACACTCCATTCAGCATACTTTACAGGTAATGGGGACTCCCCTCCGCTAATGTGCAGCCCAACCTGGAAGATGTGACAGCAGCCACAGTGCACCAGTACACTCCCCACACACCAGCTATCAGTGGGGAGAACAGAGTGATGAATCCAGTTCAATGATGAGGATTATTAAGAGGCCAAAGACCAGAAAGAAAAATGGAAACAATATCCCTAACTTTACAGTATAATTACAATAGGAATACCGAAAAATATGGAATAAGAGTACTAACATTTAACTTAAATTTTAAAGGCAGAAGTAACTTAGTGTGTAAATGTCCTATTGTACACAATAAAAGTGGAATGACAGTTCTTGTCAATGGAGCAATGTTTAAGCTTTTCCCCAAATACAGTGAAAAGCATAAGTAGTGGTACAGAAATTAAATTTGCCGTTTTTGCAGTGTACTGATGAAATTTATATTTCAGATTAAAAGATAAATGAAGCAGAAGTACAGTACAGACTGTCTGCTTTTATTTCTGGATATCTTTGTGCGTACTGTACATATTAAAACATCTCAAAACCAATGTTTGTGTTCAACACCCCCCCCCCACAGTTTTAGATTAGGATAAGTATTCGGACAAATTAACAAAGTAAATTAAACTAGTGTGAAGTGTTTGGTGGCATAACCCTTACATGCAATGAATGCTTCAAGACTGCGCCCCATCGTCACCAGATATTTTCCTTTGAGGTGCTTTGCCAAACCTTAAATGTAGCCACTTTCAGCTGTTGCTTGTTTGTGGGATTTTCTGACTTTTGTTTCCTCTTCAACAAGTAATATGCAGCTCAAAAGGATTTAAATCAGGAGAGGCAGCCATGACACTACCTCTACCATGCTTCCCAGATGAGGAAGTGGGCTTAGGATCATTTGCACTTCCTTTCTTTCTCCACCCTTTTGCCGTTCCATCACTTTGATAAAGATTTAATTTCTTCTCTCCAGCCCATCAGACTTTGTTCCAGAACGGTTCTGGCTCATCTTTGTTCGTCTTTGCAAATTCTAACCTGCCTTTCTGTTTTTAGTGCTGGTGAGAGGTTTGCAGCTTGCACTATAGCCCCTGTAATGCTCCTGTGGGGGTTTTCTGCACACTTTGAACTGAGATACCTTCACCGCTGCACTCTGGAGATTGTCTGCAATGTTTATGGCTGTTACCTTTTTCATGTTTTTTCACAGCTCTCATGATTTTTCTGGAAATGATCAGCTGTTCTTTGCAGATGGCTTACTCCTCCAGTAGTTTCTCTCTTTTTGAAGAAGTGCCATATTATTGATAGTGAGATGCCCAATCTCTCTGGAATGGCTCTAATGGGATGTTTCTTTACTCACATTCACAATTGCTTGCTTTTCTGTCATAGAATAACTATGTATTCTTCATCTTAGTTTATGTCTTCTAACTCAAGAGGTAGACCCAAAAATTAAAGTCGGAAGGAAACATGGCTGTACATTCACAGCTCTTTTCACAATGAATGCAACATGGACCACCAGAGCAGTTAGAATCACCTGTCAGCCATTTGTCCCCATACTAATGCTCATCTGAAAAGGGAGGATTCAGCACAACAAATGGCATTGTTCTAACATGGTTAAACACATGTAAAATAATACCCAGAAACAAAACCTGAAATTCTTTAATTTTGTCTCATATTAATCATTTAATCCGGAATAAAAATTTGATTAGTATACAGCAAAAACTTCACTTAATTGTCCCAGTCTTCTGGGACAATTAATTGTACCTCTGTCTAATTGAGGTGCTTTTTATCATTTTTATCTCTCATAAAGTCATGTGTCATGTTACATCTAAAAAAACTTGTACTTAAACTGAAATCTGCATGTTTTTAGGAGCTAAATGCCTAGAATTCTGGCATGGCTTAAAATGAAAAAGAGATAAGGGATCGAGACCCTGCTTTAGCCTCTTCATTCAACTAAGTGATGTCGTACTGGGCAATATTCAGCAGGTCCCTTTCTTCTGTGCTGGTATTATCATCTCTTTCACAATGCTGATGATTTTTACACATGTAAAAGATCCCTGCAGGAGGATGGATTGAAATGCCAAGTATGTGACTATTCCAGCCATTGGATTTGTAATGCATGCAATTCTACTCAGAGCTGTATCTCCTATGTCCACCTGGGGCAGACCTGTCTCATTCCTTCTCCCTGCAGTTCCTTGTTTCAGACTTCACAGGTCGGAGTTTTACAGAGCAATTTTGTACTTCCCAGCGGGAGACATGGAATTTGGTGGAGGAATTTGTAAATTCTCCCTGTATTAGGTGTAAAGGAGACGTTAGATAAACTTGAGCATCTGGTACTCTTTAATTCCATTAATCAGTCGAACGGTTATTTGTTTAGCCAAACTGTTAGAATGGTCTGCCATTCATCTCTTGAGTAAAAAAAGAATCGGAAAAAAAACCTTGCAGCAATACAATGCAGAGTGTTCATCACAATAATATACAGTCTGACACTCCCTGGATGTCTTTTATGACTGTTTCAGAATGCTTTGGCTTTTCTACAGATTCTGGATGTCTTGGCAGATCGTGATGATTTTGTAGTGTGAGACTGGGGAATATCTTTATGATCTGTGCCACTCTTTCTGACAGCTGTTTAAATGGTTCTGTACTGGAGACCCGTCTCTGTTTTGCAGACTTGTTCTGTTCGATCAAACACGGTTTGATTGGACACAGCAGTGGAAATTAACTGGGCTGAGGTCCAAAAACTTTTCCGCCCCCATCACAGACCTTGTAAATCAGCATTTATTGCCCAAGTGGACTTACAATTGGAAATGTTATTGAATTTCATGGAGGGTGTCAATATCGCTTTCTGTGGTTCATGTTAACTGAATGTGGTGCAATCAGGGCTGATCCTTCCCTGGGCTGAGCTTGCTTTGGGCCACAGGATCTGTAGGCCCGGAGGTTCCCTCCCGTTCTCAAGGGCTAGACTTCAGCACCAGACTTGGAGAATTAGATCATATTATTTCAGTTAAGTTATTAGTAATTACCGTAAAAGGGGTCCTCAGGAGGTGGCATGGTGGCACTTTGGTTAGCAATGCTGTCTCACAGCGCTGGGGCCCGCTGGAGTTTGTATGTTCTCCCCATGTTTGTGTTGGTTTCCTCCCACGGTCCAAAGACACACTAGTGGGTTAATTGACTTCTGGGAAAATTGGCTCTGGTGTGAGTGTGTGTGTGTCTGTTATGGCCTGGTGTACCCTGCTTGGTGCCCAGGGTTTGCTGGGATAGGCTCTGGCTCCCCCCTTGGCCTGTAGTGGACAAAGAAGTTAGGGAACCTCACAGCAAAAATGAAGTCATCACTACACAGGGTCCATGTCTGCAGCATCTGGTGATTGGCATGTGTTTACCAGGTATACTCAGTGGACCATGATGAACATGGCAGCTCTAGCGTGGAGTTCCTGGTTCCTCGAGACCTTGCAGATGGCTTCATCAACAACAAAAAGGAGAGCTACAGGTTCAGGTGAGCGAGTGGACTTCATGTTCGCAGATGGGTTCAGATCCAAAAAGCTGACTTTCTCCCCCGGGTACACTGTCCCAAACTGCTGCTTCAGTTCTGTATGTATATGTATATACTCAGTATCTAATAACCTGTTAATCATGCATTTTCACAGAATGTAATAAACAGTGTTGGTTTTCCAAGGTTTCTTTATGTAAATCAAAACAGTAGTAAAGTAGTACTAGCTTTTAGTGCACTGCAATGAAAAGACATGAAGTATGTTAACTTTGTCAATACCTGAAGGGGTTTTCAAATAGAAAATGTATCAGTCAAATTGCTTCTTAATCCACACATGTTCCTGAGGAAGCCCGTGTTGGCCAGTGCGCCTCCAGTGTAGCAGACAGTGATTGCTGTGGTCTGCATCCTGAGCTCTGTGTTTATGGTGCTGCTTTGACAGGTTTCAGAAAGTCTTTGATCAAGGAGCCAAACAGGAGGATATTTTTGAGAACATTGCCAAGCCAGTGGCTGACAGGTGAGTGGACTGAATACTAATGAAGCTAAGATAGATTCTGTTCTTACCGTATGCTTAGTTGACCCAAATTTCCTTTTTTGATCTCAAGACTATTAAAGTACTTCACCGAGATTGCTGCCATGTGTTCAGACTGCCTAAACAAAGTTTAATTTGTCATAAAAAGGATTTTTGCCTAGCTGTCTAGCTGTTGAGGTACCAGTCTTGGACACTTTGCTGCGGTGAAATGCTGAGTCAAGGGAACACACCACACCAGGTGACGCACGGCACTGTTTTTACTGGCTGAAAGACACGCAGAGTTGGGCAGCACAATTGCCGTTACGACAGAAATAAAACATTGCTGTTAGTGCTGGCCTGTCTAAGCAAGGAATAACAGAGGCATGTGCAGGTGGGGGCTCAGGCTTTGAGTATTTCAGACCACAGCCCGTGCTTTGCTGTGTTGTACCATACAGCTCCAGTTTTCTCTAAGAGCAAATGTCCTTGTCAACAGTAAGGTGACACTAAAGAAGAAACCCCCTCTGTACACCAACAGATGAACAAATAATAATAATAATGTTCTCCTATAATTATTTTAGGAAAACAGAGTAATGATGCCAATTAGATGGGGGATTATTAGGAGGTCATGACTGGTATGGGCCAATGAGAAATATGGCCAGCACACCGGGGTTACACCCCTTCACCCAGGGATTTTTAATGACCACAGAGAGTCAGGACTTCGGTTTAACATCTCATCTGAAGGACGGTGCCTTTTTACAGCATAGTGTCCCCGTCACTATACTGAGGCATTAGGACCCACATGGACCGCAGGGTGAGCGCCCCCTGCTGGCCCCACTAACACCTGTTCCAGCAGCAACCTTGTTTTTTCCCAGGAGGTCCCCCATCCAGGTACGGACCAGGCTCACACCTGCTGAGCTTCAGTGAGCTGCCTGTTGTGAGCTGCGAGTGATATGGCTGCTGAAACATGGAAAAGACAAAAAATACATTTTAGACTATAAAGAACTTTTTTACTCTGCACTCTTCATTGTTCCCTCCCCTTAGTTTCCCACAGACAGCATGAAATGACTTGAAATGCTGGATGTATTTTGCCACATTAACTGTACTCTTGTTCTCCTTTAATTTCAAATGCATAATGCAGTCAGGCTCTTGGAACCTCGTTGCAAACCAGAATTTGGAAATCGGACCAGTAAATTCCAAATTCCTTTTTTAATTTAAAAATGTCCTTGTGCTCCTCTTCCTCCTCCTCGCCCACCTGCCTGTGCCTGGAACGCTTTCTGATCGGCAGCCCTCGCAGGGTTTACTCGGAGCCTCGGGGATGGGCCAAAAAAGAAAAGCCAAAGCAAAAAGTGTAAATTTTTTTGTGAGCTTTATTTAGACAAACGTTTTCAACAATGCATTACTCATAGTTTTACTTTGAAGTACACAAGGCCCCACCCTTTCAGAGATGGCTGGGGCTGTAATTAGCTCTGAACGGGATGCCCAGGCTGGAGCACAATGCGTGTCCCTCTCTCCCTGTTTCAGAGTGTCCGACGCTGGAGGGATGCTGTGACACATTCCAGTTTGTTGTTTATGTTGACACATTGCATTGCGCCTTGCAGTCAATGCGGGGAAGCAGGTCAAAAGGCAAAGAATTTGTTAGGATGCATAGTCAGTGAGATCAGGGGATGTCAGCTTACAATTGTATAATGTTCTAGTAAGGCCTTCTTTAGAATATTGTGTACAATTTTGGTCACCATACTTCAAGTTTTTAAAGTGCTCAAAGGCATCGACATAGTCAACCCAGTGGACTTTTCAAAATAAACAGTGAAACATGAATCAGAGAGAACAGGTGGCACCTCTTTACCCAAAAGGTGGTGGGAGTGTGGAACAGCTGGAGGAGATCCTTAGATCAATGAGCTAATAACAACCTTCTCTTGTTTGTAACCTTTCTCATGTTCTAAAATGGACCAAAAAACAGGCTTTTCAGCCCTTCCCAACCCCTGTGCTGTGATCATCTAGTGCCTCATGTTTGGAAGGAGGAAAGGCTTATTTGTGGTGACAGTGAACTGCAGCTTTGACTTTCTAATCCCGCCATACAAGAGGCTGTGAAATGCATTGTGCTACTTCTTATCTCTGCCTGTCGTATCCCCCAGGCACAGCTCTTGAGACTTCTAGCATTCTCCCCTGTGACCTCTCCTCTGGAAGCACTTTGTCAAATCTGCAAAATCCTAAAGCAGTATTCAAATGTTGAAGGTTTCTGTTCTCAAACTGCCATTTCCTTCAATGCATGCTTATATTACACAATCAGTCTTATCCAATCTGTCAGATTTACTGAGGAGATCTTGACCGAGCCGGCTAAATTTTCCATTCCAGCTTGTTTTGACTGCTTGTTAATTCTTTTTCCTATTCCCCTTTGCGTTACATTACATCTCTTGCATATATATACATACATTTCCCTGTCTGGCACAGGGTGCAGCCTGGGACCTGCGCTGTATCCTGGTTGTGGTTTAAGGTATTTGTTGGTTGGAGTTTTCTTACTTGGCACCCAAGGCGGTCTGCAGTCTTCATGCTCTCATATCCCAATAATAATCCAGTCAAGTCACTGAAGAGATTCATCGCTCTCTTGCAGTGCTGCCAGGTATCGGTTGTATGCGGCTCAGTTGATTTAAACTGGAAAAAGTCTCAGCAGTGTAATTTAGTCAAGTGTTGCCTGGCTTTTGTCACATCAGGGTTACACCTAAATTGCTGTTTAAGCTCATTTTACTTGGAATGAAGGGAACTGGTAAAATCATTGACCATGTGCTGTAATAAGGCACATTTCAGTCAAGAAAAAACACTTTGATTTGGTTTCCACAATACAATTCAGCAGCACAGCCTTGACTATAACAGCAATTTATCTAAAAAAACATACAATACTGATGTGACTTGCTGATCTTGGGGATAACTGGATTCTTTTGTGTGCCAGTTTTTAAAAACAGCTTGCCTTTTTTCATGGAGCTTTTCACTTTTTTAGTATCCCATCCAGGGGGAGTGACTTGCTCTATAGCACACTTAACACTGTAAAAACCAGGAGGAGCCCTGGCCTGGTGCACTTTGTGGTTCTGGAATAGGCATTGCTGTCCCTTTAGAGACCTTTTGATCTTTCTGTTTTAAACGTATGTGATAAACTTGGCTACTTGCACTTCTGGGTCCTCTTCAAGCTGGCTTTTGTGGGTTTTCATATTGTTTTGGATTATCTTTATGTCATCAAAACCAAAGGTTATTCCACGTCTGTATTCTTACTGTAATATTTACATATACTGTAGTATTAAGATTACTAAGATTATTAAGTATTAAGATTATTAAGATTAAGTATTAAGTGTTTTAAGATTTGTTCTAGTTCCACTTCAGGTACTGTCCATTGTTAATAACTGAGTATTGACTGTGATACGGTGATACTGTATAGATACGGATTCTCTGTATTCTCACAATAGAGAAGACTGTGTGCTTGGCTTGTGTTTTTTTCCGTGGTTTGTGGTTGTAGAGGTGGTGTGGGAAGAGCTGCCCAGGTCAGGGCTGTAAATGTGAAGGATCACTTGAGGCGATTGTCTGCTTCGTGCTATGACAAAGGGTCTGGGTATGCAGTACATTCCCCCTGTGCCCAGTCAAACACTTCATAGCCATTTCCTTGAGCAGAGGGGATAGATTTAGTCCCCGCAAGGCACTTTCATTAACTGGTGCAGGCGCTTACCCTGGGAAATTAGCTAAGCAACAAACCTAATTGAGGCTGAGTGATCTGATGAATGGGAGTGTGTGATTGTGCATGTAGGGGGTGCTGAATTCATCTTCCGGCTACATGACACATCTCCATTCGCTATGTCTGCAGTGGAAAAGAGTTCGTAATCACAGTGGAAAGCAATCAACAGCTTAGTTCTAATGACCGTGGAGGGTGATTAATGTGCCTAGCATTCAGTCCAGGGGCAAAGGGGAGGGAGTATATGGGAGATTAAGCCCAGTTTTTAGGTCGCTTTGCTATGCGGTTTTTCTCAAGTGGGAGATGTTGGAGGCTAAGGCATTTTCTTGGTATTTCCTGTGATCAGTTGGACTTGTTATCTAAACTGAGCTCTTCATTTCCTCTCCCTGTCTCTTGTCAGTAATAAAGGATAAAGTATGAATTCCAGCACTGGCACACCGTAATTTGTGGAATTCACAGCAAGAAAAGTACTGCACATACACGTCAGATTGACAGTGTGTTTCAGCAGGATTTCTGACTTTTGATCTTATTTTTTATTTCTGTTAAGTTCCTCTGGGAAGCATTGAAGTATTTATGAATGTGTATGTACGTATGTATGAAACTGTACATAAGACAAATACTCTCAGGCAACCACAGCAACAGCAGAAAAAAAATGCAAACGCTTTTAACATGCCAAAACATATCGCATATTTTGACAAAAAATATTTGGGCACCATTGCTTGCCCTTTCTTTTACAGAATGTTGAAATCTGTTCCCGACATCTTTCAAGACATATTATTTTCCCATTCTTCAACGCACACACAGCTTTGAGGACTGCCTAGCCTCGGGTCTCCTCTCGACAAAGCCATCCACATGTCAATGGGATTGAAGCCCACGATGGGGTTAATGGGCCTTGACAATAATCTTTTCTTTTTTAAGACACTCCACTGCAGACTGTAGAGTAACTGTTAGGATCATTGTCCTGTGTAACAGGGCTCAGCGTACTGAGCGAGTTACAGAAGTGACATTGTCCACTTAAAACTACTACTTAAAGATATGTAGAATTGTCCAGCAACAGAGGACCTGGTCTTGAGGAGAAGCTAGCTGCTCTCTAGAGTGTGCACTGAGCGTGCTCTGAGCCTGCGAGCAGCTGGGATCAATCCCAGCAGGAGCAGTCAGAGCTGCACGTGTCACACCTGCTGGAATGAGAACTTTCACCAAATATGCATTCTAAGAGTAACTAATTTCTCGGTATATTGTAGCATTTACTTGACCTTTCAACACATGAAAGGAAACCTGAGAAAGAGACTCGCACAGCCCCAACCATTACCTTGGATTTGTCAGACCACAAACTTGGTTCAAAGAAAGTGTGCGTCTTCAAGTAATCACTGCCAAGGTAGTGTATTCGTTTTACAAAGGTTTTGCATGTTTTAATTGCTCATAGACATGCCTTAGCTTGTTAAGAAATAGAGCAGTTGAATTTGCTGTGCAGAAATGTCTTTTCCATCTTTTCACTGTTCTCAAGTTAAGGTTATTGCTGTAATCCAAGGTTTTGCTGGGGTAGAAATGTAACTTGGTCTTTTGGTAGCAGTGCAGTAATGTATGCAGCATTGCTGTTCAGCAGGCTGCATCTTTCTACTTTGTATGCACTGCTGTTCTAAAAATTGCTGTTGTACTCTTTAGTTCTGGGCTTTTTTTTAGGTTGTTGTTGTTTTTCATGAACCCCACTTGGAGCTAACATACAGCACTGGGTGAAGGGTTATGTTCGGCTGTGGTTTGATCATAGAGGTAGTCTTCATTAAATAAAACTTTGATTTTTATGCTGACAGCATGCTGGATTTCATTCCCAGGAGCTACAGTATACAGTACCACACTGTTCACAAATCCATGGCAGCATCACCGATATTCTTATATAGGAACCTAGAAGTGTGGGACTTTTCTGACCTGTTACCTGAAGACAAATTATATTGTATCATGTCAGCATAATAGAATATTAGGCAACACTTCATTTCTACGCAAATATGACATATTACATACCTACTTTTTCCTTTGTTTCCTTAGTTATTTCCAATACCTTAGTTTAAGGATTTCAATAAGTTTCAATAGCTTCTTTAGAAATACACGATTGTTTTGTAAAGGTATAATTTACACCTTCATTTTTAATGGTAAATCTACGTTTAGTTACAGTTCTTGAAGACTTTGAGTAAATATATAAACACTGCAAGTGAAGGAATCCTCCAAAACATTGAATGCCACCTATCAAAACTGGCCTATGAAAAATTTCAATTCAGTTCAAACTTTATTATCTCCTGGGGGAAGATTGTTATACAGCAGGGTCCTATACAACAATACGCCAAAAAACACATACTGTACAGTCAAATATCACACACAATGAACAGTGTTTTAGGAGATAGGAGAGTTACAGTACTTTACATTGAGATTGCAGCACAGATGAAAGATGAGTCTGTTAGTGTTACACCTGGAGACACAGAGGGTTCTCCTAGATGGAAGGAGTGTAAATTCGTAGTGGAGGGTTTGTGTTGCACAAAATGCTCTTGGCCTTCTTTACAACCCTTTGTTTGTTGAGGGGATTTAGGTTTAATTGACTTTCCCCAATGATTTTACAGCTACTTTTTACTACTTGTACGAGCTTGTCATGTCCCAACCTATTACAGCTAACAGTAGTGATGTTTCCAGACCAACAAATAAGACAATTTGTCAAAACACTTTCACTCTGTGGTACTCTTCCCACTGGACCAGATTTTCCAAACCAGTGCCCGATTATGGTAAATGGGCACTCTGTGCTATGGGAAATGCTATGCTTCAGGAAAAAAGCAACATTAATCCAAGGTCCAGACTGCTTGGTCTGTAAAAGATCTCATGGCACTTTTGGAAGAGGTGGAACAATAACTCTGGTCATAGTAGGCATGAACAGTCCCTAAAGTTCTCCCTTAATTTGCTTGGTTAAGCACTTTCTTACTCCACTGTCTGATTTCCTGTGGGGATGCTGGCGCAGGATGGCTGCCTTCAGTAGTGGAAGATGTGGTTAGGTCCTTTTGTATACGTGAAGGGCTTTGAGTCCCCTTGAACTTATTTTTGTTTTCTTACCAGTCAGGTAGTGGTAATGAAGGGCCACACCAATGGCTTTTATAGCAACTCTCTGGCATAAGTGCACCAGTGCCAATTTCATAATATTAAGGCTGTTGTTCAGACCGTTTCCCAGAGAAAAAGGCAGTTTCTTACACTTCCCAAGATTAAACCAGCTATACTGTACCTCGGTTTGCGTAGTTCCAGCTGGCAGAATATCTCCTGAAATTTGTATGGATATGGATTGGCTGTAATGTCAGACTTTTAGATTGCTTATATGACCAGTGTCTCCTGTCTCTTTTTATTGCAGTTATTTTTAATAGGACTGAGGGCTGTGAGTCAGTAAATGAATAGACTGTTTCTACATCTAGTTTTTTCTCATTCCGGTTTGGATTTGCCCTTTGGGAGCAATGAATTGCCTAGTCTGGGATGTTAGATAATATTACTAGATAGCGATTGCATTATGGATTCTATTCCAGCCTTCGTTTTTTCTGATTCTGACGATTAAGAAAAGGAATCTGGAATTCGGATGTTCTACATAGGCAGGCTTAAGGATGAGAATCTCTTTCGCCATGAATGGAGAACATAATGTGGAGGGTTTACATTATGACTGTAATAAAGAATTCCAATAGAATTCTGCAGGATCGACAGTGGAAGATAAATCAGAGGGCAGAATTGATCATTAAAAATAATCTGGCTGTTCTGTCAAATAACAGTGAAAGGAAGAATCAGTTCTGGAATGATCCCTGAGGTCAAACAAGAAAAGATTGGATGGGATCTTTAGAATAATTAGCTACTTGCAAGCCATAGTCACATACTGTAGGCTAAATAGCCTCTCCTTGATTGCAACCTTTCTGCTATGTCTTGTATTTCGAAGGCTATCACAGAGGAGCCTCAGATGGGCGTGGACTTCATTCCAAACCAGAGATCATGTAATAGATGTCTTTACCTGCTGGTTCTAGATGTCAAAAGCATGCCTCAACAGACTATCCCTCCTTTCCAGGTACAGTAAGGGTCCTGTTATTAAAAAAGAAGTAGGCAAAAAGAAGAAAGAAAATAACTTTGCAAACAAAACCTATCCTAAGCATCTCTTTTTCAAAAGTGATAAGGTGTTTAACCTTTTCTGCAACTGCCAAGGCTGGTGAGCTCCTGCCCAGCTATTTCAAGTGCTCAAAGGTTTACAATATAAGCTATTGATGCCTTTAGCCAGCTGTAACCAAGACTAGGCAGAAACATACAGATGCAATTTACAGTAAAAAGAAAGAAAAAAACAGTTAAATATAGTTCTGTTGGCAAGACAGTTTTTCCAAGACTTGACAACATTTCCTAATATTACCAAGACTCAGAATGGAGGCAGACGTGGTGTGGTTGCTGTATGTTATTAACACAAGTGGAAAAACACAAAACCCCGAATGGAGCTGCCAACTGCCCTGCAGCTGAGTGCCAGTCTCCAGGAAGAGTGAGCTGTAAACAGGAACAAGCTTCAGGAAAACGCCCAGGCTTGAGTGGCAGCATCCAGGCCGCATCGTTAGCCCTGACATTTTAAAACAGGCCAACCCGGTGTCAGCTCCCTGCACGGCGTAAACACACATAATCAAAAACACCGCTCTCTGTCAGCCAGCCCTGAACCGGCTGCAGGGGCTCGCTCTTGTGTCTTTCTCCATGTTTTCAATTTAAGTGATACTTGATTCTAGTACTGGCAACCCTGTTTTGTTCAGTGTTTTAAAAGGCTTTCGATGATGATTTTAGTTCTGAATGACTGCAAAACCTCAGATACACAAGCGTGTGCTGGCATCCGAGTGCAGGACTGCCTGTCTCACTTAATTACTGCTCCATCTTCGTCCTTCCCTCTTTTCTTATTTTTTGCTCTGAATATAGATTTTTGGGGCTGTGTAATGGAATCAGATGATGATTTGTCCTTGTCCAGTTTCTGTCAGTTTAGACATTTTGTCGAGTTTGAGTTTCAGTATGAGAACAGGCTTTATTTAAGAAATATTTTTTCCCTTGTACTGTAAATTACCGAAACAAATTATTCTGACTTTTTGGTTTGAAATAATGAATTTGATTTTTGGTGTTGAGTGACATCTGTGGTGGTAATTTGACTACAGGCAACCACCCCATCACAGAGCTACTCAGTCTTGTCTCCTACTTTACCTCTCCAGCTCTCACTCAGCTCAGCTCTCACTTTTAACACATTGCACATTTAAGGAGAGACTTCATTGTTTCTAGTGAGCACTTAAGCATCATTATTATTGTAAGATAACATAGGGAAGGATACAAATGAGAGAAGACTATTTAGTCAGTCTTGCCTCATAGGTAGTTAACAGTTAATTGATCCAAGTATTTCATTGTTCCTTGAAAGACGCCATGGTATAAGTTTCAGCAGCATGGCTGGGCAGCTGGTTCTATATCCTACACAGCACATTGGGTACAGAAGTGCCTCCTCTCAGTTTTATAGTAAATGCACTTCATCATGGTTTCCATTGTGTCCCCTGGTTGGTGTTCCACTGTTTATGCTGAAGAAATCTGCAGGGTTGACTTTGTCAATGCCTTGAGGATTTTGAATGCTTGTATCAGGTCTCCTCAAAGTCTTCTCTGCTCAAGACTAAGGAGACTCAGTTCCTTCAGCCTGCCAGTGTAGGGCAGTCCCTAAAGCCCCAGAATGATGCTCTTCACTCAACTGATTCCAGAGAAGCAATATCTTTTCTTTAACATGATAACCAAAATACAACATAATATTCTAAATAAGCCCCTACTAGTGCATTGTACAATTTTAACGTGACATTCACACCTGAAGAAGGCTCCACGGCCGAAACGTTGTGTTCTCTTTCTTCTTTTTTTCAGCATGGAATAAACCTATTACTTGTTCCTTTGCAGCCTATGCATGCTGACGCAGCTACCCACCATTTAATTTCTATACTGTGAATCACATATCCTAACGTTTTGTTTCCCTTTTTATTTGCTTTCCTATAATAATGTAAATTACATGTCAACATAAGCCCCTTAAGTCTTTTTCATAAGTAACCTCTTCTAGCTTGGGGTATTCCCAATTTGTGTTTTTACTACCTGCATGCAAAATACTTCACTTGTCTACATTAATCTTCAGAGAAAAATATGCAACTTTTCTTCAAGTTAGGATAAATGAAACATGACAATGTTTCAAGCTGTGGTAGTTTTTGTAACTAAATTTTCAAATGACTTCTAATCCACTATAATAAATTACATTTGATTACCCTTTTTACATGATTATTACTCAATTTTGCTGACACCTTTTGTCCAAGGTGATTTTTAAACACCTTTGTATATATTGAAAACTAAGTTCAGAATGCTATATGGAATCTAAATGTCTAAAAGCTTTAGAGCTTTAAAGTAATACAAAACCTTTAGGAGATCAGAAGCACGATCTTTCTGTCCTACGGCTCAGAAACAACTTTGTACCACTGCAGCACCCGACCGGAGTATCAGATTAAAGCAGCACTTTGGAAAAGCAGACAAACAGCAAGGCTTGACCTCAGCTGTCGGACAACAACAAGCTGTTTACAAGGATCAGAAAAATATTTTTTTCACATGGTTCACATTGTTGTTTTTACAGTATGTGCGTGTGCTCTCGCCCACACTGCCACTTTTCCAGTCGGGCCCCTCACCCCCGTGCTTTGCTCAGAGCGCCCCTGTGTCTCAGACAGTAACTATGAGTGGAATCCTCCAGAGATGGCAGGGCGCTGCAGTCTTTGAGTTGGCATGGGAGAAAAGGACGAGTGTTTTCCCTGAATAAACTACCACATACATTTTTTGGAAAAAAATGTCTCATTAATGGCGGTAATGCCATTAGGACAATGGTTTGTGAAATGCACGCACTCTGTGCTTTGGGGATTATTAGCTCATACCCCTCTTTGTTCATTAATGTCAAATGTCCTTCAGACAGCTGAGGTTGGAAAAGGTTGGAGAGGCAAAATTACTCAAAAAGGAACTCAAATCCAACATCAGAACAGTGTACTGTATTTCAGCCATGCAGCAGATTGTTTATTATTATTTCTCGAATTTCCTGAAATTTCCAGTTTTTCCCCATGTGGAAAAACTGGCAAAAGCCACTTGGTGTTTGATACAAGTCCCCGGACACAGCTGCTCAGGGAATTAGGGCAGGCAATCGCCCTGTGTCCAGGCTCGGTGCTAAATGAGGCCGTCAACCAGAATAGACCGTTGCCTGCCCACCACTGACCTGGCTCTCAACCACAGAACTTTATATGGTCACATTTCCCATGTCTTGCCAGGGATCTGTATAGAAGTTATCCTATTTGTCACTTTGCTCAGTTTTTATAATGCTGCCTATAGATACCTCACTTTGGATTATTCTATTTTTCACGTGTACATATTGTAGGGGCAGTAATGGTTTTGCAGAAACATTGTGCACTTCTTATGAAGAATGGTTGCATATCAAAGCAGGAGCTTTATTAAATGGATTACTTTAAGTACTTTAAGAAGATTGTGATGGAGGGTAGGCATATAGTTAGAGATACTTAGGATAATAGGAGGACAGTTCTGCTGTATAACAGTCTGACCAAGATCTTTAAAAATTGGAGTGTCTCAGGAAAACAGACACAGAGCCATAAGGTATAAACTAGTACCATTTTTTGCATTGCAGCAATTGAAATCCATCAAACAACAAATTCTAACCTCTATGACTCTTCATTAGTCCTTCACTATAAGTACTGCCAGTTAGTAAATCAATCAAATATAATTTGTAGTCTCACACATGGATTCTAACTATACAATATGCAGTTTATTGATAAAACTCCCAAACATGCATAGCATACCAGCAAGAGTTATAAAATATATTTGTAAAATGATCTGCTGTTATACAAAAGACTGATCATTCACTCAGGGATTACAAAGCTCAGAGTTATTTACTTCATCTTTAAAATATTGACTATAACATGTTATGGTCTGCCTTGTAGATTTTATGCATTTACTACAATGAATAATTATCAAACACGATTGTAATAATAATCCAACTCTTGAGAATTATAATATGAATAAAGAAGTTTTACATTTGTTGGCCAAAGGTCCTTGATGAGTTTAAAATTCCTGCTGGAAAGTCCAAACTAGACTGAGTTGGTCTGTGGTCAACCTGGCATCGGCCTGGCATCTTGGAGAAAAGTTGTAGTGACTTGGATTTCTTGCAGTCGTGTGGCTGGTAAAATTAAAGAGCTTTTGAGCTTTGAGCTTTTAGCTTTTAAGGTATGACATCACAATTGTTAGGATATTATCAAGTAAAATCCTGGTACCAACCAGTGAATCATCCATTGGGTGATGGATAGTGACCTCTTACCCATTGTCCTGGACAGAAAGAGACTAAAAGACTTGCGATGTCCTGGTCTGTGGACATCTTGGAACATCCTCCTTATTATATGGGACTATTTTAACTACATCTGCTTTTACACAGAGGACCAAGCTGCTTTGTCAGGGCAAAATAAAAAATATTTTGGAATGTTCAATAACACTTAACTTAAAGTGTAATAATAGGTCTTGTTGCTACACCTGTTATTCAAACAACTTTCAAACACAAGTCTCTCTCTGAGACTATATCCTATATTGAGAAGTTTCTCAATCCTCTCCTAAACATTAGTTTAAAACTCACATATCCAAACAGAATCCAGAGCTGAATAGGTTGGTCACTTCCTCCCTTCCACATCTTGCTATGGAATGTGTGTCCTCAAATGGCAGATAAGAATGATCCTGGAAGCTTCTGATTCCCGATTTTTCAATTATCACCTGACCAATCATCTTTTCAGGACTGGTCAGGTGACTGACGACAGGAGCTTGTTCCCTACAGAGTTCTGATCCAGATAAGGCTTTCTGTCTTGTCGGAACCTACTGGTAAATTTGGACTTGGTTGCAGTGGTTTAGGATTGATGGAAGCTTGCTGGGTCATGTTCAGTCTCTGCCACAATGAGAGAAGCGTTTCCACACCTTCTGTTTAGTTTCTGCTGAATGAAGTTAACAAAGGTGTGGTGTGAATTGATGGAATTGTCTCTTCTGCTTTTGGTGTTGGCAGCGTGCTGGCGGGCTACAATGGCACCATCTTTGCTTATGGCCAAACGGGCAGCGGAAAGACCTTCACCATCACTGGGGGGCCAGAGCGCTACAGTGACCGCGGCATCATCCCACGCACCCTCTCCTACCTCTACCAGCACTTCAGCAAGGTGAGCTTCTCTCTGCTGACATCTGCTTGCATAGAAAGCACGAGTGTCTGACACTTACCGTAGGCACTGGATGGAAAACAGCAGAGGGAGATGAAACCAAGCTGAAGGTTATTAAGTGCAACTTTTAAATTAGCGGACCAACAGGATCAATAGACAAATCTGGCTAGTGAATGAGCAGCTACTTGTCCCCTGCCCAAGTGCCCACTACTCAGCGTTTGCATCTCAACATGGTCTTTTTTCATCTTGTAACGAATGCTCCTGGTTCTGTGTTGGCGGCTTGGGGAATGACAGGCTAGAGATGACTTTACAGGCTCACTGACAGTTTTATTGTCCTTTTTGTTACAGTGCGGTGTGCTAATCATGGAGCAGGGAAGTTTGTGATTACATTTTTTTGTTTTAGTTCATCTAAATTTAATTTAGTTAAAATTAAAGCCTACAGTATACATTAATATTTTCATTATCATGTAAGGAAGGGTGACATTTGTGTCTTTACCATATATATTTTATACTGTATTACATTATGTAACGGTATAGGGTTTGACCTGGTTACATGTGAATTTGGCTATCTGCTACAGTTCTTTGCACCGAACCCTAGCAAATGTCAAGACCCTGCTATAATCTTAAAATACAGGCTATAAGAGAACAAGCTCATATTTTAATTGTCTTTGAAGTTCCCATTCTTAGCTTGTATTGTGTGTTGTGTTATCTTGTACACATACTGACATTACCTTGAAGCTATCTGCTGCAAAAGGGATGTCTTGTGTATGCCTTATGGATTCAAGAAATAATGAACAGCGAAGTGTCTTAAAATCCATCCATCTTCTCACTACTTTAGCCAATAAAGGGTGGTGGAGGAGCTAGAGCCAATCCCAGCAATCAATGAGCACAAGGCAGGATACACCCTGGACACGACAGTCCAATGCAGGGAAGACACGCACTTAAACCAGGGTCAAATTGCCCAAAAGCCAATTAATCTACCAATATGTCTTGGACTGTGGGAGGAAACAGGAGCACCTGGCAGAAACCCAGGCAAATACAGAGAGAACATACAAACTCCACACAGATAGCACTTTAGGTCAGGAACTGAACCCAGGGCCCCTGCACTGTGAGGCAACAAGGCTAACCACTGTGCTGTTGTGCTGCCTGTGTCTTTAAATCTCCAGTACTAATTCTTGCAAAGTTTTAAGTTAGCTATAGGCAATTTACAGCCAGATTTCTGTGAAAGTCCCCCATGTTTGTAACATCTCTTCTGTTCAGTGTGCATTCTGTTTGGTGTGTGACATACCTAATTAGACTGTCATTAATTGAATTGTTTAATTAATTTAGTAAGACATTTAGACTGGGAACTAGTAACCACCATCTTCAGAGTTGTATTAGATGAACGGTAATAATGGTATTAGAACTGAACACTAAAAGACTGGCACACTAGAACACTTGAACTGAACTGCCTTAATAAACCCTTTCCAAAATCCAGAAATCCAGTTGTAAGGGCAGCCTTGAGCTGCTGGGGCACTATTGAGCAGAAGTGTGCCACAGCCCTGTTCTCTCTCTTCTTCCTTTAACCAGGACAGCAGTAAAGTCTATACTGCCTACATCTCCTACCTTGAAATCTACAACGATTGTGGCTATGACCTCCTGGACCCCCGGCACGAGGCAGCCCGCCTGGAAGACTTGCCGTGAGTGTGTATTTCCAAGGAAACTAGACTCTAAATGCTTTTAGGATTAAAAGGAGAGCTCGCCACTGTACCCTATTTGCACGAAACGTAAAAAGTAACTTCAGTTACCATGATGAACATTTATTTATGATGAATGAAAAACTTCAAAATGAAAAAAAGAGCTTATCAATTACCCAGAAACCCACATGGAGAAATTTCAAGCAGTGTTCTTAGCTGATAGGCAGTTATTATGATGTGCTCCTCTTCAGAGCCTGGTGTCTTGCTGTGGTTCAGGCATGTTGTGAACAGGTGATGAAATTAGACTTTGGCAATTGCTCCCTGCTGTGAAAGGTGGTTTGTATTTTTAGTTCTTTTCTTAAGTTTGCCTTCTTTTGGCTAGCCTGGGTTTTGTCTTTGTGGTTTACATCTTAGAACTTTGTCTGGAACTCAATAGCCATCTTGGCAGGTGACACAGGAATAGCATCATTGATGCATTCATCAATAAACTGTTTTTTTTTATTGTATACAACTATTATATTGCCTGGAATGGTCTGTCACTGAACAATTTGCACCATGGAAATGACATTGGTCTAAAAGTGATCATTTAGGATATTGTGTACAGTTGTGGTCGCTATGTTATAAAAAAGATATTGGTGCTCTGGAATCAGCCCAACAAAGAGTAATCAGATACTTTCTGGGGATTAAGTGAAAGACAGGCTGAAAGAAATAAACCTTTAGTCTTGAACTTGCTTTTACAGTACTTCATTTTGCTAAATTTATTCACAGTTCATCGCTGGATAAATGAACATCTTTGGCTTCACAAGATGACAATGGCTCTAAGATCTCTGTTTCTTGTAACGATACTTATTGTCTTCAAAACCTGGCCGATGATCTCTGACAAACCACCATGAGCATTGATAAAAGGAAGACTGACCGTAAACAAAACCCTAAGGAAAGCAGCTTTTTGTAGTGATTAAGGATTGTAAAAATGGGAGCTGTCTGGCAATAAATTAACTTTCTTTCTTTACTTTATCACCTTGGAATGTTGTAAACAAGAAACCCGTGTGACTTGGTGGCTGAAGAGCTGCGACAGTCTTGGTTTGGTTGAGTGATCACACATGGCACCTTCCAAGTTCCAAGGTGTCTAGTTTTGACCACAGCACTTGAGCTGTAATTGATGGGTGTTGTTGGTGTGGTCAGGCCCTGAAGGCTCACTGAAAGCAAAGAGTACTTGTCGTTGACTCAAGATATGTGCAGTTTTCTTTAGCGGCAGCGGTAACAGTATGCATTCCAGCTGGACTTACATAAGTGTTGCTTTTTTGAGGGAAAATGCAAATTGTGGGCTGAGCCATGGTGACTGTCACTTGGTTCAGTTATCATTTCAATACTTGTTTGTATGTTGTAGACTCTTTTTTTACATTGAGTAGCATCAAATCTTTCAGGTTTTACTGTCATTTGAAACTCTAGTGGATGTTGTTAGTCAGTCAGTGGAGTGTAGCTTGAGCTCTAAGGCAACCTTTCACCCATCGCTCACAGCTCTTGTGGTTTTCCAGCTACATGAGTTTTAAGTGTAGTGTTTTAGCTGGAGCTTTCTTCTACAGTTCTAGGCTTTGCTGCTCCAGGAGACTGCAGGTGAATGTTCAATCGATTCTCCCTGTCTCTAACCATCATTTTAGTTAGGAGGTCTAGCCAATTGACTAGTTCTTAACCAAACGAGAGTTATTCAAACCAAAAGTCTCCTTTAACATGTTGGAGCAGAAATCTAACCAGCACCAGCTTCTGGTGAACCCACATGCAAATGTCTAATTTCACTAGTCTGCAAGCGTCCCGCAAGATTTCTTTTCAAATCCTTAAAACCTCAGCCTTGACACCACCCTCCAAGACACTTAAACTAATAAACCCCACAGAAACATAGCTGTTCTGGTAGTGTTTGGAAGAGGATTGCCATGATTAAAACAATAAACTCTTATAGTGGCTTCATAAAGCTTTTTTTTACTGTTGCACCAAACATCTTGAAATCACTGTTTGTCATTGAAGAGATGTTGAAATCTGAATTTCCCAGGGTGATGGTAGGGATGACTCCCATCTGATGACAGGCAATCCTGCTAGAGAAAGATTTTTCAGTGGCCTTATAGCCCCAAACCTCCCTACTTTGCTGGGGAACATTATCCAGTTTTGTCTGCCCGCTGAAGACTCCTGGCCACAGTCAGAACCAGACTGGGTTTGAATTTAGTTAGAGATGGCTTAAGCACATAAGAACAGTTACATGAGATGAGGCTATTTGGCTCATCAAGAACATTTGCTAGTAAGTATCTAATTGACCCAAGGATGTTATTTAGCTGTTTCTTGAAAGAAGTGACAGTATTGGTCTCAACAACATGGCTGGGTAGCTTGTTCCAAACTCCCACAACCCTTTGTGTGATGTTGTTCCTCCTGTGAGGCACATTTTATCTTTTTATCAGGAGGCCTGAAAGGACTGAAGTCTCATGTCCCTCGATTTCTTTCACCTGGATATGCAGGAGGTCTCACAGGCTGTGGCAGATAAGGACAGCTTTTGTGAAATTATGGCCTACCTGTCTTTTTCTCTCCCTCCATCAATATCTTTGTATGTCTTTCTCTCTCCGCCTCTACATTTCTCTCCATCTCTGTTTTAATCTCCAAGGCCTTGAATCAAGGCTGTCTCCTTTTCTCTTCCCTCCAAATTACACACTGCTGAAAATAGACAATACTTGTTGACCACGTGGTTCTGATTCTTGTTTTGAGGAGAAGTTGCCACAAAGACAAACCACTGGAGACGACCGGCGTTTTCTCTTTCTGTCTCTCTCTGACAGGAAAACTGAAGTACCCTTTTTATGTCTGTCGGGGGGCTTGTGGTTGTGGAGCAGCACTTTTTTTCTCTCTCACATATAGCTTAAGTCTCTCCCATTACAGTGGCTTAATGCATAGTTGCCTGATTCTGCCTGACGACTTGATGACCTTTTCCAAATATTGTAATGGTGTTAATTTACATTATGGGTTTGGTCAATTTAATATTTATATCACTCATGAAGATTTTGTTCCAACTTTCTTTTCTTTTTCTTATGAAAGGCCAAAGCACCCACTAAAGTTCTCAAATCAACTATATACTGTACATCTTAATCCTTTCATTTTAGTCTCATAAATACTTTTAAAATGTTTCTGATTAAATGAATCAGTTTAATTGTTATACTGATGCACTGAAAAAAAGCATTTTTGCATCGTTAGCTCACTGTACACATGCTGAATGTGGTTTTTATTTCATTTTAATTAGTGCAGATTGAATAGTATTGTTCTTTGACAACAAAATACTGAGCTAAAGTCTTGTGATTTTCTAAATACACCAAATTCTCAGTTTATGGTATTTCAGTTGAGTTAAAATTGTTAAAAGAAGATTATTAGAAATCTGTAACATTAATTCAAACAGACATGGCTTGAATTATATAAAGGAACAGGGAATGATACAAACATACCCTGCTTGAGTAAAGCAGATTGCATTGTTGGTGTGAGGTAGGTCCACAGTCATCTGACTAATCCAGGGAAATCAGGAAACCATCTGTCAGGATAGGGTCTGGGAAGTAAAGTGGCACCATGACAGCTCAGGATGGCACAATGCTTTGATTTGCTTTTTTTTTTTTTCAGTCTCCAATGGCTACAGTATGAGAAATTCCAGGAATACATAATTAGTCCTTTAGCAGAATAACTATAGTTCACTGTCCGCATCAAAATGATCTGTGTGCTTGAAGGGTGCTCTGAGTTCACTTGTTTTTGTGAGACAAAGAAAACCTGAGGTGGTGACAAAGAGTTACGGACTGTTTTATTCACTGATGAATGCCATTTTGCTCTGGACAACCCTGCTTTTTTGTTGCGTTGTTCAAGCCCATCAGCTGGTGTTGGTATTGTGATAATAACACCACACAAGAACAACGTTGGTGCAGATTGAGGGCAACCTCCCTGCCCAATGATTCATTGACCAAGTCCTTGGTCCCTCTAAGCTATTCTAGTGCTGACTTTCCAGGAGGACAGTACCCGACTGTCTATGGCCAGCCTTTTCTCCTTTCCTGAGAAATATAGAAATCTTAGAGAATTTCTAAAGAACAAACTTAGCAATGCCATCAGCTGGAGACAACTGGGGCTGATTAATTTCCCAGCTGGTAGATGCTGATACAGGAGCATCAGAACATCCCACAGCAGTCTCTCCAGAGGGTGATTAGGTCCACATGTCAATACTGCCAGGATCGTGTCACTACTCAGGGGGGTCAAGTCCAGAATTTCCAAGTTAGTATTTTTATTTTGATAGTGTGTCATATCTCATATTGGAAACATCTAATAATTATTTTTGTGATCAGATCATTTTGTATGGTGTGTGTGTGTGTGGGGGGACAGTACAGCACAAAAAAAGCAATTCAATTTTCTCCCATATTCCTCTCCTTCCGTCCCTAAAAGCCGTCCTCAGGTAGTACTTGATGACTTTTTATCTACATTTTCTTTGATTTTGTTCATTTATATTTGAAATATTTGATTGAATCGATTAGTCTGTGTCGCTGTGTTCTTCTATGGGTTAGTGTTATTTAGTTTTGCCTAACTAAACCAATCTGAAAATGCAAAAAAAAGATCATAGTAGTATCTGTCTTCGTTCCCACATGAAAGGTAATAAAAACTAAATACTGAATGCTGCAATTTTGCTAATTGTTTTTTCACCTAATCAGAATTTAGTTTTAGCTGTTTGTGCTGGGTTAGTGTGGAGAAGATAACATACTCATATTTCAGCTGCATGCACTCAGCTATAATAGGGTACAAATTATTTTTAGTATTTGTGAGGAGACTGATATTGGCTGTTTTAAATTGTGGCTGACATTTGTTTTGCATATTTAAATTAACAATTTAGATTTAGACAGATTAAGAAATACAGCAGTACATAAAATACAAAAGTAATGGGCTTGAAATGGCTTGCAAATATGAAAAATTGTGCTTCGTGATCCATACTGTATATTTCACTGAGGACCTAATGTAAGTTGTATCAGTGGTTGATCAGCAGATCAGCAGAACAGCTTTTAGATTGTGGGGTCCTGTCTCAGCACCTTCAGGTCTGAGTGCAGACATCCTGAGATTGGCTCAGGACATGTAATGATCATGATCTACCTTTCATGGGATTGCTGTATTTATGGATTTTGTTTTTTCTTTCAATATATTTTTACATTTCTCTTAGTGACAGTATGATTCAGTAACTATGTGTGTGTGTGTAATGACAGGCCTATTTGAAATGGCAATAAAACAGTATTATTATCCCATAAGTAAACAAGCACAAATCCCTGGCTGGTCTGTGTGTGTGGGAGTTAGTGCCGCAGCATGGATGAGATTCCTGGCAGTGTAAAGCCCTTAATTTCACCTTCGCTGAGCCCTTTCTGGCGAGAGCAAGTGAAAATGACGGCTGTGGCACTGCGACACACCCGGTAAGGATGGAGGAGCAGTGTGCACTGTGATACCACTGAAATGGTTAATGACCTTTGTGTTGCTGTGATTCACAAAGGATGACTTCATTGTCTCTGGGAGAGTCATCTGTTGAACAAGCTATGCTGGCCTTGTCCTTTACAGCACAAATAAGGATAACTGGACAGCTTCCCCATGAATTATATTTAAATAACTGTAATATGTGTCTAATTCTTTGTGGATATCATGTTACCCCAAACCACTGTGGGAAAACTTGAGAACTGAGTTGTTTGGGAAGGAGTGTAGAAACCCTGTCAAAAATAACCCTTTCTGTTCTTCTGTTGAAAGGCGTGATCTAGACCAGTGGTACCCACCAGTGGCCCTGGGGTACCTTAGTTTCTGTTTTCTTTCCACCTAAGCCTGTTAGTGACTTTTGATTTGCTTGCTTCTTTAGCCTTTCATTCACCTATTTCTGTGCTACAGCGTTGGTTTTTCAAAAGACCCACCTTCAGCTGCATCCTTTCAACTCCTATAGCACACAGAAATTCACCCTCTCTGCTCATCTCGTTAGTTAAGAAATGTGTCGTTTTCAAAATGTTGAAATGTGCCTAAACAGTCCTTAGTAGGTGATCAGTGCATGATGAAGAGCAGACACAGACCCCAGCTGTTGCAGTTATCTCTTTGTAGTCGGCGTGCTTTGTCTGTTTTCTGTTTTGAGATGAAGTGTCTGTCTGTGCTTGGTTGGTGCAGGAAAGTGACCATCATGGAGGACCCAGAGCAGAACATTCACCTGAAGAACCTCTCAATCCAGCAGTCAGCCAGTGAAGAGGAGGCTCTCAATTTGCTTTTCCTGGGTGACACCAATCGGATGATTGCCGAGGTGAGAGTACGAGGCATGTTGGCAGAAGGCAGAGAGGAGTGGAGCTGCTACCCTCAGTGAAAAGGGCTTCTCCGTGACACAACTGTGCTCAGGCTTTTTAACAGAATTGAACCACCAAGGCTGGTGAGTTCAGCTCATGGCTCAGTTTAACTTTTCAAAATACTGCACTTGTTTGCATGTGGCAGTCAGTGAGCATCATGACCTAAGGGATCTCCTGAGTCCCCTGGCTTCTGACAGGCTGTTCAGAAATATAAAACCTTTTGTCAGACTGTGTAGTCTATGTGAGCTATTGAACTTTATAAAATGGTTCAAGATTTGGTATCAGTTCATCATGTTGCTGGAATACCTTGCATTTCACTGGTATGTTATTTTATTTATATTTCTCTCCTGAAGAGTTTTCAAAACACATTGATTTAGTAAAATGTTGATAATAACTAAAATTATTATTGACATAGGCGCTACCAAACACAATGGAATTGTCTGTTATTTTACAGCACTTCTGTGTCATAATCTAAGTAATAGTCCCGACCGTCTATGACAGACCTAAAGCAAAAGCTCTTTATGTCTAACACCACACCACACTAGCTTGCCAGATGTAGATTAAAGTTATTTTGTATCAGCATTCAGGTCTATAAGGAATTAAGACGAATTATCTTACACCTATGCTTAAAATGCAGATCTAAATTAGGCCTGCTCTGTGTTACTGGGACACACCACAGCTTCTCTTGGACTTCCTGGAGGTTTAAAAACCTTCCTTTAAGCTGGGGCGTGATTTGAGAAGTGTGCTTTCCATTCTGGGCCTGGTGCTGCAGCCAGTTTTGGGTGGCCAAATTGTTTTCTAGGAGAGGTCAGCACATACTGATTCTGTGCTATTCCTTTCTGGGGATAGTTATCCATCAATAATCCCTGCTGCTTTTCCAAGGAGCGGGTGTATAATTAGCTTGTTGTAATTGAGCATCAGAATGCCAGATTTCTCCCAGAACGGTATTTCGCTAAATGTTTGGACAATTGGAGTAGAAAAAATACTTTTTTTCAAAATCAATTATAACCATATGTTGGACTTGAAAGATGACACATCTAGTCCAAATGGGGAATATGACATAAAGGAAGGAGGCTTTAAGGCGCTTTCCAGGGGGAGTTTATTGCTGGACAGGAAGTTAGCCATGCGTCTCACGCCTTTGATCTGTTTCCCTTGTTTGCTACTTCTTGCCACCCACGTGTGCGTCCTTTTTTTCCTTCCCCCGTGTGCTGGACAGCTGTGGTCCCCTAACCCCTGAGCACAGCACTGCCATTGTTACCATGGACGGCCTTGGCCAGAGCTCATATCGCACTGATCCTGCACAGCCCATGGGGCGATTCCCTCGTCTTGTGTGGTCACTGGTTTGTTTGTGGGGCTGGCTTTATTTGTAAACAACATACGTCTTTGATGGCAGCGTTCGCCTTTTTTTGTACACAACAGAGGATAGCATATTGTATTGCTGACACTGTAGTGTTTTCATGTGGAAAATGCATTTCAAACCAAGAAAAAAAAAGGAGGCACTTCTTTATTCAAAGGCTTGTGGGTTCGCAGAACATGCTACCCAGCCATGCTGTTGAAGCCGATAACCTCATTTCTTTCAAGAAACAGCTGGATCACTGATCCAATTAACTACTAACTTCTTAATTGACTAAATGGTCTCAATGGCCTCTTCTTGCTTGTAACCTCTGTCATCCTTTCATCATCCATGGCTTTGTGGCTGAGAAGTGCTGTCATAATCTGAATCATCATCCTTCGTATCCATCATCATTTCTCCTCACACCTCAGTCCTCTAAACCAGCTCTGATTTCTGCAATGTAGCATCCTGAGCTGACGTCTTTGTTCCATATTGTTAAATTATATCTCTAAAGCAGTCAGCCACCAAGATGGATACAGTTCGTATGCATTTCAGCTTTACTGTTTTAATTTGAAACATTTTACTTTTCCCCCCTCAAAAAATGTACATTCTATCTCAGGTGGTTTGCACGTAAGAAAAGAATGTAACTGTTTTTTAAAGAGGCTTTGTAGCCATGAACTTACAGAGAGGGATCAAAGACAACATTTTTTATCTGCCTGCAAGAATATTTGTGGGCAATCAGCCTGTATGAAAACAGCCTGAAGATGATGACCTATAGGTTTTTACGGGGAATTAGGACATTTGTATCGAAACCTTTAGGCTGTTCTGATAAGGGAGTGAATTGTGAGTGTGTAATGTAATAGTGACTATAGTGTTAATGCTGTTCTTCTGCTTGACCAGCCTGTGCATCTCTGCCTCCATTAGACCCCGATGAACCAAGCGTCCACTCGCTCTCACTGCATCTTCACCGTTCACTTGTCCAGCCGGGAGCCCGGCTCTGCCACGGTCTGCCGCTCCAAGCTGCACCTGGTGGACCTGGCTGGCTCGGAGAGGGTGTCCAAGACTGGAGTGGGGGGTCAGCTCCTCACTGAAGCCAAGTACATCAACCTGTCTCTACACTACCTGGAGCAGGTACTGGATCGGCCGACCAGACCCTCCTCCAGCTGCCGGTCTTCATTAGCACTCAGAGGCTACCACACAGCCTCTGGAGATTCTCCTCATCGGATGACTGTCTTCAACACAAAGAGCATGTGCTCTGTTCTCTGATGTCTGATGCCTGTTTTCATCAGTTCAGCATAAAAATATGCGTTTGGTGTAACATATTATGAATTTAGAAACATTTTTGTGAATCTGGCCTCCCTAGAAAATAGCTACTGTGGCTTTTACTTCTATCTTTACTACTGAGTACAGATGTAACCTAGAGAGTGGAGCTGTCTATTTCACCTCTCATACTGTACTACACAGTTTTCCCAGCTATATTGGTGATATATTGCTTTTGTGTAATGCTAAGGTACATCTTAGAAGTTATGAAAGTCTGTCTTTTAATTTCTGTTTTTTTTGCATTTTTTGTAACCAAATAGTTCATTTCACCCTTCTCTAAGAGAGTCTCATGTAGTGCAAATCTGTTATTTTCTACCTTAAATTTAACAGGAGCTCTATGCCATATTTCTCCACAGGTGATCATTGCTCTTTCGGAGAAGAATCGCTCACACATCCCCTACCGCAACTCCATGATGACCTCAGTGCTGCGGGACAGCCTGGGTGGAAATTGCATGACTACGATGATCGCGACGCTGTCCGTGGACAAGCGGAACATTGATGTGAGTCCTGTCTCTCCGGCGTCTGTCCTCTGAGGGCCTGTGCTGGGGCAGTGCACTCTTTTACCTTTGTGCCCCAAGCCTGCATTACTTCACCACATTTTGTTTTACATTTATCATAAAAGTAGTTCCTTTTGAGTGCAGCAGTTTGTAACTTCACCTCTGTGATTTCTATTTGGAAAGCTGAAGGGTTCTGAGATATCGTAGAAGAAAAGAAGAACTATTTTTCTGGAGGGATATATGAGAATGGTCTGAGCTTTAATACAAGCCTGTCCTGCTTTTTTTAGTTTTGCTAGACCCTTTGGGTTATTCATGTAGACATTTACAGGATGAGTGTGGTTTGTCTAAAAATAATACTGGTTAAAAGGATGGGTTTTTCAGAGTAGGAGTAAGGATTTCAGGTAAGTCTCTTTAATCTCTGTGACAAGCTGACAAATGCGTCTTTACTAATTTTTGCTATAGATGGGGAAAAGAGAACATCAATGTACAGTACAATGATGTTTGTTGTGGTAAATTTTGAATTTTTCCTTGCTTGTTACCATCTTAGTTTAAATGCTTGATTCCTTTTATAGCACTGTTTCCCAGTTGTTGCCCTGGAGTATTTCTTAATCAATTAAGCTTATAATTACCGTAATAATAACTTAATAATAAAAATCCATGCTTAATTAAACCTGTTGATTTGTAAACAGGACAATCTCACAAATCTTCTTTATGTATATCATTTTCAGGAAATAAAGTTGTAAGAAGTTCTCTATTTTATCGTTGTTGCTCGATAGCTCTATGAACCACTCTTTTAACTTATTACATGGAAATGACACAAACAGTGTAATGATAAGCTTTCCTAGTGTTGCTTGAGCCTATTGGTCACATTCAACCACGTCATTGAAACAAGAGGGAGAGGGGGGCTGACACCCAGCACCTGGTACAGGTTTCATGCTAACTTCTGACCTCCTTCTACTATTTAAGAACCAAAATGGTACAAGTGCACAGTTTGATTTAATGGCTTGATGAGTTAAATAAAACAACAAAGTTCAGTTGGGATAACAATTAAAAAACTAAAAAAGTAGAAAGGAAGACACAGGGGTCCTGCAAGACCAGGTTTGGGAAACACTGCTCGATCTCATTCAGACAAGATGTCTCTTCTAGATGTCACATAAGCACTTTATTGTATCTCCTTCTAAATATTATGTGACTGAATGGATGATGATAATCTTGCACCAGACTGTCCACAAGACTCCTTGATTAATCCATCCAGAATGATTTAGGAAGTCGTTTTCCCCATCGGGCCAGCGTTGCAATCCCTGAGCTGCTGTTGGAGCGTGGCATCGTCTCTCTGTTTCAGGAGTCCATCTCCACGTGTCGATTCGCACAGAGAGTGGCGCTCATCAAGAACGAGGCCCTGCTCAATGAAGAGCTGGACCCAGCACTGGTAAGCTACAAGATGACAATGAAAAGAGGGGAGTCTGTGGAGGAGTCAAACACAAAGTCTCACAAAATATAGAAAATGTTTTTAATTGCACATCGTATTTAATAGATCTTTCCATTGTAGGCTTCACTGCTGTGGGGAAAACAAAAGTCAAAGGATATTATGTTTCTTTCCAGGCCATTGCTGGTTAAATGCTGTAGCAGGTGGCATCATCTCCCAGCAATGTGTTCCATAACAAGAAGTGTTCTGATGGAACAATTGTAAGAGGTTGTTTTTTTTTTTTATGAAGTGACATTTATCCTTGTTAGATAAAGGATCCCTCAAAGGACAACTTACAGGCCTTGCCATTGTGCTAAAATACAACTGCCTGGAAATGACAGGAGCAAGCACAGCAGTACAACGACCACCCTGAAGGAAAAAAAACACGGCTATTACAAAATTTGGACGAGGCGGGACTCATTGTTGACTTCATAGCTGATCAGGTTATGAACTCCATACGGTGCTTTAAGGATGTGTGGCGTGCATTGTTCTCTTCATTACTTAATTGACTGTGTATTCTGATACTGATCTCAAGTTTCATCTTCCACTGATCCATTGCATACTGAGAGGCATTAAAAGCGCAATTACTGTAAATGATTGAGCTTCTAATTTGTTGCATTATTATGCCTACTATGCCTAAAGGGTCAATATATATTTTCTATATGTGCGGTCTATCTTTGTGAAAGCAGGGCAAGCCGGTCAGAGGCACTCATGCAGCCCACATACTGCACAGTACAAAAGGAACACCCCAATGATGGAGTCAAATCCAAAGCATGCAGCAGTGCGATCAAAGTAAGCTCTCTATCAGGCTGGGTCTCCTGAGCTGCGAGCTGTTTGTTTCCCAGCCAGGGCTGGAGCCTGTGAGCCGTTCCAGCCTCTTGGCCATTGCCCTGGACTCGGGCTCCTCACCCCAGCCCACTGCTCCAGCTTTGCCGCAGTGCACATGTGTAGTTATGAGGAGAGTCATTAGCCTGTGGCCTGGTCAGATGTGACTCATTCATTCTCAGTCAGGCTCAAGTGTGATGAAAAAGTTACTTTTTTTTCCTCTTTTTTTCTTTTTTTTCTTCTTATGTGGTAAATAATCCTTTCCATCCTAAAGATTCCATTGAAGATTCATAGCTGGATAAAAAAGGAACACAGTTGTTGTCACATTGGTGTTGATGGCAGAAACAAGGCTTGCATGTGCAAGGATTCCTGCTGGCATGGACATGTGCTACAGTATACATTCAGACAACAGCTATGCTAAGCAAGTCCTTTTCACAGTAATCTTCTGTACCGTTCTGGTAGAAAGTTTTCTGTGAGCTGCTGTAATACTCAGTACTGTGGATGGGACAAATGGTATGTTATCAGTTAAATCTATGGATTAATATCCGTTTTATGCTGCTTAATTGCTCAGATAGTTTGATTGAACTGCATTCAGAGTCACAGGCCAGATTAGTGTGTTTGTTTTACATTGGCACTTTAAAGAGAACCAGAACATGGCTGTAGCATAAAGCTGATGGACTGGAAAAACAAAAGACTGAAAATCTCCCTCATGGCTACTCCAAGCACAGGTGAGATTGCTGTGAGATAGACTGAGTGACAAGGCTGTCCTGATTTGCTCTTACATTTCCCTTGATTAGCCATTCCCTGCTTTTTACCAGGATAAACTCCTGTACGTGTGCATGAAAACAATATACAGTACTGTATGGCAAGTCTGGTTAACTGAGAGCCTGGGTTATCTTTCTCAATCATTCATGGTCTCAGGCATTGTAGATTAAATTAATTTGCAGTGCCCAATTTGAACCCATCATAAATGTTTTTAAGACAGTCTGCGGTTGCTTGTTACATGAATTGGTGTCTGGCAGGAAACTAATGAACAAAAACTGCTACAGGATGCTGCTGCTAAGTATTGCCCATTGCTTACAGACTTGTTTTTTTTAATATTGAAAAATAGTTCGCTAAAAAACATGAGAATTTATAAACCAATTGGTAAAAAGGTTTGGACCATTTGGAATGATGCCAGAATTGCTTTATCGACTTTTCATCATCTCAGACGTTGAGAAATAATTCTACTTTTTCTCCTACTATTAAGTGCCTTGTGAAATTTCATGTCTCAGTTCCACCTACTATAATGCTATAAAACATTCAACCTGAATGTTCACCTGAACATTTTCACCTGAAAACATTCAGAACATTGCATTGTGGAACACTAGATAATAATAATTATTATAATAATTGCTTACACTTATATAGCGCTTTTCTGCACATTCCACTCAAATCGCTTTACAGGTAATGGGGACTCCCCTCCACCACCACCAATATGCAGCATCCAAGTGGATGATGCGACGGCAGCCATAGTCCACTAGAACGTTCACCACACATCAGCTATCAGTAGGGAGGAGAGCAGAGTAATGTAGCCAATTCATAGAGGAGGATTATTAGGAGGCCATGATTGGTAAGGGCCAATGGGAAATTTGGCCAGGACGCCGGTGTTACACCCCTACACTTTTCGAGAAACACCCTGGAATTTTTAATGACCACAGAGTGTCAGGCCCTCGGTTTTACGTCTCATCCGAAGGACGACACCTGTTTACAGTATAGTGTCCCTGTCACTATACTGGGGCATTAGGACCCACATGGACCGCAGGGTGAGCACCCCCTGCTGGCCCCACTAACACCTCTACCAGCACCAACCTTAGTTTTTCCCAGGAGGTCTCACATCCAGGTACTGACCAGGCTCACACCTGCTTAGCTTCAGTGGGTTGCCAGGTGTGAGTTGCAAGGTGATATGGCTGCTAAGATGACCTTGTATTATTCTCAGACCATACTTTGGGTAGTTTCCTGCAAAGGATCGATGGCCAAAGTCTCCGCAGGTTTTCTAGATCTCTTAAAAGTGTGAGCATCTTAATTGGTTGAATTCTGCCAATAGTAAGCTGGTTTTAAGAACAGGAGCCACCTCCTTATTCAATGGATTATTGGGATCTGGTACAAGCTGCCCAGGAGTGAAGAAGATTAAGTGGTGAAGTAGATGCCCTGGCTTATTTAAAGAAATGGCTAGATGAGATTATTGAATCAATTAGCTGCTTGCTTTGAGATGGGTCAAATGGCCTCCTTTGGGTTGTAACCTTTCTTGTAATTAATGCAGTTCATTAAAGGATGTCCTAAAAACCAGAAGTACTTCAGGATAAGAATGAGACACCCCAAAACTGAACTATAAAATAACAGCAAAGAGTTGATTAATCGTTTGATTGATTTGAACCAAATTAGACAAAATGTTTCTTTTGCAAAAGCAACTGATTCTCCAGACATAATGGTGCATTAAAGGACAGGTTTGCCGGGGTCTCATAAACTTGATTTGAGTGCCGTGGGAGCTGGTCCTCTCTGCCAGCCCAGCCCAGTGCTGAAATCCTGTTTCTGTTTTGCAGAGTACACGGCCTCCATGGATTACGTGCTTGTTTGTGGTTTGTGTCATGGTTATTACCTGGGTGTGCTTACAGGGCTCTTCTGAAGCTGGGCTATAGAAGTTAGCATCCAAATTAACCAACATCCTTCTTTGTACAGAGGATGAGAGTGAAATTCCATGGAAAAGTACTTCCTTCAGAAGATCCTGAGCCCTGTGGGCCTCCAGAATTGCACCATGCTGACCAGACAGCCTTATTAGCGCATACCTGCAAGCCAAACATTCCACCATTAGAGTCAGACAGAGAAATGGTCTTGAAACTGGGTGTTAAAATTCCTGTGGGCTCATCTTGCCAAAGTAATTTACAGGGCAGCTCGGCGTAATGGTGCATTTGTGTGCTGTAGCCATGTTAGCAGTGATTTAATGGACAATTTTTGTAGAAGTCCCTGAGACAACCATTCCAGCAGATGGGCTCTCTTCTTAAGAAAGAGGATACAGAGAGAAATGAAAGTTTTTTTTCTCCGTGCTCCGTTCCGATTTGACAGTTATGCGAATTAGGAGGTGGCTAACTAGGACTGGACATATTTCAAATATTACTGAGTTTCTCTTTTTTATTTCTTTAGCCAGTAAAATGTTTTTTTTTTAATTTATTGTATTGAGCTGCAGTTCTTGAGGAAATCACTAAAAAACAGAACAACGATTTAAGTGTGGGAGTCATTGAATACAATCTATCTTTTCTTTGACTGACAGACTTTAATTTCCCAAAATCTATATACTGGGGCTGTACTGGATACATCTGTGCTTTTAAGTGTGACTTTGTCGTTTCTGGGCTTTGAAAGACAGGGAGGGGAACGCCAGGGAGGGAAGGCTGTGGCCAAGGCCTCTGTCCCAGGAACCAGGCCCTTTGAAGACATGCTGTGTGAGGACACTGATGTCATCTGTCATAAGGCATGTGGCAGGCTAAAGGACCCATTGCCATCTAATTACCACATTCAAGGCGGTCACCAGCTTAATTGATTTCTGCCATGGCTTCTGGATGTAAGAGTCTCTTTCCACTGGTTATGCAGATCCAGCTGATTCAGGGCTGTGAATAGGATGTGTTTTGCTGTTTTTAGCTTTATTCAGTGGTTTTGTTTGAGTGGTGACATGCTAACGTTGCATCATTCTACTGTACATTTAACTGTAGCGTGACCACTGCATCAGTTAGAAACTGATGTTGTTTGACAATGAATCATAATAACTACAGTTTTATACATTCAAAGAACATTATATTAAAAAGTACAAGAATGTAAGGAGTCCAGCATGGTGGTAGGGAGGTTAGCGCTGCTGCCTCATTTGGGTCCCGGGTTCGACTATGGTCTGTCACATGCTTCTAATTGGAGTTTGCATGTTCCCTTATGTCTGCATAAGTGAATTCATTCCAAGGACTGTGGGAGGAAACCAGATGCTGAAAACGACAATAAAACTAGTATGTTCTTCACTCAAACGTTTAAAATGAGCTCTCTTTCTCTGGGCTTTTTGAGAGCAAATCTGTGCAAAATCTATGCTGGTGTAAAATGCTTTGAATGCTTTAAATTTGTCTTCTGCTGTTTTGACCACCTTGCACCTAGACTAGGTCAGGGTAAAGCTTACAATCTGATAAATGGGCTTTTGCAATATCTAATGGCAATAATCAGAGTCAGAGTCTGATCTTGGAATGACACAGAGTTGGGAGCTCCAACTCAGGCTTGGGATTTTGCTTTGATTCATCACAGAAAAGCATGTTGGCTCACTGACAACATTGAACCTGATTCCGATGACTGTTTTGGCACAACGACAATATTCAAAGTAGAATATTGTCTTTGAGAAAATCGTAGTTTTTGGCTAGATTGACAAATCAGGTTATTTTTTTCCTATAGAAAGTTGCATGGGGTCCAGGATGAAGGAGACTGTGTCATGGATGATAAAGAGAAACTTTCATATAATTGAACTCTGCGATCGTGGGTCACAAGTCAGCTGTGACTGGGTGCCCCCAGACAGCTGGGCACCAGGCAGGGCAGGGTAGATGTACAGTATCTAACCATAGCTCTGTCTGTATCACAGCGATCTCCTCTGTGCTTGCAGGCCCACAGGGCTGTCCATGAGGGATGTGCCTCTCCTCTGATCGGTGCTGAGCCTCCGGTACAAGGCTGCCTTGCCAGTGTCGTGTTAAAAGACGAGTGTCTTGAAGGTGGGCGGGGTCCCTTGGGGTAGTCTGTCCATGATCCCTAATTATTACACTAAAACAGGCGTGGATGGCAAATATGATTGCTGATTCTACAGGAAATTAAAAAAGGGACACAGAAGTGAACAAAGTCAAGACTGATAAGTCTTACAGTACATACACTACACTTATGATTATGAAAACAATGATTAGAACTAAACTAGAGGATCATCTTTATGACTATGATTGAGGGGCCAGTCTTGGACCCAGGGAGCCTTTGTGTCTTTTCAGTTGCATTACCTGAAGATCTCGAGAACTTAAATTGGTCCCATTAATGAGATGACTCAGAGCCTTAAGAGTTGAATTGGAATCAAAAGCTGGACCAGAAGCTGTTTTAGGGGATAATTGACACTGATTTAGAAAAAAAAACTAAGTTACTTAACTGACCTTTTCTTTACAAACTTCTTTGAACAAATAGTAACAACAATGAATACAGACATTGAAAAGGAAATATTATGTCTAAATATTTATAATGTGTTTGATAAAATTCTTTATAAAAATGAATTCTCAAATGGCAGTCAGTAGGCATTCGGTTAATGCTTGGTTTTGGACAGAGAAGTGATAAGATAATTTTGGATTGAGGAGCCGATGGTAAACAGTTCAGATAAGCGGTGGATGGTGAGATTGGGTTGGGTGCAATTTGCGGAGTTCTACAGGGATCTGTATTATGGCCAGCGATCCTCTTAATGTATAGCACCAATCTAGATTTTGGGACAGTTGGTAAAGTAATCAACTTTATCAATTACATTTATTATAGATTGGTGCAAAGTGTTACATTCTGGTAAGTAGTAGGAAATAAAGCAGCTTGATACTCTGGCCTCCTCTCATTTGTAACCTTTCTTGTGTGTTTAATGCATGCCATTGTCTTCTGAGGTGCACATTAGCTCTATGCCTTCAGAGAAGTCCTGTAACTTTAGATATCTCTAGGATTTGACTCTTCTCATTTTCATGACTTTGAAACCACACATCTAAGCTTTATACTTTGTTTCTACATCTCTGTAGTTACAGACTTGAAATCTGTGGGCAACCTCAGAGTTGACTGGAGTGCTTTGGTTTGTGATCTCTGGAAATGGACTATTCAAGTAATTGACGAGCTCTGCAACATTCAGCACTTACTGACAATTAGAGTGTATTTCAGCAATACAATTTTAAAGCACATGTATGGTTTCATTTGAGCAGTATCAAATGTGTGAAAGTGCAGATCGAGACACAGTAGGGACACATGACACACCAGAAAGGATGTGAGCAAGGACCAGAATCTCGTCACTGAGAATGGGTCTCTTCTTTTGCCAAAGCTCTAAAGCAGGGCTCAGGGCTCTATAAACAGTGCCTTTGCTAACATCTGGGATTTTTATTTAATTGCTCTGTTTCCTTTCTGAGTGCTCAGTGTCAAGCATTAATTAGCTAACTTTCCGAAAACTGTGTTACAACTCAGAGCTACCCCAGTTTAATAGATTTACTACTTGGAAACACATTAGCTAATCTGTTCACTTGATTTGTATTTTGTACAGCCCTATCACCTAGTTTATTTCAGTACTCTAGAAATACACCTTAGTGGGCCATAAAATATTCCCATGGAAAGTGGAGCCATACAGTGTTCAGCTCACCCTTGCTGCCTAACCCTGTTTAACCTCTGGTGTTTAGCATCTCAGTGTCTTGTGTGTTCAAGAGTGTTTGCAGAGTTCTGTCTCCTGTGCTTGAATTTCAGCACCTCTGTCTGAAGCTTGAATATACTGAAACCCATCAGTCACTGTGATGGATGGGTAGCTCCACATTATGTCACAGCAGGTGACTGGTCATTCGACTCAACACCTTTTTTTCTCAAAAGGCTTCACTTGAAGTCTGTTTAGACTAAAGAAAATAAGCTTGAAGCCAAGCTTAGCCTATGTAAAAAAATCAGGCAAAGGGAAAGTGCTAAGTGGACGTACTGTACTTTGATGCTTTATGCCACTGTGTCTGCCTACATGTGTGTAAAAAACTCCAGAAATCAGATCCTTAGGAGTCTGCTGAGTGATTGAAGGCAGAACTGTGCTCAGTCCCCAGCTGTTGCTTTTGACCTTGAATGTTTCATTGAAAGGCTTGGTTGCTTTACACAGCTGTCACATTTTAATTATCACTGTAGCTATATATTCACCCTGGCTCCAGCAGTTTGAGTATTTGTGTGCCAGGTATACACAAATATAAAACAATATGTGTATTGTTGGCTCTCTGAAGTGGGCAAAAATAAGGAAATGTATACAGTCAGCTTATCCACCCATCCATTTAAAGTCAGAAAGCCCACTCCTTTTAGGTTTTCTGATAACCCTGGAGCTCATCCCAGAAGCATAGGGAATGAGGTGGACGGGGCACCAGTCCATCGCAGAGAATCAGCGTTTATGTTCTGGCTTCTGTGAGAGTCCTTTAATGTGCACAGAAATTCTTTCCCATCGGTATAAGTAAATCTAATGAAAGAAGTCTGACCAGAGCTGCCGTTGTTGTTTCAGCTGAGGACTGAGGTTCCCACCTCTGCAGCGACAGCGTGTGTTGGGAAGTGTGAGCTGGAACGAGAGTCTTGATGAGTCTGCTGCCATGGTTGTTGTTTTTTTTTCCTAAAATTGGTGATAGCCCAACCTAGCTCTCTTCCAGGAACTCCAGCCCACCACAGAAACCTTAATCGCTGTATAAAATAATTACATCCTTTTCAAAGCAACTGCTGATGAAGGGATTTCAGATAGGGAGTCCTGTTGCTGGGTGGAAGGATGTCTCAGAATGGTGAGAAGTTTGGAATTTTTATTTGAAGTAAGGCAATGCCACTGATATAGTGACAGCCTCTTATTACACTGCCAGAACTTAACCAAATGCATGTCAACCCAAGATGCATTTTTGTCTCAGTTGTCAAAAAACATTTTTTTCTTCAGCGTGATGCCAAACCAGCCTTTGCCAGTATTTTTCCTTTTGATCCTCCCAGTTTTCTTAATAACATCGGATGTTCTTTAAAACCCCCTTTATATGTTTAGGGATAGCATTGCCATAACCACGTAATCTTAGCACTTTGTTAAAGCTGATGTTCTATTTAATGAACAGAGGCAAGGGACAGGCTGTTACTGGAGAAAAGCACTTCTATTGTTTCAGATCTGGGCAATAGAAACTGAGCTGTCTTCAAGGTGTGGTGGGCAGTTGGCTTCTGATGGGGCCATTGTATTGCTTTTATACCAGAATTTCTTCATTGTAGTGTAGTGGGTAAGACGTTGGACTTAAAGAATGACTGACAGATTGTGGTCTTTGATCACTTCAAACCTAGAAACCAGGAGCAGCTTTGGCCCAATGAACCTTTGTGTGAGGCTGGAATGGAATTATCTACCTGTCTGTTTCTCCATTGATCTGTATTATTGCTGTTTAGGATATTGCTTTTTCTTATATGTCACCATAACAGACCACCTTACAGATCTTGCAAAGCCACAGTTTTTCATGGGGTTTCCAGTAGATCCTTCTCAGTCTGACTTTCCTCTGCCAACTCTTTCAAGACGAAAGCTGTGTAGGTGGCCTTTGTTTGTAGACCACCAAGAAATGTGACTTGACACCCACTGAAAGTGGTTGCAGCATGGCAGAGGGTCTGCCATTTGGCGAGACCGTAATCCAAGGACGGATGTCAGAAATTAGAATACAGACAGAGAAAGCAGTATTTAACTGAGATTGACTGACTTTTGGAAGCACAGCCAGAGGAAAGAGGGTTCTACCCCTGTGGTTTGTATAAGTGAAGCTTCAAGAAATGGATTTTTAAATGCAGTCATACATTTCCGGCATTCATTGTTGATCTACTGATAGCAGAGGTAACCTGACAGGCTTTCCAGAAATAGAGAGAACCGACAGCCAAGTGGGATCCAGAAAAAAAGAGAGGGAAGGGGACACTAGGGAATGGGAAGGAAGGGAGAATTTAGGACTAGATGACAAGAAGGGAGAAGATGCACAAAAGGGAAAGCAGGCTGACTGGGGCTGTGCTTGCAGATGATCCTGCGGTTGAAGAAGGAGATCCAGTCGCTGAGAGAGGAGCTGGCCATGGTGACCGGAGAGCAAAGGACTGACCAGCTGACTGAGGATGACTTTCACATGTAATTGTTTTTTTTTTCTTGGAAAACAGCTTACATCAGGCTTCCACACAGTGACAGTCTCTTTTCTCCACAGCCAAAGGTTATTCCTGGCAATACGTTTTAAATAAAAACACACAGAAGAGGCTCTATCTGTCATAATGCTATATATATGAAATAAGAAATTATAGAAGTTCACAAACCACATGACATCATTTTCACTCCTTGGTAAATTAGAATAAATATTGCTAATACAGTTACAGTAACATTCTGTCAAGTGTCTATTATAGGTATTTTACAGTAATTACTAACAAACAGAAAAAAACACACAGATTTAAATGGCTTCTTTTTTTAAATCCTACTAAAGTCATACAATCCCTCCATAATTTGTGCTTCTCTAATGGGATTTGCCCGGATCTTTTTCTTCCACCGTCTTTTTAAAATCCATGCGCTCCACGTATGTTGGCTTCAAAACTGGACAAAATGAAAATGGGATTACTCAGATGGGACCTGGCAAGAGGAGCTAAATGTTTGCTCAGATGCGGATTTGCTGATTTTCCTGTGTTTTACCTTTTGTTGTTTTCCGGAATCAAGAGAATTGCTCTTTTAATGAAAGCAATCTCCAGGTGATTAGGAGAAATGAATAGAACCATAAAACACTGTGAGGGAAAAATTGCTTTCCTCTCCTGTCAGGTGAAGCAGATTCTTTTGTTTCTTCTTAAGCAGCTCTTCCTAAAATCTAAGCCTTAAGTCCCTTAATCAGGACCATTCTGAAGTACTTCCAGAAGACTGGACAGGCAAATAATTGCTGCACACACATACTCCTTTCCTTCATATCTGCAGACCAACAGTGCAAACCTCCATGAGTAGAGATGTCCCTGGTCTTTTGTAACAGGTTACTGCAAGACTGCTCTTGTTCCTGGACCAGTCTAGCCAACCTATCTTTATAGTTTCCAGCAATATGACTGATGTTATACTGTACAATGGAATCAATGATAGGATTGATCCTTGTTTGATATCAATGTGCTGCAGTATTGGGAATATAGAACCTCAATAGAGATTCCCATGGTCTATAATGCAGACCTGTGTAGCACGGCTGTAGTTCTTATCTTCTTCTAGAGAGTGCTAACAATTTAATATCTCAACACATTTTTGTTTCGTTCATTTTTTTATGACCTGATGATATTATTCTTTGTACAATAATTTAATAGCCTTCTGCAGCCAGTACGACTCCTTCCTGTCAGTTATATCCCCCCTGTCGCTGCTTCACTTGGACCTTGGTATGACACCACACACTCACTTGCTGGCAGTGTGTAGTGGTCCGGATATCGGAATATCGCTCTTCCCTGTTCTGCGAACAACCTACACCCTCAGTGACACAGACTGCCTTGTTAAAGAGTTGTGACTGAAGTTGTGAAAGATGAGTTTAGAAAACAAGCATGCGTTTTACCCAGCGTGCATGGGTATAGAGTGCTCTCGTTTCCTTGTCTCACAAGTAAGAGAAGAGCATCCTTTTCGCTTCCTCCTGGTAGAGGTTCCGCATGAGCGCCATCAATCAGGACCTGACTTAGGAAAGAAGTGCTCAGCTGAGCCAGCTCTGCTTCTTGATTCCCCATCACAGCCCTCCCACTCACTGGACCGGGGTGAGCTTGGCAAACCAGCTTGCTGATCACTTTACCTGTCTGCCCCGGCTTTCAGCGCAGCTCTTCTCTTCAACTGCCAAATTCATTAGCCTCTTTTTTTGTCACACTTACATGAGGGAAATGCTCGCGTTGTTTAAGACCGGAAAGTTGTTTAAAACAGAAAAAAGGTTAGTACTCTTTTTCAAATAAAAAACGAATGATGTGTTATGGAGGTTAAATAAGAATGAATATTTATTTTACTCAAAGCAATAATGGGAAAATAAAAAGTAAGTTAAATTGGGGAATCCAGTGCTCTGTTATTAATTGAAAGTGAATAAATAGTGGCAGGCTAGCTAAGCTCAATACATATGTTTCCTAAAAGTAAAAACAGTAGAATTATTGTATGTCTTTTAAACACAATTATTTTGTTTTGTTTTTTTACAAAATACTGAACCGAGTAAACCGAATTAAAACATGACTTCACTTGGTCTCAGAAATTTGACTGTTAGAGTAATAATTCCAGTGACTAAGAACAAAGATAAAAAACTGTGCCATAAACTATTAAGGATTCTATTAAGTGCTTAAGTATTCTCTAGACTCCTGCTGTATTAAAACAAGTGTTTTCAAGCATCACAGAATTATTCTGTTTTCCTAATGCTCTGCCATATCTGTGGTAAAAGTGTCAGGCTTTTGTATAAGGCTCTGTATGTTTGTTGTGCTTCACGCTGTATACAGTATACTTCAATGGCAGCATTTAGTGAGTGCGCAGATAAATATGTACATTACCTGCAGACAGATGGTTCTTTTAGCCAGTGCCCTGGGTGACTCTGTGCTGGTGTCTCTGTTGTTCCCCAGGCTGCAGGAGAAGGTTGCGCTCTTCCTGCAAGACTCTGACCCTGAGGCTGCTCTGGATCTGGGTCCTGACCTTCGCAAAATCCAGCACTGCTTCAGACTGCTCAAGGTGAAGGCTCTGTTTTTAATTCACTAGTTCCTCAAAAGATTGTCTGTGATAAAGGCATGCAATACCAGTAAGTGCTGCGTAATCCCTTGTCAATTGTAGCCATAAATCAATTTGAAGGAGTTGGTTCCTGTGGACACTATCCTTGATTAGTTATATTTAGTCCCAATGGTGATACATCTACAAACCAAAACTTGACTCCTTTTTGCGTCTTTGGTTATGCCAAAAGCCTCTTTTATTAGGTCATGTGAAAATATTCGTCATACTCATTGAATGACAACCAGAATATTGTTTTGTGTTAGATGGACACCTCATATGTCTGGACTCATGTCATGAAAGAGAAAATGAAATATTTTTCTCTTCCTGAAAGGATTAAACATGACGAGTGAGGGAAGGGCATGATCTAGGTTGTTAAGCATCAGAATGTTTTCTCAAATGGAATGAAATAATGGGAAAAAAATCAGTTATTGTTTTGGTAATCCCGTATTTGTCTGAAGTCTATCTATTGAAGTAAGAAGTGTAAAGTTTTATTTCAGATGGGTCGTCCTTTTCTTCCTTGGGAACTCATCTGAGTTACGTCTAGGTTTAAGCCCCTGTCCTGTGAGTGCTGCGAGTTCAGCAGTTTCCAGTTGGTGTGAAAGTGTTCCATGTTAATGTTCTATTCTGAAGGTCAGCACAGATCTCCTGAATGCGGCAGCAGGGCATGCCCTCAGCTCTTAGCAGAGGAAAGACTGCCCCCTACTGACTACAGAACTGAAGTGCACAATGAATTTCTCATTGAGGTCACATGGTGAGCCTCTGGAAGCTTTCTTCTCAAAACATTTACTGGATGAGAGTCAAAGCTTTATTTTTCCAAGGCAGAATATGCTTCCACATTTTCTGAAAGTGGCATGAAAACTAAGGATGGAATATTTTTTCCCAGTTAATTATAGCTTGGAAACAAAAAAGCCAGAGTTTTTTGTGAAATTTGAAAATGTGGAGTGAATTTTGCACTGGAGTAAAAAAGTCTGTGAATGTCATTCTGTTAGATTTGGGCGCTGATGATGTGGTAGATGGCATGTATTGACAGAAAGGGCTGTGCCTCTCATGGTGGTATCTCTGAAAAGAGAAAGCTCGCTGAGGGATTGCTGGGCTAAGACCAGAAAACAACAATACTGCTGATCCCAGGAACTGGCCCAGACAGAGCTAAAAGTTTGGAAGCAGAAAAAAAAAAATTATAGATTGACTGAGAGTAGGTGCGTGTTTGTGTCTGTGTGTGTCCTCTGATGGACTGGTGTCCAGTCCAGGGTGTATCCTACATTGCGCCCGTTGGTTGTTGGGATAGGTTCCAGCTCCCACTGCCCTGTACTGGACAAAGTGGTTAGAAAAAAGATGGATGAACTGAGAGTAGGTCATTTTCCCTTGTCCTACAAAATACATGAATTTTCCTGGACAGAAAACAGCCATAGCTTCTGAGCTGCAGCTACACTTTTAAGATAACTTTTTGTATAGCATGTTTATACAGTGAAGATAGTTTTCTATTTAGAGAAACTAGAGTTTTTGGTAAGCCAGGGGGATCTTTTTTATTACTTGTATTGCTCTGACATGTAGTTTACATAAACACTTAACACAAGGCCACGGTCTCCAAGCACAATCCAAATGCATCATACTCTTAACGGGCGATTGTTATTCACTGGCACTTAATTCAAAGGAACACACTGTCAGCCCAGAAGGACGACATGTTCTGAAACACATAAATGAATTATAGTATTTGAACTAAACCCAATTAGGTTGAATGCATGTTTGGAAGCAAAGTGTTTACACTATACTTTGAGGAATTGTGCTTTTTCAAGATGGTCAGTTTTAGAAGGTTTGAGTATATAATCTGTTTTTAAGGGATTTTGACTCTATAACATGGCTTACAAGTGGTCCTCTGATTCAGATGTCCACAGTGCAGTGTAGAGTCAGATCTGAGGACAGGCAGGGCTCTGCTTCTGCCCCTTGTCCCCTTACCCCTTGACGGAGGTCTCCTGGGAACACAGACGGGAGCTGTTCTGAGTCTGTTTATCTCTCTTCAAATTTGTTATAGTTCTGTGGCCAGGCCTTCTCCCTGCACGTTTACATTCCTCTACCCTGCGTATATGCTGGATTCAGACGTCTTGCATGATTAAGGATTTTTTTGTTGTTGTTTTTCATTTGTTATTCCAAATGAACAGTTCATGTTTATTATCTGGCTCCAGGTCACAGTAATCTGCTCTTTTGCTTGTACATGGGTATCAGATCACCACACTAGCTAACCCTGCGCATTGTGCAGTTCAGACACCTATCATACTCTGCGCCCCACCCACGTTCCTAGGCAGGTTGCTCCACCTCTTCGGGTGTCTGGGCTGGACGTTCATTTCTTAAAGCCAGAAATAACCTTTGATGCTGCTTCTTTCTAAAAGTAAAGTTGTTTCAGGTTTCCTCCTTTGTATTTACTAGACAGTGGTGAAGTAGATTTATTGATTAATGAATCCATATTTTCCCTCCAGAAACAATTCAGTGATGCAAAATCATTTAAGCAGTTATTCAAAGTCATTTGTAGTATAATTTCTCTGCCCAGTATGGAATCAATGTATTTCTAAATTGAAGTGTTGCAAATATTTTCCCATGGCTGCGTGAGTTTTTTTTCTCATCCAAAAGCCCAAAGGGGGCATTCAGTGTCTCTTGTCGGCACCTACAAAGTCCAGACAAGTACCCTATATGACCACCTGCGGAGAACTTGAAATGTAATATGTCTTACTAACATGGCTATTGTGACAGGATCTCTGACGTTGGCATCTTTATCCCAGAATTTATTTGGTTAAGGCATTGTAGTCAACTCAGTGATAAACTACTCATGTGCTTTGTACGCTTCAACATGTAACCTTGTTTGATCAATGAGAACTGTTCACTTCTGATTTGGAGGAATCCATGCATTTATAGTGAAGGACTGAATATATGGATGCACAGTACACTGCATTCCATCTCTCCTCAGCTCTGCATTTCACTAGGAGGATCATCATGCGTCAATTTTACTCTTGCAGGAGGAGGTCATTGACTTCATCAAAGGCTGGAGTGCATACCTGATCGAGAGAATCGCAACCTGGGTTCCCATGATCCAGCCAAAAATACTCTAAATATGGGTTATTTCTCATACAGATGATGTAGACTGGCACCCCATGTAATCTACTGACTATCTTCCCTAGGGGATGGTGACAGAGCAGCAGTGTAATCAGGGCAGAGGAGATGAGCACCCTTCTTCCCTCCACCAGGCTGACCAGAAGGACCAGGATTGTCCCACTCCTATGGAGATGAAGAGACTGAGAGAACTGCTGCAGCAGAGGGACAATGAGATCAGTATCCTTTATGACTGTGTGAAAGTCCAAGCCCAGCGGAGCATGCTTTTCTTCAGGTCATTACTACATCTAGTGTAGGAACAAAGGATGCAACACTTTACCACAGAAACAGCTGGAAATCTGGGTATGCTGATCGGTGACATAAATTTAAAGGATGATCGATGAGTCAGTTGACAGAAGCTATGAGATTTTGAGATTGTTTGGACTGATTCAGAGTTTGACTGCCTAAAAAGCTGCTCATAATTTCTTTCACGTTAGCCTATAGATATGCTCTTGGATACCCTCAGAGATGTAACGTTGTTACACCACATGTATTTTATCTTTAGATTTCTTGTAATGGCTTTAACTGTGGAGGAGGGGGAAGGGGAAGGGTTGGAAAACAAAAAAACAAAGAACGGGTACTGTAGGTCTGCATTTTCCTATATTTAGCCATCGTATAGTATTGTCATCAGTAAACATTAGTATTAATTAGAGGCTCATTTTTTACATTCTGTAATTCAGAATACTTTGCCAAGGGCTGTCCTTGTGAATGCTTTCTGAAACACAGAACTGTATGTACGAGACTTGCTTGCAAGAGGTAAAGAAACATCGTCTCTCTATCTTACAGGTGCAGTGTGGTGAAGACCTATGATTCTCACCTCACCAAAGTACATGCTAGAGCATCCTGTGTGTGTCTCAGAGTGTTTTACATACAGTAGATCAATTAGAACTCAACATAAAACATGATTTTTAATACTGAAAACAGGAGGGGCTTTTTACACAAAGAGCAGCAACAGTGTGTAACAAGCTACCTAGCCATGTTTTGAAGCTGATACCCTGGCTTCTTTCAGGAAACTGCTGGATAAGATCTTGGGATTAATCAGGTACTAACTACCAAACAGACCAGATGGACTGAATGGCAACTGAATGGTATCTGTTCTTATGTTAATATGACAATAAATACCCAATTAAAGGCCTGATCAAACAATCAGTGTTTTTTAACCTGGTTTTAAATGGGTCTAGCCCAGAAGTGCCCCTAATGACTCTAACTAGAGTGCTGGGAGATGTTTAAAAGGAGAGCTACCGTGTCAAGTCAGCTTCAGACAATCACATTGTTGGATTCAGGACATGAATGGCTGTATGAGTTCAAAGAGATACAGTAGGAAGATGTCCATGTAAGGCCTTGCAAGGAGCCCGTGGTGATGAGGCAGGATCGGGGTGATATGGTAAGGGATTTTTTTCGTGGCTGGTGGTCTCGGCACAACGGACGAGGATGATTAACTCCGGGTGTCTCGAGCCTAACCAGCCTCACACTCCCCGTAAACTCCCTAGCCCTTACTCAGCACCCTGCTATGCTGACATTTCAGAACTGCAGTTCAGTTAAGTAGACGCTATTAATAATAATAATCACCACTGGGGTCTTGTGGAAAACAAAAGGCAGAGACAGTGTGTGCTGCAGTTTGCCTAGTCTATCCTGAAGCTTAATTGTTTCTCATGCGACCTTACTATAATCTAACCATATTTAAAGATCTCAGCTGTAATGCTTCTCATTAGTGTAGCTTTTGCCGTGACTGAGGTAAATCCCCCTCGTTCCCCACAGAGCCCTACCCTCTATAAACCCACGGAAGTGCCAGCTTTTCTTTCTCATTTAGGGCCATGTAGAAACTGCCCCGAGGACTCCTTCCACCTGGAACCTGTTAAATTAGGGAATCCTCCCCTCTTGGGGCCTTTAACAGTGAGGGGAGTTCATTCTTTATCACTGTGAAACAGTGAGGCACTACAGCATTAGTGCTGATATTGTCTGTCATCTTTCCAACACCCAGTTTGCTTCATCACGTCAGGACAGTTTGGCTTGATCGTTTTCAGATACTGAACTAGGAACATGAACCACTTTCATTTTGTCTCTTGGTATTGCAGTTGTAGACAGTTATGGGCTCCCTTGGTGTCACTCTTTCTTCCCTGTAAGCTGTACTTCAGCCAGACTTCTGTAGAGATGCCAAAATTAGCATTTAAACTCTGTCTCTTAAATATAATGCTCAATTAGAAATTGTAACTGCAATTGTCCTACAACTGCAATGTTTATTAATTTAACCAAATTAATTAATCATATTTGCTCACTGATGGAAACCTACTAATACCATGTGGCAGTGTAAAACTGAATCATAGTGCACTGAGCCACGCTAGGATACTCTGGGTGAAGCAATGCGCCCTCATAAATCAGACCTGACATCTGCTAAGAAACAGCCGTGAGGCCACAGCAGAAGACAGTCCGAGGTAGCCAGGCCAGACTAGTGGACTGGCTGCACCGCTGTGGTTAGCTCGGCAACTTGGCAACTTTTAAGTCTGAAAGTTTTCAGTTCCTTTTATGGTGAGTGGATTTGTCCTACTCCAGAAAAAATTAATAGAATCCTGAAATGTATATACAGTATATTTAATGGTTGGCTCCGGTCCAATTTCCAATGTCCCAGTGTGGAGCAGAATATTTTGCCCCTTTATTAAAATTGAACAGATTGCAAGGAAGGTTAAGAGTTTTGTGCTTGACTGATACTTAAAAACCAAAAGACAGGACTAACAGCTGGCTTGAAGCAAATTCCACAAGTAGTTGATCAAGATCCAGCAACTGAACAATAAGACAATATTCTGGTATAGTTAATAAACTAGTTACGTTTGCAGGTTATACCTACAGTATATAGAAGGAGTAGTATACTACTAACAGTATAGAATATATAATGTATAACAGTATAGAAATTAGAATTAAGAATGATCTAAATACTTTTAAATGTAATTTGTAGTCAAACACCTAGCAGATTGACATATAATAAAGGTAAGTGTGAAATATTACAGGCAGGTAGCAAAATTATATACTATAAATATACATTGATGAATGGTGAGTTTGAATCAGTCCAATGGGCTTTGTCAGAATCAAAAGCACAAACCAGAGAAAAGTGGAACTACATTAAAGCGCTTTTAAAACTTGAAACAAGGGGCACTTCATTACACAAAGAAGTGTGGGAGTCTTGAACAAGCTGCCTAGCTATGTTCTTGAAACTAAAAGTGTAGAGAAGTAACTGAATGAGATAAGCAGCTCACTTTGCTGGTCCTTACCAAAATGCGATAAACTGCCTTTATGTTCTTATCTACTTCGGCAACAAAATGTCATAGCTTATTCTAACAAAAAGTAATAAGCTCTTGGATATTAATAAAGATTACTTTAAAAATGCTCCAAAGCAGCATGAGAAGAGCAAAATAGTTGAAAATGTACATTGTTTATGGAACCTCTCTGTTGACCCCAGTGAGATGAGAATGGTGTTCAGGAGCATTCAAGAAACTAGCAGTAAAAATAAATAAACTTGGAGAGTTTTGAGAAAGCAAAAGTTTTGTATTTTTTCTGGTTTTGCTTAGACATAATCTTCCCTCAGCATAGGAATGAGAGTTTCACACCCTCTGATCACAGTGGATATACTTTATATTTGTGTGTGTGTAAAGATAATAAAAATATCAAAATAAAACTATTTTTCACCTTGGAGGGGTTATCTGTGTTGTGCGCATTTTCCCCCATAGTTCAGTAAATGACCAGTTATGTTTCAGGATATAGGTCACTTTGGAACTGCAAAATTTCACTTAAGATTGAGATTTTGTTTTCCAGCAGTTTTAGGCCACATCATGTGCCAAAGACGAAGAAATGTAATCTGCCACTGTTGTTAGCATTTAGGATAATATTTATTGTAGTGTGGTCAGAAGCCTTAAAATACAACCCGACAGCAGGAAGAAATAACAGCAGTGCAGATTCTTAAAGACTGGCACCAGGTCATCCTTATGGAGTACAGGAAAGGAGAGCTGTGCGCCCTCGCCACAAGCCATTGAATTGGCACTCTGATTGTTGGCTGGCCTGTCGCAAACCCTTTTGTGGTGTTTTTTATTAAATTAAGCTAAAAACTGACTGCTAAGCACAGTCTTCTCTTTGCTGTCACTGATAATTCTGGAGAAGCCATCCCGCCATGGGAAGATACATTACTTTATTTGTCGGCTATAAGAGCTGCGTATTCATGAATGCGGAGGAATATAAAAAAAGTTACAGGTTTGTCTGTCTGTTTATATGGCAGCAGACGTGGATCTGGGGAGCTGCGAGCAGTGAGAAAATCACCAGCCAACATCACCAAATAAAAGAGGCAGACACACCCAGAGTCCCTGGTCCCAGTAATCTACATCTACAGTACAAGTAGTCTTCTCCGTCTGAGCTTGGGTTCTTTCAGGACCAGCTGTCTGCTTTACTGCTGGGAACTGAAGAGGAGAGGAGACTGTGTCAGCTTGTGCTCATTAACGCTTGCTGCTTTGGCCTAGATGCTTCCCCCTTTGCCTTTCCTTGGAACTTCCTGGCAGCCACATGGTGCTGTAGGCATTGCAAGGTCTGCCTCTTAGAGGCCAGAAAGGAAAAGTCCTATAATTCTATCTATTACTGTGTTGTAATGCCCTAAAGCAAAGTGCAGGCCTGTCTACTTTAGAGATGTGCAAAAGAATTGAGGACGTCAGTGACAAAGGCAGGCCTGACACTTTCTCTTGATGCATCAGGACAAGGGAAGAAATCTGCATTGTAACCTTTTGCTTGTGCGAAACCAAGGACACCGAACTGTCCTCTCACACTTGGGCACACTTCAAACCCGTGTGTAGGGAGATCTCCACAGTATCTCACACAGGTGGGCCTTTCTCCAAAGAGATGAATTAACCAGTCAGAAGAACATCAGAAAGTAGACACTCTTGTGGACTGGACCTCCTGTTTTTGCAATGTTTCATACTATAGAGAAACTTACTTGATGCAAGTCAGTCCTTTCATTCTTCCAAGTCATTTTGAAATGATTGCAACTCTTGTGATTCCGCTTCAGGGATTCAGCTTGTTATTTTAACTAAGTACTGTTGCCCAATGAACATCAGCTATTAGAAGATGTTCACCTAAATATTTGCATTCACAACTGCATTCCAGATTTCCAGCCAAGGGTGATATTCTGTGGAAAATTATTAGTAAGTTAATTAGGCAGCATATTTCTCTTCTAAATCCTTTATATAATGAGTATTTCATAGGACACAGTTTTCATTATACTGTATTCTTATTCAGTTCTTGTATTTTTTTCTCTGTTTTGTTCCCTGTAGGTATGAAATTAACAGAAAAATGTTGCTTCTTAGTTGGTTCCAAAATAATGATTCAACTGTGAGACACTGTCATTGGTTTTCAGCACTCCTGGATATTGCAACTGTGAGGGACTGACGTGACCATGTTTTAAATATAGCTAAACATTTATCCAATAGAGCTTAGGTGATTCCATTAGTGTTTCCTTTGTTTTTTCTAGCTAATATACATTTCACTTGTCTGTGTGTAGAGTATGCGTATTGCCTCTGATGTGTTTGAAGATAGTATTACGTCTTGTTGAGAAGATGTCAGGCTGTGTAGTCTGGGCACAAGAATAGGTAAACCATGTTCTAGAATGTGTCCTCTGTAACTCTCTTAAGTATATACATATTATTTATAAGACCTATCGGAGGACTCTGCACTTCTAGGCCTAAATGGTCTTAAATCTTCCATAGAGAGTGTTTTAGGATTTTGAATACAGTGGTAGCCCTTGATTTTATATTCCTTTTGCAAATGTATTCTGTATCTGAAAGCTGGAGATCTGGGCAGTGTTTTAATAGCAGAATGACATGTGTATGCAGGCTACGATGTTCTGGAATTTTGGCAAGCGCTTCTCGACAATGGCCTGTTTCTTCATATGTGATTTATAACAGAGCCATGACAGCTCATGGTGGTTTATTGTTAGAGGCACATGGGGTCTGAGTTTTAAAGTATGTAATTTTTTTTCTCCATTTTTTTTTCTGCGGATCATAATGTAACTGAACATTTATACTCCTACTGCTTTATTTCATGGATGCCAAGGAAGTAAAGGACAAATTATTGTCCTGAGAAATTGGTGGTAGAATTGTATACTTTTTGTATCAATTGTACCATTTTCCCTAACTCCAAAAAACTCCAGCTATACTAGTGAATATGTTAAAGAGAGAGAAGAAGAGAGCTCAGGATGCAGTTTCTCAGCTGGAGCTGGGCTCCAATGGCTTCGTGATCTCTCGGAGCTCCTACCGCACATCAGATGCGGAGAACGCTGAGGGCTCATGGGAGTCGTCCAATCCAAGACAGACCAGCGGCAGCATCTCTTCTGTCAGCACAGTACCTCACCCGCTGCACAAGAGGAGAGGTAAGAGAACACACATCTTGCACAGACACACCGTGGTGAGCCAGCACTGGAAATGAGTCCCTTATGACATTTTCTTCCACGCTCTGCAGCAAGACCTTGAAATTTCAGCAGCACAAAATCTCCAATTCTGAAGTAGTCTTTGAAATGCTAATTCTACTCTTTGTTCTTTGTTCATTTTAATTCTGAGTGCTATCAAGAAGCTACATCATCACATAGCTTGATCTCCTCAGATCTCAAAAGCTAAGCAAAGCTGGGCCTGGTCAGTACAGGGAGGGAGATCTCTAGGGAAAACCAGATTGCTGCTTAAGTGGTGTAGTAATAACAGTAGAAATAATAATAGCTACTTAATTAATAGATCAATCCCTTATTGAAAAAGTCAAGTGCGTAAAAAAATTCTCATTTACAATGAAAACCTGACCTTAGACGATCGATGCACAGACTGCAAAGCACTGAAAGAAAGAAAAGAAAGATCAAGAAAATGTAACATATCAGAATGTGGTAGAGTTAACAATTACAAGCAAGTGTCAGGTAGTAATGTTTTAATTATACATCTGACAAGTTCCTACTCACTCTGCAGTCTGTTCTAGTCACCGGCAGCGGAAAGTTGCAGAGACTTTCATCCAAAGTCAGTAGTTGGTATTTTTAGGTTCAATTTGAAAAAGTGCCCTCTTGCATTGCAAAATAATTTTTCTTAATCGTTTACATGCAACTCCTGGTAAATTGTCTACATTTTCAAAACTGTGAATACAAACCCCATGTGGTGTTCACTCAAAACATAAATATCAAGCATATTGGTGCAAACCAGTGAATGTAAATCTCTTAAGTTGACAAACAAACCAAAAGAGTGATTTTGTTTCACAAGTCTTAATTCTTTAGTTCACAACTGAAAGCAACCAATCCCATGTGTGTCCAGCCTCACCTCACAGATACAAATCTTAACTGCCAAAATTGTCCAGTGTTCAGTCAATATTTACAGTATATTAGGTTACAAGTGAGTTAGTGTTGCTGAATGATGGAGCAGGAACCTATAGTAGTGGGTGAAGTGGGTCCCCTCATCTTTTTTAATCTGCTAATCCTAGATTGTTTATGGCTTTATATGGCTGTATTGTTTGCATCCATTTGTCTGGATGACATTACTTTAAGAAACAATCAGCATGCAGCTTAATGTTTGTTGTATTGGCACAAAACATAGTCTGAAGAAAACATGCAACAACTAGTTTTCTTCAAGCTAAAATCAGTTCCTGGAGCATCTGCTTTTGATCAATGTAAATAATTAAACTGCCTAAGATGTTGGCATGTGCCATATTGTTTTGCTTAAGGGAAGAATGCTACGTGTTGAGTTGTGTGTGGAGATCTGTCGCTGAGTCACAGCATTGCTGGAGTGCTGGGCATGTACTGTAGCAATAACCCAGTCTCTGTTCCCTGTGTTATCAGGGCTGCTTTTAATGGAGCTGTTTCTCGGAGAGATGGGGTGATCTCTCTCTAAGAGGAAAATTCCTTCGCACAAACATATTGCAATGTAAACAGGGGAGGACATTAGGAAATTAAGAAAAAATCAATAATCCATAAACCATGGTGAAGAGGAATGCAAATGCACCTGATTATCCAGATGAAGGCTATTGTGCCGAAACATTGGCAGTTTGCCAAATAATAAATATATTTTTGTGTCTATAGCGTGGGTCCAATCGACCCTGTTTTTTGAACAGGAATCCAAAGGTGTGTTATTGTGACCATGTTCCTTCTTCCACTGGATTTCCTCCTTTCAGCAGCAAAGTCTTCATTACAATTCACTGCAATAAGAGTGATAAGTATATAATATGAAACATTATGGACCGTCACAATGAAAGCATTAAAATGTTAGTATCTGGTATGATGTCTCTGAGCATTAACAGACAAATCTGTTGGTGTTACAATATCTATTGATGCATGGACCTGATCAGCTTCTGGATATAATGCTTTTTGATGTTCCTGGTTCTCAAATTTTCTGCTGGACTCAGTCTGAAACAATTGCACATAGATTGGATGAATAAGACAGCTCTGTGCTGGTGAAATTCTTTTCCTGGTGACAGTCTTCCAGGACATGACCTGTCTCCTGCAGAATCCTGGTGTCCCTGGACTAGTCAACTAATTGTTGAAGTAGAACATCTAATTTTCCAAAGAGGTTCTACCACAGACAGGTCACTTTCAAGCTGATCTTCATAATTTAGATTGAATTAAAATCATGAAAAGCATTTATTTAGATTCTTAATGCATTTTGGGAATTCAATTTTAAATTCAAATACAGAAATAAACAACTGACATTTTTAATAAATCATGGCCAATATTTTGAGGTCAATATTTTGTTATCTCAAGCAACAGTACATCTCCAACCTCATCTCACCATTTAAAATGTGAATATGATTGTGTACTGTATGTCCTCTGTAGAGTTGTTGTCTCAACAAGTTGCATAATAGTTTCCTTGGCATTGCCATTGTTAGACTTGTTATTTTAAGCATTGCTTAACAAAAAAAAGGTGGCACAGCAGAGTTTTGAGTTTGAGTCTAGACTGGACACATTCTGTGTGGAGTGTGCATGTTCTCTCTGTGTTAATTTGGCTTTCACAAAGTGCTTTATACTGTTCTCCACCCAAAGACTTGTTGGCTCAGTTAATTGGCATCTTTAAATTGTGTGCCTTTGTGTACTATGATGGATTGGCATCCTGTCCAGGGTATGTGTGTGCGCTGTCATGGACTGGTGTTTTGACACACCTGAAGAAGGCTTCACAGCCGAAACATTGTGTTTTCTCTCTTCTCTTTTCAGCATGAAATAAGCCTATTACTTGTTCCTTTGCAGACTACGCATGCTGACGCAGCTACTGTACCCACCTGAACTACTATTATACATAATGACTAAGGTTGTTGTTTACTTTCCCCATGTGTTTCTGATTTTTGTACTGTATAGGATGTTAAACCTGAACTCCTAATAATAAGAGAAAAGATAACAAACACAAGCCAGCAACTCATCAGCTGAGTCACTTTGTTCATATCACAGAAACCACAGCTCTATCATTCTTCCCTGCAAGACATTTTCAGATAATGATGCCCAGACCAGTGCTGGGAAGAGTGAATTATTGCATACGGGGTTAAAAGTAGAGAAGCTTTTAAAAATCAAACATATGTTTGAATGGCCTCCAGTTCATGCTAGGAGAGAGAGTCAATCATTCTCTGAATACAGTTTGCAAAAGTTTGATAAATGATGTACGTGGCACATACATCCTGCACTTTTCGTTACAGTATGTTTCGTATTCCAGAAACACTGTAAATCTCGTAAAGCTGAGCGTGGGTACAGTTCACATCAATGTGACTTCTATTCCATTATTTGCTCTAATAGATGATAGTCTAATCTCTGAAGCCTCTCCTTCTCCTGCCTCTTCTCTTGTCCCTTCCATATTCAGCTGGATATTTCATTTCCTCTGCACTCCCACAGTTTTACTGTGCCAATTATGTTTGCCAAGACCAGTGACCATTTTCGGGACCATAGGATGCAAATTGGCAGAGTAATTCTGCAGCGGTAGTAAATTAAATTTAAGGTGGCTGTGTGCCTGAGGATGGATTACTCATCTAAATTATTTTCTTAGATGTTACAGATATTCCTGCTGATAGCCCTGGCTTAAGACAAAGATTTGGTTGCACATCCAAAATGTCATGTGTGGAATGTGTACTGAATTAGTGTGAACTGATATATAATAGACACGGAAGAACATAAAAACAGTTACAAATGAAAGTAGGCCATTCAGCCCATCTAGTCCATAGGCTGATGTCTTGAAAGAATCATAATTCACTACAATACCAATCTGATAAGTTGACGTCCTCAATATCAGCTAAAGTAGTGTGGTTGGTTAGCTTGTTTCATACTCGGAAAACATACAGTACTGTGTAAAAAAAGTCTTTCCAATTCTTAATTTTAAATCCAATTTCCGTTTGTGTCCTGTTTGGTCATCTTTTGATTTTGAAGATGCCCACTATCATAGTCCAAAGACATACTGGTAGGTTAACTGGCTTCTGGGAAAATGTGTCCTGGTGCGAGTGTGTGTGTGTCTGTGTGTCTGCCCTGTGATGGATTGGGGTCTTGTGCCCGATTGCTTTGTGAGATAGGTTTTGGCTCCCCCGCTGCCCTGTATTAAAGAGGTCAGAAAATGAATGGATGGAAGGGTAGAGTAGCTCATTGCAAGATGGTTTTCTGTTACTATCAGAGGTCACATCAAGTGCAGGTACTGGGTTTTGTTGCTTTTTATGTAGGACTGTTTTTCCGAATTATAAATAAATATTGAATTATAAAAGGATTCATTTCTGAAATACATCTCCTTTTCATTTTTCATCCTTTGCCAATGGATGTCCTGCATGGACACTGATCAAACATTGTTCTAATTTCATTATGAAAGTTTGTTAAATGTCAAATCATCTGAATCGATATTAAGTACAGTACCAGTCAGATAAGTTGACTACAGAGTCCAGGACAAGATGTGCACTCCTTTGGTAATTTCCCAAACAAAGTAAAAATGCTTTCATCCCTGCTGTAACAATAAAATGATCTAAATTATTGGGGGTGCCTGACCACACACAGCACCCACAGAACTGGCATCTATCTCCCAGGCAATAAAAAATGCAAACTAAATGTTAAGATGTATATTTAAAACATTGAACTTAAATCTAGGGATGTTATCTTAGAACTGTACAATGCCATAGTAAAACATACTTTAGAATGCTGTTTTGGACAGCTGTGTGCAAGAAAGATGTTGCTGTTCTGAAATCAGTCCAGAGAATAATGACCAGATATTTCCACTTTTGACAGAGTGAACTGTACCTTTTTAGTCATAAACAGAAGGCAATGAGGGGGACTTAAAACAGTTATTAAAAATCTGAGGCTTCAGTCAGCCAGTGGACCAGTGGATACCAGTGGAAACTACAGGGAAGTGCTTTTAAAACTGAGAATAGGAGGTACTTCTTTACACAAAGGGTTGTGGGAGTGTGAAACAAGCTATTAAAAGAGGTTGAGCTGAATGTGCTCTTCAGAATAATTAGCTACTGAAATAAATCAAGAATCAAGAAAGAGATTTAGAACTTAAAAATGTAACTTTTTAATATTCTTTTTATATTATAGATTAGGGAAAATGTAAACGCAAAAGAGGGGAAAAGCTTTATACTTGACAGGTCTTGCTGTGGCTGGGATGTAACAGACCTGCAGTCCGGAGTCTGACAGCCAACTGAACCTAGACTTAGAAGAACTCCATTTTTCCCCACAAGGTGCTTCATTTGTGTCGTTGTGTATATTAAAAACACATTGTTCAAACACACATGCATTAAAAGCACATCCCTCATACATATAACATAAAACAAATTGCATAATATTAAAAGACCAATGCCAGCAGTCCAGAAAATTCTATATTTATACTGTATATATTTGACATCACCCAATACTATTATAAAGCGGGCAAATTAATTGCAAGGGAGCCGGTGAAATGAAGAAAAGGTTGCTTTAATTTTGTAATGGCCAGCCCGTCGAGGAACTCTTTTAAATGTTCTCGTTTCTGTTTGTATGTTTTGTTGTGAGTTGGGGAGTCAACGAAAAGTGTCACAGTATCTCTAACCATCCTGATTCCCTCTCCCTCTCATAAAAATACTTGGAAATTCCCAGAGTGACCAGATTTAATTATTACCATACTTACAGCCCAGCTTTGGCTCTTTTCATCTGCCTGCCAAGCCCTTTGCCAGCAGTAACTTACGCAAACATGTTATTTAAATAGCTCACCCAAATATAACTTCCACTGACATGAGGCCGCTTCACGCACCACCTCATTCTTAAGACTTACACAGACCCCAAACATCTCGAACTACAAAATGCTTTCTTAATTGCATACCAGCAATCCAGCCTCTGAGATGCTGGAGCTGACTGCCTTCTCCTAAGAGGCACACAGAATTTTTTGTTTTCTGCACTGTAGCCCAGTACGAGTGGCCTCTGAACCCACTGCATCCCAGCACTCTGATTCACAGTAGCTGAACTCACTGCATCCCAGCGCTCTAATCTCAAATAACTGAACTCACTTCATCCCAGCACTCTGATCCTAAATTACTGAACACACTGTTTCCCAGCACTCTAATCCCCAGTTACTGAACTCGCTGCATCCTAGCACTCTCATCCTGTCTTACTGAACTCACTGCATCTCGGAATTCTCATCCTCAGCTACTGAACTCGCTGCATCCCAGCACTCTCAAACGGAGTTACTAAACTCATTGCATTCCAACACTCTAATCCTCAGTTACTGAACTCGTCACATCCAAGACTTCTAATCCTGAGTTACTGAACCCACTACATCCCAACACACTATCAATGAGCTGTTGAACACTCTTACCCAGCACTCTGATACTGAACTACTCAAAACACTGTATCCAACCACTTTCATCTCGAGTTACTGAATCTACTGAAGCCCATCAGTCTTAATCCTGAGTAACTGAACCATTGTACCTCATTGTACTTTATGCTTAGATACTGAATGATGATAGAGGTGGATCTTAAATAATTTAAAATAATGACATTAGGAATGTATGTGTAAAGGAAGATCTCTGGTGATCTCTCTCCTCATTTATATTGGGAAGAACCATCAAGGAATGGAGCAGCTGAAACTCAAACTGTACACAAGACTAATAACTGCTTACTAGGTTTTTAAGAGCATCTGCTAGAGGGAATGTCTGTATTGATCTAGATTTTCAAACAAACTTGGTAAAGAAAGAGAACAATTTGGGAGCTGTGGTCATAATACAGTAGGCTTTGTACTATATTTTGAAACTATGCAGGTAGAGTTGAAAACAAATGTTTATAATTTCAGACAAGTGGACTATGAAGGAAGGAAACTGATCTTAAGAGACAAATGAGACAGGATTAATATAGAATCAGTGAAAACACATGGTGGCAGCTTAAAGGCCACCAGTCTTCTTCATTGCTATCAGTGATTGCAGTCATATCACCCTGCAACTCGCAACTGGCAACCCACTGAAGCTCAGCAGGTGTGAGCCTGGCCAGTACCTGGATAGGAGACCTCCTGGGAAAAACTAAGGCTGCTTTTAGAAGAGGTGTTAGTGGGGCCAGCAGGGGGCCCTCACCCTCCGGTCTGTGTGGGTCCTAATGCCCCAGTGTAGTGACAGGGACACTATATTGTAAAAGGCGCCACCCTTTGGATGAGATGTAGAGGTCCTGACTCTCTGTGGTCATTAAAAATCACAGGGTGTTTCTCGAAAAGAGTAGGGGTGCATCCTGGCCAAATTTCCTATTGGTCTTTACCAATCATGGCCTCCTAATAATCCCCATGTATGAATTGGCTTCATCACTCTGTTCTCCTCCTCACTGATAGCTGGTGTGTGGGGAGTGTCTGGTGTACCACTGGTGGTGGTGGAGGGGAGTCCCCATTACCTGTAAAGTGCTTTGAGTGGAGTGTCCAGAAAAGCACTATTATTATTGTATTATTATCATCTACATTCTGGTAGAGTCTGTAATCTAGTCATATTCTCAGATGATACCAGAATAGGAGGATTATTTCAGAAACTGTGAAAGGAACTTAAACAATTAGCATGAATTGAAGCCTGGACAAATATCAGGCAGATGATAATGTGGACAATTGTAGAGTATTACATGGATGTAACATAAATTCACTGCTGTGATAAGCAGTTTATATTAATGAAATACTAACAATAATGAAAAAGTATTATTGTTTGTGTTAAAGTTTAATCAGATTGTGTTTATCTCTTATTATCACATTTTAGGGGCAATTATTGCAGGAATATAGATAATTCCAAAGGCTTCACAATTTGTTTCTCACCACAGTAAACTGTAAATTGGTAAACACTGAATTTGGGAGAAAATATTTCGGAAAAAGTCTTTTAGACAACGATTGGAAACTACACCAAGGCAAACAGAATGTTGGGTATTTAAAGATGTATAATTTCAACAAATAAGTATTATTTTAAATATATACAGTGCAGTAGCAAGACCTCATTAAGAATATTGTGTACAATTTTGATCACCACATTTTAAAACAGATATTGCTGCTCTGGAACCAGTCCAGAGAAGAGAAAACAGATGCATTCCTGGGTGTAATGGAATGTCCTACACTGACAGGCTAAAACAGCTATAGTCAGGAACAGAAGAGTACAGCAGTCTTAACAGTGAACCCACTGTACCCCAACACTCTTAACACTGAGATACTAAAGAGCAGTATCTTCCCAAGCTGTATTACAGTGGTGTTTCTCTGCATAATTTATCATCAAAAAGGTAGACCATTGAATGGACATAAAGTCTAGCCCTGCACACAGTGGTCAGAAGAAGAGGGATGTTTTGGATATGACAGCTGCTGGAATGTATTACTGCCAGAATTAGAGGCTGTATTGTTTTTTTATACACTGTTCCAGTTCCATTATGAACCGCCAGCAACACTGTCTGGGAAACCAGCAGGTTTGGCATGACATGTTGTTCTGAATTCCTTTGTATTCAATTAAAAAAAGAAAGATTTGCATCATAGAGATTAAATATGCATGAAGTAGGTCTATAAAAAATTGTGCTATTTCTTTTTGGAATTATTTTGCTAACCCCTTTTTTAAAGGGCAGTCGTTACCCACACTGTGTCCTGCTGTGTTTCTGAAAGGCAAAGAATGTGGTATGTTTGTGCCTGTGCTCCTATTTGTCTCTTCTTTTTGGTGTCCCTATAAGTGAAGTGTAGTTTAATTGTACAAGGGAAATATTCTGTTAACTATATGTTTTACTTGCTCCTTATCTCTGAGAGAGACAAATAGCCCTCCTCTTGGTGTGTCAAGCTCCTGGCCTGTCGTAGTTAGGACCATATATTCCTGTATGTTGTATGGACTTAGTCTCAGAATCACTGGCCCACTGTCTGTGGCAGCAGCCAGAGATCACTGTTCTGAAATATATACAGTACATGTCTGCGTTTCTCAGTTTTAAGATGTCAGCTCATGTACAGCTGCTATTCAGTCCAGGGTTGTGTCCTCAAACTTGTGTCCAAAGTGTCCTGTGTGAAAGGGCTGTTGTGTGGCTGAGGTGTCAGACAAGTACTAGACACACCAGCTTGGAACGACAGCAGACAAAGCCCAGCCTCAAGAGCGCTTCCTAAACAGCTGCTCACGGTAACATCCTGAAGACATCATGAATGACATCATTCAAGATGAAGCAGACAGGTGCCTAAAACAGTGGTAGCAAATCACTTTGTAAAGATATACTGTATAGTGCCGTGTTTTGGGGAATTTCTCTTCTTAAAAGAAGTCCTTAAATAAGACACTGTACAGGAGGACGTGTACTGGTGAGGGCATGATTAGATGGCTGTCCGGTTACATTTTCAGAAGAGCTTGGCAGGGATAATAAAGAGGTGGATAATATACAAAAGGAAGTTATTGAGGAGCAACATTTAAAAAGCTATGGATATATTAACTCTTGGAGTGCCCTGTGGCATTTTGCCATTCCTGGTGCTAATGAACGGTGGTTTTCAGAGTGGAAACCATTTGCCAATCTGGCTTGAACGTGCCTGGCAGTGCCACCCTGTGAACCAGGCACTGTGAGGAATTAGGAGACAGGGAGACCGGATATCTAGCCACTTTCCAATGGTCTGTTGAGTATGGAAACAGAACATATAGGAATCCTGAAATTCTGTCAGATTCCAGACAGTGTAATTCAGGAAAAGATGCAATTTGGTCTTTTTTTCAATGTTTTTATCATCAAAACATTTTTGTAAAATTGAATCACATACACATGGGTTGAATTATAGCTTGCCCTTAATGAAATGGAAAATGGTAATGAAGTTGTTGATAATAATACATTTTCTACATTCTCTCCCTCCACGTTCAGACTGTTTTCTAGAATTCTATGAGTTTAAAGCTTATCTCATAAATGCAATTCATATGGCACTGAGATCACATAGACTTTAAAAAATGAGAAGCAACACTGTTTATAATAGCAGTGCCAGAATTGTTCAGGGTCCAAAGGGGATTTACTGTAATACACATAGTTAATATAATGGTTGTGTGTAGACGTGGCCCATAGTGCTTACTGACATTATTGCCTGACTTTGGCCCTACAGTAAGTACTATCTGTCTTTATACTTTCCAGTGTTAGCAGCAGCTGGTTAGCTTTCTCACTGACAGCAGCGAGGTCCACTCTGCTTGAGTCCTTCTGCACAGCTAAAAGCTCTTTGTTGTGTGCTTCTTTGTACCGTGCTATGTTTTTCTTTGATTTTCTTTCTTTTCTGATGCTGATACAAAGGTGATACAAATCTTTTGGATTGGTATTTCTTGAAGAATTAAAACTTAATTGCTTCCTGCTTTTTATTTATAATGTGGATTAACAGAATATATCAGGTTATTGAATTAAGAATTTGAGGAAATGCATATAATTGAATTTAAAATTGGTTGACAGAAGTAGTACAGAGGAGGGGAGAAAGCTCCAATCACAATTATTTAATTTGTGGTGTACCACAGGGATCTATGCTAGGACCAGTGATCTATCTATGTCTAGATTTTGGTATAGATTGTAAAATAGAAAAGTTTTCAGATGATGCTAAAATAGGAGGCTTTATATGCAGCGAATGACATTCAAAAAGATTTAAATAAAATTAAATGCGATATTTAATGTAGACAGTCTTCCACATAAATTTGCATGACAGCATGCTAACAAACAAATTGTAAGGATGTAAATATAATGTGTAGTCAAAAGCTTAGAATTCAAGCCAATGGATGTCATGTTGAAATTGTAGATTGCCACCTGAAAGCAGGTGGTTAGCGAAATTTCTTCTAGAACTTTAATGCCAAAATGTTGGTATCACAATACCAAAATCACAAATCACTGTTAGCTGCATGAAACATCACTGAACCTATTTTTGTAGAACTACTGCTTAAAGATGTTTTAGATACCCACAAGATCTCAATAACAAAAGAATTTCTCCTTTCCAAATTCAGATGTTTTTTATAAGCTATTTATAGTGCAGAAAACTCTTTGCTCCATGAAGATGATTCATTACTTCTTGTATCAATTACTCTGGAATGTTTAAAACAATAGCTTTCATATTTGTAACACAGTCTCGCGCATTAGTTTAGATAGTCAATCTGAGAATCCCTGGGTTTCTTCCTAAAAGATTTATAAAAACAGAAAAGACATACAACCCTACTCTAAATGAAGAATTTGCTTACAGTAATAGAAAAATGTGAAGGGGTGCTTTGCCAAATAAGAATCAGTGAGATCATTATAACACAAATTGTACTTACACAATATAACATGATGAAATGTTCCTTGCGGATAAATATTTCAGGAATGTTCTGTTTTTAAAAGCAGACAGAATAGATTTCCTTTTAGTCACTGGAATTTTGTTTAGGTTTGTTGTAAGACTTATTACTTAAATGTTCCCTTGTTGGGATCAAGATGATGTAAAAAGAAAATGCCTTACATTTGTTTTGCATGAGATTAATCACATCACTAGTGCTGCACCTCCTGTAATCAACTATTATTGTCAAGAGAGTGGTTTAATAAACACATACACTGTCTCAAGGAAAGAGATCGATATCTTGATTAATATACTGTGATGGGAAGAGAGAATAGTACCAATACAATAAGAATTGCATTTTTTTTTCAGATCCCATGAGTTCCTTTAAATAAATAATGGAACGTGTATAGCATGTGTTTCCTTGTAAAGAACAGCTGTTATTTGATCTAAATTTAGCATGCATTTTAGTATTTCAAAAACATTACCTAAGGATAAAGTTTAAAGAATTTTTGCTTGGACTAGTATATAAAAGATCACTGACATTGATAATTTTTATCACGAGCAAGCATCTTCTGTGGTAACTATGAACTGTGAAGTTGTAATATCTTATTTCCAGTGAATTTCTGAACACAGGAAAAGTATAAGATAAATGTGACTGACCCAAAATTCACAAATAATGGCTGTTTATGGTAGTGGTGTGTGATGGAGAGGGTTGGAAATTAAACATAGATGATTGAATTTTGGATTATATTACCTAAACTCAAGATTGATAAAAAGAAAACCAGTTCTGCTGCTTTTAAAGTACTTTAATTCCCTTTGTTACAACATGGTATAACTGTTTGGCATATTGTGGCATATAACCAGGCTTTGAATCTTTTGTAGTGGAAGAGATTATACACTGCAATTCATTCACAACACAATGTGCCAGATGGTATATACTGTAGTATAGTTTCTAGATTATTCACTGGTATACATTCACAACGCGGTGTTAGTTTCTAGATTTTTTACAGGCACTCAGTGTCAGTTTCTAGATTATTGACTGACATTCGTGCATCACACATGGTGTCAGGTTGTAGATTTTTCTCTGTTTTGTGATTCATAGTTTATAATGAAGAAGTCCACTGGGATGTAGGATATAGGAAATTATTTTAAGCCCTCTTCTCTGGATTGATTCCACAGCAGCTTTATCTGTTTTGTGATTTAGATCTTGTGCACAAGATTTTTAATGAGACGTTACTAGCATTTTAAAATTTTAACCTTGAGTCAGGTTCCCTAACAGTCTGTTTTTTTTTACCATCTAATACCATGTAGGAAAAAAGAACAAAGCTCCTAAATGTTATTTAAGATATGTGATATTAAAAAAGATAAAGGTTCTTGTCTTGTTCTGTAACTGACTGACGGTTTCAGAATGTGCTTAGCGCAAAATTATTCTAAACCCACAGCACGCTTTCTTTGAAATATTCACAGCAGGCTGTAAACTTTCATTAGGGATATAAATAACTTGCTTGCCTTCTTTTTATTTTTAGGGAGTGCATAACCGTTGCTTCCACAAATCAAATCTCTTTGTTCTCCTTGGTTTGTCAGTCTTTCCGATTGGTTTGTGATCAGTGCATCTTCTCAACTCCCCCCAGACAATTTTGTTGCAATTTATGAAATTTGTGTTTGTTTACAGCATATGTACCAAACTGCACAAAACAGATGTTATCCCAGATGTGGCAGTGACCACAAGTCCATAATGAAAAAGTATTCTGTTAAGAGCCAGAGAGCAAGCTGTCCTGTCAGAGGGAACCACTGTCTGATCTCTGGTGATAAATGAAACTACGAGATTTAACACTGCATTTCATTCATTCTGCTGTCCCAACACAGCACTTACTACAGATCTAGGGTTCCATGATAAAGGATTTAAAAACTGGGAAGCAAATACTTAACAACATAGAAAAGTTACAAATGGGAAGCCATTTGGTCCATCTGGCCCATTAGGTGGATAGTTTGTTCCACACTCCTACAACCCTTTGTGAAAATAAGTGCCTCCTGTTCTTTGAGGCTGTTACTGTAGCAAAAAGTTGTACCAGGAAGAACTATGAGGTGCAAACATTTCTGTAAGTATTATATGTATCCCTTTAAAATCTCAAAACTATCTTTAGAAAGAATAAGGTTTTGATAAGGTTGGCTCTGTCATACAGTAGCTACAGTTCTGAGAATCTTCCCTGGATAATTGTGATTTTTACCCTTGAACATTATGAGTGCCCACTGTAGCCTCTAGTAGTGTCCAGTCATCATCCACATCAATAGCAAGTTTGACCAGTTGCTGCTTTGAGATGTCAATTCTCTGAAGGCCACTCTGGTGCTTAATGGACAGAAATCATATAATGTCTTGATTGACCACTCACGTGTTCAAACAGCGGTTTTCTACCATATTGACATTAATATTTACAAATAGTGATCTGCTTTTTGACCTCAGATTTTAGAACTATGGAGCATTTGTTTTTATGTCTGGATATTAAAAGGTCTCCAGTGAATCGTTTCATTAATGAGTCCTGTGATCATACAGATCTTAAGGCATAAATGTTAAGACTGAGAACAGGCTATCAGACTTGTTTGTTTGTTGGGGACTTAATTGATCAAAGGATCTTGTCTAGCTGTTTCTTAAAGGATGACAGGGAACAAGTTTTCAACAACATTGCAGTTTGCTCCACACACTCACAACACTTATATAAAGCAGTGCCTTCAGTTGTTAGTTGTTTTTTAAATATATCCCTCTTAGTTTACACTTGGTCCTGAAGACTGGCTGTATCATTACTTTTCTGGGATTTAAACTTCTCCAATTCATCCATGCATCTTCTAACTTCTTAATCCAATACAGGTTCACAGGGGAGCTGGAGCCTACCCCAGCAAGCAATGGGCACAAGGCAGAGTGCACCCTGGATGGGATTCCAGTCCATTGCACAGCACACACAGACACACAAACCAATTTTCCCAGAAGCCAGAAGCCAGTCAACATACCAGCATGTACAGTATTTGGACTGTGGTAGGAAAGCAAAGCTGGAGAAAACCCATGAGAACACAGGGAGAACATTCAAACTTCACACAAAGAGCACCTCAGGTCTGGAATTGAACCCAGGGCTTCAATGTCGCGAGGCACCAACGCTAACCACTTCGTCACCATGTCGTGAACCTTCTATTTAAAACCAAACCAAATATTTACAGTAAATGGAATTAAACGTTGGTTCCTCACTGGAAAGTCAGAAGAAGAAACACAATATTATGGCTGAGTCTTCTTCAAGTGTGAGTGAGGAAGAGCACTAAGTCCTTGGCAGACAAGACCAATAAAAAATTGCTTTTAAGAAAACGAATTGGAAAAAGGACTGCATGCTAAAAGCCCTCAGCCTTATTGAAATCCACTCCTCCAACCCCCCAACATTCCCTCTCCCAGTTCTGCTGCCTTCTGTTCAAATTGCTGTCACATGTGAGGACTTAAAGGGTGCTGGCTCACCACACTCTGCAGCCTTATTCCATAAAAATACTTTCCCTCTGATCACACTTTCGCCGCCCGCGCACACAGCTGCTTCCACCATGGCCCCACAGCTCCTGAAGATCAGACTTTCAAGTGCCCTCCAGGGCATGGTATGAGCTCAGCTCGTAAGTGCTCTGCAGTTAAATAAAGCCTGGAGCGCCCCACCTTTGACACCTTCTTCCTCTGTGCTGACATTCCTCCTCAGCACTTGCAATACAAAGTCACCACAAACACGTAGGAGTGACCACAGCTTCAACGAAAAACCTCTGAGAATACCTGACACCCTGTAGAACAGACTACTACGATCCATGTGTTCTGTATTTCATTACATATTCAGATTTCCCAGAAAAAAAAACAAGGTTTTTTTTCTAGATGGAATCTCATTGTATGTGACAAGTTGTGTCATAGCACCGTTTGGTCAAAGCAGATCACAGATATTATTAGCAGGACTACCTGTAAAATTACACCATTCTTCTTCTTATTATTATTAGTTATTAGTTATTTCAGTTATTAAATATGTCCCTTCAGACTTTCATACCCTGAAATATGATTTTCATAATTTTTTAGCAGTAAAAAGCTCCAGGGTCAGACTGAAAAAAAGTACAAGGTGGGGGGCTGTGTCAGTGTGTGCTGGCTGTAAAAGAACGCATCAAGGCTAATTCCATGCTGGAAACAGGTGACCTATGAGAATAACTGGATTGGGGCTCTCCAGGATGCAGGTTGGACCCCTGATGTACTGTATGTAGTCCCCAGACCCCACATGTTTTCTTTCTCCTGAAGTTATTTGCAAGGTTGTGTAGTTTGATATGGGAGGATAATGAAAAGAGGTGTAAATGATCCTTTCTGTGTGCTGTGGATAATGTCTGACATGTTGTGGAAGCTGACACCCTGTCTGACACCCTGGCTTCTTTCAAGAAGAAGAAACGTAGTTTCCTCAGACCAATTAGCTTGAGGTCAAAGAGCCACTTCTTGTTTATAACTTTCTTGCTTTCTAATATTTTTGTTTATGTTAACACTTCAGTATTAACTAATTATTAGTTTAGTTTTTTTTAAATCTTATTATTCTTTCCAGTAAAACTACTGTTGGCTGTCAAACGTCAGTGAAAGATATACAATATTAGTCTGATGGGTCCCTGTTTAAGAATTCAATATCAGCCAGAGGATTGCACCTGTAAATAAGTGAATGTGCTTTTCAAACTGAGCGTGCTCATATTAAATTTACACCAGGATATTTATATGCTTGGCTGTGTTCAGATGTGGCAGGGAGAGCTTTCCACAATTAGAAAACAGGGAATGTGTTATTCCTGAAGTCTCTCATCACAGTGCTGCCAGCACAGACATACGGATGAAAAAAAAAATCAGATCACGAACACAGATAAACCACAGGGATCGGATTTGTTTGCCCATAAAAACAATCTCCAGAAAATAAACAGCAGTCATGCTGCTTTTCATCCAACTGTGTGACTAAGTGCTGGGTTTTGTTCCATTATCTGGCATTAATATCTGAGATGCTTGATTGTGAACGTGTACATGTGACGCCTAGTTGAATGTGATACAGTTAAGGACGTTCATCATGGCAGCTAATGGAGGCTTCACGTCTTGTCCATTTTCTGGTACTGTTCTGTGTTACCACTGGTACTGGGGAGAATCAGTGGGTGCTGTTACTATACAGTACCAGCTGTATGATATCAGGCTCAAGGAGACGAGGAGAGACTAGCACTCCCACTCTTGAGTCTGTACTCATTTCCTGCTTTGGCTTTTTATAGGTTCCCCAGAAAACCTTTATCCTGTCACATTCATTTTCAATTACTTTGGGTCTGTTGGATATATTTTTGGAGAGCTTCTTAATACATAACTTGTAACAGCTGAGAAGCCTTTGTCAATTTTGTTAGCCCACAACCTGGTTCATGTATTCATGTACTAAAATCTAAGCAGCGGTTATTGTTTTTATTTCATGAAAAAGTGTAACCCATTAATATGCTCTCTTAATTAATTTCCATTTTTTTCATGATGAACTCAACCATGAGATGCCACTTAGGGAGTGAAATAGCTCCAGACCATCCCTTAGATTCAGAATTTGTAAAGCACTAGTACAGTAATAGTAATTAATAATAATTGCTTACACTTATATAGCGCCTTTCTGGACACTCTACTCAAAGCACTTTACAGGTAATGGGGGACTCCCCTCCACCACCACCAGTGTGCAGCCCCACCTGGATGTAGATGTAGATGTTGCTTGTCATGTAAACTCTTCAAATAACAAAAAAATATTAATTGTTGCACATCCTGTGGTCACTTTCCACTGATATGTTGAGGATTTTACTTCCACGTGAAGTTTAACCAGAGTGACATGGTGGTTAGTGCTACCTCACAGCTCTTAGGTCCTGGGTTCTGTTATGGTCTGGATCACATTGTGTACAGTTTCCATGTTGCTCCTGTTTTCTTCAGGTACTCTATTTTGCACCACCAGTAGAGTTTAACTAGTGTCTCTAAATTGCCCTCTGTACTCATTAGGCAGCTCTAGGCTATTTGAAGAGGGGGTGTCACCATGTCTCGTGCTGAGAGCATTGCTTTGCTTTTGTTCCCCATTTCCTTACATCTCCTTGCCGTCCTGCAGCACTGTAGCAGTCAGAGGAATACCATAAGGAGCATGTCGTGTATTTCACTGTACAGTTAGTCAGTCGGTAAGGGAGGGGTGAGCTCTAGGCTTTCGTGCATTTGTGGTCTGCAGTCACTGTCCCACTGACAGTCCACCAGGAGGAAGAGTTAGCCTGAAGTCATCATGGAGCCCAAAGCTCTCTATCCTCAAAAGCAGCCACCACCCTGCACTCAGCAGCTCTGGTGTGGCAGACTGGGTCAGGAAAGACTACAGAGAAGTTGAAGTCTTTAGTTAGAAGTTACGTAGAAGACACATTCACACAAAGAAATGTTGACTACTTTAAGGGCCTCACTGTGTTAGTTGGTGGTTGTGCTTTAGAATAGTAAAACTGTTTTAGTATCTACTGTAGGAGGACTTTGCAACAGTAAAGATTCCTGCACTAACCAGTACAGTCAAGTCACTATGAGTTTCTAATATGTTCAGACCCTTTATAATAACATAAGTGATTTTACAAATGAGAGGAGGCAATTGAGCCCCTACTGTATATCCCATTTGGTAATCAGATACACCTGTTTCTTGAAAGAAGCCAAGGTATTGGCTTTTTTAACCAATATGGCTGGGTATCTTGTTCCTCACTCCCAGAATCGTTTGGGTAAGAAATTGTCTCATTTTTAAATGCACTTTTACCAAAGTTCCACTTGTGTCCTTATTTCACTATTGAATTCTACAGAAGTTCCCGAGGTTGACTTTGTCAGTGCCTTTGAGGATTTTAAATACTTGTATCAGGTCCCCTCTTAGTCTTCTGTGTTCAAGACTGAAGAGTTTCTATTCCATCAGTGACAGTCAAAACAAACTCTCCATAGTTCTAAAATCGGAGGTCAGAAAGCAGAACATTACTATTTGTGAGTATTAATGTCAATATGATTGACACCCTCAAGGAACTGAATCGTTTTTGTCGTAAACTGACAACACTATGAGGTGGTTCCCCTGAGCCCTTGCTCTCTTCTGCCATGAGATAAAACTGACCATTTAGATTTCAGCTCCAAATGCGTTCACAGTCTTTTTCTGCGGTTGCAGAAAGTTGTGGTTGCCACAGGGTGTTTACAGCGAAGATCAAAGGCTGTCCATTCCTGTTGTCTTTTTGTTTCTGCTTCAACAGAAAGAATGTGATGTGAGTGTCCCCCAAAAGACACATGTGCTCGTTGGGTTTTTCACCTCTCGCCAGTCACCCTGGATAAAGGTGTCTTCATAAGCAAATAGATAACAACAACAACAAAAATCCTAGTCATCCTAGTCAGTTTTACAGCGCTCATCCAATAGTAGCCTCAACAGCTCTAATCCAATAAAAAATGAAAAATAGAAGTGTCAAGTTCTAGACAACTAAGCCTCTAAAACTACAGTATATATATCGTGTTATATTTATTACCAGTCATTATGTCAAAACTATTTCCCCAGTTACTTGTCTGTTAAAATAAAGAGGCTTTCATGCTGGTATTGAATGATAAGTGCGCACTGTGCAGATTCATGCGTTTAGAACTCTGTGGCCATAAATCCTTAGTCAATACACCACTAAGAGCCTGTTGCTTATCATGTGGCATGAGACGCATGATCAGACAGACAGGACACATGCATCAGCGGCTTTATATAAATCTATTTTTGCTGAATGTATGTATTTTAAGCACATCTGTCTTCAGTGTGTCATTCTTGATTATTTATAATACAATACCAATTGCTTTGGCCCTTCTGTCTCTCTCCAGATCCTGGGATAGGACATGCTTTAGAGCCCTTGTTTTTTTGCTTCTTCGTTTTGTATTTCTGCTTTTCCCTGCAAAACTAATTCCAAATAAATAAATCATGTTTTTGGAATAATGCAGTGAATCACAGGAGACAAGCGTGGGGGCTGTAAAATGCTCTTCAGCACTGTCCAGGGCCAGAAGAAGAGTGCCTGCAATCTGGGCGTTCTTGTGAATCCACTTGTTACAGGAAAGCAGCGTCATGATGCTGCACTTTGTGATGGAGTTGCAATTATCTGTTAAACTAATGTGTTAAAAATAAATTTGATTTAAAATGTGTGAAATTCGTATTTATTTGCCTTTGATCTGTAATTGCAAAACATTTCCCTTATTATTTGGGTGACTAGGAAGATATAATAAATTGAAGATCTCTAAGCCTGTTTAATCAGTGTAATTGGACTGTCATTCTGAAACCCACAGGAGTATAATTACTATGAACTAGAATCATCATGTCCATCCCCATCCTCACCTATGGTCATGAGCTTTGGGTGGTGACTAAAAAATGAGACTGTGGGAATAAGGACCAGAAATTAGGTTTCTCTGTAAGGCTGCTGGGTTTACTCTCTGTGACATAGTGAGGAGCTTGGAAATCGGGGAGGAACTTGGACTAGATCTGCTGCTCCTCTGGATGGATGCGAGCCAGTCGAGGTGGTTTGGGCATCTGATGAGGCTGCCATTCAGACACCTTCTGCTGGAGGCATACCAGACGTGGCCTTCAGGGAAAAGGCCCCGGGGCAGACCCAGGACACACTGGAGAGATTATACAGTATGTCTCAGCTGGCCTGTGAACACCTGGGAATCACCCAGGATTGCTGGGGAAAGGAAAGTCTGGTGTGCCCTCTCCAGCGAAAAGCACTGAGAAAATAAAATTAGATGTTATGAGAATAATCTTCATTGAATATACAGTAGCACCTTTCATGATAAATCCTCATGAGGTGCTTTACAGTAAAATCATCAAACAGTATAGACAGTGCTATACAAGTGAATACAGAGCATTATACACGATTGAAAGTTAGAATAGAAAAATGAGCTTTAAGACAGGATTTGAAAGTGCTGACTGATTTGTAAGATTGGCTGGGAGATCATTCAACAGCCTCGGAGCAACAGCATTGAAAAGCCCACCAATGAGACCCTGCTGACTGAGTCAGAATCCTTTTATGTAAATGTTGTGCTGAGAGGTATCATTGTCTTCAAATAAGATGATTATTTCCTGAGCAATCTGTGCTTTTTCCACCGGGGCATACATGGTTTTTGGCTTTCATCATAGTTTTCAGGACTGCAGCAGATTGATTTCAAATCTTCATTGTTTAACTAGGGACTCAGGAAACTGGTTTGTACGCAGAACTGTGTTATGGTGATTTTCAGATCATGTTTTGTAAATTTAGAAACAAGCTGTTAAAAGTATAGTGGTAACGCTTTGCTAGAATGAGTCTAGAAACATAGCTCCTTTAGAAAAACTAAACAACACGATTAAACAAAATGCGTTGTCCTTTAATACCATTTGTGAAAATGACATTGCAGGTGTGCGATTATTTATAAAGGTTCACAGCAAGATCTGAAAGCTAGGAGCGGGACTCCTGGTGGAGTGATGTCAGGTGGAAATAATGAAAGAAACCATGAAGGACTTGAGAGCTGACAAGGACTTTCTGCAGGGGTAGCTCAGTTAAAGTGGTCCTGGTGTGTTCTTATGTACTGTCTGTTCTTTTATCGCGTTGTGTAGTGTTTTTGAAAGAGTTATGATGAGCAATGATTTTTAATCTCATTCAAGTATGGTCTTAATAGAACAGTTATCAGTATTAAGATATGGTTTTGTAGCTGTTTCTTTCAGGTTTCTTCTCAGATGCATTCTTTAGGCATTACACAGCACTCGTCTTTTAGCCATTACGCACATTTCCACTGCTGCACGACAATCTGAAGACGATTCTTTTCTTGAAATCCAATATCCAATTACTGTGATCTGTGATTTACAGCATTTGCAACATTTATGTTTGTATGTGTTGTATTAGACGCAGAACATGAGGACAGACCTTCACATCCATGCAATAGCCCTATACCCTTGTACTCCTGGGTGATTTAAACCATCCAATGATTAATAAATGGATCCAATAGTATTTTGTGTATAGAAACCCATTTTGAAAGATAAATAGATCTCATTGTATTTCCTTTGTCTTCACATCGCCTGTCCGGGATTCGACTGCTTTCTGTTGATGGGTCAACAGCGCCAGGGCGGTTCCTCTGGTGCAGTGACTCAGTGCCTCCGTATGATACATCACTTTCCCACAGAGCAGACTTTTCCATGGGAAGTCATTGGGAATTGAGAACATGACGAGGAAAATTGAAGGACTGGGATTAAGTAGGAGTGAGTCAAAGAAGCTTCAGACTAAACTCATGCAAAACAGATGGGTATCAAAGGCAGGAGCATTGAGATAAGCGTGTTGTAAAGGACAAAGTAGTTCATCTTCGGGATGCTCAAGTTGTTCCATAGATTCCCTCTTCTCCTAGTATCCTTTTCAAAATGGGGGAAAATAGAACTACAATTTTGTTTGACTTGTTTGAATTAATGATAAAACACCAATTGCCTTAAAGAAACAAAACTAAAAATGTATATTCCATTAAAACTTTATACAGCAGACAATTGTAATTATTATGCACTTATATTATACTCCAGCCAGCAGCCATATCACCCTGCAGCTCTCAACTGGCTACCACTGAAACTCAGCAGGGTGGTGCCTGGTCGGTACCTGGATGGGAGATCTCTTAGGAAGCTATGGTTGCTGCTGGAAATGGTGTTAGTGAGACCTGCGGAGGGTGCCCACCCTGCGGTCTGTGTGGGTCCTAATTCCCCAGTATAGTGGTGGGGACACTATACTGTGGTGGGTGCTGTCTTTCAAATGAAACGTTAAACTGAGGTCCTGACTAGGGAGTTATCCTGATGTCTGGGCCAAATTTCCCCCCTCCGCCTTTACCGTGGCCTCCAAACTGTCCCCATGTATGATTGGCTTGCACTTGTCCAGAGTGTACCCTGCCTTGCGCTCGTTGCTTGCCAGGTAGGCTCCGGCTTCCCGTATGGTATAAAGCAGTTTGGCAAATGACATGACATTATACTCCTGACAGAAGACAGGAAGAAAAATATTCTTGGATGTAAAGGAACAAGTAAAGGTTTATCCCATGCTGAAAAGAGAAGAAAAGAAACACAATGTTTCGGCTGTGGAGCCTCCTTCGAGTGGGAAGAAGAAGAACCAGACGAAGGCTCCACAGCCGAAACGTTGTGATTCTTTTCTTTTCAGTGTGGAATAAATCTTTACTTGTTCCTTTGCAGCCTATGCATACTGACTTTGTAGAGTGGTGTCATCTTAACCATCACCATGTTAACACCAGCAAGACTAAAGAAATGGTCATGGACTTTCAAAGGAATAAGTCTCCGCTGAACCCTGTTTCCAACCAGGGTGAGGACATAGAGGCAGTACAGTACAGTCCTACAAGTACTTAGGGGTACACCTGGATGATAAGCTGGAGTGGTATGTTAACACTGACGCCCTGTACAAGAAAGGTCAGAGCCGACTCTATTTTCTTAGGAGGCTCAGGTCCTTTGGTGTGTGTGGAACACTGCTACACATTTTTTATGAATCCGTGGTGGCAGCGGCCATCTTCTACACTGTTGTGTGCTGGGGCAGTAGCATCATGACAAGAGATGCAAATAGGCTCAATAAATTTATCAAGAAGGCTGGCTCTGTGTTGGGGATGAGCCTTGACCCCTGGAGGTGGTGGCGGAGAGGAGAATGCTGACCAAGCTCACAGCCATCATGAACAACGCCTCTCATCCGCTACATGGGACTGTTATTAGGCAGCGGAGCACTTTCAGCACCAGACTGCTCCAGCTACGGTGTTCAAGGAAACGTTTCCACAGGTCCTTCCTCCTGGCTGCTGTCAGGGTGTATAACACTGCCCTAGACTAGGACTGTTAGCCCTCCATCTGCTCGTCTATGGACAGCATGTTACACTATTGTACTTTTTGGACACTCAGTCTGTATGTACCTATGCACATTTTGCACATATTTTATTGTTTTTTTTTATCTTGTATTGCTGTACTTATTGAATTTTAATTTTTAGTCTATTCTGATGTCTATTTTTGCTTGTCTTGGGCTGGGCTACTGTAACACCTCAATTTCCCTTCGGGATCAATAAAGTCTTATCTTTCTATCTGACACAGCTACCTGCTTGAACTATTCTTGGATGTATCTGATTAAGTCAGCATAATAGAAAATATATATTCTCATTTTTAATTTTATATTTCACAGTGGAATCACAAGTTATTTGTGTCTCTTAACTGGCATTTTCAGTAACCTCACTTTGCTACACAGGCAGTCCCCCTGTTGGCTTTCTGAACATGCTGCCTGCTGAGGACTTGAAGAGGGCAGCTTGTGGGAAGTGGGTCGTCTCATGTTGTCCTTCTTGTCTTTTGTCATTCTTGTAGAGGTGGAGATGTCACTGGGACGGAAAGAGGCTTTTGAGATATTCCGGAGGGACCATGAGGACAGAATCAACATTGAGGACAACAAGGCCCTACTCAAACAGAGGTGATCTTCCAGAGGCTAGCCTGGGATTGCTTGATCATGCAATAAGCACTCCGAGTGGCTTTCAAAAAGCATACTCTACAAGATTAGGTTTCCGAATCTTATATTCCAAGATTACCCAGCCCCATCTACAAAAGTGACAAGATGAAAATATTGGCTGTGATTCCTTCAGTGTTTGTGAGTAACTACACATGAGAAACTGGCTGCAGAGTGCATGATTGTGGCAGTGCAGGCCACCAGTGCCATGAAGAAACAAGCACAGGTTTGAGCTTTGTGTTGGGTATGACCTTGAAATCTGAACAAACTTAATTTTTTTTTAATTTTCATATGTTGCTGTGGGCCCATCGCTAAAAGACAAAAATAAGCAGTGCTAACTCTTCATGTTGAAGAACTATATCCATGGCCTCATATTAAGAACATGCAAAAGGTTACAAACAAGAGGTGGCCATTTTGCCCATCTAGCCTGTTGGATAGTTAGCAGATGATTGATCTGATGATCTCTTTCAGAGAATAGGTAGTAGTAATGCTAAGATTGTATGTGGAATTCGATGGGCTTTGTTGAAAGCTACAAAGTGCAAATCCTATGAAGTGTTGGCATATAAGGTGAGATCATACAATATGAGTCATACAATATGCTCATCGGGATATTAATTGCTCTGTGTTTCAGAAGGCTATAAGATTTGAAAGGAAATGATGGTAGATCATGTCATTCGATGATGCCTCTCGGATGTCCTGCAGACAGCCCGTAAAGAAAAAAAATAAATGTATCTTTCAAAATCCTACCTGATCTGGCATGAGCATACCAGAGAGTGGGTCACGTATTGCTATGGGCTAGGGAGGTACACATTGTGTACCGCTCAGCATCTCTTGATGCTGTGCAGTCGCGCAGAGACAGGCTGAGCCTGTGTGTCCTGTGATCCTGCCGTCATTCAGTCACAAGAGGTGACTGGGGAGCAGGAGCAGCAAAGATGCTTGGCTAGGACTTGGTTCTGTTGTTTGCAGAACTGGTTTTGTAGGATTCGTTCTTTGTAGCAGAAAACAGGATAAATCAAATCTAGTTGAACTTTAAAAAAAGCCAGCAGAAAGACGAGAAGAACATCCAGCCTAGACTGCTCTGGTGTCTGGAGCCTCTGCTGGGCTGAGTCTCCTCCTCTCTCCTCACGGGATACAAAACCACACTTTGTATGAAAAAGACAGAAAACAAAAGAATTATGATTTTTGGGGGAGTACAGTAAATCATTCCCAGGGTGTAATAATGCCTTTTATTTTTCATTTCCCCTTCCAGTCCTTTTGATGTTGGCATGATTTAAGTGTCCAGATTCCCAAAGTCTGCAATTAATTGTGTTTCCAAAAGCATTGAGGTTTGCGCCATGCCTCTGCAGGGCATGAGTTCTTCCTGTGGATTCACTGTATGCCACGAACATGTGCCCTGGTGCCACACAACAGCTTTCTATGGCACGCACTGGTTCGCAGAGGTGCTGAATGAGTACATTATAGGCACAACCATCAGTTATGTTTTTAATACACAAACCCTTCTACACTTTAGTTTACATGAACCTTAGTCTTTAGCAGGCTGCATAGTGCATTCCAGTGCCTGTGTGTGTCTTTACTGTGATTAGGCTGCACAGTACACTTCAGTGTCTGTGTGTGTGTGTCACAATGATCAGGCTGCATAATGCACTGCAGTACCTGTGTGTATCACAGTTATCATGCTGCACAGTGCACTGCAGTGCCTGTGTGTGTGTGTCTTCACTGTGATCAGGCTGCACAATGCACTTCAGTAGCTGTGTGTGATCAGGTTTCACTGTGCACTACATATCTGTACGTGTGTCATAGTGATCAGGCTGCACGGTAGCCACAATGCAGACTAGCTCAACTTAAATGCTGACTACTGAGGTGACTTTGCTATTGACTTGCCTCCTCTGGGTTTCTCTGACAGGTTTGCTGAAGCCAAGGCCTTGGGGGAACAGGTGAACAAGGCCAGGGGTAGAGTCAGTAAGTATCTCTTCTTCTCACCTAAATCTGGATTCTGCTGCTTTTAGCATATTTACAGGCTAGCTGCAGGACAGTGTGCTCATAATTGTCACTTGACATTGGAAATTTGTATTTTCACTCTTTGGTGTCATTTAAGGATGAGTTTAGACAAAGACATTAAGGTCTTGGACCGTGGTTGTGTTGGTTTGGACAGACACCTTCACCAGCTTGTAGTGAGGGGAGCTTGGAACGTCTGTGTGCCACAGACAAGCTTGATGCTCTTTAACTCAGTAGACAGTAAGACCCAGGGATAATATTTGCCTTTAACAAAGGAAATATTGTATAAGCATTTTTAAATTATTGAGTGGACCTACAAAATGGCAAAAAAGCATGATACATGATATATTATATATATATAAAAAAATGAATACTAATGTGTGATAGTGCCTAAGAAACAGTACCCCCAGTCATCAGTTGATGATGGTAAAACAGCATATTCTCTCTCACAGCTCTCTCTGGAAGACACAGCCAGTTCAAATACAGTACTCAGCCATCTCTAGAGCACACACAACCTGTTTACACACAGAGCCTGTTAAACACAGCCCTCTGCAAATACATACAGCCTGTTCACACACACAGCCCTCTCTAGAGCACCCACAATCTGTTGACACACACAGTCTGCCTCATCACACACAGCCTGTTCACACACACAGCCCTCTCTAGAGCACCCACAATCTGTTGACACACACAGTCTGCCTCATCACACACAGCCTGTTCATACACACAGCATCTCTAGAGCACCTACAATCTGTTTACACATGCAGCCCTCTCCAGAGGACACACTGACTTTTCACACACAATCTGTTCAACACATACAACCTGTTCACACACACTGCCTGATATCACACACGGTCTGTTCATACACACTGCCTCTTCACGCACAATCTGTTCACTCATACAGCACAGTCCTCTCTAGAGGAGGGTATTACTCTCTCTGGCGGTGATACAAATGTCCAGATAAGCTCTCCTGTGCCTCTCCCTTGGACTGCCAGAGGGCAGCAGGCTCAGCAGGTCACAAAACAGCATGAGGCACCTCATAACATTTGGATCCAAACTGCCGACAGAAGGGTATGTTTTGAAACACATACTATACTATTTAATTAATTAAATAAATTACTAAGTGCACCTGAGTTTCTAAGGACTGAGAATACATTTTTCAAAGTAATGTTTAGAGCACAGGCACAGACGTGCTCTGCCTGTTAAGGAAGTTGCCAGAAATTTACAAAACCATGGTAAGTTTAGGTGATACCAGTTTGTCATCTTAATTTTGCTGAACTTTGTGAAGTCACAAAATATACTGTACTCATCTGATTCTTTTTAATTGAACAATTGTAATGAAGGATTCTAATCTCATATTTCACCAATGGAGCGATTCAGTTATCCAGACAACATAGTGTTTAGGGCATCTATATAGCTGCCTCTTCTGGAATTAAAATCTTTCTCTGTTCGTGTAAAACCAGGAAGTTTAGAAAGAAACAATAGGACCCATTCCAAAAATCTAATATTTCTTTTTCAAATGTGGTACCTGGTTGCCATGCCATATTGTATCATTCTTTTTTAAATTGCAACAAAATGAACTACTACCTTGTGTGAAGCCTTTAACTTGTTCAGTGTTACCGTACAATTCGGATGGCATTATGTGATGAGCAGGTAGTTCATTTCTGTCTTTAATGAGAAAGAATTCAAGGGAACTAAGCTAAAGTTGGTGAATTTGTATTTCCAGACAGAATTTTCCTTTCCTGCCTGGACAATTATGGAAGAATCCTTCTCCCTACTTCCAGCATTCTGCCTCTTTTTTATGGTTGATTAGTTATAAAATGGGATGAGGACCACGGACTGCCTTATAAAACAGGCATGTAGGTCAGAGGTCAGAGCTCAGAGCAGAGGGGTGAGACTCAGCAGTGACTTTGCCTCTATTTGTTTCCATGTTAAGCCATGAAAAATAAAATATTGGCTGTTAACACCAAACTATTATCGCAATTACCCTAATTGAAAACATGCATGATGTTGTGCAGAATTTACGTGACCTGAATCCCCAGACTGCCCCCCTGCCTCAAAAGCAAGCTGTGATAATGAAGGAATAAAACTTGTACGGTTTGCTGTGCTGTTCTCGGTCCCCTGAGTGCACTTTGCCTTTTTGTTGTTGAGTTTTATTTTCCATTGCGCTGACACAAAGTCTTTCTCTTCCGCCTGTTTCTTTTATTGGCCTGAAACTAGTGGTTTTATGACTATTCCGTAAGCACTTTTTTGGGGGTAAAATATCCCTGACAGGTAGAGTGTGTCTTCCAGATGATTATGGGATCTGCCTTAGCCAGGAAGGCACAATGTCATTTTTAAAACGCTGAATCTCATGGCAGCGGGAAGTAGATTGAGGCTAGACGTGAAATTTAACTCTAGGATGGGCTCTATTTAGGAATGTAATCTCTTTGGCTAGCTCTCCCCCTAATTGACAAAGAGAAAAAACTGGACCTAATAACAGGGTAAAGGTCATATCTACACTTAAAGCAAAGATGGTCACATTACTACAGTGCATTGTACAGTGCTCTTATTTTTACAAAGGGGTGGTAGGAGTTTGGAACAAGCTGCTCAGATCTTTCAAGAGCCAGCTGGAGGAGATCTTCTGATCAATTAACTACTAAATAAGAACTTGAACTTGAACTAGATGGGCAAAGACGAACTCTGGAATCAAACCAAGCCCCTTAGAGCTTTGTGGCAGCAATGCTAGATTCCACTCCACTCTGTCACCCATTATTATTGTTTGTCCTATAAATCTTGGTATAATAACTCTTCTTTTTCAGCTATGGAATGGGTCCTGTCTTTCAGGACTTCCACTTACAGTAGTTGTCCTTTTCCTTCAGTTTTTTTTCCTGCAGTGTTCCAGGTGCGGCCTAACTAATGCATTGTGTGGTTTCAGTATAACTTCTCTGTGCAAATCATCATTCTGCCTGCATTTTGATTTTTACAGCATGTCTGTAGAGAATTTATTACAGCTCTAAATCTGTTTCATTTATACACATCTGTGCCACCATTTCTACAGTATAGTGGTGCCTCTTTTTTTACTTAAATGCTAAACTGTTGCATTTTGGTCTGTGCCATCTATATACTGTATATACAGTATTTTCTTTAAAAACATTGGATATGCTTACTTTACATTGAATTTACAACCTGTCTAATTTTGAATATTTGAATGTATTCTGTTTTTTTGTATTTTTCTTAAATTATTTATGCTTAACAAAAGAACAAAAATTACAATACAAACAAGAGTACATATAACAATTCAAAACAAAAATATCGTCAGGGCTACATACTACAACATAAATTCAAGTTATGAAAAAAGATTAAACAAATTAAATAAAAATAATGTCCGCACCACTTTCATATTTTTGCATTTCGAAATAGTCTGCAACTACTCCTTTATTTCCATTTTAAAATACTCAAACACAGGGTACTTCCCAGACCACTTCATTTTATGTACGTGATAACGTGCCAGTATAATAATTAAATTTATTACAAACGAAATTTCAATATTGTTTTCAATGGGGCTGAAACTTAACATAACATCTTTTTCAACAAAACAAACATCAGTATTGGTCTCTTTTTTAAAATAATTCTGCAACAGAACATTTTTACCCTGGGACATAACCAAAACAAATACTGAATAGTTTCAGGGCTATTGTAAAAAAAAACACTTTTGTCATCTATATTAATTTTAAATCGTTGGGTAGAATATTTTTATGTATTCTGTATTAATGCATTGTTTCCTGGATGTAAAATTTCAGAATTCTTACATTTCAGAAAATGTAACTTAAGTGTTAATGATCCCCAAAAACTACAATATGCATAATTATACTGTATATAGTTTGGAAAGGTGTCAAGTTCACTACAGTTAATGGTTAACATCTTTCTTCTTCAGAGGGATTTTCATATGAAGTAGTCTGCTTTTTCTCTTTTTTTTGTGCTCAAACTATTTTCTGTTTTTCTAAAAGAAGAAAAGAAGTGTGATTGTGTTTGGGGACTAAGGCTGGGTCAGGGAGTTGCTGGTCATATCTCTAAGTGCCTGTACTACTACAGCTCAGTGGATAAACAGAACAGCCCACATTTCCTTTGATTGACTTTTCACGCACATGTAAATGTACAGTACTGTGTTGTCAGATTAAACTGGAGCTGTTGTTCGTCCCAGATACAAACGAGAATAGTCACTGATGAAGATGTAATTCCAGGCCAGCTCTCCCTTAGCCATAGTTTACAGGCTACAGTAGCTCAGCGGCTCTGACCGCAGAGCCGTCATCTTGGAAGAGGTCGAAGGGTGTGCGGGAGGATATTGGCATCAAACTGCCTTTATCTTTTTCTTCCTAGTGTGACATTACGGGCTTTTTAGAGCAGTTTGGTAATTTGCTTGGCGAAAGTGGCGATAATATAAATCAAATTAGCATGACGACTTGCACGCCCTAGATGCTAACAAGCTGTGGCCTGTGGCTCTTTATGGCCCCTCCTCTTCTGTTCTCATCTCTGTAATTAAGAGCAGATTCTTCTAATTAGCATTTTATTAAGAATCCCCTCTGACTGATGGTTTTTTTATTAGTTTTAACTTATTTCACGGTCTCCATATGTGGCTAGGTTACGTTTGCTGCAAGGAAATGTTTCCAGTTAGCTTGACTTGTAGAGTTTCTTTCTTAATCAGGATCTTCATTTTGTATAATAACATCCAAACCCTTGACTGATACATGGGGGTGTGTTTCTTAAGAACATAACAATATAAAGGTTAAAAACATGAGGAGGTCTTTTCCTCACTATCATTGATTGCCTGTATGGTGATTATTAGTTAATCGGTCCGAGTATCTGATCCAGCTGTTTCCCATTTCTTGAAAGGTTTAACAACTTTGAGTCGCTTGTTTTGTACTCCCACAAGCCTTTGTGTAAACATTTGCCTCTTGTTCTCAGTTTTAAATGCACTTCCACATGCTTTCCTCTTGTGTCTTTTAGTTCATGTTTCATTGCTTATTCTGAAGAAGTCTGCTGTTCTAACTTTGAGGATTTAGAGAGTGCGGATCATACATCTTGGTATCTGGTTTATCTTCAGAGCTATTCACTATTTCAGTGATTAGCTCTATAGATGGACAGCAAATGAGGCACGTCTGACAGGCCGAGCACTACTGGGACACATACTGTAGGCTGAAGTGTACCTGTTTTGAAGGGTGAAACGTCATTTCTGAGATGTTTTGTCTGGATTTTAGCATACAGTAAGAGTGAAATATCTAAATGTATGTCTAATAAAGTAACACTCTTACACATTTACACACCTCTCAGTGTGTGCCAGGAAAGGGAATAGGTACATTTTTTTTGTGTGATTATAAATGCATCTATGCATTTGGGGCGGTGCGGTGGCTTTATGGCTAAGAATCTGCGCCTGTGGCTGGAAGGTTGCCGGTTCAAATCCCGTGGCCGGCAGAGGAATCCTACTCCGTTAGGCCCTTGAGCAACCCCAAGCTTCTCTCTCCCTATCTGTGTGTTTCATGGAGAGTAAGCTGGGGTATGCGAAAAGACAAATTCCTAATGCAAGAAATTGTATATGGCTAATAAATTGATCTTACTGTACATGATGTCAAAGATGTCATGTACAGTAAGATTACAGTAAGATCAAGATGTCAAAGAAGCACAGCTTCTGTCACGGATGTCGGAAAGGACGAACCGTGGAATGGCAGGAGAGCGGAAAAAGACCCTATTAGTAGCAGCGAGACGGGGGTTAGCTCGGGCTCAGCAATTCAGGAAATGCAGTATAGAAACCTACTGTATTTCTATTTCAGGACATCTGAACCTCAATGCTGAGCCAGGAGCAGAGCAGAAACAGGAAGTAAATTGCTACACAACATGACACACCAGAAAGACAAGAATAATCACAGGGAACTAGGAACAGGACAGAAGTAGAGCGCCCTCTAGGTGTGCTGACAGCTGACAGCTTCTGCTAGAACAGAGACACAGGAAGAGGAATAGATAGAATACCAATCCGGGACATCCCGTGAAAGGATCTGAAATTTCTGGGCTGCCTAGGATATTCATTATAAAAATGTCCAATGGTTCCATCTCAATAAGCAAGTAATTTCAGATTTATATGATGTTAACAGCATTTTTCACAAATTCATTATTTGGCTGGAAAACTATTATTGCACACTCAATTCAGGATCAATGAAGAATACTATACTCAGGAAAGCAGGTACTATATAACTAGCCGCTCTCGGTTAAGACACAGTGAAGTTTCAGTGTTTCTTACATTCAGACTTCATCTGATTCTCAGTTTTTCAGACTGAGATTTTTTATCGAATGGGTTCACAGATTATCACAGTGTCTTAAAATAGACAGTCATTAAATCTTGTAAAACATGTTAAGGTGCCTAATAAAGAATAAAGCATAAGAACAATTACAAATGAAAGGAGGCCCATCTAGCTCATTTGGTAAGTAGTAGCTAATTGATTCCAGGATTTCATCCAACTGTTTCTTGAGAGAAACCAGGGCTTCAGCAACATGGTTGGGTGTCTTATTCCATACTACCGCCTCACTTTGTGTAAAGAAGTGCCTTCTGTTCTTGGTTTTCAATACATTTGCATGTAGTTTTGCTGTGCGCTCTGGTTTATGCTTGACTGTTGATTATGAAAAAGCCATCTGGATTCACTAGGTCACCTATTAATCCTCTGTTTATGAAGCAGAACGAAGAGAGCTCAACTTGCTGAATGTGCACAAGGAATGGTGTTGGTGATGTCAGCATGAAACTGTGAGGCAAAGCCATCATCAGCAAAGGACAACAGTGTTAGGGAGCACACAGTCCAGGATTGAGATATCTGTGCATTAATTCAAAGTACAAGGTAAAACAGGTGAGCAGCTGCAGATCAATTGACTACAAATTTCAAACTGGAGTGTGAGCAGACTGTTTCATTATAAGCAGTCCTCTGAGTACTCCACAACACAGGATGCCACAAACACATCTTCCCTGGAAATCCATGTTTGTAAGTCCAGTGGCGCACAGGTGGTGGAGAAATGTGATGAGGTCAGATGAATCATCCTTCACCATGTCCTCAACAATTGGACGAGTGCATGTGTGGCGCCAACCTACAGTGCCTACAGCTCTGAGTGCCAGTTCTAGCAGTCAAGAGCTCTGGATCCATTGCTTTTACTGGCAAGGTTTGGGTGCACTTGTTCCCTTTGAAGACAAGGTCTGCTAATCGCTAATGATGGCACTGAGGGATCATCTCAGGGCTCATCCCATTCTGCAGCGTTTCTTTCCTGCCAGGAAGGGTTTCATCCAGGATGACAATGTCCCTATCCACAGAGCACATGTGTTCACCAAGTGATTTATTGAGCCTGACAGTGATGTTATCCATATGTCATGGCCTTCTCAGTGTCACCAGAACTGAATCCAGTTGCACATTTACGACAGTGTTTTCCACCTCCGTCAACCAGAGTGAGTGGAATTACTTTTTGTTGAAGAATGGTGCTGCACCTTTCCTGCAGAATTCCCGATGCTGGTAGATTCTACTCCACGGCATACACAGGCAGTGCAGGCCACACAAGTACATTTACATTGGCTTTTCCATTTTTCTTGTGCACTACCTATATCTATCTTTAATTGCTTCTATGCTATATATAAAAAGTGATGGATGTGTGCATTTTGTAATCCTATATAATTTGGACTTTATATAATTTATAATATCTAACAGGTCCAAGTAACCTCTTTGTACATATACATTAACGTCCCATATATGTTTAATTTAATTGAAATTTTTATCATGCCAATGTAAAACAACTGTGCACAATGTTTTTCTGTACCAGAAATATAAACCAGTTAACAACTGGATCATCTCAGGCTAGTAATTAGGCTCAGAAGTGCACAAAATGATGTCATCCCAGTGGCCTGGGTGGTTTTCTGTGGAGCCGGAGGACTGGGAGGTGACTGGAGTAGTCCGTGACTGAGGCTGCCTCTCTTAAATCACCCTGCTATCAGTCCTGCATATACTTGAAGGCTTTTCACACAAACTGCTCCTGCTGCTTAAGATACACATGTGGAAAGAATCACCATAGCAACTGGAAATTTACTAGGTGCACCATTTTTAGAAAGAAGCCATTAACAGATTTTGACTGTCCACTGATTTAAGCTCCATTCTAATTTTCTTTCTTTCTGTTCTCTGGCTGTGTTTAAAGCTGTAACAAACCTTGATTTAGTCAGCAGACTTTTGAATTTGACCTTAAAAGCAGTACTTGTTATTCCCTGAACTGTCATGCTATCTGTATGGTAAAGTGCTTATTAATTTGAATTTTGGTAGCAGTATGTGCAGATGATTTAAGAGCATGTCATGCTTTTTAATAATCTTCATGTTTCAAAAGTTATTGCATTTCTCAAACAAGAGGAAGCCACAGTTGTCGGGAGCGCAGATTTGCAGTTGCATGATTTGGTTTTGCCTTGTCCAAACAAAGCATCATGTCTCTGTGTGGTTGAACTGCAGTCTTTAATAAACCGGGAGGCTACCTCCATCCACAGTCTGACATACTGATGGCTGCATGGGTGGTGCACTTCCTTGCTAGTAGAGACATAGAGGAGATAGTAAGAGTGAAAGAGAGGACAGAACATGAGAGAAAGTAAAAAAAAAGATAGGCATTGCCTCCTCCCAGCAGTGGAGCTCTCTCCCACTCCCCAGCCCCAAGCACTCATGTTGTGTTTGGCAGGTTTACAGGTTTGGAATTTAATCCTGTTGGACTGCACGCGTTCCAAATTGCTTTCAAAAGTGGTGGAACAGGTATATTTGTCAGAGGCTGTGTGATGTATGGCCTTCCCAGGATTAAGGACACAGGACGAGCGAAACAAGAAGCTGAATCTTCTTACCAGATGTCCAGGGATTTAGGGCTTCATGTCCTGTGGAACATTGGTTAACCTCTTAGCTTTCCAGCATCCAATACACTTGATATACTTAAGGCTGAGACTAGCAGAGTTACAAAAGCAGAATCAGAGATTTGCCATACAATACATTTTACAGAAAAGCAAATGAAACAATGAACCAGAGGAAAAGAGTGGAAACTGCATGGAAATGTTTTTGAAACTGATAACAGGAAGCACATCTTCACACAAAGGATATTGGGAGTATGGAACAAGCTGGCCAATGTATCCTGCCCTGCTCCCAGTGCTTCCCTGGATAGGCTCCGGGCCACCATGACCCTGAATTGGAATAAGGGGTTATAACTTTAAGCCCAAATATAAATGTGAGGCCAGAAGATTGTTTATTTAAATACTCTAGTTCAACGGTAATGGTAGTTTTAGTATTCGTTACAATGTAGCACCTTTCATAGTAATAACTTTTATTTTTCTATACCTCAAAGAGATGAGCATTGCAACATACTGTACAACAGTACTGAACATTGAGAAAAGTAAGCAATGAAAATACATGGAGTATAAACAGTTGTGATTTAAAATCTTAGAGAGATAATTGCACTGTTTTGGGTTTATACAGCAGACTTCCCATCTAGCCGCACGACGGAAGTCTTTGCAAAACAGACCACAATCTATAGACTGTGGTGAATATGTGAAGTGTGACAGCAAAAAAAATACAAAATATACTAAAGATACATTGGAATAAGGCCATTTAAAACATTAAACAGTGGCATCAGGATCTTATAAATCCATCAAGTCACCAATGTTAGGAATCTGATCAGGAATGATATGCGAATGTGCACCACTGCTATTTAAATCCTGAGCATGCAAATTGTATAGCTAATTCAATCTATTGGGAAGATGTCAATATGAAACAAAAAGCATTTTTTCCCTTCCCTCTGTTTCAATATGGGCTTGAACTATTCAGTGAGAATATTGAGAACCAGTGAGAGAATTCAGTGAGAACCAAAAGCTTTACCACCCCCACTGTTTCCTGATATTTATTTGCTTGGAACTTAGTTTTAGGTAAAAATATAATTGAACTTTGATTGTTTAATGCAATTTTTAATTGCATTATAAGCTGTTGAAGTGAAGAAAAATGCAATTTTATGCTTAGGGCAGCAACCATGCCTTTGAAATTATTAATACGTGCTTTTGATAAATCTGGATTTCATTAGGATGATTTTCCCTCTTTCAGATTTAGAAAAAAATATTTCTGGAGACTTTATTTGAGCTGGAAAGTAAGAAACATTTTAAATTGAGTAAAATAAGAAAGAGCTGGGAAGTAATGTTCATTTTTGGGATATAATTCATGCAGCATGCTAAGTAACATTCTGAAATCATTTAAACAGGAGCTCATAAAAATGTGAAAGCTTAAAATAGGTTCTCATTCTCAATCCACTTTTGAAAAACCTTTCCTGTATGTGACAGAAGTCTAACACTTGAAAAAATATTGTCAGGATTAAATGCTTGCATGCTATCCTGTTTCCAGTTTACAAGACTTGCAAACTTTTTTGCAAACCTTAATTTTTTATCATTCATTTTTCACTTTGTGATTTGATATACCATTTCCCTTAACTATGTTCCATTACTTGCAAAGGGCGTTCAGCCTTTTTTGCAAATGTGAAATGTCTAATCTAGTCTACCTACATATACCTAATTAATTGTGTTTCAGGCCCTATAAATGATGTAATTTAACCAAATAACACTCCTGTGTTCTAAATCACAGACAGCTTTAATTTCATGGCAAGTCTTTGCTTATAACGGGTATATGACCAAATACTAACTTTACATTAGTTTAATTTATTTTGAATTTATTTTTCCAATACTTATGCTGACCTAAAGTTGGTATGGGATTGAACACAAGAATATTTTTGTTCTACCCCATCACCCCATCAGTTTCACCAGACTCTTGATATGGTCCTTTCAGATGCTTTGCCAAGACTGCAGCCACTTTCAGCTGTTGCTTGTTTGTGGGGCTTTCTGACTTTAGTTTCCTCTTCACTGCGATGCACTGGCTACCCGTCCAGGGTGTATCCTGCCTTGTGTCCTTTGATCCCCAGATTACGCTTTCTGTACTGGATACGTAGATAAATGGGATTTCCTTTTCAATAAGGTAAAATGCATGGTTAATAGGATTCAGATCAGGAGATTGACTTCTGATGTTTCCACTTCTTCCTCTTGAACTTCTATATATAGAAGCCCCTGTAATACTCCTGTGGAGATTTTCTGCACACATTGAATCGAGATACCTTCACCCCTACACTCTGCAGATTGTCTGCAGTCCCTTTGGCTGTTACTTAAGGATTTTCTTCACAGTTCTAAGGATTTTTTCTGTTATCTGCCGTTGTTTTTGGGGGGTGACCGGTCTGGTCTTTGCCTACTTGTTTGCTCTTCCAGTAGTTGCTGTCTTTTTCAAGATGTTCCACAGTGTTGCCTATTCTCTCTGGGATGGTCACAATCTGAATTTTCTTTGCTCTCATGTTCACAATTGCTTTCTCTTCTGTCATTGACAAGTCGATGTGTTGCTGTTGTTGTTTTTTTTTTGGGGGGGGTTAAACACAACAATGGCATTGTTCTAGCATGGCTCAACATGTATATATAGTGCAAAATAATGCCCTTATATTAATGAGGCACGATCAATTTGATCTGAAATACACATTTTAGTAGTACATGACAAAAATGATCAATTTCACCTCACTATCCTTTCACTTTTCACTGTATATATAGAGCTCATTGGGATTCTTTAGAATCCCAAAATTAATTATTATATACTGTATATATTATTTTGCTTTACTGCTTTCTTCTATCCTTAAGTGATTTGTGGTCCTACCGCAGATTAATGTGGCTGATCTCATTTAACCTCTTGGCCACAGGCATTCACAAATATTTGTAGAGGTTTTGCGAACTAAACCTATAATTTATAACAAACACAAAGTTTATTTCCTAAAACATTATGGATGGCCTGCGTTATAAAAAAGAATGCAGCTCTGGCTTCTGGAGCTCTGTGCCTAGAAGCGGTCCCTGGCTCAGGGCCGGTCAGCGGGATGGGGAGATGAATCCCCTGCAGATCCCTGCTGTGCACATCCTCTGCCTGCCAAGCTGTGGACTCAGCAGATCAACAGAAGATCACAGGCACAGCCCAAAAATGTCCTACTCCCTGTCCCAGTGCCTTAACAAGCCCTTTACCCCTGGCAGGACAAGGCGTAAGCATAGCAGGGACATAATAGTAATTAGAATTAAACATAACGAATAATTAAGACATCCCTGTACTACAAAAGAAGCACTGTAAAACTTGCTCTTGGGGTTTTGACAGCATGGATGAAACCACCACCCTTCAATTCAGAAGAAAACAGTTTAAACCCAGTGTGGGTTTCCTTCAAATGTTTTTTTTTTTGCTTTTGATACAGCTCTTTATTTTTTAAATGTTGATTGAAGCTTAAAAACCTTGAAATAAACATCCCAGCAGCAGCTGTTACAGATCTCAGCCAGTGATCCCTTCAGATACAGTATATGAACACAAGAATGGTACAAACACGAGGAGCCATTCAGCCCATCTTGCCTGTTTGGTAATTAGTAGTTACAGTAATTGGTCCAAGGCTTTCATTCTGCTGTTTCTTAAAGGAAGGCAGTATATCAGCTTCAACAACCTCATATGAAATAGTCATTGAATGCAACATGTGCTGCAAATTATTCAGTCACTAAAATTGGATCCATTGGATCTTCTTTGACTTATTTACTGGCTTAGTGTTAGTGTTCATGATTGAGAATGCATTCGTATAGCAAGCAGTTGTTTTACTGTTGAGTGGAAAATTTTGTAGTAACAGTACTTGGAACCGTAGTTCTAAAACCTTAGAAATTACTTAGAAATGCTGCTCATAGGTCATGGAGTCTTTTTCACTATATAAGTGACACCATTTTGCACCAAAACACTCTGTCTGAAACTTTATCTAATGAGGGCAGCATAATCTTTTAATATACAGGTAGAGTACATACAAGGCCTTGCTTTGGGAAATTACTGGAGCCAATATTTTTCTCTACACAGGAGTAGTCTGTATTCTCTCATTAATTGCTAATGGCACATTGACTCCTTTGGCAACACACAAGATTTTAACACCTCATTTTTCATGTGAAGTAACTGTTAATTGCCACACTGTCCACTGTGAAAACCTTTTAGCATAGTTTGACCTGAACAATGGCCATGTGTTCTTTTCCTTTAAAACAGAACCAACAACAAAATAGAACCTGCACAAGAAATCACTTTGCTTTAAAAGAAAACCAAACTACACAAATAACATCATGTACTTGTTGATTTAGTGGTTCTTGTGTAGAGGTGACATTGTATAGAAAGAGGCATGTTTGCATGGTAGTAAAAAACAGATTTTGAATAAGTATTTTTCATTCTAGACATTTAACACTCTAGAGTTTACTGCTCCTGGAGATGAGATCAATGTATTTTTGCAGCTGTAGAAGACACGATTTAAAAAAAATGGAACCCTTTTAAACATTTTATGGCCTGTACAGCATATAAATTATGCACAGTTATTTGGCACTTTACATATACACTGTAGCTTTGTTTCTTTGGTTGTCCAGTCCTGGAGTAGTGGTGGAGTTGCTCAGTCTGTCAATGGCAGATCATTCCAGCATCTGTGAACAGTGTTCAGTCTGTCTGAGATTGTGGAGAACAATATAGCACATGAAGTGATTTTTTCCCCCCAGAAATGTTAAACAGTAAGCAAGTAACTTAAAGTTTTATATCCTGAAAGGAGACCAAGCTGAAAGAATTCAAAGAATAAATTTTGGCCTAGTGTTTAGTCTCTTGGGTTTATGAGTCTGTGTAACAGCACAATGCTGACAAGCTCAGCAAATAAATTTCAATTGCATTAGTCACTTAGGCAGCAGCAAACCAGTGTGCAAGATGAAAATCTGATGCTGTGATAACTTGTTTTCTTGACCTGGAAGTGGGAACACTTGACTGAAACATGATATAGATAGATATCACTAAATGCACTGTGCCAGCAAAAGCAGGAGCAGACTGAACTGAGGACCTGTTAATCATTTTATTCTTGATTACGTCCCAATTTGCTCTTTAAGGTCGATTCTGCCTTTCAATAGCTGCTGTCAGCCCAAAGACAGCTCCAGTCACAGTAGTGTGCCCTGTGATTAATGTTCATTTTCTTTTATTACAAGAAGCGGATGAATATAACAAATGCATAGTGCAACTGCATTATTATAGCATGCTTGTCGCAGAGCTGTTTCAGATTGCTGGCTAACAAGAGTCCTAGACCCATGCATAAACTGGAGAGGCTCTCTGCCACCCTAACAGTTTTCTCCCTCCGTGTTTGTGTACATTGTGGGATGAAGATGAATAGGGAGAGCAAGCTCCTGCTGGCAGAGTGTTTGAGGAGCTGCGGTGTTTATGGAGAACAGGCTTAAATCTTTTCACATCGTTGAAGAGCTCTGTGATTAAGTGCTTCAAATTATAAAGTGTATGCAGAAAACAATCTGCTTAGTTTTGCAATTTCAATGTAAACTGTTCGGTGCGTTTCCCTCTGCTAAAGTACTTAAGTAAAGCATGTGATGGGTTCCAGCCACCTGGAAGATAAGTGTTTAGACATCCATGTCAGACCGTATTTAGCAGTGAGCACAAAGGCAGGGGAGTGTTCTCCATCAGCAGGCCCACAACAAACAGCTTCAAACTTGAGAGAGATGCTCCTGCTTCAAATCTACTATCTTCCATGTATATTACTACTCCTAGCATGTAATGTATGATTCTCATTTCAATTACAGCATCCTGCGTGCTGTACATATTCACTCCTCCCTTGTGATGTCCCATTTTGTTGAATTAGAATTGATATCTACATTCTTTTCTTAAGTGAAAGTTATTTTCAAACTGAATACTTTTATGTGGGCTGCACTAGAACTAATGTGGGGTGCCATGGGGGTGAATGCTAATACAGTCAACATACAGCAGTTTAGCTTTGATTTTTCTTTGCAGTTTTTGCCAGCATCTTCTTTGATCCCTAAAAGAGCATTTTTTTTATTAAAAAATAGTAACTGTCCAAACATGATTCAACAAAGTGGGTCAACGTTGGAAGGGCGTGAATAATAATTCACTGTATTTTGTGATCATGTTTAGTCCATCCTGAATTCACCACACTGTATGCAACTGCACACGTTGACACAAGTCTGTACAGTGGAAAACAGTAGCTTGTATATTTCTGAAAAAGGTGACTTATGCTCCTGCACTTTGTTAAGCTGTGAATTGCCCTTGGACTGTCAAGCAACCATGATGAGCTACGACTGTCCCTGTGCATTCAGTGCTTTGAAATGTTCTTTTGACCTTGGTTTGCACCAGCTCAATTCATGAAGGTTTAAAGCTCTGACAGGATTTTGTTGTTTGGCACTTGTCAGTTTTTGGATACCTATGGAAAGATGCAGGAGCAGATGTCGTACAGCATGTAGGTGTTATGTCAGGGTTTATGACACACAGTCTTTGGCTTGTTCAGTGCTCCTGTGAGCTTCAGACACAAGAATATGAAAGTCGGTTTTCTTATTCAAGCCAATGTTTTCACATAAGAACATAAGAATAGTTACAAGTGAGAGGATGCCAGTCGGTCCATTTAGCCCTTTTGGTAGTTAGTAGTCAATTAATCCAATTATCTCATGCAGCTGTTTCTTGAAAGAAGCCAAGGAATTGGCTTCAACGTCATGGTTGAGTTGCTGAAACCATACTCCTACTACCCTTTGTATAGAGATGTGCCTCTTGTTCTCCATTTTAAATACACTTTCACATAATTTCCACTTGTGTCTTCTGGTTCATGTTTCATTGTTTATCCTGAAAAGGGCTGTGTTGACTTTACCAGTGCTTTTGAGGATTTTGCATACTTGTGTCAGATTCCCTAATCTTCTCTGTTTTAATGAGCTATAGGAAAATCCAGACATGTATGCCTGTGGTCACTGCTTCAGTTGATATAAGGAGGGAAAACGATACCAGAGCTGACTCAAGCTGCTTAAATGAAGTGTGTTCTGCAAAAAACATTCATAGGCATGCAAATCCAACAGCAGCACTTCAGACATGATATCATTAACACTGTCAGCTGCTGGAACTGGTCCTTCTCACTGATAGGAATGGAGCAAAGACAAAGTTCACACCCTTTTCTTGCCTCTAGAGGGCACACCTCAGTTTTCAGCTTCCTACTGACATTTTGATGATGGCGAATGTCAGAAGCACAGATGACAAGACATTGAAAACATGCAATACCTGCCATACTGTAATGTCTTAGAAGTGTCCAATCTGAGCTGAGTTCTCATTTTTCTCCACTGCTTCCCCCCACTGAAGAGAGAATTAGTTTGCTTGCTGATGCTGAAATGTGGGACCACTTTTTTCCAGCACTTGTTATATACAGTGCCTTGCGAAAGTATTCGGCCCCCTTGAACTTTTCAACCCTTTTGCCACATTTCAGGCTTCAAACATAAAGATATAAATTTTTTATTTTATGTGAAGAATCACCAACAAGTGGGACACAATTGTGAAGTGGAACGAAATCTATTGGATTTTTGAAACTTTTTTAACTAATAAAAAAATGAAAAGTGGGGCGTGCAAAATTATTCGGCCCCTTTACTTTCAGTGCACCAAACTCACTCCAGAAGTTCAGCGAGGATCTCTGAATGATCCAATGTTGTCCTAAATGACTGATGGTGATAAATAGAATCCACCTGTGTGTAATCAGGTCTCTGTATAAATGCACCTGCTCTGTGATAGTCTCAAGGTTCTGTTGGAAGCGCAGAGAGCATCATGAAGACCAAGGAACACACCAGGCAGGTCCGTAATACTGTTGTGGAGAAGTTTAAAGCCGGATTTGGATACAAAAAGATTTCCCAAGCTTCAAACATCCCAAGAAGCACTGTGCAAGCAATCATCTTGAAATGGAAGGAGTATCAGACCACTGCAAATCTACCAAGACCTGGCCGTCCCTCTAAACTTTCAGCTCAGACAAGGAGAAGACTGATCAGAGATGCAGCCAAGAGGCCCATGATCACTCTGGATGAACTGCAGAGAACTACAGCTGAGGTGGTAGAGTCTGTCCATAGGACAACAATCAGTCTTACACTGCACAAATCTGGCCTTTATGGAAGAGTGGCAAGAAGAAAGCCATTTCTCAAAGATATCCATAAAAAGTCTCGTCTAAAGTTTGCCACAAGCCACCTGGGAGACACCCCAAACATGTGGAAGAAGGTGCTCTGGTCAGATGAAACCAAAATCGAACTTTTTGGCCACAATGCAAAACGATATGTTTGGCGTAAGAGCAACACAGCTCATCACCCTCAACACACCATCCCCACTGTCAAACATGGTGGTGGCAGCATCATGGTTTGGGCCTGCCTTTCTTCAGCAGGGACAGGGAAGATGGTTAAAATTGAGGGGAAGATGGATGCAGCCAAATACAGGACCATTCTGGATGAAAACCTGTTGGAGTCTGCAAAAGACCTGAAACTGGGACGGAGATTTATCTTCCAACAAGACAATGATCCCAAACATACAGCAAAATCTACAAAGGAATGGTTCACAAATAAACGTATCCAGGTGTTTGAATGGCCAAGTCAAAGTCCAGACCTGAATCCAATCGAGAATCTGTGGAAAGAGCTGAAAACTGCTGTTCACAAACGCTCTCCATCCAACCTCACTGAGCTCGAGCTGTTTTGCAAGGAAGAATGGGCAAGAATTTCAGTCTCTTGATGTGCAAAACTGATAGAGACATACCCCAAGCGACTTGCAGCTGTAATCGCAGCAAAAGGTGGCTCTACAAAGTATTAACGCAAGGGGGCCGAATAATTTTGCACGCCCCACTTTTCATTTTTTTATTAGTTAAAAAAGTTTCAAAAATCCAATAGATTTCGTTCCACTTCACAATTGTGTCCCACTTGTTGGTGATTCTTCACATAAAATAAAAAATTTATATCTTTATGTTTGAAGCCTGAAATGTGGCAAAAGGTTGAAAAGTTCAAGGGGGCCGAATACTTTCGCAAGGCACTGTATATCTATATCTCTTGGAATCTCGAGGTGTTCCGCTACTCTGTTTGCTCTGCCAAACTACTCCCCCTATCCACCCTGTTCTCCTTTCAGTTAACAACAGTGCCTCAGCCCCAGGGGTTCTCTCTTTGTGTTTACAGCCTCCTAGCAACATATTCTCTTTTCAATATGTGTGAGTTACTCTGCACATCCCACACTCCAAAAAGCTCTAAATGAGTTGTGCATGTGTTGTACCTGTGCCACCAGCAGAATCCTGACCCTCACTCAGTTCCAGAGCTCTCTCCAGGCCTTCATATACCTCTTCATGACAACAATCCATTTTATAACCACTGCCAGGCTGTTTAGTCTTGTTGCATTCAGTGCATCAGTCAACCAACTAGGTGTCTCGGGTCCTGGGACAGATTTCCTGACAGATTCCCATTCCCAGGGTATGGAATAAGCCACTCGTGCTGTGTTGTTTATGCTGATAACCCTGGCTTCTTTCAAGAAATGTCTGGATGAGATCCTTCGATCAATTAAGTGCTAGTACAGGAGAGATGGCCTGAATTGCCTCCTTTCGTTTTTCAGCCATTCTGTTACCATGTCCCCCTCAAGGTGAGGGCATTTTGACTGTATAAGCACCAGGTGTCATGCAAGTGTCTCGTTGTCATGACACCACGCCCCAGGTCTCTAGAGCATGTGCTGAGGCACAGTGGGTTTGGCACTTGTCTGGCCTTTGTGGTTTTGTTACATGGAGGTGTGCCTGGGGTTCGAGTTTAGTGTCTGACCGCATGCGCTACATGCGATCAAATTTATTCACAACAGGATTTATTATTTGTTAGATGTGACATATTTAGATGTGATATATATTTTTAATTAATGGAGCTTCTGATCATCTTTAGAGTGAGAGAATGGAGATCCAAACCTTTTCCATGTACTATATTAGTCGTATTTTATGCATGAGAACTACCAAAAGCTTCACTGCTCTGGTAGGTCTGTAAATAAAAAACTATATAATTAAAAACTATAATGTTTCAGTTACTATGTCTATAGCTCTTACTTATTTTTATTTAATATATTATATACTCTTTTTAGTGTGGAGATGATACCTTTGAAAAATATCAAGAAGTCAGAGTCAAAACATTCCATGTGCTTAACTCAGGTACCTGCAAAGCAGCACTGGAGCCGTGTATATTCTTAAAAGTAGAGAAACATTAAAAAGAGAAATTGGGTACTAGAATTATAGAATCAGTTCCTGCATGGAATGATATGAGAGTTATCCCTATAGTGCTATTAGATGATGATACTTGAATTTAAGGCATACTACTAGCATTAACTAATAAAGCTAGGTGTTGTGGCTCGTCCTATAGGGCACTGGTCAGTGGCTGGTACGGGTCTGGGTTCAATTCCGCAAGTCTCCACAGAACCCAAAGCATTTTTTGGGGCGGTACGGTGGCTCTATGGCTTAGGATCTGGGTCTGTGGCTGGAAGGTTGCCGGTTTGTATCCCATGGCTGGCAGAGTAATCCTACTCTGTTGGGTCCCTGAGCAAGGCCCTTAACCCCAACAGCTCCAGGGGTGCCGTATAAATGGCTGACCCTGCACTGATCCCCAGCTTCTCTCCCTGTCTGTGTGTCTCATGGAGAGCAAGCTGGGGTATGCGAAAAGACAAATTCCTAATACAAGAAATTGTATATGGCCAATAAAGTGATCTTAAAAAAAAGGATTACGCTTACCAGCTGTTTTTGTGCCAGTTTTCTTTTCCTTTCAGCGGGGTCAAACTGTGTACGCTGCCTTTTGAAGATGGGGACGCTGGCAGATTTGTACTTTTTTTTATTTTTCTGTTTCATGGCTTTTCCATACCTCAGAGATCAGGAGCCTTCCGATAAACAGCTGCCAACACAAACCCATCCATCACCGGGGGGGACTGACAGCGTGCTGCACGCAGCTGAAACTTCCCAGCCCCCCGAGGCTTGTGGCCTGCCAAGCAGGCCCACCGGCTCTCTCCTTTCTTCTTCTCTGAGCTGTTAACGTTTTACTGCCTCTCCGGATTAGCTGCTTCCAATTTCTGCGGAGAGCTGAACCTGAAACAGACGCGGTGCAGTAGCTAGCGTGACTGCACAGACATGGCAGCAATTTAGGGAGCACAGCTTCTGGGAGGGCTCCCGCTTTCCTGACGTCTCAGCACATATAAAACAATGCTTAACTAGAGAGGCCCCAGTTAATTGAGGTTACGGTGATACCTGGCAGGATTGCAATGAACTGCCTTGGTCCCATGGTGCCTTGTTCCACAGTTACGCTCACGCCCATACCAGCCTGCTTCTGTCCGCCTCCCTTCCAGAGGCAAATGGAAACCATCCTCAGTTCCACAGGTGAGGACCGAAGGGCACCCCCTCTCCCTTCAGTTGTGTAGTCTTTAGGAAGTGAAAAAAATAAGACCGTCCAAATTAGGATTTTCAATTGGAACTCCCCTGGTTCTGTTCCCGGTTTTAAACAAGATTCCAGTCCAGAAGCTGTAAATGGGCCAGAAGCCTCTACTGCTGTGCCCTGTATTTGGCTCTTCTAGTTTTACACAGGTTGGGCATCTGTCAGACTGACTTTTTTGCACAGGTCTGCATCTCCAGTTAAATTCATATGTGTTTTTGATTTTTTACACAAAGGCTCGACTTTTGGATGCAGAGTTAAAAAAAACAAACTCTCTGTGACTTTCCTAGTAAACTGTAATGATTTTTAATCAAATAATTTCAGGGGTAGTCTGATATTTTTTTTTTCTTTTTGCTGCGCCCTCTTCCTTTAATTCAAAGTCTAGGGTCCGGGCTTGTGCTCTACATGTGTATCTCTCTTTCTATCCCAGATGAACTGAAGGCTCAGCTGGAGCAGCGAAGGACACGGAGGGCGGCTCATGGTGAGTTAGATGCGGCACACTCTCACTGGCCTGACAGCTTTCTTACTCAGACAGACTGGTTGAAAGTATATTTAAGTATACTTTAATATAAGTAATCTCTTATATTAAACCATTGTTCTAATGAGGCATATTGCTTTTACAATAGGTAAAATATAAGTTTTGATTCTGAATCTAGATAAACATGAAGAGTGGTTTAATATGCATCACCTTTTTATTCCTTTTCATATTAAATTTTGTTGAAGTGTGTTTTTTTTTGTCATTACCTACAATAGCAAACTGGCTTCTTAACATTAAACATGTCATGACTCACAGGTACAATCACTTGTTGGCTAAGGACTTAAAATTAAGCAATTATGTGATCCAAATAGAGTAAAAAACAATACACTTATTGATTCATAGGCCCTTAATGGAATCAGCCTTAGGTTACCAGAACTCAGAACTGTGTTACAGCAGAAATCAGTCATAGTGCTGGAAAGCACTTTCTTTGTTTTTTCTTCCAAGATAGTTTGGCAGTGTACAGAAACAAGTTTTAGTGCTTGGGAAGAGGCAAGAATGTTATGGAAACGTTAGAAATTTGGGTACAGTATCAAATAATTAAAATGTTTCTTTTTATTCCTACTTCTAAAACACATTGAGAATAAAATCTTTGATTATTCAATTAAAAAAAAACTTATAATACACAATGCCTATAGCAATAATGTAAAAAGACAGAATTCCTGCAGGATGTGGAGTAGTTCTCTGTCTTTTGTCACCTTGTGTGAGGAGGGCAGGGATGTGTGCTGCCTGCAGAAAGAGCTGTAGGCTTGAATCTCAGTTGAAGCACTGCTGCTGTTTCCTCGAGGATGACCTTGACCTGGTTTGTTCCTGGTAAAATACTCACCAGTACAAATGGGCCCAAATGTAATTCACTTCAGATAAAGGTGTCAGCCACATCAATAATAATTAAGCTAGGTTAAAGTGAGAAAAAGAGAGAGGAACCTATACTGATCAGAGCAGTTCACTGAATTTTGTGAGCCTGCCCTGATCTCAGTATTGTGTGTGTACCTCATCTTAGTGCGTCTCTGCTTAGCACCTTGATAGTGTACATGCTGATCTGAAATGCTGTAAAGCATAATCCAGGCTAGTGATGAGAGTGCAAACCAGTGTGCACTGCACGATGAAGAAGAATATCTTTGATTTTTACAACACTGGACATGTTCCATGACCAGTCCCTAGAAATCCCTCAGTGAGTGAGGCTCTTCAGCTCTCACAGCTGCCTTCCATCATCTGCCTGCACGCCAATGTACTGATTGCTCTGTTTGTTTGCAGAGTCCTCTCTGTATGTTATTTGTCTCTAAGCGAGGCACACTTCTGCATTGAAAAGCTTGGTTTTGGAATTGCAATGGAGGAAAAGTCGGAGAAAGGAGCAGAGCTGAGGCTGAGTGCGTGCGGCCTTTAGAGGAGCAGGCAGCTTGTCGGATTCCTCGGGATTCCAGTCCAGTCCAGAGCGCCTGACTGGAGTTACTTACACAGGGGCCTGCCTCCTGCTCAGCAGATATGCATGCATATCGCACCTGCTGTAAATCAAAGAGGGGACAAATAAATAAAAAGGGTCTGCTTTGCGTCTGACTCTTAACAATTCACTGGGATAGATCATACTAGGGTTTTTTGGTTAGATTACATAGAAAATTCCAAATCTGTCATTTGGAAGGGCAGATACAGCGCTCCTCCTTGACTCATGTGGACTGTTTCAGCAGTGAGCATCCAGCAAGACAAGTTTTTTCCCATTGCTATAATCCATTAATAAATCCAATGCGATTCTGCAGGATCTCCAGTGTTTGTGCAGTAAAGAATTTTGAAGTAATGTATATACGGTATATAATAAATATTTTGGGGAAAAATCACCTTTTGTAATTAAAATTGTAATTTTCATGTCTAAACCACAGTGGCACATAGGGCCAGAGCTCATCCTGATTTCGTTAGTGTTAAAGTGTTAATCTCAAGAAGGGACTCTGGTCCACAGCAGGGAATATCTCCGGCAGTGCTGGTCCCTATTCACATAGGTGGACTGAAGCAACTGAGGTAACGTACCCCACTCAAGGTACAACAGCAGGAACTAAAATCCACAGACCACCATTTTGAATCCAGAGACTTACCCACTACGATATGCTTATCTATTAGGATATGTTGGTATCATAAACAGTGTGATTTACAGAACTTATACATTCATAACAAACAGCAGTCAAATCCAAACCTTTTATCCACAGGGCTTGAAGTAAGTGAGCAGGTGTCTAACTTATACCCAAACCGCTAATATTCTTTCGTCGGCTCCAAGTGTTGATTTTATTTTACGTAAGGTCATAATGTTGTCTTCCAGGCACCAATAGCATTAATGAAAATATTTAAATGCTTTTCTTGAGTGAAAAGCCTAACTTTGTGGAATTATGGTGTACTGTACACAAGCTACTGTTCCAGTCAGGATCTCAGTCCAGGTTTAATCACTTCTGTTTACCAAAAGACCTGGTTGGTTATAGGAAATGTGACAGTTCTGGAAAACCTCATGCTGTTGCTTTAGTTGTTTCTGATTTTCTAAATATCAATTGAATAGTTTTACATAAAATGAGATAGCTCTGATCCCCAGGACCCAGTGAGTTCTCAGAGTGCTTAAGACAAAAAAAAATCTGAATTAGTCTATCTGAGAAGATTGCCTAGATGATACTAATTAAGTTATATAAGCAATAGCTCAATCAGAGCAAAACAGGGCTTGACATGACCAATCACCTTTCAAGCAATATTATGATTAAGGTTGATAAGTAGGTCATAATTTATATTGCCAATACAATTCACAGAAGTGATCAGTGAAGAACTGACATTTCTTGGTAAGAGCCACAGGAGCCCAGTAACTCCAGTACTCACCCTTCTATGTTATCCTACAAGGGGAAAAGCAGAGGAATAGCGAACAGAATGACATGGAATCTGATCTTTCTCAGGTTCAGTCCCAGAAACTGTAGAGTTGGACTGTCTACTGTAGATGATAGCCACGCGAGCTGTAGAACTGAACTTTTAAAAGAACTTTTACCCATAAGATATTCACAAGACCTAAAAACACAAAGAAAGCTACAGACTAGAGGATTGAGCCATTCTGCCTTAGAAGATATTGGATCCAAAGATCCCATCCAGCTGTTTCTTGAAGGAAATGGGCAGCTTGTTCCATACTCCCACAACCCTGTGTGTAAAGAAGTGCCTCCTGTTCTCAGTTTAACTGCCAAGTAGTCTTAACGAATGTCTGATTAGAAATACAGGAGCCTAAGTCATAATTGTGGGATTTGCTGGATTAAATTTCTAGTCCAGATGTGACACAAAGAAGTTATATTTGGTTGCTTATATAGAGATATGTCATTTACTGTATTTATAGACACGACAAAACATAGCTTTGTTTCCATTTTTCATCCATGCTGGATGTTTAATCTGCATATTTGGTTTCTGTGGCTTTATTAAGTGCATCACTCAGACATGTCATTGAGAAGCCAGATCAGATTAAGTACCTTCCACTAAATGACAGTCAGAGTTTTTCAAACTGAGAATGGAATAGTTCTGCTATGTTGCTTGGTGACATGCTTTATTATTTAACAGTGTCGTAATTCATATTAGAAGTGCTGTGACCAAAGTGAGGCATTTCATATTTTTATAGTTTAACATGAAACCCACTAAATTGAAGTCAGTGAATTCAGCTAAAGCTTTTCACTTTAACACAGATTTTAAAACTCAGAAATTAAAATGTCACATCTTTACAGTACTGCTCATGATTATGTGCTGAGACAGAGGCACCAGAATGGAATTCACTAGTCTGACTGACATCATTATTTTCATATACGAACAACGTTTCTTGTTTGAATCCTTTCAGGAAACCCACCTTGCGTCACAAAAGACAAGGAAGCAAGGCTTCAGAGAATTGCTACAGTTTACTAGTTTCCCTTCTAGACTAACTTAATTTTTTTAACATTCATGTGCTAATGAATTCAACAACAGTGATAATTCATGCCCAGATAAAAAAACTGGCAAATTGTTTCAGTTCACAAGTTTTAACTTTAACTTGTGTCAATAATTTCAGAAATCTTATTCCCTTGCCACCAGGTTTTTGTACATTAGAGATCAGTGAGCCAAAGCCTATGAATAACATGATTTTAAAGTATAATGTGTTCTCTTGTGTCAGATGTGTTTTTATTTGTTCTAATTTTAGCATCTAGTATTATTTATTTAAACAAGATGAAAGAGAACACAATTTAAAATGTTATCACCCATCTAATTTATAGTATAGTCTAGTGTGTGACCTCCGGGAATAACAATAGTATCTGTTGTTTCCTTGTCTTTGTCTCAAACTATGTAACCTGGTACTGTACCACTCATCTGTCTCCCTGCATATCCGATCCCACTGAGTCAGAACTTGTGCTCCCTCTAGGGGTGACTGGCGGCACTGCAGACCCGGCTGAAACTGACCCAGTGGAGGAGCAGCTCCGCGCTCAAATCGAGGAGGAAAAGAAGAAGTGAGAACAACTGATTGCTCGTGGGGATCACTGTTAAAGTCCCAGCACGTTTTCTAACCTGAATCCACAGGCCCGCCACACCCATGTTTCAAATACCTGCGGGGAAAGGGTGTGTCTGACACAATATCGAATCCTGTTCCAGATTGAGTTAATCTCTAGCAAGGAGACAGCAATACCACTCTGGCTGCACTGAGTAAGGTGACCTAATGAGCACTGTGTGTAAAGTGCAAGGCCTCTCTACAGTGCAAATGGGAGTGATTCCAGATATCCATATTGATATAACATGAAAACACCCCATGCTGGATGCTTTTGACTACAAAACAGGCTAAGTGGGAACTAATGAAACTGTTAGAACATAAGAAAGTTTATAAATGAGAGGAAGCCATTTGGAGCTTATTTGGAGTTAGTAGTCAATTGATCTAAGGATCCATTGAGCTTTTTTTTTAAAGAAACCAAAATATTTGCTTCAACAGCAATTTAGCTTGTTCTAGACTCCCACAGCCCTTTGTGTAAAGAAGTGCTTCCTGTTCTTATTTTTAAAATAACTTTTTTTAGTATTTCCTTTTGTCGTTGACTCTGGGTTGACTTTGTCAGTGCCTTTGAAGATTTCAAATACCTGTGTCAGATCCTCTAGTAGTCTCCTCTCTTCAAGACTAAAGAGATTCATTTCCTTCAGCCTGTCCTTGTAGGACAGTCCTTTAAGCCCTAGAATGTATCTGGTTGCTCTTCTCTGGACAGATTCCAGAGCAGCAATATGTTTTCTATAACATGGTGACCACAATTGCACACAGTGATCTAAAAGAGGTCTTACTGGTGCATGCAGAGGAACTGAAAAGCTGTTTGGTTATGTTGGTTTCTAAAGCCTCTGTTTTGCTTGTTTCAGCCACTGAACAGTATAACACTACCCTACCATTCCTTTTCCTGCTGGGAATGGGACCTTGAGCCTGATTTTGTTCATCCTGAAGCAATATCTTATCTGTCACAGCATTTTCTAAGTAGACTTCTTGGAAGTAACCTCTAATTGTTCCTAGTCCTCCAGTTGTCTTAACGTCTGCTTTGCAAACATCTGAGTGAGAGACAGAAGAAAAAAGGGGTTGTATTGCAGAGTTATTTGGCAATTAAAGCCATGTAAGCTTTGTTATTAGCCGCAGCTAATTCACGTGGAGCCCCCTACTTTCATTATGGCCCCAGAGATAACCGTGTCTTACTGGTGTTTGGTTTCACACCTGCTTACTTTCTCACATAATTCTCACGGCAACCACCACAAGCACATTGTTAAAGTCAGGAAAAGAAACTGCCGCAGTCTGGCTGTCAGTCTGATTTGCTCTGTTGTGACTCTCCCGCCACCCCGCCAGTTACAAGGCCACCTTCGGCAGGCTCAAGGCGCTGAAGACCGAGATCGAACACCTGCAGCTGCTCCTGGAGCGGGCCAAGGTGAAACTGCAGAAGGACTTCGAGGAGTGGTGGTCCGAGGAGGCATACAGATTGCAGGTATCAGGTTTCTAACTGAACCCCGCACTGCATTGACTGTGCCCCACTTACAGAAGTGTCCCAGGCTGCTCTGGGGCGCAGACACTGCCCAGGTACAGGGACAAGCCTAGAGCCTCCACCATACTCACCCTTCACCACTTCTTTCTAATCTTAGAATCTCCTTTCTTCAGAATAATACTTACTTAATGCTTACACTTAGTGCTTTTCTGGACACTCCTCTCAAAGCGCTTTACAGGTAATGGGGACTCCCTTTCACCACAGTCCTGGATGATGTGACGACAACCATAGTGCACCAGTACTCTCACCACACACCAGCTATCAGTAGGGAGGAGAGCAGAGTAATGAAGCCAGTTCAGAAATGGGGATCATTAGGAGGCCACGATTCATAAGGGCCAATGGGAAGTTTGACCAGGACACTGGGGTAACACTCCTACTCTTTTCAAGAAATGCCCTGGGATTTTTAATGACCACAGAGAGTAAGGACCTCGGTTTTACATCTCATCCGAAGGACGGCGCCTGTTTACAGTATAGTGTCCCTGTCACTTTACTGGGGCATTAGGACCCACACAGACCGCAGGGTGAGCACCCCCTGCTGGCCCCACTAACACCTCTTCCAGCAGCAACCTTAGTTTTTCCCTGGAAGTCTCCCATCCAGGTACTGACCAGACTCACACCTGCTGAGCTTGTGAGTTGCAGGGTGATATGGCTGCTGTCAATACAAGCTAAGAGTTAAGAGTACCTCCTTCCATCAAGCCTTAGAACATTTAAGTCTTTCTAAAAACCCTTAATGTTTCCCTAAGCCCTTAGTGTTTGTTTAAAAAACATTTAAATGTTAATCAGATTACCAAAAGAGAATCATTTGGCCTGAGACAAAATCGACCGAACAAAAGCGGGTCATTTTTTCAGAACGGTTTTCTTGAGTTAAATGTTTTTGTCTCCTTTGTTTCAAGAAGATTGATGTCTCTCAGTATTGTGGAGATGGAACTAACTTGCTCTGTAAAGGGTCGTGAAGTTTCTAAAGCCTTAGCTACCAATATATATTTTTGTCTCTGCATAATGGATCACAGTCTGCTCATAAAAATGCTTCTGCTTAACTCTGTGCATTTCTCCTGTCTCAAAGCTGAGCTCACTGACAAATATTCAATTTCTGCCATCTCAAAGCTCCCATCTGAATGTGTTCCACTCAATTTCCTCAAGGTGAACCACAAGAAATTAGGGCTGCATGGAAGAACTGCATTTTCCACACTTAAACGTGCATGAAATTAATCCACACAGCATACTGGTTATCACTTGGAATGGGTGAGAAGATACCGTCCATAAATCATCACTGACGAGACAGTTTCAGTGTGCTTTTTATCGCTCAATGACATCACTCATCTAATATTTGTATTCTGTGTGGAGGTCGGCCTGTCTCACAGCGCTTCAGTGCTCAAATGAGCAACGTTCACACGATATGCTTGTAATGAGGTAGCGGATTTTGCAGGACATTTTTAGAATGCAGAATAGTGCTGTGTGTCTCCAGGTGGGGCTGCTGGTACAGAATGGTGCTATGTGTCTCCAGGTGGGGCTGCTTGTACAGAATGGTGCCATGTGTCTCCAGGTGGGGCTACTGGTGCAGAATGGTGCCATGTGTCTCCAGTGGGGCTGCTGGTGCAGAATGGTGCTGTGTGTCTCCAGGTGGGGCTGCTGGTGCAGAATAGTGTTGTGTGTCTCCAGGTGGAGCTGCTGGTACAGAATGGTGCTGTGTGTCTCCAGGTAGGGCTGCTGGTGTAGAATGGTGCTGTGTGTCTCCAGGTGGGGCCGCTGGTGCAGAATGGCCATTGTGTTTCTCCAGGGTGGGGTGCACTTCAGCGGGGACTGAAGTGGGTCCCCTCCTGTATATGTAAAGCGCTTTGGGTTCTTTAAGGATGAGAAGAACAGTATAGATGCAAAGAACAATTATTATTAATTGTCACCCCTTCAAGTGCTTTCAAGGAGACAGGTGACTACGAAGTTCCTAGCCCTGAGCTGTCACCAATGAGCCAGGAGGAACAGCTGTGATTGCACTGGACGAACATGTTGAATTTTAGGTTGCCCAAGAACATCCTGTTATTGGTTGGGGTTTGTTAACCACTATAGAAACTGAATTTCACAACAGGAAATATCCCGGAACTGTTCATTGTAATGGAATTTTTAAAGGCAGGATAAATACTTATTTTATTTTTCTTTTTTTTCAAATTTTTTAAACTTGTAAATAAAATGGTTAATTATGTTTAATAGTGTTTTTGATCCAGTAAAATTCTAAAAAAAATAAAAAAATATACTTGTAATATACATTACACTACATTACTCCACTCTAATATTTTTATATTTTTGACCTTAAAAATTTCACAGTTTCAGAAGGGTGTGTGTTTAGCTTGTAAAATGGACGTGTGTAAGTGACAACTACTGTTCTCATAAAAAGGCTGGATCATCCTCCCAGTGTGTTGCAATTCCATAGAGAACCAGCAACAGTGTTTCCTTGGAAATTAGTGATTTTGGCATTTGGAGCATGTTGTTCTGGATAACTGTGTTACCAAGTACTCCAACTACTATTTTTACAATTATAGCAGACTCCCTTTTGCAGTCTTACTCCACATAGGAAAAAAAACATCAAATTAATCAGTGGATCAAACAGGCCGGTACAAAAAAGAGGCATTAAATATAAGAGGCAAGAAAATGTTCTATTGGGATCAATAGAATTTGCAGTATTTTGAAGGGCTCTCTCTATAAATTAAATTAATAACATGGCAGTAAAGCTAGCAGAGACAGGAAAAGCATTGGAGGCCCCATAAACACATAAAACAGTGAAAACTACAGCAGTGTACAGGTAGTGTAGACACAGCAGTGTAATGAAAAGTCCCTGTTGGTGTGTATTCCATGTTTACAATGAATACAGTCAACTTGTTTCATCCAGTTAAAAAATCTCCTTAGTTGTCTGTGATGGTAGATGGGGTTTGGGGAGCATTATCGTTAATGGGCTGTAAAGCAGTCATCATGCTGCCTGCCTTGTAGATACATATTGTACTCCAGAAAGCTCCAGTCAACCGTGCCGAACTTTTTCACAAAGCGATAAATGAAACACACAGGAGAAGACTTGGGTCCTTTGCACATCTGCATCTGGCAGATAGAAAGGTTCCTCTCAGAGTAGCTTGCAGTTGTTTTGGTCCTCAGTGGCTCATTAAGAAGGGAAGGGAATAAACCCATTCTGACTCAGGTCACTGGTCTTACATCCTGCACAGTCAAGGGCACCCCATCCATGCATTAAAAGACATGACTTTTCACAACAGCTTCAGGTTCTTTTTTTTTTCTTTGCAAGGTGGTCAGCTGCTTAAAAAGATGACATTTAATCATTTCCTCTGAAGTTTGCATGCTTGTTTTCCACTGAACAAGAAGAGGCCTCCTAAGTGTGATCTTAGGTTTTCACATTTCAATTTCACACAAGCCAGACCTGTGACTTCATCTACGTGACTCAATAATACAGAAAAACAGGAATAGAAGATCACCGGAGAAGACCTCTGCATAAAACACTGGACCTTTTCAAGATTTTGTTTTTGCTGAACATTGAATATTGCAAATTGTCATTGTTAACCAGGCTTGATATTAGTTTCAGTATAAAGTGGCAATTAAATAAATCTTGAAGGGCCGCTGTATTGGGTGTCTCCAAGAGTCATCTCCACTGAGAGCTGGTCACTGTATGATCCAAGACAGAGCCTTGATCCTGTCTCCTATTGTTTTCACAGCAGGCGCCACCATCGGAAGGACTAGGTCAGACTTCAGGGTGGACTCCCCAAGAAGATGCTCCAAGATTCCAGCCCAAGCCTCTCATCACCAGGTTAGCTCTGAATGGACAGACATGGCCCGAGTTCTGTTCAACTTGTACTTATCTCTACCCAGATTCCAGTGCAGCACTTTTCAGTCCTTTCTGAGGTAGGGTCAGCTGCGAGTGATTGACCCGTCAACTTACCAGGTCCGTATCAGGGAGAGTAGATTCAACACTGCTGAACAGAGTCACTGGGAGAAGAGTTTGGGGTGGATTCTTATGAGTCACGTGGACAAGTAATACACTACCTTCACTGCCCGCTGCATGAAATGCAGCTACAATAGTTAGAAAAACAAAAGGAGAGCAATAAAAAGGGGAAGGAGAAACCGAAATTAAACCTCCAAATATATTTATTTCAGTCTTATTTGCACTAACAACTGTACCGTACCGTCACGTTGTACCGTTGTCATGTACTACAAAGGGGTCCAATGTTCTAGAAATTCAAGGAGTTTAAATAAACCGTTATTTCCACTGTTTTGTAGATGTTTGCAGTCCAGTCAAGATTCCTGTAAGGATGTAGACTGAATAAGTGTTATCCCACAGCCTCATCATCAGGCGTCTGGTGATGATTTTATCATGTCTGTTACAGCAATGGATCACTGACCTCCAGTTTCTGTAATAGAAAAAGAGTAACCTCATTCAGGGGTACCACTAAAAACATCCGAAGGCCCGTCAACACGGAGTCCCCACTGGGCAATAAAGGCATCACAAATCTCATGAGCTGAAATGCAGATAGGCACATTCTGCAAAACTGCTTTAGAAAGACAAACTCCTGATAGTATTATTTTTCATTGCATTTGCCGCAAGACCATAATGGATATTTAAGATGCCCTTTAAGCTCTGCTGAAACACTGAGCTTTGGCTGTGGCAACATTCTTCATTCTAAATAAATTTCAACCAAAAAAGTCTGAAAGTCTGCTGGATCATGGCTTCCTCTTTCCTTCAGGTAAGCAAACAGTAAAGCAGCCCAGTAGACATAAGTGTGTTGCTGTTTGCTATCTGTGAAGCCACTGGCAGACCACTGCCAAGACAGTAGGTCATTGTGCAACATAGCAATTTCAAGTAGAAAGCCTTGAGCTTCTGCTTGAAGACAATGTGGAGTTTCGTCTTAATAATCCTTTAATGATGGGATTGCATTCCTTTTCTGTACCAGTGGGTGGAGTACAGGTCTCAGACTGGTGAACTGGTTTAACACCAGTAATAGGCATCATATTTGAGCTGGCAACCTCACAGCCACAGGCCTTTTCGCAAGCTGAGTATTTCCCAGCTTGATAACCTCTAGTAGGACTGACAGTGGTTGATCATTTTCTTTTCCATTTTGACAGACTTATCACACTCTGAAAAACTCTTAAATGACTAATACAGTAGGTTTAATGGAGGCAATATGTATTGGTATTTCTGCAGTTTTATTCCTCAAATGTCTACATTTGAAGGTGATGCGGAGTTGTGCTATCTGTTCACTGTCATTTACCAGTCTGTTCTCCTGTGCCTCTGTGTTGATGGAATCTAAGCTGTAGAAGCAGCCGTCTGCAAAGCCTGGCAGCAGGGCTTTGGAGAACGGTTGAGACGCAGTGTGCGCTCCTCCCTTCCCGCTGCCTTTCAGTCCCCAGTTTCCAACAAGCTACACTCATGAAAGACGTGGCGGTTTTATGGTGTGGGGTAATTACTTGTGGGGGCTAAGCAGAGACCACCAGAAATTGTTTTTATTGCAGTCCTGGCCCCTAGTGCTAAAGTCACAGGCGGCTTGTCAAATGTCCCGCTTCACCACCTTTATAACTGGCAAGAAAAGAGCAGAAAGAGTGGTACTTCTCAGAACTCTGTTGCCCCCTGGTGCTCACGGTGTGCCATTGTCGCTAGTAAAAATGGAAAGATTGTGTCTGACTGAGGAAAGCCTGCATTACTGTTACTTAACACTACTGTCTTTCAAAATGCTTTTTTTTTACCAAACGAATTCTTGTTCTCCTGTGATAGGCTGATGTTTGCTTTTAGTAGAATTCAAGTTTCATTTTCCAGAAAGCCAGCTTGAAGAATATAAGACGGGTGACAAATGAAATGAACCCATCAAGCCCATGTACATCATCTTGTGAATCCAAGGATCACATCCAGCTGGTTTATTGAAAGAAGTCAACAACACGGGAGGGTTTTTTGTTCCATACTCCCCCAACTCTTTGTGCAAAGATGTGCCTCCTCTTCTCTGTCTTCTTTTCTTCAAAAATAACCTATATTAAATAAATGCTAAAAACCTGTTGCAAGGTCAGTTAACAGTGTTCTCTCTGCTGTCCTTCTGTGTGTTATACAGGGAGTCCAGCGTAACTAGTGGTGCTTCTGAGAAAGAGTTCCCAGTGAGAGGAGTGGCGGAGCCCTACAGCCCTTCTGCTAGAGATCTGAGGTGAGGCCCTTAGTGTGAGTCCCACTGTTTACAATCCCATGTGTTTGAAGCATCAGTCTTGCACCACAGCAGTGTTGTGGAGTGAAGCAGTGCTGACAGAACTGAACTATGGAATTCCTGTGCTCAGCTTCTACAAACGTAACAAGAGGGGGTTATTCGGCTCGTACCTAAGCAGCTGGTCAATGAGGAAGCTGGTTAGTTGGCAACTGTGAGGCCATCAGCCTCTTTGAAAAAGCTACGGAGTTTACTGTCCGAGATGAGAGAAAATGGCAACAATATTACTGTCACTCCACAAACCTTGCCTGTATGGCAGAGGGCACAACCTATCTCAAATCCTGCATGACCTGTCCAACAAAGAAATTAAGTAATACTGTAAACATGGTAAAAGGTTCTCTGGTCCAATGGGACAACTGGCACTTTTTTGGTCTAAATGCAGTGTTACATCTGACACAAGCCCAACATAGAGCATCACTCAGTCAGCACCATCCCTCCTGTCAAACATGGTGGTGGCAGCAGTATGTTCTAGTCCTGACTCTCGTCAGCAGGGACTGTCAAGCTTGTCAAGATTAACAAGAGAATAGATGGAGCAAAGTACTGGCAAGTCCTAAAACTAGGAGAAAAACCCACCTTTAGTAGGAGAGTGATTGAAAGCACAAGTCCGAAGCTCCACTAATATGGCTTTAGTATAAAAAAGTGGATTCCTTGAATCAATTTTCAGTCCATTAACCAGCTTCCAGTAAAAATCAGAAGCCTAAATGTTCCACAAAAGTCTAAATTTACAATATCTAATGCTGATATTGTATTCTTATAATGCTGTAGCTTGCTCAAACAGCTCATTTCTGAATCCATGTTGACTATTCCCTAGTATCTGACTTCCCTATACTGTAGGTGATTCTCTAATTTATATCTAATACTTGTTCCATAACCTTACATAAAATAGAAGTCAGATTTGTTGGTCTATAATGACTTGGATATCAGTATTTCCTGCCTTCTTATGGATGTGCACTACATCAGCACTTCTCCAGTCCCTGCATACTATCCCTGTCCTCAGAGACTGTTGGAAGAGTTCTGTCAGTGTCTTCTGAATAACATTTTTTGTTTCCTTGAGTATAGTTGGAAAGATACCATCAGTCCTGAGATTTCATTTAATCTTGGGTGGCTCTAGTACCCAAATATTGCTCCCTCTTCTATGCCAATACAGTTTAACACAGACCTTTGTCCTTTGTCCTGCTCCTGAGACCTGTTCTGGACTCCTTCGTGAGTGAATACCTCTGTATGTGGGTGGTCACATACTGTATAGGAAAGTGAATTTAAAGAATTTAGAGAAAACTACCCGGTGTACTTTGCAAATAGCTTGCATATAAGTAGTGGATGTACTGTAGTTAATCCCCCAAAAAATGTATCGGTCATGAAAGTAGAAACTGACCACATCCTTTCAGGTAAAGCAAAGAGGTTTATACAGTTATGCTTTCAAACAGAGAAATAACTATTCCACTGCTAAATCATCCCCAGATACAGCACATTCTAGAACTTACCTACCCTCTGAGATATTACACTAGGAATAACCAAATGGCAAAAAAAGAGAAATCCATAAGTAATAATAATATCACTATTCCCTTTGTTTGCTATTTAACAAAATGATCTTGTTTATTTTTCAATTCCAGGAACTTTAACCCAAGTTTATCTTCTACATCCAGGGGTTCAGCAGACAGAAGCGCTTTAGTTAGTCAATCATCTTCATTGTCATCAGAACTAAGGTAATGTGTGTGCATTGTGAGCAGTCCAGGGTGTGTAATCAGAGAAGAAGGATGCAGTGTGTTCAGAGTGCAGTGCAGGATGTGTAATCAGAAGGAGAATGCAGTGTGCAGTGCAGGATGTGTAATCAGAAGGAGAATGCAGTGTGCAGTGCAGGATGTGTAATCAGAAGGAGAATGCAGTGTGCAGTGCAGGATGTGTAATCAGAAGGAGAATGCAGTGTGCAGTGCAGGATGTGTAATCAGGAGAATGCAGCGTGCAGTGCAGGATGTGTAATCAGAAGGAGAATGCAGCGTGCAGTGCAGGATGTGTAATCAGAAGGAGAATGCAGTGTGCAGTGCAGGATGTGTAATCAGAAGGAGAATGCAGTGTGCAGTGCAGGATGTGTAATCAGAAGGAGAATGCAGTGTGTGCAGTCTGCAGTGCAGGATGTGTAATCAGAAGGTAAATGCAGTGTGTGCAGTGAAGGATTGTGTAATTAGAGAAGGAGGATGCAGTGTGTGCAGAGTGCAGTGCAGGATGTGTAATCAGGGAAGGAGGATGCAGTGTTAGGAGTGCAGGATGTGTAATTAGAGAAGGAGAATATAGTGTGTGCAGCGTGCAGTGCAGGATGTGCAATCAGAAGGAGAATGCAGCGTGCAGTGCAGGATGTGCAATCAGAAGGAGAATGCGGCGTGCAGTGCAGGATGTGTAATCAGAAGGAGAATGCAGTGTGCAGTGCAGGATGTGTAATCAGAAGGAGAATGCAGTGTGCAGTGAAGATTGTGTAATCAGTATAGGAGGATGCTGTGTGTGCCGCGCGCAGTGCAGGATGTGTAATCAGAGAAGGAGAATACAGTGTGTATATTTTGAATGTGAGTGCTGTATGTCAGAGGTTATATTTTATTCAGGCTTGAATAATTTTGGTAAACAATAAAAGTTCTGTCAAGTCGCATTGCACAGGTGCACCAAGAGATTTTCTCAGTGTAAATACAAATTTTCTTTTTAAATGCACTATGCTAGGATTTTTTTACTATTCTCTGAGTTATTTTTTGCATAAAATATTGTTTAGCATGCAATAATTTTTATTTGATATTCAGATTTTGTGTACTGTATATAGAACATATGATTATGCCCTTTGTAAAATGGAGAATTGGAGTTTCTTTCACAAGAACAGTCACAAACGAGAGGAGCCAATTGGCCCATCTGTTAATTGATCCAAGGATCTCACCCAGCCATTTTGCGAAAGAAGCTGGGGTAGTAACTTCAGCACTATAGCTGGTTTACTTGTTCCATACTTCACAACTCTTTGTATAAGGAATTACCTCCTCATTCTCAATTATAAATGTGAAGCTTCAATTTATGTCCTCTGTTTGTGTTTTCCTGCTAATCCTGAAGGGGTCTTTAAATGCCTTTGAGGATGTTGAATACTAGTAGTCATCTCTGTTCAGACTGAAGAGAATCAGCTGGTTGTGTAGAATGTTACCTTAAACTCCTTCTGAATGTATCGGGTTGCTATTCTCTGGACTGACTCCAGAGCAGTTACAGTACTTTTTTGGAAAGTGGTTAACAAAATGCTGCACAATATTCTAAATGAGGACTTACTAGTGCATTATTCAATTTTAACATAACATCCCTTGATTTGAATCCTGTGATTTTAACTATATATCCCAGCTTAATGTCTGTTACTACCCCACAATGTCTAATAGATGTTCTTTATGCATTTTGTATGTATAGTTCTGCATACAGCACCTTGCACTTGTCTACATTAATCATCACGTGTCAGCTGTTTGCCCGGTTGTGAATGTAGTCAAACACCTGGCAGATGACGTGCCCGGATCTAGTACCCGGTGGGTTTAGCTGTCTTGATTTGCAGGACCCCGGGGTACACAGACTCCTCCATCCCGCTGACGGGAGACCAGCAGACCGACGCTGACATCCTGGCCTTTGTGAGGGCCAGGCAAAACCTTCTGCAGAGGACAGGTAGGCCTGAGACAGACACCCCACTGGGTCCTCAGAGAGCGACATGGACACTGAACACTCGAGTTAAAAAATAGCTCAAATAAACTGGAATGCTTAGATACTGGTGACAGCTCTGGGAGGGAACAAATATCCTTCTATTGCAATATTTAAAAAGGGAGAGGCACTTATAAAATTACTAGTTGGTGAAAGAGAAACATTTCCATCAGATTTTTTCTGTTAGTTGAAGTACTTTATATACTTCCACCCATTCATCCATTTTCTATTTACTTTATCCAATTTATGGTCATGGGGGAGCCACAACCTATCCCAGCAAGCATCAGACAGTAGGCAGGATACACCCTGGACAGGACACCAGCCCATCATAGGGCACACACAGGCCCAAACACAAACACTTAGCCAATTAACCTACCAGTATGTCTGTGAGAGGAAACTGAAGCACCCAGTTGAAACCCACACAAACTCAGGGAGAATATACAAACTCCCCACAGATGGCACCCCAGGTCCAGAATTGAACCCAGGGCCCCAGCACTGCGGGGCAGCAATGCTAACCACAGAGCCATCGTGCTGCCCTTTTATAGACTTCAAGAACAGAGATTTGTGAGAAGAGTTACGAGCCAGGTGTAGCCATTCAGCTCACCTAGCTTGTTTGGCCCTGAATACTGAAGCTCATTTCTCCTGGACACTCAAATTTTAGAAGCTCTAAATCCTGCCCTCTAGTGAAGAACGGAAGTAAAGAGTCAATGCCAAACCAGTTGGCCTTCTGTTGTATCTATATGTCATCATGTCTTTAACTTAACTACTGACATTTGCTTCTGCCTCTTAATGGACTCAGCACGTTGAATGACAGATTATAAACTTTTCAGCAGTTTTGTGTTTTATGCTTGACCAGTAAAGAATCCTTGCTTTCTTTGGCACATGAAGCGTTCGACTTGGCTTTTGTCTTGTAACTCTATAGTTACAAATTTCATCAGAGCTGCAATTATACCTCCTCCGTGCTCAGACAAAGAGTGCATATTTTAGCCAGCAGTTGCAGTGCTTTTCTGTAACATAGAAACATAATGATCTGAAGCAGAGAAAGTCTTTTGATATACTGTATATAGCCCCTGCTTTTGGTAATAGGCCCTTCTCCCAGTTGCCAGTAGTACTCATATTCTTGATAAGACAGGTTGACTAAAAATTTCCACATGGCTGAGAGACTGTCTAATGAAAAGATCAGAACCACTGACATACTTCTTGAAGAAACTTATTGATCAATAGCAGTAAGATGACTTGGAGATGTATTCTATGAGTTATCCAAGCACTGGGGGGGGAAGCAAATTTAGCAGTATTTAGGGTCTTTAGTTTTTGTCAGGCAGAGGAGATTTTGTGACACACATGGGGGGAACTCAGTTCCCTGCTATGAGTACTAATCTGAGCACATGAGAGGAGCTCCTCTTCACCAGTAAGACAGAAATGTGAGGTGCCTTTTTATTTCCAAGGTGCAATTTTCAGACAGCGTCCATTCGCTTTAAACTCTTTCTTTAGACGATGTGATTGACTGACCATTTTTGAAAAACTAAAGATTCATTACTGTTGTGCAGTGGTTATGAAAATAATATAAATTGCATCACTATGTGATTATTAATGCCAGCTATTTTGAAGTAGAACACATATCTTTCCTCTTAAAGACTATTGATGTAGACCGCAGAAGGGAGCTCACTATGACACAAGCTTGGTGATTTTGCCAAAACATAAGGTGGAATACACTGAGATTAAAGTAGTAGAACTATGAGGGACAGTTGCAATAACCAGTCATAAATACTGTAGTTTATCGCAATTTGTAACCTCTAATCCAGCAGCCATATCATTCTGCAATTCACAACTTGCATGTGGGTCCTAATGCCCCAGTTTAGTGACGGGGACGCTATACTGTAGACAGGTACTGTCCTTCGGGTGAGACGTAAAGCTGAGCTCCTGACTCTTTGGTCATTAAAAATCCCTGGGCATTTCTCGAAAAGAGTAGTGGTGTAACCTCAGTGTCCTGGCCAAATTTCCCATTGGCCCTTACCACTCATGGCCTCCTAATAATCCCCATCTCTGATCTATTGGCTTCATTACTCTGCTCTCCTCCCTACTGATAGCTGGTGTGTAGTGAGCGTTCTGGCGCACTATGGCTGCCGTCGCATCATCCAGGTGGATGCTGCACATTGGTGGTGGTGGAGGGGAGTCCCCATTACCTGTAAAGCGCTTTGAGTGAAGAGTCCAGAAAAGCGCTATATAAGTGTAAGCAATTATTATAATAATAATAATTATTATTATTACATCTTACTTTTCATTCAGTGAACAGCATCAGAATTTCAGGGTTATCTTTTTTGTATGTTGGGCTTCCTGGCATCAGATATACAGTAGAAGAAGTAGAAGCACATACAGATTGATAGGGTTTTTACTTTACAAAATGTCCTCCTGATGTTATCCAGACACATCAACCACCTGATGCAGCTGCTGTAACACTCCAGCAGTTTGGAGCTGTCCAAGTGAGATGCATGCGAGCACATTTACAATGTAGGGCCTACAGAGTCAGGTATTTGTACTGCATAGGGCCCTTCTAAGAATTGGGATAGCAAAGTCAAAACCCATTTTATTTGCTTTACAGGCAAGAAATTTGTATTTGTGATTATGAATAAGTGCAATATAATATCTTTTACTTTTCACCCCATTCATACAATGGCTCACAGATATCATGCAGTTATTGGGTCAAAGGGATAATCAGCCACATAACTGACTTTTACACTCTAAAATGTACTTATCGTCACATTAAATCACTGGGTCAAACACAAAGCATGTTTTTGTTCTAATATGTAATATGATCAAATGTATGAATAGAGCTTACCAAAAACGTATGTATATTATACTTCTCTTTCATATTATGTTATGATCACAGATACAAATTGCCTGAATATAAAGCAAAAATATACTAGTTTTAACTCTGCTTTCATTTTGGAGGGCACAGTATGCTTTTAACACCAGTGTCGCAGGAAAACAAAAATCAAATATACTCTGTTTCAGTGTGCTCCTGAAGTATTGTAATAATAGTCTTCTGCCCACTGGTCTCTGTGATGTGAAGTGAGATGGACAGGTGACATTATTGGACTGAGAGAATCACTGTACACCCTGAGTTTAGAAGTCGCTCAGCTGAGCCACACAGGCAAATTGGATTGGAAATCTGAACCGTGTAAATCAACGGCGCAGGAATCGAAGGTTCCCGTTTTGACAAGGAACCATTTTCTGTCACATGGTGTTTGAGAACATATATATTAAGCAATTGCTCTTATCACAGCCCGACTAATGGCTTTAGGGTTTACTGAGCAATGCCTCTGTGTGTGTGCAGTGTCTCCCAATACATGCTGCTGTGTCAGTGTGTGCGACAGGGGGAGAGAGACAGATGGCCTTATTACTAACACCAGGGAGCAGTGAATTATCTCCTCTGCTGTTCGGGATCCTCTCTGTTTAAACACTTTGTGTGTCAGACTACCCTGAAGGAGAGCAATTAGTCATTCCTAACAAACACGCCAGGCACTTCATGAGCTTCAACTCCCTACACTTCCCTTTAGTTCAACTGGGGTTTGAGAGGAAGGGGAACATTTTTCTATTTGCTGTTGTTTTGTTTAATCAGTCGGTGACTTGTGGTGGAAAAGCAAAAAGAAAATGTAACCCTGTTGAGGTGCGAATTACCCATTCTTGACCTTAATGCTCTTCATCCTTGAGCTCCGTGGAGCAGCTTTCTCCTCTGGGATCCTCTTTGATCTACACATTCCTCCTTGCCACTGGACATTGTTGGGATGTCATTCCCATTTGACCTCAGCACAGCACCCAGCCACGGAAGTTGATCACCCTTGTGCAATAGACTAGGCTCCTGTCTCCTGGTAATGCTCTTTGTTTCATATCTCATTGAGGGCTGAAGATTTATCAGGCTTTCCAGCAGCTCCTGTTGCGGAAAGTAGCTGGGGAGGTCATGTCCATCATTCAATCCCATTTGGACAGCGAACCGACATGGAATTTAGTCAGCCACTGCTGCGATTTGGATCTGTAGGACCCGGGGCGGAGCGGTGGCTCTCAGGATAGGGGCCTCTGGCTGGAAGGTTGCCGGTTTGTATCCTGCGGCCGGCAGAGGAATCCTACTCCGTTGGGCCCCTGAGCAAGGCCCTTAACCCTAGCTGCTCCAGGGGCGCCGTGTAAATGGCTGACCCTGCCCTCTGACCCCAAGCTTCTCTCCCTGTCTCTGTGTGCCTGTGTGTCTCATGGAGAGCAAGCTGGGGTATGCGAAAAGACAAATTCCTAATGCCAGAAATTGTATATGGCCAATAAAGTGATCTTATCTTATCTTTTGTTTCAGGACAGCAGAACGTTACAATAGAAATAACTAATTTCACAGCTTTTTTGTCACTATATATAGTATATTCTCAATCGACCACAATGAATAGAAGCTATCAGAATGGTCATGGATGAGAGACTCTGAGAAGGTTTATCTTAAAAAAGTATTGAACGCGTTAAGTGAAAGGAGATAAAGCGAAGATAGCAACAAGAGTCATTACAAAAGAGGATGCTCAGTGAACTTTCTGTGTGCACAAAGTGTGTTGCAATACTGTGTACAAATTAATACAGCTGATGAATGGATGGATGGGCACATAAATACTTAAATGGCTATTTAAATCTAGGAGTGGGTCAGTTGATGGGAGCCTCAGAGGCCTCTAATGGTTCAGATCTTTGCTACATTAAGCACTGAGATGTGTAACCTAGCACGCAAAATCTGTTTGCATATCTCATAGTGACTCAACTGCTTTGCAAAGTGTCACACACCTCACCTAGAGGTTATGTGCTCCAGTTTCCACTGGGATTCCTTTTCCATTAGAAAGTTGACACCTGCTGGGATGTGTTTTTCTGATGTGGAAATCTAATCTTTGCAATAGGTAGACCAACAATACAAAGTATTCACAAATGGATTATAATTAAAAAAGAAGCCTGACTTATTTATTGATAATCTCCTACACTGTTCCATATATGTCTAGCAAAAGCTTAGCGTGTGTCATAAGGTCAGGCAAAAGTATTAATGAGAAAAAAACACAAAGAAAGTCTTATATATCCTTTTTCTAATTGTTTTGTTGAAAAATAAAAAAACAGATTCAACCTTATAATAAAAACTAAATTAGAATCCTTAAATAAAATAGGTGTATATTTCCACAAACATATTTTTGTAAACAACATGTTCCACGTTTGTTGCAAATTGACCACAGTTATGAAATATAATTAAAAAGCAATGGCTGACAATAATTTTAAAATAAATAACAGCATCATAAAAAAAATTATGAAAAAAGCATAATGGCTGAAATTTGTAATAAAAAAAAACATTGAAAATGGTTCAACTAAAAGTACAGCAAAAAATCTCAAAATGGCACTGACACAATTTAATACAGGAGCCAGTGGAAAACTGAGAATAGGCCCGAAAAGCCTCAGTGTGGTGCTGTTATTGGCCAACACAGATCAGGAACTACTGCAGCCACCCCCAGGTTTGAAGAAACACAAAGATTTATGCAAAACTTTGAAGAAGAATTGTTGGAGCAGCCTGGAAAAATCTTTGGTTCACTGCAAAAGATTTGAAGCAAGATCCGAGGACAGACACGAGCTTCCCGAGCAATTCAACGACGAGATCTGAGACTTTCTGGGAAAGCTAAAGTTGCTGCTGGGAGAGCTGCTAGTGGGTCCAGTAGGGTTCTAATGCACCTGTATGGTGATGGTGACCCTAAGCTGTAAAAACCAGGCTCTGTCCTTCGGGTGAGATGTAAAACTAAGGTCCTGACTCTGTGCTCATTAAAAATCTCAGGGCATTTCTCCACAAGAGTAAGGGTTAGGGTATTACCCTGGTGTCCTGGCCAAATTTCCCCCTGGCCTTTACCAATCATGGCCTCCTAATAATGAATTTGCATGATGACTCTGTTCTCCTCCCCACTGAGAGCTGCTGTGTGGTGAGCGTACAGACGCACTATCGCTGTTGTTGCATCATCCAGGTGGGGCTGCACATTGGTGGTGGTGGAGGGGAGTCCCCATTACCTGTAAAGAGCTTCGTGTGTATTGTCCAGAGTATGATTATTTAAGTGTGCAGTATGTTTTGTCATTGTCTTACTGCAGGGTAAATTGTTACCTGAAGGCAAAAGATGTCCAAAAATTGCCTCCTTTTTTTTGGGATGTGGGCACATGATGTGTCTGTACACTGTAAAATGTATTCTGCTGCTGCCATCATCAGTTACATCGTCAGTAAAGATAAGTGAGCAAGTTCCAGAGGCAGGCATGTATGCCCAAACCATGATATTACCTACATGCAAAACCTCAGCATTTGGAAATACCACTAATCACCAGAGCCTGGTTGTGTGCTTAGTGCTATACCAGCCACAGACCATGATACCACACTACAGTTTTGCAAGTAATAATCAGCACAGCTTGCATTATACAGTAGGTAAAAAAAACAAATCTTTGTTCAGCGATGCTGCCAGATATTCTGTGGTACATCTTCTTTTATATTATAAGGTCCTGTTAGATATCTTTTACTACTGTATATCAATGCAATTAATTATTCCTAGTTAAAATTGTATTTACCAATTGACTGAATTGATTAATGACTAATCTAAACTATAGAAAAGCATGAAAAAAGAAGTGCCGATAGCCCTTTCAACCTGTCTGAATAAATATAATGTTCATAAAATATTTGATGGAAACTTTAGCGTCAAATAAAGCAACACAACTGAGATGCTCTGTCTTTGGTAACAGGCTCTGAAAATAGACATTTGCCTCACTTGATTGTATATTATCTTTATGAGTGCGGAAAACTAATTCCTATATTCACTCTTAAAAAGGCTCAAAACGTGTCTGAGGAATGTCAAAATAATTACATGGGAAAGAAACATGTTTGTTGAATGTCTTTTTACTGTATTATCTCATCTCAAAGTATTAACATACAGGATTAAAAGGCATACTCGTATTAGAGTATTCAGTATTACACATATAACATGATGTGTTTTTAGTCTAACATGATTAAAATGGTGAACAGTGGAATTACAGTATTAGAGAATTTATTTTACTTTGTGAACTATTAAAAAGTACTGGGAGGTAATATTAAATCCAAAAGTCAGATGTATAGGTACTACATAACAGACTGTACTGGCCCAATTCAAGCACTGATACTACCATAGAGAAGCCATGTTTTTTTTTTTGTCTCATGTAGTCTGCTATTGATTTGGTTTTTGCAGTAACCCTCCTCTTGATGTGTATTTCAGGATCATCTCATCAATGAAAGCTATGATACTCGCAGTGGAAGTGCTTCCCACAAGCTCTCCCTCAGGCCTAGTCCCTCCCCGGAGCATTGTGCATCTCTGACAGGACACTGCAGCTGCATGAGTTGGGTGTGAGGTGCCAGAGTCATGCCAAAGGCAGAAGAACTACACCATTCCTGAACAGCTTTGGAGAACACGACAGTGCTACACTTTTACCAGGGTTTACACCTTGTACCTGAGAAAGAAAGACATCTTTGCCATTACTGCATATTTTGGCATCGCCCCTCTGTTCCCCTGTCCTCGATGTTGAGGTTTCTGGCCTTGGGCATACTTCTTAATTACCATTTGAGAACGTACTAAAAGCTACAAATGCAAAGACGCCATTCTGAGGATCTCATCTGGCTATTTTTTGATGGAAGCCGAAGGGTGAGCTTCAACCAGGTAGTTGGGTAGCCTTGTTCCAGACTCCCACAACCCTTTGCATAAAGAGGTGCCTCCTGTTCTAAGATTCAAATGAAGTGTCAGTTAGTTTCAACTTGTCTTCTGGGTTGTGTCTCGATGCTCATTTGGAAGTAGCAGATCTTGGAAAGCATTAAGAACAGTCTAATGCTAAAATGACAGTCACGCCTACAGGTCAGCTGTTGAGGACCGTGCTTGGCCTTTGTGTTAAGAGTCCTCAACCAATGGAAGAGAGCAGAAGATGGGAGAAAGACTGATGTCAAAACAGCGTTCTTGGCCAGTAGGCTGCCACTGGAATTGCTAAACAGTGCAGAGAAATTTGGAACTCAGTTGCTTCATTTTTCTGCTAAGAGGCAAATGTCTGCAGAATTCATGAGGACAGGAGTGAGTTCCTACTTTCTGATGCTGCCTGAGCTGATGGCATAAAATAAGAGAATTGTATTATTTTGTAGTATTTCAGATGGGTAGCTGCGTCAGCATGCGTAGGCTGCAAAGGAACAAGTAGTAGGTTTATTCCATGCTGAAAAAAAGAAGAAAGAGAACACAACGTTTCGGCCGTGGAGCTTTCTTCAGGTGTGGTTCCACACCTGAAGAAGGCTCCAGGGCCGAAACGTTGTGTTCTCTTTCTTCTTTTTTTCAGCATGGAATTAACCTATTACTTGTTCCTTATTTTGTATTATGTTTGATGTGCCTCTAAATAGCTTTATTTTGAAAACAGAATTGTGAAAAATACAAAGTTTTCTTAATAATTCAAGTGCAATTAGTTTATTTCAATAAAAAAACAATGTGTTTTGTTTGCATTGTTACCCATCCTTACATTTTTCTGGTCATGTGTTAAAATTGTCAACAAGTTGACAGAACTTGGAAAATGCCTCTGTTTGCTAATTTCAGATTGGGGCTTTCCACATTTAAATTTCTTCATGCAGATTAGAACAGAGATTGACTGTGCTATTTTCACACTGATTATTTTAAACACCTTCTTTTTGCTTTTTCTTGTATTCACTTCCTCCTTCTCAATTGAGAAAATTATGTCTCCAAATAATTTTGTACGCTTGAATTAAATGGTTTTATTTAACAAATGTTCAGGAGGAGGTCAAAGTCTAAGTTCACATTTCCACTCTTCTGCGTATAAATACTAGCTGAGTTCAGTGCTCATCTTTTGCAGAACTCCTCCCTCCACCCCACCTTCACCCTTGTAGCAGCTCCCTGGTTCATTCCTGGAGTGCGACAGTGTTGATCTTCAGCTAGGACTGTCACTCCAAAGTATTAAGTAATCTGTCCCTTTACATTAGTTCGCTTGTTTCGTTATCTAATAAATCATAATAATTTGACTAATCTATGGAATTCAGGTTTGCATTAGCAAAGGGGTTGAACATTTCTGCAATCAACATGCTTTAGCTTTTGATTTTTCTCTGCAGTTGTTGGTGACATTAAACATCTTTCACCAGTAAATCGATTCAGTCTGAGCATTCAAGTTTGGATACAAAATTAGTATAAATTACACCAACTTGTAATTCAACAAACCGAGATATCGTTGGATGGGGTGAATACATTTGCAAAGTGCCCTACTATCAGGTGAGTCTGTGGCTTCTAAAAAAGTTGTCATTTGACAAGAGACACTCTGAACAGAACACTACACAGATTTAATAATTTTATCTGTATCTGTAGTTTTGTTCATTTCACTGGCGATATCCGTTGCCACCTCTATGTCAGTTCTAGACACTTCCATTGTGTGTGACAGTTAAACTAACCACACAAGTGCCCTGTGATTGCCGCCTGATACAAACTAATAACAGCCATGAAGTCAGTCTTTGTTTTCAGAACACTTTTGCCTGGTCATGCTAGTAAATATTTCAGCTTGCCTGTCCCCTGTGGCTTCTCTGAAAACATCAGAGAGGCTGCTCCCTCTCGGGTCAAGCAGAAAGCCACTTCCCCATGATAACGCTTTACCTCTGCAGTAACTATTTGGGAGATTCTGTGAATGCAGTTTTACATTGGCTGACTGAGCTACAGCTGCTATGTAATTAACACGTGCTAGTTTTACGAAGGAGTTTGGAGGTTTTTCTCCTATGAATGTATGTTTTTATTTTTGGTTATATTTTATGAGAATTCCAGGTCAAATTGTAATATGTGATTCATGTTCATTTGTAATTGGGGAAATATCACTAGCTCATGTTTGGTCTGAAGAGTCTCAAGTGCTGTTTATCAGTCAGCTTACGTGGTTCACAGGACTCAAAGTGAATCAGTACAGTGATTCTCATTGATTATTGCTCGTTACTCTGTTGGGGCACTGTGGTTATTCATCCACGAGGCAGCAGATTGCTGAGAACGTGAGAGCAAGAGTTTTAAAAGCCCTCTGGTTTCTTCTGTATTTGTGGAAGCAGGTGGAGGAAGATGCAGCAGTGCTAGTTAGTGCCCAGATAGAGTGTGGATACAGTTTGCAAGGCAACAACAAATAGAGGGGAAATATGCAATATAATATTTTAGATCTAACCTGTATTTTTGCTTTAGGACTGATGTTCGTTCCAGGCAAAATTCCAGTTTGCATTTCCCCGGACTGATTTGTTTAATGAAATTTAGCCGTGCGGCTGATGCAATCCCTCCGAATGAGATTTGCATTCAGAGAAGAATCTGAGTAGAGTCCGTAGGAAGGGGGTGTCCCAGACACGCCCCCTTACTGCTGTCCTTCGGCGCAGGCTGTGCCATGTGCCAGAACATTTCAGCACCGGGGGCAAAACTCTGAAAGACAAAGGAGGATGTGGAGGAATTTGAGGGGAAAAAGAAAAAGCATGGCATAGATTTCCTCATGAGTGCCATTATACAGGAGTTCGCTTCCCTCTCCCTAATCTGGTGGGGAGTGCCGTTACAATCACCCTGTAGAGTTCAGAGCTTTTCAAGATTGAGGTGAAAAATATTTTTTTTTTACTGCAAATGCATTGAGGAGTCATGAGAAGCCATGGGGATTGAAGCTTTCTCATGTGTTCACTCAGAGTGAATGAAAGGACAATCGGGACCAGTGCAGGGATAACAGGTAGAGTTGAACTCAGGATTAGGTTAGTTGTTCTGGGCTCAAAAGCTGCTGACGAAATCGCCAAATTTATATTTCTGCAACACTGATGTCTCTCCTTTCAAGCAAATAACATGTTAGATTTGTTGACTTTATTCTCCCCTGTGAACCTGAGAGCTGCATTGATCCTACTAAGGATATCTCTGGCAAAGCACAGAATATGTGGACTATAGCTGCTGATGGAGGAATGCAGACCTATGATAATATAAGTGGATGGTGTTGATACATGCAAAATAAATCTTCACCTATCAACCAAAAGAAGAGACATTTTTAACAGTTTTCTCATATGTTCATTTAAATAAAGAACAGTTGGCGCATCTAGTCCATTTGGTAGTAGCGTATTGATCTAAGTTTCTTATCCAGTTGTCTTGTGAAAGAAGGTAGGTTATCGGCTTCAAGAACATGGCCGCGTACTGTAGCTTGTTCCACACTCCCACCACCTTTTGTGTGAAGTGCCTCTTGTTCTCATTTTTTAATTTCACTTTCACGTAGTTCCCTCTTGTGTCCTCTAGTTTCACAATTGATTCTGAAGAAGTCCCACTGGGTTGACTCTGTTAATGCCTTTGAGGATTTTGAAATCCTGGATCAAGACTCCTCACAGTCTTCTCTGGTGAAGACTAAAAATGTGCTGGACACGAACCTATTCCTCAGAGAGCTCTTTATCTGTTGTCTTTATTCATCCCTTGTCTCTCTTGCCTTCTGCCACACATACAGTACAGTGAAGCAGGACTCATCTGCTCCTGTAAGTCATCCATATGGCCATGCAAGGGAAAAGTCACCAGTTCAGATCTCTCTTTAAATCTCCACCTCTAGAAAATCCCCATGCAGTGATTTACATTTCAAAGTGCATCGTGGGCATATCTACATTTTCACAACTGCATTAAGTCTGGGCTGCAAGTAACTTCTGGAAAAAAAGTTGAAAAATGCCTTATTCTATCTGCTTAGCTATCCTCAACACTCCTTTCTTAACTGCAGTATCTTTAATCCTAAAAGGATTTTATTGTTTTATAGAAAGAAAAACTGTAAAAAATTGGAGACGTACTGTACAGTACAAATACTCCCATGTGACTAAATCATTAACAACAAAAAACAACTGTCACAACTGTTGTCTTTCACAAAACGTTGTGTCTTTAACAACAAACTCCTTGCTAACCAAAAGTTTACAGAATTATATGTCCTTGTAGTTTCTTACCAGGCTGCAGACATACAGTATCAGATGAGCACACAAATGAATGCAGGAGTTAAATGAGAGTTGCTAAGCGGTGTGGTGAAATAGGATGCTCATCTCAAAGATTCATGCATGGACACTCAGGATGTGACAGGTCAAATATTAACTAGTGTTCTGCTGACATGAGGCAGCTTCCTCATCAGTGAAGTGTGAAGGGGGTGGTGATTGATAGAGTCGCTTACCGTCTAGAAACAGCCCGGTGTCCCGGACAGAAAGAGCCTGCAGCTCCTCAGTCACATTGGAAACCCATCTGATGCCTGTGCAACAGCTTGATGGAAAGGGCATTGTGTTTTCTGAAAGGGTGCTTCCTTGCTTGAGCTCTACTTGAAGTGTGCAGCAAAAAGGCATTCATCATAGCACTTGAGGGACTTTGGTTCTGCCTTTACCCAAAGACAGAGGGAAACAACGCAAGTATTTATGCAGTTTTTAAGAGAAGATTCCTTGTCCTAAGTCGTCGCGAGCAGTGCGCTGCAGGAATGGGAAACTGCACAAAGACATAATTATTTCTCTTCTGCGCCTGCGGTTCCATGCCACGCCTTTCTTATGACTAACTTTGCAATCTAGAGCCCCTCTGACAGCTCTGCTGTCTGAATATTCTCCTGGAGCGGCTTCAGCGCCACCATCCCTCTGACTCCTGCAGCCCCCTCTCTGGGTCTGACGTAACCCTGCGCTGGGGGATTATGGCTCGCTTCCACGCCAACATGCGGGTCAGCTGGACCGCCCTGCTGGTTCTGGGCTACTTCCTCTACCTGCTGGTCGGTGCCACAATCTTCCAGATCCTGGAGAGGGCGGCGGAAAGCCAGAACCGGAACCACTTCCAACTGGAGAAGCTGACGTTCCTCAAGAACTACAGCTGTCTGGACGGACCAGCTCTGGAGCGGTTTGTGCAGGTAGGTCTGCTCTGTGAGGGGGGGAGTTATGTGGGAAGAATTTGTATTAGCAAAATGTGTGGAAAAAAACACAATCTGCTGGTCTGACAAGTATCCAAGCTTGCTGATAATAAACCAATTTGCCTGGGATTAATCTTCCATATGACTGCAATTCCACACTCAAATTCATTTTTTGTTTCCTATTTTCCTGACTTTCTCCCTTCAAAGAAAAGAAAAAAATGATTAAGAGAAACTGATTACAACTGTGGGTGTAGACCATATCTAGGGAAAAACAGCCCGAAAACCCACCGATAAGACTGTGTTCACATAAATGGTAAGTGGTTCAGAATTAATCTAATTAAAAGCAGAAAAACACAATTAAATGTGTGGCACTACAAAACCCTTGGATTTATTAAGTTGGTTAACCAAGATAAATAAAATCAATGCAATATTTTTCCATGGCAGTTACAGATTTGTTTGCTGTAGTAATGTATAGTCTCATTAGAACATCATTGATTTTCACTTTACTGCACTTCATCCGCACGATCGTTAAAGAGTGTAGCAACAAGACGAACAATTAGAGCTTTCCACGTAAGTCAGGACCAGGATGTCCAATCCTGGTCCTGCAGGGCCACTGTGTTGAATTTCTTTGTGCCAAGAAGACAGGTGCCCATCTCATTCTGGTATAATCCATTTACGTCTGCAGGTTTTCTAGGGCTCTTCAGAGCAACGTCATCAGAAGCGATCTGAGCTGAGAGTTGTTACAGTACAGTACAGCTAGTGTTGAGTTGGAATGAAACCCATGCTTGGGAGGAGGCCTGCAGAACCAGGACTGCACACCCCTGATTTAAATAATGTTGCTGTATAGCAGGAGTCTGCAGCCCTGAGCCTTGAGAGCCCCCAATCCAGCACGTTTTATACTGGAGGTTATCATTAAATCATACATTTTAAAGAATTGAACAATTTCAATGCAACAAACAAGTAGGTGATTTGTTAATTAAATCATTCAAAGATGATGAGGGACCAGAATCTGAGTACCCTGCAATCCTCAAGGACCAGTTCTCCTAAAATGGAAAGGTAGGTAAGTTCATTCAAACCATATAAAATAGATGATCAGGCCAGAGCTCAACCGGTTTCAGGGTATGAAGTGGTCAAAGACCACATGACTTCCACCCTGGATAAGACACCAGTCTGTCACAGAGCCTACAACCAGCAGTGCTGGTCCTTGTGTATGTACTGTAGCTGGGTGGACTGGAGCTACTGGGGTAAAATACTGCACTCAAGATACAACAGCAGTGTCTGCAGCGGGGACACAAACCCACAACCTGTCAGTCCTGAGGCCAGACATTTAGCCACTGTGCTCCTCTGCCCCATAGACAAAAATTATTCCCTGCTTAATTCATAATTTTCTGCTGTTACCAACCTTTAGAAACAGTTGATTCATTTTTTGGCTCTCTTGCAGATCAGGTTTGAAGAAACTTCTATACAGCAGTTGTAGGGAGATACACTAACTCCTTTCCCTTGCTACAGTATGTCCCTTGAGGTTGTTTGCAATAAGAAATAGTATGTAGAACTTAGAATGTGTCAGTAAAACTGATATTAAGACAATCTAGATCTTTCGGTTTCTCTCTGCAGGCGATTCCTCAGACTGGAGTTGAAAGTCCTCTTTTCTGACATTAAATCAGTTGCCCCCAAAGGCAGAAATCAATCTTGAAATTAAGTTTGCTTGTACATGTGAACAGTGGCTTCTGTGTGTATCCCACAATGCCATCTTCAGTACAGCAATGGAAAAATATCATAAAGTTAGTTCTTTGGAGGAAAAGAATTAACAATGTCATCTGTTTTTCTGCAGTCATTCCTAAATTTTACCGGGAGATCAGCTGATGGCTTACAAACCATTATGATATATATCCTTTTCAAACTTTGGCCGTTTTTAGATTTTAATCATAAACCAATTGGCAACACGTTGGAGAAAGCTTTGTTGAGGACATTTCGAATTTCAGCAGAAGCTGGAGAAGTACCACCCGGTGCTAATTCCCCTGCCTGTGTCTGCTCTGTCCTGACCAGGTCATTCTGGATGCCTGGGAGAAGGGAGTGAATCCATCAGGGAATTCCACCAACCCCAGCAACTGGGACTTCAGCAGCTCCTTCTTCTTTGCTGGGACAGTCATCACCACCATAGGCAAGTCTGCAGTCCCAGCAGCCCCTGCCTTTGCTGCGCTGGGCATTCAGGAAGCAGATTAGCCTGTTATTCCGCATATCCATGTTATTCCGAACTGCATGTTCTGAAGCACAGTAACGCAGAACACTTTTTCTCACACTGAAATCTGCTGGACTCTCTCGACTCTCGACTTGTTCCATGGGTATTTTTTTTTTTGTCTTGGTTAGATATATTTTTCAGGCCCCATACCAATACACCAGACAGGATGTCTTCATGGTCTCCATTAAAGAACAGGGCTGCTGTGCTCGCTCGCTCCTCCACACTCCTCCGTGTGGCGGGCTTGATGCCGAGTGATCAGCTGGGCCTGGGGGTTTGTCCCCTGTGGCCTGATGGGAAATCTTCCTTGGCGGGAGGAGGGAGCCCCTGTGTGACAACAGAGTGAGAAATAATGAGAAAACATACTGTAGGCAAGAGACTCAAGTTTTTGTGTAACTGAAAAATAGGGATTTTACTATCAGGCTTAACTGAAATGGACCTCAAATTGATTGAGATATATTCTTGCATCTTGTTTTTTTCTGGTTGCTTCAGTTTTCTTGCACAGTCCAAAGTCATGCTGGTATGTGAATTGGCTTCTGAGAAAATTGGCTCTGGTGTGAGTGTGTGTCTGTGGACCCTGAAGTGGATAAGCAGTTATTGAAAGTGATGTCATAATGTAATGTGAGTTTTACCTCATTTTATACTAAGAAGACAGATCCATCTTTTGAATTGCAGTCTGAAGTCTTTGGTGAGCCTGCTATACATCTGGACATGTGTTGTGTGACAGAGTCCTGCGCCTGTCTGTTTGTTTTTCAAAAGAATTAGTCAAGCGGATTAAAAAAATAAATACAGTAATATGCTTGCAGTGGAACACCTGTTGCCAAGGTAAGGGTAATATACATCTCGGTACAATAATGTTTACTTTAAAGATTTTTTTTTACATTAGATACAAGAGGGGGCTCTTGATTTAACCTCTTAGAGATTGACAGGAAAACATACAGTATGCTTGTTTTCTATGAGGCTATAAGAGTTCTGAAGGTGGGCTTACTTTTCCAGCCCTGGGAGGTGTCAGCACACAGTACTGAGACACACAACCAGACGGCACAGGTGGAAACTACGTTGGACTGCAGTTAAAACTGAGAGCAAGAGGCACTTCTTTACACAAAGGGTTGTGGGAGTGTGGAACATGCTGCCCAGCCACAAAGTTGAAGCCAATACCCTGACTTCTTACAGAAAAGGCTGGATGAGGTCCTCAGATCAGTTAGTTGCTAACCACCAAATGGGCTTGATGGGTCGAATGGCTCCTCCTGTCTGTGCCCGGTCTCATGGTCTTCTGAGAGGTCTGTCTGACTGGGCTCGCCTGACGTTGTCGTTACAGGTTATGGGAACCTGTCCCCTAGCACGGTGTCAGGCCAGGTGTTCTGTGTGTTCTACGCCCTGTGTGGGATTCCCCTCAACCTGGCATTCCTCAATCAGCTGGGCAAGGGCCTGACCGCTCACCTGGGCCGCCTGGAGAGGAGCGTGCTCACCGCAGGCCGCCACGAGGTACGCGCCGCACCCGCTGTCCTGGAGTTCCCCTTTCTCTGCTTCTCTCTGTCGGCTTCTTCAGGCTGGAGCGGGTAGTCTCGACACTCACATTGCAGGCTTGTGCGATTGTCCCTGCTTCCCCAGCAGACAGTGAAGGTCCTGGCCATGTCTTCGTTCCTGGTGATGGGTACCCTGCTGTTCCTGGTCTTCCCCCCCGTCATATTCAGCTATGTGGAAGGCTGGAGTTATGGAGAGGGATTTTACTACGCCTTCATCACTCTCAGCACCATTGGCTTTGGGGATTATGTCGTAGGTATGACCTGATCGTGGAGGGGTGCCTTTCTTTATGGGCTAGATGAGCAGAGGGGTCCTTCCCATTTGTCAGCATTAAACACTAAGACGAAAGTCATAAAGACTAAAGGATGAACAAACACTCCAGCCTCCTTGCCAGCTGGCAATTGTGACAGTACAAGTCACAATCGAGTTCATGGACAGGAAGGGATGGGAGTGGGGTGACACAAGATCAGGGTGCAGAAGTCAAGAGTCAAGGCTTGAAGATGGAAGGTGAGCACTGATATTATTACTGACCGAAATATCTCATCCAGCTGACACTTGAAAGAAACCAGGATATAGACTTCAACAGCATGGTTGGCAGCTTGTTCCACACTCCCACTACCTTCTGTGTAAAGAAGTGTCTCCTGTTTTCAGATTTAAATACAGCTCCAAGCACTTTCCACTTGTACCCTCTGGTTCATGTGTGACCACATGTCTACTGCTAAGTCACATGCATCTTTAATGAACCAGACAGCTGAGGAGCTCTCTACAAAATCTATGAGAAACCAAATGAGAATGATTTGAAGATGTGGGATGGCCCACATCTTCAAATCTGTGAAGTAAAACTATTTGCTAAATAATTAAAAAAGTGGAAACTTTGTGTGCCCACACATGAAATTGTCAGCAGTTGAGCAAGGGCCCGGGCCCATACTGACAAAGAGCTAAGGCGGCACCTTGCTCAGGCTGAAAGGTTCACGTGCTTATAGGGTGATAAAGAGGAGATCATATGTTTTTTTTTAAAAAAGGTTTAATTGTCACTCTTGATTCCAAATTGGCTTTGATCTTCAGGGACGGATCCAGACAAGCACTACATCTCCATCTACCGCAGCCTGGCTGGCGTGTGGATCATCTTCGGCCTGGCCTGGCTAGCCCTGCTCTTCAACCTGGGGGCCAGCGTGATGGAGCACCTGTTCCAGCTCAGGCACAGCCCCCGCCGGCTGCAGCGCCAGGCAGGGGGCCCCAGCAAGCAGGGAGAGGTCCAGGAGCAGAGACCCGCCCAGCAGACAGTGTGAGGGGCGGCCCAGCAGGCAGGACCCTGTGGGGGCTGTGCGCCTACGTGAGCTCCAGAACGGGTCGATGGGGGGGAGTAGACTGGAGCCCCAGCGGCTATACCCGGAGCAATGGAAGGTCCCCACCACAGGACTCATGGTGCTGATCCGTGGGTGAGCCATGACACCCCTGCTGTCATGAAGTGGAGGAGAAAATGGCTGCCACTGGGCTCTCTGATGCGATGGCCTTGCGGGTCTCTTCTCAGCTTCTTGAGGAAGCTCATATATCCAGAAATGTTGTACCTCTGTAAAGTACGATGTGCATACAACACACGATACGTTTAGAACTGTCAAGGTTCCATTTACAAGTTTGTTATGTCTTTTTTCATACACAGGGTTCGTTATGACAGAGCCACACCTGTATACCGAGCACTGCCAAGCACTCTGACAGCTGAGCTGCTGTGCCAGGGTTTCATCTGCTGTGAGCAAGTCTTCAGCAGAGGAGCAGGAGACAGCCTTGTGCAAATTCAGCCGTTATTGACCCCAGCACACACAGCCACACAGCGCTGGGACTGCCCCGCAGACAGTGCTAAAGTTTTCTAATTCTTTTACACAGTACAGCCTCATGAGTACATGAAAGTTTGGTTTGTTTCAGGCTCAGGTGGTTTTCGTCATTTCCTTTTGAAGCTGATCATTTCTTAATGACCTAGTTATGAGCAAATTTACTGCTGTTTTCACAAAGTCATTTCTTAATGTACTTTAACAAACCTTAAGGCAGTTTAGTAACTGACACAGAGCTGCTTAGCTGAGTTAACATATTCCAATAATAAGTCCACAGAAAACAAAAAGAAAACATTTGAACTGCGCCATAAACTAGTGCTCAAAGAAAATCGCTCAAAGAACAGACTGCGGAATTTAATTGAGTAATGTCAAGGCAAAATATGTGTTGCTTTTTTGTTCTCTTAAATCACAGCCTTTTTAAACAATGTTGTGTGTATATTCCTGGGTGCTGTCAGGAACAAAACCTTCAGGAACAATGAGGTCCCTATCATAGCCAATAATTAAATAACACACCTGAAGAAGGCTCCATGGCCAAAACGTTGTGTTCTCTAATCTTCTTTTTTTCAGCATGGAATAAACCTATTACTTGTTCCTTTTCAGCCTACGCATGCTGATGCAGCTACTCACCTGAACTATTAAATAAATAAATAAATAAATAAATAAATAAATAAATAAATAAATAAATAGGTCATGTTCTTGTGTACTGACCTGGATGCTGTATGTATTGACTTGGTCATTTTCTCATCAGCCCGGGAATGAGCACATCTGGGCTGCAAACTGCTATTGCATCCCCCCGTGCTGCCATGACCCCCCTCAGAGATGAGCCAGACTCCAGCGCAGCAGAGTCATGGCTGGTTCTCTTTCCCACTTGCTTTCCAAAAAGCCGTTTCCATTTTCTTCAGGACTGTATTTACCTGGCCTGCCTCAACCTCTCAACCAAGATGAACCAAACTCACTCTGAGTTTGATGAAAGAACATAAGAAAGCTTACAAACAAGAGAAGGGCCATTTAGTCTGTCTAGCTCTTCTGGTGCTTAGTAGTCAATTGATCTAAGAATCTCACCCAGCCATTCCCTGAAAGAAGCCCAGTTGTCGCCTTCAACAAATGAGTTGAGTAATTTGGTCCACTTCCCCACAAGCCCTTCCTTAAAGAATTGTCTCCTGTTCTAGGTTTTAAATGCACTTGTGCCCTCTGGTTCATGTTTTACCATTCATTCTGAAGAAGACTGCTGAGTCGACACTGTCAGGGTCTTTGATCATTTTCAATACTTCTGTCAGGTCCCTCTCCTCTGTTAAAGACTAGAAAAAGGTTCAGTTCATTCCGCCTATCAGCGTAGGACACTCCCCGTAGACACTTGTGCTGCTCAGGATGGATCTCCTTGAAAAAACATCAACCCATCCATTTTCGAACTGCTTTGTCCAATTCAGGGTCGCGAGGGAGCTGGAGCCTATCCCAGCAAGCAAGGGTGTAAGGCAGGATAGATGGGACACCACCTCTTCACAGGGCACACACACACACACTCACACACACTCACACTAAGACGAGGCTGGAAACACCGTGGAGGACATGCCAGTTTGCCCATGGCTTGCCAGGATAGGCTCTGGCTCCCCTGCCACCCTGAATTAGATTAGAAGCGGAGTGGATGTTCAGCAGCTCACATGGTTTGGTTTTGGGCAGGAGTGGTGATCGACTGATCACTGTTGCATGTTTACTGGGCATTAAGCATCAATTTCAATCTCAAGATAAGACTGTCACATCTTCTTCAGAATGAGCATTAAAACACAAACCAGAGGGCACAAGCGAAAATTACATGGAAGTGTACTTAAAACAGACAACAGAAGGCACTTCTTTAGATAAGAGATAAGATCACTTTATTGGCCATATACAACATCTTGTATCAGGAATTTGTCTTTTCACATACCCCAGCTTGCTCTCCATGAGACACACAGACAGTAATCAGAGCTTGGGGTCAGAGCGCAGGGTCAGCCATTTATACAGCGCCCCTGGAGCAGTTGGGGTTAAGGGCCTTGCTCACGGGCCCAGTGGAGTAGGATTCCTATGCCAGCTGCAGGATACAAACCGGCAACCTTCCAGCCACAGGCGCAGATCTTTAGCCACAGAGCCACCACACTGCCCTGAAGAGTATAGGATAAGCAACCCAGCCATGTTGTTGAAGCTCATACCCTGGCTTCAAAAATTAAATATGATTTGTATGCTGAAGTATGAGCTTTTATAACACTATTGTAATATATTATTCCTTTATCTTACCAGATAATTCAATTGGGTATATATTCATATTTACAAAGATGATCTGGAGACCCTTTTTAAAAAAAATTGGACTTAGTGGAGCAATTTGAATAAAGTACTGTACATTGCTCAAGGTAACAAGGTTTCAGCAGCCCTCTAATTTATAGTGATATAAATGTAACCATCATTTTATTCCTCGGATTTACAGTATATTGCAATTTGCAGCCCAAAGGACTTTGCATATAATCATCTAGCTTCTAAGATCTGACGAGATCAAGCTGTAGTGTGCTAATGCCTCTGTGGAATTAAGTACACTATTGTGCTTACACTATTGTGCAAATAGTGTATTACACTATATTACTATATTACACTATTACACTATATTACACTATTGTGCAAATAGCTTAGAGTACACTGAAAGCGCATGGAAATGGCTCTTCATTGTCATCCTTCACTAGATCCCCTGGTGGTGTAAGACCTCCAGAATTCTTCTTCAGACTTCTTCAGTTTTAATGCACATGGACTTTCACTGAGCCACTAACCCACTATTCTTACCCCGAAGACTGTGGAAGAGAGAGAAATCTCTTTGTGCGAATAAATAAAGGGCTGACACAAAGGTTTTGAGGATGTTCTTCCCTGCTCTCGGTGTTGCTTTTCCTATATTTGCATGAAAGTGAAGCGTTTGAAAAAATAATTCCTTCACGTGGTCGGGCAGATTTGACTGCCGTGGGTCACCAGAAAACTCGCTGTCCTCAAGCTCTTGCACCACATGAGCCTCGTCCCCTTTGGCTGCCACTAACATGTGGGAGCTTTTATATGGCAGAATGTTCAAAACTTGTGCTTTGATCAAGCTGCCTTCCATCCTGCTCCTGGGGGCGATCTATGTGGCTTATGTCATGGCTGGGGGGGCCATTTTTTGGGTCCTGGAGGGGAACACTGTCCAGCAGAAAATGGACCGTCTTCAAGAGGAGAAGAACGAAGTTCTAAGAAAGTTTGCTTGTATTGACCAGGCATCGCTGGATGGCCTGGCAAAGGTAGGGAATGAGGGAAGACAGGCGGAATTCATGTGCTCCTTTCTGGATCGGTGTGGGTGTAGCCAGACTTTGCTTGAAGCTTTTCTGATAGCTGATGTCACTGAATATATTTCAGGCCGAAGTGAATCTGAAAAAGCAGGCTCTCCTCACCACTAAATACCCCCTGAACCTCCTGAGAATGAGACATTTTCAGAGGATCTGTGGGTACTATCATGTTACTGAACTGTTGGGTACCTTAAGAAAACAGTCTGGTGACTTCTAGCCAAGAACTGCAACATAATGGAAAGACGTTTCAGAATCAGGCGTATCTATGAAATTATTCCGGCCTTTGGGACAAAGAGAGAACTAGTCTGATTGTACTTAGTTTATAATGTTTATCAGTAACTCACTCCTCTCTTCAAGAAGAGTAAACCAGCACATCTTTAACACACTCTCCATCTTTTTGCTCTCCAAAATCTGCGATTTGGTAATTGTTAATGAGTTACAGAGATTTGTACAGTTGTTTATACTTTACTCTAATAAATCCTTTGCACATGACTTTTATCAACATTATTTCCTTTCAATAGTAATATAGACTAAAATCAGAGCAGAATTAAAAGCAATAAAATGAGATTTTCTAAGTTTACAACTTTTTCTACTTATCAAGGAAATATGGAGGATTTGTATGTGAGAACAAGCATTCAGTTGCCTTATGTATAATCATCTGGCCAGTGAGAGAGCTCAGTGCAATAGCAAATCAATATGACTAATGGCTACAGTAGAAAGCATGTGTTTTAAAACAGCACCTCTTGGATAAGAGTGACGCTAGCATGCCTGGCTCTTGAAGAGTTAAACAGGGGTTTTGAATAATTAAAGTTCAATTTAGTTTTCAAAATAAACCCTCTTTTACTGGAAAAGAAAAGTTTCTGATATTTTTCAGTTACAAGGAAAGCAGCCTGCTTTACTGACCAGGCTACTTGCAGCAAAAACAAATGTTAAAAGATTGACTGGAAATGGGAGAGAGACTTCTTTTCAAATCAATGTGGTTTTCAGAAGTGGACAGTGTTACCACACCCTGCTGCAATCCCTTTTTGTTACAGCTTTTCATTATGTTTATTCTCTCGTCCTGCTCATTCTATATACCATGGTATATTCATGATATACCACTCTGTATAAAGTTGTTGGCACACGTGTTTTTTTTACAGTAGGTTCCAGGTCACTTTGCCCTGGTCTTTAATGCATAATGATTATTTATGAAGGGTATAAAAGAATTGTTATATTTTCCTTATTATATTGATTTCTGTGCATTGTACTCTGGAGTTTCTGGATTTCAGTTTGATATTGAATGAGAGTCAAAATTATTTACCGCATTTTCAGTTAAAGGTTATTTTTAGTACTAGTGATAATAAAGATAATACATTTTATTGATGAGCGATGTTCAAGATATGACAAGCTGAAACCTGTGTGTCTGTTAAGAGACTAGAGCTCCCTGGCCAAAGACTTATTCACTTTTAATAATGTTCTTTGATTATGTCTCATATATTGCTTAGTTCAATGCTCAAAACAATTTTCCCTCAAAATTGTTAGATTGCGGTTGTGACAGATTTATACTCATAACCCACATTTATCATGAATGACAAACAGTGAAATTAATGCGCATAGGCAAATCACATATGACTCAGCATTACTTCCAGCCCAAATAACATTTCATATAAAATACTGAACTCTTTCAACGTATAGCAGAATTCCTTAAAGCCTTATCAAAACAATCTAGTTTCAGAAATACATGAATACCTTTCTAATTTTATCATCCAGTGTAAAAAAAACACTCATTCTATCTTTCAGTAACAGTTGCAGATAGTCACTATTATAAATTAAAAGTAAATACTAATTCCTGCAATCGACGCTGTTTTCATGCAAATTATTTTATTTTATTGTATTATTTGAGCTTACCTATTTGCATTCTGTTTTTATAATTCACTTACTGCTGTGGCTCATAATTACAGCACTGAATTCAAACCCACAAGCGATCAACAGTCCAATCATTTTCAGCACGTTTGTCCTTCCGGGAATCGCAGTGCTCTGAGGACTCACGACTGCTCGAGATCTTAGTGCTACAGCGGCCCATGGGTGTACAATTTCTTCCTGCCAGCAGAGGGCACGCTATGCGCCTTTCTCTTTGTGTTAGACTAGATAAACACGCTTAAAATCAAAATCCGAGTCAACGCTCTTGTTCAAAAACAGTAGGAATTTTCCTTTGGTCTCACTGAGACAATAAAAACACTGTATATGCAGAGTACATAAAACATCCAGTGGATTTTACAGATGTATACAATCAACATCATATAAATAACAATACCATAAAATAAAGTACAGCACAAAAACCATACGATAAGGGTGAGATGCATGCATCCTGTTTACAGTACATGCTGAGAATACAGTGCTCTGAAGGAGCACATAAATCAGACTTTAAAAGAGTCACTGCGCTTTGAATGAGTGACTTCTGAAAACCGTTTTCTGTAGCCTTTTGTACTCTGAAAAGTCATCCAGATGGTAATTTTTCAAATAGGGATGTAAGGCATCACCTACAATTCACACTGGTTTCCTGTAAACTCCACCAGTATCGGTGTGGTTTAGATGGATCTGTTTCAGACCAATAATTTTGCTGCCCATGTTTAAAATCCCTGAGACCTTGGAGAAGAGCAAGCTCTGTCATTGGGTCTGGCCTGGACCCCCTGGAGGTAGTGGTTGAGAGGAGAATGGTGTCCAAACTAGAGGCCATCATGGACAACATCTCCCATCCCCTCTATGACAGGCTTATAGAAATGAAGAGCACATTCAGCAATAGACTGATCCATCCACGGTGCGACAGGGAGCGCTACAGGAGGTCATTCTTGCCTTCTGCCATAAGACTGTACAACGCATCCACTGTGTGTCTGGGCAGAGGCAACATTGACAGTGACCTGTTTCTGGACTGAAGTGTAAACTGATACATCTGTCCTTTTTCTTTTTCCCATTTACAACCGTTTTTGTGCAATATATGCCAGGGACTAGTGCAATACATTTATATTTATCTCTTCATTTATATTATGCAATATGACTTTTTTGTGTACTGTTCTGTTCTGGTTTGTTCTGTTCTTTGTGTGTTCTGGACTGTGAGTAACTCTTCTTAGTGCACTTCTCACTGTCCTGATTGTATTGTATGTATTGTATTATTATTATTGTATCATTCGTTACACTGTTTTGTGTTGTCTGTGTTAAGCTGCTGTTGCACTGCAATTTCCCTCACAGGATCAATAAAGTATCTATCTATTTACCCCCCCCGGCACCACCAAGACTCCCACACCACGTGGAGATGTTAAAAGAGAGCTCTCTCTCTAGCAGACTTGTGTAGGTCAACTCTAGGGTGCGTTTTCTCACAACCAAGCTCCTAAACTGTCTCAAGAGAAATAATCTCTGGCTCATAATAATAATCACGACTTTTTAAAAACATGCTCTGTGTTGTCAGAAAAGTTTTGTTTGTAAACAATGAATGTACTGAGTTAACTGCTAATTGTAATTGAATTGATACAGTGCCTTTTCATCCCAAAGAATTCCAAAACACTTCACGCGTAAGAGGAGACCCATTCCCTGCCACTGCAGCGCAGTATCCACTTTCTGCTCCAGTAGCCCAGCGCACAGCAGCTCAGGTGAAGTGCAGAGAAACTGTATCTCCAGTCAGATTAAGCCAGATTATAAAAATCCATGGATACCATACTAGGGAATGCTTTAGGAAACTCTGGTCCAAAGGAAAGAGCGCCACCTACAGGTCCAGCAGCAAGCTGGTATCTGGTTTACCTGACAGGTGTCCCGTCCCAGTACTGTCCAGGCCAGACCTTGGTTAGGTTCTGGCATCTGATAAGGTCATGTTACAAGGCTGTAAAAAGTTCTGCAGCAGAACACACAGCCAAATGAGCTTAAGGACAACCTCTCCTTTTCTCTAATTTTAGATTATTCGCTGTTTTCTCTTCTACTAGGTTATCCTTCAGGCCACCAAGAGTGGGATCAGCTTGAAAGGGAATCATACAGTGGATGGGTTCTGGAAGTACACCAGCTCTGCAGCGTTCGCTGCCACTGTGGTCACCACTATAGGTAAGTGTGGACAGGCCCATGGCGCAGGTTCTGGGTTCTGGACTCTGGGACAGGCCCATTGTTGGTGGTTCTGGACTCGGGGGCAGTCTTGTACTGGTGGCTCTGGGCTCTTGGATAGGTCCTGTACTGGTGGTTTATACTGATACAATGGTTTACTATTTTCTACAGTCCTGTCAACGTTTGAAAGAAATTAAAGAAAATTGCTATGGACTTCCATTTTTGTTCTTCCTACCACTCCATAGTGTGACCCAAGCATGACTGCACCAGTTGTACCCCCTACATCTCCACCGCTAGGATTAAGGGATCCTAAAGATTTTCGAATCCCTTTCCATAGAAACAGCTGTGTGGACTGGGCTCTTGATCATTAAAAATAATATTTTCGGTGTAAAGTATTTGTTTCTTAAACTCTTTTCTGCCTTCATCTTTGAAATGTTCCATAAAAAGACAGAATTAAGGGACAGTTAATTAACAGAAGCGGTCTCCTTCTGTTAACAAAAGCTGCCTGGATGTCCCTATTGCCTTGATCAGCAGTACACACAGTCACCACAGGCTCGGGTTTGCTGTTTGCAGGCTATGGAAACATGAGCCCCAGCACGGTCAGTGGGCAGATCTTCTGTGTGTTCTTCGCTCTGTTCGGGATCCCCTTGAACGTGGTGGTTTTGAACAGGATTGGCAAGTACATGATCGCCATAGAGGAGCACCTCTGTGACTTCATTGGGAGCAAGATCAACTACAGGGTAAGTCTGGAGAAACCCATTGGAGGGCTCCTCTTACTGTTTACCTGCCTTTGTGAGGTTGTAGAGCAGCCAGATGTTGCAGTTTAACTGTCGAAGAACTTGATATAACTATTTCTTCCACAGTTCTGTAACACTTTCTCCTTATGCCAATGGCATGATTGGACCTCTAGACAATGCGAATGAGTTCCTGAGCCCTTGTGTTCATGACCTTGACACGGCAGATACACTTGAATCTGACAGAATATGGCTAGACTGGAAAACTGCTGTCCATTCACAATTCCCAAGCGACCTGTTGACAGAGCTTGAGGAAGTTTGCAAAGAAGAATGGGCAAATACTTCACCATCTTGGTGTGCCAAGTTGGCAGAGATTTATCCAAAAAGAATCACAGCTGTAATTGCTACCAAAGGTGCTTTTAGGATCCAGATCAGATAGAGATTTACATTAAGGTGGGACATTGATCTTGGCTGACGGCTGACAGAATGTGTAAGGAATCAGTGCACAGAGCAGAAACAGGAAGTAAAGAGGGTACACAATAAGACACACCAGAAAGACATGAATAATCACAGGGAACTAGGAACAGGACAGAAGTAGAGGCCTCTAGGTGTACTGGGCATGACAACAGGAGAAGGGCCCGAGCACTTGGCTGACCACCTCAGCCCCCAGACTCCAGTCCCAGCGAGATGCAGCAGGTAGACTTGATGGCTGCAGTTTCTAGGGCAATGTCTGACATTGACTGAAGGAACTGAACCATTTTAGGCTTGAATACAGAGACTACAGAGGGTAGTCTCAGTTTTAAATGCAACTCTACATAGCTTCCATTTGTGTCCTCTGGTTGGATTTTCACTGTTAATTCTGAAGTCCTCTGGGTTGACTTTGCCAATATCACTGAAGATTTTTAACACGATTCTTTATCCAAAGGGCTGTGGGAGTGTGGAACACGTTACCCAGACATGCTGTGCATGGCTTCTTTAGATACAATCCTCTCAACTGGCTAACATGGACCAAAAGCCCTCCTTGAGTTTTTTAACATTTCTTATGTTGCCAAGAGTTAACCCAAGTCAACTGCAGAACTCAAGAGATTCTATCTTGAACAGTAAGCAAAATATCTGAGAGATGCCAGGATCTAAGAACTTCTGCTATAAAAGAAGCAAAGGAGGGTTGGAACATTAAAACAAAGGCACCCAAACCCTTTTATCAAGGTACCAAAGTAACTTTTGTGTGTGTGGTGTTGTTTAATTATAAAGTTGATTATCTTATTTACATATTTCAAAAGGAGAGTTCTGGTTACACCTGTAGCTTGACAAACCTGTGTTGTTTGTGAATCCTGGTTCCAGTCCTAGCTGTTGCCAGAAGGATAGGTTGAGTTGCTCTTAGCGGCAGGGCACTACAGCTCTTGGCATTGTCATTGGGTTGAGTGGTACTGACACTGGCTCTGCACTCCCACAGAGAACCACGCAGTGGACGATGCGGACGATCTCCGTCGTGTCGGGTATGGTGACATTTTTTGTCGTGCCCATGATGCTGTTTCACCAGTATGAGGGCTGGAGCTACTTGGAGGGCATGTACTACTGTTTCATCACGCTAAGCACCATCGGCTTCGGGGACTACGTTGCAGGTACACAACTCTGCGCTTTGCACCATGTGTTTCAAATGCCAGTGTAAAACCACATCATTATGAAGGCTGTGCTGGCAATATTTTGAGGAGGGGGATTTTGATACTGGGTTGTTCTGAGCTGTTTATAAATGATCAAACTAATGGTCAAAGATTAGTTACATCCCAGACAGGAAAAACTTGTCTAAGACTGCAAACCGGAAAATAATATTAACACTAGTCATTGTCCAGCTATAGTGTGAGTAACCCAGAGTTCCATACCCTGTATGACTTAAACCAGAGGTGCGTAACAAGTCGATCGCGGATTGCTTCCCAGTCGATCGATCGCAAGAATGTTTGGCAAAAAATAAATGGGCTATTTGACTATTTACTTTTTTGCTAGCCTAAAAAATCATTCAGATCTGTGCATGTAATGTCATATATTTTACTGCCCTTGTTTGTATTTAACCCTTGTCGAATGGGTTGTAAAAATCTATTCCCTGAGTGCTGGCTGACACTGAAAAAAAAAGGCTGCAGGAGCTCCGTAAATAAAGAGTGTTGTGGGCGCTGCCCAAGAATGTTCTCTTGGCTATTGCGTCACGAACCCCACATTCGCTACTGTGCATAGTGGAGCGAAACAGACTGGCCGTGACACATTCGCCAACAGTTTGATAAGTTTGATTGCCTATTTGATAGTTGTAGTGTCTGAGCGAAAATGATGAAGCAAAGAGACCGAAAACTTACCGTTACCACAAGGAATGGAAGCATGATTATTTTTTTGTACTTTCGCATTCACATCTGCAATGCTAGTGTCTATGCGAAAAATAGAACAACATTTCAAAACTGCACACAAAACGTATGATGTGGACTTCCCCACTAAAAGTGAGACACGGAAAAGAAAAGTGGAAAAATTAAAATCTCAACTAGCAGCAGTCGGTTTTCACGAGGCCTAAACCAAGAGGAAAGCGACAATTATCGCACCGTTCCGTGTGAGCCACGTCCTGGCTAAACACAAAAGTCATTCAGGGATCGAGAAGTAATAATAAAAAAATGCGTTTGCTGAGGCTGCTGACCTGCTCTTTGGAGATTTGGCGAGGTTCAGACAGGTTCAGCTGTTGCCTGAAATCAAAGAGTTTCTCAAGTCGTCTAAAGATGAATATGCCCAATTAGAGGATGACCAGTGGCTTCTGGATTTAGCATTCCTCACAGACCTGACTGAACCGCTAAATGAGCTGAATGTCGAGCTGCAGGGACAAAATAAAAATGTCATCGACATGATCAGCAGTGTCAACACGTTAAAAAAAATTACAAGTGTTGTCAAGTAAGCTTCTCAGAGCCAATGCTCACATCAAGGTAAGATATTATTTTTTCTAAAATGTGGAACATTACTTGTTTACTGTAGCACGAGTCACTTGCTTTTATTTGCTGTCATTTTAGTGATGGGTATCGTTATTTTACTGATGTGCCCACAGTCTGTTTTTCCTATATCAGAGCTTCAAATTCACACTGGTAGATCGCGCTGGACTGGCAAATGAAAAAGTAGATCTTGCATTAAAAAAGGCTGGGCACCCCTGATTTAAACAAACAGCTGTCCATTTCTTCATAAGGAAATATAATTTACCTTCTTCTTAGGGGACCTACAGTCTACTTTGAAGATATTTGTAATTTGCCAGAGTCAAAAACATAATTTGACCTCAGAGAGGCTCACACATGTCATAAAGCATTATGCTTGTTAAAAATGTGGATGTTAGATGGTTCCTTACTGAATCCAGTTTCCTTTAATAAAATAAATGAATCATGCTCCATAAAATGTGTTCACAAGGAAAAGGTGCTTTTTATAGACCTATGCATTGTTGGGGAAAGATCTGAATGGCTTTGACTGATGGGTTCTTATTTCTGCCTTGGAAAGGTGTGGCCCTTTAGAGAAATGTTTTTTCTTCTGATAATTTTGAGCTTTTTTTTATTGTGCCCCGATCATTGTCCTCACTGTTTCTTTTCTCTGTGTGGATTTTGTTTGTCTCCAGTCAGTAACCCCGACCGCTTCTACCCTGACTGGTATGCCAAGATCCTGGCAGCCTGGATCTTCTTCGGGCTGGCGTGGCTGGCCCTGCTCATCAACCACGGCATCAACGGCCTGGAGCATTTCAGCATCTTCATCAAGCAGAGGCGGGCACATTTCTTGGAGAAGAAGCTAGCTGGGCAGGCAGCCGAGGAACCCAAGGAAAAGACGACAGATGTCACTGACTCAACAAGCCCGGAGAAGACTGAACAGTAAGCCTTTCGTTTCTGTGCTGTACCCCTAAAGCAGTCCACACAGTGTGGGAGGTCACAGGAGGGAGGGTGCAGGATATTACGAGAGTGGGGTTGCATCTGCTGAGTAGAATTTTAAATAGTAATAGCTGGAGGGAACACGGCCATTTCAGAATGACTTGTCCCAGTGCAGGTCATTGAGAACAAGATGTTGATATTCTATTCCATGCGCTTAGAGTTTGTACATGCGCTCCAGTCATCTGAATATTGTGAAATCCAGAAGTTAAGCAAGCAGATTAAAAATAAATACATTCCACCAGAGGTTTGCGCCAGAAAGTCTGAGGAATGTCTGGAACCTGTAAACAGCATCTTTCACTTTGAATGTGAAACCATTGCCTTTGAATCTCACATCTGATGTGTATGTTACAGTAGCTTGGATAAAAGAGCTGTGTGATATGCACATTCTCTTTGGGGATACAGGAGTTTGATTGCAAAGGCAAAACTCACAGCAGGGAGCCAGAATCTTCCAGGGAAGTAGAGTACAGAAGCGCAGACGAGCTACAGCTGTTCACCCTCATTTGTATGTATGTGGGAGCAGCCCTGATATCTCCCCACTCCCACCTCCCTCATCACATCGCACTGTGTGCAGGCTTTCTGTTGCATGGATTTCATGGGATGTTCACAGGCTAGGGAGATTCTCATTCACGTTTTGGTTTCAAGAACATTTCACAAAGATAGTTACAGAAAAAATCAAATTTCTTGCAGTTGTATAGCACTTTACATTCCAACCGATCTCAAAGTTCTTTAAGTATGGGAAAGGACTTAGTTCATCACCCCACTGTAGTGCAGCTCTACCTGGCCGACATACAGCTGCCATTCTGCACCTGAAGCCCCACTGCACAGCAGATCTGGGGAGTGGTGAAAAACTGCACCAGCTGAGTTGATAGGGGACTTTAGGAGGGCCAGACCTATAGTAGAGTTTAGCAGGAGACCGGGGTTAACACACCTACTTTTTCAAAGAGTTACATGGGATCTTTAATAACCAAGTACTTACTGTAGGAGATCAATTACAATCTCATCCAAAAGTCAATGCCTCGTACAGCACAGTGTCCCAGGTTGCCCTGCTGGTCCAGCATTTACAGCAGCTACCTGGTTTTCCTCAGAGGGACACACATCCCTGCAGTCTCCAGATACAGCTTTGCTTAACCTCTGATGATATCAGGCTGCAAGATAATAATTCTACTGGCAACATTTAACTCATTGATCTCTTAAACCTTTTCATCACCAACTTCACTAGGTAATGTTTGCTTTAAGGTTCCATAACTAAAAGCACTTTTGCTGTAAGGTACTGCAGTCAGTTTTGTAGCAGGACTACAAGACTACAGTTTTGATCATATACACACACCTGCACATAGGGCAATGTGCTGTATAACATTTGTGTTTGATGGATAGTGTATTTTGTAATACCTTGTGCATGTTTCTTACGTGTGTAGTGCATGGTGGCAAAGCAGAACCTAAACATATTTTATGGTGTCCTTTCACTATCTGCTGAACAATGTGTGCTGCTGCGAGACATGCAGAGCATAATGTTCAAGTACATGTGCTTTAATACAGAAGCAGTTCCAGTACTACAGTACCTTTCCAACATGTCCTTTCTCACATACGACAGGGCCGGTGAGGTGTCAAAAGAAGCCGGGGAAGCTGTGAAAGACTGAGAGAAACTACCTATAGAAACCATCTGTAGGAGCACAGGGACATCCTCCATCTTGGAAAAGAGCACACCATCTTCATCTCCACATTCTTTTCTCTCTCTCCTTTGAAATACTTCTGATAAGGTGATAGTAAAATGTTCTCTTTCTGCTCCAGAAATAAAACTTATATTGAGGGCAACTGCAAATGTTTAGAAGCCTAGTTGTAGCAGAGACAGCAAAGGCACAGAATGCAGAAACAACTCATGTGCATTGTTTGGGATTTGCATTTGGTAGGGGAATGTTTTAAAAGTATGGACAGTCCACCAGCTGTTCACTGGGGATTTGTGGCTGTCAGTAATTGTTACTGGAATTCGCCAGGAAACAGAGGGACCCTTAAAAAGAAAGAAAATGCAGTTCTGGCAACTCACAGAAATCTAAGAGTCATTAAAGCAAAACTGCTTCTTGGAGAAGATGAATACTCTTAATTAATTAAAACCTGCTAATGCAGAAGCGTTAGTCTAAAACAACATGTATGTAAAACCTGGATTTGACTATTAAAGACAACTAAAGCCACTTAGACTCCTCAATCACAGAGTAGGAGCTAATAGGCAAACTCCAGGCCCTCAGACCACAAAAGCCTAGGGATCAAGATGGAGTCAACAATGAAATGCTGAGATACAGCTGACAGCTGGGAGTTAAAGTAAACTCTGCTCAAACATTAATCTCATCCTTAGAACCAGGTGTTTCTCTAAGGTCAGGAATCAAGGACTAATGATTTTTTACTGATCAGCCACACATCTGATCACTATATATATACTCACTTATTAATTAAAATGTCCAACAAAAAGTGAAGGAAAAATATTTGACTATTTTATTGCCTTTGAAGAATTGTTTGATTTAAATTGGCACGAAGGACTGTTTTGCAAACTTCTTCAACATGGCATAGGAGGTAAAGTCTGTGACATAATTATATCAATGTACTTGGGGAGAAAGTGTGCAGTGAAAACTGGAAATAAAAGAACAGATTTCTTCACTCAAGTTAACGGAGTTAGACGAGTGTTGAAGTCTGAGCCCTGTATTGTTTAATATCTATATTAATGAGGTAGTAGAGATGTTGGAACAGTCTGCAGGGCTTGGTCTCATAAAACAAGACAACAGATCAAGTTCCTTCCCTACACTGACAACCTGCTCCTGCTTTTGCCCACAGAACTAACATATTGTGCACTAACAGTCACTCTGAACAACACCAGAGTCATGGGTTTCCAGAAAAAATAGATCTCAGGGAAAGTACCACATTACACTAAATTACACATTGGAACGCATAACCAGCTACACATACAGTACCTTGGTCTGATAATCAGTTCATCTGGGAGTTTTGACCTGGCAGTGAGGGCACTAAAGCATAAGATATGCAGGGCATTCTATGCCATAAGAAGGGAGTCTGCAATATCAACCCCCCACAAGAATCTTACTCCAAATATTTAAATATGTAATCTAACCCAATCCATTGCCCATTGGTAGTGAAGTGTGGTGTAAAAAAAACCCCACAAGGTTCTACTGTTCCCACAGTAGAGCCCCCTGTACTGAGCTACACCGACACCAGCCAGCCTCAAGACAGCACTGTTTCAATGCCACACATCAGAGTCCACCAAATCACAGCACAAGCACAAGCCAAACAACACTACCTCACCCACTGGCACACAAGCACAGCACATGTTGGAATACTGCTAACTCTAAAACTCTAAAAAACTGACTGAATAGACAACACACAGTGGACAGCAAGGGGAAACAGACTCTGATGAAGTAGTGACTCAGTGACCACAGCCTGATCAAAAGCAGACCTGACTGTCCAGAGAGGACTACCTCATTGACCACAGCCATGCTGTGCTCCCACTGCCAGTAGGGAGAAGCACTGTGTGCTGCACTATTCCAGATTACAGGAATATTCTTCCCTATAACAATACATCTAATACCAGATTTCCCATGGCTACCAGAATCACAACAACACTCAATCCTACTCCAACAGAGCTGGCAGACTAGTATGTCATCTGCTGTCACAACTTGAGGAAGTGAGCTGTTGTAATTCTTCAACAAATTGTTATGATTTGGCAGCACTGTAATTAATCAGTAAAGCTCTTTGGTTTTGAGAGTCAGAGATACAGTATTCAGGTGCTATACCTATGCTATTCAGTAAGAATTCATTATGAATTATTATCTTAGGACAAAAAAAGATGGCTTAGATGTCTGAAATCTGATGTGGGTGTTATCTCCCAACCACTTGTCATTCAAAAGAAGCCCAGTTCAGTTCAGTAGCTCCAAGATAGACATGCAGGTATTGCATTAATCTGGCTTCATGCAAAGGCTTGAAATCCTAATATTAACTGACCATTCATTCAACAGTTAGTGCGAACTGAGGCAGCACTTCACTAATAAAATTGCTCTTTCTATTCAGTCACTGGTAGGTTTGTGGTTTGTGTAGTATTCAGTTACATGTACACGAATTTATGATTTCTGTGATTTAAGAAAATTACATTTATATTGGGACTACACAAGTGATTAACTAGCCATTTTGCTCCCCAAGTTCACCTGAATAGAGATCTGAGAGCTTTATTAAATTTCAACAATTATTTAAAAGTAGCTAGCAGATGATAGACACCATGTTACCTAACTGTTTAACTCTCTGATATTACATTTTCAGTCAGAAAAGAGTTTAGAAAATACCTGTTTTAAGTCCCATCTTTGTGTACACTATGGGTGGCTGTGATCTTACCTTTTTTAAGTGTTATTAACTTTGGAACCAGCAAATTAAAAGACATTATGTACCTGTCTTAAGCCGAGAAATGACATTAGTCAGACCAGGGGTATCCATTCCTGGCCCTGGAGTTACAGCTGCCAGTGTATCTGCAGGTTTTCATTCTTTCTCAGCTCCTCACAAGCTAAACCAGCTGGTTACCGGCTTTACTGGACCAGTTTAACAACACCTCCTAGATCTGCAGGTGCTGATAAAGAGACCTAAAGGACCTGAAGACACAGCGGTCATCTAGGAGCAGAACTGATCATTTCGCACAGTTAACAAACATGGGTGAATGTAAAATGTGACCGGTAAAAAGTGATTAACATGACCACTAGATGGCGGTATACCCTATTGTCATTAAAAGAAGTCAATTTGAATTTGAGAAACGGGAAACTGCCTGCAATACAGTAGTTTTTCTTTAATTTCAGTACAGTACTGTTATTTTAGTAACCCAGCTCATTCTGCATCTGTGTCATTGATAAAAGGTAGGTAATGATTTCATAAAAGGAACAAGTAATAGGTTTATTCCATGAAAAGAGAAGAAAGAAAACAACATTTTGACTGGAGTCTTCTTAGGGTGTCAACAGACGAGAGATATTAATTCAATCTGTCATTACTCGAATCAGGTCCATCACAATCTTCTCTGTTGTTGACCTAAAGAGGCAATGAAGCTGAACATTAAAGCTTAACCTGAATGCTATGGTGGGACTAAATTCCTGCATTTACAATCCTCAAAGGGCTGTAGGAGACCTGTTGTTTAAGGCAATATCCTGGTTCATTGCAAGATATAGCTAGATGAGATCCTCCTGTCAGGACAAGAGGAATCTCTTTATTAAAAGGGTTGTAGACATCTGGAACAACATACCCAGCCATGTTGCTGAAGCTGTCTTCTTTCGAGAAACAGTTGGATGGGATCCTCTGATCAATTAATTACCAAGCCTGCTATTTGCCTGGACATCTCTGAAGATGAGAGGAAATGCTCTGTGGAACCTATTGCTCTGTATAACCAATTCCTCCTTCTCCAACATAGCTTGTTTCATTCTCCCACCACCCTTTGGGTAAGGAAGTGTTCTCGGTTTTTAATATATTTCCAAAACGTTTACGCTTGCAAGCTCTGGTTAATTTTTACTTCATTCATTATGAATGCCCCAGGTACTGTAAATCTCACAGTACCTGATGAAAATGATGAATGCTCAATGACAAGTGTGTTGGAGGAGAGCGTATAGCGTTCTTATTTCCCCAGAGGTTGCAGGACTGACACAGCTATTGATTCCAAATTGGAAGAGGTTAGAAATAAAATACTTTGAAATGTTCTTCACTATTCTTTCTTCACTACTGGCTTCACTATTAAAAATGGTGTAGATCTAGATGGAAATTGTAAGATGGAAAACTTTAAATGCTTCTTGATGGCTTAATCAATTAAATTGTAACTAACTCTACAAAGTTGCAGCTGCATATTCTATGACCAAATGTCAAATAAGGAACACAAATGTCAATGAATGGGTAAATTTATTTTGGTATTTTTGGTGTGTTTTCATGATTGATAAAAATGTACTTTACTGTATATATCCAAACTCATTGCTTTTCAAAATCACAGTTTAGTCTGGGTGTTGCAAATTATTATTTGTCAATGATTTTCTTTTTTCTATGGATGAATAAATGTCAATGTTTTGTAAACAATAAACGAAACTGGCAAAAATAATGAGTGAGCAATCATTGTGGTTCACTGTTGGCAGAAGCCTTTGGTCAATTAGACTTCCAGATTTTACTTCATGTCCAGTTTTCCAGCGAGTGCATGGAAGGGTTAACACTGTTCTACATTTGTTTGTTTTTAAACTTTTGTTTTGGTAAAACAAGCTAGTTGTTTAGAGATTTTCATAAATCCCTTGGGTGGTGGATTTTCTTCATATTCATAAATGTTTACTTTTTTTTTCTAAACTGTAAAACTATTTCTGCTGTTTCTTTAACAAACAAGTATGGAAAGACCCTGTATCAACAGTCTTTTTTATTCTCATACAAAGATTTTATCAGCCACTTCAACCTTGTTGAACCTTAAGGAAGAAGCAGTCATTTAAAACTGTTGGATATTCAGTCATGCTACTGATAACAGTAATCTGAACCCTTGTTATTTCATCATGTTAGTATTTTTATAGAAAAGATATTGCTGTTGTGAAGAACGTTCAGACACATTACGGGGCTCCAATGAAAGTCCTATTCAGACAGTCCGAAGGAACTGGGCCTTTTTAATCTTGAACAAAGAACACTTTGCATGGAGCTGATACAGGCACACTATCACACCATTCTTAAATTACTGACAAAACCAAGCCAGTGAAACAAGGCCCAGAGATCACAAGTGGAAATTACGTGGAGGTGCATTTAAAAAAGACTACAGAAAGTACTTTTTTACACAAAAGGTTGTGGGGGTTTGGGACAAGTTGCCCAGCCATGCTGTTGAAGCCAATACCCTGATAATGTACAGCAGTTCACTTACTATGACTTTCAAGAACCAGCTGAATGAGATCCATGGATCAATTAGATTAGTAGCAATCAAGCTCAATGGGCCCATTGGCCTCCTCCTATTTGTTACTGCTTTTACGGTCTTTATGTTACACTGCATGTTGCTTTGCGTACCTCACTCTTACCTTTAATAATAATTTCTGACAGGTCCATGACATGTCAGCACAGATACACGCACAAAGTAAACTTTTGTACATGGTCTAGCACGACATTATTTCTGAGCAAACCCAATCTGCCCGTGGGGAAAAATGAGACTTTTAACTAGACTGGACTTTTCTGAGCAATAAAGATGCACCTGAATTTTGCTTTACTGCACCTGCTCTATCTCCTATGACAAATATGCCTTCTTTCTCAAGTTCACTGTGGTTTGAGATATTTAAATTCAGGACGTGTCTACTGCAGCTCACACACTGGAAAATTAAAGCATTTTCAAAGGCACAGTGCTAACGCGATGCTCAGTAAACGTTGCCTTTCTGCATGATAAACTGAAGAAATTCACAAAGGGCCAACTGTCACCAAGTAACTTAAGTGATTAACTCCTGAGGGCACAATGTGCTCCAAAAAATGTAAACAATTCCTTCAAAGGAATGCTGTTGATTAATGTCTGTGAGCAGGAGCAATACAGAGCAGCCATCAATATGACAGGGCGCAAGGATTATAAGCAGTAATCTGTGATGCGCACTCTCCTTTTTTCAAGTTGGCTTGAGCTCCTGAGTGAGTCGCTGCCCTAACGTTGCCCTAGGAAGGTAGCAATGTGTCACAGTGTTTTCTAGTGTGCAGAATGTAACCTAGAAGTCTGACAAATAGACTACTCATACCAGGGGGGTTTGTTTGCCTGTGGGTGGTTCTGGTCTTTTCTCATTGGACTGTGTGCTGGAGGCCTGACCAATCGTAGCCCGGGGATCTCTGGCTGTGCCCAGGGGACTGATTAAGTTGTGTTACTCCCAGCAGGCAGGCAGAGTTAGTCACCCAGGCTGGAATGCTGACAGCCCTGCTAAACTTCATCTGCTCCATTCCAGCTCCAAGACTGCTTCTTGTAAAGAAGGTATTTTGTTTTGTTTTGCTTGGTGCTGAGAACAGCTCCGATCCCTTTGTTCAAGTACAATGAGTCCATACAGCCTCACTTCCCACAGCCTATGCAGAGATAATGAAATAACACTATTGACCATAGTAATACACATCAGTTCAATACCCTCACCCAAGACATCTGTCTAGGCCCAACTAGTAATCTTTAAAAACAATTTTAAAATCAAACCAAAGGGAGGTGATTTGGTTCATTGATCTAAAGTTCCGTATGTAGAAACAAGTGAATTGTGAAGTAATTTAACAAGGGGAAAGTGAAGTAATTTACTACTAGGTCATTAAAGGTCCCATGGCACTGTAAATAGGAGTAGAAGAGTCAGCTAGCCTTGGTGTCCTGGTTAATTGCACTCTGCACAATCCTGCCTATTTAAAGATTCTCCTGAATTCTAGGGTTTCTATCTTCTCCCATGCTCTGCTGTGCAACACTCATGTGGGTCTTCCTCCTATGTGTAAGAGCTCTTTGGTCTCCTCTGGAATAAAAGGAGTTAAAAAAATGCGAGAAAGTACTTTATTATTGTAGTTTTTCTTTAATGTTTCCAAATACAGATCACTTGACTCTGCAGTTCATGAAATTATTACATATATGTATAAAGCAGCAATCGCCTGGAAAGCACAATATGTGAAGGAGAGACTATTAAAAACAGGATTAAGCAGGATGTCTGGTGGTGCCTTGGACAATCCTTTGGCCTGCAAATAGAGATTTACAGTTCATGCAACACGTGGCACAGTAGATCTTTTTCCAAGTCAGAAATTCGAACCGTAACAGAATAGATAAACATTTTTATTTTAAAGTTAAATGTGATGGTTTCTGACAGCTCAATAGGAAACTGAGAGCACATCAGCTTGTATTCGTGCGAATGACAGGACTCATTACTCTTTCCAGCCTGGGATAATACACATTCCAAGAGGCTTCAGGCTCCGAGCTTATGTAATGGCGATGCTTCACATCACAAACTTGTCAGCCTACTTCTACGTCTATGGCAGTCCAAATGTGTGTATAAGCAAAGCCCAGCTTGTAGTCAAGCCAGAATTTTAATTGAAGCTAATGTTGCTTTTATAGGGTTTGGTCTAATCTTCAGTCGGTAGAATGGGCTGTCCTGACTCAGCATTGGAGACCACTGTTCAAGGCTGAAGCACACCCCTGCTCTGGGCAGCTTTTCAGTGTGGCAATAACAGCTGACTGCTAGGATAACACAGCTGGCAGGGAGCACTGAAATGCAAACAATGGACTACGTGGGGAAAGACGACTCATTTGCTATTTTTCAGGCTCTGATTTGCATCATCATTCATTTTTGGAGTTCTCTGCCCTTTAGCCTTGAACCCTCACAGAGAAGATACGCCCACAAAGTGAGATGTTGTGAAATGCGCTACCCATGTGAGAAGATCAAAGCGGGCTGTTCCTATTATGACGGTGAATGATGAGCTTCAAAACAAAAGGACCTGTTGATTGGAGAGACAAGAAGCACATGACTGAGTGGGAACCTGAGCTTGAAAACAGAATCCCAGTGCAAAACACAGCTGTTGAGAGAGATATTGGATTGAGCAAAAATCTTTCAGGGGACAGATCACCTTCATCTAGAGCTCTTCTGTTCCACTTCAACACACAGTCTCCTCTTGGTAAGAATTGGGCTAACCATTTAATAACCCTTCATCGGCATTTTTCCAAAACTGGCTTTGCCTGGCTGAGCAAACAGATCATCAATGATTAAGCCATAAAAACGAAATATAAAATAAATCACGAATTGCAAAACTCTTGAGTTTTTTCGGCAGGGGAATCTCGATAAGCCCTTACACTTCACTGTCACAAGGCAAAAATGTTTAATATCGTGGGGCTAGGTGCACTTCTCCAGCAGACAAACCCAGAATGCCCTCCCTGTGTGCCACCCTTATCCTATCTTGTTCAATATTCTCACCAAGTTGGCCAACTCTGATAATATCATGCACTACTGACACTTTCCAACAATGGCACCTATTGACCAAGATAACAGCAGTAGACACTGGCAAAAATCCCTTGCTCTCTAACTCTGGAAGTGGAGCATGTCAATTGTCTTTGATAAACCCCCAAAATGAATCTCAGCGGAAGAGGAAATTTGCACAGCTTCTCATGAAGCGAAACCTCAACTTTACTTCACTTTACCAAGATTTCTTATTCTTCTCAAGGTCTGCTTAAAAATCAGGTAGTTGGTGTAAGTTGAAAATACATACAAGTCTATGGTCCTTTGTGTGTAAAGGGAGTATAGTTACAGTCATCAGGTAAAAAAAAAAACAAGTATTTCTTCAAATTCCTCAGAAATTTCCACCCCACAAGAGATCCGTGTCAATCTCTCTTTCTGTTTGAAGGTTGCAAGCATTGCTGAGTTGGATAAGCTCGAAGCCGAAAAACATGAAACGAAACCTGAGACCCAGAGGCTTTTCTTATCAGTAACCTGTTGACAGCTACTGTAGAATCACTACTGGTACAGTATGTTTAGTCTTAAAGAGGAAAAAATATCAAAGATGCCGCAAGCTGTCTTATTCCTGGAATGGGATTCACCTGTTCCTGTCTGACTTCCCGTAATGTCTTCTTTGTGATCATTACAGGTACCACACAGTGTACAGTTTTATGCAAAAGTTTGGGCACCGCTGACCAAATTACGTTTTGTTGATTTTCTAAGTGAAAACTTAACACAACCTCTGCAGCGGACAAACTTAATATTTCTGCAAATATTAATCCACAGTTGCTGTTTTTTTGCTAAATTTAACAGATTGAAAAAAAAACATAACATTAAATGTGGCACTAAAATGTGACTGTATATATCACTGTGCCAGAGCAGGGAATCAAAAATAGATCCAGGAACACTGTCACTTCATACTCTTGCCAATCAATTTATTAATATAGATGGAAGATGTGTTTTTATTCCCGAATAGAATATTTAAATATGTTTAAGGGTTTTTATGGCCCTTGTGACATGAGCGGTTTTCAATTATTTATAAAGACACACTGGGTACTCTTGTACTGTATGACCAGCTATGGTCTCATTAATTATGATAGACGTATTTATTAGTTGATTGTTCCATACAACCATTAATTATTGCAGAGTGTATGTACTGATCAGCTTGCACCACTTTGAGGAGCAGAGGTTAAGACAGACACATTATGTGTTGAATGATTCAAGCCTGAGTACATGATCTAAATGGCAGGAGATGTGAAACGTTGCTTAAAAAAAGTTTAAGAAAAAATGTCAGATTGTTTTTCTAGGTGGCCGTAAGAGCTTTAAAAAGTTTCAGTGAACTTGGCTGTCTCTTGTTGTTTCTCTTTCTGAAATGATAGGCTTATTAAACCTCACTCGTTCAATTCTAAAGACCAGAATAGGCTTCATCGTTGGAAAGCACATCGCACCCAGTATTGCTCATCATGCAGCAGAGCATTTCTCCAGGAAATTTGGGGGAATGAAAAAAAACAGCTGTATTAAAGGGGTCTTTCTGAGTGAAGAGCAGGTGCATTTGAATTGAGTCTAATCAACAGATCGTTAAAAAATGAGTACATTATAATATTACAGTGCAGAAAATAAAGCAGTCACCAAAAAGTCTTCTCTTAATTTTTAGGCTAGACTTTGAAGCTTCCAATGTAACATCCAGATTCCTTTTGGGAAGTTGATCCAAAGTTTTGGGGAACAGGAACATAAATTTATGTCACCTACAGAGTGCAGGAAGAAAGTCAACAGCAAACAAGTTAGCTAAACCACAGGAAAAGCCATTATGAGTCACCACAGAGTGTGCAGTTACAGTATATCCACATAACAACACATCTCCAATGTGTAAATGCACTTCAAAAATAAATGACTCACAATTCATGTTTTGATGTTTAAGACATGTGCTCAAAGGGCTTGGGCTCACTCACTCGAGTAAAGTTTCCAAAACAAATGAAATGGAGAATCTTGCGTTTGTTTTTATTACAGTTTCTTCTTGTCAGTGGCTTTTTGTACATCCTGCCAATGTTTTGCTTGTTTTTTTTTCTGATAGAAGCAACTTAAGAAAAAGAACTTGACACCCACAGTTCCTTTAAGATCCATGCATTACACTTCAGTATGTCAGGTGATTGCATTCTGAAATTGTCTCAGCCCACTCTACAGAGGTGATGTAAGATAAGCAAGGATTTTAGAGGGAAGGAAAGAAAAAAAGATTCAAGATCTAAATGCGGATCATTGAAATGGAACTGGCTCCACTGAGTTATTCCGGATGGAAAGGAAGAATTTGCTCAACAATTGTCTTTCCTCCCAGGGATTATAAAGACTGAAGAGGTTTCATGGTGAGCCTCAGCGCACAGGGACAGAAACAGTCCAGCTAATTAGCTCACATCACAGCCAGCGCGGATTCGACTTGCTTGTTTATGAACGGGAATGAACAAGTGAAGCAGCTGGGAAAATTCTGAGCCTCGAAAGTTACATCAAAGCCACTGAAAGCAGGTCTTTTCGGCTTTTCTGGATAACGCACCTCCTGTGCTTGTTTTCTGTTCTCCGTTGAGGTGTGTCAAAGAGGATTCTGACTGAAGCCAAGCAGAAAATTGTGAAAAATTAGAAACCAGAGAGGAATTCAAAGAATTAATGGTTGCCAAAGCTGCATGACAGTGCATTTCACTGCCATTAACTCATGTATTTTTAAAATAATTAAACAAATAAACAAGGCATTTTTTATTGTAAAACAATTAGAAATAACAATAAATAATTATATGTCACTTCTTGCTGTGACTTACTTATGTGGTTATGTGTTTCATGCCTATAAGTGCACCAAGCAGGAAATGTACTACACAAAAAATTGCTCTTTGCCTCCTTAAGCCCCTTTGACGTGCAGGGATATTTCTGCACTGCACTGAAGCAGCTCATTTCAGATTTGTCATGCCCCTGGGACCTTTCTTGTTCAGGTTGTAACCCTGATAAGGTATTGTTCTTATCTGGAGACCCTGTTTGAGAACTAAAAAAAACGACATGCCTTTTCCCAGTCCTGATGAAAAACCATCTGCCATTCACTGACCATGGTGCTGGTGAATGTGAACACAGGAAGAAAATCGAATCATTGAAGATCTGTCCTGTGGCTTGGCAGTATCCTCAGGGGAGGTTCAGTGGAGGGGAATAGGAGTCTGTATTGGCAGTGGTACTTGAAGACAGCCACCTGACTCTGTAACCGGGTTCAAATAACCTCCTTGCCTTTATACTAAGACAGTGCCATCTGTATAAAGCAGAAGATCCAGGGGTGTCCTGGGAAACCATATTATATGCTCATCCAGACTCTAGTCACACACTTGTAGTAGACCAGAGATCTGCAGTAACAGGCTGGTTTTATTCCTTTAGGTAGGCAGATTAACTGTACACATAGGGGGTCTTGCCTTGTTTTTCCTCATTTCGGGACCACAGTTAAAGCAATCCTAATCTTTAAGGCATGTAGTGAGGATTACCTTTCTTAAGTAAAGAATAATCAACCAGAGGTGGTGTGACATTATGTTTTTAACCTTATTGTCCCAAAGCCATTTACTTCTGCAATTGAAATAACATAAAATCCCAGCAGTTTACAGATGGTTAAACTCAGGGAATTTTCCACTTTTTAGGACTGACCTTTTTATCTGTGTACCACATCATAGCATTTGTGCAGCCTTTTGTGAAAGACTGGGGAAAGCTGTTTGACAGAGAGCTGGTACGAATATTATTCCTCCTTGCATAGTAAAAAACCCCAATTATTTCTCAGTAGTTCAGGTATAGATAAGAACATAAGGAATGCTACAGACAAGAGTCCCGTGAAATAGCTGAGGATGTCTCAATGGTTCATAAAGGAGTTTAGAACCAATCGAGAAAGTGCCTCATTCTAATGAAACAGTCCTGGGGAGGTGTTGTAATTCCTGGCCATCCACATTGTGACCTGTGATGAGTGGTCCTGCTGCTAGCAGGTTTCTTCAGACATTGTAAACAAGGTCATAATACAGTTTTCAAGAAGTTTATTTATCTGTGAATAAAAATGTATTGAAATACAGCGACAAATGATGCAGGAGAAGCAATACATACTGTATCTGCGATCACCTTCAGTGTCTGGAGGTTGACTCATTTTTGCAGTACATTCTCCTGGACTCTTAGCCAGCTCTTTGGTTTGATGTTTGTATGGTCTGTCTTGTCAAGAGCATCACACTTTGGCACAAATTCTACACCTAAAAAGAAAACAGTTCAAGCTGCATCAAAAAACCTAATCAGAAACCAGATCAGTCTTTTTCCCGTGTGATTTTACAAATAATTTCTTAGCATTATTTTTTAGTGGTCCTAAGGAAAGTGGGATAAGCTCAGCCACATAATACTGTGAGTTTTCCAAAACAACTTAAAGTGCTTGTGGTTTTCAGCTTCCAATATTCCTCAAAGGACCCCTGACTTTGTGATGTTTGTTTCTGTGTGGGATGACTGTGGTTTGGTACCATTGGACATTCCAGAATTAACTCTGAATGTGCAACATGCACACTGGTAGCTCTTGGGGCCAAAAATGACACTTCAGGGATTCACTTGCTGTGGGAAAGGAGATGGTATGAAAACAACATCAACAACAACAACATCAACATGTTCAAGCTGAAAACCCCTGAAGCAGGTGGCAAAGGGTTGATCTTTAAAGCTTTTTGCATCCGAACAATATTTTCAATGCCAGCTGCAGATGTTGAGCAGTCATGCAAGTATAGTAAAGTGAGAAGATCTACACACACTTTGGGAGAGGAGGAGCTGGAAGCTGAAAGTTTGTCATAAGAAAAAAAGCTATAAAGAACCAGTTAATACAAAAGAAAGAGCATAAAAGTGATACAATTAAGAGGCTTCTGTCCTCTCTAGCCTGTTTGATTTTTCAGTAGCTAATGCATTCTCAAACTAATGGCTAAACTCATCCAGCCATTTTCTGAAAGATGTAAAAATGTCAGATTTCAAAACTTGATGAGGTAGAGTAGCTCCAAAGTAGTATCTGAGGTTGGGTTGCTTTCCTCACAACAAAGACAACATAACACATTTGTAAGAGAGTTGAAAATCTAGCCCCTCATGTCTTGGCTTGTCTTGATGGACAAAACCAACTGTGCTGACAGATGGGATTAGAGATGGGATTAGAACTTCCTTCTCTGTTATATGTCGGAGATCACCTGATGACAGGAAGCTGTATCTGCAATGAAAGAAGTCATGCACAGGTACTTTCTTGCCAGCACAGAAGGTGCTCTGCAAGTTCCATGTTTCTCCAGCATTTCGTTCCAATTGAGCTCTCATTTAACTAGATAAACCTTTAGTGGAATTCATCACTTGTACTTGCAGTCTGGGAGATTAAGATATCTGTAAAGAAAGAAAATAAGCAGAGGATATAGTATTCAATGAAAGACCTGAGTGCTCAGCTAGGATGAAAACCTTGAAAAATGCAGCAACAGGAAAATTACTTTAAAGATACTTTAAAATAAAATACTGTTAACATATTTATACTTTACACCATCTACTTTACACAGCTGTCAATCTATTCATTACACAGTTTTAAAAGTATTTAATTATCACAAATTTAATCCTGAAGTATCTGAAAGTGCACAACATATAAAAGGCCAGAGCCCGCCCCAAGGGATCCCTGACTGATTAGTCCCACCCTAAGATTGATGGAGCTCAGTGAAATGGGTACTCTTGATGTGTGCCCCTGCCACTTGGGGAACCCCAGTCACGGTCACTGGGAACATGAGCCAGCCTGAAGAGCCTCTTTTAGAGGCCTAAAAGAGCTCCTACCACACATTGTCTCTGGTCTCCATACAGGGGCAATGGATAAGAGGTAAGAGGTAAACATGTCCCCTACTGGTTCACCAACACCACATGCAGCAGCAAACTGGTTTTCCTAGGAAGTCTCCCATCCCGGTACAGACCAGGACCAGCCACACTTAGCTTCCAAGAACAGACAAGACAGGGCTACGAGGTGATAACCCCAGGCAATTGTTTACATTACTGCCTGGTTATCCAAATGTTGTAGTCATTTTCATAATGCTACAACACCAGCACAATAAGTCCAAAGCTACCAGAATGTGACTTTTTTGCATTTTTAAGTGGTCTGTCCTATTCTTTCAGAAAGCCTCTGGGATTCTCTCACAACAGACCACACAATCATTTTCCTTCCCAGTTGCTTTTTCACTCATTTCTACTGACACAACCAACACTTAATCTTAAACCACATACAACTGAACTGATATGAAAACAGTAGAGAGGAACTCTAAAATCTCTTCTCCAGTACCTATTGATTAACTAAACTCCATACACTTCATGTTGCCCATTTATTACCAGCAGTATTCACTAAAATAAATCGCTTTAACTGAAATAGACACTGGAACATTAAACTCAGTTTAAAACCGAATGCCCAGTTTTCAGTCTTCACTGATCATTAACCACTTTACACAGGATACTGGTATATTGAATTCAGCTTAATTCCCCAAAGCTCAGTTCTCAGTCTTCACTTCACTAAAACCACCTCTGTCTTTACCAAGCACCAAATCATCATTAGCAACTACCAACCTTCTGGCTTATCCTGTTTGGCCAGGGACACAAATCTTTAATCAAAACCTTCACCATAAGCAGACGCTTGTTGGCAAATTTCTCTGACATCACTGAGACAACCCACCTGTTAATGCTAAGGTGTTAAGTCTTGCATCATCTAGACTCCTCTCTCTATTGCCTTAGAGAGGAAAGCACCCTGCCACATTGTCAAGCAGTACTCGGCTTCTTCGGGTCCTAATGCTCCCCATCAGCTGTGGTAGAACTAGCCAATCCTGTTACTCCACAATGCATGTCAACCTCATTGAGCCTGGCAAAACAGTATACCCATCAGCCACCTGTGTCACTCCACACTACAGAACTAAACTGTAGTTCTCCCAAGTATCACTAACTCCTTACAGACATATACACTACCTTTACATCGATCTGTTGCTAATGAAACCTCCCCACAGTACAGCTCTCAATCATCTTCACCTGGAGTCTAGACACAGCCTACACCTCGTAGCTGTTCAGATAAGCCTCTTAATTAGCTCAGAGGAGCAACTAATTCCATTTAGAGCCTATCCTGTCAGCTCCAATCCCTCATGTGGAGTTGTACCCCCTCTGAGTGCTTATTACTCAATCAGACCAGGCGTACCACATTCCCCAGGTTGTTTTCCCATTAGCAAACCCTGAGGGGTAGGGAGAGGGGGGCTCTGTGAATATTGCACTCCCATTGTGCCAACACAAATTAGTAGCCTCCAGAGGATGTTGTCTTTCAGGTAAATACTGCAACATAGCTGTATAATATGAGTGTGGACAACCTCTAGTTTGAAGACTCTAAGGCATGTTGACACACCATCTGATAATCTGCTGACAGCCATTATCAGATGAGATCTCCATGGCATGTTGTAACCTGTGGGAGTTGCTATAAAATCTTGCAAAAGTAAAATAACTGCGTCTACCTGTTCTTTCTTCTTTAGGTTTAACCCTGCAGTGACACAGATCTGGCTAAGGAAGGTAAATACAACTGGAATATCTGAAGGCTGTGGAACTTCTACAGGGCCATCATATTTGGCCACATTAGCATTTTGTCACTTTGTCCCCCTGAGCATGTTAATCACAACACTTTTGTTTAAATTCCTTCTCAGCTGTCCATTCTTTCCCTAAGATATTGCCTGTTGCACACTCTGTCTTATTATGCTTTATCTTTGATTACTGTTCATGAAAGAAATCTCTCACCACATCAACAAAATATATCAGATATATATCAACACAGACACTTATCTGAGTTGGGGATTTTCAAAAAAAGCAACAAGATAACATAAGAAAGTTATAAATTAAAAGAGGCCATTTGGTTAAAATAATTGTGAGTTCTTACTGCAACATCACACACATTTACCATGTTTGCATCAGAATTACTGGCAAAAATTTTACTATGAGAAGACATTTATTTTTTCAACAAATAAAATAAAAAGCCTTATAAATTTAAGCATCCTTACCCTGCCTGTGTAATGGTGCGGCTAAACTTGTCACAGACGGTGACTTCACTAAGTTCTGTAAAGGCATGAGGCCCAGCTTTTTGGCGCAGACGAATTCTCCACTGTCTGGGAAGTCGGGTTCTGAAGCTCATGTGTTTGAATCCCAATGTGGCCAGCGCCATGGGTGTCACATCGGTACCAAACAGAGACTGATGCTTGTCGGAATCATCCTGAAACGGCTGCTGAGGAGAAGGAGGAGTGGAGAGGGGAGGATTAGTGTTTAGTTGGGACAGCACCTGTTACAGAAAGCAATGTTGCAAACTTGGAACCTTAATAATGCTGAATTCCTCCTGGGCTGGAGGTCAACCTTTTAGGGAAATTAAGTTTTATAACACTCCAGTATCTTCACAAGCTCCCTAAGGGTAAACTGAAAATTTAGCCCAGCTCATATTTTACTGAGGTACTGTAGATCCTTTTAACTTTACACTCTTGAATAGATAGACAGTTGCAAGTTAATATTGGAAATCAATATACAGTTTTGAACGTAGTCACATTATTAGTCCAAAAAATGTTTCAATCAATTAATGCAAAGCTCAACAGTGTTGAAAATAGGAAAACAAGGGGTTAATGAGGACCAAGACTGGAACTCCCTCATTAATTTAAATGTAATATCTGCTTCTAGTCCACATCTGATCTGTCAGCTGTTGTAATTCTTACTGTTGAACCATCTCCTCAACTTTAGATGGCTTTGTTGCTACAACTGAAATGCAACCTGGTCTCAAAAAGTTTAGAATATATCTTATCCAAAGAGTGTTTCACTTCACAACAGGAGGTGTTGCTGTAGTGTAAACACTGATTAAAATGCTGATCTCTTTTGAATGCAGGGTGTCAATGATTAGCCAAGAAGTAATGTGACAGAGCTCAGTGCACAGAACAGGTTACACCTGAAATCTGAACATAACAAGATTATTAGTAATGTATCTATATACAATTGCTCTGTATTTACAGGATTGCTCAAATAATTCATCCATGTTCTTACCACTGTATCCAATACAGGCTTGCAGGGGACCTGGAACCTGACCTGGCAAGAATCAGGCAAAAGGCAGAACACACGCCAACCCATCCACAGACACAAGAACAGACATGCACACACCCCTACCAGGGCCAATTTTTCCCAGTAGCCAATTAACCTACCAGTTTGTGTTTGTACTGTGGGAGGAAACAGAGTTCCCTCAGGAAACCCACACGAAGACAATGAGAACAGAAGAACTCCACACAGACAGAATCCCAGGAACTGAACCCAGTACCCCAGCACTGCAAGACAACAGTGTTATCTACTGTGCCACCGTACTGCAATGATGTTCTCTACAACTCTCATAACTGCAGCGTGCTAAAATTCTCTTTTGTTCTCCTGTAGGGAAAAAAAGAAAAAGCACATCTTTGTGATGGAATGATTAAAAATTCCCCACCAACTGAAGTCAAGAGGGTGTTTTCCAAAAACTAATTTGCCAAGTTACATTTTTTCTTTTGTGTGTCTCCAATCTTCTCCCTTTTTAGCTTGCTGGGAAATTGAAAATCCCCTTTCTTCTTTATATGATATTCAATTACAGTAAATAATAAAATTGTACACTTTGTCTGTCAATATATTTTAAGGATTACGCAAAATACAAGAAAATAGCTACTACTACTACTTACTGAAAGCTATTATCTTAAACTATGTTTTTTTTAATAAATGCGGCATTACTACACAGTGGCACCTTAAAAATCTCCAGACGGTTCATCACTGTATTAACTGAAACTGTTTTCAGTGGTGTAATCTGATGGTATTTTAGAGTGCCAGAGAAAAACAGTGATTAGGGTTCACAAAGACATCTTAGCTGATATAATTCAGTAGTTCAAAAGCCACAGTAGACAATATTCTAAATGTTAGCACTTCTAATTAGGCTCCAGTGAGTTTTTGCATATTGGTACAGCACAGAGAGCTCCAAAGTAAGGTAATGCCTTTGCTTCACATATGCATCTATTATAGGACTGAGGTAGACATTGCTGTGGTAAAATACAGGCTGGGCAGCGGTGTGGAGTCTCAGTTAGGGTTCTGGACTTCTGGATGGAGGTTTGTGGGCTCAAATCCCCAGCGAGACATTGCTGTTGTAGCCTTGATCAAGATATTTCAGCCAATTGCTCAAGTGACTTAGGTTGAATAACATTTGGTAATTAGGAAAAGTCTCCAGATAATGACACAAAAAACAGGAGCTGCCATAAAAATTAAACTTTCACCCAGAAAGCTCAGGAATCCCTGTGTCCTTGTGAAAGTAAAGTGAGAATCCTGAAATAAAGTCCTCTGAGTTAAAGTGCAGGTCAGGGCTCTTCAGAAAATTGCCCTTGTTGAAAAGACAGCAAGCAACTTAAAAAAACAAATCAATTTGTGCTACCATATCTCCGGAAAAGAAATAGTTATGAGCTAAGCAAAAGCCAGAACACACTGGAAAATTAAAGTCATAAAAGATAATAAGCATGTTTTGAAAACTAGCAAAAACAGAATGGAATACTGACTGTGCTATTTTTAGGATCTTATTAAATAAAATAAAGAAAACCCATATTATCCCAGATTTTCTTTGTCTCAAGGAGCAGTAACAAAGCAATTATCTGTCAAAATGCCTTCACCACTAAGTATTTAGAGTCATTTTGTTGTTGTGTTTGGTTATAATTTTACAAAAGGTGCTCATTTCACTTTATAACTCAATATATTTTCCCTTTCACATGTTTATTGGACTGTACTCCTTTGAAAACAAGTAACAGTTCAGAAGTTGGAACTCAATGCATGGAGATAGAAGGGTAGGTTAATGAGGTGAAAAAGCAAGCAGTACCATTAAGAACACAGAAGTCCAGAATATATCTTGAATAAGAAGGATGGTTTCTGAACCAGCAACACAACCATCACACTAAAGAGTTTCAGATCCCATCTTCCTTCCACTTGGACACTGATATCTTTATGGACCAGGTATTGATTATTTTGAGACTAATGATTGATCACCCATCCATCCAATGTCAATTCACTTTTGATCTGTTAACCCTTTCTTAATGGTGGTATTCTGAGAATTCACTTTTTATGAGGAACTAAATCAAAGGGCTTTTAGAAATCTGGATACTGAATACTCTATTACAAGCTCTGTACAGGTATGTGTCCTTTTCTATTGCTCAAAGAGCTCTTACATGTCAGTTATGCAAGAACTACCTTTTCTAAATCCCCTTTAATGGTCCACTACGATTTCCCTGTAGGTGATCCTCTAGTTCTAAATACTGTTTTTATCATATTACATGTGATAGAAGACTTATTGCTATGTATTTACTTTTTCAGTTTTATGGGTGAGTACCGCATTAGCGATTTAGGTGAATGGGTATGATACATGTTCATGAGTATGACTTGTTTCCTTATACACAATACCACCAGGACCTGGGGAATAGTTTATCTAAAGTACTTCTGGGACCTACAGTATAACACATGCTTTTCCTATGATGATACAATTTAATACGGAACTTTGTCCTTACGCTCTTTGAGGCAGGTTGTTGATTACATCCTCAGTAAACACCTGAGTGAAATATTAATTTAATACATCAGCCATTTCCCTTTCATTCTCCAGATGTGTCAAGTTATTAACCTGGAGACATTTCACCTCACCCTTTACTGATGTTGTCATACCTGACAAAACCCTTTATGATTTACTTTTGCTTCCATTGCAATGCTCCTTTCCGTCTCTCTCTTGGCCTTTCTAATATTCCTCCTCGGCTGGGTTTGCAGTTACACTCCTTTTATAACTGGATCATGTTCATTTTTGCTGCTTCTGGTGCTTTCTTGTGCTTCCTCTTGTTTCAGATTTTCTTCTTTGATGAAACCCTTTGGGATGCTTTCCGGCCTTTCACTGAATCACTCTTGGGATCGATTTGTTCTGCGCTTCAGGCAGAATGTCATTAAACTTTGGCCAGCTACTTTCGACTGATTTCACACGCATCTTATAACATATTATTTTCACCCATAAAAGTATCTGGTTTGAGCAATCAAGGTCAGAATATACTGTACAGTAATATTCAATTTAAAGAAAATGTGTAGACATCCCTGGTAATTCAACAGAAGAGGACTTCATTGAAAGAGGGTCAATACTCTAGCAAGGTGCTGTATGACTGCCTAAGTTGCTTGTATAGTACGTATGCTAATTCTATGCCCCTCAGCAAACCATTCATATGTAATTCTAATTTTACCAGTGTATGTATGTGTAAAACAGTAAATTCAGCATATAACATACATTACTGCACACCTTGGAGCCATTTCTTCAGTATAATTTATAGTTCCCTATTTCTGTTGATTGTTTTTTTACTGGAGAACCATGGCTACTTGCTTGGCCATCCCCATTAATTTCTGCCTCTGCCATACTAAAGCCCCAGATAGAACAAGAGACAAAAGTCGCCTTGGCTTAATTATTATCAGTACTCTAATTTACTTGGAGTGAGCCTTTTATCCAAAGTGTCTGACATTTATACCCATTTATTCACTGGAGCAATCTGAGTCCAAGGGTACAACTTTCCAGTTATAGGCTCAGAGCCATCAAGCAGTCTTCCACAATGCTGCTCAGCTTGAAGTTGCCCAAAAGCTTGCAGTCTTTCCTTTTGGAGCACAGTACCTACACACTGTACCTTAACTCAATCTTGGAGCAAGTCAGTGCAAACCGCCCCGCCCAGTTCCACACGTTCCGGAATTTTCTAGGCTGAACAGAAAGGGCCAGCCCTCTGTCGTGAGAGCCCAGTCTTAGAAATTAGGTGAAGCTCTCTTTTATAGCACCAAGCATTTATTTCTAGGGAAACAATGCTGTAAGGTTATACTCAACAGGTGTGCACAGTCAAGAAGACTGGCAACCTGCAAAGTGTCTATTCTTCTATAGAACAGCGTATTTGTTCCCCATTGTCTCCAGAAGAGGTCTTTTGTCTTGTCTTCCAAGTAAGATGAGAATCAGGCTGGACCTGAATGAATACTAAATAACACTTTTGCTGTTTCTAAATAAAGTAAAAGATCTTTAGGAATCAAGAATTGCATTTTTTTCATGTACAGAGATGGTTTAGTTGAACACTAAGGCACACTCCACACTCCAGGGCAGCAAAAGCTTGTAAGATTTGTCACAAAATGTGGATAGAAAGCAATCTTCTGTCTAGGCAGGAAGATATGTCTACACCCCTTTCCATGAATCACATCTGGGAGCTGTTGCTTTTTATTACTTTTTTTAGACTAACCTTTCTTTAGGGTGACTCACAATATTAAAAATGTCTCTTAAACAGACTTACAAGGATCTACAGTATAGGTACAGGTAAGGAAGAATGTCGTTAAATCAATAAAATAACAATGACCCTGGCACAGTGTCAGTCTTTCCTGTGAAGGGAGCTTTGCTTTGACAAGTTACCATTTATAACAACAAGCAGCTCTTGTGCTCGAGCAAACATTGGACTGACATTAAAAAAATACATCTTAAAACTACCTGTGGCAACTCGATCTCAGGTGTATTGGTATGTGAGATGAGGCTTCAACATGTCTATCTTAACAATTTCACAGAACTTACTTAAAATGTAAGTATATATATATTATTTTTAGAAATAAATACATTCTGGATTACGCAGTGAAGTGCAACAATTATGTCGAAATTTCACCTCTGGGATACAGTATACTGTATGTGAATGTATGTGAATTACACACTGTTTTTGGGAGTGTAAATATGTTTTCTGTCTTCTGCAGCCTACCTGTCGTCAAGTGCCCGAGGGTTATAATGTTCCTGGAATGTTAATTTTCCATGTCAGAACCCCCAATAAAAATGTGATTTAGAAAGGATCCTGCTTATTCCAGTTCAATCTGGTACCACATGTACTGCATATAGATAGATAGGAGCTTCCCAGAGACCTGGAACACTTTAAGGTGTAAAGTCTAGTTATGAGGCTGTGGATGCACTGTAGGACAAGGTGAGCAGTACTGGAGAGCCTGTGTGTCTGCAGGTATTTCATTCAGAAATATCTGTTAACAGCTTAAATCAGCTCATTAGTAGTTAAATGGGACCGATTTAATGATTTATTCAGGTGCTGGTGTTCAAAGATTTCTTGAAAATCTACAGAGTTACTGACCCTCCAGGTACAAAATCAGACATGGCCTCTCCTGATTTCAAGTATAGTTCAAGATGAAAACAATACCATATTATCATTAGCACTATTATCATATAATAATAACCCACCTCTGTTATATTGCATACTCCATCCATATCTGTATTCTTTAGTATGGTGTCTAAAGATAACAGAAGCTTGAGGAATTCACATTGATTTTTTTTCACAGAAACAAAAAAGTGATACAGTAAATGATCTTCTAAATAAAAAAATGTAGCTTAGTTAACATTTGACATGCAAGTTCACTTCTTTTAATTCTAGATTAATATTATACTGCAACAAATCCAATTAAGTTTGCAACTAATTCAAATTAATCAGTTAGAAAAGAGGGATTTATGAGGTACTCGAAGATTAGTCTCTAGATTTGTATACAATAATCTTGTTTAATCCATTTGTGAATCAACTATTGGTTGAAGCTAAATAGGTTTATGAATACAGAGCACTATTTTAAAGCTGTAGGCCACTTTGTGATACCGGGTATAAAGTTAAAGCTATATCTAGACATAAAACTAAAGTAACATAGAGTAAAATAGAGTAAAAAAGTCATGTAGTGTTGAAATAGAAAGTCATTTTAACAGAGACAGTGATATTTAATTACCTGCGTCAGCATTGCAGCCAGTTTCCTGAATAAAACAAACAGAATCATAGCTGTGATTTTTTGGGGGTGTAATTACTTTTTTTATCTCTCATTCTATTGTCTTCTGACAGCCTTCTCCACCCAGATGACTTGACTTATGAGATTCAATTAACACGTAATTGTTCTGTACTTGTTGAAAGAGACAACACAAGACACTGGGTGGAATTAGGTTATTCACACAAACTGAGTAAAGTCAAATATGCAATGCGCTTTTCTTGTGCAATTGGAAAAGCATCACATGCTGCTAGTTTTGGATTTAGTACAGATGAGTTCCTGGAATTGTTTTCATCATATCTTGTGAGTGTCTGTCTTTAAATTGAAAAATTAAATCCCAGATAAATTCTGTTTTGGGTTATAGGTTATAAACATCATTAGATAACCTTTGAGTGATCTGCTTATTCAAAAAAGATGATTCATTATATCCAGTATAAATATTTGTATGGGGTAACAATACCATAAAAGTGAGAATATAAATCTGGCAAACCCAGATCTGGTTTATGTAAGTTTGTATTACACCATGTCTGCTTTTCAATTTCATTTTGAAATACAGAACTGTAATTGGATTAAAGTTACAGGAGGGAAGTGTAGTTATTATACATAGACATTAAATATATATCGTGAAGAATGAAATAGAAGCGCTGTTCAGACCAGACCGAAGTCAAGAGGCAAGACAGACATTTTATTCCAATTACTAGAATGAGCTTGTGTAGCTATAGGTACACTTACTTTATAGGTTTTTATCTGCTCTTGCAGAATATATATCTATATATATACCAATATATCTGGGAAGTATTTGATATAATTTTTCAGTAACTTCCAGATGAGAAATGCAGTTTTATAGACTGTCTTCTCTGCAAACTCACTTAACACTACAGACACAATACAGGGCACAAGACACCACAGCACCCTGGACAGGAAACACACAAGTACAATTTAAAGATAGCAACGAATCTAGTGGGCAGGCCTTTTGAAGATGGGAAAAAACACACAGACAAAAATACAGCACTTAAACACGCAAACAGGGAAAATGTGCAAGCTTCACATAGAAGGTGCCCCATCCTGGAACTAAACCTGTTCAGCAGATGAACAAAAATGCCCAGAAAATTAAGCATTGTTTTCAGAAAAATCTTTAAAGGCTGCTTTGCTTCATTGAGGTGTAAAAACACGGAACAGGGAAGCAAAACCATTGTTAAGAAGTCTGAGAGCTCCAATAACGCTAGTAAAACAAAAAGCGGATTGTCTGATAAACAAGGAGATAGCTAAGGATAGTGTGGGTGGAGTAAACTAATTTCAACACGATACCCCAAAATACGGAAACAACAGATCTGATTGCCCAGGGAGTTAAGAGCATGAGGCACAATCAAGGACAGCGTGGGAAAATTGAGAAACATGAAAACAAACCAAAAAAAGACATGTTTGTTTTCAAAACAGTAAGCTGTTAATCACGGCATAAAAATAACCTGTATGCGAAAAGGGACAACAGCAAAACTATATCCGCATTCTGTAGAACAATTCACTAAGGAAGTACAAAACTGTAGGGAGAAGAATGCTGTGCTTGCATCTTCCTATTTTACCGCAAACCACAACAATCAAGCCTTTCGCTCAGAAATAAAGGAAGCAAACCATCACAATATTACACGGATCGGTTTATCACCTGCTTTTGACCACAAAAGACTGGCAGATTACTACAGGTGAAGGAGATGGAAACAGAGTGCCCGTGGGGGCTGTACTGAAACACTTCACATCAAACCATTAGAAAGGTCTGAGGACGAGAGGGGGGCATTTGGCCAGCCTGGCTTATTTGGTAGTTCACAAATGAGTGAATCTAGAGTTTTGTCCAGCCATTTCTTAACGGAGACCAGGCCATCAACCACACTGCTGGAAATCCTGTTGTAGTCCCATACCACTCATTGGAGAAAGGAAAGGAAAGACTGTGTTTTCTCTTCTTTGTCCTGAAAGAGCTCTCCTTTAATTTCTAATTGTGACCCTGTGTCCTTGTTCCACGGGTGTGAGCTGTAGCAAGTGTGAAACAGTCCCCTGGGTTAAACATCTTTATACCTCTTAGGCTTTTGGATATTCATACTTTTTTTTCACTTCCGTAACCTACAGTGCATGGAAGGAATGTTTGTCATGCGATGATGAATCAAGACAATTTGACTATGCAAATAATATGGGGAGAAACAGAAGATTAAAAAGGATCTGTAACATTTCTTCTTTTTAATTCCTAAAAACTCAACACCTTTTAGTTTGCAAAACCTGAATACATCCCCACACTACCATGCAAAGTGTAGGGTGCTGCCTATGGGTTTTTAATGGAAGCCTGCACGTACAGTACATGGTGTTCTCCTGACCTGTTTAATGGTCACCTCACACATTACTCTTGCACTCGGTGAAATTCCCCTTGTACGTGTCAGGTTTCAGTATGGTGCATCTTCCTACCATTGCAATGCTGCAGCCTCGCTGTGATATGAGCTGAGCAAGGAGACAAAAAGTGCTTATGGCTCAACATGAATGATTTAATAATGGGTCATGAGAACCCAGTGTCCTGCTGTATCTGGGCAGTAAGTGCTTTTGCCATCACCTTGATAGGGATCATTGGAACATTAAGAACACAACAGTTTAAAAATTAGAGGAGGTGATCTGGTTCATTTAGTCTGTTTGGTAGTTAGTATTTCATTTATCAAAATAACTCATCGTTCTGTTTCTTGGATGAAACCAAGGTATAGGCTTCAACAACATTGTTGGGGTGTTTGTTCCATACTCCTACAACTCTTTGTGTAAAGCTTTCTGTTTCTCTGTTGATTCTGAAGAAGTCTGCTTCACAAAGAATCAACGCAAATTACTTAAGGCAAAATCGTTTTACAAACCCATCGTCATGTTAGTGTTTTCTCAAAACCTTTTTAGTAGTATCAGTGGAAAACTGCAATTTAAAAAATAACTTTTATTTAATAAAATTAAAAAGATGCTTGTGAATTGAACAAAATTAATTGCTGTATTTTATGGAGTGCTTTTGTGAAATGTACAGTATATGGCTGTGAGATAAGAAATACAGGTAAATTTTGTTTTTTTCTCATGTACACTGCTAAAAACTCATATTTATGTTTCACTATTCTGTGATTTTTTACAGTTACTGAAAGATCATGTTGCTTGTTTTCAATTGAGAGCAACCATTAGTCCATAACCCCAGCTTCTCCTAAAGCAGCAAGAGTAATTTTGTTAAAGTCAGTAATAATTAAAATATTCCTAAAGTGAGCAGTCCCAGCCCTATTTGTAATCCCATGTCAGGGGTGACCAACTCTGGTCTGTGGAGTGCCAAACTCCAGCAAGTCTGGGTCTGGTCTACATTCTTACCTCATCAGATTCTAAATACTTTGAACAATTTTAGTTTGAGTGCTGAAGAGGGGGTTCGTTATAAGTAGTTTGGAGTTAACTGGGAATGAAAATGCTAGGAGCCTCTAACTCTCAAAAATCACTTGATTGAATTAACTAACTTATTAAAGTGATCAAAACACTTTGAAAGCTGTGGCTCTCCAGGATCAGGGCTGGTCACCTCTGATGTATATACTGTAGTATTAATGATGTATATACAATTAATGAGTAAGTTTAATGAAGACAAGAGTGATCTTGGAGTTTTGCAAGATGCCCTGTCTCCAGACTGCAGTCCCACTGTCGATACAAGACTAAACCAGTACAAACCCCCCCAGGTCCCTGGATTGCTAGGCAGATATCCTTCTGACTTGCAGCGTCATTTCGGCTCCGCCTTGATTTGCAAATCGATTTATTCACTGTGTCAGAACTGGTTCAGTCAGGAAAACTCAAGAAATTCTGCAGTCGTGGAATAAAACTGGAGCCTGTGATGTTTAACTCTGAAGGAGATGAAAAGCGAGGTGTAATAGAGAAACGCTCTATCTACACACTGGCGGATCAGACACAGACCTGGCAGAAATAACCTTTTGGAAATAATTATATGTTTATCACTGCAAACACCTGACTCGCCGCAATTTAGGTTGGAGGGGGAGCCAGAGTCTCTCCCAGCAAGCAACGAGCTCAAGGCAGGGTACAACCTGGTTGGGACACTAGTCCTTCGCAGGACACACACAGACTCACTGACGTACATATACTTGCACCAGGGCCAATTTTCCCAGAAGCCTGATAACCTGCCAGTATGCCTTTGGACTGTGGGAGAAAACTGATGAACTTGGAGGAAACCCACACGGACACGGAGAGAACATACAAGCTCCACACAGACAGCACCCCAGGTCAAGAACTGAAGCCAGGGCTCCGGTGCTCCAGGCAGCAATGCTAACCCCTTGCTCGTTGTGCCCCCCTGCCTATTAATTTGACGAAAATAAAATTGTTCCCTGTGTTTCTCTTCCTCCTCCTGCTTCATTTAGAAGACATGTTTTATCATGTGTTAACTGCAGCCAGAAAAGAAAAGAATGTTATTAAGGTCACCTGTGCAACAGTCCTAGGTCCCAAATACAGAATGTTGTGAGCTTTAAAACCAAGAACAGGAGACACCCTATTACGTAAAGGTTTGTGGGAGTATGGAACAAGCTGCCCACCTGTGTTGTTCACATTTGTAGCTGCTGTTGTGCTTTGACACTTGACGGTGAAATCATACATGTCTATCGACAAAATGTGTCCCTGTGAATAACTGGAAATGGTCCATCAGCAGCTACCTTGGTAATATAAAGAGTAAACGACTATGTAGGAACTAAAACATTCCTGTGACTTGACACTCCTTTTTTAACTAGTTTATGAGTCCTACATTTTCTAAGTTTGAATTGAGTTGGGTGGTTTGCAAAGTAATAAAAACCGGTTAGGCCAATCGATTCAACGATTCAATCTGCACCAGTTCCAGGAGTCAAATAAGCAGTAGGTTCCCCAGGTTAGGGCCGGAAACAAAGATAAGATGTGAAATAAGATTGCCTCCATCCTGCCTCGTTATTCCAGGCACTGAGCGCAGTCCAGTGAGGAGCACGGAAAACTGTAACTAAGTCTAACTAAAGGACACCTTCTGGAGAGCATTCTTGTGGAAACTGGGGTCATGCAGGGGGCACGTTCATTTATATTATCCCAGCAATGTATTGTAATTTCCCTGCATGTCCGAGATTTTATACACTCTGAATTTCAACTGGCTGTTTTCTTCAAGAATCAGAAAATGTGCAGTCATTTGCTTTGAATGCCCATTTCACTTTGCCAGACTAAAACTGCACTTGTCAGTGCCAGGAAATGTGACAGTAAGGGCTCCAATGAATATCTCCCTTTACAAACCCTCATGTCTTTTGAGAAGGAGAGTTGTGGGATCAAATGTGGCTTGGGCACACCTGACTGAGGTACAGTACTTCACTCAGATCCCTCCAGTAAAATACCCTCCTGTATAAATGGGTCTCTGGGCCATCATAGTGAAGGAGAGTTTGCATTTCACTTTACTTTTATCTTTTTAACATTTTATCTGTTTATCATTTCACTTTTCACTTAATCTGTTGAAGCAAAGGCAGCGATATGCAGTGGTTAGTATTCAATGGGGTCAAATCCCAGGTGGGGACACTGCCGCTGTAATACTGAGCATGGTGATGTATCCAGACTGCTGCAAGTCTGCATCGGTGGGTACCAAAATGAGAGCATTAAGAGCATGTATGGTTACAAACAGAAGTCTGCCATTCGGCTCACCTAGCCCATTTGGTAATTAGTAATTAATTGATCCCAAGACCTCAGCCAGTCATTTCCAGAAAGAAGCATGGGTATCAGCTTCATCAGCATAGCTAGGTAGCCTGTTCTGTTTTCCTACAGTACCTATCTCCTTTGAGCTAAAAAGGGACTCCTTTTCTCAGTTTGAAATGCAATTACCAAAATCGCAAAATGGTAATTTTGGCAAAAATTGGCAAAAACTACTGTCAGCATCTTGTATATAACTAAATAGTGAAACTGTGCACCCAATCACAATTACCAATATCCCACTGCATTCTTCATCCACTGTATTTCTGAAAGTGCTACTTAACAAAACAAATACAGCACCAAAGCAAAGGCTGATGTTGACTTTCATACCTCTCAAAGAGAGGTCATACTTTGTAGGGAGCTCAGTTCAGCACAGCGCAGGCAAGGCAGGGGAGAAGTGGTCTGTGAGAAATAACTTACTGTAGCTTGCTCAAACACAAGCAGCAGCTACCTATTGCCTAAGATAAACACATGAGAGATTGCATTTCTAACTTTCCCTGAAGCCCAGCCTGTTTGAGGAAACACCACCGATACAGAAGTACCACTGGAACTAACAATCACGTGGGCCATTAGCACAGGTCAGCAGAGTACTACTATACATATCAGTACAGGAGGCCTGACTATAATACACAAGCTGAAAAGTTCAAACTTTCCTATTACTGGTTTACAGAATCTTAAACAATGACCTTTGTCAAATATTTTGTAACAATTTGAGTTTTTAATTTCTATTAGGAAAACCCCCCAAAAATATAAGGTCATAATTTAGAAATCTGGAGGCAATCTGGTTTTCTTCCATTTTTGAAGCATCAATGCTAATTTGCATAAGGACTTAATGCAAGCGCTTTGTTTTGTAAAAGACATTTAACTTTAGCCGCTGATTTAAAAATAGATCAAAGCGCTTGATTAGTTTTACATCTGAACTTGATGCAATAGAGAAGGTGATCCTGAAAACAGCTGTCACCGGCAACACAAAGGGGGGTGGAACAAGCTGCCCAAACCTTTTTTATAAGCCGATACTCTGACATCTTTCAAGAAATGACTGGATGGTATTCTCTGATCAATCATTTTTTACCTTATCATGACGTCCAGGTGAGAAAAACAGTTGTATTGATCAATTATTAGGCTAGATTAACCAAATGGTATCTCTGTTTTCATGTCACCACAGGGTACCACACTGATTAGGATCATCTCCAATACTGTACTTCACGCTTTCATGCACAAGAGGACAATACACAATGATTAGATTCCAAATAGTGTACTCAGGGATTCTTAATTAAACCACAGATCTCATCAATATAGATGACCTACTGTATAATGCAACAGTATTAATGAGTTAACAGAAATTTTAAACAGAAGACATCTGTTTATACATGGATTGAACTGAATATTTTACATGAAGAATTACAGGAAAAAATGATTTGCATGAGAGAGGAAATTGACAATAAAAAAAGATCTAGTTCTTCTATATTCCAAAGCAGTAGTGATGGAAAGACTTACTGTAGCTCTGCACCATGAAACATCATGGAGTTCCATGCCATGGGTGTCGTTAATCCTTGCCATTGTAAAGTTTTGTGTAGTATCATATGAACAGAATTGAACTGAACCATGAAGTCTTAAAAGGAACAATTTGGTTGTGCACTAGCTAACCTAAGGAAGGTTTCAAGTGAAAGGCTGTTCGGCCCACCTAGCCTGTTTGGTAGTTAGAAGCTTATTGGTCCCAGAATCTCAAATCTTAGCATAATGATGTGCCTCTTGGTCTCGGATTTAATAACAATTCCACATGGTTTCCACTTGTGACCTCTGGTTTGTGTTTCACTGTTGATACTGTAGGAAGTCAGTAGTTGGCTTTGTCAATGATTTGTGAGAATTTTGAAGATTTGCATCAGGTTCAGTTCTGTCAGTGTGGGACAGTCCCACAAAGTATCTAACATTGCAAAAGACTGCAAGTCATTCATTAGGAAGCCTAAAAAGCCTACAGAACGTATTTCCGGGGAATGTTTTAATTTATATGAACTGCTCTGTTCAAGAAAGTCCCCAGTGGAATTTTTGGTAAAGCACAGGTGTGTGATAAATATCATCTTCTCTGTACAACCTTTTAAATGTCTGTATGCCTCCCCACTGACCATCTAGTCTCATGGTGCTGTTTCCTCTTGAAAAGCAGAAATAAAATATGTCATCACCTTCAGAAAAAAAAAAACCTAGCAGTGCAACAAATATAAATAAGATTAAACTGTATTCTGTTTTTAATATTCTTGAGGAAGTATCTATACCAACTGTAAGCTGTTATATGACACCCTCATCCCACTGACAGTAACTCACTCATTGGTGCCTGCATCTCTATTTTACCTCTATTTTATAAATACAATTATTTATTTTGTCTCTCCAGGGCATCAAGTGTTTTAACAAGGCCTCAAGCTGGGTGAGAACTTTATAGATAGCCAATTCTTCTCTTATCACAAATATTAAATTAAATCATTCAGGAGCTTTTTGTCTTTACTGTTTTGTTCCTGAATGCACAGGCAACATGTACTTGACTTGCAAGAAACTAACTCAAATGGACAATCAACACTCATTGATCATTTACTTTGTAATGGGTGTAAATCCCAGAAAAACAAGATTGCATCATCTACAGTAACTATGGACATAGAGGAAATGAGGCAGAACACAGACCAGAACAACTTTGTAAATGTTATTGTATAAACCCAGAAAACAATCAGTAACAAGCAAAATTCTACTCACTCTTTGATTGCACTTATTCTGCTTGTTACCTGAATCTATTACAGCATTCTTCTGCTTATTTACTGAAAACAAACCAGGCCTGCAGAAGACTGCAACGTGGGAGTACGTGCTATTCAAAGTGTCTGTGACTCACGCTGTCACACAACATGTTCTAAAGCCCCGTCTCCAAAACGCTAAAAATAGAGAATGTGCAAAAGTGAGGCTGCAGCGTGCAGGAAGTGAGGGGAACCGGCAGCGAACAGCGAGCGGCGGGCAGAAACGGAGGAGCTGGCTGCCATGCAGACGCAGCTCCGGAAAGAGGAAACCGAGCGAGGCGGGCGGCCACAAGAGACAGCGCCGAGAAAGGAAAAGCACACCGCGGCCAGAGACCGGGGCCCGCACACTCTCGAAGACTGTGCGCAGTCTTGAGGACAAGATTGAAGACCACAGGACTAAAAGAACTTCATCTCTTCAGATCCTCTTGTCTGGAAACATACACATATGTTCAATATGGTTGTTATATCTAGACTATAAAAATAATAGACAGAAAAGTCTTTACTGATCCCGAAGGGAAACTGAGGTGTTACAGCAGCCCAGCCCAAGGCAAGCAAAAACAGACATCAGAATACACTAAAAATTTAAATACAATAAGTACAGCAATACAAGATAACATATATAGAGTTAGGTGTGTGCAAAATATGCTCATAGTCACTGCAAAACAATAAAATATGTACAAAATGCACATAGGTATATACAGGTTGAAAGTACCACAGCATAAACAGTATATTAATGCAGTGTCCATAAAGTACAATACTGCAACATGCTGTCCATAGATGAGCAGATGAAGGGCCAATAATCATCATCATCTTTTAATGTTGATGATATAAGAATAAGGGATTTAATATTGGACGGAGTGTAGTTCCTTATTTAATTTGTAATATAGTTTAAACTAGTTTCACAATTTCTTCTCATCCACATTTTTCTAAAAATTTCTGGGGGATTAAAACTCTTAAAGTCTAAAGTTTTAAATTCTGAGCTATCTTCTGAATCAGAGCTATTAGTAATGTTTATAATATGTGGAAAGGTGAATGAAAGAAAACACCTTAGTGAAATTAACTGTACAGGCTGTATACAAGTCAGCTTTTTACGAAATAGAGGTTTTGAAAAAGGGAGTATTCATATCCTGTCATTCATCGAGCGGAACCACAACTGTTACTGATTTAGCTGATGTTTGGTAATATCTCTGTTTTATGAAAACACATACTCATTATGAAGGGACAATTATTACTCCTCTACATAGGATACATGCACAAAGCTGAACTACAACAGATTAATCTTTTTTCTATGAACTGTTTGACTGTCTTCAGCTCCTAAACATGTTTAAAATAAAATCCATACATTCTTAGTAGAAAAAAATATTGCAGATACTCTGATCAATTAATTTGTCCAGACTTCAATTAAGTAATAAAGCTTGTGCAATGACATGCACCAGACTGGAAATCAGACTGCAATCAGGCTGGTTTCAGGAATGCCTAATAATTGTACTCCCATTAACCATAGGGCATCCAAGATTAGTAATAGTCAGGGTATGAAGCTACCATTCAGAGTTTACTTTGAGATTCAAGCTGAAACACGATGCCTCACTCTATCTCAGGAAACGATACTGCCAATGTCTGTTTTTGTATAAAATTATTGTTTACTTAGCTCTTGACGGCAGGTACTGAATGTTTTTCCTCATCTAAAGCCATTGTTAATGCTTTCAAACAAAATAAAGCAGGAAAGCAAGTCTATGTTCAAGAGCAGCATTGACATCATTTTACTTTGAAGCCTAAGATTTTCTTTTAAGTTCTAAATAAGTACTGATTTTTTTCTTTCTTTAAATATAAATATTTAAAATGGTTGTCCAGCAAGTTTAAACAGTGGATTTAATGTGTGAAGCGTCTTGACATGACAAACGCTCTTGTTTGTAACAGCTAACCCTTTTAATAAACAACAATTAGGGAATACAAGAGACTTAGAAATGATTGAAGAGTACTTTACTAAGATTTGCACTTAAATTTTGCTCACGGACTGAATTTGGTGAGAGCTTATTTAAAAGCTCAGTAAGCGTCGGTTTTGGCGCATAACTCAAAAGAATTGTATAGAACACACAGAAGTAAATCTTTTAACAACTAGGAGTTGCTCTGAAATAACTTTAAGAGCTCAACAAAAAGCAACTGAAAGAAAACAACAAAAACATTACAATAAAATGAGGAACAGGAGAGAGTTCTGGAAAGTGTGATAGTAATGATCAGGAGGAGCAATCTTACTTCTACATTATAAACATGTCCACATCGATGGTATTGACAAGACTGAAATGTAAAAATGTAATTATGAAATACTTTCTGTTTTTTAGTTAGAAAAGGTGAGTCTCAGTGATTATAAACACAGCCACAGCAATGTAGGATCGTAATACCAGAACACTAAATAATATGGCTACACAAATAAAACACCTAATAACCTAACAATGTTTGATACAATTGGAATGATACAAGACATACAACAGGAATTAAAGCACCAAATGGAATGCAGGAGGTACATCTTGGTTTTTAAATTCGTACTCCAGTTTATTGTGCTAGGCATGGCCATATTCACCATATGGCGATGGGACATTCCCACAGGTTATGGGGCAGCGAACGAGCGCATCTCAGTGTTATACAGTAAGTGCAGCTCTGAAGATACAGGTCAAGCAGACCCCAGTGCAGATTTAACAGCGCTACAGAGAAAGACCGTACAGTGTCTGAAACCACATACAGTACTTCAACAGAAATATGTCTTTATTTTTTAATGACATGTTTCTTAGAGGACACCCTCACAGTACAAACAGCTTAGACCTTAACTCTACAGTGGTTGATCGTGCAAAGGCTCTTTATGAAAGATATTTTGACACACCTGGTTTTCCCAGTAAACACTAATGTAAAAAAATGTGTGACGTACACCACACACTACCAAAGCAATAATTAACAAGGAGTTATTGTCTATTTATTTAGGAGTGTGTAAAGCAAAAGTGTGAATCTGTGTCATCCTTCCACAATATATTGACGTACCTCCCGCCTGGCCCCGGAGTGTAAACACACGCAGTGAGGATATGAAGTGCTCGTCAAAACATAACCTTCAGGAGTGAATCAACATTCACATACAGCCACTCATCTGTTCATACACCCAATTAGACCTGCACTCTCAATTTGCCTTAAGAGAAAGGTTCCCCAGACCTGGTCCTGGAAGGTTTCGGCCAGTCCAGCTAGGCCATTAACCAGACCTAATTCAATTCATTAAGGGCTTAAGGGGACCAGTTTGACAGCTTGGCACGGCTCTTCAAGTGCTGGTGCTTAAGAAAGACCTGGAACACCTGCAGATTCTTTATCCATCCAGGACCAGGATTGGGCATTCCTGCTTCAGGGTCCTGGACAGCCCCAGTCCAGTGCTGTTTATACAGCAACTAGTCTTTAAATAACTGATTTTTCAGGCTCTGAGCCATTTTACGATAATCAATTTAACAGGTGGCTAAATTAAGATATCATTAGAGATCATCACATCACATCACTTTCCAGTGGCCCGAAACCTATCCCGGGAAATACTGGATGCAAGGTGGGATACACCCCGGATGCCATTCCATCACAGAGCGCACATGGACACACAAACACACACACTCACACCGGGACCAATTTTACAGAAGACATTTAACCTACCAGAAGGTCTTTGGATTGTGGGAGCGAACAGGGGCATCTGGAAGGAAACCCAGGTGAACACGGAGAGAACATGCAATCTCCACACAGATAGCAGCCCAGGTATTGAACCCAAGGCCCCAGCACTGTGAAGCAGCAATGCTAACCACTGCACTACCATGCTGATCAATTGAGAGATCACGTGAAACAAACAAATCAGAACATTCTTCAGCTCTAAAGGACCAATGCTCCTTTCATTGAGATATGACCCGTTTAATTGATCAACTGCTTAAACAGGTGTTTCTAATCTTTAAATAGGTGATTCAGAGTGCCCTATGAATACCTGGAGCTCTCCAGGACCAGGATTGGAGATCCTTTGACACAGGGCGACCTGTAATATTAACTGAACTTGGGCTCCAGAACCAGGCTAGGAGACCTCTGCACTCGAAGATTTAATCATGCCAGTTAAAAGAGACTTTCAGCCCTAAGCATTGAACTACATCCTTGTAATTCATCCTTGTAATCACATTCTGCAGACAGATAAAAACAGTTCTGTGAAAAAACACACATGTTGCAGCAACGCTACTTGATGTTGTATTTGTAAGCACAATAACATTGAGCCTCCACTGTGCGGTTTTGCCTTGTTTGTGAACAAGCGATTTCTGGAGTCGGGGTGGGGAACGGTAGTGTGTTTATGCCACAGCTGTGTAAACAATAATGAAGCAGATACACTCATGAGAGGTGTAAATATCATAATTCCAATTTCGATTCCACTGCAGATGTTAAAGAGGCCTAATATTACACGTCATTTTGCATTCTTCTCTAACCTTAATGCTAGGTTTTAGATTGAGGAAGGCAGCCTTCCCAGACTTTTTTTGGAAACCCTGTGAGAAATATAAATGTTTAACTTGTGGGGGAAAAAAAAGAAAGGCAATTTTCTGGAGAATTTCAAAATTGATTTTTTATGATAGTCGCCCCATGATAAGAGTAGTATTATTTTTTTTTTTTAAATGAGGTGGACAGGCCCAGCCTCTGCCTCTTCCCCAGCGAAACGCGACTTAGTTTAACTCTGGAGTCTCCCCAATTTGCAGATGTGGCAGGAGATAGCTCTTGTAACGTGTCTGACTCTGGGATGTAGAGGTCCTGTATCGCCAGTTCCACTGATTTCCAGAACTCTTGTCCTGATTGAATGTTCCCTAAGTCACTTCTGTGGTGAATGTGTAATAATTTGTGATAGGTCACGGGTCTTTTTTAGCTTGATTCATCCACAGCACAGAGACATGGTTTCATCACTGAAGTGCCTGGCGCAGGGAGCTTGGCTGGCACCGAGCAGCCAGTCGGAGCAGCTCATCACACAAAAGATAGACCCAGGAAACTGCACGAATGGGGTTGAGACAGGACGTAGCCTTAAACTCACAGTCAGACAGGAACTGGGGCAGCTCAGATTTCTAAAATGGACTGCACTAGGCTGTGGTGCAGCACCTCAGGGTTTCATGAGACTGTCACAAGTTGTGACATTCAAACACTGCTTCGGTTTAATTTCTCTCCTTGTCTCAAAGTCATAGCCATTGAGACAAGAGTCCTATTATCCCAGCTCTCCACACGTGGCCTGTTTCCTCAGACCCCTACACAAGAAGAATCTTCTATAACATGTGGTACGTCCGATAATCCGCATTTCAATTGTTTTAAACAAGTTGTATTTGGATGACCGACAAAGTCATTTTTGCTCGTAGCAGGTATTCAAACTCCTCCAACCTCACTGACATAGTGACCCCACCGGACCTCGCCAGAGTGAACAGTGAAACACGAAGCAAGTGGAAATTGTATGGAAGCCCATTTGAAAACCGAGAACGAGGCTCTTTTTTCCTCTGAGGGCCGTGGGAGTGTGTTTCGATCAATTACGTACTCGCTACCTAGATGGGCCGATACCCTGGCTTGTAAAAAAAAAAAAGCTGGATAAGATCCTCAATTTACCACTCACAAATGAACTAGATCGGCGGAATTCCCTCTTGTTTCTAACCTTTCTTATGTGCTAGTGGTCTTAGGTTGAGGAGTGGCTGAATAATCATTTGGCAGAACATACCAGTGGTATGATGGGCAAGGCTAGTAGTGTACATTTGGTTGTCAGCTAGTACCAGGCTTCCCATGTAGGGCAGTTTCTTGTTTTCATTGAGGACCTCTTTCCCAAGGCAAGACCGGCTGTGCCCCATCATACTCTGTCTTCCTGGTTTTTAAAATAATCTGCATCCATGCCATTTGGTCTCCTCTCACTACTGCAATCGAGTGAAAAGCCTCGAGATGATGCATCATAAAAGACACGATAGAAAATAACAAGTATTAAGACACTTACATTATTTTTCAGTAAATAATTGAATAGCCAATGGTATTTAATAATAACGCACCAAGAAAGAAACATACAGAAATGAAAACAGAGCTCAGGTTTCAGAAATGTACATTAATTCTCTATGCGTACATGGACGCAATAAACCTACTCTTGATGAAACATTAGTGCACGGAAAATCAAATCATTGTTGTGTTGCTTTGATTGTTAGCATTGACAAAAATGTAATCATTTTTGCTCTAGTTAGGTTTATCATTGAGGTCCTGTGCTAGAAACCAATTAGAAGTAACATCCTAATAAAATTAAAATTCCACTAATTGTACTAAACTGGTTGTATAGTTAAGCATAGCAGTTCATTGTCATTAACCTCTTCTATGACGTAATACAGTTTACTACTTCCAAGTTTGTAAGATAACATTTTAATATACTGTACATTAAATGTATACATAAAACACTTTGAATTGAAACATTTTTATAGCGTAAAACAAATATTTTTAACACCTGCAGTTTTACTACACGCTTGTAAAGCTAACAAAATGCAAAGATCAAGATCGTACTTTAATTTCCCTTACAAAAAAGTGATGTAACCTAATAACACGTTTCCTGTGCGAGTCTCAACCCGACAAAACACAAAATATTTATTTGATCATTCACTGAACACAAAAAGGGGATAAAAAGACGTCTATCTCTTAATTTCCACAGGTAGTGTACGTTAAAGTATCAAAAGGCAGCAGTTTTTACTTGTTCACGTCTTTTAAGTTTTCCCAGCTATACTGTAGTTGTACTAGATAGTAATCAGATTGGATTGATTTAATCAAACGAACTATGGTCTTTTTTCATATAGTGTTTTGGATGATTAAACGAAACGTATTTAAATTAAATAATGCCTTTTGCGTTATCTTGTTTTTTGTTTTAATCTTTACATGCATTGCATTTGCGCGAAGGAACATTTACTCTTTGCGCTGTCTCACGCTTACCTGCCAGTAAACTTTTTTTTCTCTTTGTGTCTGTACTCAATGGGCGGTTCTAACTCTGTGGATTTTTTTTTCTAAAATCTCCACCCCTCTTCCTTAACTTTTTGAACTATTTCAGCCCGGTGCTAAAGTTGAACTCAAATTGAAGGGAGAACGCACGTGGAGCGACGCTACTAGCAGAGCTCGGGAATAAGTTTGAGACTCCGCACAAACTTTAATTAAAACTTAGTTGATTAGTTGAGACTTAACAGAATGGTTAACGTTCAGCTCTGTTAAAAATGTTTCACCCTTCTTTATGTTACTGTCGATAGTGACGAAAACTCTTTCAAGAGCTTTCTTGAAAATTTTGAACTGAAGGATATTTAGTTTGAAACTTTCTGGCACAATTGAGACTGGGCATGCGCCTGCTTTAGTGATTCCAAATTCAAAATCTGGAGTCTCTCTGTGAGCAATACCTAAACAGAGTGACCCGCACCACAGGGTGAAGAATCTAGTCATCATGGTGGACAAGGGACCGTTACTGACTTCGGCTATAATTTTCTACCTGTCCATCGGGGCAGCAATATTTCAAGTCCTCGAGGAGCCCAACTGGAAGACCGCCGTGAACAAATACAAAGACGAAAAGAAGGACATTCTCAAACGCTACCCCTGCCTCAAGAAAGATGATCTGGACTATATTTTGGAGGTATGAAAAAAAATGGGCACTAACTTCTTTTCTTGTATATGTCGAAATAAATCCGGATCTTATAACAGCATTATGTGAAGATGTTGCACAATTCGGTTGCTGCATCATTAGGAGCAAGAACTTTTTCCCCCCTCTTAAGGGAAACTCAGTACCACACACCCAGCATAACTTTAGTTACATCTCTTAATCATATTATGCTGCCAATATGCACATCGGCATCCCTGTACTCTTGTTCTGCTGTGCTACGAATTCAAAAAGGTTAGAAAGGTAGCAAAAAAAAAAGATCGCAAATATCGTTTAGAAGAGAATTAAAAGTTGCCTTTGGGGATTATTGTTTGGTTATTTCTGGTTTAAATTGAAACCGCCACTCCTACCCTCTCTTCAAGTGCATCACCTTTCTGATGGAGTTTGGGAGAAGCCCTTCATATGGAATACATTATTTAGGCACATAATATGATCGTGCAAGCCAACCAGTGGGACTCGGTGCGTACGCCTTTCATGAACCCCGAGCGCAACTTTCTTTCTGTACTTCCCGCGGGTTTTATTCTCTTATCAAGTGGTGTGTGTGTGTGTGATCTTGCTTCTGAATGTAAACAGTGATACTCATTTTTATCTTCTGGGTTTCAGCCCAGGATGTTGTTATATACAGCTTTTGAAGCGTTGCTTGCCTTGAGAGCAGAATCAAGTGCTAAGTCTGCATTTAAACTGCACCGTTTCAGAGTACTGTCTAAAGTACTAGAAGTGTAGTTTAAAGAAAAGGCGCGATCCCTGGCCTTACAGTATACAATATTCTCCTGTGGGTCTTTGGCATATTCAACTTCAGACTCCCCAGCTCTGAATGAATCCACCAATTGAATAGCTGACGTTACAGAAATGCTTCAGACAAGGAGGTGAATTGTCTGGCTACCCTGGATTTACAGTTTTTTAATAGTTGCACTCAGGATTTCTGGGCAGTTTAGTAGTCCACAACTCTTATTGTTTTTTTTTTTCCTCTAAAGCATCTTCAAATGTACAGATCTGTAAGAGTGTCCCATGCCCTCCTGTCCTGTGTTATGAAGTTCAGGTGTAGCGGATTCGAACCAGATCTCCCAAAACATTGTTTTCTTAAAACCTTCTGATTTGAAGAAACACCCTAAACAGCAGTAGATGCCTATTTGTTGCATTAGCAAGTTGTGGTAACAGTTTCTGTTAATCCATCCGTCAACTAGTCATTTGATGAAACTGTTTTCATGAAAAACACCATCTCGGAGTGTGATGAGTCATTGGACAGAGGCGGTGGTTGAGTTTCAGGTAAAATGGGAAGTACAGTCAAGGAATTAGGCTTCACAACCTGCAAAAAACTTTATGGAAACTCTACATGAGAAACTTAGTTCCTCGTGGACTGCATGTAGTTTATTCGCCAAAAAATTCTTTAGGTGGGGCAGGTATTTTGATACCTGTAGAAGCCTGCCTTACAGCTATAGGCGTTGCTTCAACGTTGCATATGAAAACATAAGTAATTATGGGGTTTAAATGATACTTCTAAATAGAGGCTCACTAACGGCAGTTGAGGAATGCATCCAGGCTAAATGGATGTCTCAAACCACGCAGGACTGATCTGTTTATATTCCGTTTCAGTTGTTTCAGGTTCCTCAAGTGACTCGAATAACCTGTTTTAATAGTCAACACCTAGACGTCTCTTGGCCTGCAGGTTCCCATGGTGTCTGTTTAAGGCGATGCCCTGTCCTTTGTTTGGGAGCATAAAATTGGCCTGCGATTGGCACAGTCTGAGCCCGGGGCATGATCCGAATAATATGCTGACAGGGCTCCTGTGGAGAGCTGGGATCGGTTGCTTTCAGCCTTGTCGTCTTCACAGGTGGGCCTTATCATTCATTCCGGTGTAGCGGTCTTTGCTTTGTCTTTCCTGGTCCAGTGTGGACAGGAGAGGGAGCAGTGGCGAGCTGGGCAGTGCACTAGGGGGCTGTGAGACGCGTCACCAGAGCGGGTCTGCAGGAGGGGAGGGTGGAAATGTACTGGGGCCCTGGGGAGATGGCAGTGGCCCAGCAGAAATAATGGCGCTGGGTGTGATGTCTGTAACGGAGTGTCTAGCCGGTCCGATTACCTGGCGTGCAAGTGAGATTTCTCAGCAAACGTGCAAATTTGTGTTCAGACTGTACGAATTTAGCAAGGGTCTGTGCAATATATTTACCCCTGCATTTTAAAAAAAAATTCGAGCAGAATTAGGCCCATTTGCAGGTTTAGCGTGTCAGTGTCCTTAGTTACTACTTCAGGTCGGTCGAAATGATTTCTCATTTTGTTGTTCAGAAAAACCCAGTGTAGTGCAAATGTCTTTTTGCCCTCACTGGGAAGTGAGCGGTCACAACTGATTTCATTGGGCTTGAAGCTTGGTAAGATAGCCGTGGCTTGTCAGGGTCTTTGTCGAGAGAGGGTTGAAGACCAGATTCTGGCTGTTTATACCGGTCACACCCGTCTCTTGAGGTGATTAGTGTGCTCAAATGTGTCCTGGGGTTTTAACCCTGGGCTAAAAGGGACACCACTCTGTAATGCAAATCAGGAACACAAAGCAAGGAAGGTTACATCGAACGTCTCAGCCCTTCTCGAGTTTCCTAAACCAGAAACGTGCCTGAACAAATCCCCAGTCGAGCAACTGCCAGTGGTCCCAGCAACACCAGGCTAATTTACTAGTCGCCCTCCTCCCCCTCTTCTTGCTTGCCAGTGGCCTGGAGGGGGAGGATGCATAGCTTAGTGCACACCCCCCACTCCTGTGACTGGGGAGGGATGGGGAGGTTGGGAGTTGAATGGGAACCTGAAGCTTCTCCTGTCTGGGCTGTGGATGTTGCTGAATGCAGCAGCTGTTGAGGCAGCCTGACGCTGTGGTCTCTTTGCAAGTGAAAAGGGCACAGAAGTGAGATCATTAAAGTTTCAGAGAGAAGTTTGGTGGGGGGTCATAACACTTGGTATTAGCTCCCATACAAAGAATGCATTGTACTAGCCTCCAGATTCTATAAAGCCCCGGACTGAATGGAGGGCTGGGAGCCGAGCTCTCACAGTTGTAGGATTTGTTTTTCCATCAATGCTCAGATTTATTGACCATGCCGGTTCATTATAAAAACTCTACCTGATCAGGAGTTTGGAATTTTCTTTTGTTTTTATGCATGTTGGCTTCGCCTGGTAGTTGCCGGAGCCAGAATTGCGATCCGCTTGTTGAGACGCGTTCAGAAGGCCTCTACTGAGTGACCCTCGGCACTTTTACTGGACGCAAGAAATGTCGTGCGCAAGTGGTGAGGTCATTGGTTGCTAATAGCTAATCAATCCCTGGATCTCATCCAGCTGTTTCTTGAAAGAAGTCATGGTATCCGCTTCAGCAGCAACATGGCTGGGTAGCTTGTTCTACACTCCCACAACCCTTTGTGTGAAGACCTGCCTCCCGTTCTCGGTTTGAAATGCATTTCCCTGCAATTTCCACTTGGGTCCTTTGGTGTGTCTTTCACTGGATATGGAAGAAGTCCACTGACTCTTGCTAGAGCCTGTGAGGATTTGGGAAATGTCAATACTTAGGTCCCTCTGCAGTCTGCTGTCTACCAGAATACAAAGGTTCAGCTCCTCCAGCCTATCAAGGCACGATATTCCTTTAAGCCTGCATTTGGTTGCTCTGGACAGAACAATTGTGTCTTTTCTGCTGTGTGTTGACCACAATTGCAAACAATATTCTTAAAGTTCGAATGTTACGTTTTACAAGTGCATTGTGAAATTGTAACCTAGCATCACTGTGTTTATATTATGAGCTTGCAGTTCTTTCGAACATTCTGCTTGGTTTATTGCTTGTCAACTTGTAGATGATGTCAGCATAAACACCTGTCGTTTTCCTGCAGTTTCCCCTCTTATATTTCTCATTTGTTTCTGCTTCCAGCACGTAGCAATCTGCACTGCCAGGTGTTTTTCCCAGTCTTGATTTGTTGTCTAGGTTTTTAGCTGTTTTCTTTGCAGCATTTGGGTATTGCGTGAGGTTTATTTCAGTTGAAGTTTACTGCAGTCTGCATTGAAAAGGGTGAGATACCAGGGTTTTATGACAATGTAGTGCAAAGTGCAACAAATAGATCCGGGATCTGTGCAAAACCACATTCAGCTGGTGGTCTTTTTTTTTTTCCCTCCGTCTGGGAAAGGTGATGATGCGAACAAGAAGGTGGGTTCCTTCAGGCTTCAGGTTATTAATTTAACCAAGGAGTGAGAAACAGCTCTGGTAAAGGTTAACACCAGGCCCACACACTGACTGCCTGCAGACTTGAAAATAGAAAATCAGGATATCTTTTCACTGAAATTGCTCTTTGATCTCAAGGATTGACTGATGTGGCAAGATATAATGGCCTGTTCACTAGTTGAAGGTAAGAAAAGTTCCAAAACCAGCAGACATACCAGACTAGGATTGGAGAAATTTGCTTTGCAGGCAGGTCAAAGATGTAACACCATACTTTGAACACAACATGAGCACATTAACCAAAAACTAACATGCATGGCCAGGATTAAAAAAACAAAACAAGTTAGTTAAATCCTCACAGTCCAGTCTGATTAGAACAGGTAAATAGCCATGGGAATAAAGAATAACCTAGTTGTATTGTACTTAAATCTGGGTAGTCGATATCTGCCCCTGATGAAAAGAGCTCACATTCGCTGTGCATGGGGTGGTAGGGATGATATTGTTTGGTATGGTGTCTGCCAGCTGTAGCTCTTGTGCACCGGTAACGCTGCTGGCTATGTTTACTATCCTGCTCAGTGTGTTTTTATTGGGTGTGTTCAGGTTACCAGACCAGGTTACCACAGTGAATGTTAACACATCATGGTTGCCAGCCTTAACCCAGCTAAAGGATCAGGCACCAAGCACTAGGACAGTTTCACAAGAGGCAGCTACAGCTTAGCTTTTGAAAACATGCAGAAAATCTGTGGCCTGACTCAGCTAAACATCAGATTTTGATCTTCAGAAGCACTTTCACTTCATGCTCTTTGATTTCTTTATTTAGCCCTACCTATCTTCCAGCAATCTGAGGCTGATAGTGCTTAATCAACAGCAAACTCCTGGCCAGCTGCCCTCCGGGTACTTGTGCTCCTTGTAAGCTGAGACGGTATAAGGAAATTTCATCAGAGTTATTTTGATATCTGAACCTGCAGTAGGTGACCGGGCCAAAAGGAAGTTCCAAAACAACCCACCTGTTTTGGCAGGGCAGCAGTAAAGGTAGAAGACGGACCCAATATTCAATTTGATTGGGGAAGGTGGGTAACCGCATAGTGTGCTTGAGCACAATTTGTTAAATTACAAATGAGCTACTGCACATTTTTTGGGAAATTTCTGAACAAGATACAAAAGACCTGGTGGAGGGGGGGGTAGTAAAAGACGACCTGCAAAAAAAGTCAAATATTTTTCCCCATTTAATTAAAAGTTTATTTATATAGAACCTAACATTGATCAATTTTAAAGGGAATTTTGGTCAAATCGGATAGGGTGCGATAATACCCTCCTGAGTTTTTTGGGGGGATTTGGTAACGGCTCTTTTGTGGCAATGATATTACTTTGGTAGCAGTGACGTTTACGTATGTGAGATGTTAATTCTTACCGAGCAGTTAAGCTCGAGTTAGCAATGATTCATGCTTGCATAAAGTACATGACTGGGAGGTTGCAAAGCCGAAAATGGAAATGATCGAAATTCCTGCCAGCCCTTCTGATTTCCCTTCTGAGTCACGCCAGTTTTAGTGCCACGAAAAGAAGAAATTAAATTTCGTGTTTGCACCCTAGGCATCGCAGTATATGACTTGTGGTTTAACTTGGCGACAGTGGATGTGGTCTTTATCTTGTCTTTTGATCTTTCAGGGATGTGTCTTGTTATTGATTAACCTAGCTTGTCTTTTACTTGCAATTCTGGTGTATAGGACAATGACAGCGCTAGTCTTGCAAAAGTGGAAATGAAGTACTGTTTTGAGTCCTTCTTCCTTCAGCTGAGAAATGCAGAGTGTTTGCCGAAGGGCGTTGTGCGTTGGAGCGTTGTCTCTCAATAGTATTCCTTCTCAAAAGCTTAAAGTTTGCTGGGGGGGTGGGAAAGGGAGCACAGTTCCTAACTTGTGGGTGTCATCTCCGAGGCCTTTGGTACACTTGTCTAAATGAATGACCACTAGCCAGAAGCCTAGACTACAGTTCAAAATTTAGCTTGGTCAGTGCATCAATAAAAGCTGGTACTGGCATCACAATAAAAAGTGATACATGCTTGTTAATGATATTATGATAATGATATGAAAATTGCTTCTTTAATTTCTCAGACTTCACATACCGTCATAAACATGTTTATGACCATGACTTAGACCTTGAGCTCAATTTGGGATGTCATTAAGAGCCAGCTGATTACACGAACGACTTGTTTTGCACAGGTTTGTTTTTCAGGTTGTAGCCGTTACTACAATATGCAAACTTGATATTGGGCGAGAGGTTTTCTGTAGTTTATACACAGTCCTATTTTGGGTGGGTCTTTCTGCTGTCTCTTGCTCTCAAGATGTGAAAGCTGCTGTTCACTTATCTTTAACCTGTTGCACAGGCTAGAGACCATTTTTGGGTGTTTAGAGTATAATATTTTCGAGCAAAACACTGTGTGCTTCAAGATAGTTAGGCAGGTATGAGACTATTGAAATACTTGTGGTACAGTAGCTCTGTAAATATTCCATTTATCCGGAGCTTGTCACATGCTTAGTGTAAGTTGATTTTAACAGATCTGCCATTTGACATGTTATACATTTTCTGTGGCCAAGTTCAGAATATTTTTTTAATCAGAAGAGGGATTATTTCAGAGCTGCTATAGTGTGGTGTATGTGCTTTCCTTTTTTAGTCAAGCCTTCTATTTACTATGTAATTATTGGGATGTTTGTGTATAATTGATTTAGGATTTTCATTGGATTCTCTTGTCAAGTTATCTTGAGAACTCAGACTAGAGAATGCATATTTTTCTGTAAATTGAGATTCTGTGCTAGATGTCCCTTGAGTCCAATTCATTTGAAAGATCTGGACTTCACTGTTTTTCCTGGGAAAGAAAGAGCAGTTACAGAGTAGGCGACTCAGTTTGCCAGGTGTCAAGGGATCCTGACTGACATGGGCGTTTTTATTCTACCTTTGTCAGCCATGTTTGTTTGAAACGATAATTAGCAATTGTTTTGCTGTCAGACACTTGCAGGTGTTGTGCATTTTTTTGACACCTGGCGTGCTGAATGTATCTGGCAGTTAAAAAGTGGAAATGCAAATAGAGCAAAACTACCAGGCGCTGGGCAGGGAGTGGTTTCTAAAGAAGAGTGTGCGTGGGGTTCTTATCTTGAAGGAAAAGCGATACACAAAAGCTGTCTTTTTCCACAAAGGGATGGGGGATGGAACTCTTTGACACGCAGTGTGGGGTCTAAATTATTTGAAACCTTTTATCGCCACTGCAAAAGACAACCATTAAATGTTGAGTGAAGCCACGGGAATGCTTGCTGTGAAAAAAAGAGCATGATTTTATGATTTTACACCAGCGGAACGATAGACATTATTGTGTGCAAGTGTGGGGGCTGTCACCTGGGGTCATTCGGTGAAGCAGTAAGCAATAGGAAAGAAATTAGTACGCTCTGATGAATTGTTTTGCTTATAATTGAAAAATGTTTTCACCTTCACCTCTAAACGTTTTTATAACTGCGAATGTTCTGGAGCTTGCAAAGTAACTTCACCGATTTTATTAGTGAGGTTCAGCATTTCAACAATCCCTCCCAGTTGTGTGGGCTGCATCTTCAAATGAGCTTCCTTGTTAAAACTCTGACCCTTCTGTTATTGATTTGTATAGTATTTATAGTAGCCTTAAAACAACAGACCACTTGTATTCAAAGGGTGTGCAATATGCCTGTGGCGGTTTGTGTACATGACATTGGAAATAGTTTTTTAATGACTGCTCTATTGACCTCATATATTGAAAACTTACAATTTGGTTCCATATTTAAATGGTAACTTAAGGTGTGTAATAAAAGATTGTTTAGTAAATGCGGCAAACTGCTTGTGAATAGTTCAAGCATTATTGAGTAATTTGCTCAACACCATAAACTTGCATTTGTTCCCTCAGTTATTTTTTTTTTATACTAGCCATATTCAAAAACGGGTTGTTTCACGACGGACCCCCAGAGCAGGACGGAATAAAAGTGGCCTTAGTCTCTGAACAGCAGTGACTGAGGGCCAGCTGTTTCACATTGACGCTAGGGCCCTATGAAAAGCAGTTCAGAAATGTAAGGGTTTCTGTCCCAGGACAACTGTGGGTTGGAGTTTTCTTCCAAGCTGTGAACATGTGCCAGTAGCATAATCCACTCTCCAGTCCTTCACAAAAAGATTTTTGAAAAATGCTTCCCAAAAAAACATAGAGACAATGCTGTAAAACCTGCTCGGGGGTGCTGCACCCTTTACCCGTGCAGCTGTGGAACAAGAACAGTCTTTTTGCTTTTGTCGAAGTGGAGAGTGGAAAAATACAGCACTAAATATGCTTTAGAAGTGACTTTTTACTTGGACAGTGAAATTCGAGTGCAACATAGCTTGCAAGTCATTGTGGTTTTAAAGAGTTTTGTTATCAGACCACTCCAGTTACAGTAGCAGGCTAGAGATTCCTTTCTCAAATGATATAATATTACAAAGCAAAATATTATTTTTGCTGTCTTACCTTATTCATTCATGTACCTTATTTATGGTGTAGTTTTTCATTTGCACTGGGTTATTCATTTCAAATGCGTACCGTTCAAAGATGAAACATCCACTTTAGCGCAAATAAGTAAAGGAATTATCTCCTATATTTATGAACAAGTGTGGACTGGATGCTTCCGAAAAACTACTTGTGCTCCTATTGTAAGGGGCTGCTTTCTAAATGCTTCTCTGTGTCAGAAACCAGACACTCTCTGAAATTCAGAGATTTAGCAACAGTTGGCAGTACAGCTGGTAGCCACGTTTTCTCTCCCACGTGCGAAGACCCCAGTGTTAAGTTGAAATGCTTTTAGGGAGACACTGGATCAAACAGTATTTTACAGTTTATCTGAGACCCAATTCCACCCTGTAGCAGTTTCTAACATTTAAGCTCCAATCCAAAGCCGTAAACCTAGTTGACGAGCAGTGTGGAAAAGGGGCTAGGGTCCTAGACTTGTAACTGAAAGGTAGCAGGTTCACATTCCAGGTGAGGCACACTGCCGTCATGCCCTTGAGCAAGGAACTTCACCCGAATTGCTCCAGTAAAATACATTTGTATCCATTTACACAGCAGGGTAAATTGCTTTGGATTAAAGTGTCAACCAGATTAGTAATGATGACAATGCACTTGTATTTAGCTTAGAAATCTCCAAAGCCCTGCACAGTCATGCATACTTAATATACATAAACCCCTCAAAAAGAAGACCGACGCACAGAAAATACTCATCCACCCTTCTGTTTTCTAACCACTTTATCTAATTTGGGGGCGCAAGGGATCTGGAGTCTGTACCAGAAAGCCACAGGCACAAGGCAGGATAGCCCCTGGAAAGAAGCCAGTCCATCGCAGGGCACACACGGGCACAAACACACCCCAGGGCCAGTTGAGCTACCAGCATGTCTTTGGACTGTGGGAAGAAACCCATGCAAACTAGGGAGAACGTGCAAGCTCCACCTAGATAGCACCCCGAGAATTGAACCCAGGGCCCCCAAAGCTGCAAGGCAGCAATGCTGACTGCGGAGGCACAGATATTCAGGAGTGTGGAAAAACTCCGGAGCTGAGAAAAGCTTGACTGGACGGCACTGGAAAATCTTGCAGCTGGCTGCTGTGGCGTCTCTTTCCAGGGCTCTGCCCGGCGACCTGACAGCGCGTCTCCGAGACAGGCTGCCGAGCCTCATCGCTCTTCCCCGCTCTTTTTACGACAGTGTGGAAACAGCTGGAAGATCCAGACCTTGGGGTGGAATTAATTGTGCTTGACCTCCAAGGGTTCCCACAGACGCACGAGGCAGCATCCTGTTGTTGGCAGTGAGTGGTCTGGGGAGGGTCGGCACCTTGGGGATTTCTCTTTAAAATCCCAGATTTGTCATGGGCCTGCTGTGACCGAGAGCCGTACCACTCCCTCAAACTGAGCCTCGGCCTCCGCAGCGTCGAGCAGGCGAAAATAATATCCACTCAAACCCCCTGGTGCTCGATAGGAGACCCTTAGCCAGCTGGTTAATTTTCAGAACTGGATGCAGAAATTTGGAAGTGTATCCTTTCTAACTCCACATACTAATTAAAGTAACTGGAACCTTCAAAGGCACCGGCCAATGTTTTTTTCCATGAAACAGGGATAAATAAACGGACTCTTTTAATTTGATTACTTAATTTTCCAGTTTGAATTTCAAATTTGAAAGAGAAGTGTTGTTTCTTTGGGGGTTTATTTAAAAGTCATTTTACCATCTAGATCATGTAAGATGAAATTCTTGTTGGCAGTCTGTCAACAAGAGTACATATTACACAGCAGTGTATTTACAGGAGCAGTTTGAAGTATATGCTCAGTACCTCCTTGGCCAGGATTTGAACCGATACCTGATTCAAAGTCCAGAGCTCCAACCGCTTCTCCACATCGCTGCCTGAGAAAACATTTCTTATAGCATGAAATGTTTTTCCTTTATGTAAACATTTCTCTCCTTCCTAAAGGCCTTGATAGGGACCATTTTCTAATAGGTACAGAAAGTAATGATGTAGTTTGTTGCATTACTCCCTCTCATTAATTGATGTTGAAAGGTACCTGTAAGAAAATTGGGCTTGACTGGTTTCTTCTTGTTGACCTAACCTGGATGTGGTTTGAAGGTTTTAGTTTTCTTGCTCCAGTGTGGAGTTACATTTTGCAGAGGTGTGAGGTGTGTCCTCCAGTCCTGTAGTGAAGGTGGATGTTGAATATGCACTACTCTGTACAGGCGATATTCTGAACCCTTCACGGAAGGCCAGGACATTGCTCTGTTGGAGCCAGGTCTAAAGGTTTTGTCAGTTACTGTAAGTCTGAAAGAACACAAAATACAAATCTTTATAGCCCTGGGAACTTTGCTTCTTTTGATTTTAAAGTCCACTACTTTTGCTGCCAACTTCCTTATTAAAAAATGACCTTTTTTTATATAGCGCCTGTTAAAGCAATCATTTCTTGCACTTTTTCTGGAGAGGGTTCTGCTGCGGTTTTCTATAAATCCAACCTTCCCTCACCAGTGGCTAAATCCAGTCTTTCCAGTAGCATCTTCCTGCGGCCAAAAACGTCATTTTCCATTCGGAGACTTCTAAATGAGGATGATGGACAAAGCAAACAGTAAATAATCCAATCGGGGAATTATTGAAATTGAAATTTTACAATCCGCTAAATCTTTGATTCCTCAAATTTGTTTTGGATCCTTGCAGCTATATTTTACACACACAGAAACTGTATAGAAAACATACAAATAGTGCAAACTAGAAATAAATACAACAAACATTGACGCATACATAATCATTCATTGACATGATAAATATAAGTAATAAGCCCAGGAGGCTGTCTTGACTTGGTGATTCCCAGCCCTAATCTTAGGGGAGTTCAGCTGAGCTTTAAATCTCCAGTGCTAATTGATGCTTTTCATTCTTCTGCTGGCTTGTTTAGATGTGACATGTTTCTTCTCTCAGTCTGGAGTTTCACACAAGTTCCAAATTTCAGCATGCCACATCGTATGCAGCTTTCCCTCATATTGCTCGCCCTTATTTCTGTCTGACCAGTGGCATTCCCCTGCTGGTCAGTTGGTGATGAACAGACACAGACGGCAGAGATATGGGATCAAACATGCCCATGAGGAGCACTTTTCTTTCCCATCTGCGGTGGCCCAGTTGGTTACTTTTAGGCCACAAGCCTGAAGGTTAGAAACTCAGAAACCGGTATGGGGTTGATAACCATCACAGATCGCTTTTGAAGTTTTGGAGGACGAATTTTTTTTAAAGTCCCAAATGGGAAGTCCATTACCCTTCGCTTAAGAACTTGGTTGGAATTGAACCTCAGGCGACAGGGGTCCCCCAGGAACAGATTTGGGAACCACAGGATTTGTGAATCCTGTTTTTGTTTGTTCCAGGTTGGATCTTTATCAGAGATTATCAGAGATGTGAACGCATGTGAACTTACTGGTAGTGACTGGTGGCTCAAGGGGAAATAATGTTCTCTCGCTTTCACCCGATGCATCTGAGGGTTAGAGTGGTTTGGAAGGAGTTCAGCAGAGGAGGTGGAACGGTGTACTTGTTTATTTTGTACGCATTCCACGATATCGGGCAGTTCTGGAAATGTACCAAGTCGGTGCCCAGCTGCTAATTTAATTTTAGAAAACTGGATCTGTGACGCAGTGGTTATTGTTGCATTGTTGGTGGTTGCAGAATGTTGAGGTTAGTGCACGGCTGGGGTCAAGGTGCTCGTTTATAATGCAGGAGGAGGTGTAGCACCGCAAGTATTTACAGTTAGGTTATTCTTAACACGGATACAAACTCCTCTTGCTGGTACGTCGTCTGAATGTTAAAATCTCTGATAAGCTACCGCGAATCTGATATGAACCTGCTGCGTTGTCAAATAAGAAACATTCTTTATTTGGTAGTTACATTGTCAACAGTTCTGCAAGGACATTTAGGTCATAGTGACTAAAGACTTTTTTTTTTTTGCTTTCCCAAATTCACTGCTTGTTGTTTTGTAATGGTAGACTGTAATAGTAGTCAATTCTTGATCTTGGTCAGCTACAGACGCATTAAATTGCAAAATTTTGTCGGAGGACTTTTTTTTACAATTAAGTACAAGTGCCAATTCTAGTGAAGTTGATTTACCAGTTTTTACCTTTTCTAATGTATTCCTTTTGTTGAAATAATTTTAAATGATATAAATGTTTTTGACAATAGAGAATATAACTGTTGCATGTGACGGCAGGCCATTTGGCCCTTTGTTGGTAATTAATTGATCCAGGGATCTCTTCCAGATGTTTCTTGATAGAAGCTAGGCTGTCAGCCCCCCAAAACATGGCTGGACAGTTCGTTCCATTCTCCCACAACCCTTTGTGTAGAGAGGTGTCTCCTGTTCTCAATTTTAAAAGCACAGAGTTTGTACTTGTGTCCTCTGGTTCGTGTCTCACTGTTTATTCCAAAGTCCACTGGGTTGACTCAGTCATTGCTTTGAGGATTCTAAATATTAGGTATATGCAAGATTTTCCTAAAGCTGTTTTAAAGATTTCCTGTCATAAATATTGGGATGACATACTTCTCTGGCATCATTGTAAGCCATCACTTGATTTCAACCTGTATTATTGCTTAACAGGTCCTTGATCTTTATTTGATAACTTGAACGAATATCATAAGTTTTTTTTGTGATTCGTTCCCTCCAGACCTTGATGTCGGTTCCTTTTGGCGAAGGAAAAACTGCATCATTTTCTGTAAATGCCACCCAGAACGTAGATGCTATAAAGGAACGAGTTAAAAGTTTATTCCGTGCCGAAAAGAGAAGAAAGGAGCCTTCTTCGGGGGGTGTTTGTGTTTTTCTTCTCTTTGTAGCATGGAATAAACCTTTTACTTGTTCCTTTGCAGCCTGCACGTGCTGATGCAGATACCCACCTGAACTACCACAGATGCTATAGTTTCTTCAGGTCACGCACAGCAGCTCTGTGTGTTGTATACACAGGCTCTCTCACTGCCCTAAACTGCTTTCCTTGGTCCTGGAGGACAAGGCTGAGTTTCAGCCTTTCCCTGTCTGAGCTGGGTGCTGCTGGCTGCCTCCCTTCCGTTGTCTGTGACCTTGGAGCAACCCATCAGCCCCTGTCATTTTCTCCAGAGGTGGCTGCAGTGTCCGAGTCGGTGCGAGGCACTCCAGTGTCTGTCCTGTCATTACTGCCATCCGAAATCAGCATCTCATGTCCTCTGCAAACGTGGGTAGCCAGCCCTGCAATTAAGCATCTATATAATCCTACTGCTGTGCTGTTGCCAATTTTTAAGGAAAAAAATGGAATTTTGGTGGAGAACCAGAGGACAAGTGGAAAGTATGTGGAAGTTCATTTAAAAAAAAAAGACAACAGGAGCCACCACTTTACACAAAGGGTCGTAGGAGTGTGGAACAAGCTGCCCAGCCATGTTGAAAGAAGCCATGATCTTTCTTCGGTTAAAAACTGGTTGAGGTCCTCCAATCAGGACAAGATGCTTCTTTACGCAATGGGTGGTGGGAGTAGGGAACAAGCTTTCCAGCCATGTTGTTGGTCAGTCAGTATACTTTTAAGAAATGGTTAGATGATATATTTGGTTCAATTGCTAACTCCCAAACAGGACTCGTGGCTTTTTCTCATCTGGCACCTTTTATGTTCTCATGCATTTATAGCGCAGTGTGGAGTATTAGTCTTCATGGGTGATCAAGCTAAGATATTCTTATGATGAGCAATATGTTCAGGTCTTCACTGCTGCAAAATCATTTGCTCTTCTGCCTTAAGGGTTTTCTCTTTAATAAGGGTTTCTTTAATAAGAAGCTGCTATGATATTCGGCTTTTGTTCTAACCTCTCTCATGGTTTAACATCTAGACAGCTTCTGAGAGGCTACTAAAAGCCTTGCATAAGGGATCGTGTGGTTAACCATGGTGCTTATTAGAGTTCTCGGAGGCCTGCTGCAGAAGTTGGTGCGATAATAAAGATTTGAAAAGGCTAAATGAACAGAAGGAGGAATCAGGTGGGGGTACTGTACGTATAAGGGACTACACAAAAATATTGTGCATTTGAACTTTCAGTAAAGAATGGCTTTCAATGGAAGTGCTGAAAAGGGAAGCACTGTATGCTGAGCGGATTTGGGAAGTGCAGTAAACAAAAAATTAATTTTGTAAAAGCTGAAATGAAACCTGGACCATGACTGTGTAAAATGCTGGATGTGTTGCAGATTTCAAGGGTGCCTTTAATGTGATGAAGGGAGACCATTGTATGTGTGCTTAACCCTGGTTCTCTTGGTCAGAGCTGTCCGTTTTTCTGATCTTGTGCTTGGTTTGGATGAAGGAAGACCAGAGCAAAGGCAAAGTTCATTCATCAATGAGCTCTTGCTTATTCACACTGAACAGCCATGATGAACATAGGTCTTCGTTGTTAGGGAAAATTTAGGACCCAAGACCTATGGCTTTGAAATTTCCTTTGAGCATTCCTTGCACACACATTTATGAAACGTATCTACTTTGTACAATGAGTCTCTAGCTATATACAATCCATATTTTAATGTTTACTTGAAGTAACATTTTTTTAAAATCCAAAATTGGTTTACTGATTAACTGTATGATCAAGATTGTGATCAAGAAGCTTTTTTTGCAAGATACTTTTGTGTGTTTGACACACACAGCAGTCTTTCACATCCTGATGTGTTGATTAGACGATCACAAGTGTTGACAATGGAGAGATTTGTAAATTCAGTCTAATCGTTCTTTCCAGTGTCCTGTAATTACAGACATTGGACAAGTTTTATTTTTTAACTGGGAAGGGCAAGACGGACATTCCTGGCTTCCAGATTGGCACAGGAGAGCACAACTGGGGCTTGGTTCTAGCTATTGCTGTATTATGAAATCCTTTCTGCTGTACAAGTTGCTCTTGAGAAGAAGACTGCTTTAGATTCAAAATGGACTATTACTGAGCAGAGATTAATGTGCTGTCAAAACATACCCATTTATACAGCATAACCAAAGTCAGTAAAATGGAAGTTTACAGTACATCAGATTTGGTTATCTAAATAAAAGGTTCTGCACACATAAAAGAACAGGTTTCTTTGCTGATGTCATTCGGTTTTATATAGTTTAATGTTTATTAAATGAGGAATAGAACAACCAGATTATATAATAACAATCACTTTCATCAATTTGCAAGGCCAGTAGTTTTCTCTGTATATACAGTAATGTAGAGTTAAGTGCATGACTTCACTTTATCATATCCGAATGTGGGTAGGGATCAGGGAGCACCTTGGCCAGCCCTATAGTGTCTGTTAACATCTGTTCCTAATGGTTCAGAGTTATGGAAAAAAAAGTAATGTATCACTGTTACGTTTCCCCGAGACCTTTACTTTGGACAAGTGTCAAGGAAAACATGTAAGGCATTGGAGGGTGTGGGTTCTGGGGCTGGATCCAGTTTTTCCAGGAGGTGCCACCCTGCCCGTTTCCCACACATCAGCGCCTCTCTCCACAGTCCTTTGCCGAGATAAAGAATTGCAGTGCCACTGAAGGTAGGAAGTGAGCTTTGACTTGGCAGCAGTAATCACAGTAAATGTAGGGCAGTTTATAGACCTTGGGTTCATTTTCGGCGACCTTTTGCTTTTCACTGGTACATTCCCTTCAAAAGTAGTTTGTAGATGGTACTTGTTTTCTGTAAGGGGTTTACAGTAGGTGCAGCCTTGTAGACTGCTCCTTCATTTTGCGCTAATAAGACAGCTGTCTTGCGGCAGGACGAGCCTGGCATCCTCGAATTGGTAGGATGCTGGTGTGGCGTTGTTGGCGTGTCTGCCTAGAACTGTAACCCCAGTATTGTTCTGCTGATGGAGGATGCTCGTCGGAGTTCCCCGGCAGCATCTCGATTAGTGTAATTGCGCGGAACGCGCTGATAAAATCACCACTTGTCAGGAAGGATGTGGCTGGGAAAGGTCAGGCATAACTTGGGAAAGGGAGGCAGCTCTCATCACTAAGGATTTAGTGTCGGTAGTCTAAACGATGGAAGTGTGGAATATCTCTTCAGCATTTGGCATATTGTATTTCGGAGTGGGAAGACGTACCTCATGGGTGTATGGTTTTCAACAGCCTTGATATAGGACAGTAAGGGAAAACTAGAAGGGTACCTGATTCAAGCTTCCAAAATCCTCAAAAGCTTCGACTGTCACATCCGGCAGATTTCCACAGCATGAACAGTCAAGCATGAGTCAGAGGACAAGGGGAAACTACATGGAGGTGCATTTAAAACCAAGGATAAGGCACTTCTTTACACAAGGAGTTGTGGGTGTATGGAACAAGGCAATCAGTCATATTGTTGAAGTTGAAAGCCTGTTTTTTTTGAAGAACTGGGCAGGTGAGACCCTTGGATCATTTCACGTCTAGCTACCGAACAGGCCAGGTGCACTGAAGGGCCCCCTCTCATTCCAATTCTTCCGCTCTTAATTTACAGGAGAGCTTTGAGATGATGCTATGAAAAAGGCAATCTATGATCTAGTATGCTGTTGCTCATGACGCCACTGGGTTCTAATCCATGTGTTCTGTGTTGTGGTTTACAGAAGGTGTCTGAAGCTGCTGGACAGGGTGTCACCATCACAGGCACTGAGCCCTTCAACAATTGGAACTGGCCTAATGCTGTCATCTTTGCTGCTACAGTCATCACTACAATAGGTGGGTCCCCTCCTGTTCCCAGCCTGTATGTCGGAGCTCTCTTTCTGAAGGAATGGGAGGAAATGTGGTTTGGTTGTAAAAGATTACCAGTCACTGGAAACCCAGCTACATTCTAGGCTAATCTCAGTTTTTTTTTATTTTAGCATAATGTTTAAAAGCTAGTTATTTACCATTAAACAGAGAAGAATGTACATGTAGATTAATGCTTTAGAATTCCTATGTATCAGCATCCCTTTAATCAGTGCAGATAACATGGGAACTAAAAATAGGTTGCTACAAGGATAACATTACTTTTGAAACTTTATCAGATCTTGTCAGGCAACTATCACATTTTAGATTATCAGAAAGAGGTTGTTTTGTATGCTGCCTGGATTATGTTTCCACTGAAACAAAATGGATACAAATTAAAAATACTTCAAATATGCATTCACACATTTTGAAAGATTTTTAATTGTGGGGAAAGCAATTTTGAACCAGTGCTTGACAACAGTTAGACTCATGCAGCCTATTATAAAAAGAAAACACATTACATAGTTTTAAAAAATGACATTTTACATTCTGTTGCCGAGTGCTGGGCTAGCACAAGGTACAGTCTTGGATACCATAGCTGCTCTTAGCTGGATATTGATGTAACCCAAAAAAAACTCTGCTGCTGTGTGCACTGATGCTTTGTTCTTGCCTACTCTATTTAGAAATAAGCATATGACTGAATTCAAAGTTGAAGAGACTAGCAAAGTAAAACCAAACTTCACTGAAATATTGCTTCTGATGGTCCCTGTAGGTTATGGAAACATCGCTCCCAAGACGCCTCAAGGCAGGGTCTTCTGTATCTTCTACGGGCTCTTCGGCGTCCCTCTGTGTCTCACCTGGATCAGTGCGCTGGGCAAGTTCTTTGGAGGGAGAGCCAAACACTTGGGTCAATACCTGACCAAGAAAAGAGTCTCTTTGGTAAGGTCATGCGCCTGTCCTGGCTGTAGGACACGATCTTGCCTTTCCTGCTGTGTGAGTGGGGAGCACTGCCTGTCCATGAGTGACCATGGAATGCGATAACCTTGCCTAGTCACATCTGTATTCACTAACTGTATATTATTTCCATTAATCGTGCAAACTGTTTTGCAAGTTATTTAACCTCAGTGATTTGATACCGAAGCTGTTTTTGATGCTATGCTTTTTACTTGAGCCTCAGGTGTTTTTGCTCTGCATGTCTTTATGATCAATGGTTTCCTCAGAACTCTTTCGATCTTCTGCTTTCAGAGAAAGGCCCAGTTTACCTGCACTGCCTTGTTCCTCCTCTGGGGGGTGGTGATACACCTTGTGATTCCCCCCTTTGTCTTCACCGCGTTTGAGGGCTGGACCTACATCGAGGGGCTTTATTTCTCCTTCGTAACCATAACGACCATCGGCTTTGGGGACTTGGTGGCAGGTATGTTATGCAGAAGATGTGTGTGCAAACGACTCTTAATGAGCCACAGAGCTCTGCAACTTTAGGATAATGAACTAGTTAAAATAACTTCCCCCTTCAAATTCCATGGGAAGGAACTCCTGGGGCTATTTTGACTGTAGCTGCTTTACTTATGTATACAATTATGGATGTTTTCCTAATCTTCTTTTCAGGACAGATGCTTTTTAATCAGAGGGTAAAATTTTAAAGCACTGTAAGTGCAGTTAGAACTGACAACAGGAGATACCCCTTTACATAAAGGGTTGTGGGAGTGTAGAACAGGCTACTCAGCCACATTACTGAAGTCGATACCCTGGTTTCTTATTCTCCTTGTGCTTTGGAACATAAGCCATGAGAGGTTTCATACAATAGGATGCCATTCAACCCTTCTAAGCCATTTGGTAGTAGCCAGTTGATCCAATCATCCCATCCAGCCATTTTTGGAAGGAAGTGGAATGACAGGATGTCTTGTTCCATCCTTTTGCAACCTCCCAAGTAAAGAAGTGCCTCCTGTAGAGAGCACAGTGATCAGGAGCGTCTCTCTCTCTCAGCTGAGCGTGTAAAGAAGTACCTGACAGGTGTTTCGGTATTCCATTGTCTCCACATACCCACTGTTTTTGTCCTTGAACTGTCAGATGTTAGTATTTGCTTGGCCATTGAATTAAGAACTCGGGTATGGCTAACAAACACCCCGGCAAGCCGCCTAGTCAAAATGGCACTTAGTACATGATGTGGAAAAAGCATACAGATTATTCTGTCAGCACTCAACCACTGCTAATCTGCAGTTTGTGCTGATAGCAGGTTCTCAAAAACAACGCTGTTGGCCATTTCTCCACCCCCCTTTTAGGAAAACTTGCATTCGGCTAGTTCCCTTTATTAAGGTCTTCCATTATCTGTAATTCCACATTAGAAACCTCAAATGCAGTTGAAATTTGGAGGGGGGGAAAGGGAAAATAAATCGCACAGCATTAGTCATAGTCTTATCAGATACATTAGGTCACTTATCAGATATTTAAACAATGGAAATACTTTTAAAAGTACTATGTCGATACCATTGCATTATACACAGATTTGGCCAGGTCAGAGCTGTTGAAGCATTAAAATCTATAAAAGTACAATCTGATGCTTATTAAAACTGCATCATAACCCAGTATTGCAAGCCTTCCCATTTACTGTTACAGTCAGAAGCACTGGAGATGATAGCCCAGGAATCTGTGCAAAGCAGAGTGGCCAGGTTTTCCAGGAATGTTTACCAAGCAAGGCAGGGGATGAGGACAGAAAATGTCTCAGTTGGGGGGGGGATGCTAGCTTATTCTAAAAGGGAAGTAAAAATAAATTGAACACAGAAGTGTGGTTTTCAAAAGAGCTCTAAATAAGTGGTTGCTGATTTTCTTCCTAGGTGTCAACCCAACTATTGTGTACCCAGCTCTGTACCGCTACTTCGTGGAGCTCTGGATCTACCTGGGCCTGGCCTGGCTGTCACTGTTCTTTAACTGGAAGGTGAGGATGTTTGTCGAGGCCCACAAGGCCCTGAAGAAGAGGAGAAGACGCCGAAAGGAGTCTGAGGAGGAGATGCGCCACTGCAAGGAGGAGAACAAGAAGGCCCTGCACCTTGCGTGCAACGCCAACGACGCCAACATTTTCAAGTTCCTGTCCAAGAAGGAGGAGGGCTACAATGACCTCATCAAGCAGATCGGCGTTAAGAACGGAAGTGCCGGCCGGGGGGACGGCGGCAGCAATGTCCGCAGCAAGAGCTGCAACGGCAACGTCAACGAGATCCTGAAGTTCGACAGCTCGCCCCGCCAGCGCCGCCGGCACAGCTTCGGCGACAGCGTCCTGTTCTCCAAGAGGAGGTGCCTCCTGACGGAGGAGGAGGAGAACCGGGAGCTCCTGCCCGACCTGAGCGGGAAGATGGACCTGGAAATGCGGGAGCAGGCGTACGAGAACCAGCTGGACAAGGAGGGCAGAGAGGGCAGGTACGGCTGGGCCTGCAAGGAGTACCAGGCCCTCATCTTCCAGAACGCCAACATCACCTTCATTGACGAGGAGAACCTGCTGAACGACGACTCCAAGACCAAAATCTCGACGGACGAGAATGTCGAGTCGGAGTCGGACTCGCGGGAAGAGAGGGCCTCGGAGTCAGAGGGCTCCGTTTTCACCATAGACAGCTCGGACCGCTCCCTGTCCTACGAGCAGCTGGTGGAGGAGTACTCCAAAGTGGACAACACGGACATCCCTACGTGAGCCCCGGAGTGGGTTTCAATTATTGATGATTGATTTATTCTGCTTTTTGGACCTAACAAGAGACTTTCTCACAATCTGCCATGTTGAAATGAGCAAGAAGAGACCAATACTGTATACGCATTAAAAAACTTACTGGTACTAAGCCCATGCGCGGTTCTGTGCGCAGTCCAGTCACATGAGTTTAACATGTGAAGGCAGGAAATGGAAAATCAGTCTGTCAGTCTTCAAGATACCAGTGTTTTTGGGCCTAGTAGAGCAAAACTTCCTGTGAACTTGTAATCCATAGAAGATCCATATCCGAGTCTGGTTGCCCTGGTGGCCAGCTCGTAAGGGACTCATGGGTTTTAAGAAGGACCTGAAGTGGGGGGTAAATGCAGCTTCATCCTGCTTCTAGCGTTTTTTATTAATCAAAAGTTTTAATTGTCTTTATGTGGGCCTTCTAGGATCCAAACAATTTCCTGTTTTCTCCCATGTCTTCCACTGTGGAGTTCTACGCAGAAATGGGAGAACTTGACTTCTGCGCTTTTGTTTTAGATGAGGGACCAACCAGGCTGTGTCCTCCGCTCAAGTGCCAAGAGGACAGCCATTAGGAGTGTTCCCGGGTGCAGAATATCCATTCACCATATTGGTGCATCTTGAATTATTTCTTGAAGGAATAAGTCTGTCATAATTGTGTGGTGTGCAGGAATTTCTTCTGCTCTGGTTCTGAGCTCTAGATCAAGGACTGTAATGGCCTCGGGGTGCTTTGATCTCGGACTGTTCGCAAGGCTTGGATTCTTGCACCACTTGCTGCGCTAACCAAATTGTCGGTTTCTCCCATACACTCCTGTTTCTTATCCACGGTGTACCGCTCTTCCTGGAACTGCTGCATGTGTTCCTGTTTTTGTAACACTCTGGTTGCGACACTGGTGTCTGGGCTAAGATTCAGTGGTAGAACTAGTAGACACCTGCTGTCTTTAAAGTCTTAAGTATGTCATCCCTTCCAAAATGGGATGAGATGGAGAGACAGTCTTGTGCTTGGTCATGCTGGGATTGCGATTCAAATAGGTGGACTGGCACACTAGTCCTCGTCTCTTCTGGTTTTTACTCCAGCTGAGGTGATCAAACCTATTCACCCTTTAGTTGACTTAGTTGCTTTAAAGTCCCTTTAGCCTTTGAATATCTAGAGAAGTTTGGAAGTTAGCAGTAACTTTGTTTCAGAATTACCTTCTTATTATTTTTGCTTATTTCAAGATGGCGTTTGAACAGTGGGTCACAGCGGACTATAAGTGCTTGTAATGTGGGTGTTGGAGACTTTATATCAATATTTAATAACTGATTATCGGTTTCCCGTTGTTCCCACTGATATAAGAAAGCAATCCTTTAACCATTGGAAATAGTTTCAGACATATCCTTCATATGTGTTATTTCAAAGAAACACTGCAAACAGTACTATCAAGAACAGAGAACATTTTTAAAAATTAAAAGGTGGTTCAATTAAGACTATAAGCTTAATCAGTAGCCTCAGCTGGAGCAAAAACATGACTACTGATGTGACTTTGTTTTTTTAGATTTGCACAAAGGCTTGTTGAAAAATAGGCCAGCCCTGCCAGGTGATCCATTAACAGTGATGCCATTGCTCGGTGCAAGCATAAGTGCCTTACGTTTAGGATTCAGACTCGCACTTTCTTTGTAGTGCCAAGTGAGGTGATTCAGTCATCACTGCCTCTAGCAAGGAGACCTCTGTCTTTTTTAGGGGGGGGGCTTTGTGAAGGCAGAACTAAACAGTACATTTTCTGGTTAAACATTTTGAAACCCTTGTGTTTGAGTAAGAGATTAGGTGCTCTTTCCTTGCGAGTGGAAGTGCTGAACTACCTGTTTTTTATGTCAGAGTGACACAAAAAAGTGAAACTGAAAGTGAAAAACGTTACTGCTTTTGTGAGCAGTGGATCAATTCTTTTATACCCCTTTTGCGTTGTTCCCAGTAGTTTCTTTTTTTGAACAGTTCACCTCCTGAAGAAACGAACCTGTTTTGTTTCAATCTGTGCCATCAAGTGCTGTAAAACGGTTGCTTATGCATTGCATCAGTTTTGCTTCTGATGTGGACTGGGAGTTGCATTCAGGCTGAAACACGTTTTTGCATGTTATACTTGTTTTTCGCTTTGCACGGAGAGCTTGGCAGCATGGAATTTCTTACATTTGTGTGAGAGGTCAAGCTCGGTGCGCGGCCTGTAATTAAATTATTGCAACCATCTCCAACAGAAAGAGCAGACTCCCCATCTGCAAGAATCCTTCTTCTATTTTTAGCACAGAAGCCCCTTCCACTCCACTACTTCTAGCTTTTATTAAAATCACAGGTTTCCCTTGTGAGTCCCGGAAATGAACAGGATGAACATGTGCTGGAAAAGCATGCAAGCTCATGACCATTCCTTCAGTGACTGAGCGATAGCAAATGCTGTGGAAATGTTTAAGATTGTAGTTAAATGGTTGCTTACTTACAGCTGTCAGCTTTGTACACTGCCTCATCAGAACAGGAAGTGTTGCTGCAGTTGTAAGGCAAGTAAAACCACAACCTCAAAGTGGAACATTTCTTACAGTATATTTAGTGATTAGTGTGAAATGGACATTTTTTGGTTTTTGTTTGTTTCTGTTTGCTTGTATCTTTTGTGAATTAATTGATATATTCCTGGTCCTAACAAGCTTTCCCCGTGTCATGCTTTCATGTTCACTTTGCAAATGCAATCTTAACAAAATCACAAGCCTTATTTCATAAATAAGGCTTGGTTGTTCAGTGGTTTAGCCAATAGTGCAAAGATGTCGCTGAACAAATTCAGTGAAAATTCCTGTAGGAACTTCCTTACACTCCACGTAGCATTCAGCTGCCTATCTGCAACCGAACTTTGAAATTGGAAAGAAATCAGGGAATGATTACCAGGGGATAGTAAAGGTACATCATTATCAGGCATGAATACGTTGAAAAGAGGTGATTTGACTGGACTCCTTTTCTGTGTCAAGCACTGCCAGAAATGCCCCGAATTAGCAGGGTGAAGTGATATTTGCTTGCTTGAAACCGAGCCATGGGAGTGTACAGCAGCCGAATAAACCCTTTCAGATCCCGGGCCCATGGGGAGGCAGTCAGTTTCGAAAACAAGTGTGCTTTCTTAAGTGGAGCACGAGGATACATGTAAACGAAATAAATAAAAATGCACATTGGCCCACACACAACCACGCAACTCAAGTGCCGAGAGTTCGGCCGCCGTGGTGCGACAGCAGTTTGACTGCTGTCCCTTTGGGCCATTTTATTCCATTTTTCAATAAGGCCTGCTTAAGGATCTGAGATCTGCTGACAACTAGTCCCCTCAAAGCTTGTGAGCAGGATAATAAAAATGGCACTCAAAGCCAAACGGAAGTCTCATAATCTAAAACGAGAAGGAAATGTAAAATCCAGAATGTCGTTGTGTGCTTCTGGTGTATGAGTGATTACACTTATTGGAAATCACTGTATTTGTATACCACTGGAGAGGAAAAGAACCCTTAAGCTCCACATAATGACAGGCTAATGAGCAATGTTTTTTTTTGTTCAGTTTCTACAGGCGGTGGTTTCTGTATCGATTTGCACAGCTGATCGATGCCACTGCGTCCCCAGTGCGGTGGAAAATCCAAACCACCGGTGGCCTTCAGAGTCGTGAAATTCCAATCCGAGCCACGGGTTTTAAGCTGCTGAGGTTTAAAATGTACAGAAGAAAGTTTTATAAACGAGAGGAGGCCGTTTGGTCCTTAGCTCGTTTGGATTTTAGTAACTAATTGAACACTTGTAATACTGTAATTCTGCTCTGGCTATGATATCATGGTACCATATCTTATAGGATTATGCCAAGAGTCTCTGCTTCTTGAACAGGAGCCATCCTTAATGATTATATCTCCGCTTCTGCATAGCAGTGTTAACAAAGCCCTTTCTCGGAGTCGAAGTCTCGTGTGCGTTTGTGATTTCTCAGGTGCCCATCTTAGGGCACATCTTACCATGTCACTTTTACTTTGGATAAAAGCCTGCTCATGATTTTTAAGTATCCAGTCTTAAATCAGCTTTAAAAAAAATGTATAGGTACTGTTGAGGGCTCTGAATGACATGAAAACGAAAGGGTTTTGATTCTTGGAGAGCATGTGATGTTGGTCTAGCAAAGTTTTTTTTTTCCACAACTCCATTAGCGTAAAACGTACTCCGGCGTATTTGTTTTGCTGTTGTGGTTAATCTGAATTATTTATCATTGGGGAAAAGTGTTCTGTACATATTGAATGGCTTTTTAAAGTATAATTTATTTCAATATTTTAAATAAACTTTTTATAAAATGTGTTTTGTTGGTGTGTTTTTTTTTTCTCAAACTTCTGAAAGTGGTGAAAAAACGAATGAGCCAATATGATGACGCTCGAGTGTGTGTGTGTGGGGGGGGCAGGGGTGAATTCTGCATGGAGGAAAGTAGGAAAAGAAAAGGGAGCTCCAGGTGTCACAGAAAGTCTTGAATTGAATTGGACACAGACAAATCCCAGGGTGTTTCTCAAAATGAGTAGGGGTGTAACCCCTTGCATCAACCAGCTGGGGCTGCACATTGGTGGTTTGGAGGGAAGTCCCTGTTAAATTAGTCTCCAGAAAAGCACTACATAAGTATCAGGAATCATTATAATTAATATTCAACAAATAGAACTGCATGTACATATTGAGCAATGATAGAAATCAGATTCCTTAGTTTTTCTCAGTGACTGATGTAGCCTCCTAATGTAAAGAATACTAACTGAACTTTGACCTCCAGGAAAGACTTTCATATTCATCGTTCATTCCTAAGAAGATGAGCCAACATTTACCAAATTGAACTTAAATTTCTACCTCACCTTTACCAGCATTTCCTGAATTCCTACTCTTAGAATCCTTGCTAGGCCCCAGATCAAGCCACATCTGAGTGAGTTCACAACTCTTTCTTTATTAGGTGTCCTAGGTTTTGTCATTTAGCAGATACTACTGTATATTGGTGTTTTTCCAGCCAAGCTACTGTATAAAGAGGAGGTGTCCAGTCCTGGTCCTGGAGGGTCAGTGTGTCTGCAGGGTGTCCAGTCCTGGTCCTGGAGGGTCAGTGTGTCTGCCAGGTGTCCAGTCCTGGTGTCTACAGGTTTTCACGGCGTCTTTTGAGCAGCAGCATCTAAAAAGCTGGGAGAAGATGTCAGTCTTGAACTTGAACTTTATTGCCATATGTAACCGGTACTGGTACAATGGAATTCTTACTTACAGAAAGTCTCTCGATTATAAAACAAGTGTAAAAAACAAAACAAAGTGCAAACAGTGCATCAAGACAATGTACAAACAAACAATAGACAATGTGCAAGTAAACATGCAGACAGTTTGAATGTAAACAATACAGACGTGTAAACAATGACTGGAGACGTACAATTAATAAATTACAATGAGGTAGATGGTGATGGTGTAGGTGTGGTCTGAGGGGGATGGCTAAATGTGTTCGCCAGTCTCACTGCTTGTGGATAGAAGCTATTGAAGAATCTAGTGGTGAGTGTCTGTATATCTCTTATACGGACACTTACCGCTCTTATATCTCTTGCCTGAGGGCAGTGGGGTGAAGAGCTCATGCCCTGGGTGGTGACTGTCCTCTGTGATGGCCAGAATTCTACCACGGCAGCGGTCCTCATAGAGCTGTTTAATCTCGGTGAGACCGCAGCCGATGATCTTCTGGGCCATATTGACCATTCTCTGCAGTGCCTTTCTTTCTCGCAAAGAGGTGTTGCCATACCACACGGTGATCCCGTTGGTGAGGACGCTCTCGATAGTGCAGCGGTAGAAGTTCACCAACACATGTATTGGCATCCCCCATCGCTTGAGGCACCTCAAGAAATAAAGGCGCTGCTGAGCCTTCTTCATGATAGAGTCAGTGTTCACAGTCCAGGTTAGATCTTTAGAGATGTGAATTCCCAAAAACCTAAAGCTGGTGACTGTTTCCACTTCCATTCCATCAATACTGAGTGGGCTGTGAGTGTGTGGCCTGTGTCCGAAAGTCCACTATTAGCTCTTTCGTTTTCTTTATGTTCAAGTCCAGGTTATTGCTATGACACCACCTAAGCAGCTGTACAACTTCATCCCTGTAAGTGGACTCCTCATCATCACTGATCAGTCACTTCTGTCCAGTTGAGCTGAATTGCGACAAAATCCCACAAACACACCAGTCCTCCAGGACCACGACTGGACACTTTTACACTATAGTTCCTGTATAGTATGATATTGCTATGCAATTGCTATAAAGCTGTTTGATTTGTATGTTTCCCCTAAAACCAGGATCGAGAAGCAACAGGGCTAAGACAAGCTCCCAGTGCTTTACTTTGTTTTATCTAGCTTTTCGTTCTGCGTATTCTGGGTTCCCTGGCCCATCTGTGTCCAGTGTGACAAGCCCTGGCGCAGCGTGCCTGCATAGCTGCACACATTGCAAAACAAGTGGCCACTCAGTACAACCCCACGACGTGCTCTGTTTGTTTTGCAGTTCCTGGTTTTGGCTGCAACAACTGCATGGGCTTTCGTTCCAACTCAAGTCAGGTTATCCTTCTTCCACATGGCTGCTGGCCATGGCTGGTTTTGTCACTTCTTCCAGATTCCTCTTTTCTGATGCAAGAGCCGGTTGGTTGGTGCAGATATGACAGGGCTCAGTGGTCTGAGTGAATTCCAGCTGTGATGTCATCATCCTCTGACATCTAGACAGTGCAGATCTCGGCCGCAGGAGAGGAAATGGGCTATTCGCATGGCAAAGTTATCTGCTGTCTAGACTGGGGAGCCAGCACAGCAGGTTGGCGCTGTGCACTCTCAGAGACCACGAGTCTCTGAAATTGTACCCTGGAGTTCATGTCAAGAGAAGTTATTCTAAAGTTTTACAGTTTAAGACTTGTGGGAGTATAGAAAAGTCTGCCAGGCCATGTCATTGAGGCCAGTTCCCTGGTTTTTTTCAACAACTGGCTGATTGAGATCCTCCAATGTAGACAGGAGGAACGTCTTTACACAAGGGATTGTGGGTGTCTGGAACAAGTTGCCCAGCCAAGTTGTTGAGGCCAATACTGTGGCTTTGTTTGAGAAACAACTGGATGAGATCCACCGATCAATTTCCTACTCACTAAAACATGGGCTAGATAGGCTGAAAGGTCTCCCTGTTGTTTGAAACCTTTCTTATGTTCTTAAACCTACACATTGGGAGGATGGTATGCTGTTATAAAATGGAGATAAAAACCTGAGAGAAAGTCTACAACTAGACAAAGTAACACATTGTAAGGGCCTATGCTTAATGAAACAGAAAGATGACATCTCAAAGGAATTTTGATCTGGCTTTTCTAAATTTTAAAGAAAATCTATTAAAGTCATTAAAGCTGACCCTTGGAACTTTTGTTTAAAATAACAAGAGCACAAGGGCAGCACAGTGGCTCAGTGGTTAGCATTGCTGCCTCGTGGCACTGAGACTCTGGGTTTCATTCCTGGAGTCCTATCAGTGTGGAGTTTGCATGTTCTCCCTGCATTTGTGTGGGTTTCCTCCATGTGCTGCAGTTTCTTCCCACAGTTCAGTGACATAGTGGTAGGTTAATTGACTTTTGGAAAACTGGTCCTGGTCTGACTGTGTGCATGTCTGTGTCTGTGTCTGCCCTGGTGATGGACTGGTGTACCATCCAGGGTGTATCTTGCCTTGCACCTTGTTGCTTGCAAGGATAGGCTTTGGCTGCCACATGACCCCGTTTTGAAAATGGATGGATGGACACATGCACAAGGCCATCACTGGAAACTAGTGAAAAGTAAATTTCTCACCAATACTTGACAATACCCTTTTTACAGTGAGAAATAAGTAAACCATGAAACAGATCTAACAAGGCACCATGATACAGGAACCTTTTAAAACTGAGCTTGACCATGTGGCAGAATCACTAAGGGCAAATAATGAAGCAAGTTCTGAAGGGTACATGGCCTGTTCTGGTCATAATTTTCCTGCTCTTTTATCCTGTTAAAGGTGTCTGAGATAGATCCCACAACAATCCGATCAGCTGAATCCTGAGAAGTGTCTGCAGTGGGAAGGAATATTGCCAAGTGTCATCATGTGATACAGAAGGTTGGAAGAAGTTCTGAGGGAAGAGACCAGATTAACACAAAGCCTAGATTAATCTAGGTCCTAAAGGGCAAAACCTGAATGCACAGTTTTACGTCACTTAGTATAAATCACTGCAGCAAAAATAAAAAACAGGACAAAGGCGACTCTAACAGGAAGACTGAACGTTGTTAAAGGATTTTTCAAATGAGTTTTGTTAATACTCCCTTACTTGGATGTAAGTACTTCAAGCCTGTTGAAAAACTAAAACATGCAATTCCAGAGTTTAAAACTAATCTATTTCTCAGTTAAAAAAAACCCCAATGAATGTGTGGAAAATGTGTGGCAATTACATGGAGAACTAATTTCTATTCCTTTTGTTTTTAATGACTTATAGAAATGCAGAACCCCTTTTCTCAGCTTTAAGTATAAAATCACGTGTTGTCATACGAGGACAGAACACAGAGCTGTGTACGCACTTCGCTTTAAGCAAGCAAAATTGAAAATGTTCTAATTTGGTTGTAATCCTAGGTGCTTAAAAAGCCTGAAAACCAGCCATATGGTAGTAAAGTCGGATGTCAGACACAACATACTATTTTAAACACATTCCCATTCACTCCATCAACACAGGCCAAACAAGCATCTAGCCCACAGAGCTGAAAAAGTGTTCCCTTGACTGGGCACAGGGAAAGATGTGGAGCGTCTTCAGAGCTCAGGGACATAGCAACATTGCATAGTCCTTTTAGACTGGCACTTTCTATCATTCAGTTCCTCCAGCAACTACAGTGACCTGCGAATGTCAATCTTTTTTAATCAAGTCACATGAGACAACTCCACAGCGTCTCGAGCCACACTGCCCAAGCGCGTGTTTAGCTCCTGACAAGGAGGAGCTAAATTCTCTTGAGAAGCAAGGTACTGTATGTGACAACACCACAATTTCCTTATTTTATACAGAATGAAGTTTCAGCAGCACTGAAACTATACCAAAGTAAAGAAAATATTTGCAGTATGACAGTTCTGTGGTATCATACTGTACGCATGTTTCACTCGTGCAGACAAAGACATGATGCAGTACCAGTCTCCTGAACTTTTTAAATTCCTTGGGTGAATAAAGACCAGGCACTATTAATCATTAATACTCCCAGAGGGCATGTTACACAAGTGCATAGAGACCTTGAGAATTTTGGCACAGGATAGACCATGAGGGATGATCCTGCAGCACTGGTACTTAAAAGCACAAGAGGAAACATTCTTTTCATTCTTTTCATAGTGTTGGGATTGTATATGGTGTATGTTATAAGGAATCTAGCTGATTTTTAGAAAGTTCATGTTTTTAACTTGTATTTTTACAATACTCTATAGACTTCAAAACAAGATAAATATATCCTCTGGTATGCAGCTACTGTAAAAATAATGTTTGAATCCCTTCTTTATTATGTGCAAAAAACATCTTATAAGATACCATATAACAGCTCCACTGTGGCAATGATACAATGAAAAATTGCTTGTTTTCTCTCAAAACCTTCCACATTCACAATTCTTATTATGCTATTCTATTTAAACAGGGTAACAGTATTCTTTGTAGATAAAATAGCACAAGATACTTCTGTTTGAATCCTCTTTGCAGTAGAGCCTAAAAGTCTCTCTAAAATGCTGCATGAGTGAAGGAGACATTTTACTGAGACTCCATTATTCAGTTTTAAATTTATATTCTGATTCTGCCCTGATCTAATGAAAACATTTCAAGCTTATGGTGGACACGTGAGTAGACTAACTTTTGAGAGACCAACAATACATCTCTTTGTCCAAATGTCTTAAAATAAAATCTCTTTAGTTTCATGGTACGGTTTAGTAGCAGATATTATGATCACATTTTCCTTTTATGCTTTGAAAGTCCTCTATTAAAATTATTAACAGTATTTCTAGAAATAAAACACCTGAGCTTTTATTAATTAACTTGCAGGCAATTAGCATTATGCAGATGTTCACTGCATTGACTGCTCTCTAATGTTTAGCAATGTTTAGTTTAAGAATTTAGACCAACATGCTTCTTTGGGATCTTCTAAAAAAAAAATTAATTCATGGTAGCTAAAAATGTACAAATTTTGAATTAAGAGACAATCACGAACATTGTGAAAGTATTGTACAGTTGTAATGTTCATGAGTCTTGTGAATGTGACCCTTCCCACTCACTAGTTGCTGTAAGCAAATGAGAAACATGGTCTTATTTATTAGTGTATTTTAGTTGGTTGGCTGGTTACTCTTTATTTGCACTACTTAAAAGCATCACAAAAACGTTGCCTTTTAAAGTGTAGCTTTAATGAAAATATTAACTATTATTATAGTAGCAAAATTCGCCTCGTTTAAAGCATGTTTACAATGTCATCATGCTGCTTTTGCATTATTGAAAGTTTTGAGGTTACAATTTAGTAGTTTCAGCTGACCTACAGTACTTAAAGGTATTTTATGCCTCTATTGTGTGTGTGTGTATATATATATAGGTTCAGATGTGGTACATTGACTGATTAATTAGTTAATTGGTGAAGGGCAGACAGCCACATTTTCACATGGGTTTATAATAGAATTACTTTGGTATATAAAAGGATTGCAGTGGTTGTTAGTGTTAGATTGTTGTGAGTAGATGTTGGGCTTTCCATTATATTTTATTAATGTTCTCAGGGCCCATGAGCCGCTGAGGCTGAGGCTGAGGCTGAGGCTGCCTGTCACAAATATCTTCTGAGTGTGTTTTAGTTTCTGTCTATACAGTGTAAAGTAATCCAATCAGTATTCAATTTCAATAAATATCATATCTGTCTGGTTTCATGGCAGACATTTGTCACCTGGAGATTACAGGTCTGGATCCCATTGAGGTCAGGAGTCAGGAGAGACAGAGAAACCTTACGTGTGACCTGACATGAACCGACAATGCTGTCATGAAATCATCTCAAGGTACCTAACAACAAAATAGGGCAAGGGTTAAAGCAACAGAGATACAACAATTTATAAACAAAGAAGAACAGAATGAAAAATGTATAAAAGTTACTTTGTAAGACCAGAAGTGAAAGTGTTGCAGATGTTTACAATCACATTTGTGCTAGGAAATCATTCCAAAGTTCTTGGAGCAATAAAAACAGAAAACCTTTATCTCAGGTGTAAAAGATGCAAACAGTTCATGCGTGTTCATGTATTTAGTTTCAGATCTGAGCAGTACTGATCATGTTTGGGGACTCCAAACAAGCAAACCTGGAAAAGACAAGACCACACAGTAACTTCTCTGCTTCACGCTGGACAAGATAATATTCTGAGAATAAGGAAGGATATCTTCACACTAGAAAGAAGGGAAGCTTTCAAGATTCCAAGACATCAACAGTCAACTATAGTTGATTACCTTCCTGGCAAACTTGAGTACAGGACATTTTAATTGGAGCACTCGCCAGTGTCTGTCCCACCTGGTCCATGTAGCTGATTCAGTAGCATGATGGAGAATATCAGATAGCTGGAAAGGGGGAAGGATTACAAATCTGTTTCCCAATCAGGACAAAAAAGTGACAATTATTTACTATATCAAATCTTTGCAATATAATAGTTATGTGGAAAATGCTACAATAATTAAACTGCAAAGCATGCCTTATTCAGCATGATACAGTAATAGCTCTGAATGCAGCACACCCTTACCTACTTGTGCAGTTGAGATCTAAATCTTCCAACACAAGGTGTTAACAGTATGATACAACCTGTTGTTCAGGGTGATTAATGGAGTGTGAGGAGGACTAAAGCAGCAGTTAGTAAATTGGCTCTAAATTAAAGCACAGCCATTTTTATTGCACTCATTAAACATCCTGTGTACTTCAGGGAGATTACAACTCCAGCTGCGGTCTGTGTACCACGAGCGACTGAAATGACATGAGACGCTTGAATCCAGAAGCCACAAATAATTCCTCACAATACGTTAGTAAGACCCCAGCGAGGCTGTTGTGTAAAAGTTTACAGAGTTACAAAAAGATATACTGTAAATATATTATAAAGTCACCTTTTTCTGTATGTGCGGCGTGGTGGCTCTGTGGCTAAGGATCTGCGCCTGTGGCTGGAAGGTTGCCAGTTTGTATCCCGCGGCTGGCAGAGGAATCCTACTCCACTGGGCCCCTGAGCAAGGCCCTTAACCCCAGCTGCTCCAGGGGCGCCGTATAAATGGCAAGTTGGGGTATGTGAAAAAATACAAATTCCTAATACCAGCAATTGTAAATGGCCAATGAAGTGATCTTAACTATACACTTACAAGGGTTGTTGCTGAGGTTTCCTTTTGCTGTATTAATCCAGGAAAACAGGTTTCATTTCATTAACAGAAAACACAAATGTTATTTTCTAAAGTTTTTTATTGAAATTCTGGGTAAAATGCATTTTCAATCATGTAATCGTGTATTCACTTCCACGTTCACAAAAGGGCCTTTCAATCAAACTTTAAATGGCAATAACATCAATTCTGTGTTTGTACTGTGGCTACATTATGAAGAAACAAACAGAGGATTTTTATTGGGAATACGAATGTCTGCTGGTCACATAGACACACAGCTTTAATCTGCATGTGGTGCACCTTACCTTCTGTACTTACACCACATGGAAATTGAGCTACTGTACAGTAGCTGAGTAAAACATAATTTTTTTTTATTAACAGTACCTTAATAACTGTCAACATACTGGAACATCACAGTCCTTTGTCTATGATGTTCATCCAAAGTCTATGTTTGGTCCCCTTCAGGCCATTGAAGAAATGTGCTTTTCATCACTTAAACACTTCTGCAAACTAATTTTAACTCTGGAACATGCTGCATGCAATTTCATACCAGACAGTGTGGTATGACCTCTTCGAATCTGGGGATAGCATGGTAGCCCCATGCAGATAACACCCCAGGAATTGACCCTAGGGTTCTAGTACAGCGATCACTACACCACTGTGCTGCCCCATTAAGTATAACAATTTCTTCTTATTCTTATGATTATTGGACCAGGCTCCATAAGTTATAAATTATTGAAAAAAGGTCAGCTCAACACAACCCTAGAGATAGTCAGGCAGTGTATCTCCAGGTAGAGAGAGGCAGTCAGTGGAGGAGGAGTTATTATCAATGAGTTATGGTGGAAACTAGAGTGAAATTGCAAAACCTGCTGAAAGCTCTTTCTCCTTACAAATGTGACAACTGCTTTTAGAATCTCAGTCTAGCTTCTGTACTACAAACTGCTAGAAATCTGTGTTTAAAGAGGTCTGTTGTGTTGTTGCATGTGAGGCTCTGAATGGTCTACTTTTTTGGGAAAGGGTGTGTCTAATTATTTTCACCATATTTTTAAATTTTTAAATGGGGCTCAGGTGATTATGCTGTATATTGCTTTGCTCCTTATTTCTTCATTTATTATTTCAGCTTTGGTAGATCCTTTCTTCTAACGGTTCATTAAAGTATAGATAAAGTGAAAAGGCTGATTGATACTTCGCTCGCAGGGACACTGGGCTAGTTCTTGGTGAGACTGCTGATCAGCTGTTCTCTTGAGAGCTTGGCAACGTGAACTTAAACAAATGAGCTGTAATGTAAACATTCTGAGTAGCAAGCAACCCTAAACTGAGTTCGAAAGAGGAGTGTGGCGTAAAAGATGAGTCTTATTTACAGATAAGTAATGGGAAAGTGAAAATGTTCCCAAATTCCAAAAAGGTAGGTCAAGGACCGTGAGATTTGCCTCAGACATACACGCTACAGGCAGTACAGTACAGTACGTCCATATGGTCCTTCAAAATATGGCTTGATGAAGCTTTAGGATCAACAAGCTAGCAGCAACCTGACGAGTTTACAGGAGAGATCATAAAATATACAACAAAGGAGGTAGAATTATCTGTAAGAAGAACTAAAACTGTTTTGTATGAAGCATTTAGGCTAACCTAAATTAGTTTCATTTTGTGTGCAAGGAAACCTCAGTGACAGTGCATTTTAGCCAATGGAATGCTGACAAGTCAAAACTTGATACTGAAACCATTCCTCCCCAATATTTTGCTGAGTACAATGGAAAAATAGGCACTTAACACCCACAGCTACCTCAAAGCTCAGAACAAGCGCAGCAGAGCCTGGTTCAATATTCATATTGACAGAGCAGAAAATAGATCTTGTGTTGTGGATGTTCTGTCCTTCTTACGGTAAAGCTGTAAAGGCTGCCCTATTCAACCCATACTGTGTTCTCTTTTTTAAAATTTATGATGATGTTCGTCCATCGATGTCGATGCAGACCACGGCTATCAAGAGATTATTAAGATTGATTCAACTGTGTCCCGAGGTGGCTGATGAGTCCAATCTGGCCACAAATATGGCATGTAAGACCAGTGTTTGCTGTGGTATTTATAAGTTTAAATAATACTGCTGATAGATACTTGCTGTAGACATTTACAAAACTATTGGATTGTTTTCACTTTTACACCTTGTTCAGCCAAGAAGCTGTCCCGCCACAATGAAATTTTCAGAAAGCGTCAAGTTTTAAATTATTTCCTGATCTTCCTAGGGGGACTGAACCAACTTCTCAGTCATCCTAGTTGTGTTCTCAGAGACAATTAAGCACACATGGTTACTGATATTCCTGTATTGCTGAGAGCCAGTTTTAAAGTGCTCTTTTGAACGTAAGAGCAGAAGAACGGTTACAAATTAAAGGAGACTATTTGCCCCATCTTGCTCATTTGTTTGCAAGTACAGTAGCTTCCAGAACCAAGGACCTCATACAGGGTACTTGCTTCAACAACATGCACAATCGCTTCTGTTTTCACCCCCAAATACATGGCCTTTCTCTTTTCTTTTGTTGTTTTTTATCCTTGCTTGATGTTTGGCCCTGATGTTGTCCTCTGAGTTCACTTTGCTTCTGCTTTCCAAACTAATAATTCTATCAAGGCTCCCCTTTTGTCTCCGTTACAGGTTAATCTGAACTTTCAAGATATTCTTTGCAGATCACAAATTAACACTGTTGATTTTCTGAGAAAAGATTGCAGAAGCACAGGGTAGTGAGGTCTTGTTTAAGATTTGAAAGTGCATAATTCATTCCCATTCATAGTACCCCTGAGAAATGTATGTCAATTCACACTTGAGCTGGAAATGGATGCCCAAGCTATCTGGTGTGTAGACGAGGCTGATTCAACGATTTGTGGTTTTTTTTTCAGAAACATTATTGAGTATCCCATTCCTGTTACTGAATGGGCAAGAGTTTATTGATTGCCTTATGCCTTAAGTCATTTCATATCTGGCCTAAAGTTAAGAAAGCCATCCTGTGTGAAACGGTTTTAGAACTATAGAATTTGAGTCTGAGGTTCTGTATGTCGCTGAAGCTGTATGAAAAATCACCAGTTGCATATAATGGTGTATAGTGCTATTTAGTGCATGCTCTAAAATACTGATCTGAAATAAAGTTATTGGCAACACTGGAATCCATTCATATCCATAAATACGTCATTTCTGCCAGTGAAGGATAAAATTAATTATTTGAAATCACTGGTCATTTCTAATATTTCAAGATAGGTTAGAACTTTAATATTTGAACCGTTCAATGATTCCCTTTAATTTGTGAGGCCTGCTGTATTTTTCTGTAAGGTTGGCCACTGTAATGTTGCAAATGTTAATATTTCAAAGAGTCTGAATATCACCTTGAGCTTTAATATCTGATCCTATTTTTAAGAACATTTGAATTTTACTCAGCACAAACTATATATAGTAACATCTGTAAAAACTGAACTTATGAAATCCTACATTGTAGTGGAATTAATTCCACTAATTCCTCTAGTCCCACATACTATAAAGCATACAGTAGTATCATATGATCAGTGCCAGAGATTTGGTTTTGATACATTTTATTTCACAGTGTGTTGCAGGTCATTTTCTTTTGCTGTCTCAGTGAATGAACAAAGACTTCTGCAAACGCCCTGATCGTCACACCACTCTGATTAGTTGGAATGACTCAGGCTTTTTCCAAGTTTGGATCATGGCATTTTTTCCCCAAAAATTACAGGTCAGCAGAAAATTATACACACTCAGAATCAAGCCAGCATTCTGCAAATTATACTAAGAAACCATTTTTTATTGTTCTGCAAGCCCATAACCTTGTCAGTGTCACATTTCATGCTGTAATCTTAACTTTCACCACAACTGTGAAACTTTGGATTTTTTATGTCGACAAAACAATGCTATGTTACTTCTATAAAAATAACAATGGGGTGGCCTAAATTGCATGCTGACTTAATATTGTTTCTTTCCCTGTGTCTGTGGAGCATAACATAATTAGTTTTTAACACCTTTTCTTGGTACTACAAAAATCTAATTTGAAAAAAACTAAATGTGGAGCCCTATGTATAAATAGAATTGGGTGTATCATGGGCTGTAATAGGTGCCTGACATCACTGGATTATTTTCCTGTCTTCCTACGTGACTAATTGTGTAGTTGGTGTTGTTAAGTTGCGTGTTCTCCTGATCACCCAGAGCGAACATTAAGAAGTGGTGACATGCGTCAGTCAAGCAGCCTGAGGCTGTTCCGTTATCATTCTGCTAAAATATGTAGATTAGAACTGTGTTACAGCTCACATATCAGGACACACAACCAGTTTGTGATGTAAATATTTATTGCATGTACTGTAGATATTTTTATTGTTTGTTACAAAGCCCTGTACAATTTGTTATTCTGTTCTCTAAACGGACACAGGGCTACGATTCTCTAGCTAATTTACCGTTTCCTGTATGACTGCTGAAGATAAAAGAGTGACCTTGATATGTGAGAGTGCTGGTTTATTCTCACACCTGTGGGTGGGTTTGGGAAGACGTAGCTGGGAGATAGAAAAACTGTGCAGGCTGCAGGGTAGAGAAACGTTCTTTTTTTCCTCTAAGTTATAGAAGGGAAGTATGGTGAGCCGCTGGAGGTTTGTGGAGGGAAGCTCAGAGAGATTGGAGAAAAGCAATACTATGGAGGACAGCAGAAATCAACTTTTTTTCAGCCCGGGTCAAATAGCCCTTGTCTCATTAGCAGCTTTCTTATGGGAGTGTTTTCAGCAAACAGTCTGCAAAGATCTTTGAGATCCTCAAAATCTTTAGATGGGCTCCTGAGCAGTTGAGAAAAAGACTGGTTGAATTTGAGTGGTTAACCTGGTATCCCACAGTTACCCCTGTAACATGCAGGATGCCTGTGAGTTGATGCAAGATGTTCTGATGTAGGTACTGATGAAAAAAACACCACTGCACCACAATGCACAATTTTCACAGACTTTTTGTAGTTCTCGACCCTCCAGTTCTGGAAAAAAGAACTTGTATGTACTTTATGCATAAATACTTTCCTTAGATTTGTATAGTGTAGTGCTGTAGGAATCTTCAGGGACCAGATAATCTGGAACCTTATCAACTCCTCTGAAAGTTGGCACCTACTACATCAAAGTGTCCCCACTTACCATGTGCAATCTTCCTCCACATTCCTGAGGTCCCCAAGCACCACATACTGTGTAACAGTGAGCTGAGTTGATTAACATTTATCTCCTGCAAATCGCAGGTACGAAATATGATTCCAAACATAAAACAAAAAGAATCTGCTGACTGGAAGACCAAGAAAAACATTTTGTTTTGTACATAAGATGTCTGCCCTTGAAGACAGGAAGTTAAAAAAACAAAATATTATTCTCAAAGTGCAATGAACGTGCAGCATGCCTGTGATAGCGCTGATATCAGTAGGCTCATGGGTTTCAGTGTGACCTCTGTGGTGACATGCCCTACCACTGTGAAACAGTTTATGCAGTGCTCAGAGAAGGTTTCTGCACATGCATTGTTATTGAATGTATCAGAATTATGTAAGGCGTCACCACACTGGAAGATAAAAATAGAAAAAAAAATGATATGATGTGTAGGTGTGATACCACCGTTTGTCTGCTACTGTGCAAACTCTAGATGGAAATTTACAGCATTTCCTGTGAAAGACCTCACCTGCCCTCCCTTGCACTTTGCAGAATTGTATCTGCTCATGGAAATTTACAAAGAAAAACCTTGGAATAAATGTAGGAATACAGGAAAATAAATTAAACGGTCTGGGATAATCCTAGGGCAGCAGTGTGTCAAATGGCTTGCTGAGTGAAGCAAATTAGCTATTGTTCAGAATGTACATTGACTGTTTACATTTTGAACAAATGTGTTCCGATCTCTGCCACCCCTGCAAGTGACTTGTTACAGTTTTTGAAGGAATCACTAGAATGTTATGCTTTGGACTTTTGTTCTTTACTTTTACTACTGTTAGTGAGTAAAATATCCTAATGTAGGACTGAGACATTGTGCCATTCATTCAGTGGTCTCCAGCCCCAATCCAGTTATTCTTATAGGTCACCTGAATCAGAGCCTCTGTTTATATTCTGTTTAGGACTAGAGTTTAAAGAATAGCATTTTCTGAAGAAACAAATGGCCATAGGTTTCCTTTGCTTCTCAAAAGATGGATATATTATTTTAAGTGGACAAAGAAAATTCACACCTTGCCTTGATTCCTCATTTAAACTGCTGTAAAAATGCTTACTGGGGTGCATGTTTTCAACCCCAGAACATACAGTAGATGCAAGCAGAACCAAGCTGTCTGACCACAAGGTACCTTGTGAAAAGTACACATGTGTCCACTGGTGTTTTGTACTGAAGGACTGGAAGGCTGGGATGAGTACTTCAGAGGAAAAGTTTCACAATTATGTTATGTTATTTCAAAGGCAGAACAACATGTACACTATTGCTTTAAAGTGACCTTAATAGAAAGCTACTAAGATGTGACTCTCAAACAAACACTAACTGAATCCATAAGATTTATTTTCTTCCTGTAAGTCTGAAGCCATGATCACTATGTCCTTGAAGGCCTTGTAATGTGTTGGCTGGCACAAATTCAGTGCAGGACGTCTTCTGAAGGAGATTGTTTGCTGTGATTTGACACAGCAGGCCAGCTGACTGTGACCAGAACTTTACAGCAGTTGCATCTATTCATGGGGGATGGTTTTGAGCAACCAGAACAAGGTTATATTGTGCTTCAGTGCCACTTTGATATTTAAGTGTAATTTTCCATTCATACAAATTGCTTTCCACTCTCCTACATTTTGCATGTTAGCATAATTAAAGTGTACAATCAAAAATAAATGGTCACTTCCTTCACAAGCATATCTTTCTAATTTGAATATCAGTAAATTCTCTTTTGCTGTAATTTTGCAATTCTAGTTTAAACAGTGCAACAATCTTCTCTAGATAGATGTTTTTGTCTCAATGGATATTTCCCTGAACAACTTTACGTTTGTCACTTAAACAAATTTGTTTCCCCCCTGTTCATTTTAAAAGGAAAAAACATGTTTTATGTTGTGCCTTTGCACTTTAGGACTGCATAAGAATTTCTGTCTTCAAATTGCAAAATTAGGGAAATTGTGTTTATGTCGGTCACCAGAACCATGAATATCGTGTGATTATAACTATTCATTTTCCAGCTGAGCTAAGTACACACAGGTGTGATTCTAGATAATAGCACAAGCTTTTCTTTATTGCTGAGATCATGCAGATTAGTCACATATTATAGCAGTCGCAGGTTGTTTGTGCAGTCAGTGAAGAAACATCACAAACGTTATCAAAGTTTGATATCCCTCAGGTCAATTACTGAATGACTAAATTAGTGAAACTGAACCATTTTGGAGGCTGTTCAGTAAACCGGTCATGCAACTTCAAAGCATAGCTGTGAGGATTAGCCACCTTTTAGGGAGAATCTTGATTTAAAAACTCCTCAACTAAACACAGACACCAAGTTCAAGTAGGTAGTAGCTGTGTCGGCATTTGTAGGCTTCAAAAGAACAACTAAAGACTTATTCCATGCTGAAAGGAAAAGAAAAAAGACACAACATTTTGTCTGTGGAGCCTTCTTCAGGTGTTAACTTCAGATTAACTTAACGTACCTGACAACTGAATGTTTCACCACAGTTGAAAAATTGTGTCTCTTTTCTTATCCTTTCAGCAGGGAATAAAGAGGACAACAAGTGCATGAGCTAGCTATTTCTCTTGTCTTGAGCAGGATTACTATTATAGCAACATATCATCAGCAGGGTATAACTGTCTCAAGAGCTGGTCTTATCCCAGCTCCAATTCCCCGTTGATGGGTTAAAAATCCTGCTCCAATGCTTGGTGATTTCTGCTTCACAACGATAGGAAGACTTATGGTGTCAAGTCTCATATTATGCATCCATTTGGGTATCAAGCAAACTAGCCATGTTGTTAAAGCTGACAACCATATCTTATTTCAATAAATGCCTGGATGAGATCATCTAATCAAGAAAGGAAGCACTTCTCATGTTGTTGAAGCCGCTTCGTTCAAGAAATGGCTGGACGAGATCTGCGATCAAATGACTATTAACTACCACACTAGCTAATTAGGACAAAATGGCCTATTCTTGTTTGTTTTATTTCTTACTGTGTATCTTTAAATATAGTTTTCAATGATTCATTAATTTAATGACCCTAACTCCATAATATGTCATTTGAGCACATGATCTTAGAATGACTCAGTTTGCAAAAAATCAACTGCTGCAGTTTAATTTTAGCTGCACACCTGCCTGATGCTTATCTTCATCTTGGGACATCTGCTCCTTAGTGCAGAGGAGGCAGCTCTGTGCTTTCCTCTTGTCACACTGCACTGTCAGACTGCTCATTGCATACAGCAGACATCTGGGCTTGACTAGCACACTGAGCCTTGTTCTTTAGGTTTCAGCTGTACACTGGATTTAATTGAATCCTTACGGTTGAGCTTAGTCTCTGTGTTCATTTATCAATCAGTTCCTAATCTTGTCTGTGTGTATGCATGTTCTATACTAGTCTTTTACTGCACATTTCCTATTGTAACATGGACTTACAAACGATTACAACACCAATAAAAACAAAACAAATTTCATTCATTGTTCTACTGGGAAAACAGCTGTTTCTTAGCTGAAGAAACTTGCTAACCATCAGCAATTTTTATTGAACCTCAGACTAGGCAAACTGACAAAGCAAAAGGGAAAGGTCTGCTTTTCAGATTTCCCTGTCACACTGCTTTTTCAAGTGTAAAAACAGCTTTGCTGCTGAATTTGAAGAAGCATTTGGATGATGGGATTGGCCTGTACCATTAATGCTATTAAGGAAAGGGATTGTTTTCCTTCTTAGCAGTACAGATGGAAGTGAAATCAATATCAGTGACTTGACAAAGGCGTAGCAAACTGGGATGCCATACCCACATGAGAGCTGGAAACGTGGCCAAGGCTGGTGTCAAATATTCTGCTGCCAAGATAAAATATTAACTAGCTTAACAAAAGTTGCCTTTACACTTATCTGACTCCATGTTCGTGATATAAAGAAGGGCTCTGTGCTACAGGCGCCTCAGATGAATTGTCTTGGGTTCCTATAAGCATGTTAGTGGCAAATAATTGTGTGAAAATAGTTGATAAGGTGAGTCAATGATCCACCCTAATATTAAATCCCATTGTGTTTTGATTAAATCAATAATAAATTAAAGTGCACTCTTTTATTTTTATTCCTATTTCTTCTAAGGCTAATTTGAATTTCATGAGATCTATATATCTTTACAATGGGACATTCAAGTTTTATTTAATCTTCTTATTCAAGCTTTATTCACTTTACATCTAAACTTTCCACTCATTTCTCCACAAAGAGCCACTCTTTTTCTTTCTGTTCCATGCGGAAACAAACCCAGTTCTTCTCTTTCTGTCAAGAGCTAGGCCTCATCATGGTACTCCAACCTCAGAGCAGTGAGAGTTATTCATCCTGGGATAAGAAAGAGTCTGGGAGATTTGACTGAAGTGTTCAAAATCTAAAAAACAAAAACAAAGCCAACCTGAGCATGTCATTCAAAATTTAGAGACCAGAAACTCTCTCTGGAGTGGAAGGGACAAACTTAACCAAGGCAATCTGTGGGTACTGACCATCTTGCACTGGTCAAGTAGACATTCTTGGATTATCAGCTTTCTAAAACCCTGATGGGTCTGATTGGTCATCTGTTACCTTACTTGAGTTCTTAAATGCTCATTAGGATATGGAGCAGAACATTAGCCTTTACCAGTTTCTACCTCTGTCCCTCCAAGGTTGAGTCCTGGGTTCTTACAGCTCCTAACATCCTATAAGCAATTTTCTAAAAATGAGACGTTGCCTGGCTGACCAGCTGTGGTGTGCTACATTAAAGGCTTTGTTACAATAATCAAGGCATTGCTGACTCAGCTCATTGACATTAAACATGGTTCGCTTTAAGCCAGTGGTTCAGTACAAAGAGCAAATCAAACAATATTTTGTAAAAGGGTAATAAAATTGAGTGCTTTTGCAAACAGCTCTTTTTTTCTGTCCCCAATAATAATATGGTATGGGAAAATAGTTTTGTTGACTTGGTAAAGAGAATAAAGGAGTGTTTGACGAAAGAAAGTAAAAATATAATCTTGCTAAGATGACCCTGGTGTTAATAGCGCTGGTCCCTTGGACATCAGACCCATAGAAACTTTTCTTGAAGTGGTTTTGGCAATCCAAGAGTGACCTAGATCTTCTTTCAGTACAGACCGACATCATGCCCTTGACATCCCTTTGTTTTCTTTTCTTATTCTCTGGAAGTGAAGACATGGCCTCACAGGCCATTAATTAACTGCTGCAGTACATGAGGTTTAACTGAGCTATTCCAAGACAGGCCTAATAAACACAGATAAAGCTTGAAGTCACACAGACTCAGGTGACACATTAGTGGTATTAGTGCTGTTGCTACGCCCAGCGTGGGCTCGCTGGTGGAATATTTGCTGGTTTCCTTTTAAATCCGGCTATATTCAATAGACTAAAGAGCATTCATAAGGATTCAAATGTGAGGCTGGCAGAGCAGTGCTGTTTGAGGACTGCATATATCAATATTCAGTATATGTGCAGTGGCATCGCAGGTCTAGACTCCGTGTTGACATGTTCAGATTAGGAGCTGAAGGTGCAGGTGAAGGGTGAAGACGGGAGCTGAAAAACATTGGGAAATGTGGAAACTATTGGGATTCATAAGCAATCAGGGGACTCAGTCAAGTTAGACATCGATACTGTGTGTCACAGTAATATCAAGAAAATATCAAACTTCCACCAAATGCATCATATCTGCAAAGGCCCTGTCTTTTTCTACAGCAGTGATTAAATACTATGCTCTTTACGACTCTGATATAACTATAGGAAAAGCCATAAACTGCACCATCAGGAGCCATCGGCTCAGCTATCCAGAGTGTATGTTAAAGGCTGTGATGTGTGCTTGTGAATTGATTAGATCAGGTAAGAATTCACCAGCATGCTGCAAAGCCCATAGTTCCTCAGTACATCCCTAACTAGGTCAGTCTTTCCGACAGAGCAACAAGAGTCCTGTTACCTGATTAGGACATGAAATCCTGCACGTTTCATCCTGGAGTTTGGGAAGTTTCCTTATATTGTACCACTATAAACCAGACCTAAAGGTATGCTCAAGTGTTTCACTTAATCTTATCTGCATGCTTTCTGTAAATTACTTGACCTGTCCTTGATTGCACTGTATACCTTGGTGAACACAGTGATAAACAAAGTATGTGACTAGGTTCAATGTACTTGCTACTGTGTTGTAAAACATTGTTTACAAGTGTATTGTATGTCCTTTGTTTTGCTGGAAATAGCCATTTATGATGAGCAAAGTTTTCACTGTTAAGATGTGCAGTAACAACCTGTGAAATGTTTTAAACATGACTGTATTGGCAGCAGCTAATTTTCTTAGGTAAATTGCTCCACCGCCTTTTCCCGTGTGAAATGCTTTTATTTAAAAGAAAAGTGGAAAGTAAACTTTCAAAACAAGTGAAGAATCACGAAAGACAGGATAGTACTCTTTCACAGTTCCTTATACCACAAAGAGTCAAAACTCATCTGTGATTATTAAGGGAGGCAAATGGAAGGCTGACGTTTCTCTGGAGAACAATGACTGCACATTCTTCTTTTTGCTGAATAAGAAAGTGAAAACATAAGCCTTTGCTCATCTAGGCTGTTTGGTAGTAAGTAGTTAGATGATGCCAGGATCTCCTCCAGCTGTTTCTTGAAAGAAGCCTGGATACCTGCTTCACCATCATGGTTGGGCAGATTGATCCCAACTCTACCTTTTGTGTAGAAAAGTGCTTCCCACAACCTACTTTATACTCCCTTTCAGATATTGGTGTATTCTACTATGCCAAAAGGCCTGGCATCTTTTTATTTGCCAAAAAAGAAAGTCTGCCATTCTGCTGAAATGATTGTCTGTGTGTACTTCTCTCAGAATTTTAAAAGTTAATGGAAGTAACTTTTCCTTTGCAGTTCTCTGCTTGAACCTGGTTTGCATGCCGTTTGAAAGCATTAAGTATTTAATTAAGTATTTTTCTTTTTTATGCATATGAAAGGGAGATTAGGATTGTTTGAATTAAACCAGTCAGGTGTAATGAATTTAATGGAGTATCAAACAAGATCAAAGAAAATGAGTTATAATAGAGATTTGAGAATTCTTGTAAAATGACAATATGAAGTGTGATACAATGAATAACAATACAAATACATACATAAGGTATGACTTTGGTGAGTACTGGCACTACCCTAACAACACTGACACTTACATCTGATTAACCTCTGGTTAGACTGCTATGGGATGGTCCATCACCCCTCCTACTCGGGAAGAAAAGATGGCCACAGCAAGATGTCAGCATTGTTGTTTTAAAGGCGTCATTCAAAGTAATCCATGCACTGTGTGTTTTTTTTACTGTCCTGTTGGAAGATCTTCATTTCCACATTGACATGCAGGATGGAAAACTGTTGACTCAACAATTTTATTAATGGTTCTCTGGAGACAGGAAGTTGGTTGGGTATCTGGACTAGATCAGATGGTTGTGGGTTCTAATCCATGCATGCCCTTACTCCAGTGAATGTCCTGGTGTGTCAATGGATCTTCGGGTTGTCACTGTACATAAGACTTCATCACAGTTGAGAACGTTATGTAGATAAATCATTAAATGTTCCAAAGTCTTTAAAATCTTTGTACGTTCTGCTCAATGGATGTAGATTGTAAGTTGCTTAAAAAATACAATAGTTAAAAGGTGACTCGCCGTATATTTAGAAACTGAAAAGAACTAAGGAGTTCAAATGAAATCTAGAATTTGGTCTTTTAAGGGTTCAGTTATTCAGTGTGTCACCTATTCTGTCAATGGTAATGCTACATTTTGTGGAAAATAGAACTTGCCATCACCATCTCGCTTGGCTACCTCTGACATTCTATGACCCACAGAAGGTGGCAAATTTGCCTCTCAGCTGTGAACATTACTGCAGAATAACCCAAAACATACATGTACAGATCATGTCATGCAGATCGGAAACTCCTACCATGCTGTTAGTAGAATTTTTCATGCTGAAAACAATGAGACAGGCAGATCAGACAGGTGTGATGGTCCTGGATGGGTTGATGAGGTCTGACACTCACATCTGCTGATTAAACCATGTGATCTTCATTACTCAGATGGGGTATTATAATATATTTTGCTGTTCTCATATTAATTAAAATTACAGTGTCTTTTTGGCAGGCTATTTATACAGGTTCTTAATCAACTTATTTTGGCAAAATGAATTCAGCTCGGCTTTTGGTGGTGGTTTTATGAAATAACATGACTTGAGCATCACATGTCACAACCTTGTTTTACCAGGGAACAAAACTACACAGTCAACAAATGTCTAGACTCACCATTTAAAATATGAATAATGTTATGCATGTGCTTAATGAGCTTTTGATGGAAAACATAATGTTTACATTATGTTACGCCATAGGAGAAACAGAAAAGAAGGACAGAAGAAACTCTAGGTATTCTGCTGACAAATCTGAAGTGTTTTGTATTTAACTGTACACAAGAACATAAGAGAGATTACAAACAAGAGCAAGATATTTGGCTCTTCTGACTTGTTTGGTAGGTACAGTAGTAGCTAATTATCCAAGGATCTCATCTAGTTTCTTGAATGATGTCAGGGTATCGGCTTCAACAACAAGGCCAGGAGCCTATTCCATACTCCCAAAACCCTTTGAGTGCCTCTTGTCCTTATTAGAGAATCGTATCCAGTCATTTCTCAAAGGAAAGCAGGGTATAACTTCTTAATCAAAATGTGGGAGCATGGAACAAGCTACCCAGTCATCTAGTCAATATTCTAGCTTCTTTTACAGAACAGCCAATGTGACCCATATATACAGTGTAGTAGCTAGCAGCTCCTTTCATTTGTAAAGTTCCCTGTGTTCTAATGAGAATTCAGAAGAAAGCTTTGTTACCGCTGATGCCTTCCCTGGAGTCCTCTGAAGAGCTCTTTGACTCACCTTCCCACCACAACTGCCTGATGAGGACAAAGTAGAGCCTGTAGCTGGTGCTTTCCTCTCAGGACACGGCCTCGGTCAGCTGGCTCCAGACAGTTCAATAACATCTGGGCCTTGATCAACAGGTCATCTCTGCGCTAATGTTAACAATCTGTCACATTTATATAGTGATTTTCATCCCGGAGAATCCTAACTGGCTTCACATATAGGAAGGGACTCGATGGTATTGTTTAGATTCCCATGAAAGAACTCTAAACTCTGTTAGGTTTTTCTCCTCTGAAGTCATTTTGTGGTTGAGGGATAAGAGTTGGAGGTTCTAATCAGATGTTTTTACATCCCAATCTCCAGCCCTCAATCCTGTGGAACATTCTTGTTATGAACTAATGACAACAGTTTACAAACACAAGCAGATGTAATCTGCATTTGTCATACTCACTCGTGCCAGACTGCTGGAAGATGCTCCCCAGTAACCATGGCAACTTATGTGACTGCAACAGCCCATCAATCAATTACCACGACAATGCGGTCTGGTAGAAGATCAGTCCCACCTGTCTGCTATTAAGAATTACTTACCTCATTCCTGCGGGACATTTAAGCCCAGGTTTAACTTCACTTCCCTGCTCAGTCTTAGAAAGTTCAGTCTCAGGTTTTGACATTAATAGACCATGCTTTGGATTCTCTCCTGCACTTGCTTGGATATGATCTCTGTCTGTTTTTGGGATTTCACTTGTGTTTGAAGGCTGGCTTTGGACCCTGTGTTTTTATTTCTTGTTTTCACTAAGCTTATTGAATTCCCTTGTGTGCTTCATTCTGCGAGTTCCTGGTTATGAACCCTGCTACTTTTCTGATCACAATTTCTTCCTGTGTTTTTTTATTTTAGTTCTTTCTACAGCTGTCTGCTTCCTGCCATTTCCTGGTTCTGCCTTTGCTTTTGGGCTCTTTTCTCCAAACTTGACCCTGACCACTACTCTCATTCATGCAGAGTAGCTTCATTACAGAATTAGCTGGCAGAATTCTCAGTAGGAACTTCTGACCTGTGCTTAACCAATTACAAGGCTACAAGAAGCACCTTGTCCATGCTATCAAGGCAAAGAGGGATCAATGAAATACTGATTGGTGGGATGTAAATAATGTTAAACATCATGTATTTAGAAAAGCATGCAATTTTTGGACAGATTTGTTTTTACAATATCTCATACTCACAGTCTTGCAGATTTTTATGTTTTCACTTACAGTATTTATGCAACAAATACTGAATGCACACCCGCATCTTTTTCTTTTGCTAAAATCGACCCTCTGGCACAAATTGTATCAAATTGGAAGCCAACAGTATATTATAGGTAGTTATAGAAGAGACAATAGTGAAATCCAAAAACTTCTTTTCGTGAAAACAAGTCACTTTCTCTCATAGAGCTCATCACTCGTTTGGCTCAGTCCTCATCTTGGCACGTGTAGGAAGTTGTATTGCTCATCCTCTTACAGTTCCGAATTAAAAAGGCAGAGAGGTGTTCCTGGACAAAGCTCCCTTTTCCATGATGGTGCTCACCCTTCTTGTCCAAACAGCTTCCACTGTTCGGAAACTCAGCAGTAAACACGAAATACTTGTGGATACCCTTTTCCTTTGTCCACTCATCACTAAATGGTGGGTCATTTAAAAGGTCCAGTGTGCTGCTTTTCAAGCATGGGGAGCGCCGGGTGAAAAAGATCAGGCATCCCTCGCCATGAAGCCGGTTAAACTTCACCTCGTGCTGGCTGGCGAACCAGTTTGGGATATCATTCCTCAGCAGGCTGGCCTCAGCGCATCGGCCCCTCTTTACAGGAAACAGCGCCACCAGGTTTGAAGGCTCGTAGAAATGCGACGGGTTCTTGCCTATTATTGGATGAAATAACTTTTTCCGTCCAAAGCTGCAGTAGAACGTGGCGATGTACATTGGAGGCATGTCGCCGAGACACTCTGTACCGGAGAGCGCCAGCAGGAAGGAGAACTCCTCCCGGAGCACCAGCTTCTGCTCCCTCTCTGCCTCAAGCTCACTCATGAAGCTGAAAATTCAAGGAGGCTACAGGTCAGGAACGGCGCAGCACGTGGTGGTAATAAAATACCTCTTGAGATTTCTTTAGTGACTTGATTTAAGCTTTAGACAAATTTTGATTGGCAATTTGGCAATGTTTTGCTTATTAATAGAAATACTGTATGTTAAATGAGAGAACTTCCTTCACCAGGGGTTTGTAGTGGTCCTGGTGACCCCACCTGTTGCAAGTTTTTGTTCCACTGAGCTCTCAATTAAATAATTGATTCCTTAATAGGCCTAATTTTCAGTTTCATTACACACTGAGACACAAACACACACACTGACACCAGGACCAATTTTCTCAGAAGCCAATTAACCTACCAGCATCTCTGGACTGTAGGCAGAAAGCAGAGACCCAGAGGAAACCCACACAAACACGAAACACATAGCACCCTGGGAACTGGACCTAGGGGAGCAGTGCTAACCAGTGCTACCCAAGGCTAGTCTCCTGCTGGACTAGATGTATTAAGGATCTAGAAGGATTAAATTCCAGCACCTTCACAACACAAGTCATTTTATTGTATGAAATTGTATATTGTATTAAATACGAGAATGAACAATTGATGGAATGCCACGTGGTCATTTTGTCTGAGGGGCTGTCATCACAATTCTACATCTTTAGCCACCCTTTTTGTTCAAAGTGAGCAACCCCTGTGTAAGCATTTCATTGCACTTTATAAGCATTTCATTGCACTTGTGCATATGACAATAAACTGAACAGATTTTAGCCATCATTTCATTTGTAGACTTACTTATGTATAACTTCCTCCAGGACGTCTTTCTTCAAAGGAGTTCCATTAGTCAACATCAGACACATCATCGCCAGCAAGGAGCTGCAGAGCACTGACATTCTCAAGACTTTATCCTTGTCCAGTTGTCAAACTGAAACAGAAACACAGGCATAACAAATAATTATAGGCCTCACACAATTGTTCTGTAAAAAATAAAGAACGCTCATTGCTTGTAGTGGGAAATCACTTGAATTGGATTGCTTTGTTTCATTTGTTTCAGGAGTCCACTGGGATCCATTTGGAAAAGCAAATCATCTAAAATAGCTTAATAGTTTTAAAGAGACTTGATCGTAAATGCAGTATGATGAAACAGGCTCCTATTTTTATTCATTGACTCACCGACAAAATAGTATGTTCATACCAACTGTAGAACAAAAGTGTTGTAGACATTGGAGATCGCACACTTGTACGGTATGTGGTGGCGTGTGGCAGATATACTCTATAGTACAGTATATACACTGTACTGTGTCTGTCAAAATGATAGAAATATTGAAATAAAAATTCAGCCTTCCAAACCCTGTTTTTTATAAAATTGGGTATGAAGGCCCAGGTGTTTCTGGAATATTTTATGGTGTATTCAATCCATGTCACTTTCAATATATAGTACAAGCAGTATAGTTCCAAACATTATAACCTCCTTATACAGTACATGTCCATTAGACAGTTTCTGAACTCACACAGCACTGTGTGGCACCCCTGGAGCACCTTCATTTTTAAATCAAAGCAAGTCATTTATTGGAACCAGTAGAGGTTAATTCCAAAAAAGAGACAAAATACAACATTTTGGTTGTGGATCCTTCCTGTGTTTCTTCTTTTTCTTTCTACTTTTTGGTGTGGTTCCACTGCAGCCCAGGCCCTGGCACAGCTCCCCAGTAAAAGATCATCTAGCATCGAACACATATCCTTTAGAAGATCTGCTGAGAAAGCTACACAGCTTGTTTGTGATAGTTCTTCTCCTTTTGTTGGCAGAAGTCATTCTCAGAGAGATACTGTAAATCAGGACATAAGGACAGGGGGTCTTTCTTTACACAGAGTGTGGCGGGAGTTGTTGAAGTCAATATCCTGGCAAATGACACACATGGGCCTTTAGTCTTGGAAAGAGATTTTATGAGGCTGGTAAGGAGCTCAGCTGACTTGTTTATGACTGGTTATTTATAGAGTCATCAAGGAGTGTAGTTTGAAGCTTAGGTTTCAGTTTCCTTTCCTTACTCTATAAATAAAGAGTGCTGTTTTACCTTTACAAGTGCATCTGCGTTTTTTTTCCCTGGAATCTGCCTGTTTTAAACACCCTACCAGGGCACAGCAGCCCCAAGTGCATTACACCAGGTAGGCAAAATTTACCGGTTCTTCTAGGTGCTTTAACTTGGATGATGCACCACTCTCCCTTGTGAAGCTAACTCATCTGTCAGAACCTGAGAAGCTCCACAACCCCAGTTGCATCAAATCCCAATAGTGTCTCCGGTGGCCTTCAGTCATGTACAGTAGCTCCAGCAGTGTAGTTGTGTATCTCCTTCTCTCCTGAGCAAGTATACTAGTATACTGGTCAATGCTGAAAAGCACAGGCTTAAAACAACTGGTGATTCCAAATGGGGTGGTTATATACAGTAGGAAAAAAAGAATCGACTGTTCACTTTCTTTTAAAGGAAGCTCAAATTAAGAACTCGTTCTTAGGTGAGGTTACAAAAGAGTGAAGGACATTCGAATCAGTGTCTAGCTCATTTAGTTTTTAGTAGATAACAAGGTTATGTTTGGAAAAAACAGCAGTTTCTTGAAGGAAGCCAGGTGATCATCTTCAACAATGTGGCTGGGTAGCTCGTCCCCTACTCCCACGACCCTTTGTTTAAAGAAAAAGTTTGTGCTGTGATTCCCACCTGGGTCATCTGATTCCTGTGTATTTTTTCCTGTATTTTTCTTGTTTTCTTTTCAGAGTCGGTGAAAACCTTTATCCAAACTGAGAGACGTGGTGTAAGTGGAAAAATGCTGAAAATAAAGTTTTGGGAATAGTAAAGATTTGCTATATCTCCACCCCCTCCGGAACCCATCCTGACACAGAGACATCCATCCACACACATACTGGCACCAGAGCCAATTCTTCAGTGAAAAAAATCAAATTGGGAAAAATGCTAGACTAGAAAACGTGACTGAAGTATTCAAAATCCTGAATGGCATTGAGAAGTCAACCCATTGCATTTCTAAAGAAACACAAACCAGAGGACACAAATGGAAAATAAGAGGTAAATTCAAAACTGAGAACAGTAGGCATCGTTTACACAAAAGGTTATGGGAGTCTGGAACCAGCTGGAAAGCCATGATTATGGAATTGATACTTCTCAAAAGCTACTTAAAAAGAGCCAAAAGGCTTCCTCTCATCTATAACCTTTTTGATGCTCAATGGTGAGCTTTTCTGGTTCAGCTATACATATCAATGTTTTTTAACCTGACAAACCACAGAAATATCTAAATGGTGCAATCTGAAACCAAAATCAAGGATAAAGTGAGGTACTTACATTCTGTTACTTACGAATTTTGAGCAGCTTCTAGAACTTCTGTGAAGTTTCTCCTATTGAGAAATAGAGTGTGAATAGAGCCGCCTTCTCCCGTTTTTGCAGAACATCATGCAAATCATCATTAAAAAGACAAGATTACAGTAATTTGAATTGTCATGCCTAAGACTGAAAAGTCATACTGCAAATGCTTTGAAGCTCTTACATGGCCGCACAATTTGTTTGACCTTGCAAATTAGTACCTTCCTGTTATTTGAATAATGTACAGTACTGGCCATGTTTTCATCTGAAAAAGACTCCCCTTTTACTGTCCCCAGTATCTCAGATGCTTCAATGAATGCTAATCAATGGGAATTTGCATGTTATTTGACATTCTCTCATGGTTTTGCTACAGTTACACTCTATCTTGCTGTGCCTCTCTATGCTATACCATGCTTCCTTCAAGTACGAAAGGGCTTTGCTTCATCTTAGTCTCCTCTTTCCTGCAGAATCTGTTGCAGCACTCAGCACCCCCAGGCAATGGAGTGAACCCATGACCTCTCCCCTTTAACCTCAAGCTCACCCTTTTCCTGTCTTTTCTCTTTTTGAAAGCAGGGATGAATCCCCTTTCTTTCTCTTTCCCTGCCTGCTCTCTTTATCTCTGCTTTGCCAGCTATTTCCCTGCTCCGTGAATATCACACCCTGCTGCTGTAATGGAACGAGCAATAAAACTGTTAGGGAGCCTGTAAAGCTGTCTACAGCCTGCCATTCCCCGTTCTGGTGACACAGAACCAGGAACACTCGTTACATTGGTGTAAGACAGGGATGCCCCGACTCAGATTATGAATGGAACCGGGGACACAGGGGAACGGGTGCTGCTCAGACAGATGGCAAATCAGAGTAGCTGAAGGAGCAATGGATTAATACCTGGTAGCCCTTCTTCAGTCCCCATGTTGTCCTCTCTGGAGAACACAGGCTCTGGCAGCAGGGTCCAGCAGCTCATGGTTGATGGGAGACTTCAACCCACTGCATCCTCTAGTTGAACAGGTGCTCTGCAATTCTTCTGGCTGCTGTGGGAGGGGAACGGCGCTTGATTTATGGGGTGCTGGGTGTTCAAAGGCTACCACACGGATATAATGGATGAATTCAAGGTTTTTTGTCTTTTTAGATTAAGCAGTCCAAAAATGAAGATTGTATTAGTAATTACTAATGGTATGAAAAAGGTTGAAGAACATTTGTCTGTTGTCTAACTGCTTTATCCAACACAAGGTCATAGGGGAGATGGAGCCTATCCTGACAAGCAACAGGCACAAGACAGGATCTACCCAGGACATGATTCCAGGGTGTTGCAGGGAACACACAGACACAAACATGTACACACTCACACCAGGGCCAGTTTTTCCAGAAGCCAATTAACCTACCAGCACGTCTTTGGACTGCTGGAGCAAACCGCAGCACCTGGAGGAAACACACATGAACACAGGAAGCACACACAAACTGCATGCAGATAGCAGCCCATGTCTGGAATTGATCTCAATTGCTAACCACTGTAACTGTGTGCTTGCTGCACATTACAGGTTATTACAGGTGAAGAAGGTTATCCAGGCTAAGTTGGCATTCTTGTGCTGCCACCTGGCAGATTTGACAAGGTGCTGCAATTAGTGATAAAGTTAAGTAAATGTTTTTCATCTCGTAGATGATGATGATGATAATAATAATAATAATAATAATAATAATAATAATAATAATAAACCCCGTCTCCTTAAGTTTTATTTCAATCAACAAGGTACTTTGAAACAGCTCACACGCTACAATGTCAAAAGAAGACCAAAACAACAATGCAGCAAAACTGCCGCTGGACTTTTAGGATTGGATTGGATTGGATTGGATTTTTCTTGAGAAATTATCCCACGCTGAAAACAATCGATTATGCCGTGCCATCTCCTCTTTTCAGTAGCCATGTTCCACATGGCTCTAAAAAATCACAGACTTCTTTGCCTTTGCAGTTGGCTAGAACTTCCTGTATTTGTAATGTAATGTAATCGTACGGTAGCTACAGAAAGCTCATCTCTGTGAAATACTACGAACAAAATAAAAGAAATTGCAGACCAGAAAGACATAATAAAAAAGGATGAAAAGCTGGGTTTTTCAATACTCTTGGCCTATCCAGAATGATAACTATTAAAAATAGTTCAGTTTTAATAGGACGCTCTTGAGATCGGTCCTGCAAAAATAACAGGGCTATTTGACCTAAACCACTTTCCAAGCGCCACCTAGCGTTCCCGACCAGTAATGAAATTGAAACAAAAGATTCAGCTAACTAGACAGCGCTGAAGAGAGCAGAGCTAGAGTACAAGTATAGACAACTGGGTTTACAGCCGACTGAGGAAATATGTAACAGCTGCATACATTTCTTCTCCACTCAAAATTTCTAATTTTTAATTTCAGAATACATTTAATTTTTTAATGTCCTAAGTAATAGAAATGAGTGTACATTTCTGATCTAATCTGGCACATTTAACCACTCCTTGGTGTAGCGATTCATAATTTTCCAAAAATTGAGGCGACCCTTTTACAGTTCTCATGGATAGTCCAAAAAGTCATCAGCCTTAGAACCTGACAGCTAAGAAATATTACAATCCACATGACGACTACATCAGCTTATATCAATAACATACATGACCCATCATTTACTTCAGGATTCTAAGATTTTTAACGTAAAAAAAAGCAGTGCCATTATAATTATTGTCCAACAGAGGGCGACAAAACATTCATAAGTACTCTGCAGCACTTTCAGAGTTTCTGTTCATCTTCAGTTCTCATATCCAGTAATTTCAGGACATAAATTGAAAACATTAAAAGATGACCAAAAATAAAAAAAACAATATTGTTTAAACAAACTTCACCAATTAGAGCGAAACACAAATTCATTAATCTTAAAGAAATTGATCTTTCATTAACAACACCCCTTACTTAAGGACTAAATTAAATAAATTGTTAATACAAAAACACATATATCTAAAGAGAGAGTTCCAAGTTTCATGCACTCCAAACAACTCTCATTTACAATTTACAACAATTACAATTACAAGTACCTCAGCAAGAGTTCAACGTATGAGCTGCCTAGGTGATTTCAGCAGCATAGCAAACAAATCACATTGAGAAATAGTAAAATTAGTGTGGATCCCATTTACTCAATGAAATGAAGACCAACTCCATTATCTTCTGAAAAGAGAATATAACTTATTTTAATCACATAGTCTTATAGGAGTACTGCTGTTTTCTCTGTAAGAATATATACAGCTTAGATGGAGTGCAGAAAAACAGAGCACAAAAAAGAACTGACTAGATTTGTCAGTTTTGACAACGTAAAAGAACTCATTGTTGCACACCAGTGATGTCAGGACCTAAACTCAAAACTTCTGTACTATTAGAGTGCTGTACACACAGTACACATCTGTTGGTTTTCAGTCCAGCCCACCTTCATTAGATAAAACAAGCCTTACATTATACTTGAAGATGCTTCAAGTCACAAATTTGTGATTTTATTTCACTTATACATTAAAGCAGTTAAAATTTCCATCATGTTTAGGAGCTGGGAACAAACAGCTCAAATTATGTTATTATTATTAAATTAGTGAAGGGTTTGATGGTGTAACTGAGGGCTCATCTGGAACAAAAACCAGCAGGTTTATAGGATCACTGGGACTGGGACCCACAAGATCAATGGGGGTTTCCAACACTCCTAGAATTCCCCTCAGCCCAGTGGCATTTATAGGTAGCCTTTAAATGAATCAACAATTTCTAAAGGTCTGGAACAATTAGTCTGTAATCAATTAAACAGGTGGTCTGCTCAATTAAGTCATTTACAGATCTTTTTGGAACACATATCAGAATCTTCTTCAGCACCCAAGCCAGAGTTCCCTTCATTCAGGTTTGACTTGTCAAATTGATTTTCCGCTTAAACAAGTGTTCCTAATCTTGAGATGACAGATGATTTTGGGGGACCAATAAGAATAACTAGAGTGGGGCTTTCTGGGGCCAGAACTGGAGACCCCTAGACTGCTTTAAACTGCACTAAAGAGAAACTGCCTCATTCGTGCATAAAATTGATATTGACTGATACAAGTCATTCATTATAAGAAACTGGTTTGCTTATTTTCCTTCTGTTCACATACTGTAGGTTTTTGTCCTCCCACCTCCCAAAGACATGCTGGCGAGGTGTGATCAGCCCTTCTTATCGACTCCTGCTGGTGGACTGGCATCTCCTCCGGGGAGAGCGGTCATGTGATCTCAGCCCCTGTGCTTCTGGGATAGGTTCAGCCTTGCCAAGACTCATCAGAGTAGGAACCTAGCTAATTGTGGGTGGATAGATGTACTTGTATTTCATTTCCCAGGATTAAAACTTTCAAGAACTGTGCAGATTAATGAGATATTCAGCACTTCTTAAAAACATTCTTAAATAACTCTGTATGTTTATTATTTTATTACGTAGGCTTGTCCTGGAAACCTAGACCCCTCACTGTTTCGTAGGTGTTCCTTGGTACAGCAATAACGGCACACCTGGACCAAATTCACTTTGACCAGTTAAGCATGTGATTTATTCAAGTACATCTCAGATCGTTTGAAAAGAAAATGCGAACGACCTTCTGTAATTGAAAGGACTGACTTCCTAAATAAATCAAAAATCAATATAAGCTGATGATGGCTTTTCTGTTGATAAGGCCTGCAGGCTTCTTCCCTCTTGCGGAGTACTGTTGTCAAGCAGGTGCTCAGAATTGGATCTAATCACTAGATTTCCTGCTTATGCTGTCTTAAAATAGTTCTTCCTGTTTCTCTTTCTCTCAGTGCTCAACATCACTGCAAGCCGAGCTCAAAATAAGCAATAACCCAACTTCCAGCTACAGCGGTTGTTACAGAAATCCTGTTACGTAAGCCCTGTGTTCTCTACAGCGCTGTGGCACTCCCAGATCCCAGGCCCTTGAGATTATGAAAGTCTTAACAACGAAAACACTCTCATTGTCAAATCAATCAGTCATGTTCTCCTGATTCAACATGCAAAAGATGGCATGGAGCACTTTATTTTTCAGGATTATTCGTTGCTTTTTGATTTTGTGTACACACTGTTAAGTACATTTAAACGTTTTTAAAGGCTGCAAAAGACTGGTCTCAAGATTTTAATTAGCCTGTACCATTTCAAAAGCTATGTGTCCAACAATTTCTGCTTCTTTTACTGTACTTTATCTATCTGACACTATGGAAACTATTGGACTATATTATACAGTACAATAGTACTGTATTGTACTGTAAGTCATTATACATCAAACTTCCAGTAGTAAAGTGCAATATAAACAGTACATGAAATTTCTTTAACTGCATCCTTTGTATAAGACATGCTGTAGATAACAGGTCTAACCAAATAATTATCAATATCAAAACATCTGCAGTAGGAGTGCTTTTTCTTAGAAAGGAATGATTCATTTATTAGAAACAGAAATACAAGCAATAGTGAGTAAATACAAATACAGGCACATGATCAGTAAACAAAACACAACAATCAATATTAAAACAAGACAATACCTGAAGTTTCACACATGAAAGCTAAAATTATTGGTTTCTCTGGTGAGTGGCAAAGTGGTTAGCATTGCTATCTTGCACCACTGGGGCCCTGGGTTCAATTCAAGGCCTTGGGTGCTATCTGTGTGGAGTTTGTATGTTCTCCCTGGGTTTGTGTGGGTTTCCTCTGGCTGCTCGTGTTTCCTTCCAAACTCCAAAGACAGAACTTATATGTTCTGGGAAAATTGGCTCCAGTGTGAGTAAGTGCATGTGTGTGTTTGTGTTTGTGTTTGTACAGTATGTGCTCTATGATAGACTGGCATCCCATCCAAGTTATATCCTGCCTTGTGCCCGTTGCTGGCTGGGATAGGCCCCTGCTCCACCTTGACCTTCTACTGGATAAAGACAATGCACACATTTTTGTACAAGGTAAAAAGTCTTAAGCGTACCAGGGTACAATTTTAGAGGATCTACACAGCTAGTTGATTTTCTGAAAAGCATTTCTAAAGGTGTAATCCTGGTTTTATCAGAATTAATCTAAATTTACCCAATTTCCCATGTCCTTGAGACATAAAACAAAATGTCAAAGTGTTCGGTACAGGCATTGCTTGTCTGACACAACTATGGCGGTGAGGAGCAGTGGTTAGGTCTCTGGACATCTGCTTGTAAGTGTAGGGTCACACGGCTAAAGGGGTAAAGTCAGTGAAATATGCATCTGTATAAATGAGCACAAATATAAGGAGCTTTGGAGAAAAGCAACAAATAAATTATATACAATTTAAACTTTCTGCATAAAAATTGGAATCATCTTTAAAATACTCTGTATGGAGTTTGCATATTCACCATTGAACAGATAACTGGTTAAATCCTGGGTGTATTAATGAAGCAATCTGAGCGAGGGATCTTACAACAGCAGTGCTACCCAGAATTTAAACCTCCAGCCTTTCACTAATAAGGTACAGTCCTAACTGCACATCCACACTGCAATCCCATAGATGCAGTATAATTCCCTCAGAGGAACATATACTGTACAATAGAAGGGTGAACATAATGAGTCTAAGATTTGCCTAAAAGCAAGCTGGCATGCTCTCCTGTCTCATATAGCAGCTTCAGACACCTACTGTGCCCATCAGGGCTGGCCCTGGAAAACTAAATAAAAACAAAAGGGTTTGATTGACAAGGTGTTAAGCGGTCAATGAACAAATATCTGGAAAGCATCATTTCTTGATTGATTCAGTGAAGATCAGATGAGGTCTCACCAGGTTCGAAACCCAGGTGACACTAGGGCTGTTCAGAACCAGTTCTGTACTGTTACATTTAGTTTTTCTCTTTTATCTCCCCACTGAAAATCTAAAGACTTTCAAGGCTTGGCATTTTCCCTTGTGACATTCTACATCTTTATTAAACTCCTCCAAATCAATCAAAGGATTTCCCTTAAGGAAGGATGAAAGACAGAGAAGTTAAAAGCATTTCTAATTTCTCTCAAATGAAAATCCTCAAATAAAATAGATTTTTTTTAGTTGATATCCAGACAAAGTTAAACTCTATGTATATTGCTTTTTAAAGAAACATTTGAAGGGTCTCTTTAATGGAGTGTCATTGCTGCTTCATGAGAAAAGTTTTAACTAAATAACAAATACCTCTAAATCATAATATTGTCCCAACCTTAGGAACAAAATACAAAGTGCAAAAACATTCATTCTGGCTCAGTCTAGACTTTATCCAGACTGTTGAACTTCAGTCTTTTGGCAGGAATGAAGGTCACTAACAGTCAGCTAGTTACCCAGCTTGATTAAATAAATATTGAGCATTTAGTATGTTTTAGAAGTAAACATAGTTTTTTGAAAGGAAGTTCTACCTGTTATTATATCATCTGTCTTTAAGAAAATTTCTAGGTTTTGAATCAATTTATTTTAAGATCTATGGTGCCTTTTTATGATAAGGAACATCTCAAATGGCTTGACATCGAGGTGTGAAAATTCATACCAAAAACAAGAAGAGGTGAGATCCAAAATAATTTACATGGGACAAACCACAACCATAATGAATGATTGTGGAAGTGATATGTGGGATCATAAATTACCACTTAATCATCAGACTTTCCCAAAGATCTTTTGAAGAGAAAAAAAAACAATCTACTATCTTGTAAATGATTTAAACTTTTGCTTCAAAATGGGAATAAAGTCCATGGATGAAAGGGAATAAGCAAAATAAAAAACAAAGCAATTGAGATGCAGGTCATGATTCTTGTTTGGGCAATATTTTCTTTGGACAAATCTCAATAGCTTCAGAGCAGGACTTTTACTTTTTAACACTGCTGTCTAATTTCAGTGTTGAAAACAGGAACGGTATTTCTACCAGATTGGCACAGGATGAGCAATGCAATAGGGGTATAAACTGAGCAGAGACAAGAAAAGAATCCTGACAGACTGACAGGTAAGATAAGAACACAGGAGAGAAGAACAATTGAGAGAAGGTTATTCGACTGATCTACTGTAACTTATTTGGTTGTGTGTGCCTATCAATGCATACTAACCAATAAACTATGAATATGTGCCAGCCAATAGCTAATACAGAAAATAACTTACCAATGTCAATAATCTGTCAACTCATGCTAACCAATAATGTATCAATAACCTATCAGGTTATTTTTGTTTTGGGTATTTCTCTAAACAGCTGTTCAGGTGAAGGAGAAGGACTAGCTGTTTGAAAAGCACTTGAAAGCACTTGAAAGAGCCTACAGGCCTGTGTTATGGTCGAGGATCACTATTGTTGGGCCACAGACAGTTACAAGAGTGTTACTGTAACTGACACACGGGACTTGGCTTTAAAAAGCTTTATGTTCACGGTGCAAGTAATACAAGTCTGGCCAAATACGTGGAACACTTGCTGATACACCTGGAAGAGGTGTTAGTGGGGCCAGCAGGGGGCGCTCACCCTGCGGTCCATGTGGGTCCTAATGCCCCAGTATAGTGACGGGGACACTATACTGTAAACAGGCGCCGTCCTTCGGATGAGATGTAAAACCGAGGTCCTGACTCTCTGTGGTCATTAAAAATCCCAGGGCGCTTCTCGAAAAGAGTAGGGGTGTAACCCCGGTGTCCTGGCCAAATTTCCAATTGGCCCTTACTAATCATGGCCTCCTAATAATCCCCCTCTATGAATTGGCTACATTACTCTGCTCTCCTCCCCACTGATAGCTGATGTGTGGTGAGCGTTCTGGCGCACTATGGCTGCCGTCGCATCATCCAGGTGGATGCTGCACATTGGTGGTGGTGGAGGGGAGTCCCCATTACCTGTAAAGCGCTTTGAGTGGAGTGTCCAGAAAAGCGCTATATAAGTGTAAGCAATTATTATAATTATTATTATTATTACACGGTATGTTCATTCTTCTATTAGTGATAAACATTAACAAATGATATCAAGGATAAAACATGCTGCAGAATCAAATGTATCAGATAGTAGGGGTCTCCTTTTCCTTTTCTACAGCCAGCAGCCATATCACCCTGCAACTCACAACTGGCAACCCACTGAAGCTAAGCAGGTGTGAGCCTGGTCAGTACCTGGATGGAAGACCTCCTGGGAAAAACTAAGGTTGCTGCTGGAAGAGGTGTTAGTGGGGCCAGCAGGGGGCGCTCACCCTGCGGCTCATGTGGGTCCTAATGTCCCAGTATAGTGACAGGGACTACACTGTCCGTCCTTCGGATGAGACGTAAAACCGAGGTCTTGACTCTCTGTGGTCATGAAAAATTCCAGGGCGTTTCTTGAAAAGAGTAGAGGTGTACCCTGGCGTCCTGGCCAAATTTCCCGTTGGCCCTTACCAATCATGGCCTCCTAACAATCCCCCTCTATGAATTGGCTTCATTACTCTGCTCTCCTCCCCACTGATAGCTGATGTGTGCTGAGCGTTCTGGTGCATTAAGGCTGCTGTTGCATCATCCAGGAGGGGAGCCCCCATTACCTGTAAAGTGCTTTGAGTGGAGTGTCCAGAAAAGTGCTATATAAGTGTAAGTAATTATTATTATTATTATTTTCTGTATTATGATCAAATAATAAATCTTTCCCAAGCCATTACCGATACTATTATCCTTATATAATAGAATAATATAAAATATAAAGTACAAAAGGGCAGCATGGTGGTGCAGTGGCTGGTATTGCTGCCCTGCACTGCGAGACCCAGGGCCCCTGGGATGCCATCTGTGAGGGGTTTGTATGGTCTCCCTGTGCAATGGACATACACTTAGTTATGCATTTATTGGTGCATTTTAAATGAAGAACAGGCATCTCTTTACCCAGAGAGTTGTGGGATTATGGCATAAGCAACCAAACCATTATGTCTTCTTTAGACACATCTGAAGGAGATCCTCTAGTCAGGACTGGGGGCACAGATAGGGAAAAGCCACTAGGAATGTCAGTAGCGTGAAAATGAAATGACTTCTTAACAATAGAGGAGCGACAGCAGAAAATTTGATCCTAGGTACAGTGGACAATAGCACCAGCCTCGGCTGAGCCTATGGGATGGAATGTAAACTTGAAGGAATCCAGAGATATATGATGCAGCCATATTATTTGTAACCTTAAAAGTCAGTAACAAGATTTTATGAAGTTCAAGTAGGTAGCTGCCTCAGTATGCATAGGCTGCAAAGGAACAGGTAAAGGTTAATTCTACACTGAAAAGAAAAGTAAAGAGACACAAGGTTTCAGGTGTGAAGCCTTCTTTACATGAAGAACCTTTTCACTTGAAGAAGGCTCCACAGCCGAAACATTGTGTCTCTTAAGCATGGAATAAACCTTTATCTGTTCCAACAAGATCTTATATAAAATGTGATGTCAACCATCATGCTTGCAAGAGATAAGTGACTGGGGTTGGAGATCAAAGGGGGAAAAGTTTTAATGTAAATCTGAGTATTATCTGCATAAGAATTAAACCGAAGACCATTTTGGTACTGTATATAATCTGACTGAGAGTAAGCATGGAAATAAGAAGCACAAGACTGAACTCTGCAGCACACCTTGACTGACTGGGGCCATGGAGGAGTTATGAGGACCAGGGGAAACAGTTAGATAAGAGAAGTACCAGTTAAAAACAGTACCGCTGATAGACATGAATGTCCAAAAGCATTTGAACTACATTACAGTATCAAAAGCTGCACTAAGATCAAGAAGGATAAGAATACTTATAGCCAGAAGTCAGACACAACCATTTTATCCAGTATAGAGTCATGAGGAACACCAGGGCCTAACCCAGTAAGCAAAAAGCACAAGACAGGATACACACAGGATACACACAGGATACACCAGGGCCAGTTAGCCTATCAGTATGACTTTATAAACTGTGGGAGAATACTGAAGCACCTGGGGGAAACCCACACAAACATGGGGATAACTCCACACTGATAGCGCCCCAGGAACTGAACCCAGGGCCCCAGCACTGCGAGACTGCTAACACCAAAAACAACAGAGAGTAATTTTTGAAAGTATTTTAAATGTGATGTCTATTAACATGTGTATCTATATAAAACAGAACCTCAGTTTGGTGATGCTTCCACTATACGTAGCTGTCCTACTGCAGATGAATGAGTTCAAAGTACCCCGGTGCTCCAGGGATACTGAGCCAGTATGTTACAATAGCATCATTTCCATCAAGGAGCAGGTGTACACAAATTAACACCTGGTTGTGACACAATGTTTCAAGGAAACCCGTCGTGAGAGCAATGAACTGTATGACCTTACAGAAATCCCCCAAAGTCAGCGCACAAGGAGCATTTAATTAAATGAAGTATGTGTGTGAGCATGCTGTAGGATTAGATTTCTATACCTTGAGTGCTTAAATATTTTCTCTCCCTTGCATGTATTCGCAAAACTATTGGCCACTTCGCAGGAGTATTTTCACTACTGTATTAAAGCATTTTACCACGATTTATGTTTCGAGTTTATGACTAAAAATAACTACTGTATTGAAAATATCTTTGCAGAGCTACTCAGTGATACTCAGAGTGTCATAACAAAGGAAGAACCGAGATGCTGGATTGCCAGAACAAAGGTATTCATTAGGTTTACGCTTCTCCTTATCTCCAGATTGAGTTCCAACGAAAATGGACTGTTTTACACCGAGGGGTGAAAAAAGGTGTGAATAGATATGCATTACAAACCAAATCGCACAAATTGCCTTTGTTATCTGCTTTGTACAATGGAGTGTTATTTGGAAATCATGTAAAATAAACATAGCCTTCGTGGCTAAAATAGTTAGTGAGCCTCAGCATGGCTAAACCAGTTATTTAATTCAAGAAGGTACTGTAGCTGCGTCAACATGCGTAGGCTCCAAAGGAACTAGTAAAGGTTTATTCCATGCTGAAAAGAGAAGAAAGGAAACACAACGTTTCGGCTGTGGAGCCGTCTTCGGGTGGAGAAGACCCCGAAGAACACGAGCCGAAACGTTATGTTTCCTTTCTTCTCTTTTCAGCATGGGATAAACCTTTACTTGTCCCTTTGCAGTTATTGAATTGCCGACCCCTGACAGCTGGCAGGTACAGTCCGCAGACACTCTTCCCCTGAACTCGGAGCGTGCATGGGCGGGGTCAGACGTCACATCATTAGGAACCAATAGGAAAGAAGGCGTGTAGGTATACCGGCCTCTGATTGGTCCAAAGTTTTTTCTACATTCATGGTATGCATATAACAAAATAGCACGCAGGAGGGTATCGAAAACAGTCAGGTTGAATCTTCCACGTCAGTGTTGTTCTTACAGCGATTTCCAAAAGCCTTTCACATTCTTTTAGCCTTAGGGTTTCCTCATTTTAAGATTTTTTTTTTAGTTCAAAGTAAGGAATAAACTCTCTGCAGTTATGGTAGACAGCGTTTACAGGACCCGCTCCCTTGGTGTAGCTGCTGTCGGTCTACCTGATCAATATGCCGACGGCAAGGCGGCCAAAGTGTGGCAGCTGTACATCGGCGACACCCGGAGCAGAACGGACGAGTACAGAAGCTGGCTGCTGTCGCTGCTCAAAAAGCACGGCTGTCAGAGAGTGCTGGATGTCGCCTGCGGAACGGGGTATGGCCGTGAGTTACGACGAGCTAGTTTCCATGAAAATCCCTGTTCCCTGTCAGTCCGAAACTATTATTAAATCGGTCCTCCTAAAAAAACCCGTAAAAAAATATGAGCGGTGGGTTAGTTTTGAATCGATTCATCCAGTTCCCTTGCTGAAAATGTATTGGAGTGGTACACACTGTGTACGGTACTATAATAAACCACAGGAAACACGAAGCTGAGAATCCTTGGACTCTGTATGTATGAAGGTGACCAATTCGTGTCCCAGGCAATTACCCTAAGGCTGTATCAAGATCAACCGTATCATGGTTGGACAGCGGTACAGTAGACTGGTATGCTTCTGCGAATATGGGCCTGTTCATATAAAATATGATTGATATATTTGTTCTCCACCAAGATTTTGAATTATGTCCTTCGGATTTGTCTGTCTTGTCGTTTATGGTCATATTGACAGTGGGTTATGGCGAACAAAACTGCTAAACGCGTTGATTTGGCTGTCTCCTGTCTGATATTTGTTTATCTTTGTATCTGATCTGTTCCGCCCTACGTCAGCAGTGCTGAACAATATTCACCGCCATTTCTTTCGTTTGGTTCATTCTGTTTTTTTTTACTCAGGTGATTTTAACACACCTAACGGTTAACGGTTTTTTTTCCGGTAGAAAAACGTTGTCAACGTGTATTCTTGTATTCTTGCCTTGAAAAGGAAAAACAAACGTTAAAGCTTTCTTGAGGACCGTCTGCTTTTCTGCGTGGGTTGTCAGTGTTCCAGTATGTAGTAATATCACAACACTGCTGGGCTGAGACTGTTGCTGTCTGATCTCATCTGTGATCACCACTGCCCAGTCTGTTGAGCGCAAATAAGACACGTTCTCAACATCGATTTCACATGTACTGTATAAGATTAATAATTTTTGGTGTACTATGTTAAGTTTCATTTATAGAAACACAAGCAATGCTAACACTCCGTTAGTCCTGGAGCCCGCTATGGCATTGGAATGCACTGGGAACTTACCAGCAGTCTCGACAAGTGGGATGTGAATATATATAGAGACTTGGAATATAATACAGGCAACAGTGTCTGGTAGTTTTCGTTCCAGGACAGGGTGGAGCGGTGGCTCTGTGGCTAAGGATCTGCGCCTGTGACTGGAAGGTTGCTGGTTCAAATCCTGTGGATGGCAGAGGAATCCTACTCTGTTGGGCCCCTGAGCAAGGCCCTTAACCCTAACTGCTCCAGGGGTACTGTACAATGGCAGACCCTGCACTCTGACCCCAAGCTTCTCTCCCTGTCTGTGTCTCCATGGAGAAAAGCTGGGGGATGTGAAAAGACGAATTCCAAATGCATGAAATTGTATAGGGCTAATAAAGAAATATTATTATTACATCTCCTAACAACCCACATGCTCTGCTCAGCTGGACTGGTTTTGCCAGTTTTCCAGGTTCATGTGGTTTTGGTGACATAAGCAGACCTGCTGTATAAAACCCACTGGACAGTAGCCCGTCAAACCAGGGTTGGATGGCCCTGATCTGGGATTCTTAGGAGTTAAGGCCCTACAAAGAGCTGCTTCAGGATTTGTATCCTGGCATGGTGTAAAACGATCGGATTTCTCAGTTACTCCTTCTATAGTGCAGGTGCGGTGGTGTCATTTCTGAGGGTAGGTCACAGCAGAGCACCATGTTCCTTGTGCCATTTCTCACCTGTCACATCACTCGGTAATCTAGCAACAATTGGATGTGTTTGTTAAGAATAGCTCTGCAGTCTTGTTAAGGCACTTCAAAATGTAGATGGAAGACATTTCTTCAGGCTATCTAGTGATCCCACAGAGTGTGCGTGGTTGCTAGGCAGTATGTTTTAAGGCCCTGTGGTATTCTTAATGTAAAAGGCTACATGTTTGTTGCATCTCTTTGATGTACAGCACACAGCAGCAAAAGAGTACAGGCTGAAATGCTGTTGTGTAATGACTGTGAACCAGCAGCTCACCTGGATTGTTCTTGTGTTTATTTCAAAACGTAAAATGATGTTCATATCATTTAAGTGAGGCTGCAGTGGTGTATTTCTATAAATACTTCTCTTGACTTCTTTTGTAAAAGAGTGCTGGTGTTACAGTAGCTACAAGACCAGTACACCATTTAGTTATTCATTGAAAAAAATATTCAGTTTCCCATTAGAAAGCTGATGGGCTAGTGCTGTAAACTACCAGTTGGATAATTACAGAAAATCATGCTGAAAATGAATAGCGTTCTGTGGTCATAATTGTGTTGTTGGATGAGAAACTAGTTGTACACAAGGCACATACAGACCTCTAATGGGTTTAACAGGCTTATCATGCAGACGATTAATGTGTAGCTACACTTGCAGATTTTGCTTAGTTTCCCCGCCTACATTTAGATTCTTTGATAATTCTCCAATGATAGAATTGTTCTCTAACTGTTCAGTTTAATGAAATTAAACGGAATAGTCTAAAGGCGGATCAATGTGTGTGGCCAGGTGATGTTTCCTGGCAGGTTGTGAAAGTCCTGCAAGGAGAGGAATGCCTGGAGCCACGATGAAGCTCTTCCTGTCATTGTCTACTTTGCCATCCTCCTGGTGCAAGGAAAGGCAAGAGTGGTGTGTGTTTACAGGTGAAGGAGCATGCATGAAATCTTAGGACTTAAGAACCCAGCTACAACATGAGACTAGTCCGGGGATAAACGTGGAAAGTCCAGCTCTCTTTATTTTGTAGCTGCTACTCTGAATATACATAGATATTCAGTTAATTTGGCAAATGTCCCACTCTGTTGTATTGGCCATCAGGCAAAATCACAGTGGAAGCATTGCTCTTATCATTAGACCTCTCTAGTATTTGAGGAAGATTTGGGCATAATTTATCTATTTTACATTAGTCCCTCTTGGCAGTTCCTCTCAAATAGATTCTTTTGTCCTAGTGGTTTAGCCAGGATGGTGGTGATTGCAGGCACATGCTTAGTTGTTGTCGGTTTTCCAGGACCTCAGAGAGCAGTGTACAGAGCCCAGACTTGTAAGTCGTTTCTTCGTGGATGGTGACAGGTCAAGACGTCACCAGGTGTAGCAGCAAGCAGAGGTGTGGTGTTTGTCCTTGGTAGGTCACTCGGGCCATGCGTGTGCAATTATGATGGGCGATTTCCAGATGAGTTCAGATCTGTAATCCCCTTGGAACTGCAGACTGAGAGGCATCTATTTGGAAATTACATTACTGGCAGTATCAGGGTGGGGGTGGACCCAACACAGAAAAAGTCCCAAATAGCTGGTTTAGAGAAATTGATCATTTATTTCAGAGGCAATAGAGATGTTCTAACTTTAACCTTTCTTTAGTTATTAATTCTAGATCTCTCCTTAGCCATGCAGATAAAGTGTATTTCTACAGTATACACTCCCTACAGTTGTTAAATCTGTGACTACAGAGGTTAGTTTTTCACAGCATTTGGAATTGGTACGTTCTAGTTTCTTTAAATGCTGTGGCAAGACAAATTTTCTGAGATATCTCTTTGCTGGTTAAATCCTTGTGTGTGAAGTATGGAGACACTTCTTTACTCACAGTGATGTGGAACAAGCTTCATTCTGTTGTTGAAGCTAATATCTTAGTTTCCTTCAAGAAACAGCTGGATGAGATCCTTGGATCAATTAGCTAATAGCTACCAATGAGGCTAGAAGGCCCAGTGGTGTCCCTTAGTTTCTAACCATTCTTATGAATTGAAAACAGGCAGTGCTGAAGCTGTTCTCAGCCTTCCTGGCTGTCTTCCATAATTGTTTAAACAGTGCTTTTCAGAAGTCCTCTATTCCTCAATTTGTTGATTACTGTATGATTTGGACTGCAAGTTTTTAGGTACTGTGTATTACAGGCACAGCTGTTCTGAGCTGTTTAAAATGAAAACAAGCTTCTGCAATCATGTAAATCAAAAGCAAGCTGGCTTTGTCACTGCTGTGAAGTCCATGTCCTGGAGCCTTGTGTCTTAACTGAACCTTCCTCGCCTGTTCCCATGGCATGCTGGGAGTGGCAGATTGTGGCCTTGCCTTGACCAGGAGCCTTTCCCATCTCACGCTGGTGCAGAAGGGCACCAGACTGCTGGGAAGCTGTCAGCTGGGCTGTTTGTTCTGGCAGTGGCCTTCACAGTTGCTGAGACCTGGCAAGTGCACAGTCTCATTGATTTTTAAATAATTGGAACACCAGCTTTTTAAAGCGGCTCAATCATTTTAAAGCATTTAGTTTCTAGTTAGTCTGCAGTTTCAAAACCAGCCTTAAAATGTCCTTGGTTGATCTATCTTTTAATATTTATTTCTTGCAATTATTTGGATTTTCTTGTCTCTGTTGTGTCTCTCTTTGCCTTGTGTTATTTCTGTTTAGCAGGGATTCTGATCCCACAGATGGGAGCTCTACACCACTGACACCTCAGCCAAACCCAGATGCCAAATGTCTGGACCTGCAGTTCTTTTTATATGGATCAGGATTACTATATGATGTACCTTGAGATGATTTGTTGTGAAAAGTGATATATTAAATAACAATTACAAGTGTTGGGTGGTGCTGGGGGGAGTTCTTCAGTGCTGCTTCCATTTTGATTATTTAGTCCATAATCTTATGTGTGATACAAGTGAGACATATTGGTCTATATCTGGTTAAGAGTTAACATTCTTTTGTCATGGCACTGAATTAGCTATTTTCTTTACAATTAGTAGAATAGTATCTAGCGCTGGAGATCTGTTTTTATTTAGAGTTTCTAGTCCCCGTAACACTTCTGCTTCGTCTATATATCCTATATCATGATAATACCTAATATAGAATTTAGTATTTCCTCAGCCTGAAGCATGCTTTTATATTTTTATTGTGAATATCTTTAAAAAATTATTCATTTAATGCATCTTTTATTTCCTCTTAAGAGTCTAAACATTTTCCATTTTTATCTCTGAGACACTGTCGTGCTTTACTATTCATTTACTGCTGTGATACTGAAAAAAGTGTATTGTCTGTATTAGCCTCACAAAGTGATGTGGTCACTGAGCGACAGCCTCACATAGTCACGTAGTGAGGTTAAATATTCCAGTATTTATTTCTGTCTCTCTTCTGGCCTTTCTAATATCCTTTTTACATATGATTGTAATTCATTATGCTCCTATTATGGTGCACTCCTTCAAAGTACCATATACAATTTCTTAATGGTTCTCTCACCTCTGTTTTCTTTACGCCATTTTGTTAGTTTTAAAGCAGTAGGTCAATACAGGTGTTCCCTCTTGTAGGTGTTCTCACTGTGTGATGAAGCCATGTCTGCCATTACATTTTCAGCTGCCGGAATTTCTAATGGCTTTTCTCAGACTATGTGAGGTAAATTAAAATCTCCCATGATGACAACTCATGGACATTTTGAAATCAGTAATTGGAATGATTTGAAGGGATGTGTCAATATATTGGCTAAAACAGATTTACGTCAAAGTTGTAATTTAAAGATTAACTGTGTATTTTTGGAATATGTTACCTTTGGGTTAGAAATGGAATTTAAATAAGTGGAATGGTGGTTAATACTTTGGATTCATAACTAGAAGGCTGTGGGTTCAAATCCCCCAAATCCTGGAGGGAGACACTACCACTTCATCAACAAATTTCACTCAGACTCCTGTAGTAAAATATCCAGCAGTATTCATGAGTACAAGGGTATGATGCTTCAAATAAAGGTGGAGGCCAAATAAATAAGTAGTGATGCTTCTGTAAGATGGCTTTTTTAAGTTTTTGCTTTTTTTATTTTAATAGGCCCTACTTAATTAAAAAAAAAAAACGTTTTCCAGTTTCTATAGCAAATACCAAACTTTTGTTTCTGAAAAGGTCATTTAAATGAGTAAGGGTTTTTGGAGAAAGTAGCCATTCATCCATGTGAAGCTGCTTAATCTCAGTTTTAAAAAGAAAAACACACCATCGACAAAAATAATATCTGTTTCTTCCAGCTGGGTAAACAGGATTCCCCAGTAAACCAAATAACGGCTTATGCAAAATCCTTTGTGACAGTGGGGATCGTGCTGCAAATGGGCCCAAATGAATCAACTCTAAACCCAGCTAAATCTTTAAAGAAACAGATTTGTCTTAGATGACAAAAAGCGATTTTCCTTTTTTTTACTGTGCAACAATTAATAAACTACAACCCCCACAACTTCCCTCTCTGTGTCTTCATCTCCCCTGAATGTTTTGAGTATTAACAGTCTTGTTTTATATACTAGTTTTCTCAATTTCCACCTGTAACCCCGGGCACGTTATTTATCTTCTGCATTTTGTCATGCACAGTTGTTCTGCTGTAAAGATACCTCGACACATTTGAGGATATATGCACAAATAAGTTCCTTTTTAGAGGCTATGGCAGGTTTTTAAGGTGCAAAAAATGTAATTTTAAAATTCTTACCATATTTAATCATGACAAATTAGAAAAGTGCAGGAGTGGAATCTGCTTGTCCAGCTCATGCGTGAGATTAGTATGAGGTCACATCGTCACTATTGTTTCAACTATTTTATAGTATTTTAATTCCTTTTTAACATATAACATAGGTACTTCTAAATGTAGACAGTTTACACAGGGAGCCTGTATGTCAAATATTACAGTTTATCCAGGTAGAAATCCTTTATAAATCTTATTTCACTAAGTTCACTAAGTCTCAGGCTGGCTTTGAAAAATGTTTTCAGAGCAGTACATTGATTTTGAAGCATGGAGAAATGGGGCAGTGGAAGACAGTTTACCTCACAGTGGGAGTTTCCTCTGGCGCAAGAGGAATGACAGAAGGTGTTTCTCATGGACCTGCCAAGGCAAACCTCCCTTCCTAGAGGGACCTGGTTGTCAGCAGGTGTCATGGATTTCTCCCCCTTGAAGATGCAAGATACTAGGATAGCATGACACCTCCCTGAAACAGCAGCACCACCGTCCTGTCTCTGGCTGCACAGCTGGAGTCTTGGCCAGAGTGCTGAAGAGAAAAGTGGAAGAATGAGAGAAAGCCCTCTTCAGAGAATAGGAAGCCTTTCTTAGTAGTGGGAGTGGGAGTGTGGAAGTAGCTAACTTGAAACCTTGCTTCTTCAGCAGGCACAAGGCGGGATACACTCTTTATGGGATGCCACCAGAATCTAGATGATTGCTTTAAATTAGGAGTGGTCAAATAAACAGTGGCCCTAGTACAGATCCCTGTGGTATTCCATTAATGACATATTATGTTACCCCAAATTTGAGCATTCATCCTCATCTGTAGTTTCTGCTTTCTCTTATCCAATTCTCAATTCAAACATGCCACGTTTTCCTGAATTTTTTTTTTAGTGCCTAAAAAAGCATTTTCAATTATTTTGAATCTTTTACTTGCTGACATATATTAGAATGTTGCTCTTTGAGAAAGTACTCATACAAATTGAAAAGGTGCAGTACTACTGTATGTGCAAGTTCAATGATAGTGACTTGGTTTGTTATATACTTGCAGTTATAGTCACTGCTGTATTGAGTTTCTTTTCAGGCCCTTGGTAAAATCACAGTCTAGAGCTGTATGACTAGTAATACGATTGGTTAGGAAATGCTGGACTCCTGAGCTGTTTTGTAATTATAGGTTGTGTTCTATTGTTTGAATTTTCGGTTTCCTAATGCTGGTGGTTTCTCCTTGAAAGTGTTTTGACTTTCCACCGAATATGAACGCAGTGTCCTTTACTTTTCTGTGGTTTCAGGAGGTGTGGGCTTTCTCGTACACATGCTAGTAATGTCAACTCTTCGGGGTCATTGGGGAAATTAGAGGCGTAGGTGTGGGAGCCTTGCTAAATTTGGGCCTTCCCTTCTGGAGGAGGGAATGCAGCACAGCTGCTAAAACCACAGCTGTGCAGGCTGCAGGACAGCTCTGCCTGTGTTCTCAGACATCCCAGCTCTGTGGGAGTATCGAATTATAGCTGCGCTTGTGAACTGGTACTTCAGATCAAGTTTTTGACCGTTGGTGAGGATTAAGATGCCTATGAGAAGATCTGACTAAGGTATTTAAGATGCCTAGTTAATAAACAGAAGCAGAAAGTTCAGCATGCAGAATGTGAGCACATACCTGTGGCAACTTTTTACTAGTCAATTGGAGGAGATGACACAAGTATTTTTGAAAGCTTTCAGTACTGTATGCTTCTTTGTGTCCAGGGAAAGGTGAGCCCTGAAGGGCTGAATCACCCATTCTTGTCTTTCTTAACAAGGATGAATGAAGCATCTGGGCAGTTATGTGTTGATTTTCCAGGCCTTTCCAAGCCCAGTCCTATTGTTTGAGTAATTTGTCTGATCAAACAAGGTTTCAGTCAATTCATTCAGATTAGAAAAATAGAGGTAAAATGTGGGATTTTGTAGAGTAAGGTTCCTCTGTCACTGATGCATAGCACTTACATTGAATACACTGGAAACTGTGGTGTGGAGAAGTGGTCTGGGTTCTGGACTTATAATTGGAAGGTTCTTCTTTGTGAGATGCTGCTGTTGTACCCTTGACCAAGGTACCTTACCTCAATTGTTTCAGCTACTCTATATACAGTAGATGGGTACAAATGTAAGTTGTTTTGAATAAACATATAGACCAAATAAAGCAGTTACAGCTGCTTGGATGTTTTGAGTCTAATATAGAAGGAAAATCACAGGAGATTACCATTACAGGTGTTACTAGTCCTTATTGTAAACACTTAAGGACGTAATTTTTCTGGAGTGCTTTATAAATGTCTTTTTCAGCTCTGTCTCGCTGAGCTGCTGTGGCCCTGCTATGGACATTAGCTTTTTATTGTGTGGAAGAAATAGAGATATGGTGACTGCCCTGCATGGTTGTGCTCACCTTGGATTGTGAAAAGATGCAACTTTATATGGTGTCTGAGACTTTTCTTCCACACTCCTCAGTGTCACGCCCTCTGCAGCCAGAGGGTGCTCCTTCTCTGTCCTGTCCCTAGTTTCCGGTCTGCTGTCCTTCCTGTCCCTCTCTTTCCCTTGGGCTATATATTTCCGGGTCTTGCACTCTGTCCTCGCTCAGCATTGACGTTCGGATGTCCTGAGACCTGCCTAGCACCAGGGCGCCCCACGTCCGCTCTCTGAGGGCATAGGTTTCTATACGGCATTCCTGAACTCTTTGCACTAATGAGTCCGGGCCTTTTTCCCGTCTCGCCGCTACGCATATGGGTCTTTTTCTGCTCTCCTGCTCCCCACGGTTAGTCCCTTTGGACGTCCGTGACACTCAGAAGGTAGTGAAGATAGAGCTCGGTGATTTTAGGGACTTCAGAAAATGGGGAGTGCCGCTATCCCTGCTTGTGTCTGGTGCAAGGGTGCTGCAGATTGGCTCTGACGTGTGCTGTGCTGTGTTGGTCAGGGTGGACTCCATCATGCTGGTGGAGGAGGGCTTCAAGGTGATGAGTGTGGATGCCAGTGACAAGATGCTGAAGTACGCCCTGAAGGCCCGGTGGGAGAGGAGGAAAGAAGAATCCTTCGACCAGTGGGGTAAGGGGTCCTGGGGTCTGTCATTCTGGTGGGTGGTGGGGCTTAAGTGATTTTAAACAGGGTAAGACAACAGCGTGATTTGATGTCCCCATGTCCTTATGAGGACATAAGAAAGGTTACAAACGGGAGTCTAGCCTGGTTGGTGGTTGTTAATGGATCCCAGGGTCTCTTCTAGTCATTTCTTGAAGAAGTCAGGATATCAGCTTCAGCAATGTGGCTGGGTAGTTTATTCCATACTCACTTTGTGTTAAAATGTGCTTCCTGTCCTGATTGGAGGATGTCATGCTGCTGTTTTTTTTGGCAACAGCTGGGTAGTTTGTTCCACACTCCCACAACCCATTGGGTAAAGACGTTATTCCTTCCACAACTTGCTGGTTGTGAGAGTGCTCAGAGGATAGTATATATAGGAGAAACCTTTAATGTTCTAAAGCAGGATTCTCAAACCTTGTTGCTGGACAGCCCATTGTCATCTGGTTTCAGTTCCTCCCGCATTTTCAGTTAGTCAGTCTAATAATCTGATTGTAATAATTTTAACCTAAATTGAGGTAATTTCTAGCTTTAATGAAGTGCATGTTTTGTGCAATGATCTGTCTTGCACAGTGAATCATTAAATACATTTTACATATGTCTAATTTAGAAAATCATAAGATTAATGGCTTAATTGACTACTCAGGTTGGAACAAAAACCAGAAGATCCTCCAGGGCTCCTGAAACCTCAATAAAACCAGAGGCTACTGTCACGGACGCCAGTCCAGGCTCCAGTGAAGCATAGTTTAGGACCCTATGCAGACGGTATAATCAGGAAGTGACTGGAATAAGACTTCAAGGGAAACACAGCAGGAGTAGGACGGGATGACAGACAGGGGGGCGTGATGGCTGGGATCGGGTGCTCAGGGGGCGTGGCGCAGGCGAACAAGTCCTGAGGTAGTCCAAAGGGGAAACAGGGGCGCAGTCCAGGGTCCAGGAGCCGGGAGATCCAATCCGAGACAGACGAGATTAAAACCGAAACTGCATCTGGAAAAGAAACAGGGACGGAACCAGAAGGAAAAAAACAGTAATGAGGCCAGGTGCTCCGAGCCCCGGACTCAGCAGGTCAGGATGCCATGATGAAGTCTATGCCATTGGGTCTCTCCTGGACCAACTGGTAGGTGTGCTTCCGGACGTCCATCTTACAATGCAGAACAGGGAATAGCGGGAGCGCCGGGCTTTAAATAATAACAAGGAAAACAAGGGACAGGTGCACATAATGAACTAAAATAGGAAAAGGTCGGAGTGCCCTTAAGATGAGGGATGACAATAGAGACAGTTACCTTGTAGTCTGTTTTTAGTCACTTTTTGGGGTTTGCCTTGTTCTTCTCTGTGCAGTGATCGAGGAGGCAAACTGGTTGTCTCTCCCTGATGATGTGGAAGTGCCAGGAAATGGGTTTGACGCTGTCATCTGCTTGGGAAACTCTTTTGCTCACTTGCCAGATTTCAAAGGTGAGTCCGAGAGGCAGGTGTTTGAAGTGAAGCTGGATTGGGGATTTTGCAGGTCTTCACAAGGGGCCAGTACACCTCAGTTTGCTTAATTCTTCACCCATGTATCTCTATGCACAGTGATCCATAAAGAAATGAATTAGATAGCCTTGACACAAAACTTACTTGTACTTGTCATGCTATAAAGTAAAAAGTATAACACTTCTAGTAATATATTTCTAGTTTTGTCTTCTTACATAATGACATGTACAGTAAAACCTCAGGTTAATGTGCTGTTAGGAGGAAAGAGAAGTTCCTTATTGTTTACTAATACTATATAAACTTACTACACAAAAACACCCATTAAAAGTAATTGTCGGACATCACTGATTTTCCTGAATTTTAAACCTGTTTAGTATTTATTTTTGCCTTGTTTCATTATTTGTGCATTTCATTGTTACTTTCTTGCAAGGAGTAAGTCCTGTTGGTGTTTCTGATTTTACAGACAAAATTCCGCTTGCACAGATTTTGTTAATTAAATTTGAGGTCTGTTAAGGTGAAGTCCAGTGTTACCCCAACTCCATGTTACAATTTTGTTCAAGATTACTTTTCAAAATTGCTCAGAAATGAAACAAAAGCTATACTCACTGTTATTTGATGTTAGTAGACTGAAAAGCTCTTTCCTCCTCAGGTCAGAAGGTCATAAGGTGTCTTTCTAGGAATTAAACAAAGACTTGCCTTTACCTTCTGAGCCCTGACATGATAAGCAAATTCTTAAGGGTGGCTTTATCTTCAGACTACCAGTCACCAGCAGCAGATAATCAGAACAAGAATAAAAAATAAGTCTGTGTTTTGATAATCATTTTCTCGCACAAAGTGTTTTTCCTCTCAAAGGTTCAAAGACTGTTTTGCATATAGGATGGGACCCACTCCTTCCACCACCGAAGGGGTGCGCCCACACGGGTGACTCACAGCAGATCTCCTGTTCCGGCAGCCCCCACTCCAATGGAAATGAGACACTCCAGGACTAATGGCCCAACTCTCTTGAACAGCACCACAAGATCTTTAATGACCAATGACCAATAAGCAAGAGTACCACCTAGTGGTATATTAAGACCCTTTAGATCGGCAACATGTTGATTCTTTAAGGTCTTGCAAACCCAGCCCAGCCTCTCTTAGCCTATGAGATCTGACAAGATCCACACACAAGGTGGATTGGTCGCTGTTACAGCAGCAGCTGTTGAACTGCTTTATAAACCTGTACAGCATTTGGCAGCAAAGTGTTCCAAAGGGCAGTATAGCAAATAAATTGATTGATTGTTCCATAATGTCCCTAACATATTCCCCCGGACTTGCTTGTAATTCTGTTAGGGGACCAGAGTGACCAGAAACTGGCACTGAAGAACATTGCAAGCATGGTGAAGCCTGGGGGGATCCTCATCATCGACCACAGGAACTACGACTACATCCTGGAAACAGGAAAGGCCCCCCAGGGCAAGAATACCTACTACAAGGTAACCAGCTGGGTCTCCTGGAGTTCTGTCCTGGACATTTGTCAATTGTCACTACGATTAGAGTTGCAAAAAATGTTTGAAAATGCTCTTTCCAGAGCACCAGTGAGTGTTGTAATTGTAATGTGGCAGGTTATGGTATTGGATGTGTTTTTCCACCAAAAAGTTCAGAGGTTACAGCTGTTAATCACAAATGTGGCAATAAGGCTTGACATTTTCACCCTTTTGCACATCTTTACACCTTGATGGACAGGTATACGACTAAGTTTGTGGTCCCTGCATGTTTTTGCATACAGTAGCTTCTAAGATCATGCATCATGAAATGGCCATGGTACTGTACTGTACAGTATGTAGAGATCTCCTGAATCATTCAAGAGAGGAAGGCAAGTCTAGCTTACCAATCACAAAGCAAGAAATAGAATCCTAATGCATTTCTTAAAACAGGCGCCTATATAGCCGAATAAGTATGTTACAGTGCTAAATCAGCTCATTGCATCAATAAGGACGTTGAAATTTGAAGTAAAGTCTTTCTCTGCAGTCAAGAACATAAGAACAGTTACAGATCAGAGGAGGCTATTCAGTCCATCCAACCTATTTGGTAGTTAGTAGTTTATTTATACTTGTACCAGATGCTAGGACAACTAGGAGTAACACAGAAGTTGATCCTGCTAGTAAACATGACCATGACCAAAACAAGTGGTTAGGTGAAGGTGCAGAACCAGGTATTGGTCGAGTTTCAGGTGAGACAAGGCCTTAGACAAGGAGATGCGCTCTTGTTTCTACTATTCAACTTGGTTCTAGAATGAGTGATACAGAACATCGATATCAACAGAGAAGGAACATTACTGAATAGATTGGGACAGTATTAAGCCTATGCGGATGACGTCGATTTGTTGGCTAAGAGCGTCCGGACACTTAAAGAAAACTTTATTCAGCCGGAAGAAGCGTCGACCAGGTCTGGGCTGTCCATCAATATGGAGAAGACCAAATACATGGCGATGACCAGGAAGGGGCGCCATCACCGGCGATGTGCCGCTCGAAATTCAGGGCTGCCAGTTCTTTTAAATACCTGGGTTCGCTGATCTCTGAGAAAAATTAAATCAACCTGGAAATTGGAGAGAGCATCAATGCAGGAAATCAATACTACTTTAGTGTGCGGGACCCGATGAAGACCAGAGTTTTATCAAGGAGAATAAAGAAGGTGATATATTGGACCATTATCTGCCCTGTGGTTACCTACACAGCGGAGACATGGGTGCTGACAAAACGAGATGCAGGACTCCTTAACAAGTGGGAGAGAAAGATCCCCCGAAAGATCTACGGGTCAGTCGAGGAAGGAGAAGAGTGGCGAATAAGAACGAATGTTGAGCTCTACGAGCTGTATGAGGATCCCCCAGTAAGGTGAATAAGAGCCTAAGAGGAGGTAAGAGTGGCACGACTACTTTGGCTTGGCCATCTAGAGTGAATGGACGATGCCAGAAGTATCTCCTGTTCTTGGTTTCAGACACACTTTCACGTTGTTTCCATTTGTCACCTCATGGATTGCGTTTCACCATTGATTGTGAAAAAGTTCACTGGGTGACCTTTGTCTCAGCTTTTGAGGAGCTTGAATATTTGTACCAGGCCCCCTTATGGTCTTCTCTGTTGAAGACTAAGGAGGTTCGGTTCCTTCATTTTGTCGAGGTGTGTTTCTAAGTATATCTGTAATTGATATTTTAGTGGCAAGGTGAATATGAGAATTTAATCCAGCCATTTCTTGAAGGAGCCATTCCCAGACCCATCCCTTTCCTAGCTGCTTCATGCAATACGGGGTCTTATGGGAGCCAGAGCCTAACCCAGCAAGCAAAAGACGCAAGACAGGAAAAAGCCCGTATGAGACGCCAGTCCATCAGAGGACACACACACACAGAGCCTGCTTTCTTCGGAGCCAGTTAACCTGCTAGTATATCTTTGGACTGTGGGAGGAAACTCATGTGAACACAGTGAGAATATTCAAACTCAGAAAGCACCTCAGTTCCAGAAATGAACCCAGGACCCCAGAGCTATAATGCTAACCACTGCAACACTAGCCACCATTGAAAGAAGGAGTCCAGCCTTCAAAATAAAGTGATTCTCTATAAGGTAATAATTATTGAATGATTGGATGCGTTTTCTGAAAGGCATCCACTTCCCTTGACTGCCTTCTGATTAAACACATGCACTCCTGCCAAAGGACGTAGGTGTAGAGAGCCGTGCTCCGGGCAGGCTGCAGTTTCAGATGCAGTTTCATGTACCGATGGGCCGCGCCGAGGAAGGAAAGCCATCTGTTCTTAAATCCACATCAGGTTTCAGAATACATTTGCAGTAAAAGCAATGAGTATGATCTCAGTTTTAAGTATGTGCTTTTAAAAAAGAAATGTGGAACTATTTCAATTGTTTTTTATTGTAAGGAGATTTTTCAAAAGATACAAAATCAGCAGTTCCAGTTTCAGCTATAACAATTGATCAGTTCCTGGCTTTGGGAGTTTCAGGCTCAGGTGCAGATTCTAGTCATGGATAATGCTGTTTTATTGTCATATATGTTTCTTTTACTCAATATAAAGTAAGCAGCCTGAAAGCACTCACTTCCTGGAGATTCCTGTTTGATATCCTGGAGTAAATCTTCACCTGGAGGTCTCAGCAGACTGAAGGAAACTGTTCTCCTTCTGTGTTTCAGAGTGATCTGACTCAGGACATCACCACCTCTGTGCTGTGGGTGAACAGCAAGCCCCACATGGTCACACTGGACTACACAGTGCAGGTGCCCCAGCCTCAGGGCCAGCAGAGCACACCTGAGCTCAGGTACTGGCCACAATGGACAAGTGTAAAAGGTTAATATTCCCCTGGGGAAAGCTGAAGGAGAGGGTAGTTCTCCTACTGTTTGCCAATAGATTTCTAATAAGAATAGCAGTTTCCCTTTTCCTTAAGTGTTGCTCAAAGCTGCCGAACACATTCATGACTTATTTAAGGTCAATTGTCAGTATTTTATACTTAAAGAATTTACAGTATAAATGGGATACTTCTCAAAGAGACTAAATACTTTCTCTAAAAGTTCTCAGGTGATGCAGTGCTGTGTTCGAATTAGGAAGTGAAGTCAACTTGAAGCTGTTTTGCGCTATAGCGAAAATAAAATAAACAAGCATAGGAATCTCCATTCTCTAATAAACAAGAAAATACATGTTTATATGTTTTTGTATACATAATATTGCACTATACATACTGTATATAGTATCTGTGTCAGAGCTATTATAATACAATAATTGAATTTGAAATTGGTCTAGGAGGTTTGATTTTTATATCCAAATGTAGCTAACAAATATTCATTTCATAGTTGTAAGATGTAGTTTTTAAAGTATGTACTGCATTTGTATCACAGACACACAGAAAGGTTCTTTCTTTTCATGGTTAAACCCAAGCACGCTGATTAGTGATAGAGCTGTCTAACTGAATCAGCCTAATAATGATCAATTATTCACTAGAATAAAATCAAGAAAAGAAAAAAAAATCTAGAGGTTTTAGTGTACTGTTTTCTTAGGGCCTTCATTCTTATCTGTATCCCTGACGGTTCGATAACTGATACTAGTGATACATCCTATTGATACATCCATCTTTATCTTATAGTCTCACAGCGCACCAGGGACCCTGTCATCCTGTGGTAAAGGTGTGTCTTCTCCTGCAGACTAGTCAGGGTTAATAAAAGATGAGGTGATGCCACTGTCTCTGAGTTTGTGTTTTATTTCTCCAGAACCAAAGAATACTGGGTGAGAGTGGTGTCCCTGGTCGTACAGTTTGATTAAAAATAATAATTTCCAAAATTCAGGTTGATACAATAAGAAGGATAATAATAACTGGAGATTATTTTTTAAGAGGAGGGTTGTGAGTAAGGGTTTCACTTGTTCTGCCTCTCCTGTGAGATGCTGTCTTTTTCATTTTCTCCTTCCAGCAAATTCCGACTGTCCTACTACCCCCACTGCCTTGACAACTTCAAGCAGCTGCTGATGGAGGCGTTCGGCAGGAAGTGTGAGCATAGCGTCTTCGGAGACTTCATGGCCTACAGCCCCGGGCAAAGTCATGTGCCCTGCTACTTCATCCATGTGGTCAGAAAAACAGCTTAGGCCTGCTTCTGCTGGGCCTGCTGCTGACATCAGGGCAGAGAGCTTCATTTCTCTCTCTCTCTTTCTCTGTCTTGCTCTCCCTTTTACTGTACTTCTCTGTCTCTGCTCTTCCTTCGTTCACCAGCTTGTCGGGGCTGGTCTAAGAACTAAGTAATTATCTGTCTCTTAATTGTCCCGAGATACACGCACATGGCAGCAGAGCTCTGTGGATGGGGGAATTTGCCATCGTGTCCTGTCAGCCTCTTCAGGGCTTACTGTGTGGGTTGAAAGCCTCTGCACAAGCTGTTTTTAACAGCTCGCTTCTGTAGACGCGCCACTGCCAAAGAACATGAAAACAGTGCATTTGAATTCACGGGCAAGATAGCCTGACTTCTGTAATCTTTTATTTTGGTGTTAACTAAAATATGCTCACAAAAAATGGACAAATAGCAGCTGTTCAAACTATACTATATACTGTCTAACTTGTTTTAAACCTGTTACTTGTTACATATTCTAATTTTAGCACATTGCTCCAGGCTTATTAGGATGGAATGTAAGTAGAAAACACTGTACCTGAATTTGATACGGTATATCTAGCACTCAGTAGACAAGCTCCAAGCATTTCAAGGTACTATTAAAGCATACCATATGGGGAGAGAGGTTGATCGTTTGGTAATTCCATTAATTGGAAGTATTTCTACGTGTTCTAACAACCAGCTGATGGTTAAGTGCATTTCCCAAATTTGTTCAGATAGCATTTCAAAATTATTTAAAGAACATGAAAAGATGTATCACAGTTTTACTGCTACTGGGAAGGCTTCATAGCTCTGGAGTCCTGAGTGTCATTCCTTCTTCATGGAGTTTGCATGCGTTCCCTGTGTTCAAGGGGGTTTTATCCAAGGGCTCCAGTTATCCAACTAGCTTGTATGCCTTTGGACTGAGGAAAAGAACCAGAGTTCCTTGTAGACACTCACACATCCACAGGGAGAGCGCACAAGCTCCACGCAGAAGGCTCCTCAGGCCAGGATGGAACCCATGACAAGAAATTCAAGTCAGCATTTCAAACCACCATGCTGCTGTGCCAACTGAGACCTGAAGTGAGACCTGAAGTGACATGTTCAGATTTTACCATGTTAAAATGTTATGATGTTACTCATTACTCAAGTTCCAAAGCAATATATATTGATTGGTTTAGTTAAAGTTGTACATGAATGTAGGCGGTACCATAGCATACAAGAAACAACATTTTACATATACAGTATCCTTCTGTTTTTACTTACTCAGGAAAAGGTTTCAGTAAAACAAATATTGTTACTGAAATAAAATTTCATTCACACTTCCACACTCTGAGACTCACTGCAGAGTGGCATTTCATAATTGTTTAGAGAAAAAAATAAAATTGAACTGTGATTTGATTGATTGTCTTGGTTTAGATCTATAAAAGTACATAGCAAAATAGGAGAACTCAGATCTGTATTGAAATATTTCTTTTGATGGAGAGCTTTACATTTTTGGAGCTTCAGATAAGCAGTATGAGATCATGTGAAAGGATAGTTACATTGTATAATTACAAATAAGATACACTATGACTCTGACAGGTACAGTAAGTGATGCTTTTGGTGAGAAAAATGATGATCTAGCTGCAGTGAAAGTAGTGCTGCCACCTTCTGTCTGTTTACATTTCTGTTCCATTTTCTGAGACGATGCTTAACATCTGTATTTCTGACTTTTGAGAATCTCTAGAGTGTTATAGCTGTAAACAAAGGGCACTGCTGTTGCGCTGAGCTTGGCATTTTCCAGCATGAATCTTAGTAGAAGTTTGACATCAATTTCTCCTCCCACTTACATTGCACTTAGTGGCTATCCTCTCTCAAGTCCCTTGCCCATTGAAACATTCTAGCTGCGTTATCCAAATAATTTCAGTCTGTTTTTTTCCTTAAATGTTTAATTCTTTGTAACAAAGTCCAATGACTTCCAACAGCACAAAAGTCCAACAGAACTTCTGTCATTTGTAAGCAGTACTTACAGTACTTCACTTACAGTGAACAGCTGTATACTGCAACATGCAAAACTGAGTGAAATATTCAACTTGCCATTCCAGCTGTTCATTGTGGGCTATCCTGCCACCTGCAGGAAGCTGAAAGGAACTTTCAGTACAGTAGTTATTTTTATTGGAGGTGTTGAAATATTTTAGGGGAGTTCTGAGTTACATTGTTACAAAGTCACCACAATACTGTTGAAAAAGTTATTTAATGTGAGATATTCATTTTTTTCCTTCCTTCATTCAATTTTATTTTTAAAATGCATTTACTCCACATGTTTGAAAGTACTATGTTACAAATAAGATGGCATGCTTTGTTGAAAAATCTTAATGACCTGTTTACAATGTTTGAATCAGTGTGGTTAATCCTGTATTTGACTTGAATGTACAGAATGTACCCTTTTTGGCTCTTGTTAATTCATGTATGTAGAGAACAATAAACTGACTTTCCAATTTCACTGAAGTAGGTGTCTGCCTGTCTTTTTGATTGGGATTTGGTCCTCCATTAAATACCCTTAGAAAATATTTTGCTTTTTCAACTGCTTTGAAAACCATTGTCCTAATTCTACTGCATGGGAGCTCACTTATTCTTAAAAGTTTATCCCGTGCCTAAAACTAATAAGCATTTTTTCTATGTTCATAGTAAGTCTGTTAGGTGATGTAATCACATCACTGAGCGATTCTGGATTTGTCTAATTTTATTTCTGTTCTCAAGGAAAAGCCAAATTGTGTTTTTCTTCAACTTAATGATCATGAAGACATTGAAGGTCTGGAAGAAGCTACCCAGTCATGTTATTGACTCAGATAGCCTGGCTTCTTTTCAAGAGATGGCTGGATGAAATCCTTCTGTCAGGACAAGAGACATGGGTTGTGGAAGTGTGGAACAAGCTACCCAGTTAGGTTGTTGAAGTCAATACTCTGGTTCCTTAAAAAAACATTGGATAAGATCCTGCAATCAGGATAGGAGGCACTGCTTTATGTGAAGGTTTGTTGGAACAGAGGTCCCAGCTGTGCTATCCTGGCTTCTTTAAAAAAAAACAGCAGGTTAACTTCATTGGATTAATAAAGCTACTAACAACCATTTGGGCTGAATGCGCTCTTCCTCTCGTTTGCAGCTGTTCTTGTGTTCTCAAATAGATATTTAGTGAAGAAGAGAAATCACTGTGCAGATCAAAGGAAGATATCTAATGGTGCTTTTGTTTAGAATTTTCTTAAAATGTTCTTAATGAGGTTATGTTTTCTATGTAAAATATTGTAACACAACAGGGGCTCAGGCGGTCGCCCTTGCCGCATTAGGTCAGCCCCCCACTGTCAGGGGCTCGAACCCGGGACTCCCGCATCACTCAGCAGGGACCCAGCCCGGTGAGCCAAAGAGAGATCTCTCCTACAGCCCAGTAGCTGTAGTCCTGCTGTCACAGGGAAGGGCGGTGACGTCCCCTGCTCTGATACGCCGGCTCTTACACAGTGCCTGTCGGCCGTAAGCGTTACAATATGTTTTTCTTTGTAATGGCAATGAGGAAAGTCTAGTCTTACAATAGATTAGGTCTTTGTGGGGAACTAACTAATATGGCATTAGCATTTGGTTAATTGAACAAGAACAAATTAAAACTTCAGGGAAAGGAATCCCAGGAATACCACTGCTATCCAAATTATAGTTAGACATTATTCCTAAAAATTGTCATTTTTATGATTTTTCTGGCAATTTGCAGTTTTGTAAGAAAAAGGGTTACAAATACAAGAACGTCTTTGGATTGAAACATAATGGACACAAAAACCATACATGACTGCCTCTTGAAGGGTCACTGGGAACTCGTGTTTTCAGGTTTTCAGGCTGAAATCTGCTCATAATTTTTATTTAACCACTTTCGTACGCTTTTCCTTTCTCAAAATACATTGAGAATTTAAAACTGAACTATCAAAATATTACAAGAGATTAATCTTGTACTGTAAGCTATATATTACCTGGGTCTAACAGAAACAAAAAAAAATGCCAGTTTGCCTGTCTTTGTGGAATAAGTGTTAACAGGGCATCTATGCCAAAAAGTATATCCTTAAGCACAGAGGACACTATACAGTTCTTTATACACATACATTAGGGTTACCAAAGTCTAGTGAGATCTTGTCAGGTCTCAGAAGCTCAGTCATGTCAGCACTGGTCAGTATTGGGAAGGAGAACTCTAAGGAAAATCAGGTTACTGCAGCATGTGGTGTAGGAAAACCAGTAGGTGGAGCTCTTCCCTATGGACTACAATTTCACACTTGAAAGTTGGTCAGTGCTAGGATCGGAGGACTTCAAGGAAAACCAGGGTGCTGCTGTGAGTAGTGTTGGTGGAACAGTAGATGGCGCTCCTACCTTTGGACTAGAATTTCCAATCCAGTGACCCAGTATGGTGACCAGTGTGCTTTAGAGGCACTATCCTTCAGATGAGACAGCAAACCAAGGTCCTGACCACTTGATAATTACAGGGCCCATGGTACTGCTCATAATAATAGGGGTGTTCTGTAACTCTGGGCATGTACACTCTGGCTTCCTTGAAGTTCCTCCTGCATTCAATTTGTGAAGGAATTTCTCATTTCTTTGCCTGGTCTGCTGTGCAGTAGGGTTGCTGGTGCAGAACGGTGTTGTGTTTCTCCAGGTGGGGCTGCTGGTGCAGAATGATGCTGTGTGTCTCCCAGGTGGAGATGGTAATCACTTCCTTTCCCTTGGTAAAGTGCTGATATCCCTTGTAGTGATTAGCACTATATACAGTATGAATGCAATTAATTAATGCAATAAATTCCACTAATAATAAATACTTCTTTGAAATACCATACAAAACTAACTGGTAATTTAATTTACAGTGCCTATAGAAAGTCTTCCTGAAGATAGCATAGACAGGAAAGCAATTTGGAGAGAAATGGAAAAATCAGGAATCCCAGAGAAACTGAAAAGACTTACAAAAAAGTGTTGATGGATCAAGATGGAGAGTAAGAGTAAATGGGCGACTATGAGACATGTTTGAGGTAAAGACTGGCGTCAAACAAGGAGATTGCCTGTCCCCATTGTTATTCAGTTTAGTGTTAGAAAGAGCCATAAAGGAAAGTCGCAGAAATGGAAACAGGAATTAAGTTGCAGAAAGATCAATATTTTAGATCAGGTAGTGCTCATAGCTCAAATCGAACAAGAATCGAGAGGCATGAGGGTTGTAGTGAAAGAGGCCGAAGGAGTGGGTCTAGAGATCAATATTGAGAAAACTAAATACCTCCCTGTAAGTAGATGAGGAAATACAAATGCGTCTCTGGAAGTAGAGGGAATTTCCTTCAGGAAAGTGGAAGATTTTAAGTATTTGGCAGGAGTGGTTCAAAAGGAAAATAGTAAAGAGGAAGAAATTCTATCAAGGATTCAGGCTGGAAGTAGATCAAGATTCGCTATGGGGAAAATGATTAAGTCAAAACTGCTGTCAAGACCAACCAAAACAAGGATATACAAGTAGGTATTCCAGTCAGTTGTACTGTATGGGGCAGAGCTTTGGACTCTCACTAAAAAGATGGAGAGTAAACTCATGGGTTTGAAAACAATGTCTTACCACAGATTTTTGGACCAGTGAAAGAAAATGGAGAATGGAGAAGAAGGAAAAACAAAGAATTAAGAGAGCTTAATAAGGACCCTGATATTGTTGCTACTGTCAAAGGAAGAAGACTGTGGTGGTCTATCCATGTAATGAGAATAGATCAAGACCTAATAAAAGAGTTGGTAGGAGAGAATATTGAGGGAAAGAGGCCACAGAGAAGACCTAGTACAAGATGGCCTGACTCAGTGAAAGAAGATGCAGACAAGGAGGAAATTGATGTACTGTAGATCCCTGGTGAGATAGGATGTGATGGAGGAGGCTAGTGGGCGAGGCAATGGACTGGCTTCGTTTCGAGACACCACCTCAGTAACTAAGTATCGAAAGTCTACACACCCTTTCCAAAGTAACACATTTTGTGGCTCATCAGCCTGAAATCAAGATACATTAAATCAGAATTTATTTTACCTCATTTATGTTACTTTGAAAAGGGTGTGTAGACCTTTTATAGGCGCTGTGCATAACGAAGTAAACAAGTTGAAAGAAGAGATTTGTAGTACTGAATACCAGACAGCTCTTGTACACAGCATAAATTCTGACTATCTTTCAGTAGGTAAACCTGAAACCTGCAGGTATGAAACCCTACTTTCTCTTGCACAGGGAAAAACATATGCGAATATTTCGAAATGGATCCATGGAAATCCCATTTTTGTGACTGTAATTATTTTTTGATCCCTCCAGTAGTAAGAGATGTTTTAACATTCAGCAGTTTGAAATTCTAAGAATGCATCTGATTCCCTGAGGGTGAAGTACTGTTACTGAATAAAAAGAACAGGGACTTCGTGCCAGACCATCACTTCACAAGAGCTTGTGTACGCTGGCTGAGTGCTGTGTCTCGCACATCGCCACCCTGGTTTTCCACTCGGCTATGCCCCTCACAGTCCCTGGCTCAGGGGCACTCAGGAAGGAGTCTTCATACAATTCCTGATTTTTGTAGCCTTTTCCTTTCCTGAAAAAATGGATGCTGTTCTTGTGCCAGTGCTTGAGTCCTGTTGTTAAAGGTCAGATTTTTAAGCAAAGGAGTCAGATGGGCCGGATGGCCTCTTTGTAATTTTATCACCTGGAAATCACTCATCACGTGCAGTAAACTACTACTTTGAATTCGAGATAAACTATATATAATACATACTGCAGAGTCATGATAGAAATTTCTCCAAGTTGTCCTCAATGTCAACAGTACTTCTGATAACATGAAGGGAACTTCTGAGTTGGTCTCTTTGAGCACTCTGGAAAAAACTTTGGTGGAATGAAACACGCCTAAGAATTCAGCTAATTCTGTAAGATCCAACAATAGCTGGCAGGAAGCGTGCGATGATATTGTAACAATGGTATGTATCATTCCTGGAATGTTAACAAAGAAAATGATGTTTCATGAGTGCCAACAGCAGGCATGCAGCACAAGTTGCAGCACATTGAGCTCAAACACAACTTTGGTCTTAGCATTGTTCTCTTCCAGCACATAAGACCCCCAGATTAAAGAACAATGACTTTATTATTACCAGCATCTAGACATTATACAAAATTACATGATGTACTATAGTATATAGTAGATATGGATAAAAGACATAGGTAACTCTCTCTTATATGATACTACATTGGCTTTAAGCTAAATTAAATATCTTTTGACTAATAAAACATTCAGCATTAACCATAACAATCACAATAAAACTGTCAGTGAGCACATAAAATTGACTCCAGCCTGCCATTCCCCAAGCCACAAACACAGAACCAGGAGTGTTCGTTACAAGATGAAAACAAGACCACATTGGAATGCCAATGCTGACTGGTGGGTACGTGGGCAGGGGATAGGCTCACTCACTTATTAGATTCGTCTCCCGATCCAAGTCTGTCGTGCGGCTAATTTGAAAGTTACACTTCATTTGAAAGCTTCAGCTTGGTTTCAACCAACAATACTATTCCGTCCCAGACATGGTTGGCCAGACTGAATTGCGAATAAGCAAATTTGTGAATGGTGAATTCGCTGACATCAACAACATACTATATAAGAACTGCCAGGAAATGGTCTGGGCTCTGGCCTTGTTTCTGGTCCCAGTACAGGGTTCTGAATATTTGGAGATCTTGGAAGATTATGGATCCTGGGAGATTCTGGGAGGCTGTGAAATGATGCTGGGAGACTGGGCTTTCTGTTCTGCTGCTCCAGGGTTAATTTGTGCCTTTGCTGTTATATCCTAAAATGCCTCGAGATGATGTTTTAAGAACAGTATATGCAGTATATAAAAAATGTTTTTAGATTGTATTCCTTTCAGAAATTGCCAATAACATCAAAAATCTTTTCAATGCTTTGAGATGAGTGACCATCATTTTTTCATTTTATAAAAATCAATCATTCTATAAAATTTTACTTTTATAAAATGGTTCCAGAACCATAATATATCTTTTCTTTTCCACAGTTGAGCACGAGTGTCATCCTTGATGATTTTATGTGTTCTTATTGACAGGTGTAAGCCTGTCAATAAGAAATTATCAATTTGATTAATTAGAACTATATTGAAAATAAGTTTTCAAATGACAGATACTTTTTTCACATAATGCTGTAGGTTGTATGTGATTTGTCAATTAAACACCTTTTTCATGTGCAGCCTCTTCAAGTTATGTGAGACATCCAACACTAGTCTTTTTAAAATATCATCTGCCAAGTGTACACTTTAGACAATTTTGGCTAAATCTTCCTGAAATTCTTTTGCAGCTTATACAGTATTTGCCAGTGCTCCAAGTCCAGTATTACTTGTGAACACGATGAGTTCTCCAATCACACAAAAAGTTCCCTTGGGAGACTGGGGTTCATCGTTCACCCACTTGACCAGCCCAATGAAGCTGATGTGAAATTATTGTTGCCTCAATGATAATTATTTTCTTATGAGAAGCTTAGGTCTTCTGTCTTCTGGATGTATTTGGAAGATCTTAGGCCAGCAGCCATATCACTCTGCAACTCACAACTTGGCAACCCCCGAAGTTTAGCAGTTGTGAGCCTGGTCAGTACCTGGATGGGAGACCTCCTGGGAAACACTAAAGTTGCTGCTGGAAGAGCTGTTTGTGGGGCCAGCAGGGGGCGCTCACCCTGCGGTCCATGTGGGTCCTAATGCCCCAGTATAGTGACAGGGACACTATACTGTAAACAGGTGCTGTCCTTCAGATGAGATGTAAAACTGAGATCCTGACTCTCTGTGGTCATTAAAAATCCCAGGGCATTTCTTGAAAAGAGTAGGGGTGTAACTCCGGTGTTACTCTGCTCCCCTCCCACTGATAGCTGATGTGTGGTGAGTGTTCTGGCGCAATATGGCTGCCGTCTCATCATCCAGGTGGGGCTGCACGTTGGTGGTGGTGAAGAGGAGTCCCCATTACCTGTAAAAGTGCTTTGAGTGGAGTGTCCAGAAAAGTGCTATATAAGTGTAAGCAATTATTATTAATTATGCAGACATTGCTGATGATTCTTCTCTAGTCCCTTGAAGTGTTTCATGCGTGTTGTCTGTCTGGGCTCTATAGCGTAAGATATGGAATCACAACTGATGAATAAATCATTAGCTTGGTTTTAGATCTAGTGTTATTCTCTTCAAATGAGAGTTTCCTCTGGTGACTGAAGGCTGAATGTACACATTTGGGGTGATGTTCCAACTCTCGAATGCCATTCTCTATGTCACCTGTCTGGGAGAAATGACATCTGAAGCATAGGAAGATCTCACTATTCTCCAGAACACTGCTATGAATATAAACTAAAGCAGCTAAGGACTGCTCACAAATGATATACTGTAAGCCTGCTCAAGGAGTTTCTTAATATGTGCTTCTGAGTGAACTGACACAACAGCATCATCGGTGCACTTCTTAATAAACAGTGAAACATGAACCAGAAGACACAAGTAAAAACTGTAAGTCCACTTAAGTCCACTGTAAGTCCACTTAAAACAAAGATTCCTTTTTAACCCTAAAGGGTTGTAGGAGTCTGGAACAAGTTACTCAGCTATGTTGTTATAGCAGATACCTTAGATTCTTTCAAGAACTGAGGAGGAGATGGGTTAATTAAGTGTTAATCATCAAACAGGCTCGATGGCCTGAATGGCCTCTTCTCGCATGTAATCTTTCTTATGTTCTGATGCACTAAAGCTCAATGACTGACTCAGCCCAGGGTGATCTTCTGTTTCCACTGTTGACACCTCTGGTTTGTTGATTTTTTAAATTACAGTGTCCTTAGTGGAGATGGAGTTTCCCACAAATGCTTTAACAGTGCTTTAAGGACACAATTACACCCATTGTTGTATAAAAGAAAAAACAAAACAAGATTTAAACAAAATATATTTAGAAAAAGTTTTAAAAAATGCAGAATTTAACCACACAACTAACATCTTATACACAGTTTCACCCATATGTCTTCCACACAGAGGGAAGTCTGAGATGAAGTTTTCACCTTACCTTCTCCTCAACAGACATTCTCCACTTTATTCAACTACTGGCTTAAAAAATCTCCTTCTTTCTTGCGTGGGAGATATATCTGTGTTTCCAACAATCAAATCAATGGTCATTTACACAAACTGTATAACTGAGCACAAACTAAACACACGTATACATACTGTCTAATATAACAGAAACTAATGACCTGGGTCATGACACACAAGACAGGGTTTGGGCAGAAGTCTAGCTCATGTCTTGAAGTGTGAACATGAAACTTGAAAATAAACCAATTGAAACTGCTTCCCAGTACAACACTCCTAACCACACTGCAAGGTACAAACACAATTATAATAATAAATTTACACAAAAATCCCAGGCAAAACAAATCTAGAATTTCACACATTGTTATGAGCTACGTATAAAGTTACAGGGCAAGCACCCAATTGTCACAGAAGATGCTTGGTCTTCAAAGCTGGGAATTCTGGGACAGGTGACATTGGTCATGTCATCTGTGATGCCATTGTCCTTCAGGAAGTGTACCTTCCAATCAGGGGTCAAGGAGTGAATTTGGGGGGAATGGGAGTTGACAGAAGGGGGAGACATTGCACCACCTCCTGAAGAAAAACAACTTACAGTACATTGTTCAATTAAGTCCTAAACGCTTTAGTGACACAACCAAAAAACTACACACCACATTTTTCTGCAACTCAGATCTCTGCCTTTTACGACAATAAAGATTGCTAAACGCAACATGTTTCTAGGTGAGGTGGTCAAAAATGAGCAGAATGCTAAACTGGTATGGCTGCTCTATCAATGTGCTTCTGCAGAACACATTGCTATGACTGGAATACTGAGAAATTAACCTTCACAAAGGCTGCCAGTACAAAGCACACCATAAGAGCAACACATTTGTCTCAAGCGATACAAGGGGACTGCAGTGTTTCAGCTGTGCATGGGTCAATCTGTAACTGAAGGGTTAACTTTGACAGTATAGCCATGCCCTTCTAATATGTAAAACAGATGTCACCATTGGCTTCCAATGTAAGCCCTTGCTTTGACAGATGTGTGGCGTTAATGATGCCGAGTGATGTGTGGCAATGTGTTTCTAATCTATGAAACACACAGAGAAGTGTGGCTTCACTGCTAGACTTAACAAGGAAGGGGGGGATACAGTACTTTAAGTTACCTCACCATTCAATAACAAATAAAAAAGGGAACGGCAGCCTGGTTTTCATTACAATTTGAATGTTATTTTTGGCGCAGCTCTGTCAAAAGGGAGTAGAAAAAAAGAGATTTCTCCCTGTTCGCTATTACTCTCAATTTATTTTCCTCTCTGAGATAGTGTAGGTTTCCGTGCTGCGTGGACACATGGTGAAGTTGCAAGGGACTTCAAACAGTGTCTAAGTGCTGAGCTTTGATTGCTGCCACCTACACTCTGAGAAGAGAGTGGACCACCGCCAGCAGCTCTGCTTTTGAAGCAGCACACTGCTTTTGCCAAAAATAAAGATTTGCTTGCTTCCTGTAACGTGTTTTCAGTTCAACAGAATTCACTTGGAGCCCATGCGGGATGTGTCTGTGTGTTGGGACAATATCCATGGCAAATATTCTTACATCTGCCTGTTTGCTTTAGATGTTTATGACGGGGCGGACTGAGGACAAAGCCTCATATGGCCAATTATTAATATCCTAGCATGAAGTTTCACAACAAGATAGTTTATTCGGGAGAAATTTGGTCATTGTAATACAAAAAAGATATTGCAGCTCTGGAATCATGCAGCAGGAGAGCATTCAGGTACATTCCTGGGCTTAAGGGACTGTTCTGCTTTGACAGGCTGAAAGATTTGCATTTTGTTTGGCCTTAAACAGAGAAGACTGTAATGGGATCTCTGTCAAGGTTTCACAATTCTCAAAGGCACTGGTTATGTCAACCCAATGGACTTCTTTGGAATCAAGGAGATCAACTCGGAGGACTTGCTTTTAAAGCAGAGAACAGGAGGCATTTGTTTACAGAAAGTCTTATGGGAGTCTGGAACCAACTTCCCTGTCATGTTAAAGCTGAAAAATGTGGAAATGAGTGGATGAGAACCATGCATCCATTAACTAACAAACCATAAAGGTTCTGACCTCCACTTGTCTGAATTTGAAAGTTTCTCTTCACTTTGAGAAGGTGAAATCTCTTTCATGACACATTACAGGTAGGTCAAGATACATTCTGCACTGAGGAAGATTTGACCTACCCCAATGCCCTGTTTTCCTCAATTTCAGTGTCTTGACATTGCACAAGAAAGTTGCAATGAGAGCGATGAGTTGCACAAACTAAATCGGGAGTATTGTAAAAATTCTTTAGAAATTATATTATTGAGATTTAAACAAAAAATATCCCGCTACAAGTCCCTGGATAAACAGTAGTGTCCTGGTAGAATAAGATGTAAGATTGGAATATCAGATGAATTTTTGGTTTTAAAACTCTTTCCACAATTCTCCTTCCAGGCTTGCCCAGTTGGTGGAAATGTTGCGTTGAATAATAGACAATACAACAGATCAGTAGATATACTGTATAGAAAACATCTACTGTACTGGCCTCTACTATGTCTGGGGGTGAAAGGCAGATATACAGTACAGTACAGACCAAAAGTGCATGTCTTTCTTTGGATCTGTCATCTTTCATCAATAATGATGTTATCCTGTTCCTGAGCTCTGGGTGCAAATATCCATCTGTATTGCTTGTGATTGCAGACATGATGGTCTGTGTTTGTATGCTAGAAAGAGAGTGTGTGTAAGGGGTTGTAATGCGTGTGTGTGTGTCTGAGAGAGCAAGGTTTGTGTGTGTGGTTAAGGGATCAGACTCTTTGGCATTTCACAGTGATTTATAAAAGCCATGGTAAAGAGTTCCAGCTGCATCCCTCAAGTCCTAACTTTTCCAGCTGGTGTTACTAATTTGCTGTCCGGTGATGAGAAAAGTGGATACAATGGCCATAAATACTGTATCTGTAAGTAGTTATAGAGATGTTAACACAGCAGCCCACACCAGCTCCAAAGCGTTGGGATTTTCCACGATGCACAGGCCAAGACACAATTTGGAGCATAGCTGAAGATATTGAATACCCTGTCTAGAGTTACCAAAGGAATAATAGTAACCAGCCTGTGCAATTCTTTCCCACACTGACACTGGTGTTTAGGAGGCCAGGGCTGGTTAATAGAACTACAGACACTGAGTCACACAGTGCAGCTCAGGCCAAGGGAGCTGGGGTGAAGTAACCCCTTGGCAGGGCCTGAAGTAAAAGAATACAGAGCTTGTACTGTACTCTGACTATCCCCCTGCACAAAACCCCAGTCGTATTTTTCTTTCTGTCTTTTTTTAACCTCTGTGATTCTTTTACATTCTTTGATGCCAAAAGCCTTGCGAACTGAGTGGCGCTTGGAGATTCTTCTCCTTCTTCCACCCTGGTGAAAAAAGACAAATCCCCTGCAGAGCAATACTTTGCCAAAGGCTTTGAACCTAAGCACCATGAGCTCAGGTTTCCCTGTGGGCCCATCTCATGCATTTACTTATGGGGAGGGCAGCTTGCCCACCCTTCGCCCAGAGGGAAAATGTGGACTTGTGTTTCTCAGTAACACTTTCCTTTGGGAAATATGACCACAGACCAGTTGGGAGCAAGGGTGGAAAACAAATAAGAAATAAAAAAGCTGTATTCCGCACAGGTCTGGTCCTTTAATTCTGCTGCACACCAGCAGGAGGGATGTTCCAGTGCTTTTCGGTTTGAAAGGCAAAGCCCTGCCCTGCTCTCGAGGCTTCTGAGGAGTGTGCAGTGATGATGGCCGCTTGGCCCAGGATCCCGCCCTGTGATCCAAGTGGAGCCTCCCTCAAACACACTAACGAGTACAGGCACTGCGTATGCCTTGGATACAGGATAGCAGGCACATGCCAAGCAAATAACTTAGCGGCAAAGCCAGTCTTGTTGGCAGCCTGCTCCATGACAGCGACCCGCTGTAAATGTTAAAAAATCCGCGAGGTTATTGTTTTTGGATGAGCTTGAAAGACAAATCCCTTCTGACTATTCTATACCAACCTGCCTCCATGACTATCCATGAGTGCAAAGGCTGGTAGACCTCCAGACACTCACTGGCACCATGTGCACTACACCACACTCAGCGTAATGCAACTGTGAGAGGGCACACGGTCTCAATATTAGACGAAAGCCAGCAGGGGGTCAACCTGTGAGAAAGAACACTTTTTTTTTGTCTCCCACACACCAGCTTCAGGTTTGTCTGTCCAATGTATAACTCATTTCATGTTTGACAGAGAGCTTAAAGTTTGTCTTTCCACAATTTTCCATTCATGCAGATAAACCAAACCACTGGCCCATGATAGGAACTGCAATATCTAGAGGTTAGCTTCTCCCATGAAAGATCTCTGCTGTTTCCAGTCTTTTTATAGTTGAGCAGAAGAGGTTTGAGCACATACTCTGGAGTTAATGTTTTGCAAAAGGCATTTGAATTATTACAGAAAAGAGGGATGTGCCTGAACAGGTATATTCAAATCCGATCATCCTCATGCTGTGAGCTTTTTTTAAATGTGTGTTATGAAACATAAAAAAGGTCTGCTTTTCTGAGATGCTCTGGTAACATGCTGTGTGGTGGCCAGGTCTGCTTCCAGGTTAATTATTTAAAATCTGCCAGCTTACCACAGGTTAGACAAGAATAATAGAAAAGTGCTCCAAGCCAAACAGAAAAGAAAATCTTGCCCAGAACCTCAGCGTTTCCTCTGAAAGAATGTGTCTTTAGCTGTCTTGCCCTGTCTGGCCTGCACACACTGGGCGTTTCTGTGGCTTTCTCCAAACACTGAGTCCATTGTTGAGAGACTGCAGCCATCGCAGGGAGGGCAGCTGAATGTTTGCCTAAAATAAAGAAACTTCAATTTGGACCATAGAAGAAAAAAAAAGTCTACATTGAAAGAGGCCAGTCAAAACAAGTCATATTCCGTACAACTGCACCCAGATGTTGAAAGGTGGATTTTAAACTTTTTTTTTTAATACAGTGATACAGAATAGCCAGCCTTGCTCAGACAAACACATACAAACATGTTGGCTACATCTTTATGCCACATTTTCAAGCCTGCTTTGAATAATAACTCCAGTGGGTAACAATATTCTAAAACTTCCTATAAATATGTACAGACTTCAGTATAAGTTTTGGGGTAACTTACCAGCACTGTAACATATAACAGTGCCTCGGGGCAGTACGTAAGATTTAAGATTAGATAAGATTTGCCATTAACGTGTTTTAACGGACAGGATGAAAGACGTGTGCGGTCCTCCAATGGATTAAATTTACAAAATTTAGCTGCATTTTTTAAGGTTTTGAAATGCTTAACTGTAAAGCTGTATGAAATGAAGGTTAAAAATCAGAGAAAAGAAATTGTGTTCTACCTGTATTTTTTCATGCCTGCAACACACCTGGAGCTCAAAGGAAATAAATGTTTTCATCACCCCGGAGTTCAGGAAATCAGGTCAGCCCCATTTCTACGATGGAAAAGAGGATTGTGGCACGCTCTTGGAGAAATTATAACTTGTGCTCAACCTCTAACCCTGGAGTTCCAAATAGACCAATTTATAGGATTAAATTGAACATTTTAATTGCTTTCAGGTCCCAAACAAGAAGGAGGTTGTCTTTTAACTATCGATCTTCATAACTTAAGTAACTTAAAAAAAACTTTTGTGACCAAGGAACTTGTTTGTTCACTTAATGATTCATTAAAGGAAAGAGCTCAGCTGCAACGAAAACCAGCAGGTGTGTGGTTCTTCAGGACCCCCGTCTCTAAAGACTTGCTTAAGTTATGCCACTGGAACAAGACAAACACTGCAGGAGGGATTGTACAGAGGTTTCTGCTTGACTGGTAACCCACTTGATCTAAGCACTTTGACCTGGGCCTGCTGGACGAGGCAGATTCCCGACTGCATCAGTATTTTTTATTAAACGAGGGTGGAGAGGCAAAGAGATGAAAAGCAAGCAGTGTGAAAGATGCAGAGACAGAGTGAGCAATCCCTCCTCCCAAACTGGAGTTAAAACTCCCCTTTTGGTACTGAGAAGCACTGTTCCCTCATTTATCAATATGAAGGAGACACACAGAAAGAACAGAGCTGCTCAGTGGGCTTCATGTTGGGAAAAATTCCCTTCGGACCAATTTCCTTCCGTCGGCTGATTTATTTTTATTTCCATGAAGGTAGCCACAAACTCTGCTGCGCTTCCAAAAGTGCTTTCTTTTTTTGTTTTGTGAAAGCTAAACTAAGCTAGTTAATTTCTGTTTTCTTATATTTTCTTTTATATTTTCTTATTCATGTACAATACTTTGTTACCAGTGTAGCTGTTTGTTGCTTTGCCCATTAACTACATTTATACTCCTTGAAATTTTTTGTCTTTATCTGTATTCTGATATCAATCCTTTTTGATATTGGACTGACTGGACTGCAAAATGAAAAAAAAATGAAGTTTGGAAAACTTACTGAGTGTGCTAAACGACCTTTTCACTTCTCTATGCAATAGTGTTTAGTCAGTGAACTACTGTAGCAACTCAGAAATATTATAACATTCTGCTCCCCCCTATCCAGGATCTGGGACTGTGCCGGTGCCCCCTGACCTTCTCTCCATCACCACCTCCAGCCCCACTACATAAGGGGAGCAACCCACCCCCAGCTTTCTTCCTTCATGCACCGCAAGTCAAGCTACAGGAGGCTGCTCTCCCCCTCCCTCTCTACCTGCAGTCTTTCTCCCTCGTGAATAGCACATCTCTGTAATCACAAGAACTTGTGAAGCTGTAGCCCTGTGGTATGACCCCCTAATTTGGCTCACTCAGTCACTAGGGGATGAAGGAGCCTCAAACATAAAATGTTAAGAAATAAAATCATAATTGATTTAAATACCAGGGCCTGTTCCTCGGGAGCAGATATAGGGCGACACAGGTAGAGGTTCGCTTCTGTCAATCTTTTATTCTAAAACAGTACAGACACGAATATTATTACAGCAAACACAAATATTTAAAGGTGAATAAGTAAGAGTCGTGCAAGATCCGATAGGGATTCCCGGAAAAGAAAAACAACAACACTGCCATAAAGAAAAGACAAACCGAACTCAAGGTCGGAAAACAAAAATGGCAAAGCCAAAGAAAGGTCAACCTAACTCGCTACCCTTCTCTAAACTATCTAACATAAATTACAATACAGGGACATCACTAAATGGATTAACAGAAGGTAATCTATCTAACCGCAAGAGAAAATGAAGACAAAAAAAAAGCACAACGTAAACAAGACAAACTATGGGAGAACATAAGCAGTAGTTGCCTAATATTAAAAGTCCATACTCGCATTAAGTACACATTTAATGCACACCAGCACACTAACGACAAGTGAACAAAAAAACCTCAAGCTCTACACAACGAGGCCAAGAAAGAAGCTCCACTTCTACATGATTGTAAAGTGGAAGAGAAGCTCCGACATCAAGCGAGAGGAAACTGGAATTTAATTGGACACGAGAGGCAGGCCAGCAACTCAACATCCAATAACAACACAGGAAGCATCTTCTGCCCAACTCAATCCAATTAACCATCACCAAACGAACTATGGCTCGAAACACAAACCTGGTGGAGAGAAAGAGAGAAAGGGAAAAAAAGAAAGAAAACAAACAAACAAGGCCAACCTAGGTCCGTGAAACCTGTCTCATGCTTAGTCTATGTCACCATTCTTGTCCCCATCAAACCAGCTTTGGGGCCAATTAGCCACAACAACAACAGCAATAATAATAATAATAACAACAACAACAACAATAATAATAATAATAACAGCTGGAGCACTAGGGACACTCAAAAAGGGATTTGATCATAACCTTTTATTGCTCCCAGGCCGTCCACCAGCGGACGAAGTGCAGAAGATCGCACTAATGGGCACTGCACACATCCTTCGTAAGGTGCTGGAATAAATCGCTTTGATCTCTTTTTAAGATCTGGATTAACAAGATACTGCCGAAAAATATCTGGTGAGAGGAAGAAGTTATAGAAATCATATTGTAGCTCTCCGGGGTTCACGTGGGTATGCGCCCTCGCCACTGCCGCCTCAGGTCGGCCCCCCGACTGTCGGGGACTCGAACCCGGACCTCCAGTGTCACTCAACAGGGACCCAGCCACCTGAGCTAAAGGGAAATCTCCCGTTAGACCGGCGGCTGCGGTCCCTGCTATTCACAGGGAAGGGCGGTGACATCATGGGAGTCATCTTAGCCATGTTCCACAGATAGAAAAACAAATTCCTTACAATATTCTTTAACTGAAGTTCAGTCAATCTGGTATCGAAGATCACCCCCACGTTCTTCCTTATGGATAAAAGCAGAGTGCTTTGAGTTGACTGGGTTACAGCACTGGTTTTATTATATAATAATAATAATAATAATAATAATAATAATAATAATATATTGAATATGTTTTTAAACGACACCCATTCAAAGCTCTTTTTGCAATGGATTAAAGTACAGAAAATACATTTAAACTTAAAAAAGCTAAAAATATATATTTAAAGGACAATCACAAAACATCTTGTCTAGTCATCTTTTGGGATGATTTTCCAGAACATTGGCACACAGCAATGTTCTGCACTGCAGTCAGTGGAGACACACAATAAACCAGCTGAGCATGGATCACAGAGAGGAAAGTTTCAGATAACATACCAGCTAAATAGTAGAGTGTGAAGACATGTGGAGCCTTGAATTGAAGCAAAAGGACTTCTAAGCCCAGAAAATAAATAATCAGACCAACTCAATACCTGAAAGGAAGCCAGTGCAAGGAGTTTTAGGACCCATGTTTCACAGATAGAAAAACAAATTCCTTACAATATTCTTTAACTGAAGTTCAGTCAATCTGGAATCGAAGATCACCTCCATGTTCTTCCATATGGATAAAAGCAGAGTGCTGTGAGTTGACTGGGTTACAGCACTGGTTTTAGGTACCCTATAATATGACATCAGTCTTATCAAAATGAAGAATACAATTTTAGATTAAAAAGGTACCCAGAGCTTACATTTGAGTGTGAATAGAGATTTAAATGAAATGTGCATAGGAATGGTAATCCAAATACTGTGATTTTCACATTTTATGAAAAGGAAAGAAAACTTAAAAAAAGGATTAACAGTGTGCACTATACTGAACGTTGTGGAACAGCAGATACAGATATTTCTACAGAATTAAAACGAAGTCATTTCAAACTCTTTAAAGGCAGTACCTGAGACAACAAACTCTTCAACAACCTTTAATTTCATGAAGAAAAGCCATCATCAGAGAGGTATTCTGATCCAGTCCTTGCCAAATGGCTTGATCTAAATAAAAGCATTTCCTTATTCAGTGCCAAATTATCAAGAAATGTCTGGATGGGATTCTTGGATCAATTAACTACTATGAAACCAGCTAGATGGGCTGAATAGCTTCCTCTCGTTTGTCACCACAGATAGAAGTTAGCTATGGGTAAAGGACAAAATGAAAACACCAACAAGATTGGATCAATGGGTCAATAAATATTCATATCCATAAATCATTCTAATTGCTGCTCTCTCATTCTAACCTGGAATGTGTTCTTTCAAAGATAGCCATGTCATGCTGATGAAACCCAAAGTCTCAACTATCTGTAGCTACTAACTGATTTTCTATGCTCAAAAACTGGAATGAGACAGTTTGATATCCCGTAATGTTGTGATATGACAAAGAGCTAAGAGATTATTGGCCTTCGTATCCATAATTGATAGCAACTACATGGTTTTAATCACCATGACCCAAGGGGGTGTTCCTAGTAAGACCTATTGATCATCCAGTTAAATCTTAAAAAACAAATTAAACCTTAAATAAAACCTTGCCTTCCTGCTAGTCATTCACTAGAAGCTACCTTTGAGACAGGGGGTGTTCTGTGTACAATTGCACTACATTATCTCCCTGTTCGTTGTGTGGATTGAAACAGGACTAAAGAGCTGTAGTTCACATACTGTCGACTTGTAGGTGGTTGCACCATTTACACCCATCCTCTTACTCTCTGAAAGGGGGTTTCCTCCTGCAGGAATAGCGCTCGTCGTTCTCTGCGGAGTTACATAACTGTCAGGCTCACATAAACGCCGAGCTCCGGACCTCCTGACACCCTGCAGCTAGAGCTGCCAGTACACATCACCCCTGTCAGACAGATTAATGCTTCTCAGCATAAGTCAGGGCATCGCCTAAGGAAATAGGACAGTGGGCCAGTACTGCGGTTTGGAAAAGAATGGGAAAAAAAACATGCCACTGATTAACTGCGCAGCTCAAAGACACACGGAAGCACTTCAAGTCAAATGGCTGAGGGAGCATTCCTGTGCTTCGCACTGGGTTGAAACAAGAAGCTGATTCAGGATCGGCTGCCTGAAGCACAGCCAAGGCAAGCAGACAGCAGACAGGGTGTGTGGCGTGAGCCTGCATCACAGCACTTCAGCTCCCCTTGACTCGAGCTGTGGGGAAGGTATCCTCAGCAGCCCTGTGGAAGGGTGTGGAGGACTGAAAAGGCATAAAGATTTCCACAAACTTCATGCAGGTGCTGTGCCGCTTTTAAGAAAACCACAAGTTAAGCAAACATAGGTAAGCAAAGAATCCCCCTGTTGTGCACGAGTCTTACACCTTTCACATTGTTCTGTTCTAACTAACACTTTATCCACATAGGTCTCTATGTTGCACTTCAGTGAGGAGGCTTTTGGTTTTCTAGACTTGTAGACAGGAGGATATAAATATTCTGATGAATTTGATTGGATAGCTGATACAGAAGTTCATATTGGCTGCTCAACTATGGTTTAGCCAGATTAGCGGTGGTTTGTGATTTTTGAAGATCAAGGTGCATTTAAGATCACTAAATGGTTTTGCACCCAATTTAAACTACACTAATAACGGTTAAAGGTGTTATAATAGTTAGAATTAAATTGTTCATATTCGTTAAGTACATATATAAAGATATATAGATCTTTAAATACCACATGTACATGCATAGGTTTTTGTCCACACAGAACAACACAATTACAGTATCTACTGTGATAATTTTCTCCAACAGTGCAATCCCTATTCACACACAAATATTTGCATTTAAATAGAAACGTATTTACAGTACATGTGCTGTAGGCCATAGGTGCTAAACTAAAGGCAAAGGAAACATTTATTTCTTAATAACATTATAATTAATTGTGTTAATTTTAAGCTGTCCAAAACCACAACGTAGCAAGACTTCTACCCATGTTTGAAAGTCAAGATACATTAAAAAAAGACCAAATGTTATGAAGTCAGAAGTCAGAAGGAGCAGGTTCTGTCAGCATACCAGAGATGCAGGTGTTCTACAGCGCCAAAGGCTACAGTATATTTTGCTGCTTTATTAGAACATGGTTTGGGTGGGTTCATATGTTTAAAATCCTCAAAGGGATTGACGTTCTCAGTCCATTGGACTTCTTCAGATAGACCCGTGACACACAAACCAGAGGACACAAGTGGAATCTCTGTGGAAGTTAATTTAAAACCAAGAACAGGAGGCACTTCCTTACACAAAGGGTTGTGTTACCAGAGAGCATGATACTCAGGTTTTCATGGAAGAGATCAAGAGAATCAGGCTCAATGTGCCAAACGACCATCTCTGATTTGTAGATTTGTACATTTCAGGTTAATTGAGTTTTGGGAAATGCGCCCTGGTGTGAGGTTGTGTGTTTGTGTCTCTGTGTGTCTTACCATTGATTAGTGTCCAGTCCAGGGTGTATCCTGCCTCGTGCCCGTTGCTTGCTGGGATAGGCTCTGGCTCCTCTGTGACTCTGAATTGGATAAAGTGGTTACAAACCAGATAGATGAATGGTCAGTTTGTATTGTTCTGCACTGAATTATTAATCAGGTTTTTCTGCAGCCAAACCTGTGCTTTTATTACTAAAGCTAATCTTCCATGCCAGCATGAAGTGTAAATGGAAATAAATAATATCAATGAAAATTGATGTCCCAACTGAACATTATGGGCCCTTGAAATTCTAGCAAAGAAGCGTCAGGCGCAACAGTACATAAAACCACGCAATATGCAAAATGTTTATCCTTTCCACTGACATGCCAAAGCCACAATCAGAGAGAATTTCAGAGTTTGCACATTTTCGTCATCTTGATTTAAGGTTTGTTAGGTTGCCTTCATCATTATCTTAAACAAATCTGACTGCTTACCTAATACACTGACTTTGAATGTTATTTTTATGATTATTAAACTTTTGCAACAGCAGTATAGTGAGACCCAGACTACATCCTTGACTGCTTGAACAGCTGAAAGGTTCAATTTCTGACACACAGCTGTGGCCTGGGGTAGAGCTTAACTTGCCAGCAAGTGAGAGTACCTTTGGGTACAGTATGTATTACCTCCTTTGTACCTAGTATAACGCCATATATAGTACGATCTGTACTGGATATAAAACAAAGACTCCAAAGCTAGCACTGAAAAAGTGTTGACTGTGATGGAACAAGGTAAAGTTAATACCTCACAGGAGAAAGCAGAAACACAAGATTTCAGCTCTTGAGCCTTGTTCTGGAGTAGGGTGCTCAAATGTTAATGTAATGTAAATATGACCCCACAAGCTATAGATGGCTTTCTAAAATGTTTTCATGAGCTGTGATACGTCTGGAGAAGTAAGGGGAAATGTAGCTTTGATCTTAACCTTGGTGTTAACATGCTGAAATGCCTGCCCGTGATGAGATCTACAGTAACTGTTGCTTGTGATGCTGACACCTGAAGTTGTTCTGATCTTTGTGATAAACGCTGGAGGAAAGAGTTATTTTTAGAGTTTATAACACAAGACAGCGTGCTGTAAGCTGTCTGCAAAGAGCCCACTTGGGATCATACCCTTAAGCAAAAGTGTGCGTTCCAACCAGCCGATACTAAAGGTTTTAGGGCTAGGCACACCCAGAAGCAGCTGATTAACTTGCTGACCGGGCCAGGGCAATGTACTAAGATAGCTTCTAATACTTGGAAGTATGTCACATTAAGTTTAAAAGCATTGAACTTCTTTCTTCTTAGAATAAAAGAAGCCTTCACTACAATTCTGCAAGAGCTTGAAATGGAAAGAAAGAGATCATTCCAACATTTACCTCAGGCACAGCATGGCACAGACTGGGAGTTAAAGCAGACTGGAACATAGGGGAGCATGTTAAAAAGAGATGACACTAACTCCTATGGTAGCTTCAAGTGATGCATCAACATTTTTGTCATTTTCCTAAAAGATTTGTAGTGTTTTTAGACTCAGTGGGGGAGTTTATCTACAGTATGTTTGAATTTTAGACATTTTGCTCAAGACAAACATAAAATCATCCCAACCATATTCAGAGTTTCCAATGGTTCAGACTATTTTACAAAAGAAGATCCACTTGGTTCCCAAGTTTTTTTTTGGAAACAAAGGGGAAAGTGTGCATGGGCAGTATTCTTTCATTCTTTCAAAGCCCTTTCACATTTCAAAGAACTTTCACATTAGGTTTTCTTGCACATTTACACTAGACAATCTCACAAGCAAATGTTACAACAATGCAGCATGGCCCAGAGGACACAAGCAGAAGCTACAGTATGTATGTTATGCTATACAGTATTTTTATTACTTTTGAATCTCTCTCATGTTATTTCAGAAATGGTTGAGACTCTGGTAAAGGGCTTAAAATAAGAAATGTTCTGAGCTTGTCTTAGGACAAAATAAGCTAATCTCACTTGGTTAGATGTTTCTGCTTTAGTGCTTCCAAATATTATTATATCAAAATTATTTCGAAGTATTTACATATCCGGAGGCTGCTTGACCTACTGTATCTACAGTAGTCAAAACCCTGGTTTAAAATGAACATCCTGTCAATTATTCATGAACAATTTTCAATACTTTCTTCACAGTTTCCTTCTTCACAGATCAAGAAAGTAGGGTCATGATTAGTTTCTTGCACAGCTCAGCATTCATTTGTAAAACTAGAAAAGCATTGGTATCTCTTCCTCATATTTAAAAGCCATGAATTACCTAACTATTAACTAAGAGAAGAATATAGAAGAGGTTAAAAATGAGATGAGGCAATTTAGCCCATTAGCTCATTTAATATGGTCAAAGCATGGCAGCTTTTTCTATTTTTATCTTTCATCAGCTGTACAATCCATCAAGGGGTTTTGCTTATAAAGAAACAGTCACATGCTGAGGAGAGAGACCATCTTTGAAATGGTAAGTCCAACAATGCGACTGTGTATCCCAAACAATGAAGCTTTAGTTCAGTTCTCTCTGTACTCATAATATGAACATGTGCTCTAGAAGGAAGTACATCACTGTATCAGGATTGTTTTTCTGTAATTAACTGAGTTGAGAAAAAAGCACTAGAACAATTCTCCATAAATAGAAGATAATGTTTTTGCTTTCTGTTTGTTTTTAACATGCAACATTTTGATAGTAAAGGCCCGATGTAGAGTATTTTATTTCTTAATTTCCTGCACCCCCCAGGATTTAGTCTAGGGACACATTTCATTCCTCTAGGAAAAGTTCTAACTTTTGTTGTTCTCCCTTGCCATGTGCAGATGTAGCTTATTTTCTGAACAAGCTGCCCATTTTGTTTTTTGCACAATTGATATAAATACAATTCCACTTCTCCAGCAGTTAATGTATCATAAATAAATGTGTATCATAAATAGTCTTGTCAAGAAGTTTAAAAAATAATTACTTTAACTCTGAGTTGGTTAAAGACATTTTTTACAAATTGACCTATTTTCCCTTGTCTTTTCAGCTATTATATTTTTTTGAAGGTTGGAAAGCAGAAACTCTCAAACTCCAGTAAGAAACACCCCTGAGTGGAGCATGCTCAATCTTTTTTAGATACTGTAGGCTGTATACAGTATAGAATTCGTTAATTCTACATGTCCGATTTCCTGAAACCAGAATTGAGACATTCAGCTTACTGTAGCACAAATACCAGCAGACAGTTTCAATGTATACTGTATGTATAATGCATAGAGGGTGCAAATCCTACTTTATGTACAAACATGACTTGCAACATTAAAGAGGCTATTGATGAAGGAGTCACAGTATAGATTAAACTATCTGAATATGCAATTAATCATTAATAAGGAGCACCTACCCTAAAAGGGTATTAATAATGGTTTCACTGTATCTCCTCAAAGTTTAAGACTTCATACATGAATTTACACCCTTTACACTGAAGTTTCATTGTGGTTTTATATTATATAACATATGTTAAATATGTAATTATATTACACCTAAAAGGCATTGCTATAAATGTAGCCTTTAATTTAATGCAGCCATACAGTATCACCCTGCAACTCACAACTGGCAACCTACTGAAGCTAAGCAGGTGTGAGCCTGGTCAGTACCTGGATGGGAGACCTCCTTGGAGGAACTAAGGTTTCTGCGGCTGGAAGAGGTGTTAGTGGGGCCAGCAGGAGGGACTCACCCTGCAGTCCAGGTGGGTCCTAATGGACCAGTATAGTGATGGGGACGCTATACTGTAAACAGGCACCGTCCTTCAGATGAGACGTAAAACCAAGGTCCTGACTCTCTGTGGTCAGGAAACATCCCAGGGTGTTTCACAAAAAGAGGAGGGGTGTAACCCCAGCATCCTGGGGAAATTTCCCATTGGTCCTTATCAATCACAGTCTCCTAATAATCCCTCACCTATGAATTGGCTTCATTACTCTGCTCTCCTCCCCACTGATAGCTGGTGGGTGGTGAGCATTCTAGCACACTATGGCTGCTGTCACACCATCCAGGTGGTGTCAGAAAACCAGTTGGTAGAATAGGAGGTTCCTTATGCAGAACCATGAATCCCACAGAATGCACAGAAGAACAGGCACAATCCAAAAGTCAAAATCCAGGGGCTTGGTCAATTATGGAGGCAATGAGTCCAGTAACCAGGGAAATCCAAAAGACATGGTCAAAAGGCAGGAGCAAAGATTTGGTACCAGGAGATCAATCAAAAGGCTTAGAAACACCCAAGAGAATTCTACAGGAGGCTTCTCAATAGTGAGTATGGGTTGGTGTGTGTGAGGGAACTTTAAATACTGAAGGAAAAGGGATGTGGTTGGATAAGTGGTCTGGGGTGAGAATTTGAGGAATCTGGTGCATGTGGGAATGTGATGGGTTCAATTAGGAATGAGATTGTGAAACAGTGGGAATGCAAGGGCATTTGCGAGGGAGAGTGTGGGGCGTGACAGGAGGGGCTGCACGTTGGTGGTGGAGGGGAGTCCCCATTACCTGTAAAGCACTTTGAGTGGAGTGTCCAGAAAAGCGCTATATAAGTGTAAGCAATTATTATTATTATTATTATTATTTTCCTATGCATAGTTTTATTTATCTAAGTCCATCTGATTGAACTTTATTTTTTATTTTATTTTAAACAAAATCAAATCATTTCAATATATTTCACATCATTTTAAATATTTATTGCAAAAATGCACAGCTTAGATTGCATTTTTAAACTTTATACAACTCTCATCAATATATTGGATGAAGCTGCTATTGTTTTTGATTTTCTAAATGGAATTTAAGTACAGGTACACAGCACTGAAAACTGTCCTTCTCAATTCTAGCACACTGTTAACTCTGTTGTTGTTGTTTCTAACCTCTTTATTTCTGACAAGGTCAAGTTGGAGCCGGAACCAATGGGCACAAGGCAGGATACACCCTGGACAGGACGCCAGTCTATCACAGGGCACACGCAGACACGCAGACAGGCAGACACACACTCACATCAGGGGCAGTTTTCACAGAAACCAATTAACCTACTAGTATGTCTGTGGATGTTGTTGTGGTTGATGATGTGAAAACGTGATGTGATGTTGTTTTTATGAAAAATAGAACATATGAGAGGTCTAGTTTCTAAAGGAGCTGAAGATGTGATTTTAAAACCTCCCAGTCTAATGAAATTTTGTGAACACATGCTGAAAATGCTGTTTAGATGAATAGCATTTTAACACGCATTTCTGCGTTTCCTCTGGTTCAGTGGCTGCTAGCAATCTGATAACCGCAGGACATTTGATTTTTTAATTATCAGCATTAATTAATGCCAGACAACAATCCCTAACTAAAATAGGCAAGGATACTGTGACTTTGATTAAGATCATACTGTGACTGGCAAAGTACACTCAACGTTGATACAAAAGAAACAGAAATGTTTACTAGTGTTTACAAATATGTTCATCTTAGAACTTTTTTAAACGTTCCTTGTAAATAGAAGTATGATTCTATATCAAATCAGATTGTAACAGTACACGAAAACATTTTGGCGTTGTTTCATTCAGAAAACACCCTTTTTTAACTTAAGGAGAATTAAATTATGTTAAGAGATCCATGTAGGTCTTTGGCACCAATTTCAGGGCCTTGTGATGCAAAACCATTCCCCGGCAACAGACAGTTCCCATGGAAACAGGGAGCTGCCAAAGTTTCTTGTTGACAAATGACAGCTCCCTTCATTGCAGTCTGCCTTCCTGCTGTAAGACACCAAATCCCAAAGACAGCAGGCAGCAGGCTCCAGTGGTAGGAGAAATCCCAGGACTCTTCATCAGCACGGACACTCTTGTTGAATGGAACCCATCAGATCTCCGATATTTGCACACTGCACATCGTGCACACTTCACAGCAGTATACAGTATATCATCATTATTATTATCACTGGTGTTAATGTGGTGAAGTGATTAATCCTCAGATTTCTCAATTAAGATAGTTCTGCATTGTCAAAATACAGACTGATGCAGGCATGCATCATATTCTTATTGTAAATGTTATCACACAATAAAAAAATGAATTTTGTTCACTATTATAAAAAAAATCAAACTAGCATGATCAAAATACAAAAGCAGTGCCATAGCCAGCCAGACTTAAAGTATGCTCCACCAGCTCATGGCTTTAAAGATGTGCTGCATCCAAAGAGCATTTTACATGAAATCTGTCTTACGGTATCTCTGAAGCAGTCTGCTTGAATCCTTTGCGTGCTTCCTGTTTGTATTCTATACTGATACACAACTTGTCAAAGAAAAGTATTGTGAAAGCATGCAAAATCCCAAATTGCAGCTGATGAAATGTACATTCTGTAAAGTCTGCTGTGCAAAACATACTGTAGACATAAAGTGCGTTTGGCAAAGAGCTGCTGTAATGATAAACTTCCCTGTACTGCCCTCTAAATGGACTGGAAGCTGTAGAGAGGAGCAGCTGTAACCACAAGGGTATTGAAGATTGGGCTTTTAAGATGCAGGTTTGATTTGGCAATTTTCTACCCTGGTGTTACTGCAAAGCAAAATTTGTAAGAAAATATCTTTCCAGGCATCGCAAGCTGTGTTACTTTGCATCATGATTCCACCTTGCGCAATACAGCCAGTAAATATTGTTTCCATAGAGATAACGGAGAACGTACAGAAGGAGGGGGAAGTGATTACCAGTGTGTCAGGAAGATAAACGAGGAGGGAGTGCTGATGTCTTCAAGAGCTCAGAATCTTGTCCATATGGAACGGCTGTAAGTACACACCACAAGGGAGAGAAAAACATGCAGATGACAGCACTTACTGTCCAACACCCATCCATCCATTTTCTAACCTCTTTATTCAATATAGAGCCACAGGGGAGCCAGATCCTATCCAGGCAAGCAACTGGTGCAAGGCAGGATACACTCTGGATGGGATGCCAGTCCATTGCAGGACACACACAGACACAAACTCACACATTTACACCAGGGTTCATTTTCCCAGAAACCAGTTAACCTATCAGTATGTCTTTGGACCATGTGAGGAAACCAGAGCACCCAGAGGAAACTCACATTAACACAGGGAGATCATGCAAACTACATGCAGATAGCACCCAAGGAATTGAACCTAGGGCGCAAACTTTGCAAGGCAGCAATGCTAAACACTGTGCCACAGTGCCACCCAACTCACTGTGAAATAATCAAACCAAATTTTCCTATATCTCGCATTTATTTCAACATGGTTTCTCTACTTTGATTCAGAGCTAGAGTACTAAGTGGACTGTGATGTAGAAGGGATGTGATTTTCTTTGTAAGGAAATCCCTGTGCCTAGTGATATCTTAAAGACTAGTGATTCATGCAAGTTTTCAAAGTTCTGTTGAATACGTTTACCAAACTAAACGAGATGGTACTCATTTTGGTGTAATGATGTTTAGTATGTTCAGTTCCCCTGAAAAAGTTTATTTTATGCTTGATAATTCTGGTAAAATAAAATAAGCAAGTCCTCTTTCTGAAAGAAAGCTTCATCTTTGTAAGCGCCATTGAAAATTTTGAATAGTTTTATCAGGTTCCCCAATAGTCGTCTCTGTTCAAGACTAAAGTGGTTTGGTTCCTTCAGCCTGTCAGTGTAGGAAATGTTTTGAGAGTTTCTGGGTATTGGTTCTGTTACCGCTACTCGTATTGAGAAGTGTTATCAATTGTACTTCGTGCAAAGTGGCACATGTGACAGTGGGCCTGGTACACCCTGGAACCTGAATAGTGTTGAATACTCCCCAGGTGGGAGGCCCAGCTTTTTTGGCCAAGCTTTAGTGGACGGCACTACTGGGGAGAAAGCTGACTCAGGACTAGAGCTTGTGCAATAGTGCAGAACAGTATAGCTGTTCAATGAACAGTAAACGGAAGGTTGTGTGTTCACAATCCAGGAGACACCTATAGAATCCTCTAGCAAACTACTTCACCTATTATTGCTCCAGTAAAAGACCCAGCTGTATAAATGGGTGCTGTAAGATGCTGTGGATAATAAGCTTCAGCCAAAGGAATTATTAGTCAGAGCCATGCAGCTCTGGATCATGCGGCTCTCTGCAGCTCTCTTCCTGATTGCAATCTGATTGAATCCCAGCAGAGGCAGAGCGGTACTTGTCACAACTGGAAAATCATGAACATGGCACGTCCCTGTTTAAGAAGTTGGAAGGAGACACTGGAAAAATCTCCATGCTTTCAGAGAAGAGCTGGTGTTTTTCCAGAATTTATTTAAGAGACGAATCTCTGAATAAGGAATGCCATCCACTCAAAATAAAGTTGGATGGAGCTCAGATTTAAAATCTGTCATCAGTTCTCTGCAGACATCAGTACAGACCAGGCGTTCCCAATCCTGTCCCTGGACACCCACACACCTTCTGGGTTACAGCTGGTTAGCAGCTGAGCTCGTCACTTAAATGAATCCTTAACTGAGCCAACAAGTCACTTGGTTGGAACCTTTGATTTTTTTCCCTCTATTTTAGAAATGTAATAGCTAAAAGGTGACCTCCTGTGTTTATGAAAAACAATAAGAGTTCAGATTAAAGATAATTTCAGGTTTAAGGGCTCAATTATTGAAGCTAATTTCTCAGGTAGAACAAAGCCCACAAGCTTCAGTCCCACTACTTTGTGTGGAATGCCCTTGTTCTAGTGAGCTCCTTGATTAGGGACATAGACATGGTCAGTCATCAAACCTGCTGGACTATGCCTTCTCTTCTCTTTAAGAATATAAAATCAGTAAATATGCTTTTTCAAAAATCTCACCTGCAGTACAGCAGGCTACTGCAGGATGTCATAACGACAGGAAGAAAGCGGCGATTATTTGCCTGGCTCAGGGCCAGCCAAACATAATAACACTCAGAATCATAATAATTGCACAAAACATAATATCACTCAGATCTGACCCAACTGTTTGTGGACTATAGAACCCATCCTGCACTTTGCAAGGGCACCTGTACTTGTTACCACTTCTTATCCCTTCACTGCCACTTGTTCTTATCGGAAAGCAGGCTCAGGTGCCACCATGTTATAGGACAATGCGAAAGACTATATTCTATACAGTATAGACAAATAGACTTTCCTTAGACAAATAAATACAAATAAACTTCCTCCGTGAACATTTCAAAGAGATTGAACATTTCAAAAAGATGTTTTCTCATTGGAAATATCAAACAAAGTTGGTAATATGAAATAGCGTTTCATGGGATGTGTGGGTCTACAGTGTACAACAGGCAATGTTCTGTGCAATAGTTACAGGAAGTAAAGGAAGTGTTAGATTGCAGTACTGGGATAGTACATGGGCTGACCCACTTGAACACTGCCGAAAGGGCTGGGCTTGTGAACTGTTGGTCAGAATAAAAGGGAATATACAATACAACAATATAGTCATTCTTTTGGTTTATTCATTACAGTTTTTACAGCTGTCACAAAAATCACATACAAAATGTTTTTGAAAGCATTTATATTCCTAACGAGAGTTGTTTCATTTTTTAAATGCAGATACTTGTGCTTTTAGTTTGAAATGCTATCCTGACACTGCTGTATTGCTCAGTTTTAGTTTTTTTAATGCTAGAGAGCTTTGGGTGCCTTTCCAAGACGAGACTCAGTAACAGAGAGAAAACTCGCAAAAAATAACACGTAAAAAGAAAGAATTGAAATGTGGGTCCTTTTATATTCGCTTTCCCCGAATATAGACTTTTAAACAGACAAGAATCATTGGATTTTGCGATTCAGGCCAGAAAATACTTAAAAAAGCTCAAGGTGGAAACCAATATCAGCAGATGCTTGTGTCAGAAAGAAGACTTGTAGAATGCCAAACGAGGAATCAAATAAGTGCGAGGTATCTGGAATTTTTGTAGAACATCTGTCCTGGATGTAATCTCCCAGTTTGTACATACTGTAACCAGCTTTCTGAAACAAAAGACACTTTCGTGGAACCAGCCAAGCAAATGTTATTTGGCTGAAAATTCATGAGTAACATTTTAATTCCCTCTTTTATGCACGCATTGGCATTGGTACCTGTATTGGTACTAGTATCTCAATCTGCCTCAGTATTGGTACAGTTTTAGGTACAGTAAGTGTTACCAAGTGTACTGAGGAAAGCCAGGAAAATAACGCTGGATAAAGGACATCCCTCCTAGAGGAGAAGTGTGTACAATTGTTCTTCTTTCCTCATTGTTTTTTTTTATTCATCATCTGCTTCAGCTCTGTCAGTGGTATTCATGTTCCAAGTGTCCAAGCTGTTATTTCAGAAGTGCTCCAAATCACTTTTCTTTAACAGGATCTCCAAAATACAAACCATTTCATTACAGGAAAAAAAACAAAATTGAGATATAAACATTACAAAAATAAGGCACCACACATTATTGTTGCTGTGAAAATCGACTGTCTTTGCTCAGTCAGCCCATTTTGTGGTCCAACATTTTGCTGTGCTATTGTATTTAAAGTCTACATTCTCCATTTTGGGGGGGAATTCAGATTCTTTTCTTTTTGCAAAGACAAAGACACAAAAGCTGCTTTGGACAACAGAAAATATAGATTTTTTTCTAAAATCCAAAGCCCGTGGCAAACCCGCTGTGAACTCACGCACCCCAACGGCAGCACGGTACACACAAAACTACTCCAGCTTATTTCCAAAAAACGTGTCCTTTTTCCTATATTTTTCTGCTCATTTGGCAGCACATCATGGGCTCCTGCCCAGCTTCACTTGTATCCACACTCCAGCTCGAATGGCCTGCAGTTTCACAGTGCGCCTCTCTCTTCTCATGCTGCTTGTCTGCAGTTTTGATGCGCCCATGCGCTCCTTCCCAAAAGCCTGTTTTGTCCCTCAGCTTTGAACGTTCCTTGACCTCCACTTCCACCTGGTTCACCGGCGGTGGCAGGTCCAGACAGGGATAAAACAGGTCCAGTCTGGTCTCTCCACCCTCAAGGGGGAGCAGCTGAGGGAGCGGGGAAGAAGAGGAGGAGGAGGAGGAGGAGGAGGAGGAAGAAGAAGGGCAGTGAGAGGAAGAAGCGGCCTCCTCGCAGACAGGAAACGGCAGGCGCAGGTAGCGGCCCCCGTAGAAACAGCAGCAGCCCTGGAAGCACTCCTCGCCCTCCCCGCGGATCAACCGGAAGCGTTTGCGGTAAGGTCCCTGGGCACCGAGGGGGCCGGCGAAGCAGGGCCGCGGGGGCGGGGCCTCCCAGGGACAGGGCGGGGCTGGGGAGGAGGAGGGGGAGGGGGGAGAGCATGGAGGGGGTGGGGGGAAGCACCAGTCACTCTGCAGGAAGATCTCGGCCCGCAGGCGGCGCAGCAGGTTGTTGACCAGAACGGAGCGGCGCAGGAACGCCTCGGGGTCCTCGATGAAGCGCAGTTTGTCCAGGGAGACACGCAGCACGTGCGCCCGCTCCTCCAGGGCGGGCATAACCTGCCGGACAGGAAAAGGGTGCGGGGTCCGAGATGTTAATTATAATGGGGATATTCGCCTCACATTTTGTCACTGAATTAGAGACTGAAAACATCCGCAAAGGTTTTGTTTCCTTTGACAACAAAGTAACGGCATAAGAATGTGATCCTCTTTTAACGCAACCCAAGTACGGACTTCGGCAACTCAACTCTGGTTTGGTTTTCCCTCGTAAGGGTCTGGGCTTATTAATATTCTTCAATGATTTACTGAACACACATTCATGCTTTCAAATAACACCTGAAGAAGGCTTTACAGCTGAAATGTTTTGCTCTTTCTATTTTCCCCCCACCCCCCCGCCCGCACTCCCCCCTCCCTCTTCAGATTAAGACCTAAAGAATCAGTCTGCTTGATAGTACCTGTTAGGTTCTAGACTGTTCCAGCACTATATTGAAAGAATCGACTTTGCTCTGTCCCAAAATTTCTCCTGCCTTTTAATGCCTTTAAAGAAACCAGCTGTGTTATGGGACTCTTCAAGTTATCGCCTTTATCATATCTGGGAAGCAGCATCAGTCCAGTTAATCAAAAAGTTTATTCAGTTAAACAATGAAGATCTCAGGAGGAATGAAAAGAATGTATTATCCTTGAGAACCCAGATGTCTAATGGACAAATGAAATGAAGATTGAGCTTCTTGGACATCCCCATCAGCATTACGTAGGTGAAGCATGTGAGGGGAAAACACTCATGTCCACTGTGAGTATAGCGAGGGGGTTTATTATGTGTTATGGGTTTGTTTTGTGTCAATCACAGATCCTGGAGGCCTCGACAAGATGAAGTCATGAACTCTACCACATACCAGAGTTTTGGCCAAACACCTCTGCTAAGAAACTGAGGCTTGGCTGACAATGAACACTCCACCATGACAATAATCCAAAGTAAACATGCAAACTGACAAAGGAATGATTAACTTAAAATGTTCTTGGCTGGCCATCTCAATCTTCAGATCCTGAGTCAGAATGAACATTCGAGATTCAAACTCAAGAAGGCCGTTCAACAATGGCATCTAGAGGGTCTGAAGGACCACATCCTTCTGTCTGATGGAATAGCCAAACACCCACCCTCAGAAGTGACAAAATCTCATAATTGGAGCCACCTAGTCAATACAATCTATCCCAAAAGAGGATTTATAAAACAGTAAATGTGTTTTCTGTGCTTAAATGAATCATTTATGACGAATATGACTTTGTTACTGTTTGTTATTGTATTGTAAAAGTATTGTTTTACATTTTTTGAGCAAGGCACTTTGTCCAATTCATAAATCTTTTGTGAAATGTTATTACATTTTAGTTCTTGTTTTAAAGGGACAAGGATAAGTCAAGAGGTACTGCAAATTAGGAAGAGCAGTGGTCCTAGTACTGTATCCTGTGGTACTCTGCTAATAACATTAAACCAGTTGTACATTCACCCATATTTGTCACGATCGCAACCCCTCCTCTTAAGGGCGCTCCAGCCCTTCCTCGTTTGTATCATTCCTGCCACCTGTTCCTTGTTTCGTCCCTGTTTCTGTTCGCCTTTAAAAGCCAGGCGCTCAGTTCACCCAGCGCTCTGCATTGTGTGAGCCCGGGACCTGGTTACGCTTGGCTCCATTATGTTTTTTAGCTTCCTGCTCCTGTCATTGTGCCCCCCGCCGGTCCTGACCTGGCACCTGATTTTAATCTCCTGTTTGGACGGATTTCCCAGCCTTGGACCTTTTGCTTTCGTTTTTGGATTTCCCCTTTTGGATTTATTCTGGACTGTTCACCTCGGCCACACCTCCCCGGATCACCAGCACCGTATGGACACATACCCCTGTTTTCATCCCTGTTCCTGCATGACTTTTTCCTAGTGTATTCCTTCCTCACTATTCTGGATTGTGTCATCCGCATAGGATCCGGAAAGAACTGTTTGTACAATATTCTGTACCTCCTGTTGTTTATTAACCAAATCTCAAAACAATGCTCACACATTTCCTCAAATACTTGCCATCTATAAATTGATCTTTTGTGTGGAAATACTTGTTTGGATTGTAGTACCTAACTGATCCAAGATTTGATGTGATGAAACACTATCAGACTGTTTTTTGTTTCCACACTATATGTATATTCTTAATTTGTAGTGTACTTGTGTTGTATTGTCTGTGTGTACTAGCCTTATCAGTTTATTAATTTATTCTTGATGTACTTGGATTATTGCTCCTTGAATGTACTTCATATTCATCAAATCACCCTGAATAAGGATGTCTGTTAAGCAAATACATAATAAAAATGTTACGAGCATGAGAGAAAGCTTGTGAAATGACACTCACTGTCTGACAGCAGCTCCTGAAGGTAAGATGGGAGTCCTCATCTTCCACATACTTCCTTTTAAAGTAGGCAATCCGGGAAGCAGCTACATGATCTGGAGCTCTTCTGTAAAGGGGCTCTGGAGAGATAAATCAAAAAGGATGGAACACTGTGAAATGTATGAGACAGTTCTTTGATGAAACACGGTCTTTTTGAAATGTATACCTTCTTCTATGTGACACCACATCTGGGACAGGTGCTGAGACCAGCGCTCAGCTGGTCTGGTGTTATATACAAGCCATGTACAAGCCTGATGTCATACACAGGCATATTCTTCTATCCACCATTATCAGAAAGTTAGATTCATCCTGGAGCCCATCCTGAAACCTACACCTTGACTGGGGTAGTCCAGCACAGGACACAGAAAACACACAGGATTCAGTGGACAAAATTAACCTAACCAGCGATTTGTTGTTAGTTACAGAATGTGAGGAGACTAGAGCATCCTAGAGAACACTCACACGGACACAGGGAGAACATGCAAGCTCCACACAGAAGGTGTCCATGGTTGGAATCTAACCCGGGACCCTAGAGGCTGCTGCACTGACCACCATGCTGCCATGCCAACCCCATTCTTCTATCATTGAACAAATCGGGGGCCTCCACTTGCAGCAGACATGGCCTGAAGGGAGCAGAACAACAGTATTTTGTGGTTTCATGTTTTATGCTAAATTTTGTCAAATTTCACATTCAGTAGTTCAAAAACAACATTTCCCTTTCATATGAGCGATACATAATTCAGAGAGCCCAAATAATGTATCACAACAGCATCGTCCAAATTTCTGAGCAATTTTCATTTTCAGTGCACATTTTCTTTAAGAGAGCACTAGCATACACAGTAGACACTTTTTATTGAAAGGAAAGGAAATAAGTGGTCATGTATGTGTTTGCACTGTGATGTTAACAAGTTGTGACTAGGACAATGCTGGAAAGCCACTCCATTCATGTGGCATGACCGGACTGACTTGGGAACCAGCTAGTGGCAAGGAGGCTGGGGAGTTCTGTCCGCCTGTGGTACATTGTCAGGCCCTGAGGTGCCACTACCTTCTGCCAGCTGCTCCACAGCGCACTCCAGTGGAGAGGGGCTGGAGACGCAGCTCTTGCTGAAGCGCTCTGACTCCCAGATGGGCTGGTACTGTGGGGCCGCAGGATCTCCTTCAGAGGCAGCGTGATCGCAGAAGGGATTCATCGACAAGACCAGGGTCATCTCTCACGCGCTCGGGGCTGGCAGAGGAGAGGAAGAACAGCCACTGAGGAACGAGCTGCTATTCATAACTACTACATACTACACCATTGTCTCTTTTGTTATACAGAGTACAATATTTAAATATTAAGCTTTCACCCTTGTATTGCCTATACAGCTCCTGGAAACCAGTCCCTGCACAACCTGTGAAAAAGACGTGATTTTTCAGCACTCCAGTGGAACACAAAATGTTGTGCTCCATGCAAGCACGTACTGTACAATGACCCTGCGTAGACCTGCCCTACAGTTGTTCTTAAGAAATGGCCGGCAGATATGTGTCTAAAAGTGAACGGCGCTCTCTGGAATAACTGAAAAACATCAATGATCACTTTGTCTGATTTGAACAAGCCTTGGGCGAGATCAGCATCTGTAATGCAAGGGCAAAATGTATTAACACCTCCTCAGTTCACACTTGAAAACTTTGTGTTTCATCTTAAGTCATTTGGAGGCTGCAGCAAGAAAAAAAAAGGAAACTAGAATTGCTTTGACATCTACATTCTTTAACCAGATGTTAGATGTATGTAGCTTCTAGCTTAATCAGTGTTCTGCAAATTGTGTCATTCTGTGATCACAAGCAGAACCTTCACTCCAAAAATCCTGGATGGTAGAAAACCAAATGAAAAAAATATTTTCCTTCCAATGCAACATTTTCGCTGGTTTGAATACACCTGGCATTACAGGGAGGGAGCTAGTGGTCGGTGTGTTGTGAAAAGCCACTGCAGTGATTCAGCCTAATGAAGAACAAGTGTATATTTCTGCAACACCCCCTTAAGCAAGATGTGTCACTATAATCCAGGTGCAAGATCAAATCTTTAACTTGTCTTATATACCTACAGGGCATTAAAGTGTCTTATATTTTAATACATTCAACAATAAATACATTTGAGCACATAGGAAAAAAGTAGACCTACATGTCTGAGTAAACCTATTAGCATAATTAGTAGGAGTTCTGGAATGGTGTTTAAAATGACAGTGCAATGCAAAATCTTAATTTTGGTTGAGGATCCTTGCTCTGGGGTACACAACGGATCCTCAAGAAGGAATGACACATAGTGTTGGGCAGAGATTTTCCACCAGCCAGCCTGTCTGTTTTATTTAAGCTTGTGTGAGCCGTGAGAACAGTGACAGTGTCTCTATTCCCTCTGCAAACCTCCATATCCCCTTCAGCACAGGTCCTCAATGAAACTTTTTCCTGCCACGCCCCCTCCCCCCCACACACTGCAGATCCGTTACCATGTCCCCACCACCCACAGCCACACCCCTCCCAGGGAGGTTCTGTGTTCAGATGGACAGGGACCCAGAGAGCACCTGAACACTCCCACCTCTCTCTCTGCCTATCTTTCAATTAATTCGAACACTATTCTAGACTTACATGGGTAACAGCATGAACCCATATTTACCTATTTATAGTACTGTAAAAGCAGTGTTCACAATTGTCACATTGTGTTGGGAACCACTCATTGTGGCTGTTCAGGAGCCATCCTTATTTAAATGGTTATTTATTTGACCATGTGTTTTCTGTTTTTGCTTTGTGTATTATTTCCCACTTTTCCAATCATACTACAGTAAAACAGAAACAAAATGTGCAGACCTAAGGCAAAATGAAAGCCTCAATTTAGAAGAGAGGAGCATTATTGCAAAAAGGCTTTGATGTTCAAAAAGTGGCAGTTCTGTGCTGTGTCCTTATACACAGACATAAGGGCAGAGAACAGGATTAAAGGTTCATTTAGTGCTGTCTTTCAAGAACATTCCCCGCTATACCTCTGCAAGGGAAAATTAGCTGTTTGGTAAGATAAAATGCCCAAAATGATGCAGAGGCTTATCTTGATCTGCGTTAACAAGCAATTTATTAGATTAAGAAATACTTTGGTTAATTAGGAGCTATTCAGGAGCTGTCACCTACCTTGGGCACCTCTTAATCGCGACTCTCTGAAAAACACAGTGCCATCATCATCTCAGAGGAGTTCTCTCCTTCCCAGCCCAGGCTTCTCTGTCTTGCTTTTATCTGTCTGCTCTTAAGATGTTGCCATCTTTCCAACGCTAGTAATCCGTGCACGTCAGACAGCTTACTGGAAAAGGGCAATTCTATTTGCTTTTCAACAGATAAAGGAAGACTTCTTGTTCTTTAGAAACACAGAGAAAAAAAATCTCCCTCAGGGCTTTTTTTTTTCTCTCAGCCTCCCTCACTCTTTCTCTCTCTGAGGAATGCGAGACTAAAAACGCACGCTCTCACCCAAAGAGCGTCGCTTCGCCGCCTCTGTTCAAACAGTCCCAACTCCAGCGGCAAAACCCATTCTTGTGTCTTATCTCTGCCTCTCTCCTGCTGCCTGTCTCCCTGCTCGGTATTCTCTTTGATGATGAGAAGTTAATTGCAGTCTGGAGGCGCGAGGCAGAAGCAGGGGAGCGAGACAGAGCTCGCTCTCTGGGAACCTTGCTTGGACCTGAATGCTCTGGTTCAGTCAAAACACTGGCAGAGGCGCAAAAACGTGAAGCTGGCTCCTGTTTCAGTCCATGGGGTTGACTTTGTCCCGTAGGACATCAACCGAACACACAGAGAGCCTCACGCACACAACATCACTGCAGCCGGCAGAATGCTAAACAGCAGCTGCCAAGCATGACGAGGAGACAGAGAGAGAATTCTCAGTCAAAGACTCCTTTAAGAAGGGACGCCGATGGAACACTTTCACCTAGGGAAACTGCTTCCATGTCTTTATGTTGGTCCTGCACAGAATTGCAACATTAATTTATTCTCAGCAAGGCTTTCAAAGGCAATGCCTACTGTTGTGACTAAATTATATGTATGCAGCGCAAAAACATATACAGCATATACTTCATCCATATTCCGACAGTGATGCATACTGTGCTGTCTGATCACTTTAAGGAACTGGTTTGTTTTGAAGGCTAGTGTTCAAGAATCACGGCAAGATGAAGGAGCAGCCAGTTGAGTACAGAGAACACACCTATTGGCTAGCAAAGGCTTTTGGAAAAATTAGTAAGAAATCATCCTCCATCGCAAGAAAACTGCTTTCTCCCTGGTAAGGGGCACAGCAACCCAGAGCCTGGCAAGCATGATTACACCCTGGACAGTGCAGGATTACACCCTGGACATCAGCACATCTCAAGACACACACATATACTTGCAGACTAATTACAGCCCACGTTAAGCACAAATTACAGACACCAATTAAACTAGACAGTCTGTCTATGGGAGAGGGGTGGAAACTGGAGCAGGTGGTAACACACCAAAGCATTGAGGTAGCATACAAACTCCACACAAATGGTCCCCCTTTCCAGAACCAATCCCAGGAGGCATTACCTGGGAGGCAGCAGCACTAACCACTATTACACTATGCCACAGTGATTATATAGTAACATTTCTGTTTCAAATAGTCTTCTCCATGGGTAGTGTGCATGAATGGAGTCATACAATCAAACCTTATTGGAATGCATGGACAGTATATCAAATTACTAAAAAGTCACCCTGTACAACCTTGTGATCTCTTTTACATCTGAATTAAAATGTAAAAGAGTTTATCGGGTTTATCGATTAGGTGCATAAGTTTTGATTTTGAATGATATAGTTTTGATTCTTTCAGTATCTATCTGAAATCATTACAGCAGCAAGCAATTCTCAATCAGGACTTTCTGATTAACTCAGAAGGTTTTTAGTGACTTGAGTATTATGCTTGCCAAAAGATTATGTTTACGGTACAAAGTACTTTGGCCAGGAAAATCAAGATTCAATCATTTCATTAATTAATTATTTAATTCACAATTGAAATAAATAAATAAACAAACTATTCATATATTTTCTTCTGATATACTCTATGCTTGGATAGATTTGCAATTAGTAACATCCCCTAATATCTGCTGACTTTTGCAATTGAATTGAAAGGTCACACACAAAAGGAGGTCATTCGGCCCATCTAACCCTTGGTAGTTAGTATCTAATTTCTTTCATTCAGCTGGTTCTTGTAAGAAACATGCTTGGGTAGCTTGTTCCACACTCCAACAGCCTTTAGAGTAAAGAAGTGCATCCTGCTCTTAATCGTAATTCAAGAATTCCTTGAATTTGTCACTATTCTTAATCTTTCACTAATTCATAATTACTATTCTTAATCCTAATTTTTTTACAGATCCCTGACTTCACAAAGAATATGCATACAAATGTAAAGCATTAGTAACAAAGAACAGATTGAGTGCATTTTCCTCCTGCAATGTACTGCATTTCTACTGACCTGACATTGCAGTGCCCAAATTGCAATGTACACGGCCTTTCTTTGGCTTTAACCTCATTATAAACCGCAGCTGCTCCCCTTGAAATTCTGTCAAACGTGGCCACGTCTTGTTCTGCTCCCGAGCTCTAGGGAAGTATCTCTGTTGGGGCAGGTTTATTTTGGAATTAATGGTTGCAGTGAAGTGTGACAGAATGCAGCCTCCTCCCTGCCTCATGTTTACACCAAACAGAGTTCACCAGGAGACTTCTGAGCGCCCGCTAGTCACCAGGACACGGTGCAGCAGATGAATCCCACAAAATATTTCAACATCGGCAGAGCAGATGCCAGGGAATCGATCATTCCATAACCAAAACAAAAAACACAATGGTTTTCATGAGGAAGAAGGAACTGCCTTGCTCACATACTGTACTGTATTAAAATGCTGGAGCATCACCACTATAATACATATACAGTATAACAATGAATGGCAAGGAACTTGAGGAAGCAGTTTAGAAAAGACTGAGGTGTTTCAGTGGACTCTTTACTGTCCCCATCCAGACATCAATAAACAAGGTCAAGACATTAGCATACATTCTGAAAACCTTGAAGAATCAAGAGAAAAGATATAACACTAAATTTACGGAGCACAGTGGTTAAGATCTCATTTACAAAACTGTGACAGAAATTAGACTAAGTAGAGTCTCCAGCAAACTCTAATGTCCTAAATGCACAATTTACTGTCTACAGGCAAGATAAATGAAAATACATTTTTATACCGAAGAAACAAGAAATCTGGGAGACATGGTTGAGATGCAGTTGGACACTGAAAATAGCAAAAGGGACTGACAGCTAATCTAGCAATAACTTCAGTTTATGGGGTAACTATTACGAAAACTCCCCTGCAATGTGTTGATTCCCTACAGAACAATTAACCATACCATGCCAACATAACCCATCTAGTTTTTTTATAATTTTTTACATTTGTTACTGGAAAGCACAACAGAATACAAGGCTTAGAGCACATGAGTGCATTTCAATCTTTAATCTGATCTGCAGGCATATACCATACTTGCCACATGTCTACCAGACTTTTGAAAAGCTGTAAATGGAAACCTTGCTCTGTGAGGAGTTTGTATGCTACCTCCATGCTTTGGTGTGTTTTGTAAATGAAATATGTAGAAATCCAGAGCAAAACTGCTCTTAAGTCCTGACGATGCATTTAAACCATCTCCACTCAGCAGTATTAACACTCATGGTCTTGATGAGATGTCAACTATTTGTTTGGCATCAGGACCCTCTAAACTCTCCCAAAGTGTTGATGAATATCAGCCAATCATGGCTTCCATGAATGTCTATGACTTGTGCCAAGAGATCTGAATACACACTCCTGCCATTCAGTGGACTACAGAGGTTCTGACAGCATTCAGGACTATTGTAACATGAAGAGACTGCTCCTATTAAGTGACCAAAGCCACAGTGATCCTTTATGTGCGCCAAAGTTGCGTGATCCTCCTCACACAGAGAAACATGCTTGCTGAGCTCTGTTTGGTTGAGGTTGCACACCCCCACGGAACAAAACAGACAGACCCTTCTCTTACTTCTGAGTTTTTTATCAGAGCTGATTGCCATCATAAAGTCAATCCCACCTACACTAAGCATGTTACAATTTGCAAACCACCTTCAAAACATCGGGCAAGTTCAATCTCACCTTTGTGCAGTGTTATATGACTGAGAACCAGGGAAATAGCTGATGGGTCTAATGTTTTTATGGAGGGATGTCCACTGAATAGGGGTGAATAGGACAATCTCTTTGTGTTGTACTGTAGTTACCATTTTACCATAGGACAGGGCTTTCCAATGATGACGCCTTCTAATATTAGCAGAACTACAACAGGAATTTGTAATGATGCTATCGATGGTTAATAAACCCATTGACATTGTAAAAAGAATGGCTGTGACACAAACTAGAAAAGACAAAATGTTCCTCTGACTACTATTCCCTGGGTGGAATTCTACCATCTGAATATAACTAAACAAGACATGCTGGCTCTGTGCTGCAAGATCACTTGGGGCAGGTCATTCAGGATAGGTATTTTTGTAGTGATCTTCTTACATTACTCTAAATAGACCTAACCAAAATGGCCACAAAGAGAAGTCAGCTGACCTATCAAAAGAAGGACCCAATCCAACTAACAAGGGAGAACTGGGAGAACAATATACAGTATAAAGGACTTGGAAGGACCTTTATTAGTAGGTAGATGTGAGGGGTAGCAGGTGTTGTGTGGATAGTGTAGTTGATGTTGGATTTGAATTTAAGGAATAATGAATTGGAATGGAACAGACAATGATTTAGTAATTGTGATCTTACTAAGACAGGAGTAATACCACATATTACTTGTACTACATGTGACACTGATTGTAATTAATGATTTTAATAATTGGAACTAAACTAGTGTAACCATCTGCTATCAGAAAACCATTATAAAATCTTTTAATCTATATGTTCTTTGAATGAGCAACAGAAGTAATGAGTACAAACAGAATGTAAGATATGCTTTATTTAAATTTCCAGCAGGTGGTTGTTGAAGTTCCTCATTAAGGGTTATTCTTAAATTGTAGGTTGTAGGCAATCAAGGAAAAGCATATACTGTATGTGGATTGAAACCTAGTTAATGGATAGAAAACAAAGATGTGAGGTAAATGCTCCATAAAATCATAGGGGTCTGCATTAGGACCACTGCTCTTCCTAATTTATATAAATTCCAGTATAGTTAGCAAACTAGTCAATTTCACAGATGATACTAAAACAGGAGGATTAGCAAACTGTAGAAACTGCAAAAGGAACTCAAAAAGACAAACTCAAGATTGGGCAAACACCAATCAGAGGGCACTTAACCTAGATAAGGGCAGAGTGTTGTATACGGAAAGATGAACTATAAATAAAATTGGGAAACATCCATCCATTTTCCTTGCAGTATAAATTCTATATTGGCAAGCAATGGGCACAAGGCAGGATACATCCTGGATTGAATGCCAGTCCATCACAGGACACACAAAAGCACACACTCACACCAGAGATAAATTTCCCAGAAGCCAATTTACCTACCAGTAGGGTATGCCACAATTGAGCCATAAATGGGAAACACTGAGCCTGAAAAAGACTTACAGTAGACTTTAATGTTGACACACCATTCATAACTTCTAGACAATGTGGGGTATTGTACTGTGAGTATGAAAGATGTAGTCAAAAAAGAACAACCAGCAGCCTAAAAGGACTGCTAATACTAAATCTAAGCTTTGAACAGAAAAGACTACAATAACAGCTTATTCAAGTACTGTATTGAAAATCTTGAAAGGTGGTAATAGAGTCAAAGCAATGGACTATCGAATCAACAGTGAAATACGAACCAGATCACAGAAGTGGAAACTAAACTACATGGAATTACAATAGAGAACAGGAGGGACTGTTTTACACAAGGGGCTGTCATTCATGAAGTGGATGGAAAAAAGCCTTGGATCAATCAGCAAATTAGCAAACAAATGACCTATGTGGGCCATAGAGCCTCCCCTCATCTGTAACCTTTCTTATGTTCTTAAAGCCAGGCATGCCCATACACTGCTTAAAAATGACAACACTACTTTTCCACTGCTTTTTGCCACGACACAGCACAGACACACAACAGGTCTCGGAGTGATAATTAGATACCACTCTAATATGCAGACTTTTCAAGGGTGCGTAACCTTCCTATGAGCAAGATTTTAATCATTAGCCTGACAATGACAGTACTTAACCTTTAGACAAAAGAAATCCTTGGGGCTTTTTTAAAGAGCGTGCACTGCCTATGTTGATGAAGTACATTTGAAGGAGTTCTGTGTGTCTTGTCAGCAGAGTCATTATCTCGCAGGCAGAGAACTAGAAATCATTCCTGACAAGTATAGCTGCCTTTGTTGTGCAGTGTTATTATGATTAAGAAGCTCTGACCCACTTAACTAGGACACTGAAAAACGCACCAGAAAACACTTGCAGGATTTGTTTCAAGTTTCCTGTAAAATGTGTTTATTTCCACAAGAGGAATTAGAATGCTCTTCTGCCACTCCTGTTTAAAAGTCAAGCGTTCTACATAGTCACATTAACACCTTAGCCCACATAAGTCGGGGACAACAGCGTTGGAGGTTGCCACACTCCATTAGCAACTAAATCCATAACATTCCAGCACAATGCTTACTTTTCTGTCCAAAGCAGGGACACTAGCTCAGTAATTCCCCCAGGAGAGATCACATCCCTTTGCCACTTACAAGGGATTCAAGTCTTTAAATTTTTACAATATGTGTATTGCAACTTCATTTTGTTCCATTCTGCTATGAGAGAGTGCACAACCCATTCAATAGCGCTTGAGTTCAGCTCTGCAAACTTCATTCTCTAAGACAAATAATGGTAGTGGAGACTGGTGGTGCATGGGATTATATTCCCATGGAGTATCTGAGGGTCCTGGGAGAATCTTCTATAGTTTAATAGACAAATCGGGACAACGTTACTCTGTGTAGACATCAACAGTGAAACACAAACCAGAGGACTCCAGTGGAATCTATGGAGAGTTGAAACAGAAAACAGGAAGGACTACATTACACAAAGTGTTGTGGGAGTCTGGAACAAACTAAGCAGCCAAGTTATTAAAGTTTCTTTAATGAAATGTTTGGATAAAATCATTATTTACTCCATTGCAGGTAATGTAATATTGCTTATGTAGTATCCAACCATGAGAAGGGTGACAAAACTGAATCATGTAATTATACTGTAGACCAATGCATATGACGTCTATTACATGTAATGTAAACAATTATTAGGAAGGTCATACCTAACCAACTTGTTTGAGCTTCCGGACCAAGCAACAGTAGTAATGGATAAACAGCCTATGATGTGGTGTATTTAGAGTTTCAGAAGGTCCTCATAAAAGATTTCTTCTCAAATTACAGGTGGTAGGCATTCAGGGAGATGTGTTTGGAAAGAGAATTTATCAAATAGAAAACAGACTGTACAGATAGAGTCAATGCTCAAACTGGAGCAATGTAATTAGTACCACAGGGATCTGTAAAAGGAACACTGTTCTTTTTAGTTTATATCAACAAACAAGATTTTAGGATCATTAGTAAACTAATGATATTTGCATTTTATATGAAATTCTGAGGACTGAAAAGCACTGTGTAAGTTGTAAATAACATTCTAAAACAGTACTACAAAATTCAAGACTGGGCAACCTGGGGAACGTCAGAATGATCAGTAAAACACCAATCAAAGGCCACAAGAAGAGTCTATGTGGAAATGCATTTAAAACTCACCACAGGAGGCAGTTCTTTACCAAAGGGTTGTGGAACAAGCTTGAGTGTGGAACAAGCTTTCTATCCATGTTGTGGAAGATGATACTCTGACATCTCTTGTTCGTAAGTGTTCTTATGTTGTTACGTTTTTGTGCAATGGTCTATTTCACTTACAGTAACATAACCTGTCAAACACATCAGTGTGGAGTTTAAAGTAATTAAATGAATGAAAAGTGCTATGGTATTAACATTTATACAGACAGCATTTTAAGATTTCCAATTAACTGTAATACTGGGTGTAGTTCAGTGGAGATCTGGGATTAAGAGGCTCAGTACTGTTCCGTCAAAACTGCAGTGGTCATGTAGAGCAGGAAAAGTCCATTTCATCCATCTGTCACTTTGCACAAATTCTAGTACGTCCAGCCCAGCCTTTCACCTTTGACAGTTTAAAGAAATCTAATTTAAGACATATGCTCTTAAAAAAAAATAATTGGGCATAATGTTGCTGGCAGCACGTCTAACATGACTGACAGGAGTTGCAGCACAAGCATGCAAGATCTTGCGATTTCCTGGCAGATTCCTCTTTAAATTCCTTGGAAGTACAGAGCTAGAATTGGCAAGTGCTCCTTCTGCTATTGAACCAACTTCCTCTACAGCTGAAACATGAAAGAGCCCTCTCAATACATCAATGTTCAAAAGCCTGGAAAAGAAGTTTCATTTTTAGCCATGTAACCGCTTTCAAATGCTTTTATATTTCCCGTTGCATTATTTTAAGGAAGGCTGTAACTTTATATAGGAAATCCTGCTTTTATGATTGCCAACCCATATCGGAAATTAGATATGGAACAATAAATGTTAATTTACTACTCTGCTAATACTCTAAAGTGCACTTTTAAAAGAATAATTATATAGATTGCCTTTTGAATGGATACAAAGAAAAGTAGAGATGTCTGCAAACACCAATCCGTGGACATAACACATGCCTCAAGGCACAGGGTGCTGAATTTAAGTTTTGTTGGACAGTTGGAAACACTGTACAGTGTAGAAAGGACTATCTGCACTAGTGCAAAGGATTATGCTTGATTGAGAGGGATACCTATCTTCTTATGATAAATAATCTAATTCCAAAGAAATAGAATGGAAGGGAATAGAACACAAAGGAGATCCACTACAGACAAAAAAGAAAATTTAATGGCTGAGAACTAAAGAAGCACAGCTTCAGGAAGTGATAGAGAAGAGCATCACATTAGCACAGAATTTCTGAGAGACAGAAAATAGGCAAGAGGTACTGTAAATGCGTGACATTGTATATCAAAAAGAGCACTCAGGCACAAGAACCCGACCACAGTGAAGGGTCCCAGAAGCCATATAGGCCAGATTTATCAAAAACTATTCAAAAGATGCTGCCAACTGCCTGTTTCAGATGTGAATCATAATATATTCGCATGTGAAGGAATAAGAAATGTACATAAAAAGGAAGAAGACGTTATCATGGGAGATTTTAGTTTTCCTCAGATGGATTGGGAAAAAACATAATCTGGACATCAGCAGTTTAAATTGAAAGGGGAGACATGGTCAATGATTGCTTCTTTACTCAGAACGGTTTAGCAGAGCACATACAACATGAAATGCCTGCATTGAGGTAAAAGAAATGCTTGAAGGGCATAACAAATGATTACAGAGTAAGTAAATCAAATTCTAGAAAGCAACCCCCCTAATAGATAAAATCAATTAGAGAGATTAGCCATCCATCCATTTCCTAACCACTTTATGCAATACAGGGTGATGGGGGAGCTGGAGCCTATAGGCGCAATCATGCACACACTCACATCAGGGTCAACTTCCCCAGAAGCCAATTAACCTACCAGTATGTCTTTTGGACTGTAGGAGGAAACTGGAGCACCCAGAGACAGCCCACACAAACACAGGGAGAAAAATATCCGAAGTCCACACAGAGAACACCCCAGGAATTAAACTTAAGGGCCCCAGCACTGTGAGGCAGTAGTACTAACTACACCACCACCATTCTGCCCTGGGGAGATTATAAGAACATATATAAAAAACACTTAATGTACTGTAAAATATATAGTTCTTTTCATCATTACAACAGCAAAAGAATAGTAAAGGATGAACTAAAATGTATCAATGACAATAAAGGGAAACTTTCAAATCATGACAGTGGCTAGCATCACCATAGATGTGACAGAGCTGCTACAGGCACCAGTAGAAGAATTTAAGATGCACATCTGCTGGGCCTGATGATCTACTAGTTTTACTAATGGAGATGAGAAAAATAAAGACCATCAACAAAACTCTCACTCAAACATCACTCAAGACAAGGGTAGTACCTGTCCATAAAAAGATGATCAGTCTGAACTAAGTAACTCCAGACCAATAAGTCTTATTATATAAGATAATAAATAGAACTAAACTGGAGGTTCCTCTGTAAGGTAATTTTATTTTGGACTAAAAATCTAGATCTTGCTTAAATAATTTCTTAAAGTTCTCTGAACAAGCAACAAAAGTGTGTTTTTGGATAATACATTGATCAGATTTGAAGATGATACAAAAATAGGATGATTAGCATACACTAAAAATGTAGCATAGAAAATTGAAAGAACATCCCACTGGCCAAAACAGTGACTGATAACATTTAATGTGTACAGTTTTTAAAGTGCAGTTTTTTTTCTGTGAATGAAGGAAAACACACTTTAATGTTGACACTCTTTCTTCCTCCTCTAGACAGTGGAGGGAAACAAACTCCAACAAAGGTGAAGAGCATGTGAAAATATAAAGTTAAAAGTGTAGAATTGAAATGAACTACACTGGATAGATAACAAATGTGCAAGCACTCTCAAGATCTCATTTAGAAAATTATGCCCTACTTTTTTTTCCATCGGATTGTGAACTTGCTGGTCTGGCATCACTCACAAGATCAATCACAAGAGCGACCACATACAATGCATCCCCAGGCTTAAAGAGATATCTTACACTTTAACAGTCTTAAACAGATAATATTTTTTAATATTAAAAGAGAAGACTACAAGAGTACTTGATTCAAGTGTTGAAAATTCAAAGGCACAGAAGTCAAGACACCAGACTTCAAAATCAAGTGACAATCCTGAGGACACATATGGAAAGTACCTGAAAGTAATTAAAGCCTGAGAACAGATAGCAATTCCTTACCCAAAGGGTTCTGGAAGTCTAGGACAAGCTACATAGATATATTGTTAAAGCCGATACCTTGGTTTCTTTCAAGAAATGACTGGAAGAAATCTGGGGATGAATTAACTAGAGACAGGCTAGATGAGCCAGTTAGCCTCATCATGAAGTTCTGAAAGTCAGAAGTCTGGGTACCTACACCCTGAGAACACTGTCTCTGTTGAATACACTATATAATTTGGAGGATAAAAAAATACATCTTTGCTTATTTTGGGCAGTCTTCAAACACATTGTAATAATTGAATAAAAATGTACTGGCCACCAAACTTTGAGTGAAATATGTTTCATCAAAGGATATATATTTCAAAATAAAAAAAAAAAAACGCAAAAACATTTTTGAAAGAAGAAATATTTGCATGGACAACTAAACCAGTCAAGGCCAACAAGGACGAGAACAAGCCCAAAGGATTATCAGCTACACTATATGGTCCTTTTTCTACTGTTACTTTCAAATGCTCTCTAGACTTTGAATTTGTGGTACATTGGAATAGGGGCTTCAGCCAAGGTGGACTAACAAAACCTTTGCCAGCCTTTCAGCGCTAACTCTGGTGCAAAGCCACATGTTTCCGTGTTTCTGGGCTGCACGCTACAGAAGGCCTCTCTAGCACCTCTTGCACACAGTTAGCAAAAACACTGCATGAACAGTGAGCTACAAATCTGGGAGAGGTTAGTCTGTGGCACTGCTGGCAGAGTTTTCCCATAGAGCCTATTTAATGAAGCTTCTGCCAAGAGTCAAGAGGAGGCAATAAAACTCAAAGCAATTAGTCCCCTGCTTGTAATTTATTTAATCCAAGTGCTCATAGCCAGGCAGGAATGGGCCATTCACATCCGCAATAACCACCAGTTATTCCAATGAGCTCTCTAGTAAGTTGGGGAAACAAACAAAAAAGCTTCATTTTTGCCTTCAAGCACCTATTATCTGCGTTTTACAGTTTTTTGACTGCCGCTAATAAAAGAGCTAATGAGGTTTCATTTTCAAATGAATTTTGCTTTGTTTCTTACATGCCTTAACTAGCTTTGCGTTGGCGAAGCAGGACTAATTTGGTTGCAAGAAAGGCATTCCAGTCCAGTGCTAATTTGAAAACTGTACATAAAAAAGCCTGGTGCTGGGCTGGAACCTGTTTGCAAGTCGGAGCACACTGTGAAAGAAATAGACAAATTTGACTAGGATGTACCAGCATAACTACATAGTGAGAGGCCAAGGGTTTGGCACATGTCTCAGAATAAAAAGACACAGGGGTTATAGCCTCATGTCAGAGGAACAATGAACTTCCTTTAAAAGGCCTCCACATCTGCAGAAAAGGCTGAAAGTAATGTAATGGTCCCCAAGTCACATTTTACACCTGTATAGCATGCAGATCAACAGATCACGTACAGCTAACCTAACCTCTACAGAATATCTGAGGCCACATCATATATTATTTTAGACATACTACAGATACAGAGCAAACCACCTGCTGAGTAGATTTAAAGATATACACAATTCTTCATGGTAAACATTGTTGTCTGCACTTTAAAAAAGCAATTATTTTCCGCAAAATACAGTGCCCTGCCAAAACAACATGAACCTCTATGTGGTCTATATAGAACAGGGCACCTATTTGTGCTATAAGTGCATGTCTTGGGCATTAAATGGTTCATTTGAGTATGACAGACTAAGATATGTACCGTATCCTGCTATTCAGAGAATATATCCAGGTTTGAAAAGGGGGCAAATTGGATGATTTTTGTTATGCTGATTGTTATGAAAATAAAAGCATGTTTGTTTTATCCTGAACAATATGTTATACAGGTTAAATATTAACTGCACCATAAGATTGTCTCATGCCATCACATGTAAAAACTTGTTTTTTCAAAAATAATAGCACCGGTTCACATATTTACAGCACAACCTGGACAAATTCCTAGCCTCTGGGATTTCTCTCGCCTCATCCATGATCCCAGGTTCGCTTGGAACAAGAGTGATGCTGCTGCGCTGTATCTTCAGAATCGATGGAGTTCAAAAGCTGCCAGATCTAGAAGGACTGGCTCAGAGCAATCGGGTTGAGATTGGTAAGAGGACTGCATTCAGTCCAGGGATGGCCAGTTGCCAAGTGGCAGCGGGAGGGAGGGAATGACATCACAAGAGGGTCATGGGTTTAGTCTCCAAGCACCCAGGGCTGCGCCCATGAGCAAGCCTTTTACCTTCACTTGCTCCAGATCCTGGGCAAGAAAAAAGGGTCCCTGCGTTTGCTGGGAGCTAACTTGCAAAGAACTAGTGCCCCAACCAGAGGTAGTTTTGTATTTTTGGCTTGTTTATTTTTAAAGATAATTAGATCAGCTCAAACCCTATTGCCCACATTGACTGATGAAGGATTTTAAATCAAAAGTTTTCTAGAGATAAAACTCTTCTTTGGCTGCTTAAAGAGTTAATTTGTAGAAGGACGTTTCATTTGAAAAAAGTTTAGAGAAAGAAGAACAGCCCAGAGGTGGGGCAGATACTACTATAGCTATTACATCCAGTTTAAGACAATTGTTTTTGCTTCCAAACATCTTCTGAGAACTCAGTGGTTCCCTGACTATTATAACTCTGTCTTTTACAGTTTTCCTTCTAAGGAAAATAAACAGCAAAGGTTGAATTCCTGGCAAGTGACTCCAGATGTTTTTGGCAGAGATTACTGAAATCTGGTTCCAACCTCAATACCAGTCCATGGGGCTTGTGTGTCTGTTTTTTTTTCATAAAAGGAAAAAAAAGGAAGAAATGTGAGTGGAGAGAAAGCCTTTCTGCTCATGAAAGGCAGCCAGTGTTTAAACAAGGTCAGTTCCTTCAGTTGTCTTTGCTCAGACATGCAAGACAGCCTAATTTAGACAATATTTAAAAGCAACCTGCTGGGTGTGTCTCCTCTTTTTCCCTCTCACGAGAACTCCACACCCATCCATTTTCCTAAAAATGCGTGAATCTCCGATGTTCGTTATTATTTTTACAGATTTTTCAAGAGTTGAAAAGCCTGCCATTTGAGAGATGCCAAAGACACCCTGCTTGGACAGTGGACAGTGGAATATACCAGTCCAATGCTTCCTTTTTAATTTGGATGGGTTACTTTTCCACACAGAGCACTTTCGCAAAGCACTTTGAGTAACAATATTATTTACACTTCCTGGGGGTGGTATTATTCAAGTCAAAGCAGTAGAATAAAAGGACAGATTTGGGTACATCTGTGTATATTTAAATTTCCGCCCTTTTCCAAACCTGTGCTTAAAATCTTACAATATGGTTATAGTGACATGTAACAGGGCATGTAGTAGATGCTACATTTCTTTCATGTCTTGTATTAATGAGTCATAAACCAGGAAGAAAGGTTAAACTGTTTTTAGGCTCTTAAGCTCTGTGCTGGGAGGGATACTACTCTACAAACTCTGCACCCTAGTGTTCCTCAAAACCCCAGCTGAATATCACAGGGCTATTACAAAAAAAAAAAATCGGAAATTCTGGAGTATGCCAAGGCTGAGACTCGTGAATCTTTTAATTTTGAAGTCTTGAAGTCTTTAATTTTTAATTTTGGACTAAAATCTTTCAGCGCTACAAAAAAAAAAAAAAAAAAATACGACCGTGAGGACACAACAACAATAAAAGAAATCTGCAGATCTGTGCAATTGCATACAGATACACAAACGCATGTCTATGTGTACGCTGTATGTGCATTATTTGTACACAAGTGTTAACACATTTGTAAATTTTAGAAACACAAGACGCGAAATTTAATTGTGGCCATAAATCTGTTAGGAACATATATTGTTGGACAAACCGAGAAAATCGAGCCATAAAAATAATTCGACCTCGCTCTCCTTATTCCCTATGGTGCGGCTCTTGTTCCATCATTAGTGTCCAGTGTTGGAGATACGGCTGTTTTGGACACACTCCATTACACTGTGTCCGGATCTAGGCTGTGTTCTGCCCTACAATGTTAGGAAGCCCCAGCTGTGCTCCGGTAGTGTTTTTCTCCCCGCTGAGATCGGCAGCTGGCCACATCTGGAAGAGAGCGCGGCTGTGGTGCAGCAGCGCAGCGTGTGGGGTTCCGTCTCCAAGAAGCAGCGTCTGTCTCTGACCTGCGGACTGGCATTTAAAGATCTACCTACTTGCGTGAAAGTCTGTTAATCCGAACTTGCTCTCGGTTTATCAATGCTTTCAATAGTTGATCCGAATGAAAAATTAGCTGAGTTTTGACCTTTGAAAAACTCCATATGTGTATGTCTCTCTTGGGGTTCTGTTTAGTAATCCGTGAAGGTTGTCAAACGAAAGACACCGACAATCTTAACGATACAATGCGTTGTATGTTTGAACATAACTATGTTTTTTTTAATAATGGAAGGTAAAATGAAAATCTTAAATTTCACATGCTATTATTATTATAGTATATAGTAAAAGTAGGAATAGCGTGCCAGTGGAAAAGGGGAAAATGATATGGGATGATATTACAGTATATACAGAAACAAAGTCACAGACTGATAGTCGCTAAAGAGAATATAATGCTCTATCTTCTAAAATTGGCATTTAAGACGTAAACCACAAAAAATAATTGGCCATGGATTACTTGTCAGCAAGAAGCTTTGCGCCGTAAATAATTACTACGATGTCGATTTGTAACATTAAACGTGTACGTTTCATGAATGGACCATTGACCTTTTTGTCTTGAGCATTTAACCCTCGCATTGAAAGAATCAATTATTACATATACAAATATATCAGAAAGAACAGAGCAGTTTGATTTTATTCCTTTTGAACTCATCTCCATTTTGACCGACATGCATATATCCAAAACCGTCCCTGTGACAAAATCATTTCGGAACTATGACATTCCACAGTGCAAATGTCCCTCTTTAGTGTCACCACCTCCCTCGCCTGTTCCGCCTCATACAGCTAAAGCACTGTTGTTCATTCAGGTGACCGCCTTTGCGCACGAAATTACACACCTACCTTTAATTGAGTTTTCCTTTCCTTGAAGTTGGTGCTGAGTGCAATTTTATGACAGTTTTCTTTTGTGACGAGCAGCTCTTATCCTCCGTCACCGGGAGCGGTAGTTTCATCACAAGTGTCAAAATCCTTCTTTATCTGCAACACCACTTGCAATTCTAATGTTGAAAACAGGTTGAATAAAGGCGGTGATATTCTTTCCTCGCCTCCTTAATTTATTCTTTTGAATCCCCGTCCTTCCGTTCTCTCAGGTAAGAGCAATTACAACAAACCTCCCTTGAGCGCCGCTCGACCAGTCAGCAACATCAACGGCACTTTCAATAACCACGTCAGTGTTTTAAACAAAGCCGTGAAAGTTGGACGGTGCATCGCCTATCTCCAGACTGCGTGCTTTCCCTTGAATACAAATGACTCCGCTCGAAATCCAACTGTCACCACAAAGGTGTGTTTCTTCGATTGGAAGGGGGCGACTTGAAAACGTCTGGAGGAAACTCGCACATCGCCCCATCCCTCTTTATCCCAGTGCAGTACTTTCTCTAATCGTCACGGCTCTCTCTTAGAGGTAGTCCTTCTGCTGGACTTGAATTCAGACGAAAGGGATTACAACGTGTGACCGACAGGGAGAAGAGGGGAGGGAGGCAGCGAGCCCAGGCATCTGTTATGTATTTCCCCTTTGATCCAGCGTCGACTCGTATTTTCCAGCATCTCCTGAACGCATTTTGTTCTGTGCTTTCTATTCAGAGGAGCCTGGAGAGGTTATGCCAGTGAGAGCAGCCTGATTAAACGGTATATATATGTATTCTTTTTTTTTCTTTCTGACTACAATTTTAATCATCAAAACCGGAGATTGATACTCGAGCCAAAAGCCCTTTATTTTTCTTAATCACTGCATGTGAAATCCCACGGTTATTTTCCTTTTTTTTTAGAAGCAAAAGGAAGATCGACGTTTGAAAGACCTCGGCTTCCACAGAGTTTACGGAGTTAGCTAACCATAACGGATAGATAGATATCTTGAGTAGATAGAATTAACAACTAGGTAAAATGTATCTCCGGTCTCTGAAGATCTCGGCGACCAGCGCTAACCGAGAATAAAGACAGATAAGAGGAGTTCTTTGAACTTCGACTGGAAAGCAGTGCAAAAAGACTGCAAATGTTATGTTTTATCCGTGTGACAGGGGCCACACACAAAAGACAGAAAATATAAATCTTGAGGTCGTGAAGGTTTTCTTATCCACTGTAAAATCACACATGGAAGAAAGTGCAGGGTTTATTTCAACGGAGAATTAAACGAATTTTTACCGCCTCTTTCATAACACTAGTGTTGTACAAACCTAGTAATGGAAACTGTGGTTTAAGAACTCAGTAGACCATTTTCCTAATTCAGGCCTGAACTCTCAGCATCTTTATCAAGGTGGGGCATATAGAGAAAGAGAGATCACTTTATTAACCATATACAATTTCTTGCATTAGGAATTCATACAGTATGTGTGCATATCACAGCTTGCTCTCCATGAGAGACAGACAGGGAGAGAAGCTTGGGGTCAGAGCACAGGGTCAGCTATTGTATAGCACCCCTGGAGCAGCTGGGCCTTGCTCAGGGGCCCAACAGAGTAGGATTCCTCTGCCAGCCACAGGACTTGAACCAGCAACCTTCTAGCCACAGGCACAGACCCTTACCCACAGTGCCAATTGTTCAGCTACAGAAAAAAGCAACAGAGGTACACTGTCCATCCTTGTCAACCGTTCGAGGTCTATCGCTTTTCTAACATTATCCAGTCCAGTCTTTAAAAACAAAAACAGTTACCATGTATAGTCAGGTCCCTTGGGTCCCACACACCCATCACTCTGTTCTACATTCATCTTTCATTTTGGAGAACTGGTACCAGGCTGTCAGATAAGATCACTTTATTAGCCATATACAATTTCTTGTATTAGGAATTTGTCTTTTCACATACTATATCCCAACTTGCTCTCCATGAGACACACAGACAGGGAGAGAGAAGCTTGGGGTCAGAGTGCAGCCATTTATACGGTGCCCCTGGAGCAGTTGGGGTTAAGGGCCTTGCTCAGGGGCCCAACGGAGTAGGATTCCTCTGCCAGGTGCAGGATACAAACCGGCAGCCTTCCAGCCACAGCCGCAGATCCCAAGCCACGGATATGCCACACCACCCCTTTGAGATTTGAAATGTGCCAGTTTTCACCCAAGAGTTTTATTGTTTTCCCAGGCTTGTCCTTTTTGTAAGATCTTTCAGACATTTTAATCCCACTTAATCCAACAGGCCCTTTGAGCACCAGGATAAAAACTGGCTCATCTTCAAAGCATCAGTGCCTTGTTTGCTTACAGTCATCCAGTTTGTACACACTGTCTTGAAAAGGTGTTGGACCCAAAGCCCTGGAGGACAGTTGTCTTTACCTTGAAGCCTTTCTTTTGTACTTATCAATCAGGGGAAAGTGTACTGTAGCTTCGGATTTGAGCTCCCGCTGCAGACACTGCTGTTGTACCTTGAGTGAGCTCCGGTCCACCCAGCTAAGAAACTGGGGACCAGCACTGCTGGGGATATGAGTGCTGGCCTGGTTAGCTGCTGTGGCTTGATATGAAAATTGCTCAACTAAGGAAATCTTTGCCATTTTCAGTGACACACACATTTACCTGCATTCAGGAAACATGTGTGAGCAAGTAAGTTTGGCATGGTCCATTTAGTGTGAAGAGTCAAAGCTATTTTAAGAAAACACATCAATGATTTTACATTACATTTATTTAATCTGAAAAAAAAAACTTTAGGTAGAACAATAATCGAGAACGGACATCGTGTATTACTGTTTTCTTTCCACTTTTTTGCACAAAAGGTTGTGGGGTTATGGATTGAGTTGTTGTTCATATTATCTAAGCCAAAATTGTCACTTCTTTCAAGTGGATCAGATCCAGTTAGCTTCCAAAGACTCGACAGGCCTCCTCTCGTTTGTAAACATTTTGTTTTGGGGGGGGGTGGTTTTCATTCGATGAGCTGGCAAATTCAGCGAAAGTTACCCGCGGACCCAGCCCAGGGTGTAGTTTTGGCGCCATCTGTTGATAAATAGAAAGTAGTACAAGAGGAGCAGCGTGAGACGCGTGATCTGGGAGCGGAAATTTGACTTTTTTTCTGTCTTTGAAGTCATTTGTCTTGCAAATGCTAAACTTTGTAAACCTGGAAATATTTAATGATACTCCAGCCACGGCTGTTCTCCTAGTCACCACGACGATAGCTGGGGAAAACAAGGGAGAGAGTGTTTTTTTTTATTTCCCTAAATATTGAAAGAAGAGTTTTTGTTTTTATCAAGAAGATCAGAATAATGATAAATTCAGTTCTATCACCATTATGGTGTCCCAGAGGTGCAATCAATTCTGCATTGATGAAGAAAATAATGAATTCAGTAGTTTATTGATAGTCATGCACGGATTTCTGGTGCCAATTATGTTAGATATGTTAGCATAAAAGTCACATTCTTGCTTTTTGTACGAGCTTTGTCTCTGTGACTGACAACTCAAAGCCGGGAATGATTATTAGTCCTCATGAATTCAGCCTTGTTAATTGGAGGTCCCTGTTATTCTTCAAAGAACCCCGCGGGTAAAAAACCTTGCTAGTTCAAATGCAGCCTCTGATAGCCCGTGTCTTTGGTTTGTCTGCTTTTGAGGATTTGTGGGGCATACCTGTTTGTAGTTATAATAAAAAAGGTTAAATCAAATTAGCTTTCTTTAGGCGCACTAGTTCCTGAGCTTCTCTAAGTGAGGCAGCAGCCTTCTCACCTTGTTGCATGCTCTCTTCAGACCTCAGAAGAGGTCTGACCAGCAGAGCTGGTGAGCCTGTAGGGGGCGCTCTTCTGCTCTTCCTAATCTTGAATTTGCAAATCCACGTCTCAGTGTGGTGAGTGGAGATAGGGTGCTGTAGGAGGACTTTTGGATGAGTAAATTAACCAAGGACCTGACCTCCCAGTTCTTTGTATGTCGCAGTTCATAAGAGTAGATGTGTTACCCCTCCTATTATGGTATACTTCCGCTCCGGGCTTGTACAATCTGGCCTCCCTAAAGTTCCAATCTTTATTCACCTGGTGAAGGTGTCTCTCACTCCTCCCCTGATCTGCTGTGTGGAGGGGCTGCTGGTGCAGACTGGAAGGAGGTGGGAGTAAGGGCCTTGCAGAAGGGCCAAACGGAGTAGGATTCCGCTGCTGGCTAAATGATTTGAACTGGCAACCTTCTAGCCACAGGCACAGATCTGTAGCCACAGTGCTACCACATCACCTAGGTAAGCTCTACACTTACAGTAAGTGCTATGTTCGATGTATATGTAAAATGCTTACATACGTAAAGTGCTCTTTCATGTACTGTAATGTGCTTTGAGATTCATTGAGAAAAAAAGAGAAATATAAATGCAAGGAAGTATTGCTGTTAAAATTATTAATTAATGAGACATACACAACCGACTCCCCTTACTATACATTTTGTAAATGTCCCCTTTTGCTCAAGTGTAGCCTGTCAGCTTTTGGAGTGCATCTTCTTTAAGGGGGACAAATAATTTCACTAAAACAGCTCCATCTCACCGTGGAAGTGATAGGAAAGCTGGAGATCTCAAGAAATGACCCAGATCAGGGTTTAGATTTTGTAACAAGAGCTGTAGCTTCTTTTTGTGCCTCAGCTGCTGTCTCTAGACTCTTTCCCAGTGCCATTCTCTCAGCCTGCAGAAATGAAGAATTCACAAGTGTGTGCAGTGCAGCACCAGCAAGAGGGCCTGTCAAATCTCTTTGCAGAATCAAGATCCAACTCTCTCCGCGATCCAAGGTCCACAGTCACGGCTGTTTGCTGATTGTGCTCATAACATTGATCCAAAGACTGAAATTTGGCAGCAGTTTTCTTTTCCATAGGATGGCCGTACAGAATTAATTGCCAAGCCACGAGGTGAATTCGAATTGCCCGGCTTGGTTTTTTAGGCGCGGTATGATGAGGCCCTTTGATCACCGAAGTGTTGAAAAGCAGACCACCACGACAGGCCTCAGGCGTACATTTAACAGGCCTTTGTATGTGCTTTACACATAAAGACTGGTTTGCAAATGAAAAAAGAAAATGCTGAAAAATCATCAAACCTTTAATAGCAGGAACTTGGAGAGAGGAAAGTCCTGGTTTTCCAGCCCATTGCACTGTGGGTACTGGAATATGGAGCACACTGATGCTGTCAGAAAAGGAACTGCAGGTCTGCACTGAGAATAGGCTGTTGTGTGCGAAGGCCCTGAAAGCGTCCTTCAGATGTGGCTGTCTTGTGGAGCTCTGGAGTCGCATAACTGATCCCATTTGTGGTGCTAAGCAGCCCTCAAACCACAGTGTCCTGACAGCCAGCCAGCTTGAGAAGTGACTTCAAGCCATGTTGTACTTGCACCAGGTGCCAGGGAAACTGGATACCCCAGACAGACCTATAAAATCACCCACCATCTAAATTAGGCGCACATATTCTACTGTCTTTAGTGTTTTTTTATTATCCTTTAGGATCAAATGAAATTATTTCCCCCCTTTTTCCACATCTGCTCTTATGTTTGGTTGCGTGTCTCTTGCGGTATGAGGATTTATTACAAGATGGTGTGTGGCAGTTTATCTCAGTTGGTACACATTTAATTACCCCAGTGGTAATGGATTGCCCTGGGGGAATGTCTGAATCTGTGTACAGTCAAGGACAAAAGTATTCACTCCCTCTGGAAACAATGCAATGATAATGGGCCAGCCCACATTCTTATATTAGAAGCCCAACGCAGCACTATTAAAATTTAACTAAGTGAGGTGAATTATAGAAATGGACTACATTTTCAATTAGCTACAACCTAAGATAAAACTATTCGTTTCTTATTCTTTGAATAAAAAGGAAAAACAAAATGCAAGTTTTGTTAAGCTCTAGAAGTCATTTAATAGTTTTATTTGTGACACAAACCATAAACTGCATGATGAACTATGTATTTAATATCTCAGTTTGCATTTTCTTGCACAGGAAATTTTACCATTTGCAAGGTATTGCTGAGATTTACAGTGATTTTCACTCTGACGTTTTCATTATACACTATGTGCTCAGCCTTTGTACAAGATGCCTTGTAGTGTTGCTATTTATAACACAACACACAGACTATAGTTACTGGGTCTTAAGAGACAAATATGAAGGCATAAATAAAACATGGATGTCTATCCAATTGAAATAATCCTGGGATAGTTATCATGCTTTGGTTCATGAGGGCTATTTAACAAAATTAAACAATGCCTGTGAAAGGTTTTGATGTTTCACGGCCCTGTGGGTGGTCTCATGTTGCAAAAAGGCATTTTGTAAGAAACAAACTACTGACAAGTATGGATAAAATGCTTGTGAATGTATCTGAGGCTTACGAAGGACAGATAGATGAATTTACTTCCCGGACCCAGAGGACAACGTATCTGGATTGCCGTTTACTGCAATGATCTGATTACATTCCCAGCAGTTTGGATTAGCAGAGTTTACTCCAAGACCTGCAAGAGAGCGAGTTCTAGCAGAGGCACAAACCACCCATCTTTGCTGCAAAATACAGCGCAGTCAGTTCAGAGCAGCAGCACAGCAAACGGCAAACCCCCACAGTGAGCTTAATGTGTGGCGAATCCTCGCCGGCTGTCTGTCTAACAAAGACCAGGCCTCCGCGGCCGGGATCTGACTGGAACGGGTTCCAGGATGACGTAGCCAGAGGGGGAACTGCCCGAGATGAAAGGATGCCAGCTGTGCAGGCAAACTGGACCCAGATTGCCTGTCGTGGCACAATATTTGGTAAGATTCTCAGCCAAGGTTCTGGGTTTTGTCTTTTGGGGGACACAGTGGGTGGCAGGGAGATAGGTTCTGGAGGATGACTCAGAGGGCGGAGGGCAGATTAACCTCCATCTGAGAGGATATGAAGCTTTGCAAAGGTTCTGACTGAATGCATTTTAGGGCTAGATTGCTTTTTTACGTTTCTGGTGCCAATTCATTACATTTTCCCTAGCCATTTTCTTTCTGGAAATACAGTTTAACACAGCCAAGAAACCTTTAACCCCGGGTTTCTGTTTCCTGGACGGTCTTCTTGCAATATCACAGATGGAGAAGAGGGGAGTAAGGTGTGTGTGTGTGTGTGTGTGTGTGTGTGTGTGTGTGTGTGTGTGTGTGTGTGTGTGTGTGTGTGTGTGTGTGTGTGTGTGTGGGAGTGTGGGAGGGGGGTCAAGACCTGGAAAGAGGAGAGGAGGTGGGAGGGAAAGGGGAGGAGAGAGCTGCCAACTCTCTACTCTCTCTCCCATTCCCTGCCTCCCCCCCGCCACACATCACACACACACACACACACACACTTTCTTGTCTGGCTGCTGTGCATTGGTCTGGCTGTGTGGACAGGCCTGTCTATCTGCAATCCAACCACACAGCACCGACTGGAGCCTTGGCCACAGTGCAAGAGACAAGGGCTCTGTAAACAGTTCCCAACAAATCTCTGAGCCAGAAATTCCACAAAAAGCAGCCCTGAGCATAATGTTGGATTCTTGTGGGTTCTGTTTTTTTAAAAATTCTTTCTTTCTGATTTGGATGTTTTTGTTTTCTCCAGGGAGCAGGCTGAAGTTGAATTCACCCCTCAGCTCCATGGCATAAATTCTCCTCAGAAGCTGTTCGGTTTCTCCCTGGAACACAGAGGATACGGGTGGAAGGAATGCCAGAGGACTGTGTGAATGTTGTCTGCTTGCATGTACGATTCTTAGCCTTAAATTGAAAAACAAAAAAGACATTTGGACACAATTTCGCTTTGTGAAGAATATGCTTCCTGAAAGACGCCATATAAAATAAAGATTGATTGATTCCAAACTGGAGCGTTGTAGGGGTGAGGAACTACAGAAAGCAAACATTGCAGCTCATGTATCCCACTTCCCACTTCTTATAATTGGTTTGGTAGTTTTTCTGAATAGCAAAGTAGCTGTTCTTTTCTTAATATAACAGAACAATGTGAAGATAGGTTGCTGGCTGTCCATCCATTACCTGAAAGTGCTTTATTCCTGGTCATCTGTGGAATACTGCAGGTTATCCTGGAAGCACAGGACAGAGGGAGTGACTGCACCCAGGATGGGACCAAGAGGAGTTGCCATTATAGAAAGTGAATTATCACAGAGATACAAGTGTGTGAAAGGACTGCAATGTGTACAAAGTTGTGTAGCACAGCAGGCTGGTGCCACAACAGGAGGAAAAGCTTATATGCTAATACATGTTATGGTTGTGTCTCTTTATTGAAAAATCCTAATTTAAGTGGTTTATTATTTTTATTGCTACAGCTATCGCATCGGGACTGTAAAGATAGAGACATTAGAAATTAGTGTGTCTCAGATTTAAGCAACATAAAATGCATAGTTTACAAAATGTACTGCCAATGTGAGCAGTTTAATTTAAGTATAAGTGAGACATCAGGGAAAACATGACAGAGTAAGGATGCAAACAAAACCTAACCTCAATTCCAAGTTCCGAGGAGTAGGGAGGAGTTGGGACATCTCCTGATGATATTTGTTCCTAGACTTCAAAGAGCAGTTCTGGCTCAGAGACTGCGTAGGGGTCACTCCACACTGTGCTTTACATTACTAGAGAGACTAAGTGCTACAGCAGTCCCTAGAGTAGAAATGGCAATCTTGGTAATCATTCAGAAGAGGGCGAAAGTATTGTTGAAGCAAGCCTAACATGCACACATTACTTCCAAAAAGCTTTGAGCTAGGCTGTGTACACTGTGCCAGGTACACTTGACTAATGAAATGCCACACTTAGTCTCATATTCACTGCAGAGAGTCACTTTCTTTTCTTTCAGCCAGGGACTTGGGGACTTCATTTTGAACTTCTTTTGAACTAATAATTCAGTTACCATTTTAATTGTGTTCAGCTCTTAAACTGATGAGGACTCCAAGCTATCTATGACCTTTTTGCAGATAAAGTGAAATGTCCAGGGATTTGGGGATTTAAAAGTCTGGCTGTGAACCTCTATGGACGTTATCACCCCAGGCACGCTTTGTGCCAGTGTGTCTTGTGCTCGAGGTGCACTGAGCACTGAGCTGGCCGCTCCCCCTGGACTGTGATGCCCTCGCTCTTGGCTCTGTAACACCGCCTCCGTTTCCTCCACTGTTCCCTGGGGGGCAGCGCCTGGTTGTAACAACTTTGAGATGAGGTAGTGAAGGCAAGCAGTGTATGAAAGTGAGTTAAATGTCCAGAACAAGCCAAGGCAGAATCAGGAAACAAAGTCAGAAAAACAAAGCTGAGGTCAGGAATCCAAGAAAGGTATCACTATTGACATAGGAACAAGGCTAGGACAAGCTAGGGAAAACAAGGAACAATACTTGGAGAGCTAAGAGGCGAAACTCAGTAATGGAGCCCTAAGCTCTGTCAGCTTGGGTATTTATGTTGAAAGACACCTAGAACGGACACGGTCGAAAGCCATCTGCAGGTGATCCAAGAGTCCAGGTTTTAGGTTTCCTTGGCAACTGCTGTAGGGATACAGGTTAGCAGTGAAGTAACCAGGTGCCGTGTCAAAGCTAGCTTGCCCTGCCTCTCAGCAGAGGGGGCAGACTAAACAGTTAGGCCACAAAGTGTGTTACTTTGGAAAGGTTGTGTAGACTTTCTGTAGGGACTGCATATAAGTCATACATATTATAAAGGTACTTGAAATAACTGCATATCCCCAACCTTCTCTGATGTCTCGCATGCATTCAATCTGTAACCAGTATTTGATACGTATTCCCTTCCTATTCAGATTAGTTTGCAAACTAACCTTCTCAGAAATTCAAGACCTGCAACACAGGGCCTTTTCAGGTATATCTTTTTCTGTATACTGAGTCAAATATTTGGATCATCTCCCAGAACATCACACCCTTAACTTTCCACTCATTCATCACATAAAATCAGAGTACACAGAGCTTTTGTAACTCCCTATTTCTATAACCAATTAGACACATCTCAGTCACTACTCTTTGAAAACTTGAAAGAGAGCGGTCCTCTAAACTTCAGAACCATTACGAAATCCTAACTCAATCCACTACAGTTGTAAGCAGGTTCACCTGGTTTCGCAATTGAGAGTCTCATTTGATACCCTTCTTCATTCTCACTCAACGGTTGTTCTCCAGAGCAGCATGCCCGGTCTTTTCCTCTTTCATGTCCTGTCATTAGTTTTCATAACCTAAGAATTCTGTCATCAGCGTTATGGGGTCTTTGTGGTTTCAGTTGGGGGTTTCTATAGCTCTATCCTTATGGATGCATTGTCATCATTCTCCTCAGCCAGTCAAGTTACTCTGACAGCGCTCTCTATTCTGATCATAACTTTCCCCCTTAATAAGGATTTGGTGGAATGACTCCAGCAGTATACCACTTTTCCTGATAGAACCAAAAAATTCCAAAACATTGCCCCACCTTGATGGAAGGGGATGCTGGGATGCTGGGCCATCCTCAAATGAAATGATGAATCCAGGCTGGCTCTGAGCCCACAGGAAAACTATGGTTCAGTATCACTCCATCTGGCCCACCACATTTTTCTCCCTCTAACTAGGTAAGGAATTCTTGACTTCAGTGTAGCAAAACTAATGTTATTTTGATTAGATGCAGCCTTTACAGAAGGTAGTGTACTGTATATCAATGCACAGAGAGGGAGTCACCCTAGATTGTGCTCAATAGAGTCTCTGCTCTCTTGCAACGGGTTTTCGAAGTATCATCCTATATTTCACCTCTTTCAAATCATTTATGTCTGGTATGCTTTACTAGTGGAATAATGCTTGTAGAATAATGCTTTTATTACATCAATAATAAAAATCCACTGATTGCTAACATTTCATTAACTGTTTCTTTTAAATCTCCTCCAAACTATTACCACATAGTTCTGTATACTAATGTACATAAACATTACATTTGGGAATTTTAGTTCATCGTGTTGTGGTTTTGCAGCTTGTACTCAAATATTATACAAACAAATAGGAAACAGGAATTTCCAAACCTTTTAACTTACCTTTTTTGTTTTTTCAGATGAAGGAAACTGTTCACTTAAAAAGTTTTAAACACAAGCCACACCCCCATAAAAAAACACTGGACACAACTCCATGGTAGAAGTATTTTTTTTAAAATGATGATAACACATACAAATCTTTTTGTTCATAAAGCATCATCTAAGACGTCGTTACAAATTGATTCACTTATTAAGAATTACATTTACACACAGTGAAACAAAGTCATCTTCATAATAGTTTTCTCGACAAAATCTGTAAGGCACCGACAGGATCGGTGGTTGTAGGCAGTTTTAAAAATGGATTAAACAAGAACGAACAAAAAAAAAATCAGTAAATAAATATACAGAACATCAAATATACATACAAAATGTTACCTGTTTTAAACCACAGTAGTAAGAACACACCCTGGGAAAGATCAGTGTGAAAAAAAGTGCTACTTGATTAATAGGTTTGTCCAGGAATTCTTTGGGAATAAGAGATAATGCACATGAATCCTCATATGAGGATCAGAGTCTTTTCTTTTGTGCTACTGTCTGTGGACTTATTAAAATTGTGTTGATGCCTTGCTGGTGTAACAATAGGTTTAGACAGCTTTACTGAAAATGGCATCCAAGTTTATCTACGGTGATTAAAGTTTACTCTGGTAAATCTCTAAGGCAATTTTCACAGGTTTACGGCTTTCTGCTCTTTCTCATAATGACTAGCGAGCTCTCAAGCCTGAGTGTTGCCTTAAGCCGATGTCTTTCAAGGTACATGACATATTCTGCAAAGCTGCCGCAGGAAGGAAAACGTGGAGGACACTGGAATGGATTCAGCAAAATCCGAAAAGCAGCGCCTACAGTCAGCTTGCTCAACAGAACACATGATCCTGTGCTCCAATTGCAGGCCTGTCCTGCTGCGAGCACAGCGGGAATTTCCCACATCTTTTCATTTTCCAATTTAACTTCTCAACTGCTAATTACAATGTGCAGGTACATGTAGGGAATGAAAAGGGTAGAGATCAAATGTGTCGTAATGGGCAGCTCCTCAATTTAATTTTGCAGCAGGGAACGGCACAGTGACAGCAAGCTGAATCGAGCAAGAACTTTAGGTATCAGTGGGAAAATGCCTGAGGCAACAATGAAACCCTTCAAAGGGCACATTACTGAGATGCACAAAGCAGTGAAGCAAAATCATTAACGATCGTCGTCTTTAGTGCTGAAGTGAAATTCGAACAAGGATCGACAAATAATAAAAAATAAAATTCAATGAAAATGAAACAGCATTGGGCACGATTGTTAGCAAAGGCCAAAGGATCCAACTAGATCTAAATTAAAGCGCTTTATTCTAATTATGGAGCAGGGCAAACCATTTAGAGGTGTTGGAACAAGGTGCGGAACTTTGAACTTTGGGAGTGAAATAAATGAAGCCTCTCTGAGTCAGGGATGCACGTCATCAGATTACAGTATCCCAGGCTGATATGATATTTAGTACCTGCCCTGCAGGAAACATTATTAAGCCAAACCTTATTTTTTCTTAAAAAAACGTAAAATATTTCTGCACAACTAATGGTGTGTGTGTTTTTCTTTCTTCTCATGTAGGCGACAGTTCCGCCAGCTCCCTTTGAGATATATTTTAGTTATGCCTATTATGTATGCATTGGTGAGTTCAATGCAGATGTTGTTTAAAAGGGGAAAAGCATATACTGTACAGTGTACAATTTTAAAGGACTCAGATAGCTGGTCAATGAGATCTGTAGCTTTGATTAGTGGTAGAAGTACAGTAGCTGCCTAAGAACTCAAGTCAGCTCATAGTTTGCAGCAGACTGTTCTACGGCACAAGATTCTACCAGCCTTCATGTAAGATACAGATGCTGAACTGTCCCCAGCGAATCCCCATGCTTACAATCTTTCACAAGGTGCGTTTTACTGTTGTGCTTTAAGATGTGCTTTTCTGTTGCACAGAGCTTTACCACTTCACACAGCTGATTCATGGAGTTCTTTTATACATCTTCAATGGGAATGGAAAAAGAACACAGATGCTTCATTATAACTGCTGACACCAGCACATCCGAGACAACATCACATTTAATAACAAGGTTGTTTCAATTTTTTCCCTCCATATGGTTTTAATGGACTGCAACTTACCTATAACCTAAGAAAAAGTAACTGTATGCTTGTTGTTTGATTCTTGAGCAGTGCAGAGATGACACACAAAATCATTAATAAGTAAATGAACATATCAAACTTATTGTTTAATTAATCTTGCTCACAGAGCTTTAACTTATTCCAGATACTTTCTTGATTTTAATTCTTAATATTTTAATACAAAAATAGATAGGAAAAATCTATATTATAAAGTATACAGTATGTAACAATTGATAGGCTTGAACTATCTTGATTAAAACTCAATAGAAGAATTGAAAAAGATCGAGCAGAGATTTGAAACTTGCATGGAGGAGAAATCTATTGTCCATCTATCTACCAGCACAATGTGAAAAGGTAGAAATGTCCAGAGGTCATTCACAGGCGATTGACATGTGTCAAGCCTTCTGTAGTTGACAGTTGCCTATTTAAATAATGGTACAACTTCACAATTACATTAACTTTTTCTGTAGAGGATGAGCACACTTTCTTATCCAAATCAAGACCTTCAAGTACGTCTCCCCTTTCTTACTAAAATACAGTCCCTCAATTATGTTAAAAAAGAGCATGTCTGTTTATGCTTATACTGTACACAGCAGTGTGAATCAGAAAAATACGCCTTGTAAAGCATAAACTCTGGAAGAGTTTCTAGGATGGAACCGAGTTCAAGCTGACAATTAAAAAACTGACACAAGGACCTTAAAACAATCCTTTTTACTGTAGTAAGAAAGTATTTAGTTCCTTACATGGCTAGAGATTCGGCATAGAAAACAAAATAGGGAGGGAATAGTAGAACTCATCAGTTATCGTTGACACTGTACAAAAGGAAAGAGAGACTTTGACTCAGTCTTTATGAGACCCAAGTCAACAAGTTTCCCCTTGGTTGTGACATTTCTAATGCACTTATGTTCATTGAATAATAAAAAAACAATTTTCTGTATAGCTTGCATTTAGTTGCCACTGAACAGGTTTCCCTGGAAAGAGTTTTTGTCTGAATGTGTATGTGGGGGGTGTACATATTTATTAGCACATCTTGGGTTTGATGTGAGAAAGTGAGCCCACCTCTGCAGCATCAGTTAAGAGAACAGGCAACACACCATGTACTGCACATCAACCTACAGTGGTTCTGCCAACAGCCAGACATCTACTGTGCTAGTCACCACATAAATGTATATTACATCTCTGGAATGAGTTGTGTTTTATCATCTTCAGTCCTGTAGAAATAATCATCTTAGACCAACGGTGCTTAACTCCAGCTGTACACGACCAACTGTAATTTCTGGGCCTACAGTTTTGAATGGTTCTTAATTTAATCATTATTTTCTTCTTATGAATAGTTAAGCTATGAGCTAGTTGTTCTGAAATCTTAAGAAGCTTTTTAACAATACAAAAAAAAAAACCTGCAAGATGCACACATGACACCAGTGTGGCCCAGAGTTCTGTGCCCACTTTCACCTCTCACCTGTGCAGACAGGTCTACTGAGTGTTTATGTAGCAACATCCAAAGTGCTGAAACCACTCTGGACTCAAGAGACCTACAATATGTCTCTACAGTATGTAGGTTTGCTCAACAATGGAGCACCTGCGAAAACATTCCCAGGGAAAAACAGCTCTGTGTTAGGTGGTTCCTTTGCATTCATTCCCTTAGTTGCCCTTTCCTTAAGTTCATCTTGGTGGGTCTGGGACCGCTGTGAGTGATCAGAGGGGTCTAAGGCCAGATGTTGAGGTTGAGTGAGGAGCTGGAAACAGCACCTCAACCCATCATACCGAGGCTATAAAAAAGAGCCTCGCCGGAACAGTGCCTGCCCTGTGAGTTTGCTAGAAAATATAAGAAAGGCTGTGGAGAGAACTATAAACATCCATTCACTAGACAGCTCCAGGCAGTACCAAGCAGTGGGGAATGAGAATGACTTTAAGGCCACAGATAACATGTCTCTGATGGGTCAGTGTTGGATTGTTGTAGAAATAAAGCCCCAATCAAGGAACATCATCATGCTACTAAGGGGGGATGACCTGACATGTTACAATATTGTCAGACAATCTAAAGTAAATTGTTAGAAACTCAGCACTACACTAAAAACCTGATGCAACACACGGACCTGATTTTTTTCATTTTCCAAAAATGGATTCATGGCGTTGCAGGCAATTTGTATTCACAACATTGGTGAGACTGAGGGACAGCTTCTAATGACTGAATAAATCGCTGCCAACATCCACTCATCAGCATCTGGTTATCTGGGATTCAGAAGAGGGGACAGACTGGTGCTGTGTAGCTGCATTTCCACAGTGCTGGTGCTTTCCCCTATGGCGTGCTGAAGTATCTGATAAACAACACCCAATGTTATCAGCACAACTCACCCATAAGGAATTCAGTCAGCAGGTCCTAGAGCAGGGCCATCTCCATTTTAGTGGATCACACCATTCTAACACACAGTCATGGATTGCTACATAGCAAGTGTGCCTTATGAATCTCCTGCATTATGTTTTCCCTTCAATATTATATTATAAGCAGCAAGAAAACTCTTAAGAATATAAGAATATGAACACAGTTCCACACTTCAGTAATACTTTTACAGATCCATTGTAAGAAAATTTCTGAAAGCCACAATGTCAATAATAATAATAATAATAATAATAATAATAATAATAATAATAATAATAATAATAATAATAATAATCATTTGTAGCCAACAACTTTAGGAAACAAATATAGTAAATTAAAGTTCCTATTGCAATACTGGAAAGCATACTGTTGTAAAATGAAATTCTGTCAACTTTTTGGGGATTTAACATAACCCTCTTAGAAATGCTTTGAAGCAGATAATTTTAAAGCTTGTAAGGGATGTCTCATTCTGTTTTCATCTTTGTACTCTGTCTCTCCCTTATGCCAAGCGCAGCTTACCAGGTGGAGAAATGCCTTTTTATGTTCCTGTCTGTGTGTGGGTTGGGGGGGATTGGTCATGTTCTCTCTTGTGTCGTGCTGTTTCCTACACATTGTTTCTGAATTCTCTCCTTCTGCGCAATACCAACAAGCTCACTGGGGGTGTTTCCACACCAGTGCACTGGGCTGTGAGGTTGTCTTGTACTGTAGCTCTCGGAGTGGCCCTAACTCCCAGGCTCAGGAGCTCAGGAGCCAGTGACGACACCGCAGCATTCGGCAGCACAGAGCGCAGTGATCTGGGCAGGGTCTGGATACACAGGGGACTTGGGAATTCCTGGGCATGGGAGCACTGTACTTTCCTGTTCTTGACGCTTGTTCCTTTGGCAAGCTGAGTTGGAAGGGCAGCATTTTTGTGTTTTTTTTGACTCCTTAAATAGACATGGGAGTTGAATGCTTCCCATCCAGAGAAGTGATTAATTTTGTTTGGTATGGAATAATACAACTAGTGGATGTCAGGACTAGGGGTTTTCTTAGCAATACTGTGCTAAGGATAAACCTTTATTGTTATTTAAGTGTTATTGTCTACATGAGTAATCCTTTAAGTGCAGAGCATTGTCAGGGGACATACCTGCCAGTCTTAAGCAGTCTTAAGTCTTAAGGAAAACCCTCTATAACTATGAGTCCAGCTGTAGAGGGAATCCTTCTTAGGAAGCTGAATTGACAACCTGGAGGGATGTTTTCTTTTCTTGTCCTTAATTTAAAAAAACACATCACAGACATTATAGCTAAAGACTCCCTTATCGCCACAGTGAAAAATACACCTGCCATGAAATACCTACACCAGACATAAAGTGACAGGTGACTTGGAGTGTTTTTGCTTCTGCCAACGCATCCTCTCTACCTCACTGCTTCTAGCTTTCCACATATAACTACAAAAGGGTGCTAATAAGGTACCAATTTGATAATTAACCGGGCAATTTTATCATTTTGTTATTCCCCATTTAGTGAATGCAAGTGCTGGAGCATTTGAAAGGAATTAGTTATCTACCTAGAAAGCAAAATCTCTTGAGCTGCTGGTAATGTGAAAAACATCTGCACCTGGCCACATACTGCAGCTCCCTTAGTCTCACTGAATCTGCAAAACCTCTCTTTCTTATCCTCTCTAGCAACATCAGTCAAAAACTACTTTGGGGCAAAGTCAAGGGAGAGATTGCCGAGTGCCAACATCTCAGGAACATCAAAAATGTACACTGCTTTCAAAGACCCTTAAATGATGTTCCTTTGCCTAAGGTGCTTTTAACATGACTGTGGGGGGACACCTCTAAAGAAACCTCTAGATAGCACTACTATTCAAGCACTTACTGTATACTGGATTAGATCTTCAGAACAATTAACTAGTAACTACCTAACGATCTAGAAGGACTGAATGGCTTCCTCTTGCTTGCGATCATTTTCATGTTCAATGTTCTTGTGTGCAAGAATTGTACACTTATCCAAAATTGTGTACAATTATCCAAATCTGTTGATAATTATAAATACTATTTAGGTGTTTTTGATTTCTGAGGTATCTGCTTTTAGACCAGCACCGGAATTAATTTACCAAGGCATAGAAAATTCCAAAAGGCTGGTGTCATGCCAAATATTTCTGCTGAGTCTCATCGCTCAGGTCTGGATTGTGCCACCTGCTGTGTTGAGTTTGCATGTTACAGTTATGTCTCTCTGTCCCACGGCATTCTCACTGGTTTAATTTTTGTCTCTGCATTGTCCCTATGAGTGTGTGTTTCAGAGGACCACCTTGCCCCCTGTGCTTTCAGGACAGAATCCAGTTTGCCACAGCTTTTACCATGGATCAGAGGCCTTCTGAAACTGGATGGATGAATGTTGGGCTAAAAGTTCAGATAATCTTCATCTGAAAGGGATCATTTAAGTATCTGACATTAGTAAGGACCTACTGAAAAAAACAACGTTTAGCAAAGTGTGTTATAATGACCACTGTACTCACACCTTTGTAAATATACCAGGGCCAGTTATGGTACTCAACCATACCTGTTAGTCCAAAAGGAAAAAAAACTGAAAAAGGAAAATGAGGTGACGATTTAAAAAAAGAGCAAGAGCGGTCAGTGAGTGTGGTGTGCTAGAGCTGTGTGTGGTGATCCTTGCATGTCAACACATAACGAGCTGGTGGAAAGCAGACGCCCCTCAGAGTGGGAGACAGAGTAATATAAATTCACAATAACGGTTAGTGGATTGTACTGCTGAATGTCTTCTGACAATCATCGCACTTTGTTGCTACAAAATCCCTTACAAGCTACGACTCCAAAATAAAAAATAATCAAATAAACATAAAAAAACAGCATTTTATCATTTTACGGCTTTGTCGAGACTCCACTGCAGAGCCAGAGTGAATTTTGCCTTGAACACACATACTTGGAAAGTGGCCTACCTTTGCATGTTCTGTGGCTTTTCAACCAGGTTAAATAGCTGCTGCTGAGATATGACACTGGGCACAGGCCACCCTGTGCATTCCTTCATACCCTCCACGCTTGGGAAAGAAACACGGTCTCAACCGGCTCACCAGGTCACGGACAAATGAAACGGCCCCTTTGCTATCTCAAAAACTGGGTTTATTCTTCTTTGAGCCAGAATGCACGCTCTGAAAATGCAAGCCTGTGCATTCTAGCCTCTGCTAAGCTTTGAGAGGCTGTTTAAAAACGAGAAGGTTCTGCTCTAAGGGTGCAGTGATTTGCTTTCGTGGACTGAAAGCTTGTTGCTTACTTGGCTTTTGATGAGCCCTCGCTCCTGTGGCAGTTCCCATGCCTGGCAGACATCTGTATGGTACTTTGCCTGCAGGTCTGGGTGAACCAGAGGTGGCTCGTTTGTTCCGTTTCTTTCTCCGTCTTCTGTGCTGCTGTACCTCCTCAGCCCCCGTCACCTGGGCCCTTAGGGGCCTGTACCTACCTCCCCACCCAGCCCAGCCCCCGCTCCCTAGGACTCCAGCAGTGAGTGCCAGCGACACACCTGGTGCCCTTTCGATTCCTTCATCTCGGTCCAGTGGCTGAGCTCCTCCTCCCCCGAGCTGTTGAGTCCCAGCGAGATCCAGCCGATCATCTCTTTGCGTTTCATGCTCCTCTTGTTGTAGACGGAGAGGATGAGCGTCACGTCCGACAGCTGGAAAAGTGCAACTTGGAAAATGAAAGTCTCTTTGTAGATTGGGTTAGGTTGGCCCCTGCAGATGGAGGTCTTGCACTTGGACATCTCCTGGCCCATTGAGTTCAACAAGGTCAGTTTCACATATGTGTCTAAGAAGAGGACAGAGTGAAGAGAAAGTGAGGTACGTTCATTGTAACATTCAGGTGTTAAAGAGGTGGATTACACATCTGTTTAGAAAACATTTAAAACGCAGACAAGCAAAGTCCTTTGCCTTTTCAATGTAGGAATGGCATTTCTAAGTCTACTCACCTACTTTCTTTTGAAGATGCAGGTAGTTAATGAAGTTACTCATTAATTAATGGTTATAACTCAGAGAAGAAAAAAATGTTGCAGGAACAGTGAACAGGAATGAGCGCCTGATCTGGGCCTACAGTAGATTATCACAGAAATTATGCTGAGTGAAAGGCTGAATAAACAAGCATTTTGTATATTTTTTTTTGGCTGCTTTCTCTCTCTTCCTCATGCCAGAAGAAGGCTTCACAGCCAAAACATTGGGTTTCTTTTCTTTTGAGCAAATGTATGTTCACCTGTTTCTTTGCAGCCTACACTTTGATGCAGCTCCCTACTTGAACGTTAGGGGTGTCCAGTCCTGGTTCTGGAGGGCCAGTATGTCAGCAGGGATGGTGATGAATCCCTCCTCATAGTGGGCCTCCATGTCAGCGGGTTTTTACAATCTCTTTAAAACAGCAACACCTGAAGAACTGGAAGCTGTTGTTAAATTGGTCCGGTTAAGCCAGAAACCAGCTGGTTTAGCTTGTTAAAAGCTGAGCTGGAATGAAAGCTGCAGACACACTGGCCTTCCAGGACCAGGAGTGCACAGTCCGGAACAGGTACAGCACAACGGTCACATTCGCCATGCCGTCCTGTCTCCTGCTGGGGGCTCAGCCCAGTTTTACATTTTATGAGACCTGGATTTAAAGCCCAGGATTAATCTAGGATCAACTAAGCACAAGAGCCGTGGAAAGCCATACCAGAGCAGAGCAAGTACAGAGCACCGGGAGCCAAAGATTTGTCAGTATGCCTCAGAAATTATCTCCATTATTGATTCTTTGGTGTTGTACTTTCAGCTGTCCTTGAACTTGATTACATTTCCAAGGACATACAAAGGAAACAGTCCTGTATAGGTTTTTATTTAACATTTTGTAGTTTGTAACAAATTAACAAAAGCAATGTATTTTTTCTTTAGCAATGTTAAAAATATGTATTTTACTGTATATAGAAATAATATTTTTAAATTAATACTCTTTTGTTACTAGAAACATGATGTAGCAAATATTACATTAATTTAAACCATTCTTAATAGGAAATAATTACTTACAAAATATTACATGTGTTACCTACTGTATGTGTTACAGTACGACTGTTGCATTTTAAAAGAGAAAGACTGGATCTAATAAACCTGCATTTCATCTAAATGTATAAACAATAGCATTAGAAAAAAGCTGATGTGAAGTCACAGCCGAAACAGCTGTTATTTCTATTCTGCAAGTGAGGATTCAGATTGAGCAGGGGTGTCAGTTTTAATTGACTTCCTCTTGTGAAAATAAGTTATTTGCCACTGTTGCTAAATGAGATGGAAATATGGTTGGCAACGACTTGCAACAAGGAAGCAACTGCAGGCTTTTTACTTGTCATAACAAACACTAAAGCCAGAATATAGAAACTTTGGACTTGTGATCCCTATTACGGGCGACACGGTGGTGCAGGAGTTAGCAATACTGCCTCACAGTGCTGGGGCCCTGGGATCAGTATCTGGGGTGCTGTCTACAGTATTTAGAGTTTGTATGTTCTCCCCTGGCTCACTTTGGTTTCCTCTGGGTATTCCAGTTTCCTCATTTAGTTCAGAGCTGATAATTGGCTACTGGGAAAACTGGCCATGGCGTGCCTGCATACATGTCTGTCTCTGTGTGTGCTCTGCAATGGACTGGCATCCCATCCAGGCTGTATCCTGTGGTGTATCCGTTGTGTGGAGGGATAGGCTCCAGCTCCCCTGTCGGATGAAGAGGTTAGAAAATGGATGGATGGATCCCCATTAGTGTTCAAGCTATAAAACTTCTACTGGTCATGAAAAGAAACTCTGTAGCTAATGAAGAGAGAATCAGGGAACTAAGGCCTGGTGAATAGGAGAGTGTATAAAATCAGGCTTTAATTGGATTCTAGTCTGTGGCCAAACAGAGCCCCTGCAATGAAGGCGAGATAGCAAAATTCACTCACCATTGTCTCACAGTAGAGCACGAGCTACTTTAATCACAGCCTGCCGCTGTGAACAGGAAGAGCTTTAACCCTTGTCTTTACAAGGGTCAACACAACCTCATTTGCACTAAATAGAGTTGTGCCCCACATATAAAATGAATACACCCAGTCACACTAACTAGCCTTTTCATACTTAGTTTGTGGCAAGAAAGTACACTACAAGTCACAATAAAGAAGCTACTGAGTATTCTGTAGCCAATATTTGGTATATCTAGTATAGTACATCCTTGGATCAATGAACTACCAGATGGGCTAGGTGGGCAAAATGACCTCCTCTCATTAGTAACCTTTATTATGTTAGTATTATTTACTAACATAATGACTAATATAATGTTATTTGAGCCTTCTTGCTCTGATGTAACCCAACACCAAATTTCAAACTATTTGTTCAAAATGACCCCCAGAGGAAATAATCTCAACATTAATCGTTATTACTTACTGTATGTTTGCATATTTGGTGGTCTCCCTGTTAATGTGGGTTTAAGTTACATGTCAAAGATTAACAATTGAAAAACAAAACCTTCAGAAGTGAATCCTACCAGTTTCATTTTGACTAAAAACTTTTCCCAAGATGATAAGGGTACTGTCTTTCTACAGCAAAAAAAATACTATAACTATACACATACATAATAATATCACTGTTTACATGTAATCTCTGTGTGACAGATGGCTTATGTCCGCAAAGTTAAAAGGCCACAGAGACTTAGATGAGTTGCGCTTCAAAAAATTCAAATAAACCAGGCTTTTTACTCTGTGTCAGATGAATTCATAGTATCAGGAATCTTGAGGTTTCTACAGAGCCATTAACTACTGTGCAAACAGCCAGCTACAGCACTTCGTAAGCATGAGACTGCTTTCTGCAGCTCTAAAAGCGAGACCATGACACACATTAGAAACACTGAGCATTCACGGTTCCCAGGCAGTGCGGATGCAACGAGGAGGACCATGATGGAGCCAGGAGAATGCCAGACGAACTGTAGGGAGAGGCACAGAGTCATGCTGGGAGAGAGCTCAAAGCACACACACTTGGAACAGCAGGTTCCTCATGGATGTGGTCTGTGTTCTGAAAGGAGTAACTCAGCTTCTACTACAGCTGTTCACTAGTAGCGGTGCAGAATTACAATCTCTAGTACTTTAGGTACTTGAAAACAAATTAAGCAAAACTTTTCATTTTTTTAAAAATACATTTATGAAAAAACTCAGATGTAAATATTGTAAAAGGACCTACAGATGTAACAAGGAATAAGGACTGAATTACACAAGAGGAATGTGGTTACAGTGTTTAAATCTTCTGAATAGGAATGATCTTTATTAATGACGTCAAACAGAAAATACTGTAAACTGTATGGCGTTTTGTTGCTAATTTGGGCTTGACATAGCCTTTTCAAATTAAATTATCTTTGCTGGAAGTGGCTAAACTCTGTCTATACATCTTCCTTGTGGAGTTGGATTTTCTATACGGATGAACGTGATTAACAATTCAGAACCACTTTTCAACTAAACAACAGCTGCAATTTTAAACAGCAGTTCAACACACTGTCTGACGGCCTTTAGCAATAATTTGTCCTTTGCTCAGGTGACATGGAAGGGGCCCAGGTTTGAAGTTGTATTATTATTATTTTTGATGTAAACACTCTTATGTGTTTGCCTCTGGTCATTTCAAGCCAGTCCCCAGTCCATTGAAGGAGACAAATCTGGATACAATATTCCCGTCTGTGGGTTTCCCTACCACCGACATCCATGAGGAGAGATTGCTATTCCCTACTCGGACGAGGCTCAGGTGGAGGTGGTGTGGACAGCCCCGGAGAGGAGCAGAGCTCTGGATGGCAGACAGTGTCCAACATTGATAGGGGAAAAAGGAACCAGTACAGGCGTCGACCTGCCAGCAGAAACTCACCTCGGATTATATAAACCTGTCCACCTATCAAGTGTTTTAGACAACAGAACAGCCCATCTGACAACAGGGGTTGGGAAGCAGTAAAAGAAACAACGACCAAGATGTCAATAGTTAGGCGAGAGAGAGAGGAGGGGGGGGCAGGGGGTGAAGGGGGTGGAAGAAAGAGACAGGAGAGAACAGACAGGGTCAAAAGGTCAAAGTCATCACAAAAGTCACAATGCTGGTGTCATTCTCTGAGGAGGCTCGTTATGGAGAGCTCTGGTCCGAGAAAATGAGGTAAAAACAGAAGGGAGAGCTGAGAAGATGATGGTTCCGACTCTTGGCCCAAAGGGGAGTGTAACCCCAGTGCCTGTCTGGTTCTCACAGGGGATCTGAACGCAATGGCACTGAAGAGATGACAGCGCAGAGATGGGAATTAGGGTGTAGCTCTAACATTACACCCACATAGCTAGCTATACTTTAGCATTTCTCCCCTTGCATCACGCTGAAAATTCATCCAATGAATAGAACATGAGAAGGCATAGACAAAAAAAACAGCTTCCCTGCCCTGTAGATTTTAGTTGAATGATATACTATATATAGTAGTTTCTGTGGGAGATGAAAGGCTTTTTTTCATAGAATTTGGATGGTTATGTTCTACACTTAGGCATACTGTATACTGTACACATTTAGCCAAGCCCCTCGGACCAAACCTACACCTTCTACAACATGAATAATTTTGTTTATTGCACATCTGCAGTCATTGTTTACATGTCTGCATTGTTTACATTCAAACTGTTTACTTGCTTACTTGTACATTGTCTACTGTTTGTTTTTATATTGTCTTGATGCACTGTCTGCACTTTGCATTTTACACTTTTTTTAACAATCGATAGACTTTCTGTAAGTAAGAATTCTATTGTACCAGTACATGTACCGGTTACATATGGCAATAAAGTTCAAGTTCATATACTGTAACTTACTGCATACAGGGAGATAATACATTTTGGTCAATTATTTATATATTCAAGAAACTGAATTAATTACTAATGGCAATTATGTTGAGAAGCAAGATTTAAAAATGTGTCTTAAAATATAAAGGTAAAAAAACTACGCTTGATATACTGAAAAAGAATGTGTGTCTGTTAGTAGAGTATACTCTATGCATATCCAGTATTTAGCAAGTTTTAATAAAGCACCTTCCATTTAAGAAAATGTACTTTTATAAAATATACACATTTTTCTTATAATGAACATCATAAGAAATGTGTCACATATAACCAAAATAAATATAAAAATCTAGAAACAAAAATGCCCCCAAATGCCGTTTGTTAAGCAGGGTGTATTACAGTATGTATTTTTCTTTATTTTCACCAGGCTTGATTTTCACCTCATCACTTGTGGTCACTAACGAGGTGATTTAGTGCTTATGCAACAGCCAGTCACTGGAGAGTATCAAGGCCACATATGAAAGATCAATTAATGAATATAATGCCAAACATAATCCAAAATCTGTAAACTTTATTGTTTAAAATATATACATGTATAACAGAGTGATAACTTTCTTTCAATGCTCAGTATATTTTCTAAACTGCTGTGCAAAAGTCATTATATTTTTTTCTTTGTGCAGAAACAGAATAGAAATTCTGTGACATTGCTCAACCCAAATTTCAGCTATTGTGTTCAACTCTAACAGCTAATACTGATACATCTATCTTTGATTGCATGAAAGTAGGCTTTTAGTTATGGATGTGTATAGCAGAACAAATTATGTTAATAAGGAGAAAAACCTTTCCGCTTGAGTTGATTGGCAATTGTAACACTTCATAGTAGCTGCTCATTATTGTATTAACGATTGCAACATGACAAGATTGGTTTATTCTCACCCACACTAAGTTGTGTTAATAGCAGTCAAATTTTATATAATAGCAGAAAACACTAATGGAGGTTTTGAGTAAAATGTAGACATACATATATTGTAATGTGCCGTGGTGTATAAAATATCTAACAGTGTATCACAGCAAGATGATAAAATGATAAAAGGGACATGATACATTAAATGTGGACATTTACCAAAACGGTCTGAGAGTTTATGAGTGTGTGTGGGGTAAATTACTACTGTACAGTATTTCTTTAGCTGAATATATACAAGTTGAAATGTCTGTGGTCTATCACAGAGTACAATGAATTTGACTGTACAGTGAAAATGTGACACAGTAGTGAAGCAAAAAAAAAGGATTCATGTTAGGTTTACTGGTCTAAATGATTGATTGCTTGATAGATCACACTACAGGGAAACATGGACACAGGTGTATATATTTTTTTGGTTTGCTGTTAATTATATAAAATTGAACAAGAACACTAACAATTTGGTTTGAGTGATTTAAAATCCAGACTAAAGAAAAATCTCAGCAGGGCAAACCCAAAAGAGCCATTTTCTACCCTCTACTCGGCAAACTCTCTCTATAATGTCACTGAAAGTCATTTTAACGTGTTAATAAAGAGGACTTATAGCATTGCACAATTTTGGATGCCATTCACATTTTGTCTACTGAATCTATTTTAATCTGTGAAAATGAAAAAACAAAAACAAAACCATCTTAACTGGAAGCCGAACACACAATACTGGAAGAAAGTGTGCTGCAGTTGTAATTCCAATAAATGTGCACTGTTCGTTAGGGCTTTTCTGCAAAAACCAGCCACTTCAAGATCATTCCATTTAAGTCTAGAATTTACACAGTGATCATACTGGGATCTGTAAAAAGGAAAAAAGAAGGACAAAGTGAAAATGGCATGTCTTTCTATTGACACTGGAGTTTCCAATAGGCTTTGCCTTGCCTCAAAAGGTAAAAGGGAAAACACTAATGACTTTTCCTGCAGGTGGGTGGCTGTGTTATCGTTTGACACGTCGGCAGAGAGATGTTTAATAAACACTTCGAAAGGTACTTACTGGGTGGTCTGTTGGCTGCCAGGTTCTTGAAGTGGCTGCCCTTGATGACTTCCACAGAGAGCCGCCCAGTGGTGGCATTGTAGATGAGTCCCACCAAGATCTCCGGCATGGAGCCCTGGCCCGCGGACTGGAAAGACGAGGCAGTCTCGCTGCAGGACATCTCGGAGATGCTCATTTGAGAGTCGCAGCCCTGCTGGCACACAGACACGCCCACTACTCGCACCGTACCCTCTGCGAACCGAACGCGGATTCACCCAGTTTTTATTGTTTCTTGAAATTCCATCAAGTACAGCTGCCAAGCGCTCTGATTTGTCTTTTTTTGTCATACTGTAAGCGGATGAGGGTGTGCGCTTAGGAAAATCTACAAAAAAAAAAACCTGTCAATATCACATTGCCAAATTACCAAACCAGGAGTGATCACAGGGCCATGGCTCAGGTCAGATCACAAAACTCTTAATGAAACATTACATGATTGGTTCACCCTGGCATAACAGTTCTTTTTAACCTTTTAACTCTACATTCCCTTCTTTCAAGCTGCTGTTGCTAAACGTGCCATGCCTCATATACTATACTTCCACTTTACCATTCCAATAAAAGGTACTTTGAAAGTGGTACCCTGTAACTTGGTCTCAGTAATAAGACCAAAACTTTAAACCTTGAGGCCAAGGTTTAATCAGGTTTGTGCCAAACATACAGCTCCTAGTTACATGCCAAATACCAGACATATTTTCCTTTGGACGTCAGTATGTAATTATTGTGTCTAGAGCAGAACCAATCATCTATTTTCCTGTTCTTTAGTCAAAACTTTTAAAGGCATGCCCTCTTTTTCTTCTTCATGTAAAGGCATCAGCAAGACCTTGCTAAAACCACACGGCACAAGCCACAGATGCTCTTGTCAATCTATCCAAATCTCAGCAAATGTAAAGAACAAAAATGAACCTTTCCATGCCTCATTTCCTTATGACTGTCAGTTCTCAATGGGTCACTGAGTAACGTCTCATAAATCTGTGTGATTAAGTGGGATTTGAGGTTTGATTTATAGCTTACAGTTTTCTTTTTCAAAGAGGAAATTAAATCAAAGGACATCTCAGAGAACCTGCTCCAGAGACCTGTACGGTTTGTTCTTTTGATCCACCAGCAGGCTGTGCGGCCCTGCCATGGTACTCACTGTGAGGCTGCAGCAGGGCTCCAGTGTGACAGGAACAGACATCTTGCCCTGCAGGTTGAGCTTGGTGAGGTAGAACACCTTCTCCCCCAGCACTTTTTCTCTCTTCATGCGCCGCACACTATACAGCCGGAAGCGTACCGCGTAGTTCCCGATCATCTCCGACTCGATTCGGGTGAACTTGAAGGTCTCTGTGAAAACGGGACAGGGCCCTTTCTGGATGCCAGTCTTGGCCCTCTGTTTCCTCTGGGGCAGCAGGACCAGGTGGACCTGCCAAGAGATGTTCCCGGTCCGCTTGAGCGCGGGGATGTCTGTCACGGCCGTCACCGTGACCAGCAGCCTCTGCTCCTCGGAGTCGTAGTCAAATACCACGTCCAGAGTGCCGTACTTCGCCACGGGCTCGGGCTCGTAGGGCTTCGGAAGCTGTGCTGCTGAGCCACGGGCAGACATGTCCTGGAGGAGAAGAACAGCACAGGCTGGGACTGGAAAACTTGGGCTTCAAGGGGTGTTTGTCTCATAAGCGCAGGAACTGCTCAGACTAGAGCACACCTGAGAGCCTGTCAGGACCAAACTTGGACTCAAATCTCTTCTCGATGCAATAAACCGCCCATACAGCAATACACAAATGTACACAAGAGGTTCCTCTGCTCAGTACAACACCAAGGTGTCTATTTTAAGCAGCATGCCACATGCTTTAGAATGAGCTTCCTGAATCTTAGGGACAGGAACAGCCCAGGGACTCCCAATCAGCTACAGTTAGGCTGTTGAACTAAACCTAAGGCAGTAGCATAGGATCAGTCAGCAGAGACATAAAGTGATGGTGCTCGAAGAAAAGGAAAAAGGAAAGCTGTGAATACAGAGTTGTGTTCAGTACAGACTAAACACTGCTTTTTTCTTTGTTATCCTAATTTCTTCTGGTTTTGCCTTACTCCAGTCTCCAAAACACATTTCTTAATACAACTATTTTGCAATGTACAGCACTACAATTTATTTCATATTGTAATATTTATCTGTGAGGAAACTTTATTTTCCTCTCTTCCACAATAATCATCATACTTATAATTATATTAGAATCCTGGCCGATTGTTTCAGGAAACACGTCAGAGCAGAGTGGATCAAAGATGTTACTATAGTCACATGTACTAACCTTTGAAAGGATTAAACCTCCTGTAATGCCTCTCACTTCCTCTCTCCACCATTCATGCATTAAACAAGTAGCTTGAAGAGATCCTTCAGTCAGGACAGGAGGTATCTTTTTACACAAAGAGCGCTGGGAGAGGTGAGCAAGCTGCTTAGCCACGTTGTCGAACCTGGCTTCTTTCAAGAAACAGCTAGACAAGGTACTCCAGGCAGGACAGGAGGCTCTTCTTTATGCAAAGGGTTATGGGAGTTGTATGGGAACAAGCTGCCCCCCATTGTTGAACCCGATACCCTGGCTTCTTTCAAGAGAAGACTGGACTAGATCCTTGGATCGATGATCTACCAAGTGAGCTAAAGGAGTCGAATGGCCTCCTATCATTTATACCCTCTGTAATGTGGGAGTGGGAGGAGCCGCGGCAAACACCGTTAAAGGTTGACGCCCCAATTGAGGGACGGAGGCACTGGTGTGGGGTTAGTGAAAACTGAAAATAACACAAAAAAGGAGAACAAACGAGAACAAAAAGGGAAAAAGAAAAATGCACAGCTGTGCACCCTGCCATCCGGGCTAGACTTACCCCGTCTAACGGGGTTCAGTCTGGGAAAAGGAACCACTTAGCACAGCGGTAACCAGAAGAGCAGGGAGCAGAAGGTCAAAACGGAATAAAAACTCAACGTGTGAAAAAGGGCCAAATTTTCCTGGTGGAGATGCACAGCAAAAGAAAAACGAGGGCTTTACGCTCGGGTGCAATCCCCTCAAGGACTGCCGGTGGACGTTCCTCTCCTTCAGGGGGTGCTCAGAGTGTTTTTAAAGAGCCTTCACAGCTGTGGCTCGTCCTTAATCAGCCAGGTCAGCTGTGGCAACTAAAGCCTTCATCCAGGGGTCCGCCTCCACACTGAACACGCCCCCGCGTAATGCCACACCTTTCTAATTTCCTGATGTTCTAGTGTCTCGCTGGAGTAGCTCACGAGCCTGTGCAGGGTGTGTCACCCGCAGGTCTCCGGTCTCACCTCAGGGCTCAGCACGGCGGTGCTGTCGCTGGGCACATCTTCCTCGTAGCCCTTGTTGAGGTAGCTCTCCGTCTCGTGGCCGGCACTGCCCTCGCTGGGGCACTTGCTGTAGGAGTGGCGGGGGCTGTCGCTGCAGTGGGACAGCTCACACTTGGCGTCCCCCAGGTCGGAGGGTGTACAGGACATGCGCGGAGAGCCATCCTCGTCCTGGTAGGGGGGCGGCTGCAGCTCGTCCAGCGGGGGCGTGCGCCTCATTCTCTGGATGCAGTTCACTACAGAGAGGGTAACATACTGCAAAGACTTAGTGTGAAGGATGAATATTTCAGTGTAAACTATTGACTTTGATAAACATTGCTTTCAACATTTTTCTTTGTGACCTTGTGATCCTAAGAGCTGTGCAAGCGAATTTTGGAAGGGACTGCAGTAGCAGCCAACCTGCCACTAGAGGCTGCCAAAGGCCCTTGTCACTTATAAATAGACACACTGGGTGGTAGTGAATCAAATTATTGATGGTGGATAGTCACACATTCTCACAAGGGGCTAATTCATGTTTTAAAAGAGGTGTTGCTTTATTTCGTGGTTGGGTTTTGGCAGCAGTCTGGGGGCGAGGATGCCCTTCTATTTTTAGACTCTGCAGTAAAACGTCGGATATTGACCAATGTTTTTCCATATGGGTTTTTTTTTTGGATTAGATCCCTAGAGAAATCTTGTCAGAGTGGGTCTGTCACTATCCTGGAGCACAGTGCCGGGGTCCTGGAGGCCCACACACCTGCTGGGATTCAATCATTAAAGACAATAGATGCTGTTTAAGATTCTTTGTAATACAGTTGTAGGACATGTCCTTCGTTAACCATGTTTAGAAAAGGTTAAACCAAAAAACAGATTAGTTACAAGCACCAATATGTACAGGATTATGTCCCCATTTGAAATAAAAAACCCAACAGACACCAGGGTTGTTCAGGACCAGGATTAAAAACAACTATCCTAAAGCCTGGAGACAGGATGTTTCACCTCAGGGGTTCCCAGTCCTGGTCTGGCAGGCTCACACACCTGCTGGTTTTGCATTTCAGCCAAATCTAATTTACCTTACTCAAACTTGATTGGAATATGTATTTGCAAGTTTGTCTTCTACTCAAAAGTTTGGGGCTTTTATTTTGCTTATGAAATGCAACAGACAAAAAGGAACATCCAACATTTTTCAGAGCTGGTAAGAATCAAACAGTTCAATTTAATCCAATTGTTAAGTCAATCAAGGCTTTAATTGTGTGATTGAGAGCTGGACTGGAACAACAACCTCCAGGACTGGGAACTTCTGGTATAAACTACAAGGTAGGACTATGCCTTGAATGGAGCAATGCTCCATTACACACAGAAACAATTGAGTGTTGGAGAAAAGATAAATGGGGGCACCATGCAATGTATTCACACATCACAGCCAAAATCACTGTGTGATTTGACAAACTCACATTTGCAAGCAAAAAGAGGGATGTGTAAATATTAATATCTGTATAGAATTCTCACACAACCCATTTACTTCCTACACTGCAGTAATAAAAACAACAGTGAAGATTAACCTTGTAATGTACTGTAAGTAACGAAATAATTGCTTCATATACTGCATACGGAACCCAGTTCATCCCACACTGAAGAGTAGCCCTAATGCACAGTAGATGAGGGAGATGAGTGAGAAACTGCATCAGGTGAATTAAGGGCGAACCTCATTAGGCCAGATAGGTAATGCTGCCTTGCGTAGAAATTAGTCCATCAAATCAATGCAACACATGATTCACACTTACACTGTTCTAGTGATTAAAGAAGACGATGCGTGAATTAAAATGTCAAATTGTTTTTAATTTGTGATCATGATATACTGGCATCTCATTTCATTCGTTTATATAGGGCGGTATCATCAAATTCAGTAATGTAATGTTCTTTTTCTAAATACCTGATATGTGTTTTCAGTTAAAATGACTTTGAAGAGGGCAAATTATTCAACAAGTTAGCTGTAAATTGTGTACATTTATAGTTGGTAAAAAACAGTCTGCAAACCTTAAGAGAGACTGATCGTCAATTCCTAAATTAAAATAGACGTCAGCAGTTTTCAATCCAGTTGTTTTCTTCACATGCTGCAGTGAAAGGCTGTGAGAACAGCAGTGAGTTCCCCGCCCACACCTCTCACCTTCCCCGCCTTGTAAACCATGAAAAGAACGATGACAGCGGTGTGATCCAGAAATTCCCAATATCATTCCGCTTAGGATTTGTGTGCAGCTTTGTGTTTCCCTTGGCTGAGTTATGCGAAAGAAACGTCACACAAGAAACTTGTGTGTGGCTTTGTAGTGCTGGACAGTCTTCCAGAAAGTGCTACTGCTTAGTTCTGCTTCCATGTTCCATGCTTATCACCCGCACTCGCTTTCTTTCTGCTTAAGAACACAGGAACAGGAGGTTCAATAAGGAACTAAGGAACTAACTACAAACGCGAGGAGAAGTTCAGACCTTCTGGACTGTTTGGTAGTTAGTAGTTAATTGAATGGATAAACTCATCCTTCCATTTCTTGAAAGAAGCAAAATATCGGCTTCAATGACCTGGATAGATAGCTAGTTCCAAACTCCCAACATCCATTTGTGTAACAAAGTGCTTCCTGTTCTCAGTTATAAATGCACTTCCACAATTTCCACTTGTGAACTATGATTTGTGTTTCATTGACCACTCTGAAGAAATTCGCTGGGCTGACTTTGTCAGTGCCTTTGAGGATTTGAATACTTATATCTGGTCTAGGACCAGATGGACTAAGGAGGTTCATGTTCATTTGATTTCCTTGACTGTCTTACCATTACCTTTCCTTGATTGTATGCATTTGTACTCTGACTTTGTTCTGTAGTCTGCTTCTTTTTGTGTTTGCCATCATCTACCATAGTAAAAGTAAGAAACAAAAGAAGCAATGACATATTTGTATCCTTCCTGGAGATCCAGTAGTGTTAGCATGTTTATAAGGATAATCTGGACAAGAACATAGAATGAAAATCCCATCAGACCTCTGAACTGTGTATGAGAGGACATTAAACAAATTCAGAAGCATTCATTTTTATTTACAGTGTCAGAGGTTTGTAGAATTTGTGTTTTAAAACCTGTGTAGCTCCAGTGCACATACTGTACATATAGCACACCATGTAAAAGATTAAGGGAATTGCTCAGAAAAAAAGGAAAAATCCTTATACTTTTTCTCCCTTCACCTTCTTGAAGGATTTGGTCCCCTGGGAGGCTTGATAAAACCATGCCACTAGGTCTAAGGTTCTTTTGTCAAATGCATGAGCTCCACAGCCCTTGGTTACCTCAGTGCAGACAGGCTATTCTAGTGGCAGAGCAAAACCAAGGCAGGCCGCACAATTTGGCCTTGACACTTTTACAATAAAGGACTGAAAATCGCATTTCTTGGAAAAGCACTCTGAATCAAACACCCTGTGTACAAATCCAAATGAAATTCAGCTCATACAGAATCTTCAGAATGGACTAACTGGATTTCAGACAGAAAACAGACCACTTTGTAAATGAGCTGTTCCCGTGTTAAGCTCTTAGCCTAACACTAACTAGCACAAAACTGTCAAGGTGCAAACAGGGAAGAACAGAGGTTCACTAAGTGAGCCATGAGAGAAAACATCTAATTCATTAGCAATGCACCTGACATTTTTGACAGCTCATAACTATGTTATTAAGAATCAATAAATTAAAAGCATAACCCTGTATTTTATCAGGATTCTATCTTTATGATTTTAGTCATATTTTATGTTATGTTATTAGGATATTATAGGAGTACTAAATTAGCACACCTTAGAAATAAAACATAGAAGCTGTATAAGTCCATGTATTTACAATGTAAAAATAAAATCCATATACAAACAACGTACTATACTGAATCCATACAATATCACACCTTCAACCAGAGAAAAAGCCTTCTTATTATCTTTGGCTCTGCAGTTTGACTTATAGGAAGTACTGTTAAAATCAGATAAATTTCAACCTACTCCTTTATCATGTCTACAGAAACTGTACATATCTCTAATGGATTTATTGCAGGGTGCTGCCCTGTAGAGGGGAGGGGGAGGTCTATTGTACCTGTGTGGCAAAGACAGAGCCCCTGATGAGCGCACACAGCTTGTCACTGCAATTCTCCCATGAGCTCAAAGCCTGCCAGCAAGGCAAGCTGAAGCTTCTCCAGGGACACACAGGCTTTGATTAGTGTTCTGTGCTGTCTAGGAGAGGGCTCTGAAAAATTCCATAACTTTGCTTTGATTACCTTTTCATCAATGCCTTGCTCTGGCATCTGTGATCAAAATAGCATCCCTAATAAAGACAGCAGTGCAGTGGATTCTCGCAGTTACTGTATAGCACAAAACTCCTCCTTTTCCTTTAGTTAAAATGAAGTGGACAAAACTACAAGCATGTAAAGTAATATTAATTCACATTACAGAATTAATGAATATAATATCCTCCTGGGATCCATTAAGTGGAGAGTGAGGAATGTGATTGAGGTACAGTAAATGAGTGGATTAGACTGTTTGACAGAGGTACCGTAGCACAAATAGGCCTTTAAAATCAAACTTATTTAATTGTACATAATTAATGCGGCAGCACACACAGTGGCCTGTGAGTGGAAGCAAATAAAAGGCATTCAGCTCAGTTGAGATGGTTTTAACGTGTGTTCCACACTCCTCTGCAAGGCCACAGAACCACCATAATTCCCCTGAGCAGTCTTATAGCAGTAGAAAATAACAGATAACAGTTGAGTGAGTCGTCTCTTGGACTGAAGCACAAATGTTTGACATGCTGCATAAAGAAAGCAGTGCTGCCTAAGGCAGTGGCTATACAGCACACAGAGAGGAATGAGAACATTTCCTGACCTTTTGAACTCTTCATTTGCAGATTTTAAGTGCTCTCTGTTAAGGATTCATGTTTCCTACTCATTAAACTGAAGGTTATTGAGGCCTGTGCACGCCTACTAACTGTGAAAGGTGTCGCTCTACGTTCTTAGAGAAATACGCCTTATGTTACATTATGAGCTAATAAGCATCTTCCCCTAAATCTGAAGTTCATGGAAGAAATCACACCGTGTGTACAGACAGTTACAACAAGACACCTGGGGTCTGGTACTATTAAAAGCTCCACAGAAACCAACACAGAACAAGCAGGAGGCTGCTTCTAGTCTCTGTTTTGCCACAGAGCTGATGTTGGCACTCAGATATAAAACAGAGAAGACTTCAAAACATCTATGAGACGGAAAATCGAACCTCACTGCACTCCCACTGCAAGCCCTTGACGAGGCATTTGTGAAGACCATGCTGGGATCTGAGAGACTGACAACATGACACAAACACTCTAGGAAAGACGATGGATACTAGAGGTGCACTCTGATCTCCATGCTCCTCAATCTGGAATAGCTTGTAAAGGAGGTGTTAACACTGCATTAGTTACAAAAATAAAGCATCTTCTTTGTTTTAATGATAATCAGGGTGGCAAGGTAGCACAGTGGTTAGCATTGCTGGGACCCTGGGTCCTGGGTGCTGTCTGTATGCAGTCTGTTCACATGGGTTTCCAGAAGGTGCTCCAGTTTCCTCCCACAGTCTAAAGACATACTGGCAGGCTAAATGACTTCTGTAAATTGGCCCTGGTTTGAGTCTGTGCGTGTTTGTGTCTGTGTGTGCCCTGAAAACACAGACTTTAAATCAATGTCATGTTAAAATTGTATAATGCAATAATAAGATCTCGTTTAGAATATAGTAAGGAAGTTTGGTCGCTATGTTATAGAAGATATTGCTGCTTTGGAGTCAGTCCAAAGAAATGCAACCAGATACATTTTGGAGCTTAAGAGAATGTCCTACTCTGATACGGAATTGATACACAGATTCAAAATCCTTGAACTTGAACTTGAACTTGAACTTTATTGCCATATGTAACCGGTACTGGTACAATGGAATTCTTACTTACAGAAAGTCTCCCGATTGTAAAACAAGTGTTAAAAACAAAACAAAGTGCAAACAGTGCATCAAGACAATGTACAAACAAACAATAGACAATGTGCAAGTAAACATGCAGACAGTTTGAATGTAAACAATACAGACATGTAAACAATGACTGGAGACGTACAATAAATAAATTACAATGAGGTAGATGGTGATGGTGTAGGTGTGGTCCGAGGGGGATGGCTAAATGTGTTTACCAGTCTCACTGCTTGTGGATAGAAGCTATTGAAGAATCTAGTGGTAAGTGTCCGTATGCTCTTATATCTCTTGCCTGAGGGCATTGGGGTGAAGAGCTCATGCCCGGGGTGGTGACTGTCCTCTGTGATGGCCGCTCATAGAGCTGTTTAATCTCGGTGAGACTGCAGCTGATGATCTTCTGGGCCATATTGACCATTCTCTGCAGTGCCTTTCTTTCTTTGCCATACCACACGGTGATCCCGTTGGTGAGGACGCTCTCGATAGTGCAGCGGTAGAAGTTCACCAACACATGTATTGGCATCCCCCATCGCTTGAGGCACCTCAAGAAATAAAGGAGCTGCTGAGCCTTCTTCATGATAGAGTCAGTGTTCACAGTACAGGTTAGATCTTTAGAGATGTGAATTCCCAAAAACCTAAAGCTGGTGACTGTTTCTACTTCCGTTCCATCAATACTGAGTGGGCTGTGAGTGTGTGGGCTGTGTCTCCGAAAGTCCACTATTAGCTCTTTCGTTTTCTTTATGTTCAAGTCCAGGTTATTGCTATGACACCACCTAAGCAGCTGTACAACTTCATCCCTGTAAGTGGACTCGTCATCATCACTGATCAGTCCCATTATAGTGTTGTCATCGGCAAACTTAATGATGCGGTTGTTGCTGTGTCTTGCTGTGCAGTCGTGAGTAAATAGGGAGTACAACCTTGGACTCACACAGCAGCCTTGTGGGGTTCCAGTGCTCAGGGTGAGTGGTGTTGATGTTTAATTGCCTATCCGCACCACCTGTGGTCTCTCGATAAGAAAGTCCAGCAGCCAGTTGCAGACAGAGTTGCACAGACCTAATCCCCTGAGCTTTGTCACCAGTTGACTGGGTATGATGGAATTGAATGCTGAACTGTAGTCCACAAACAGCATTCTCACATACGAGTTTTTAGTGTCCAGGTGTTCCAAGGCTGTATGCAGAGCCAGGGAGACAGCATCATCCACTGATCTGTTGTTCTGGTAGGCGAACTGCAGGGGGTCCAGGGACTCTGTGATGGAGGAGTTGATGTGTGACAACACCTCAAGGACCTTGTCAAAGTCAACATGGTGGAATTCCTCAGAATTACAGTGAAACACAAGCCAGAGGATACAAGAGGAAACTACTTGATAAGGAAGTACATCTGAGAACAGAGACTGAGAACAAAACTGAGAACAGAGTCTTTACAGGGTGTCTTTACACAAAGGATGGCGGGAGTATGGAACAAGCAATGTTGTAAAAGCTGACACTCTGGGTTCTTTCAAAAAATGACTGGACAAGCTTCTTGGATCGATTAATTCTGAACTACTAAGTGGATAAAATGGGCAAAATGCCTCACATTTGTAACCAAGGTTTTATCTTTTTCTTATAATGAATCTGTAATATACCGTATTATGAATAGACCTGATTTCCACAAATTGCCAAATCATTCACAAACTCACACACATCACATCAATGGAGGGTAATGAAATTAAGTAAAAATTGAAACATCAACTGCAGCATGATTATTAACCTGAAAAACAAAATAATAGAGCCTGGAAAGGCATGTGCAAGAGTTTATCCATAGCAGTGTGATTAGAAAAATGGAACAGATGGAAGACCGAGGTGCTCTAGAGAGAGAAGGAGCCCAGATTCTCTCAGCATCAGTAAAGAAACAAACTCAATAAGAGAGCGAGCACTGAGCTGGAACAAGAAAACTTTTAATGACTGCAAACAGACAGCTAAAGGAGAAGAAACAAAAGACACGTACAGTATAATGAAATCTAGAGACAAAACAACAGGAATGATTTGTCATGTGGGAACCCCAAAAAACTACACTATGCAGTTTTCTGTTTTCTCCTTCCTGATGTGCCTGAGTTCACTCAACATGCTGCCCGGTCTGTGTCCTACTAGAGAAGCTGGATAAGACATTTGAGTAAAATGCAGGTGCATTGCCTGAGGCACAGGCATCTCAGCCCAGGCATATGGGAAATACACCTGGGGAAATGTGACTAAAATCTGTCGGTACCTTTCAGGGCTTGAGACTGCTGGCCATCCACCACACAGACAGCTCTCTGAGCCCTTGACAGCTGAAACCCAGAGCAGTGACCTGGTCTGGGAATTTTAAACAGGTCCAACAGCACTGATACCCATGTGTTAAAATATAGTAAGTGACTACAAAAAAAAAGAAAAAAAAAACTTGATGACCTTCTTTAAGACATGAATATTCTGGATTTGTGTACCCACTGATGTAGTTTAATAAGCCTCTTTCTTTTTTCGTATTTCAATTTTTTACTTATAACCACCCACTGATGTTCTAGTTCACGCATTTGATATTGCAGTTGTGATCCAATCCTGTTAATAAGGATAAGGTTATAATCCTGGGAATAGAGTACTTTAAAAAAAAGGCACACATATCGAGTTTTACCTTATGTAATGTTTAATTACTAAAACAAACAAGTAACGGAACTAGTCCCTGGGATCAACTTATCAACATTTCTAAAACTCTAATACTCACTTGGGCCTGCACTGCAGTCTGTATTAATATTAAAAGTACACTGGTCTGTAAAAGTCTAACACCTTAGACACAAAATCAAGAGTTACGCTATACCATATGACCATTAACATTTTACTAAAATTAGTGTTCTCTGCTACAACTGTTATAACAACCTTGATTGATTAGAACAAGGCCTAATTATTAATATGGATTAATTATAGCTTAGGGCTTGCCTGTTCCCTAGCCCATAAACAGAGAGTTGGAGTCTTTCCTCTTTCCCTCAGGACTGCTTTAAAGTAAAAGTACATAAGCAAACTGTAAAATATGCAACTGTTGTTTCATATGTACAGTATATAAAGTCAGTTGTAAGCTGCCTTCTGTTTCCTAAATTTTGTTTACGATAATGAAGAGGTTAGAGCAGGGAATTATAAAGGCAAAAAGAAGCTATTAAAAAAGCAATTTCCACTTGGAAAAGTGAAACATAAAGAAGGAAAAGTTTTTGGCTATAGTGCTGCACAGATGAGCCTGCGTTCTTCTAATCCTGTGCAGCCTGCGAGAGACTGGGATCGGATCCCAGCAGGGAGGGAGAGCTGTGTTTGTCATGTTGGTGCCATGACTCAGATTTCTCAGGCTTTTGTTAAAGTACATAAGGCACTAGTAAGAGCACATTTGGAATATTGTGTGCAGTTGTGGTCAGCAAACGGCCTCTTGTTTCTCACTTTTCTAACATTCTTATTTGTGGTTGTTGTTCCTCGGCTAGGAGCTGAGCTGTTTTTGGCTTGTGTACTATAAAGAAAAGTTCTGGTCTTCATTAGACCAGAGGGATCACTGGGCTTTATTACTCTGATATGCTTCCAAGGACATACATGTCTGAAGGTTTGTGTGTAATTTATGGTTACTTCAGATTGGTAGATGAGAAAATGATATGTTAGTTTAAGAAGGAAAAGTCCTTCTTTTATTTGTATCAGATGTCTGAGAAGGGTCTTAATAATGGTGCTTAGTTAATACTTGTTTAATAGATAAAAGCGATGCAGGGTTTAAGCAGTGAACGTGTAGCTAAATGCCTTGGGCTCTTCAAAACACTGTACTGTACGGTATAAATAAAAATTCACTAAAGACACAGGGCTCCATCTAGTGGTCACGTCTAAGAACAACATCTTAAATTTTAAACTCATTGTACAATAGAACATCACAAACATCCCAAATGAGAAACCATTCAGACTATCATTCTCATTTTGTTCTATTGTTGTCTGGTTCCAAGTACAGCACTTGCTGTACTGGGAACACCAGCCCCTCCAACCCCCTCCGACCCATACAGTACATTAAATGAACTTGGGCCGCCCCAGTGAAAATTAAGACTAGTGAATAAATCCTAACGTGCATCTTATTGGGGGGGGGGGGGGGCTGAAATCACAATACACAGTAAGTCTCATACTCATGCAGACACAAGAATACCATGCAGACTCCGCACAGACAGATTTCAGAGCCATGGAGCTGTGAGGTAATGGTACACACTGTTCTTGCTGATAATTTATACTTCTGTTGGATCCTTCATTACTGCATTATTTTTACCTGCGGTACAGTATGCGTATGGTGAATTTATACAGTAGGTAAAAATGTGTGTGCTTTAAACCGTAATAAAGGTTAGGTACAGGTAATGGGGACTCCTCTTCACCACCACCAAAGTGCAACACCCACCTGGATGATGCGACAGCAGCCAGAGTGCAACCAGTACACTCTATAGTACATACTGTAGCACACTTCTTAGTGGGGAGGAGAACAGAGTGATGAAGCCAGTTCAGAGATGGGGATGATTAGGAGGCCATGATCAGGAAAGATCAGGGGATAAATTAAGGCAGGACACTGGGGTAACACCCTTACTTTTTTAGAGAAATGTGATTTCTGGGATTTTTAATGACCATTGAGTGTCAGGACCTCAGTTTAATGTCTCATCCAAAGGATGGCGCCATTTTTACACTGTAGTGTCCCCATCACCATACTGGAGAATTAGTACCCATGCAGACTGCAGGGTGAGCACTGTGAGGTGGTGCAATTGACACCTCTTCCAGCAGCAACCTTAGCTTTCCCAGCAGGTCTCCCATTCGGGTACTGGCCAGGCTCACACCTGTTGTGCTTTAGTGGATTGCCAGGTGGGAGTTGCAGTGTGTTATAGCTATTGATATAAGCTAAACATAAAATATGAAATGAATGAGTAAAAAACTGCTAATAAGGGGGAAAAATAATATCAAAATAGAACGTACACTAGCACACTACAAGGGCCACTTGAGTTTTTATTATGTACAGGGTGTTAGCAAGTTTTAAAAACACAGATGGGAATGATGGAACAAAACTATAACTGCCTCTAGGTGGCAGCATATTACTCTTGACAAGCCCTGCTCTGACTGAGACTCTAGTATTATTAATTTGTTTGACACCTATAACTAAAGCAACTGAGTATTTTACTGATGCAAGTTAAGTGAAGAACCTCTCAAGGTCATCAACGGTGACCCAGCAGGGATTTGAATGCATGACCTACTGGCTATGAACCCGGAGCAGTACAGTTACTACAGTACAAATCCACAGTGCTGACACAAGCACCTCATTGGAAATACAGTTATGACACACAGAGCAGTATGCCTGAGCATGAACAGAGATCTTATATAGTCATCCTACATCTAAGCCTTTCCTGTACCATTTGGCTCATTTGGCTCCTGTACCATTTGGCTCAGATGTAACAAACTGCATATCCTTCACAACATTATGTAAGAAGATTATGTCATCCATAATCCCAATAACTGGGAGTGACTGACAGTTGCCACTGGAAGCTTACAGTATCATTCACTGCTTCTGATGCATGTTTGCAAACCGTCTAGGTCAGGCTGTTTCGAGAAGCAAGGTCCTGTCAGGAATGATGCTATGAGAACAAGGCAGGAAGTCACTTCGGGAGACTGTAACCACATGGCGAAACCTTCATTCTTCTAATTCTGGTCTCCTGTCTGTCTCCCAAGCCCGTCTACACTCTATGGGTGACAAGGCCTTCTCCTGCTACACGCCAAAGCACTGGAATTCTGTCCTTAAGGATATCAGAGAGTCACCATCCATAAGCGCTTTCAAATCTAGATCAAATCCTTCTTCAAAAGAGCTGGTATTTAACTGGTTCTGCGTCTGTCCCTTTGTCCACTCTCTTTAGATGTTCAGGTGAGATAATAAACAGCTCACAGACATAAGCTTGGTGTAGAATTTTTTGTTTATGGAAGACTCTTAGGTGCCTGCAAGGCTGTCAAATTTTACAAACAGTATTTTCAGCATTTCCAGCACAATCACAACTGCAATTTTGCTGACCAACATGTAATTGTATTCAGATTGTAGGATAACTAAGATTGAAGTTATGCTTACCACAGCACACACCATCAACTATGTTAAGCCAATGAAGTAACCCTATCTGTGGATGGTACTTTACTTGAGAGTCAGTCAAAACTGAAGAACTGATATTTGATTCAGGCTTGACATTTGACCCACATGTGAAAATGTTGTCAAACATCTTTGTTCTACCTCAGAAATACTGCCAAACTAAGTCTTAGGTTGTTGTTGTTGTTGATAAGCTGGTCAATGCTTTTGTCTTTTCCCAAATTTAATACTTTAATGCTCTACAAGCTGGGTCATCTAAAGCCACACTGAACAAACTACAGTATGTCCAGAATTTAGCAGCCAGAATCCTGACCACATCTGGTGGAAGTGATGTCGTTACTCCTATCCTGGATTCCTTGCACTGGCTTCCTATCAGGTTTCATGTCGACTTCAAAATCCTAATGCTCAGACATCAGCCTGAGAAATCTGAGTCATGGCACCAACATGACAAGCAAGCCCATACTGCCCCTGCTGGGATCCAATCCCAGTCACTCGCAGGCTGCATAGGATTAGAAGAACGCAGGCTCATCTGTGCAGCACTATTGTCAAAAACTTTTCCTTCTTTATGCTTCACTTTTCTATGTGAAAAAAACTTATTTTTGCCTTTATAACTCCCTACTCTAACCTCTTCATTATCGTATTGTATAGGGTAAACAAAATTCAGGAAACAGAAAGCAGCTTACAACTGACTTTTTTTAAACATATGAAACTACAGTTGCTTATTTTACAGTTTGCTTATGTGAATTTTTGCTTAATTGAAGACTATTATGGATTATCTGGAGCAAAGCCTTGCAATGGATTGGAGTGAAACTGCTACAGTAGACCACCTGAAAAACTGGCTTTCAAACCTGATCCTGGAGAAACACTGTCTCTTGGTTTTTGTTCTAGCCAATTTCTTAATCAAAGGCTAAATGATTTTTAATAGGGGTGTATTTGTAAATTAGCTTCCAGCTCTTATGGGAAATGGGATCTGTGTCAAACCTGTATCCAAGTTTCAGAACTGCCCTCAGTCCGGTGTGTAGCCTGAAATGTAACCAACAAGATACCGGTGTGACTCCCATTGTGGGTGTGTCTGGAGCAGAGTCACTCCCATTGTGTGTGTGTCTGATACAGTGAAACTCCCACTGTGTGTGTACATTGTCACTACCATTATGTGCATGTCTGGTTTACAATGTTACTCCCACTGTGGTGTCTCTGACACAGTGTCACTCCCACTGTGGCTGTGTCTGGTACAGTGTTATCTTCACATATCTATTCACCATGAATTTATCATCTTTTACTATCTTCAAGAGTTCAAGTCAGAAATAATGGCAAGGTTATAGCAGAGACCAAGGTCTGAATGCTCACAGTTTTGGAAACAGTCCTCCATATGCAGGGTATTTTTGACCCACAGGACTGACTAAAAAAATATTTTACTTTCACTGGATAAAACAAAATAAGGGCCAGCAGTGTGACTTTCAGGTGGACTGTATGTGATGTTGCAAAAGCCCATAGGTGCCATAACACAGATAACTTTTAAAGATTAAACAGATTAAAATATTTTAAAAAATAAAGATTAAACAGATATCATGCTTGCACTACATTAAAAAACAAACACATTATGAAAAATATTATTATACTTAAGGTAAGTGCTCAAGGCAGATAGTTGTCAAAAAGTGTACATACTGTATGTCTAATAATAATGTCTTTTATTTATAAAGTTCCTTTCCAAGTCTAAGGACGCTGAACAGTTCTGAACAGCTCACATCAAGTGGCTGGATTAGCAGATCAATCAATCAATAAACAAATATTGCAATTGTCCTTGCACAGCTTATCTTAGAACATTTTCAGACACCATCTAAAGGTATCTATTGTGTGGTTTGAATAAACAAATGATTCAGTAAAGGCTTCCTGTGAGTCATCTGTTAAAATAAAGATAGAAAATTACTTTGTGAAAAGGACTGTAACTAGACATATTAATACTTAACAGTGTGCAGTACTAGCTATTGAGACATGGCACAAAAAATGTATACGATTGCTGTAAAGTCTTCATCATCAATACATCATTACAAATGAACATATTAATGTTTCACCCACGTATATGCAGAGGGTCATTTCTGGATTATGCAACTGCAGGAAAGGATAGCAAGGCCACGTGGAACAGAATGGCATACATTGGATTGTTTTTAAAGAAAGCCAGCTTAACTGAAAATGCAGGTTCTCTCCCTTGAGAGAGCGATACGACAGACAGGGGTGCTCAGGAGAGGGGAGACACCAGGTCCTTACCCTCCTCTGTGGATGCCTCACTGCTGTAGCCATCGTACTCCGCTGACAGCGGGCTGTACTTCTGCCTGGTCTCCCAGACGTAGCCCTTCGGGTGCCGGGCCTCTGCTCCGCGGGCAGCCTGGGAGCGGGACATGGCCTCCTGGTACTTCCCCATCACTTCGTCCTCGCTCTCCGAGGAAGAGCCGCGCAGGTCTCCATCTGGATAGTCCTTGTCTGAGGAGGACGGTGTGCAGAAGGGTGTTAATGGAGACTAGGAGACAGAGGAGGTGGCAAACCTATTAGCTAAATACAGACTGTCCAGCTTAGGCAGAAATAAAAGACCTTCATCTGCCTCCTCTCTATGTCTATTCCAATGATCTGAGTTTTGAAATTTACAGTAGGTGCAGAAAGGCCTAATAAAAACATCATGGGGGTGGCTGCCCCTCTGTGTCTGGCTGCTTAGTCACCCGCTTAATTACCTAAATTACCCTACAAAATGCTTGGAAACCCTGGTAATACAAATTCAAGTGTTTTCAAGTGAAAAGCATAGTCAATATTCTAAAGGAAATGACACAGAAATACATTTAAAACCAAGATTAGGAGGTATTTCTTTACACAATGATTTGTAGGGGTGTGCTGCCCAGGCTTGCTGCTGCCGCCAATATCCTGTTTTCTTTCCAGACACAGCTGGATGAGATCCGGATATCAATTAACTCCCACTGTCACTCTTAAATGGGCTTAGATTGTAACTTTTCTGGTTCTTAATAGTTCCATTTAACATTGTTACAGACACATAATTTCAAGTAAAACATTTTGCAAAATGAACGCATTTCTTTAATGTGAAATAGTTAGAAATAATATTTCTAACTATTTGCCATGAATGCTATGAACATTTGGCAATCATGACTTTCTGATCACGGGTTTCTGAACTATTTACTGGAGGAACAACACACAGCTAATGGTCATAACTACCAGCAGGTGTCTCTCTTATGCATCTGTGTGACCTGGCATGAAGACTGCATATCAACCAGAGGAAGGCAGGGGGGCTGGGAGTGAGCCTGAGATGCTTAATTTCAGTTCTGTTACAGAACATCTTGCACACTAGAGGGGAAACCCCTAGCAGCACAGAGATCAGAGTGAGTATCCTGACCGTTTCACTTAAACACTATTTCTACTGTATATGATAGACAGTAAACGCTGTAAAGTTTACTAATTATCAAGAAATAAAGTGGGACTGTCCTCAGAAATCTAGAGAGAAGAAACAAAAAGTCCATAAATTCCATCGACTCAGCCCTGAGAATCAAACAGCAGGCAGGCCCATGGGAGGAATAAACTGTCAGACTCTAATGACCGAGACAGCGGTTGAAGGTCAGGACGTACAGTAGTATCACTGAGTAGGGAGAGATTATTTCTTCCGTGGTATCTTCAGGGTATATTTCTAAGTGCACCATGCTTGTGTGAAAAGAGCACTGCTCAGACTTGATTTAAATGAGTTTTCCTCCTTTCAGAGGCTGAAGGCTTTAATTGGGATAGAGTGCTCTTAGGATGCTGAATGGTTGCAATTACCTTTTATTTCAATGTGACTTTTGTATGTTGCACCTCAGAATAACAAAGCAAATTAAATAGAAAGACAGGTGGTTTATGTCTTTATGCAGATTAATTGGAAAATGAATTAGCCAGAGAGGACTTCTTATTATTGTAAAAGAAAGTGGTTTGATGAGATCCTACAGTAATGAACCATTTTCAGCTCTCTGACTCCATTCTAGAATTCTAATTTAATTTCATATGCAAATTAATTATTAACCAGTTCTACACTTAGTAATGGGTGTCAGCTTTTCATACCAAAGTTGTGGTGGATGGGTCGAAGCCGTAATCCTGAAGTGTGAGAGTAACTGTGAGGAGTGGTAAGGAACAGCATAAAGGAAATATAAAGGCAGTCACTTGGATGTTTGTAGTTTACCGATTCACATACTTTATTACAACAGTTTTTGAAGCATCTCACATAGAGGCCTGACACAACAGATTGTGGTTTAAGATATTCTACATATAATGGTCAAAGCATTGATTTGTAGGATATGTAAAAACCTAAGAAAAAGTGGATATTAAACCGAGAGCACTTCTTTATAAAAAGAGTTGTCAGGGTCTTGAAAGTCCTATCCCGTCATTTTGTTAAAGCTGATATCCTGGCTTCTGTCATAAAAGGCTGGATAGAAGACACTTCTTTACACAAAGGGTTGTGGGAGCATAGAACACACTTTCAAGGCAGGTTGATGAAGTTGATACCCTTCTTTGTTCCAAAAACACATTGATGAGATCCTTGGATCAATTAGCTGCAAGCAACCAAACCAGCTTCAGTACAGTATATTGAAATATCGTCGTATCAGTTGTACACTTTCTTATGTGTGTGGTTTTAACGGGAAATAAAAGGAGAAATGAGTTGTACATTTTTCTTTAGCAAATTAAAGTTTTTAATAACAAAAAGCAGATTGTTATGTGAAGCCTAATTTTAATGTCTCGAATCTCAATCTCAAGTACATTAAAATGCAATAGAGTTATGCAGAGAGTGGCATTATCAGAGGGAATATTCATGAGGCTTTGTTAAAGCTTTAGGAGCTGCGTGCTCTCGAGCCCTCTGTATCACAGCCTCATTGTTCTTACAAAACTTGACCTGATGATGTTTTAATCTGCCGCGTGGGCAGGGCTTTGCAATTTAATTCTAGTGCTAGAAATTCAACTCTCTGAGCAATTTTTGTTGGCTTCATTGCTTTCATAAATTGGTCTATAAGAAGAACATTAAACCAAGCCTTTTCAGTTTTACCTTACTTTACTTTTACAGTCATTGCGGTCATTTAGGGTCATTTCAGGTCCCATTGCCTATGTACTGTATTATGCCCAGCTGCTTTTACATAGGAGCTTGACAAATATAATTGATTTCATTATTGATGATAAAATTAAAAAATATTTTAAAATCTTGAATCGTGTCTAGCAACGTCCACTGACTTTGAGGAAAAACCCTGCTGTTTATTTTAGTTTCAATCAGGAATGTTAGGATTTATATTCTGCAGTTAATTCTGTCATTCGGCTTATCTAGCCTGTTCGGTAGGTAGTAGTTATTTTATCCAAGGATCTCATCTAGCTGCTTCTTTAAAGAAGCCAGGGTGTCAGCTTCAACATGACTTGATAACTTGTTTCAGACTCCCACAACTCTTTGTGTTAAGAAGTGCCCCCTCTTTTCAGTTTTAAGTGCAGTTCCAAGTAGTTTACACTTCTGTCCGCTGGTTTGTGTTTCACTGTGGTTTATGAAGAAGTCCGTGGGGTTGTCTTTATCTCTGTCTTTGAGGATCTTGAATGCTTGGTTCATGTCCCCTCGTAATCTTCACTGCTCAAGACTAAAACTGTGCACGACTCTTTGACTGTAACCATACATTGTATGGACACCTTCTCCACCTGAATGTTGCAGAGAATCCCCAAATTTGTCATTGAAGAAGAAGAGGGCATTATAAAGGAAGACATAAGGTGGACAAGAAGGTAGAAAGTCTGCAGGCAGAGTGCTCCAAAAGGATTCATGCAGCATGTGGACTAAGCTCCGGCTTGCATGAAACTTTCAGCAGGCAAGAGTAGATTAGCAGCACACAGCAAAGAGGAGAAAGAAGTTAGGTCTCAGCAAGATCACCTCACCTTTACCCAGTTTCTTTTTGCTCTTCTCTTTTTTGGCCCCATCACTTAGCTTCTTTTGTTCTCCTTTGGAAGAGCCTTTCCTGCTCCGAGTCTTGTCTTTGGGGTCCCCTTTGTCGCAGGCAGTGACCTTACCATTCTTCCCTGGTTTGGGGTCTGCAGTGGTCTCTTGCTTCTCTGCTTGCTTTTTATCAGAGATCAGACTCTTTGAGGCTTTCTGCTCATCATGGCCACTTATCTTTCCAGCAGTGGCCGTTGATGTGCTATTGGTTGACTTTTCCTTAGAAAATACAGAAACACTAGACCTCAGTTTTCCTTTGATCTTCTGACCACCGTTGGAAGTCCCACTTTTCTTTCCTTCTTTGTCCTTTTGGCCAGAGCCATCGGAAGGCGGGGAACTGGTTCTTTTGCTGTCGGGTTCCCTCTGGACATTGTTCCCACAAGTTGTCCTTGCCTCCAGAGGGGCGGGAATGTTGTGGTCAGAAATGTTTTTTGATTTCCTGGGCCTACACTCCGTCTGTGGCTCGGTGGCATTCACAATACAACCTTTGTGAGAGGGATCCCTCCTGTCCAGAGGCCGGTGGCTTCTGCCATCGTCAGGCCTGCTTCCTCCTCCTCTCTGAGTGTTTCTGCGTCCCTCCCCTCGGCTGCCATCGGTGGCCTGGGAGAGGTCACTGCCAGTGGATTCGGTGCAGGTCTCTGTGGAGCGGGTGGACCCTGTGCTGTAGTCTGTGGTATAGATCTCCGGATCGCGGGACCGATCCAAAGAGCCCTGACGCTTGAGCTTCTGCCTGCCCACGGCATTCGGCCCCCGGTCCTCACCTCCCTTCCTCGCTGTCGCTTTCTCCTCCTCTTGCGTCTTGCTGGCTTCGACTGGTCCTGCCCTCCCGCCCTTCTTCTTGTCCTCTTCCTCCTCCTCCTCAGCCTGCAGGTTGTGGATGATGGTGGTGACCTGCTCTGCCACCGAGTCACTGACAGTGTAGGTGACGTCCCCTACGGCGCTGGCAAGGTCATCCACCGCGTTGGTAAAAGAGTCCACAATGGAGGAGACCGACGGCAGAGCCAGGCTTTGCTGGAAGCTCTTGAAAAATGCCATGATGTCGTTTGACGATGGTTGCTTTGCATTCCCTTCCCAAGTGCTGTTTCTATGCTTTAGATGTGCCCTTTTTTTACTCTTTACAGTAGTCTGAGTGTTTGATTTTGGATTACTGTTTAACTGCTAAGCCTTCTTCGGGCGTACTGCCAGAGCCTGGGAATTGTTCTCCCCTTCCTAGCTCTGTGCTGCTGGCACACAAACAGGAGAGAAAATGTACAGTTAACAAGGCAGGAAGGCAGCCTTGGATCGTCAATGAGCAAAGGTTGCAGAAAATTGATTCTTACCCAGATTCCAATCTAATAATGCGATAATGTCATTTTTCTCTCTGAGAACCATGGAAGAGACAAGCCTTTCTGCCATGAGAAAAGTACAGATCTTTTCCGGATAAAAATAAAGGTTTCTCATTCATTAAATGACCTTTGGCTATTAAGGCACCCATCCATTTATCACATCCTGAAATAGCTTTTTTTAGAACAAAAGGCCAAAAAATAGATTTTGTTCCTCCACAGTATTTATTTACTGAACTGGAGTCTGTAATTTAAATGTTAAAGATTTGAGACCAAAAACCTGTAATAATTTTAACAGGGAAAATAATATGAAACATTGGACAAACATTTAATAATGGAACTGAATCCTGAAAGAGATAGATTGCACTCTAATTTTGTTGGGAAGGAACAATATCTCGGATAATGAATTAATGTTTCGCCAAAGAAAGTGAAACTTCCGTGGTGACCTAGTATGATTACAGTTAAATTATTCTCTGCCTTACGGTGGATAGAATATTACAAAAGGGAGCAAGTCAGCCGTTATGGAAAATATCAAGGGCATTATTCCAGAAGGAACGTTGCATCACTAATTCTTAACCCTTTCCATAGAATTTTAAGACGTAGGACTCAGTTCTCTCTGTTTATTTAAATTACATCTATCCATCCATTTTTCTACCACTTTATCCAAAATAGGGTTGCTGGGGAGCCAGAGCCTAACCTGGCAAGCAACAGGCACAAGGCAGGATACAACCTGATCAGGACTCCCTGGATTTTTCCGTTACATGCAAAAGATGAATCTGCATATCATCCATTTGGAAGTAAATAAAAGTGAAACATTAATAATTTACATTTTCATTGTCTTTTCAAAGTCCTTCAGGAAGAACCGCACATGAAAAGAGGGAGCAGATGAAAAGTCAGCCTTCTGAATGCTGATGGGCCTTGTATCAGCACAGCAGCCTGAGCAGGTATTCTGGTAAAGGTCAAGGTTTGCCAGGGTCAGGAATCAACTCAAACTGAGAGTAAAAGACATGTTCTAACCGGAAAAAGAAAAGTACTCTTGATTGTGACTGTGGGCCAGTGCCACAAACCACCAATCACACACTGTATGCTTCACTGGTTGCCTTATTGATATCCACTGACTGCCCCCCAAACAAACTGATCAATAAACTGGAACTCAAACCTGGAGACATTGATCGAAGCAAACTAAACCAAACCAACAGCATACGAAGAAGTAGGAGAATGTTACATGACTTTAATAAACAGATGCTTCTTGACTCATTTTTATTTGTTTTGTTTAAAGCCCTTCATCACATTGCAGATGCTGCAGCTAATTCTGCAGGGGTACCTTCAGGACCAGACACACAGTTTTTAAACATTAGCCAACAGCAGGAAGCCAAGGAGGCAAAGAATGGCAGGAACACTCCTTCCAGGCCAGCACTGCTAAACTATCATCTGGTACCAGCTTGTGACAGATGTCATGCTAAGAAACACACATCAAGTGTAAAAAAGCATTAATATAAACGAAGAATGAATGGCAAAAAAGCCCCACAGTGAACAGCTGTTTCCAGCAGACCGTGGATATGCTGATCTCTCCTGGGCTCTGTGGAGTGATCGCAATGCAGCTTTTGTCAATATTAACACTGAGGCGTCACTTTAATTTAAAGTTTCACTATAAACAATAAACAATCTATTAACACATTTTATACTTTTGTTCTTAATAAATATTAACACAAATATTTATTATTATCGTGTTACGATAATGTATATGACATACATATACTGTAGAAGCAGATAAGTAGTAGCATAATTGTCCAAGGGGCTTGAAAAGACTACTAGCACAGGAAATCTAAATACACAATCAATTTTAAATGTTCAGGATCTTTCAATGTGATCAAAGTGCTGATTCTCCTCATCTTCAGTGAAACACCAATCCTCTCACACGGGCACACTAGCATCACATAACTTAGTAAGGTGACACTGAAGAGTCTGAAATTTGTAGTAGTATGTTTTCTGATCAGACCAGATGTAATCAAATTTTTTATATTAATTGGAACCTTGATACACTGAAATTTTGATTAATACTAATATTGATTTTTAATAGATTACTGATACATTTTGCTATCATTATATCACCTTTATATGCCTATGCTTATTTTGTATTGCTTCTCCATAAACTTTAAATGATATGAAAGTTACATGATAACTAATATATTCTCACTGCATCAGATACCCATTCCTGTGAGAAGGCCTAGAAGATGTTAAGCTGACCTTGATTAAAGGCTGCATCAAAACATTTAGATAAGGGCTGGTAGTAACTGACCTCATTAATGTTACGTTACGCCCCAGGAGAACTTAAGCCCTTAATCAACTCCTTTACATTCCAGTGCAGTTTCCAATTAACTAATCAGACACAACTTCTTCCACCTGCCTACTTAAACCAACCTGACACACCACTCTTTGCTAGGTATTGGGTTTTACCTAGCTAGAGCTCCCCTCTTCCCCTCTTCCCCTCTTCCCCTCTTCCCCTCTTCCCCTCTTCCCCTCTTCCCCTCTTCCCCTCTTCCCCTCTTCCCCTCTTCCCCTCTTCCCCTCTTCCCCTCTAAGTTTCTGTGATGAAAATGAGGAAGACTAGAGGAGATGTATTAGAGGATGTTGACTGATGTAATCGGGGAGGGTAGGTGGGATGAAAGTGATAAACAATTACTGATTGGGCTACACAATTTATTAACCAATTAGGGACAGAAAGTTACAGTAGAGGTGGGCAATAGTTAAGCAGCCAACCCCACCTGAAAGTGGAATTAATGTCAGATGTTTGCTCTTATTCTTTGAGACTCCTGTGGTTTGTGGAGCACAATTTGTGCACATTGGGAATAAAGGAAGAAGATTCTTCTTACTACTGTCTCGGGTCTGATTCATCTTTGGGGCTGTCCTCTGATTCTAACAGCATAGCGATACGCTCAAAGTAATGCCAGTTTTCTCAAGTGATTTGAGTGCAGTCTGCTTCTAAAAAAAGCACAGTACTGTTACTTCAGATTAAATAAAAACAAATCTAATTTAATGCTCTGATTCACTTGTAGAAAATAAATTGCTTTTTGTAACACTTCTGTAACAGTCCCAATGAAATGTCCTTTTCGCATTTTTATATTTATATACATATAAACAGTAGCACCATTAAGCTTCTATTTCTTATTTGTCCAAAATATTGTTATATTACACATATGATGACTACGCTATCAAACTGCAGTCAACCAAATCATTAAAATAGTAAACAAACCCATTAGAAGGAAAGAAAATGGTAAAGAAACACTGCTTCTGACTCCGAGATGGTTCTCACTTTTATTAACCCCAAGTAATTTATTAGTAGGGCTTTGGACTCTGGGAGGAAACCAGAACCCCCAGAGGAAACCCACACAGACAACTGGACAAGATACAGAACAAACCCCACACAGACAGCACCAGAGGTCTGGGACTCTTTTAATAGAGACCTTAATAAAGTTAGTGATATATTAAGTTGCTGTATTAAGATCAAAAGACAGCTCTTGATCTTAATACAGCAACGTAATGCCCAAACTTAGGTTAATAGCTGGACCCTGTGTGTGGCTGGACAGGCGGTTGGACGAAAATCCCAAACGAAGCAAAGGTATCCACATCGGTTAACAGGAGAGGAGTCTTGGATGTAAAGAAAAGATCGTTATCAAAAAGGTTGAGAGAGAACTAGAAATCAGGATTGAAGGGTTGAGTAGCTCTAGCTGAGAAAAAGTCTCAGTGGTGAGCGAGGACAGATTGAGGAGAGAGGGCTTAAATAGGAAGGAACGTGGTATCAATTAGTGCACGAGTATGTACGGTGCAGATTGCGCATGGCTATGTGGTGATGCCTGCGTGCTTGTGTACTATTTGTGACAATATTTGCAAATAACACTGTTTTCCCTGCTAGGAGTCAAGGCTGGCTGGGTAAGCTAATTTATTAATAATACTAAAAAACTAAATAGTAATTTGCAACCAGTAACAGAAAATACATGGGTATAAAGTACTGAGTATGGCCACAAGACTTTCCTCTTTTTGATGGGCTCTTGGTTTTTTTTTAAAAACTCTCTGTTTTGCATTTTAAAAATGCAGGTTTATTGCATTTTATCAACAAGTCTCCTTATCAATTTACTAACTTGGCTGTTTCTGGCTTGTCGATGAACCTTGATAGATTGAATAGCCTTTCCCATATTTTGAAACTTTCTAATGGACAAGGTGAGCATGCTTGCTGCTTGATCTTCTGAGCTTATTAATATTTACTATTTTTTTCTTTCTGGATGTAGATTAAAGATCTATTCATCACAAGGAAAGAAATATCCCACAAATATTTTTGTCAGCTTGCGGATGTTAAGTCTGAGAGTCGGCTGACAAGCTCTAACAATCCATCCATTTTCTAACTGCTTTATCCAATACAGGGTCACTGTTAACTGGATGACAATTTGTAAATTTGGGGAATAAAGTATCTTTAAAAATATCCATATTAATAGTGATTCATGTATTTCACAATAATAATACCGCAGGAGTGTCTGAATTTCTGTAATGGATCCGGTCCAGGGTATACTCAGCCTTGTGCCCGTTGCTTGCTGAGATGGGCTCCGACTCTCTCACAACTCTGTATTGGCTAAAGCGGTTAGAAAACGGATTGGGTGTCTGAACATTAAAAAATACTTTTAAGAAAACAGTACATATTGGAACCTAAACAGTTCAGTACAGCAACATCTGGAAGAGGAACATCAGGCAGAAACTGGACAGCGGGCACTGTGGGATTTGGAAGGAGGACTTATTAAATTACACTGTTTCTAAATACGAGACTCAATGAACCTGCCATCGGTGCGTAAAATTAAATTACAAATTACTTGTGGCATCAAATATTAAATACAGATTTTTTTCTTTAATCATCACAATTCCTGCCACTGCAGAACACTACAGTGTTACAGAAAAATCAACAAGAAAATAGCATGTTCTATTTTTTTCTTGACATTGTGCCTATTAAATGTAAATGCTACAAATAAAAAAGATTCTTCATCATATATATAACTATTAATTTATGCGTAACTGGGTTATTTTTTATAACAGCCCATTTAGTATTTAGAAAACACCTGAAAGTGTTTTTTTAATATCTTTGTGTAAGATTAAAAAAAAACCCAACATATTGTTGCTTTGCCCAGATAAGTGTTGGGGATCCTTGAGAACTGAGAAATTCACAGGTTGTCTCCGAAACACAGCTTTTTCACAGCGAGCAAGCCTTGGTCCGTGACAGAGGATTCCCCTGGAGACAGGATTTCAATTGAACACAGTTTCCAGCAAGAATGAAGTGACGAAATGTCAGATCCCCTGGGTGCTGAGGTTCTGACTGCTCTGCCTTGCTCCCAGACTCTCCGCCTCCCCCTGGTCCCAGTGAGATGAAACATGTTGATGTGTAGAAGCAGCATTAAAAAGCTTTGGACTTAAACCAGGATCTAGTAATAGGCAAGGGCCCATTTGCACAGCCTGGGTTCCAACAAAAAACGCAACAACGGTGATCCATGCATCTACCAACTATAGTATGGTATTATGGGAGTGTTTGAATTTTAAGAAAATAATACATACAGTAACCTATATGTACTGTATACTGAATGTACTGTACTGTATATCTACCGTATGTGGGTCAATATGGCAACTTCTTTAGGAGAAATGTCCTGAGTACTGAGATATACATTATTATCAGTTCTCAGAGAGCCTTGTAAATTCTGATTTTTGTTCAAAACTGAGTAGTAAATGAAGCAGTTTAACTAATGTTTTAAATTAGACATAAATAGGATATTTGTTAAGGTCTTTTACAGTGGATTACCCATGCCATTATAGGTACCTACTGTATAAATAACTTCATAGCTTGGTTTTGCAGCTACAGTAATTAAGTAATCAGAAGGGCTAGTGTCCCATCCAGGCTGTACCCTATCTTGTGCCCATTCTTTGAAGTGATAGGCTCCTGCTCCCTCATGCCCTGAATTGGTTAGAAAATGTATAAATCAATAGATTAATTAATTAGACCAGCTATACATCTGAGAATGTACTGTAAGTGAAACACAAAACGGATGACACTGTGATGTCCAGGAATTGAGATTCAAACCCCTGCTTTTAAAGGCTTATTGCACTTTGCCTGTTGGATGCTGGAAGTAGAAAGTGCTGTGCTATTCCTCCCTTTTGTTTTCAGATATCAGCTGAGAAATATTAGGGAAAGGAAGAGAACACTCTCTCTCCCTGTGATTACAGCAGGAAGTTCTTCTCAAACAGCTGCTGTAGTCACCATTAAGGCTGAGGTGAGGTATCCCCTGTGGCTCTATGGACGTTCTTCAGTTAAACACTTTATGAACACCGCAGTACATGTTGTGATCCTTTTAAACAGTGAACACTTTTACATTCTTCGCTCTCAACTCCCCTTTTTTCCCCTAACAGGAACCTCAGTGGCTGACAGACGTTATCTCGTGAAATCAAAGTTATGGCACCAACGTGAGGAAAGCAGCTATGCGGAAAGACTGGGTTCCAAGGGTATGGGTAACAAGAGAGTGAAGTCACTACTATAATGGGGCTTATCGCCACTTCTTGTCAAAATCAATACAACCTGTATTATATATACAGTATATGTCACTACTTGTAGAGACCCAACTAATTTTAAAACTAAAAAAGAAAATTCTAAAAATAATCCATTCTGCTCCAATATGACATGTAATAACAAGGACTAATAAAGTATGCTAATTAACCTTGTTCTGCTGCTCAGCAAACCATGAGGGAAACTGCAATCTGGAAGATAATAAAACTCACTGCCATGCAACCCAGATTTATATCTGTTGCAAAGCAAATAGTATAGAGATCTCCCTCTTTAGTGCAGTCATTATATGCACCCTTAACATTATGCTAGAAATTAGGGAGTTGAAACTCCAGACTTTAATTTAAATTATGATGTGAGATTATACAGTGTACTGTATGAAAATCATATCCCTATGCAAATGGGTGGTACAGCATTGCTTCCTCATAGAGCTGGGGCCCTGAGATCAATCCCTGGGTAGCTATCTGTGTGGACCTGCATTACTAAATACACTTACCCAACCAGCCTTGACTATAGCAAGGAAAACAGTGTAGTTTGTCGAAGTATCACTAACTTTATTAAGGTCTCTATTAAAAGCCTGGTTAGCCCCAGGCTGTAGTCCGAACTTTAGCAGTTCTCTGGCTGGATGTGTGTACAGAACAGTAGTTGCTTAGGAAGTCTGCTGGCTGTTGGCCTTCCACTCTCCCTCCGGGTGCATTCTCCATCTCACCCAATCTCGGGAATATGTAGCACTGGATACGTAACTCTGGTACGTGGATGGGCTAGATAATGCTGCCGGCTGGGAAGCTTCACTCGGTTGCCCTTTGCCTAGCAAGTGTTTCATTCCTGGATCATGTACAACAGGTCTCACCTGCGGTAGCACCTTATCACACTGGAGATGTTAATGCACATTTCTCCTGCTTCAGTGGCCCAGTGATAGAAATGTGCCCCTCCCAACATTGTTCTAGACAAGCAACAAGTCACAGCAATACCACAGCAAAACAAATAACCATGTTAAAAAGAGTCCACATCTGAAGTGCAATGCCATGTATTTGTAAATGTGACCACAGATCTCCTTAGCTAGAGAACCATTTACAGATAAGACCTGGAGCTGGAATAGATATAATTTCAGAATGAAAAAATAAAAAGCATTTTCATTAACTTTCATTAATTTGCAACAATTGTTCTTCAAACTTCCAAAAATCTCTTGGCCAAGGGAATTTCATGCATGGAAACCCATATCTACCTAGTGCAAAATCAATCTACCCATTTTAAATTGCATTGCCTTAGGAAGAAACTCCACTTAAGTAAAGATGGTCAGAAATCCAAAGGATCTGCTCAATTATCTTTGTTTTTTATGTATCAATTTGGAGATAATAGCAAGCCTACCTCACTGAAAGAGAGAGGAAATTACTCCAAATGAGCAAACACATCCATCATCCTTTTATAGCACTCAGAGGATGTCTTGTAATAGGTAATCAGATTATAAGCAATAGACAACAGAGGTATATTCTTATTTTGTGAGTCCAAGAGAGCAAATTAGTATTGAAATCTAGATATAAATAATTAAATTAGCTTTCAGCCTGTGAGATTTCCCTACTGATTTCTTTATTCTCCTAGCTGCATTTGTTAGCTGTATTGTGTTTCTAGAAAATCTCAAAAGTAATCAGTTCTCTAATATAAAGGATCGTGTCCTACTGTACATGAAGATCAAAAACATAGATTTCACACAAATAAAATCGAATTTATGTACAGAATGAAATACATTCTGTTATTGTATTTCATATTATCAACCCACAATTGAATGGTGGAATTTGGCTTAAATTACACACTGTTTGAATATTTACACTCTTTTCCAAATGTGGCGTAGAGCATATAATAACAGTTTATGTGTAACTCTCCCAAACGAGTCTAGGTTAAAGTTAATAATCTGCCAAGAAAAGTTTTGTTGATATAGACTTACACAGGCCGGAACAGATTTGCAAGAATCAAGAAGTTTAGCTTGAGAATTATACCCCCAAAGCACGGTTTTAGAAGAGTAGGACACATTATAATTCAAAAGATATTTGATATACCATCACGTTTCTGAAGTGTTCTGGAACCCACACATTTCCAACAGCATTGTTAAATAAGCTTCTGTGTCACATCTAACACCATCCACTTCCAGTAGGCCTCCATTATGTTTTAGAAAGACTTTTTTTAACATTTGAAGGAAGAGATTTATCTCCTTTAACCTTAAATGGACCTTAAAGCTTCTTTTCTATGGAATTTGCAGAAACTGCAAAAAATAGTAGTGAATTTAGTATCTTTGAGGTGCTGTCTGGCATGAGAGCAAGAGTAAGAACAAAGCAGTTTTTGATTCTTTGATCCTGTAACCAAAAGACTAAACTTAACTTTCATCTATAGTTGCCACTGTCCAAGGACAATTGCCTATGATCACTTTTACGTACAGTATATGCTTTTGTATCAAAGCTTCCTGCCTTATAATTCTAAATGAAACTTATCTGGCATAGTTGGCCTATGGCTAAAGTATTCTCCATGAAATCCACTTCTTTCAGCAGAGAACTGACTTTGAACTCAAATCTTCAGCTATGGCTACAAACATGGAGGTTCTTATAACAGTTTGTTTTACACAGGTGTTTTGGTGGGGCGAACCAGAAAAAATCACAATGTCTCCCAGTGTTCCTTAAACCGAACAGAATTTACCAAGATAGGAATCCACTTAGCTTATCTTACCTTGTAAATCCTTGTTCTTCCTGTACTCGTCTAGGCATGACAGTTCCCCCACACTTTCAAAGCACAGTTTGTTGTTGAGGTATAAAAAAAGGAGAATCATCAGGACGATGAAAACCCCAACAGCCGACAGGAACCCTAGCGCCTCTGGAGACACTGTGAGGACAGCAGAGAGGAAGGAGATGGTGAGCACTTTAGACTTCTCAGCCCACCACATACCAATTCCAGCACAACCAAAGGTGCCAAATGAACCAGTTAATTGATTCAGTCTGGCATGTGTAAAATATGTGGAAGTCCTGTAAAGGTGTTAATTTTACGCCTTTTGCCCAGTCTATGGCAGACCCTAGACCATGTGGTCAATAAAACAACCTTTTAACAATAGGGAGAACCGAAGCTTGGAAGAGGTCATTAAACATGGATGGGAGCAGGTAGTGGCCAAATTGCTACAGATTTTCCCCCAGGATTTCTCTGTACTTTGCTCCATCTATTTTCCCTTCAATCTTCACAAGTCTTCCAGGCCCTGAGGCAGCGAAGCTTCACCATAGCATGATACTGCCACCACCAGGCTTCACAGTAGGGATGGTGATCTCAGGACAATGTTCACTGTTATGCTTACGCCAAACATAGCGCTTACCATCAAATCCAAAAAGGTCCAGTTTGGTCTCGTCAGACCATAGAACCTTCTTCCATTTTAGCTCAGAGTCTCCCACATGCCTTCTGAAAAAGTGTAGTCGAGATTTGATGTTAGTTTTCTCTCCTATGAAGCCCAGATTTGTGAGGCTCGCTCCCAGGCACTTGTCATATGTTTCTCCCATTTCAGCCATGAAAGTCTGTTAGTCCTTTACAGTTCTCACAGGCCTCTTGGTGGCCTTCCTTACTAGTGCACTTCATGCCTGGAAATTCAGTTTTTGAGGACACCCAGTGTTTCACAGTTCACAGATGTGCCTTATTTTCTTGGGGGATATGCAATGTCTTGAGAATGTCCTTATACCCTTCGCCCAATAGGTACTTTTCAATAATCCTATCCCAGATTTACTTTGAAAGTTCCCTTGTCTTCATAATGTAGTTTTTGTTGGGATCAACTGTGAGCCCTCCCAGAGATAGCTATATTTATCCTGAACTCATGTGAAATACCCTAATTGCACAGAGATGGACCAGAGCCTATGACATAGTAAAGGGGACTAATATTTATGCACTTTTTTTCTGTTTTATATTTATAATTAATATAGCACGTTCCATAGAATTTTGTTTTCACGTTGACATTATACAATGTTCTGTGTCAATTACTGTCAAGAAATCCCACCTAAATACATTGTAATTCTATATTGTAAAACAGTAAAATGTGAAAAAGTCCAAGTTGGGTGAATAGTTGTGATAGCCAATATAGCAACATGGTTAAGTATTGCAGGCAGCAATAATTAACTCAGGAAGAATTGTAATTTGAAGGTTAAAGATGAGCTTAGGTTTTATTTGTTTTGAACATTATTTTTCCTTCACTTTAAAAATATAAGAAGCACCATTTTTACTTAGTGTGCCTGTCTTCCCTGAGACTGTTACTGCACCCTGTCTCCAGCTTTCCTATATACTGCTTATATGCAGTTATCTATGTTATATATACTGTATACGTTATTGAAGCAGTAACTGAGTGCTTCAGAGAACCCTAGAAGACCATGCAATCCTGAACTGAATTTGACAGCTGTGTTTGACAGAAGATGGTTAAATCACCTTGTTAAACATTTCCTCTACTGCTCAAGATGTCTTTCTGAACCCACCAGGCATAACATTTATCCCAACTCCTATCCTGTATGGATTCTATTCAATTGCATAGCATTTAAGAAATTACATGACTGGTAAAACAAATCAAATAGTTTTTACTTTTCCAATTTGTCTAGTCCAGGAATTCTCTAAAATAAAGTATTAATGTCAGGATGCAAGCAAAAAAAACATTTCTTATACAATAATCCCAGTTCGTATATTATTTTGACAGCACCATGAATTAGCAAGGTCCTTAAATGCAATTCTTGTGTCATCAGACGACACCTGCCCTGGGGAAGAGGAAAAGACACAATTTACATTACATATTGAAAATCCTGACTTTGAGTTTTGTTTCCTAATAAAAAGTACTAGCAGTAGCTTGTTAGAGGATCACAGAGGCACAATTCCTCTAGCTCTGTAAGTCCATGACCTTGAAATCCCTTTCTGAACTTCTGTCATACCAGAGGTAACATCCGAACACTGGATTGAGCCGGCTGTGGTGGTGAAAGTAGCTCTGAGGTCAAAAGGTTTAAACAGCAAGTCAGCCCCAGGCTCTCTGTCTCCCAAAGAGCTGCTTTATCTCTTACTTCTCCTTTCAGCTTGATTGGGAAGATTAATAATGGAACTAATGGGACTGATACTGCTACACCACATGAGACACCCTTTCCTCTCCACGGACTCCCAGTGTCTGATGACAGTGGGCGTAGTGAAAAGAAGGGGGTTGATATGAGCATCTCCTTCTAGGATTGGGACCTGGGGCTCGTCAGAGGTCGATAGCAATGGACGGGGACCCGGATGCAGCATGGGGCCGGGAAATCTTGACTCAGTGGTATCCATTTGCATCCCAGCAGGTGCTCCTCTCTCTCTCAGACCCCCCCTCTCTGGCTCTTAATGAAAGCAGGAACAAGACAAAAGGTCACCCCGCCACATGTTGCTAGGGGCAAAATTGATTGCCTCTTCCACTGCCACTCCAGCACTTTCCAAATCCCCCGGCATGACGGAAATGAAACTAGGCCTTCCTGATTTTGTAGGGGGAGCTAATCCTGTTTAGAGGGTGGAGTGGTGGCTCTGTGGCTAAAGATCTGTGCCTGTGACTGGAAGGTTGTTGGTTCAAATCCTGCAGCCAGCAGAGGAATTCGACTCTATTGGGCCCCTGAGCAAAGCCCTTAACCCCAGCTGCTCTAGGGGCGCCATATCCTGTAAATGGCTGACCCTGCGCTCTGTGCTCTCCTCTGAATCAACGAATGTAAGAACAAAAGGATGTCTGGAAGGAGCTATATTCAACAATAACAACTGTTTCAGAACTGAATGGTCCATAGAGATCATAGTGTTCTGATGAGGAAATATGCTGCTTTGCAATGTTAGATTGAACAAGTTTAATTGAACATAAGATCCTTTGTGTGGACAAAATATGCCACTCAATGGTTTGCCAAAGACAAAGTGGGCACAATGGGGTCAGTCAAAGAAATGCTGCAGGTGCTAGAACGATATAATATAATAATGCATATTATAATGCAATAAGACAATATAAATTCTGTTACTCATCTAGATTATAGCATCACCAATCCAGGGTAGTGTTTAGATTAACTGATCATCCATCCATTTTCTAATCACTTCACCCAGTACAGGGTGGCATGGGAGCCAAAGCCCATCACAGAGAGCAATGGCCACGAGGCAGGGTACCCCTGAACTGGACACCCATCCACTCATACCAGGGCCATTTTTCCCAGAAGCCAATTAACCTGCCAGTAAGCTTCTGGACTGTTGGAGGAAACCCTCACAAACACAAGGAGACCACATGAACTCCCCACAGACAGCACCCCAGGAATCAAACCCTGGCCCCAGTGCTATCAGGTAGCAATGCTAAACACCATGCCACCATGCTGCTCTATTAGCTGATCATTGTCAAGGTAAATCTTTAGGTTATACAGTATATAACAAACTTCTATAGTAATTCATTTTGGCACATTATTAAAGTTTAGGAAATTGCCATGTCTCCACTACACTTCTGGTTTGACCAGAAAAGTAATGAAAATCCACCCAAAACATGATTTTTTCTTTTGCCACAGAACCATTAACACTATGGTGCTCATACAAGTAACTGCTATTTCAGCATCTGTTGTGAAAGAGTTTTAGCATGATGGTAGACACAGTGACACCACAGCTAAACAGAAGTGAAGCCAAGCCCAGACTGATTGCAACTATAGAACGCTCAGCTGCTCTGCCTTACGTGTCCTGTGTACCGTATATCACAACCGAAAACTGCCATCTGGGTTTGAATCTGTTTTTAAAGCATTGAAACGTCATCTCCATCCCAATTTTTCTGGCAGGCTCAAGCAGCATCTGAAGTGTCTCTCATTAAAAAGAAGGGGATATTTCAAAAGTGAATGAAAAAAGAAAGACGAATCTGACCCGGGAAGTGAGACGTGTACAGTAGACTGTACAGTGCTATCATACATCAGCAGACTACACACTGTAAGCAGGGGGCGAGTGTCTGGGTCGAGGCTGATGATTGTGAAGAGGGGTTACGGGCAGGTCACTACAAACCATAAGTAAGTATACCTGTACATGTACAGTATACACTGTATACTTAATGTATACATTTCTCGAAACTTGCTGGCAATACTGCCCCTTTGTTGATAGGAAAAAGGAATACTTCTGAGGTGCTCACTTTTTCATGTTACTTATAAACTTAATAACTGCGGCTAATATTGTATTTTTATAGCATTTTTCATTCCAAAGCACTTTATGTCTGGGGGAGAGGTGCACTTCATCCCTCCTGAAGTATAACACCCATCTGGGACACATCCTGCTCCTGCATCCCCAGATCAGGGGGAGGGATGAGAAAGTTCTTTGGCAACTGGATTAAGGGGAAACTTCAGGGAAGAAAGATTGTTCAAGCCCACAATAGCACCATGAATAGTGCCATGAGTTCTTTTGATTGTCAGGGTTTAAGCCCTCTTCAGAAGGACAGTACCTCCGACAGCATATGCTCCTGGTCTCCATACTGGGGCATCAGTTTGTACATTTTGTTTAAGAGAAAAGTGCCACCTGCTGGTCAACACCACTTCCAACAATCAGGGTAGAAGATGAACTGAATTTCTCATTAGTTCAGGTGGGTAGCTACGTCAGCATGCGTAGGTTGCAAAGGAACAAGTAATAGGTTTATTCCATGCTGAAAAAAAAAGGAAGAAAGAAAACACAACGTTTCGGCCGTGGAGCCTTCTTCAGGTTCTCAATTTCTTCAGGTTCTTCAATTTCTCACTGCCTATTTATCTGATCCCTGGTCAACATGGATTGTTTCAATAAATAGATTCTCCACAGATAGAAGTCATTGCAGAAAGAGAGAAGCAGAGATATAAGGAATGGATTAGGTTTACTGTATTCTTTTTGTTTAAATAGTTCATATACTGTACTTTATTCTCAAAAACACAATTGTGATGCTAAGTGTACTGGAATCTTGGCATTAGTCTTTTGATAAGGATCTTGATTTAGAATTATATTGTACATTACTTCCAAAGGTCTGCAAGTGTTTCTTAACAAAGGATATCAACCTCTTTAATCATTTCACTGTATATTTCTTAAATTGCCTTTATAATCCACCAGATACTGTATAGCAATAGTAATCAATTTAGCTCTTCATCCCTTTTTATGTAATACCTTTGAACTATCTTAAAGTACCTGTTGTGATATTAATTTTCTTCAAATCAATATTTAATCTTCTATCTGCTGACTGAAATAACACATGGTTCCTCTTACTTAAGAGGCATCATTTTAAATATACTCATTGCTAAAATCAATATTAACACGGAATACATACCGTTTAAGGTCTATAGCTTCCTCTACGCAGTAATTAATGATGAATAGAATTTATGCAAATAAGTTGTTTTCATTATTATTGGGATAAGTGATGGCTGTCTGGATCGACATATTTTCTGTTATCCATCTGTAGAAAATGGAGGGGTTTTAGACTTGTAATTAAGCTACCCGAGTATGTTATTGGAGCTATAAGACAGATATAGATATAAATTAACTTCTATGGACTAGAGCCCATAGAGTCGATCTGCACTGGAGTCTTTTACTCTGAGGTGCCCAGTATTCACTGTATTACTGCTCATCATCCTGTGTTCTGTCACTTCAATGCTTTTTAGACTACTTTAGAAAATTGACAGTTGTTCTCTTGTTACGATAGCAGCTTTGGTAATTAACTTGAGCAACTTCGGTCATAGGATGCCGACGTTAGGCTTTTGCCATCTGCACTCACACAGCTTGAGATCCAGGTCTCCTGGGAGATGATGCTTCCCTCTCACGTAACCTGTGTTTTAGTTAGGAATGATCCTGCCTGTCTGACCCACACAGCTCATCTTACTTTCCCGTACAAAGAAAGCCCAATTCAGAAAGAAAATAAAAGTAGCGCAAAAGCAGCGGTCTTTGTGTATTTCGTCTTCTGCTGACAGTATAATCAAGACACACAAAAAGTCAAGGAAACTGTTCCAGCAACAATGGCAGACTTTATTTTGTGTTTTGGGTAGCTCAGAGATTATATTCATTCAACTACACATACATTCACAATATTTAAATTAGCAACCTGTTCTAAGTCTGCCAAATCAATGAAACACTCAGGGCATTCAACATTACATTTCACTCAGATTGCTTTGTAAACATATAGCTGATAAAATTGGGTCACTAAAGCCCTTTAAGAAGGTTCTTCTAAAGGTGATTATTACTACAAAAATGCAAAGACACTCTTTTTAACTTTCCCAATCTTGTTTAGGAAAATCCCATGGAAAAGTTCAAATTTGCTAATACAGTATTGCAGCAGCAAAGCCTGCAACATCCATCACTAAGGTTACTGCATCCATCGCTATGGAAATAGCATCCATCACTATGGAAACACGTTGCAATGTTTGTTTTCACCAGCTGTTGAAGAAAGAATGGAGAGAAACTCTTATCACTCAGAGGGCTTCAGATCTAACCAGAAAAGTAAAACAATTAGAACTAATACCCAAATATTTTTTATAAAAAAAATGTGCCATGTACAACAGCGGAAGTATTAAGAATCGCTTGATGAGGTTTCCACAATAGGGACAGTAGGGATCCATTTACAGTATACAGTATCATAGGAAAATCTTTCACTTCGTGAAAAGAACAAATGGGCATTGCAATAAACATGACAATGAACCTAACAAAAGTATGAAAAACACTGAATTCAGTTCACAGTAAAAAAAAACATTTTGATATTTGATTTATATTTGTCTTGTACGATCTCATGCTCATTTTACAATAGTATTATCAAGCTCCCAAGGGTTTGACCCACTCAATGACGTGCTCAGCGAGGCAATTTTAAGAATCCACATGCCTAAACAGATGTTTTCACGTCTGTCGTTGTAGGAATTAATCTCATTAGCAACAGTGACAAAAATTGGGATGAAAGACAAATATATAAATGGTGTTAATAAGAATTAATGTCTCAACATAGCTCAGGGAGATCTGAAATGCATATATATATACACTTTTGTTTTCTGCTCATGTTGTTGAAAGTGATTTTACATTTGCCAAGCACAATGTTTAAAGTAGCAATTTTAATTGTTTGGTGAGTTTAGGAGACTGGTCATCTCAGTGGCTAATTTTTGTTTCCAAATACTAATGACACTGAGCAATTTTATCTCCTTAAGTAATAATAAGGAAGCTAACATCAAAACATTTCTCTACAGTTTATGCTCTTGAAGAATATGTGTTTCAGTCTCCAAACTTTAATTGGATTAATGATATAAAGTACGATCTACAATAATGGGTATACAACACTAAAATCATGATGAGACTGGGAAATCCTAGATTTATTCAAGGTCTAGTCTAATATTGTTGACTTTGAAAATTCAGATTTATATTCTGATGTTTTATTTTTTTCTTTGCGAAAGAATTAATAAAATAAGGAAAAAGTCTGGCTTGCATCATGTTTTCAGATACATACTGTACTGTATCTGTATTTCTGCTATGTTTTACTGTGCGTATATCTCTACGATAACACAGGCTGATAAATTATGAAACAAAGACGCAATGTCACATCCAAGACAATATCGAGGTTTTCCAAAACCTACCCCTCCCCTATGTAATATCCATCCTGAAAACCACACATGCTGTCTAACCTCACTGCCCACCTAATGAGTCCGACTACACCTTGCAAAGCACAGAACTGCATGTTGTTGAAAAAAAACAACCGCTGAGTGGAACCTGAACAAGCCCACTGGCATTACAAACAAGTAAGAAAGGGACATGGACCTTCTGCTGCAGCCTTGCTGAAGACACTTGAAGAGAACAACTTGAAGTTGCTTAGCACAGCAGGAAAGACAGACAAGAGAAATGCACAAGCTTACATTTATCGGCTCAACAACCGCCCCACAGGGTTTGCAGAGTTTCCCCCATCTCTCCGGTATTCCACACCAAAAGCTACACTCCCAGAAACAGCAAGCTCTCTCTGCCAAACTACAGGTCTTTGACTATTCCACTGGAGGTCTGAGAGGACAGATGCACAGACAAAAGCCTGGGTGCAGAGGATCAGCAGCTCTGTAGGTAACAGGAGACCCAACTCAACCAGAATCTGCATAGAGCTGGAGATCCAAGAGCCCGCCTTTGAGATCCCTGGTAATTTTGTTCCATTGCTGGAAATCATATTACCAGTGCACACACCCCTCCTGTATTGTGTAACACCATATGGCTATCCAATCTATATGTCAGCACTGTCTTAATTATTCAGAGGTTCATGCAACACTATCCCATTCATACACAAATGAAGGCACCCTTGCAAGCTGATGTTGCAGAAATATGCTCTGTGTTCCGCATCGGCATGTATTGTATCTGGCTTGTGGTTGCAAGGCAGATTCATTTTACATGGTGCTGTTTGAATTCAAGACAAAAAGCAAACAATAAAACAACAGATTTTAGTTTGGTGTGATGCTAACATTTTATACCACTCATTATTGAAGTAATGAATTTTTCAAAGGATTGATATTTTTAGCCACCAATTCTATATGCATGATCAGGAGCCAGATGTTGAACAGCTGGTAATGCGAGTTAACTATACAGCTATTGACATTCTACTGTCGCTGACCCTTCACCCTCTAGTAATGTGTGATGTCTGCTTTTTCCACAAACTGTATGCGAGTTAAACTGTTGGCATCCCCACCGAGACATGTTTAACTTCACCTGAGGAAAAGCTCCTCCAGGTTAGGCAGACTGAAATATCTGGTCTCAGGTGCAGGAGGCTGTGTGTACTTGGTTGCTCAGGGACAATTAAAACCTGAACAGAGCAGACTGGACAGGCTGTGAGGCAGAAGGGCAGGGAGTCTGTATCAATACATCCAGAACCTCAGAGAGTATAATCAGAGTGACTGTTTGGTTTGAAAGGGTGTTTCGTACTTTTGAAGGCAAGTGCCAGGTAAGAAATTTCCAGGATTAAAATCACTGCTTCATTAAACAGACAAGGGGATACATGCAGCTCAGTTGTTCCTCTTCTTTGCCTCTAAGAGAGTGTCTGGGGTGAGTGTTCTGCACCACATTTTGTTCTTCCAGGCCATTACAGAAATTCAGTAATTGTACAAATGCTCCAAAAAGCAACATAATTAATGTGTATTTCTGGGGGGAGGGAGTGGTGGGGTTCAATCCCTCCAGAGAATCACACATGCATTGCTTTAAAAGGTACCAAAAAGAAGGCCCCAGTGGTTGTGTAATACATTCCCATCCCCAAACACAATGTTTTGGCCGTGGAGCCTTCTTCAGGTGTGTCAGGTGTTGACACACCTGAAGAAGGCTCCACGGCCGAAACGTTGTGTTTTCTCTCTTCTCTTTTCAGCATGCAATAAACCTATTACTTGTTCCTTTGCAATCTACACACACTGACACAGCTATCCACCTGAACTATTCAAATTCAGTGCTATTACTGTATCTCTCTTATAGAAAACTAAGATTCATGAGCAGACTGAGATAATCTGCATGATCAGCTTTCATAAAACATATTTCATATAATGAAGTAGTTCAGGTGGGTAGCTGCGTCAGCATGTGTAGGCTGCAAAGGAACCAGTAAAGGTTTATTCCCTGCTGAAAAGAGAAGAAAGGAAACACAACGTTTCGGCTGTGGAGCCTTCTTCAGGTGTAATTTTAAGTGAGGAAACCAAAGTGAGAATTCTCAGAAACATCCACAGATTATGGTGTGCATGCTGACAAACAGATAAACAAAACAAAAAAAAAGCAAAAAATTAAATATACATCAGCAAACAGTATTTTAACTAAATGAATGCATGCATGGCTTATCTTTAGTCTTTAAAAATGTAGATATTTCTCATTGTGCCTGACTAATGTTATTCTTTGACTCATTGTATACAGTACATGCAACTCTACTCAAATGGCTGGGTTACTACATTTCTTATATTACTATCAGAATGGAATTGATTAGGTGCCACATACAGTAGCACTCTAATGAGTGTACTGACTGTGAGTCCACCAGCCTGCTGAACTCAGCTCGGACTGGAAGCATCATACAATTTTGAAACGAGCAAATAAAAGTAAAATAGGTTTCGTTCACTAGCCTAGTTTATAAGGATAACCCTTAATATGTACCATAAATTACCCATACAGTATATTCCAGAAGGGCTATCATGTTGGGAACTAGAACTATAAGAAAATGCTTTAGTAGGAGCTTGTTGCATAATTGGAGCAATTGGCTGTTCAGAAAAATCAGCTTATATATTCATTCCAATCAGCAGTTTAATCATGCCAACATCTCAGAGTGAAGGCAGGAGAAATGAGATAAAAAAAGAGGCTTGACATTTACTATACCATACCACAAATCATTTAAAACCCTTTAACAAGCAATTAGCATTCTTGAGAGCTAAATAGGCCCAGAAACAGATTAATAATCATCAACTCTATAAACAAATATAAGAAAAGCTTTTCATTTCCAGCATAGCAACTCAATAACACATCTGTTTGGAATGATACAGGAAGTTATTAAATCCAAGATTTTCATCTTTGATAAAGTAATAGGAAAGACACGGAGGACATGCAATAAAGCATGGTTTCATTAATATGGAACTTAATCACATAAAAAAGAAACGAGATTTCTATTTTTTATTGTAAAAATGAAGCTTTGTTGAATGAATGTATTAATGGTTTGAATTGAAATTCAAATTCAATATATATTTTCAAATATATTTATTCACATTACAATGAACAAAAGTCCTCCTGGATCAAACATTGTTTCGTGCACTGGAGTCTCTGAATCTTGAGCATGGAATCTTGAACATGGTACTGTACTGTATATGGTGTGTGTTTCCCAGTGATAAGACCTTTTCACTACTTACTGCATCAAAGCTATATGACAATAAGCTCTTTCTCCCTTCAAGCACTGTAAATCTATTAAAAATCCAATATCAAACAGAAAATAATATATATTGCCACAAATGAACAGTATAAATCTAAACTGGCCACATACAGTAAACAGGAAATAATATAAGACCATCATGATAAACACAAATACACTACTGTATTGGCATATACAGTAGTAAATGACGTGTGTTCTGAACGTTTGCAACAGAGGCCCTAGTGGTCAATCTCAACAGTGCAGCAGAGTATAATGAGTGCCTCGGTGCCTGACCTCTCAACCCTGAAGCTCATGCCAATGAGTGCCTTTTGTTTGTGGGTGCTGCCAAAGTTTAGGTGGCAAAACAACAAACTGTGACGCAGTGTTTGATGGAAGTGGGGTTGGAACCTTGGCCTTTTCACTTGGATGAAACAGACATGGGCTTCCAGAGATGTCTGGCTGTTCAACAACCTCAGGGATTCAAGAGCAAAGGTTTCATATCCACAGATGCACCTGGGAGTGTCATTTACAAGGAGCTTAAATGCTGTAGTAAAGCTACATTGACGTATTAATCTTTAATCGATTCATTACAATACTTTTTACAGTGAGGCTTCTCCCACTTGTTTAAATCAATTCACCTGCTCATCTGTGATCCCACATTATTTAAAATAGGTCTCACTTTCCTTTGGGAAGAGAATGGAGAGAGAATCTGCAGGTGTTGGGTTAATCGTTAGAAGGTTTAATTTGCTTTCTGCTAGTAGAATTCTTTGTAATGTCTAGCTCATGTTGAACTACAATACAAATGTTTTACTGCTTTTATTTACTTATTTAGAGTGTGTTGACTCCTGGTTTGGATCTTGAGCTAGTTCAACTGAATAAGAAACAGTCAGGGACTGAACCTGAGCACGCTTGACCCTTCAGATCCACACCTGACCATCAGCGGACTGATATCCACTGCAGCTAGAAGCTTAGTCTACAAGCTAACTCTAATATCCAGCCACAGTCAACTGCAGTGCTAAGTTCTGTTGTTAACAGTGTCCTGAAATGCAGTTCTAAAGTGATTCTTCACAGATTGTCCATATTCTTCTACAGGTTTTGGGAAAGGGTGTGTCTGGGCATGTTAGTATAGTCCATGTTCACCCGGAGCCATGGTTTTGTGAAAACAGATTGTACATCCCGTGGCATTACACTCATTACATGCCTACAGAGATCCAATGACTAGATAAAATGCCAATTGTCTCAAGAAAGTCCAACACCAGACTATGCTCGAAAGTAAAATGTTGGGAAATTCTCTTCCAAAATAAAATGAAACGGTCAGAATGCACATTTGAGGTTTAGGGACGCACCTTGTACAATACAACTCAGAAATCTGCTACATTGCAGTAAGAAAACAATAAAATGAGATTAAAATATTTTTTTTGTGTCCAGAAGAAACTGATTTAAACTTTTTCTCAAGCATGTCACTCAAGTCAGGGGTTCTGCTTAACATGAAAATCATACTATTGAATTAATAATACAGTTTTTTTCTATCAGTAGGGAAGCGTACTGGAAAAAAAACCTGATATGCCATTAATAATTCATATAGAGATATTGCATTGTTCCCAGACAGCACCCAAATATTGTAACTGTTTATTAAACAACAACTCTTCTATTTTAGTAAAATTATCTACATAGAAATCAATTTAATACTGAAATGAAATATTTACTGAAGAAGGATTCACAGCCGAAATGTTGTGTTTGCTCTTCTCTTTTCAGCATGGAATAAGCCTGTTAATTGTTCCCTTGCAGACTACGCATGCTGACGCAGCTACCCACCTGATTTACTGAAGAATACTCCCATTGGAAAAAAAAACATTCAAGTTGAATTTTTTAAAACAGTTTAAAACAGTTCAGAAATAAATGTAGGATTCTGGACTCATTAGGTTCAAAAGGTTGAGGGTTCAAATCCCAGGTGAGACATTGTTATTTTATCTTTGAATTTCTCTCATTAAGATGTTCCATAAGATGCATAATTGTATTGATAAGTAAAAATGTAGTACACTTTGGATAGAAGCATTGGATAGACAGATAATAATTCTAAGAAACTAAAGAAATAAACAATTTTACTTTCATTAAAAGCATCAGTTTCTCAGAATCACCTAACTCAATTTCCTCTCAGACATTTCTCCAATCTCTCAGTTTTCCAATCACAATGTATTCACATTGACAGCCTCTAAGAGCTGCTGACATCTGAAAGTAGAGTACTGTACAAAACATATACCCCACCTGCTTTTTACTGCAACACAGACAAGCACATGTGTCTTTAGAAAGGCATCTATTCTTGAGAAATAAAATTCAAACATTTTTAGTATTGTACTTTTTAGTCTTCAACACAGCAGGCTATGAGGAAACTGATAAAAGTTTTCAAAATCCTGAAAATCCACAAAGTCATACCAGGGGTTCAAAACTAGAATCAATGCTAAAACATGAACCAGAGGGCACAAGTGGAAACTGTGTAAAAATGCATTTAAAACTGAGAACAGGAAGCACTTCTTTACAAAAAAGATATGATAGTCTGGGACGAGCTACACAGCCATGTTGTTGAAGCTGATAACGTGAATGGATGAGATCCTTGGACAACTAAATAAGCTAGATGGGCTGACTGACCTCCTCTCATGTGTTAGCTGTTCTTATGTATCCAATATTGTTGGCAAATAGACACACACCCTGTTTTTGGTCTAACTGAGATAAATTCCTAATTTACACCTTTGTCTTTTGATCCTTGGTTCACTACTGGTCCTGAAGTAGTTTTCTGGGTTGGGTTTATTCCAGGTTTAAAACATCTGTATCATATCCCATACATATCAGATATCCCAAAATGCCTCAAGCAGGATTAGCAATAAACTTAATGGATTTTTAGATGGAAAGATTTGTATTTCTCAAATTGTGTCTCAATTAAAACACTGTATTCTTTGTTCTTCCTTAGTGTGAGAACATGTCACATTTTCATGTCCACACTCTGCAATGAGAATATGTTTACTATATTTCAGTATGATGGATGAGGTAGCAGTAGATAAGGTGCTTTGACTAAGAATTATATTGTGCACTAGCAGCCTTCTAAGAAACACGATGGGACGAAACATAGTGACAGGTTTGTTGAATAATAAGGTACAGTTAAACTTTGGAAAAAAAAGGAATCTATTGAATTATATAACTGGGTGCGTTTTTGTGTTTCATCTGGACAGCTCTGGATCTGCCAATTACTGTACATTTGCTCCCTTCCAAAAAATAACATTGAGAAATTTATTATGAGTAAGACATTCTTTATATTTGATCCCAAAGCCTTGCAAACTGAAAGGACAATGCGGCTCTTTGACAGAACAGTGTCTGCTACCTCAGTGACAGCTAGGATTAAGAAGTGATCTCTAAGAATGATATCACACCCACTTGGCATGAGTTCACTTGACTGAAGAACCATTCGTCTTGAACCTTTTGTTAATTTAAATTCATCTAAACAGTCTGCCCGAGGAAGTCGTACGACCTGTATGCAGGGAATGGCAAAGTAGAGATAAACTCACTACATCTTTTTTTCACATAGATGAACCTTTGACATATTTGTTACCACACAAAGGACTGTGGGAGTATGGAACAAGCTATCTATTTGTGTTACTGAAGCGGATACTCTGGATTCTTTCAAGAAACCGGCAGATAAGATCCTCCAATAAGGACAAGATCCAAGGATCTCTTCCAGACATGTCTTGAAAGATGTCTGGGTATTGGTTTCTACAGCACGGTGGGGTAGCTTGTTCCAGACTTTCTTAACCCTCTGTGTGTAGAAGTGCTGCACTGTCCAGAAATGTGAGTTTTTGGTTGCTACTGTGTTGTCTCTTAAGGTCTTTATTTCTACTGTACACATTTATCATCTTTCAAATGTTAAGCACCATAAAATAACTACTCTACCTACTTGCTTTTTGTGTATATACAGCACAAAATTATAACTGAAGTAACTGAATGTTTAATAGCATCAATGATGGTGACATTTATTTGACTTGTTCTATTGTTTAATCAAAATTGCAAAATTGTTGTTAAAGTCCAATTGTTGTTAAGGTTTTTAGGAGTGTGGAGCACAAAGTAGGAGAGCAGAAACAGGAGAGGACAAATGACAGAGGCTGTGAGAATAGGTAGGGGGAGGTGAGAAAAGGGGTTTGAAGAGATGAATTCCAGGGGAAGTGTGAGAAGCAGCAATCTGGAAATGGGCAGAGAAGTAGATCTATCTGTTATTGAGTGTTGGAGGAATGTGTGAATCATGTTGAATGCTAATTTAGACTGTTATTTTTCTTCTGTAGGAGTCTTTGAATCTCTGTGAAAGGACACAGGCAAAAGGGCTAGTGCCCAGTGGACTTCATGCTTATCCATTAATCTTCCCTTTTCGTACTGCAATGTAAATGCTATAAATGAGAAGACAGGTTTAGTGTTTGAGGGAGAATCAGAGCAGTGTGGATCAAAGACCTTACAAAGCCTTGTCGCAGTGTTACAGTCTTGTTTCTTTTGCAGTTCACATGCTGACAGAGGTAGCTCCCCACTCTAACATCTTCAAACTACACTCAATTGTGTTCCTTGATTGAAGGAATACTCCAAATACTATATAGAGCCATCATTCTTGAAAAGGTACTCGGAGGGTAAGCATGCAAACTTAGAAATACAGCTGGAAAGTGTCACATGTCAGAAGGCGATGTTCATTAGCAGTGTGACACAAAACCATGTGAAAAGGCTCTGAAATGCTTCCTGTTTGAAATGCAAAATGCAAGAAAGCGCTTTAGTTCTTTAATTATTTCTGAACATTTTAAAAGGCTCTAACACTTAAGAAGATAAAAACATAAGAGCAGATACATGAAAGGAGGTCACTCGGCCCATTTCTCCTGATTGGTAGTTATCCAACAGTAGGCTTACGTGATACGTACAGTATAGTACACATCACTTTGAATGATCAATTTGCTGGATAGGAAAACAGGCACCAGCAAACGTACAGGGCAATTGGATTTTTTAGGAAATGGTTTTAGTGGTATTTTTGGGTCCCAAAGTGTCTGAGATTAAAAAAGGTTATTTACAAAACAGAAATTTGGCTATTCTGGCATTAATCTTAACAGGGATAATAATCTACAGAAACAATATGACAAAGGGAGTTCTTGAGCTGGGACCTAGGGATAGGAGGGATACAGGTTTGAAAAGCTCCTACATTATGTGAGCTTTACACCTTGGGTTGTCAGAGCATGGAGTTTTGGCCCATGGACATTTAATGTGTCTACAGGTCCTGCAATAAGCACTTTGTGCTCTGCTCTCATGTACAACCTTTTTTATGTTCTTCCAAATACCAGAAGAAAGCTCCATAGCCATAATGTTCTTTATTTCCTTTTTTTATTCTACGTTTCAATGTGGAATTAACCTCTTTATGTTCCACTGCAGCCTGCACTCTAACATGGGTCCCTGCTCTAATTTATGTATATACAGTATGTGCATAATTGTTGTGTTTGGCAAACACTTCCTCTCCCTTTCATGGGCTGCATTTATGGGGCACTGAGGCAATGCGAAGTCTCAGAGCAATTTGTTTGGCAGTTAATAGCAGCCAGGACTCATTCTACAGCTAGGCTGAAACAGCTCTGGCTATGAATTAAGCTAAAGCAAATGACCTCTACGGTCCCAGTGCAATTAACTAATCCCCTTGGCACAGAATACGCAAACGGTTACATTCTCAAACAACAAGGGGGCGTGGTGCAAAAAGCAAGAATAATCCTAACATCCCAGTCTTTCCTAGCTAAGAGGTCCCATTGGAAATCACACACTCTGCTTGCTCTGGGGCTTGCCTGCATCCATAGGTGCTTTGGCTTGGCTACAGTCTGTTAGGAGCCCCCAGGCAGGCAAGCTGTTCAAACTTGCTCAGTAAATGATGGGAGCTGGGGTGAAGAGCACGTGCAGCTCTGCTGCGATACAAATGGGATCAGCTGTGAGGTGAATGAAGGGACTCTGGGGGAGCTGCCAGTCTGCCTGCACTTGGCGGGAGTCTTTCTCAAAAGTGGCTGAGGGGAATCACCTCAACTCAGTGTGTCTGCTGTTTATGGCAAAGCACTGTTTCAAATTTTTCATCAAACAGGAGAATATCAAGTTCTGAAAGTTATAGTTGTAGCAGAGGCTGTAATATAGTAAGAATCCTGGTTTGACTGCAAATCGTGATATGAAAAAATTGAATTACGTTAAATGGGAAAGTCCTTTTGAGATATGGGTTTCAGAAATAATTAAAATACTTGGCAAGACAGTTACTTATTGTTTTATCTTATCTGGATAAGATAAAATATTATCTGGATTTGTTGCCATGTTCATTTATTCCTCTTCTGTAGACAGAGTATTAAGGAAATTTCTCCATCCCCAAACATGCTCTGTCAAAACATCTGTTCTGTGTCTCAGAAGAAGTAATGCTATTAATGATGTGCAGCAAAGCAGACTCAGGAGTCTGGTAAAATCAAAGCTTGCAAAACAGGACTGATGTAGAATAAAGATAGGTGTGCTCAATTTTCTACTGCATTGCAGACCCGTTTTTATCTACAGTATACCCAATATTATAGTAACACTTAAATTTGTCATAATTACAGAAGTGAACTGAGATATGTGATCTACAACCAACCATTATCAGAGCACCAATTATTCCTAGTAAGGTTTGTAACTACCTGGAACATAAGTTGGAAGCATAAGACACAAGGCCAGACTCTATCTAGGATGGGACACCAGTCATTCACAAGGCACACACACAAACACACAGAGACAACTTAGAGACAACAATTAACCTAGAAAGTACATTTCTGAAAGATGGGTCTAAACTGGCACACCCTATTTAAACCCTGGAAAATATACAGACAGAACACACAGGCTCCACACAGAAAGTGCTCCAGTCTAGAATCAAACCCAATTTATATCCAATCTCACTCAGGCCTCATGTTTAGAATAATAGGTCACGTATCTGTGCAGCAATCTGAAACTGAAAAGATAAACTAATATAAAATCCATGAGTTCTGCCCTGTTTCTATCAAATACTGCATGACTGCAAGAGGCCTTATACAGGGCAGTATGTTTACATGTAATTATTTTCCAAAAAGATTAGGTTACATAGTGCAGAAACACAACCCATCAGCTTTTCACCATTGTATCTGGCCACTTCACAATCACTCCTTTTATTGCTTTCATGTTCGTTCTGTGCCTCTAATCCATCAAAGAGCTAAAAGTGTTGTTAATCATTAGGCTTGTCGGCTGGGGTCTTAATACTTAACCTACTGTAATATGAATTCTAATGGCTAGAAAACTGTTTGTAATTCACATTCTCTAAACAATAAATGTCTTTCATGTATATATGAGTTTGTCAGATGTTTGTCATCAAGCAACAGTGTGTGTAGTAGTTCAGGTGGGTAGCTGCGTCAGCATGCGTAGGCTGCAAAGGAACAAGTAATAGGTTTATTCCATGCTGAAAAAAAGAAGAAAGAGAACACAACGTTTCGGCCGTGGAGCCTTCTTCAGGTGTCATCTTCTTCATGACACCTGAAGAAGGCTCCACGGCCGAAACGTTGTGTTCTCTTTCTTCTTTTTTTCAGGATGGAATAAACCTATTACTTGTTCCTTTGCAACAGTGTGTGTAAAAGCAAAACATGAGCAGCTGTCCTTTGGCATAGGAAGTCTGGGCTGAGGAAATGGGCTGAAGGTTACCAGCGATGGGTGAGAGGGGAGGAGTTGAATTGTGGGCCCAACCTGACTCAAGAATTCAAAGTCTTCAAAGGCCTTAACAAAGTCAACCAGTGGACTTCTTCAGAATGATCAGTGAAACACCAACCCGAGGACACAAATGGAAACAACACTGCAACACTGCAAGTGCAAGTACAATTAAAACCAAGATGTTGGGGCATGTCTTTACCCAAAGTGTCTGGGGAGTATAGAACAACCTGCCCAGTCATGCTGTTGAAGCTGATGCCATATTTCTTTCACGAAATGGGCCCATCTGTAATCTTTCTTATGTTCCTATGTACATGTACAGTTTGCACAACGCAGACAAGCCACTGCATTTTCTGTCATACACAGAGGTATCTACTAGCTTGTGTTTTGTTCAGCTGATGTCTAAATGCATATGCCAGGTATGGCATCATTCATGTTATAGAATTTATCACGTCAATCAATTGCCATGTTTAATCAAAAAAGCTTGCTGCCTCGTTGCATGTCAAACAACACTGGCTGCTGTCCTGGAAATGAAACTGCTAACACTCTTATGGGACGTGAGTGCTGTCGTGCAGGTTATGCATTTTTAGTCTCTTAATTTGTTATATTGCTCTGCACATGTTACTGTACATATCTGGTCCCAAGTTTGAATCCTTGTCCCCTTGAGAAAAACATTTAGGCAATACAGCCAGCTTTATTAAATAAGTAAGTGTTTAAGCAACCTTGGATAAAAATGTCAGTCGAAAAGATTAATAATAAAAGACCACAATGTCCCTGACTGTTGAAATTGCCACTGCACTCTTGAACTCATTGGTGAAAGGTGGTTAGACATCCAGGAAGAGTTGACTGGCCTTTCAGTCAGAGAAACAATAAGCAGGGAATGAGCTGCTGCTGCTCATTGTCTTGTGCTGATAATCCTGATAAGGAGGCACATGGCTGTTGGAATGTCTTTTTTTTCCTAGGCCAGCTGTGGAATAGAGATTGGTATCCTAGCAACATCCAGCCTCAGTGTTGAGTTAGCTGTTTATTTATTTTTCAGGTGCAAATGAATTGGTTAGTCGAATGGCGGGTGTACACACATGTTGTTTCCATCAGCCTGGCACTGTGAAAACAAGAACCAAAATACAAGAAGGGGCTCATTCAAGCTTCCAGATCAGTGGACGTGTAAGTGACAGAGTGAAAAAGAAGACAGCCTCATGTTTTCTGTGCAGAGACAGAGAGTATACAGTATTTAAGCATAGATGCATAAAATTGTCTTTTGTTGTGATGGTCTTTCATTTGATTACATTTGGGGAGGATGAGGTCCTTCTTGAATATATGAAAATGAACTGGTTTTTAAGAGCCTTGTATCTATTACGTGATAAAAACCAAGTGAGAATCTGCAAACTTTCTTATATTCTCAAACACCAAAATAAAGAAAGAGAAATCAACAAGCCCGCTCATTTTTGGAGCAGCACTATTCTTCAAACAGGTGATGTGCACAGCAAGCGGGACCTGCGAACAGCCTGCAGGGAAGCCGACGGCAGGCTTTTGTTTGCAGAGCCATGAAGAGCAATTGCAGTCATGGTCGTCTGCAAGGCCATTGTGCTCGCCGGCCACGTGTCTGATGAAATCAACATCGGAGAGCTTGTGTCCCAGAGACAGGTGAGACAGCAGTGGGCAGCACCTCTGCGCCTCCAGTCCTGGAGCGGGGTGACAAGGTGTGAAAACTCCTGCATTTCCATCACGTTTCTTTGCCAGCTCAAGCACAATTTAAGAATTTAGAAGGGACAGTTACACCCGGAGCACTGGCCCAGTGGCTATGCTATTGAAAACTTCCTGCTGCCTTTCTTCTTAGACCCATGCACTGGTGGAATTAATTCGTTCCTTAAAATCCCATATGCTCCGATACGAGGTTTAAAGACCAAAAATGCAATTCAATCTCTGATTGGTAAAAATGCTTTTGAAATGCAAATCCACAATGTAATCATGCTATACTGAGCAAGTGGGTATTTTAATGTAATGTGTACAGTATATGCTGTTTGAGATATACTGTATAATGTACAGTACATCACCAGCAAAGCACAATGCATGTTGAAGAAGGTAGTGAGAAACTGTGCAAGTGTCAAGTGCACAGAAAATGACAGATTACTCTTGGGATGAATGCAGCTGCTGGTGTGTGTCTTCACTGTGTAAATGGCAACTAGTCAAAGAACAAAGAACTGATTTTAGCTCAAGATGTTTTCAAGCAAAGGCAGAGTAATCAATAAAGAACATTCAATATCGGAAACAAACCACTATACAATATACTCCAAGAAGAAAAACGTGAAAGTCACTTGCAGCAGTCTGGCATTTAGGAATTAATAAGAACCTCTTTTACTTGTTTCCTGCAGTAACCAGATGATTGATGTTCATCAGCAGCACTTACAGTGATGGAAATTGACCTTAGTAGGGTGACAATCACAATGGCAGGGTGAAACCTGTGCGAATGAAGTTTTAATGTCAAGCACTTGATATTCACAGCCATCCTGCCTCAGATCAAGGTAACCAGAGGGCAGAAAAGAAGCACTGAGAGACGCCTTTGTCCTACTAGTGCAGATTTTGGTGTGCTTCTTCCAGTATGGTACGATATGAAAACAAGGAAGTCACATATGGCTTAAATTACAAACCTATTAAGCAGAGTAAATGAAACATAACTATAGAAAATTAAAAAAATTAGATTAAGCCCCTTCGAATATCCAGGATTCACTTAGCATACATGATGAGCCACCTTACAATATGAAATGTTAAGATTGAAGAACCACAAAAAAAAAACATGTGTTGTACAGTATACAAGGCACAGAATTAGGAACTAGAAATTTTGCTTTCATTTTCAGCCAAAATGAAACCACATTTTGAGAATCAACTTAATGCCGCCCATGAAGTCTTTACTGTGGTGTCAAAGAATGTCCAGTGCTGCTACAACAATACATGAAAAATGGTTTTCATCGTATGTAAATACACACCGTGATGAGTTTCTTCTCTATGCTTAAGCTGCAGCGGTGCTTAGTATTCATACAGTAGGACTCTCAGAGCCAACCATGCATGGTCAATTAGTAACATTTCAGTTCTCCTTTCAAGAGACTCACTGTTTAAAAAGACAAGGGATCTTTCTCATTGGCCTGTCATGCCAGACCTCTTCGACTAAGGGCTACATCTATCATACACTAGGTTCATTAATTATACTGGAAATCAAGCATAATCAGGCTCTTTTTATAAGTACTGTGGCTGCATTCCTTTGATATTATGGGAGATTCACGGGAGCTTAAAAATGTGGAAAACCTGTAGCCACCTAAACGGGAGGAAGTACTGTAATTTTAAGGTAATATGTATCTACCTTAAATTAACTAATTTTGAGGTACTATCTGTGTTACAGAAGCAGGGCAATAAAGTACTTTAATAAATTGATCATAAAAATACTCCAGGGATATTAAGTATGAGCTGTTCTTATTAAAGTTTTCCTATTTCACAGCAGACAGAAATAAACTTCGGTTATAGTCTTGCCTAATTAAATGACACAATGTCACTAGAATTGCACAAACAACTAAAATACTGACGGTAAAGCAAAGGATCCAAGAACCATCTCAACATCGAAGAAATTAGATCAAATTCAAAGCATAGCAGCTTAGTTTAAGTCAGAAAATCTTATTTAATGGGCATAGAAGAGAGGTCAAAGTTCTAAATGAAAGAAGACATAGAATATGGGTAGTTTGATCCACAATTTTTAATTAAATTAAATTAATATGTCACCGTATGTTTGGTCAAGTACTCATCCTCTTTGACTGTGAAGAGACGACACATTTGGGAACTTTGTGGAAGTTCACATAAAACCAAAAACAGGAGTCATGTCATTACCCAAAGCGTTGTTGGGGTGTACAACAAGCTATTCAACCATGTGGTTGATGTCACGCCCTCTGCAGCCAGAGGGCGCTTCTTCTCTGTCCTGTTTTCCGGTTCTCTACTGTCCTTCTGGTGTTTCTCTCTCTCTAGGGTTATATATTTCCGGGTCTTTCATTCTGTCTTGGCTCAGCATTGACGTTCGGATGTCCTGAAACCCGCCTAGCACCAGGTTGCCCTACGTCCGCTACCTGAGGGCATAGATTTCTATATGGCATTCCCTGAACAGCTGAGCCCGGGCTAACCCCCGTCTGGCCGCTACGCATAGTGTTTTCTCGCTCTCCTGTCATTCTACGGTTCGTCCTCTCCGACATCCGTGACAGTTGAAGCCAATAAATTGGTTCACAGGTCAAACCGCTGCTAACCACCAAACCAGTCAGAAAGGCCTCTCATTTTGAAATGTGTATGTACCTCTATTTTCTTAAAAATCCCCATTTAAAATTTTATCCCCAAATATTGTTTTCTGGTCTGCAACACAACTCAAATTATAGCAAAATGTTGTGTTAAACGGATAATTCATTTCATACAATATATGAAGAATTTATTAGAACAAAATAAATAACTTAGGATAACATGGTGGAACAGCAGTTAGAATTGCAGCAGGGGCCCTGGATTCAGTTCCTGGGGTGCTATCTTCATGAAGTTTGCATGTTCTCCCCATATTCTCTAGAAATAAACTTTCTTTTTTTTGTGTTCTGGTTTCTTCACACAGTCCAAAGACATACTGGTAAGTTAATTGGGTTCTGGGAGAATTGGCCCTGGTGTCTGGGATTGTATCTGTTACTTGCCAGGACAGGCTTTGACTTCCCTGTCACCCTGTATAGGATTACATGGTTAGAAAAGTTATGGATGGATAAATAAGTCAATTATAGTACTTTCTGCTTTAAATATACAAAATGTATTAATGCATGTGTAGGGTGTGTTACAAAGCATCTTTCAGGACCCTATGCAGACAGCACAATCCAGAAGGGAGTGAACAGACATGGGGAGTTGAGGAGGAACCGGGCTGGTCGACGAACAGGGGGGCGTGACAAGTGTGCACTGGTGCTCAGGGGGGCATGGTCCAGGCGAACAGATCCGAAGGAGTCCAGGGGGAAAACCGGGGGAAAGTCCAAAAGTCCAAAAACCATGGAATCCAAATACCAACACGACAAAGTTAAAAACCGGAGCGGGATCCGATGAAGGGTCAGGGAGAAAAAGGGGGAATGGGACCAGGCACTCCTAGTCCCGGACTCGACTAGTTCAGGACACCGACAGGAGGCGAATACCCCCCGAGCTCCTGGCGTAGGGTGACTCTGTGGTAGGTGGGCCTCTGGGCATCCGTGTTCCAATGCAGAGCCCAGAACAGAGTGATCCTCTGGCTTTTAAGGGCGGGCTGGAACAGGGAGCAGGTGCAGAAAATCAACCAAAATGTGAAAGAGCCGGAGCGCCTATAAGAGGGAGGGATTACAATCCTGAAAGGGTGTTGGAGAAGTCCTAGCATGGTTTGGTGCGAGTTTGATTCTGGAGGATAACAGAGAGCTAATTGGGTAGAACACATGGCCAAGTGGTTTTATATATGAACTGCAATGTTCTGTTTTTCCATAGAAAGGTACTTACATCTTATTGTAACATAGGCAATAAACAAACAAAAGAAAGGGATTGGAAGCACTAAAAGACTGCTCTCACTTATGATCCATAATTAACATTCAAGGATTTTGTAAAAAGTGTCATTTCTCTACAACAGAGGAGATTATGGATGGCATTCTCCCAGTGAGTACATGACACTTTTTTAACTGCCCTTTACTTGGACATGTTGTTTCAATATTGGCATGATGCCCTCTGGTTACCTGTGAATAAGGCTGCAACAAGCTGTGGATGATGAAAATTGGGGTTGTCAGATACTGTAGATGTCTTGGAGAGTTACAATAATGATAGAAGCTCTTCCACCATGCCCAAATTTAGCACTTCAGCACTAAAGAATTATTTCTAGAAAAAATCCAAAGCATCACAACTGTTACAGACTCACTGATACGCCTCAGATTTCTCAAAGCAAATGCATGAATAATGCACTTATTTCAATTTCTAAATTTTAACAGAGCATGCAGACACTCTAGTTGATCTAGCTGAATAGGCAATAGGAGAGACTGTGGTTCACTGACAAATCTATTGCAACTTCCCGACAAAAAGAGAACAACCTTAGAGGAAACAAATACGACAATAGTAAGAATGCATTCATCTCATTCATCTTGTTTTTTCATTTTGATATGTAAAAATATCTTAGCAGGAGGTACAACCATTATTCTAAAACTATCATTAATCATTAAGAACCCATTAATTTCATTTTAATATTTTAACATTCTCCAGAAACTCATAATCTAGTATTTTCTTTCTCTTTGCTTCTAGGTCATTGTGAGATAAGTCTGCAATCAGAATGTAGCATTTTTGCACGTTCACATCATTGTGGTTTGTTTGCTTTTTATGTTTTAGCATTTGCTATACTTATATACTCATAATCCATAGCCAGCAGCCATGTCACCCTGCAACTTTCAATTAACAGCCCAATGAAGCAAAGCAGGGCTGAGCCTGGCCAGTACCTGGATGGGAGACCTGGGAAAAACTAAGGTTGCTGCTGGAAGAGGTGTTAGTGAGGCCAGCAGGGGGCGCTCACCCTGCGGTCGAGGTGGGTCCTAATGCCCCAGTATAGTGACAGGGGCACTATACTGTAAATACTGTAAACAAGCGCCATCTTTCGGATGAGATGTAAAACCGAGGTCCTTACTCTCTGTGGTCATTAAAAATCCCAGGGTGTTTCTCGAAAAGAGTAGGGGTGTAACCCCGGCGTCCTGGCCAAATTTCCCAAATTTCCTAATAATCCCCTTCTATGAATTGGCTACATTACTTTGTTCTCCTTCCCCATTTTCCCACTCCGATGGCAGGCGGATCGACTTGCCTGTTGGAGTATTCTCGGTCGCATTTAATGGCACCGTCAGCTCAAATATTTGGTTCAAACCACCAAATGGAGACGGGCGTGCCGACAAGCGGACCCTGCTGATGCGGGATTAACGCTAGGATGAGAGAGATATACTCATAATCCATAACAACTGCATGCTCTTAAAAAACATTGTTACAGTATGTACAGTAAGTGTCATTCACAGGTCAAACCTGGGTATGCATAACTGATGAACCCTAATAAGAGAGAACTAGTTGTCAGTGGCTTCTAACTTTTACTTTATAAACACAAAAGGCAGATTTAGAAGTCATAGCTTTGTCTCTCCAGTGTTGTGTTATGGCAAGAGTCAATTAATATTCATACCCATAATATCTCTATCCGTATATAACAATCAAAAACAAATAAGCAAAAAAAAGATAAATCAGCAAACATTGTTGTATGTTTCAAGGGAATTTGCCATCTAACCTTATCTTATCTTACCTTACATAACCTTTTAAAACTACAAACAGGAAAATGTCCTCTAATGCCAAAAATCGCCAGTAATTTGAACTTGTGAGGAAAGGAAAGGAAAGGAAAGGAAAGGAACATTATAAATCTTATTTTCTAGTTTCTGATCTTTATTTTATTCACATCCTTGGACTGTGGCCAAAAGTAACAGTGGGAAACAAGAGGTCTCATAACTATGGAGATGCCAAATACATTTTAAATGAGCTCATGACCAAACACATCACCCTGCTACTAGGCAGGAATGCCTCTTAAACCTGACAGGATAGTTGAAACACATCAGTCCCCTTTACAAGAACTGTATTCCTACATAAAAACATAGTCCTAGCTGGCTATATCACAAGTGACTTTAACAAACATAGATTTCTCTAAGAGAGGGAAGAGCAGGTAAACTTTGAAACATCTTTAGCGGAAGGAATTGTTTTCAAAGTTTTCTATTCCAAAACATTTGAAAATGAAAAGAAATCAATGATGTTGGTCAAGAAACAACTGGAGTAACAGGGTTTAACAATGCAGTCACAGTAAAGACTCAGACATTACAATAACAGGACAACAGGACAAGAGCTCTCAAGAGATAATACTGCTCCAGACCCTGAAGAGGAAGGATTGTCTTCAATAAGATGCAATAAGTAAACTAAAATTATATCTATTTTTCAAGTAGTCTGTTTCTTGCTTGATTTGCACCTCCCAAAAAAATAAAAATTAAGATGACAGAGGGTAATCTGTATGAATCGTATTATCTACTGTATATAAATCAGTGCACAGAAGCTTGGTAATAGCGGAAGAGGAAAAAACAGGTAAATAATGAATTCTGCTGGGACTGCCTGACTGTGGTTAATCCAATCCACAAAAGATTTCTAAACCAGGGACTGACTTATTTGAAAGTTAGAGGTTAACTGCTGGAACCTGGCTCAGCATGAAGAAATTGAGTACTACAGAAATCGATACATATGCTACCAGCAGGGACGAAACAAGGCTGATCTGGCAGATCAATGTTTTAGAGAGACAGGAAAACTTGCTGTTCAGGGCAGGAATGGATTTATCACTGATGCTCCGTGAAAGGCAAAATATAATTGAACACTTTGAATGATATGAGAACCTAAGATCTGTCTTACAGTATATCGTTTGATAAGCATTTGTTGACGTTTTAACATATTTTGTTTTGTGCTCTCCGTTTGGCTCTTTCGCCTGATCTTGCTGATTTTAGGTTGGCATGGCAACAGCCTCCAGCAATCTAACAGCTCCAGCTGCTTCCTATCGCAGTGTGCATGCAAAGAGACAGACCCTCTTCCAGACCCACCAACCCAACACGCACACGCAATCTCAACACTCATCTAAGAGCCACAGTAGAAAAGGGAATGACTCATCTGAGCACATGGACCTTGAAAGCAGCAGGCTATATAATTTATTAGCACTACAATGATGCCTTTTTGCTATTGGCATAATTACTGCTGCAGAGATGAGTGCAGATGAAAGCCAAAGATTGCTATTTAATGATGCAAGAACAGTTTCCTGATATTTATTATTAAAAACCTGTCACTGAAAAACAGAATGGATCAAACCTTGAACATACAGTATTTAGGGCTGTGCATTTCTTACAAAAGAGATCCATGAGAGTCCATGAGATTTTGCATTCTTAATTACTGTTTTTGGAAAGGCAGAACACATGCAAGTTGTAATACTGCAATACTACAGGGTAGGAGCACAAAGACAGATTCTGAAAATATTGCTGTTCAAAGTTACCCTTTCCATTAAACTTTTATTTAACCACTGACTTTTATGTGTTTATGAAGAAAATACTCAGTGACCTATTTTTAAAAATCTAAGTTACAAATCTCACTAATCTCACAAGACTCACTAATATCTGACTTAAATGTTTAGACACCGTCCCTTTCATACTGTCAAACCAATGTTGGAGAACTATGGAGAAAAAGTCCAACCTGAATTTTGAACAAACCCTAGCAAATAAACTGCATTTTCTGCATCTGCCTCTTTCACTATCGATCATGTTTTAATCCCTTAGTGCAAAAAAACTATTTTCTCTCTATTCATTGAAAATATAAACCTTGTATTGCAAGTCCATGCTTAGCTTGCCTTTGGATCACTGTGCTTTCTAGGCTTGTGTTATTTCACATGAGATTCTCAAACTGAAGAAAAATGTCCTTTCAAGGCAAAATTATTTATGCACAGTCTTGGATTCTAGGTCTTATTTGTGTAATGAAGGCTCATAACTTCTTTATATGATGTGTTATTCTGAAGGGCCTCATGACAAATGCTTCTGAATTGACAAATTGCTTCTGAATTGACTAATTCAATTTACATAAATAATTGCACGTATGTCACCATAATTCATAATTTGCAGTAATAAAACCCTATCACTCCAAAACATCACCAATGAAAAAGGAAGAGAAGTAAACAAAAACATCCTCTTGTTAATGAAGAATCCTGCTAGTATAAATATGCCTACAGAAAGTTGCATGCAGTCTGTTTCTAGTTACTGGCTGAAAGGGGCTCTCTGTGAGAAGCTGGGATCTGTAAGAGAAGCAGACACTGGCTTCAGCTCGCTGACACAAGAAATAAATGTGGCAAGAATTTTGAAGCTGTTAGACTGCCTTTGCCCTCGAGTCACTGTGACTAATTTACCGACAAATCAGGATTGTTTGCTATACATGCGCAACAGCTGCCAGTTTTCATAGCTCACACACCAAGTGTACTCCACAGAGCCTCTTGTCTTACAGGCCAAAGTATTAATAATTACTAATGTATTTGGCTGAGTTTTATACAGTGCAGATTACATTTACACCTATTTATACAGCTGGGGATTTTACTAGAAAAATGTACTTTGCTCAAACACACAACAGCTGTGTCACATTTGGGGTTTGAACAACCCACAACTGCCCAGTTATAGGTCCAGAACTGTATCCACTGCTCCATACTGCTGCCCTATATTAAAAAGTAGGGCAGGTAGGAACAATGTAAGACCTTTGACATGAACACCCTAGTATGCTTCAAAGAAATGATGCTCCATTAGTTCTCCGTCTGTAATTACCTCTGTCTAGTTATCTAATCTAAAAGGTGTAATTGACAGAGAACAAACCAGAGAATGGCACAGTGCATTTACAGTGTGAGCTGTTCCAGGAGACGGGAAATGTGCAGGCTTTTATAATAAAGCTGGAGGGTTAAGCTACAGTGATAATCCTAACAGAGACAAGAATAAGAAAATAAATCCTTCTAGGGGTTTCAAAATATATTCCATTCAGCCTGACAGGCCATTGATCTAAGCCTTCAGTTTAGCAACTATTGTTCTCTGCAATTCTGCCTGATTTTACTGCAAAATGGCTCGGATTTGGAAATCCAGGTGTCAGGAAGACAGTTAGCAGGACCACACCAGTATAGTCCACCGCACCATAAGGTAGACAGGTGAGATTCCCAAGCACAAGTGTGTCCCGGGCACGGGCTCCTCTAATTGATACAAACAACAGATCAGCTCCTACAAAACTTTTTTTTATACAAACTTACACTCACATTCTCATAAAATGACAATGACTGCAGAATATGATAATGTGGACCAATTAGATAAGGACATTAAACTTCCCCCCTTCTGTAGAGAAACTGCCATCACTGCCTTGTGACTGTGGATATCACTTGTTCCAGCAGTCTGGCTACAATATATTCACTACACCAGGATAAGTTGAAAGAAACTTTGCTGAGTGATAAAATGGCAGCTGACTATGACCCTACTGAAGAACGTGAACCATTTTAATTCTAAACAGAGAAGACAATAAGGGATCTCATCCAAGTATTAAGAAATTAATGCATAATTTCATAATTACACAGTAATTCAATGTTTTAATAGTAGTGCTCACCTTCGAACTGTCAAGTTCAATTTACACTAATTTACATACAGCATAAAGAGCAAGGAAAGAATATATGCCATATCTGAAAAGACATGGTTACTTAAAAGATCATTTTAAAGTCAATTAATAAAAAAACACATTTAAAGTTATTTTCCCAAAATATATTGCTCTTAATGCACATATATGAAATCTCTTGTAACCCTTTCATACTGTATGTGTATTGCTGCGTTCAGTCTAATGAGCCACAGTGGGTAATACTGAACTAATCTGTCATGATGATCAATATCACTCAGCATGTGATTTGTGTAAAAAAACATCACGTAAGACATCAAAACAAGCATGAACTTGTTTGTGGAATATTGTACATTTTTGTATTGAAAACAAAAGAAATGTAGAACATTAGGAGAAACATTTTCATAGTACTAACACAAGCACAGTCAATGCAAGTAGTAACGCTATACTCTTACAAGATGAACAGTTCAACTTTGTCTTTGAGATTCATTGATTCTACTCAGGAGGCAGATGGCTACATTTGAAATCAGTTTTGAAGAGGAGCAAGAACATCTGCATCCTTAGTTTCCTAAGGATAAAAGTATAGATTTGCTGAAATTTGATGGCAAGAAATCATGTGACTTGGTGGTATGCTATCATTGACTTGGTGTAGGATACAGTAGGACACAAATGTAAAGAAATTCCTTTCAATCATCCATACAATCAAATCTAAGTTCCACTAAAGGGCAGAACACTGTAAAAATAATAAAAATAAGTAGAGTACTTTACATTACATTATCACATTACATTACATTATCACAGTGCATTCATGAGACATTATCTCAAGGGGCTCTAATATATAATAAGACAAAAAAACAGTGAAGAGTATACACAATTTTTTTTAAATTGATTCAATTGCATTACATTACTTTTCCAATGAATTCTCCTAAGGGCACATTTGAAAGTTGATTACTACAGAGCAAATACAATATTCTACTACATTTACTGTACTTCCTGCCTTTAGCATTTTCATCTGAATAAAATGGAATCAGAGCCAGTCTGACCCCTGGTTTTTGCAGAATACTTCAGACATGTCTGGCACTGGCTCTCATTGATGCTGATGCTAATGGCTCCTTTAACATATGCAGGCCAGCACACTCAAGGCTGTAAATGTAATGGTAAATACAACTGGTACTGTTAGAGGTTGATAACTCACATGGGGAGTTAATGCGGTGAGCAGAGACCTCTATTATAAAGCAGCCATTCTCTTGTATCTTATCACGTTCACCTCTCTTGCATACCGTGAGCATGGTTTACACAATTTAAAGCCTGCTGCCAAGCAGAGAGGAAGTGGCTGGAGGACATGGTGAAAACACACAGTCATGGTAAAGCACAGACATGTTCGATCAGGCACGGTCCTTGCATGGCAATGCGCTGTGATGGACACCACCCCGAAGGGAGAGTCGGTTTGCAGCTCTCCTTTGCTGATGAGGTAATTTGCTGGCTTAGGTTCAATTTCCAGTCTGACCTCTCTTCAAAAATCCATTGGTTATTTAACAAATGAATCCCATATGGGGTAGTAGGGGGGCGCAGCCTATCCTGGCAAGCAATGGGTGCAAGGCAGGATATGCCCCGGGATGGGGCACCACCTCTACACAAGGCGCAGACACACAACCACACACTCACACCACGACAAGGCTGGAAACACTGTGGATGAGATGGGCTCACACTGACACAAGCACACACACATGCTTAAACACCGGGGACAATTTTCCAGGACGCCGACTACTCAAATCTTTGGATTGTGGGAGGAAACGGGAACACCTGGCAAAAACCCACACGAACACAGGGAGAACATACAAACTCGCACAGGTAGCACCCCAAGAATTGAACCCAGGGCCCCAGAACTGCAAGGCAGCAATGCTGACCACTGCAGCGCTGTGCCACTGTGCTGCCCCCTCGGAGCATTAAAATATGCATCATTTTTTGTATTATTATATAATATATACTGTTTACAGTTCATATACAGTACAGCACTACCCATTTTCCCCACTAACTACTAGAAACTATATCCGTATGGAAATCAGAAAGCTGGAGAGAAGGGGCTTAAGGGCTATGAGGCGTAACTCTGCCCTCTTACCTTTTCTGATACAGATGAGCTCGTGTACTCCGCAGTTGCGCTCGCCACCTGTTGAGAAAATGTATTTTTAACGACAATGGCACTGATGGCATGAGACAAACACAGACAGACAATCAATCTAGCTGGGCTGGTTAGCTTTCCTTGGATGAATGGCAACAAGAACAACAACAAGGGTGCAGGATGGGCAAGACAGACAGACAAGGCATAGGTCACCACAGTTTTTCTGTGCACGTCTCTGTTTGACTGGAGAGGAAAGAAAAGCACAAGAAAACCGGGCTACTGCTTTTAGTCCATCCCATCTTAAAAAACTATATGCATCAATTTTTTTGAGAGGGAACAGAAAGCCTGATGCTTGTTATAAGGAATTTTCTAAAGCATTTCTGAGAGATAGGAAGATGAGCTCACACCCTGATTTTCCACAGACCCTCAGAAATAAAACCAAATAGCTTCCACCCGATACTCTAGAAAACATCCTCAAAAGCAGGGGAAAAATTGGGACCATAAGAAGAACAATCTAGCAAGCTGGCCTGTTTGGTACAGTACGTGTAGTTAGTAGCTAAATGATCTGAAGATATCGTTCAGCCGTTTCTTAGAAAAAGGGTATTGGCTTCAACAACATGACTGAGTAGCTTGTTCCAGACTCACACAAAACCTTTGAGTAAATATGCCACCCAACATGCCTCAGGCACAGTTTAAACAGGAAAAGCGGTACTTTAAACTGCTTAGGGGTGTGCCTGAAATCCATTTCTCGAAATACTTGTCTCATGTAACTGGTGATATTACAATGGGCTTTGATAACATACTGTATCACTGAGAGTAAATCAGCACCATATTAAAATACAAAAACATTATTTTGTCTTCTGGGTCTTTTTACCAACGTGTTAGGATGACCTTGGAAAGGAATATGTCTTCTTCATAGACAACATAACATTTATTTTAAGGAAACAAAAAGTGTTAAGCAGAGCCATAGATATGTCTCACAACATATTACATTATATTGTTACATATGGGGGGAGAGGTTATGAAAATCAGAAAATGTCTGAGCAGATAAATCAATAAGTAAAATATATAATCCTAATCCCAAATTTGTAAAGATTTTACCAACAATATACAGTACCCAGGTGGTCGGTATTGTTAGAGGGACACGAGTTCTTTGTTCTCTGGCACAGCTTTGGTCAAAAGAGTAATAATTCAGGCACATTGGATTAAGCAAATATTTATTTAAAAAACACAACACACACTAAAAGTACAAAATACAAGTTACTGTACTTACACTTTTACAGTCAAGGCATTCCAGAGGCCTACAGTATGTCTAGTCCACCCAGAAAAACCCCAGACTGCTACCAAGTATTCAAACTCCTACAAAGGCAAGAATAGGATAATTCTAACTTCTTAACTAAATCAAATACAACCTGAGGTTAAATATCTCTCTGTAAACCCAGACGCTATCAAATCAATGGAAATCTATATCCCTATTCCTGAAATGCGCCCAATAACCAGGAGAAGCAGTTTTTAACCGAGGAATTCTTCAGTCAGAAAATCAGAGTTCCCTTAAAACACAGAACAGCAAGCTCTCTTAGCAAGGTTACAATACCTAGCTCCAATTTGCTCTTTATGGATAATCTGGACAAAGATCTGTCGTCTGAAACACGCTTTATGTTCTGTGCTGCCCTGTCTTCTCCTCTGTCTTTTTAATATACACCTTTTACATTCTTAATCATTTACCCAGAATTTAGTACAACTGAGGCAAACCATACGATTCTTTTGATCAGTGTGCCTTATACCCAGCACAACTGGTCTGAAGCTCTAGGAAGTGGAAATATTGACACAAGTTGGTGTTACTCATTGTATCTAGACTCTTAGAAACACTTCCATACTGTAGTCACTTACTGTACCATAGCTTGTAACAATATTATACAAGCATCATTCATTTAATGCATTTTTGTAGTTCGTGATCCCATAACAGGGGAGAAAACTGAAACTGATTACTGTGATAGCCAGATCCAGTGTACACTATTACCACCTGATTTTACTACGCAATTTATTTTTAAGGAAGGCCAATTCATTGCCAAATGGCAATGTTGTGCATTGGCATAATATTAAATAATAGCCATAGTATTTAAGGATATGCTAAAGTGCACAAATGCTGTAAAATATTTCATTCAGTTCACCTCTGAATTCAGATCCTGCCCTTTGTATTTTTTATTTGCAGTGTCTTGGTACAACTTGAAACAAACAAATAAAATGTCCTTATGTATTAACATACTGTACAGCATCAGTAAGTGCCAAACTGCTGAGTAGAACTGAGTAGAGTCCCTTAGACTTGTTGTATGGAGGTACAGGGTGCCTAATCATTAGAATATTTGCAAGTTTCTGTTAAATTTGTATTTCTTAAACATTGATGAGGCATGCAATTGCATTGCATTTTCAAAAGATGCATTTATCATAGTTGTCATTTAATGTCTGCACTGCTACTGTAGCTACTCTGATTCTCAAGACTTCCAGCTGGTTCATCCAAATGTAAAATTCAGAATGGTAAAACATTTACTCATGCAAAACATAAATAAAGTCCAGTAACTAGACATTCTAATGTCTGCAATAGTTTTTCTACATTTTCTGCTTTTCATTTCTGGGTGTCATCTTTTCAGACATAATGCACTCTCCAGCCCTAGAGGAAATAAAACCCCACTGTACTGTCTGCAAGCTTTTCTTGTTACAATATACAGTAACAGTAAAATTATATAAGGCTAACATTCAGCCATTCAGACTTATGAATTCTCAGACACTCCTACTGGATCATTCTCAGATACTGGATCAATCATCAGTCCTCATCCACAGCGCATACAGTATCACATTCTCACTCCTGCACGCTTCTTATGAATGTGCCTAAGCAACATTGAGCTGTCAGGGGTGTGCTCCACATTCAAATAACTCAGGTGTGCAATGGACTGTGAGGTTTGTTTCATATCAGTTGGTTTATGCACTTGGTCTGTTGCCTTTTTTTCACTCTATAAACAGCAATGACATAAAAATGTCTATTTAACCAAAACATTGATAAACAGGTGTTCATATGTCTAATACCCAGCACATCTTGATGTCAATCTCCGTAAGCAAGGGTATTAGGAGGCCGTTCAGTTCATCTACCTTGTTTGATTACAAGTTAGTAATTATTGAACCCAGGATCTCATCTTGCCATTTCTTGAAAAGCACCAGGGTATTGACTTCAACAACATACTGTAGCTGAGCAGCTTCTTCCAATACTCTCATAGCCCTCTGTGCACAGTCATGCCCCCTGTTCTTTCGTTTTAGGTGTACTTTACCATAGTTTCCACAGATCACTCATTTTTCTTTACTTTGTTGCATTTCCCTTGGGTGACTGACTGCCTGTCCTTTCTTCTTTCTTTGACTAGTCATTCAAAAAAACAGGGCGTTTTCTAGTGCAACAGTCAAGGGTAACAGAGTAACAGATATAGAGTCACAATGGGGAGACAGTTGCCAAGCGTGCCCACAGTGCCAGTGTCCCAGGTGACACAGAGGGCAGCAAGGAGGAAGCCATTTTTGATACGGACAAGTGCAACACAAGTTCAGTACTCACAAAGGGTCTTTCTACAATACCATGGCAGCAAGAGAGTTATTTCACTCATTGATGGAATTTTGATCAATGAAAATTGAAAACGAATTAATCAGCTACAGTTTTTAAGACAAACAGCAAAGTGATGAAATGCATGGCGTGCCAACCAACAAGCTGATCAGCTAGCGAGAGGTTACAGCCAATAATAATATTGTGCCAGTGACGGTAAGTAAGCCTGCCTTAAGCTTATTCCACTTTGTTACAAGAATTCTGTTACAAGAATTGGAGCACTGTTATTCTGGTTGGGAATTTGTTCCTCTGTGCTCAAGCAGCTTTTTCTTGGTGGCTGAGATAGCTTAAGAAATACAAATGACTGAGGGGCTCATTGGGTTTCCAGACGCTAATTGATCCAAGGATCTCTTCCAGTCATTTCTTGGAAGAGGAGTCCGGTGATGAGTGCACAAACTGCAGCTGTAAATCTATCTGGGGTCTGACCGTAATTATTGTGGAAGCACCATGTTGTGAAGTAGGTCTGCATTTGAAGTTGGAGAGTGCCTGAGCATGGTTTATGTCTCAGACACTGGGGAGTTGTTGAGGTCTGGCTTTGTCTGAGATGTAATGGAGATGTGTCTAAGTGCTTGGAGGAGAGGATAGGGGAGTGCTGGGTGTCTGCTTTGCACACTGAAAACTCTGTGTGAACCTTACAACATGATTAAGTACAGCAAAAAAAATGTTGCCTAACACTCAAAAACAACCCAGACGAGGAAAAACATTAAAACTCACTAATTTATTCTCTACAGTTTTAAGGCAAAGAGCAGAGGGGTGAAATGCATGACTCTGTAATTAACCCTCAACAACCTGCATCACACAGAAATGATTCTGTCAGATGGAATAACTTGTATGGAATAACATCCTATCAATACCATTACAGGTTACATAACCTTAGAAGTGTTCCAGAGTAGGAGGAAACCACACACATCTTAGAATTGAAATTTGAATGTTTGAAAAAGTATTTAACGACGGTAACAGTGAATTAGTGAAACACCTGCATTTAGAAAGCTTCTTTGAATGAAACTAGTTATTGTTATTAAAATGCAAGTGTTTTTTTTAGAAATGCTAAAATGGAAAAGTACTTAGACCTCAGGAATGAGGTCAGAATGATGTTATCTTCCACCTCCTTAGGCCCTCATGTTGTGTAGTTTTCATTCTGTTCGGTCCTGTTTTTGATAAAAGTGGCCTTTAACTGTTTCTCCTCATTCCATAACAAGAGCATTCTTCATCAGCTACACCAAAAGAGCAGTGCAGCTGTCCAGGGAACAAAAATGCTCTAATAAATGAGAATTGGCCATGTTTGAGCAATTCGTGTGGGATTTTTTTATATATTCAAAAGGGTTCCAGAGTTCATTTTCAAATTCCCACTACTCGTCTAAACCTACTAAACCTCGTCCCACTAGAGACAACCAAGCAGCTCAACCAATAACTTCCATGTAGACAAAAGGACATTTTCTCTAAGTGAAGGGCCAGAGTCCAGACACTGCAGGTTCGAATTTGGACTCTGTGGATACGCAAGTGGAAACCACACAGAATTGCATTTAGAACAGGAGGCACTTTTTTACCCAATGGGTGGTGGGAGTGTGTTACAAGCTACTCAGCCATGTTTTTTAAAGTTGATACCCTGGCTTCCTTCAAGTATGAGATTGATAAATCGGGGGAGGATATGCTAAATGGCCTCCTCCTCTAAAGAACATTAAGTTCTTCTAATAGTCTTAATGTTTCTTCTGCTATTTGATGATGTTTTCTAGAATATCAGGTGGCAGATTTATTGCTTTCTCTCTGAGGCTGTGTTGAAATCAGGGTGTGAACTTTTCTGCTTACCTAACTGACATGCTTGAGAAAGTTCCTTCTTGAAAATGTCAACAAAGTCAGTTCCCTGTAAAAAACGATCCATAGTTTTAGAAGATGCCAAGAATCCTCTTAGGATCCTCCAAGCAGGATCCAAAGAATTTCCACCAAAGAATGGTGGAATAAGCCAACAAATTTTTGAAGATGATAATCTGGCTTTCAAGTGGCCAGAGTTTAGGAAAGTGGATGTCTTCAAACTATGTATGTACAGTATGTATTCACCTTTAATCCACACAGGAGCTCCCAACATGGGGTGATTCAAAATGGGAAGGTAGAAGGCAGAAAACAGTTGGACAATATTTAAAATATGATTCCAGGGCGACAGTTTTTGATTTTGAATGCCTCCATATTGTTGTGACAAACATAGAAATTACAACATTAAATTTAATAAGGAGCGAAAGTTTAAATCGACACTTCTACCTTATGTAGAAGGTAGATAAAAAAAACACCACGTCACTGTTCACTGCAAAACTGTAATTGAGCTCAAATCATAAATTAATTTCCGCCTTCAATTTGAGTTTTAGATTCATTGCTCTATTGAAACCTAAGTTGGAATCCATCTCAAATCACAGCCAGTATGATAACTTTACCATCTTCCTGTCTTACTTCCATCTTACTACCCTGTTTCTTCCCATCTAACCCTCCAAGCCAATGACCTTTAGTGTGATGTGTGTCATGTGAAACTAGCAAAGCGCAAGCTTTGTCTGATCTCACCAGTTACAGTACCTGTGTTTTTGAGAGATATTACAAGGCAGAGCCAACCAGATCTCTGAGGGAGTGCAAATGAACAAAGCCTCACTCTCCTGGCTCCCTCACCATGATATTAACACAAATCCACTTCAGTTGACTGAACAGATAACTGGAATTACAACATACTGTATAGTGGATTCCTGTGCATTTATTCACATGCCGCTTGCTTTTAAATGTAGCCCAGAGTGATTTTTACCTGTTTAACCATTCATGAATAACTGTTGACTTTTTAAAGAGTATAGCTTTCAATGTTTTTATACATGTACATCATCTGTTTCTCACAGTAAGGTAGACGTGCACATGAGTCATGACAGTTTAAAGACCACGCCACCTGCTCTCAAGTGACACAAGCCAGACAGAGAGCTTCTCTTGCCAGGGATTCTGTTTTTAGACTAGCTTAACTGATGGAGACAGATGTGAATTTCTGTATCACTTTCTCCTCAACGATACCTTTTCTCCTGATTTCTGTGTTTTTGGTAGTGCCCTCTTTTATTTCACCTTCTCCAGGTTGCATCCACTTTTAACCTGAGGACACAAGACAGAACTCTGACAGTGTGGTCAGGATGAACCTCGATGACTCAGGAAGTTCTTCATACTTCTATTGTCAGACCAAGACATAAGACCATACTAAAGATTACAAACAGGAGGAGGCCATTTGAGCATTTAGCCCATTAGTAGGTAATAGTTACAGTTTTTGTAATGCCAGCAGCCATATCACCCTGCAACTCACAACTGGCAACCCACTGAAGCTAAGCAGGTGTGAGCCTGGTCAGTAACTTCATGGGAGACCTCCTGGGAAAAACTAAGGTTGCTGCTGGAAGAGGTGTTAGTGAGGCCAGCAGTATTTCTCGGTCGCAGTTAATGGCAACATCAGCTCAAAGATTTGGTTCAAACCAGCAAATGGAGACTGGTGTGCCAACAAGCGGACCCTGCTGATGCGGCCGATTAACGCTAGGAAAGAGAGAGAGAGTTACAGTAATTGTAATCTGAGGGACTCAGAAGAATTCAGAAGATGAGAAGAAGCCATGGAAGTAGCTTCAACAACATGGCTGAGTAGCTTGTTCCATAACCCCCTTTTTATACGAGTACCAACCTTTTATCATTTTTAATGCACTGCCTCACATTTTTCTTGCTTTGTTTTACTTTTGTTAAGTAGTATCAAATTGATACTGATCTGACATTTTCATTCAGTTCTTGAAAGGAACCAGGATATCAGCTTCAACATCATGGCTGATTAACTGGTTCATTACTCCCACAACACTGTGGGCAAATAAGCTCTTCCTGTTGACAGTTTTAAACGCACTTTCATGAAGTGTCCGCTTGTGCCCCCTGGTTTGTGTTTTACTATTCAAGACATGTAGAACAGTAAATGTCCGCCTAAAGCCTTGGAGAATGAGAACCTACAGTAAATGTTTGCTTGAGCACAGTAGCATAGTTAAAGCAATACATCCAGGATATACATTATTACAAGAGTCCACAGATTCCAGCCTGAGGACATACCTGAGTGAAATTTATTAGAAGAAATCCTTAAAAACAGTTTAGAAAATATTTCAGTCCTTCCTCACATATAAACATGATATATTGTATTATTGAATAATATATGTTTACTGCATATTTCCCCCAAATGCAAAGTTTTTAATTTACACTTTTATGCAGTTTAAATATATTAGAAGTAATTTAAAATACTTCTTACCAATGCTGTTTTATATCATATCATTGATGTTCCTTGATAAGAAAATTAGAAACAAGCAAACATTTCATAATAGCGATGCACCCTAAGATTTACTTAACTCTCTGACTTTAAAGACTAAGCAGTTACAGGTGGGCACTGAGGGGTTCATGATCTCCAATCAGAGTGCAGCCTAGTGTCTGCTAGTTCAAATCCAAGATAATCTGAATATTGACAGACATCCAGAAGATGAAATTAAGGACTTCTGATTTCTATGTTTCTAAATCTATAGAGATATTTGTTAGGACATCATAACTCCGTCATGGCCTAGATAGCAACAGGTCATTAACCTACTGAGTACTGTATGTGCGGGCTATCCTAAATCAATGTTTGTCTCACAAGATGTCCTTTCTGAGAATCTAAATACTAACCTCTTTATCCAACACAGGATCATGGGGAAGCTAAAGCCTATTCTGGCAAGGACATACTGTACAAACTCCACACAGATAGCACACCAGCAATTGAGTCCATGGCTACCGCACTACAAAGAAGCAATGTTAAATCACCGTGCCACTGTGCTACCCATATCTGATTATACTGTATATAGGATTAATAATGCATGAGTTACTAACACATTATAAAAAGCTATAATCCGATATAATTTCCTTTCTACTTTTGATTTTCGTTCATTACCTACTATTGTTGTACAGATACAATTGTGCTCAGTGTATCTTATGCTTTTGCCAAGATCTTTTTTGAAGCACATTAATAATGACATCAGACATCGATGTTCCTTTGGCAAAAAAGAGTCATTAACTGCCTTTTTCGCTTTATTATTTAAAGCCCAAAGCAAGGATCAGTGACCCATTACTCCTGCAGGTAGAGCCATATCTCAAGTATGCTGTGAGTAATATCTGCCAGCAAGACAGAATGAGTGAAATGGAAAGCTTTACTCAAGCAAATTCACACAAAAGTATGAGCAGTAATAAAACAACATGTTACTGTATACTGAGACTGCTCAAAACCAAGACTTTCTGATATCTGCCTGAGGTAGTATCAGTGTCTTCCTAAGTGAAAAGGAACAGTAACTCATAAGTTTTATTTTTGTAAGTATGGAGACGGCTCTTACTGATCCCCTTCAACAGAATGCAAGATATAACTAGTGTTACAAGTATGGAACATGGTGCCACACCACATTCACGGAACAGCTTAATTAGAATCTTGGATCAATACTATTCCACGAGTGATAAATGAAAGATCTATCTCACCCCGTCATCTTGCATGGGTATTGGGGTTTATAATATGTTTAATATCTATGAGTTAAATACAAATGCATGCATAGCTAAGATCTAAGGTAAAATAACAGACATGCCATGTATAAATCTATCTCATTTCTTCAACAGGGCAATTACAGTTGATACCTTCTGTAAAGATATCTTATTAGATACCCTTACAGAGCTACTATTTAGGAGGGTGACATCAACAGATCTTTACAGATCAGAAAATGATCAACTAATTTCAAAAGATCATGGAGTTAACAATTTGGACATACTAGGACAAAAAAAAACTCTGAGATTGCTATTGCGTTCTTGCAATTGACTGTAAGTTAAAATACACTGATCCAAGCAACAGCAGTGAAGGATGCAAGTGGAGCTTACGTGTATTACAGAAAATCATTGTTAAAGGTTCACATATAAGGTTGATTTGGAAACTGATAAATACAGGAATCAAATATAATGTAAACAGTTTAATAATGGGTTGATGCCTGGAAAACAGAAAGTAATATAAAGGGGAGAGACCCCTCAGCAAATTTAGAGTGATGTAATGCGTGGATCTGTACTTTCCTGGCTGATATTTCTAATTTGCAGTACTGTATAATAACGATTATCCCCCTGGCATATTTACCAGTCAATTCTTGTGAAGAAGACGCTAAAATAGGCGTGGTGGAAAACGTTACAGAAGAGACAAAGGAAATGCACAACAACTGAGACACCATTCAAGACTGGGAGGACAGCTTTCACATGAAATTTAATGGAGACTATTGCAAAGCAGGCAGTAAAAATGCATTTTATTAATATCAGATGGGAGTCACTGAACTCCTAGCAGAATATAAAAAGGACTTAGGAGTTGACGTTGACTCATTATTATCCTCTTCCAGACAATATAAAGAAGCAATTGCAAAATCCATCAAAATGTTAGGGTAGATGGTGAAAACTAATTAGCAGTATGTTTAAACACTGTCGTAGTCAAAACACATTTAAGATACTGTACTATTCTGGTCACTGCAGCATACCTCCTAAGACATTGCCTCTATAGAAAGAGCTCAACAAGAAACCAGATTATTTCCAAGTCTAAAGAAAACACCGACTGGTTAAAGCAAGAGAATCTTCTCAATCTTGCATATAGCAGATTATGATGGGACTTGATACTTGTATTTGAAATCCTGAAAGGGATTGACAAATTCACCAAGGGTGTTTGGGACAGAGAATGTAAGTACATCTTTGCAAAAAGAGTGACAGGCGTATGGAATAAATTGCCCAGCCATCGTATGGAAGCCAGTTACCTGGGATCCTTCAAGAAACAACTGAGACAGAGCCCCTTGGATATGCGAAGTATGAACAAACAAATGGGCACAAACGGCCGAATAGCCTCTTCTCTTTCATAACCTTTTTACATCTTTATGTTCTTCTTACATTCTCCCTTCATATTTTCCCTAAGCCTGAAATTGTCATATTCACAGAGTGGCCAAGTCCCTATGACTGGAGAAGCAGTCAGTTGTGAATTATTCACTGGCACTCACATGTTCAGCCAGAGGTGACCAATTCATACAGTATCTGTTGTTCTATCCGTGTCTTTTACCATTATGGGACTGATGAGATACAGAAAATCTGTAGGCCGTGCTGTGAAAGATCTCATTTGCCAATGGTATTTAATACATATGCCTGTACTGTATGTTGTTTCTGATTGACCAATTTAAGTGCATTCATGAACAGTGATTGGCAATCAATTGTACAGTACAGTGTGTTAGGATACAAGACAGGAAGATGACTAGTACCAATTATTTAAAGTAAAAAATGATATGCAGTCTATCAGTTAATAACCCTTTCTTAATCCAAATATTAAAATAATCTTGAAAAATTGAGGCCTGAGAATATACAGAGAAAGTTGCCAAGAAGAAATAAGCAACCTTTCCATTATTGTCAGATGTTTCCATTGTTTTCTTCTGTTTTGATTTTGACACACATAACTTTATTTTTATAATATGAAAGGGTAAAGAAAGTAACAAAAACAGAGCAAGAATTATATATCTAAAGTGTACATTTGTTTGAATATCCACTAAAATGCTAGAAGTGTTGGAAAAACCATCTTTGTGATCTTTCTGGAAAGCAGGAGTCATATGATCTGACTTGATTAGAAAAAAATAAAAATAAAGTAAGCCCAAACAAGGTTAAAGCCTCCAGAAGTTTCTCTTTTCTCATTGGTGAAGGAAAAGCAAGTATTTCTGGCTTGTCCCAATTTTCTAAAGGAATCTCCAGTACCTGCTTTAAGAATCCAGGACGCGCTTGCTTTTAAGTTCTATTGAAAGGAGACAGGGCTGTGAGCCAGCAAAATGAAGAACATTTGAAAGATACAATAGCCTCTTTTATGTGTTCAGAACACAGAAGAATGTAGATGCAGAGAAACCTTTACCACTACATTCCTTTGGCTTACTAACATTTAATAATAATAACATTTGCTTACACTTATATAGCGGTTTTCTGGACACTCCACTCAAAGCACTTTGCAGGTAATGGGGACTCCCCGCCACCACCACCGATGTGCAGCCCCACCAGGATGATGCGACGGCAGCCATAGTGCGCCAGAACGCTCACCACACACCAGTTACAGTGGGGAGGAGAGCAGAGTAATGAAGCCAATTACCCTTTCGACCGCTACATAATTATTATTTTTTAATTTAATGGAGTTATTGTTGTTGTTTATTTTATACACATACAATTCATAATTGCCAATTGTTTTCTTTGCATTCCAGCCTACAGCAACGGCTCTGTAAAAACATCTAAAAACTGAATGTATGGCCTCAATATCAAATAGAATGAAAGTTTACAGGACATAAAATGTTAATATAGATGATAGATGATAGATGATAGATGATAGATGATAGATGATAGATGATAGATGATAGATGATAGATGATAGATGATAGATGATAGATGATAGATTATTACTGTGGGAGTAACATTTTAGTATCTGTGCAAAAATAAAGCAGACAGCATCAGAAAAAAAACTCCACAAAATCAGCCAAGGTTTAAAGCAATCCTTCCACAGCCTTTATAGAAGCGTATGTATTTTCAGGCTTATGAAAGTCCAGTAGTATTCTAAGACAGGCTGGGAAAAAACTAATTGTTCACTACCCTTGAAAAACTAATTGTTCAAACCTCTTCCTACATACACACGTTTAACACAGTAGTGCTGCTGCATTCTTAAGACAATGAAACTTAATGCTCACTCAAACAACCATCAGTCCCCCAAGACCGACCCACAGCAGGTGATTAGGTGCTTTCATTTGGTCTCATAAGCACAGGCAGCTGGACACACCATGTGGAGGAAACTTTGTCAGTCTAAGCATGACAAGCTCAGCCAGGTTCACACATCTTACTGTTTGAAGTCACTTCTAAATACTTTGGAAGGTGAACAGATCTTACAAGACAAGACTTACAAGACAGATAAAAATCCCATCCAGATACAGAAGATAAAGAAACTGCAGATATTCATCATACACAGGAGACAGCCCATGCAGTGCCTGGTCAACTAGAGAATTTTAAAGTCTGTCCTGTAAGAGACTGGTATCTAGTGTAGATTTTAGAAACATGTTCGAAGTTCTTAGCATTCGAGCAGCACGGTTCGGGACATGCTGTAGTTTCTGATGCGATTTATTGGATGAAGCAGCTAAGAAGGCATTGCAGTAGTCTAACCCAAGGAGATAAAAGCATGAACTAATTTCAGTCAAGCCAATGCCACAGCAGCTGAATAAAAGCATCGCAGTGATGTGTGCACATACTGTAACTATGCAGGAACAGAGAGCAATCTATTGTGTGCAAATATGATATTTCTCCTACTACAAAACCACCGCAAGCAGATTTTGGTTGTTCGTTTGGCTTATTTATATACTGGAGGTGAATTATTTAAACAGGATGGTGGTTTTGAAGAAGTCAGTAGTACATACACAGAAACAAAAGCAAGGAATTTCACAACAAAAGGTGGGTTGCACAGCGACTGTAGCTTCAGTCACATGGTCTCAGCAGATACTGGAGCAGCTGTGGATGTAGATCGGGAGTTTCCAGCCCTGGACTTTTCTGATGAGCTGGTGGGTCTTGTATTTTAAAGCACAGCTCTCAAACAGCATTTTGCCAGTGACAATTTTTGAAATTGGAATGATCAGGGAAAAATGCACTTTTTCCACAATACTGATTATTTTACAGTGTACATGTGAAATATACATTTTAATGTAATAGTTTTTGTTGAATGTTTTAAAAAACATGTTTAAAATATTTAATTTAATTAATGTTTAAAAAAAACACTTGATTATATATTCACTCCCAATTAAATGTATTCTCCTTGTATTTTCAATGTAAAAAAAAAAGGACACAGCATTTTTCTCTTCACTTGAGAAATCTGATGCCTGCTTTGCCCTGTCAGGAGAATGAATGTAGTTTTAGAAAATTACGTTTTATGCAAAAAGAAATGAGACTTTTAATTAAGGAAAGATAAGGCAAACCAGACAAGGAAAGCTGAAATAAACCCAATACTGTCAAAGTTGTAGAAAACAGATTTAATATTATCTATGTAAAGCATCCTCAAGGATGATTCAAGAGAAATATCAGAGCTGCAAACCTGAGGTTGTGTGTTAGGGGGCAAATGTAGAAAGACAGAACTGAAATTTTCATAATGTTTGCACACAATGGGAAAATATATTAACTTAAAAATGTTATTCTGACACTTCAAATAGTAGTTAATAAGCACATTTGCTTATACCTCAGGACATACAATCTTTATACATCTGAAAAAAACATCCTGGAAATGCACATCAACGTTAATCTTTGTTAGGCATAGAATTTGTTTTACAGCAGATGGACACCTAAGGTGTTGCACTGTAGACTCAATAAGCACAAGGGAAGTTGTGTTCCCAGCACAGTTTGGTTTGGGCTCTGATTTGAGATGCTATTTTATGGACAGCAGAGCCAGTAATCATTGCCGACTACCGGCACGACAGACATTTTCAGCATTCTTTTGGTTTCTGCAAGGCGCCTGTCTTGCATCATCAAAGTGGGTGACGCCACAGCATAAGGGGTTGTCAACAGTGATTAAAACCAAGACTGCATCATTTAAACTGGGATACACTTTTACAGAAGCTGTCATTACACTGCATTAGCTCTGAAATGACTTCTTCCATGTCTTCTAGATGGGCACCTTGGTTCTGAGCCATCAGCAAATGTAAATGAAGACAGGTTGTTAGGCAGAATTGACACAGACAAGTTTTCGTTCAAAACTGCACACAGAAGCACAGCGTTGTCTCCCTGCCTCCTCACTGTGAACTGACAGCTACAGTCTGGTGCAGTTTTCATGACATCCAGCAGGAACAACAAGCCTCCCCTTGAAAGGCCCTTATAAACATACCCACAAGAAGCACCAATGTCATGTTATGCAGACTGGAAAGGAAAATACTTGTCATGTTGCACGGGCTTTGTAAGTTGCTCACATGGTTGTAGTTTATATATGGGTTAGTTATGTACTGTATTGTAAACGATTTTTTAGCATTTACAGACTCTTATCATAATACTATAGTGGTTAAACCTCAATGATGCATTAGGATCTAAAATCCCACATCCACACATTAAAGTATTTGGTTCCTGGCGTCTTTTGAGAAGCACCTCTGAAAGAAACCTTTAAATTGAAACTGAATAAGACACACAGATGTACCTATTAATAATGAGGCACTGGGAAGAAGCAGAAGAGGAACAATTGAAATAACATGGAATTTTATTTCACAGAGTAGTAAAATTGTTACAATTTTTCTTCATGTTCAGAACTGGCATTGCAGGAAATGTAACAGAAAAAATAAATGTCTTGAATATTGACACAAACTACATAAAGCATAATATAATCCACAGGCAGTTGGGAACTGTGCATCCCAGAATAGATAGCACATTTCCATTCGGATTCTGCAGCAGACTGTTTGTGTTTGGAGAGCCTTTGTGAGTGCATGCTGTTCTCACTTTCCCTTCTGGTGCATGTCACACCTCAGCTTTCACTTGCCTACCTACTCTTCCCAAGCCTATTATTATATGAACAGAATTGTGGAAAAAAACAGTTCAATTATCACTTTATTATTAGAACATACAATGAACATGTGTACTTGCAATTTAACAAATGCCAAAAATACAACCTGCATAGGAGAGCACCAAAAACAGAATGATTGTGTTCACTCAGAGGAGCATTTAATTTGGGGTTCTGTTTTTTTTTTACTATTATACTCTCACTTACCATTGAACTACTGATATACAGTAAGGATTTGTTGGGTTTCTTATCATCCTAGTCAAGTACCTTTTTCTACCAAGCATATACAGTATAAAAACAAATGCTGCCAAGTCAAAATATTGGAAAATACCCTGAATAGAGTATCAGTTGGAGGTTTCATAACCTCTAATGAACACCTAACATAGTGCATCACCTAGTCATAACCATCCCTGCTGTCAAATATGGTGGTGGCATCATTTTGAGAAGCAGGGATTGGGAAGCTTGTCAAGAGCAAAGTACTGACAAATCTTAGAGTAAAATCTACTTCAAACCTAAAACGTAAAACTAGGACAATAATTCACTTTTCAGCAGGACAATTATCCCAAGAACAAGACCAAAGCTACACTGGAGTGATGGAGTGACATTAGAATAAAAAGGTAAATATGCTTTTGAATGTCCAGCATGGTGGCACAGTGGATAGCATTACTGCCTTGCAGTGCTGGGGCCCTGGGTTCAATTCCATTGGTGCTATCTGTGTGGAGTTTGTACAGTATGCTCTCTGTGTGTTCAAATGAGTTTCCTCTGGCTTCTCCATGTTCCCCCCACAGTCCAAAGATATACTGGTAGGCCAATTGTCTTCTGGGAAAATTGGTCCGAGTGTGTGCGTTTGTGTCTGAGCTTTGTGGTGGACTGGCATCCTGTCCAGGCTGTATCCTGCCTTGCTCCTGTTGCTTGCTGGGATAGGTTCGGACCCCTGCAGCCCTACTGTATATAGAATAAAGTGGTTAGAAAATGAATGGATATCCTTTTCTGGACCAACCAAAGTGCTGACTTTAATTTGATTGACAATCTGTGAAAATCAATGTCCATGTGCGATCCACAAGTAACTTGAAAGACTTTGAAAAAATGCATGGGCAAATCTACCATGAAACTTGGCACCAAGTAGGGATGCAAAGGTGATAGAGATTTACTCAGAAAGACTTAGGGCCTTAATTGCTAACTGCCAAAAAAGCTTCTAACATTGAGTTCATGGATCTGATTTGATAAATCTCTTTAGTTTGTGCTGCCATTTACTGTAACTTATATTACCCTTATAAGTCTTCATTTGGAACATGCAGGTTTTGATTAAAAAATCTATGATTGATTCTGTAATTTCATAAAATGGGACAACATAGGAAGGGTCTAAATACTTTTGCAAAGCACTGTATACAGTATATTGTAAAGAATAGAGAAGAGTTTTCTTATATTACAAATGCAGGACACCTGTTGGTTCGGTATTAAAGAAAACTTCATTCAGTCAGACTGGCCAATGTGTGAGAATGTGTGACAACTGAACATTGCACAGTCTGCATTTTAGGGTTCAGAATGTGTGGTGGCAATTAGATAAACAGTACACTTTTTCTCTGTACAGCTATGTCCTTGATTCAGCTCAGTGTTGTGTTCTTTATAAGGCAACACAGGAGGCTCTTCATGCTGTAACTAGGTATAAAAGGCACCAAAAAATGTCAAACCTATAAAGCTGTTTTCAGCTCTACAGAGGGTGTGTCTTAATGAACATTCTCAAAACCACAATAAAATATACTGCAATTGCAGTCTTCTATTCAGCATTTGCCCATCTCTAAAGCACCATTCCTTAATGTCTTAGATAACACATTTTAAAAGAAACAAGCCTTTGCAAATGTTTCCTTTGAACCTCAATAAAATGTGGTATCACTAAGACTCAAACACCCCTGCCAAATTTATGTGAGCAATTCCATATTACTACTCAAACACATCAGCATTACCAGGACTCCCGAGAATATCTGCATTAAAATACAAAGAAAAAATGAACAACATTCTCCCGATAAATGTCCAAGGAAAAAGTATTTCTTAATCCCTGCCTTCATTTCTGTACTTTGCAGCACATTTAGAGCATGCACTAAGAAAATTAGCCTTGGGATAAGTGGCAGTATAAATCTCTATAGAGATAATTTACAGATGCTCATTAATATTCAAATTGACTTCATGTACTGTACTGCACATTTACCTGCAGAAATATGTCTCTCCATAAATCCAAGAATAATGTTTCAAATCTCTCCTATACATGATCTCAAAAGCAGACAGCTCCCAAATGGTTACAAAGGGAAATGAAGTCCTGCCAGGTATTTAAGCCTAATTCAAAATTAAATAGGACTATTAGTCTACACCAAGAACACATGAGTGAATGCTCTGTCTATAAATTAGTCAATGAGGCTGATTTACACTGACAGCACCAGTATCTACTGCTTAGAAAACTTTTTAGGTCTCTCACAGGGCATACTGCCTGAAACACTGGTGTCAAGGTGCATGTCTCTTGTGGGCGAGTGAGAAAGGAAGGGTTCCCATTTCAGTGTACTCCGGTGAGAAGCTCCTGCCTAAGGCATTCTTTTATCCCATTACTTGGTTGTACTCGGAGTACTAAATAATAGATAGGAGAGGACAGTGAAGTGCCAGTTTTTCCATAGCCCATGTCTTTGTGTGTCAGCTGATACTCATGTGATCTGCCCCCTGCCCTTGACATAAATCCACAATCACTATTTCACCAGCTGTCCTGGGTGAGTCTTTGTGTATTCTGAAGCTAGTACAGTCTAAATATAATCTGTCCCTGTACACTCCATACTCTTCACACAGCTCAGATTCAGCACTATTAAAGAATACACAACAGGTGCCGAAAAACTGGACTATACCCACACAGATTTCAAATGTGCCACAAGATGAAAAAATACAATAGGTAAACTTCATAGTTTCATATATGGTGAAAACATGACAAATCAAGACAATCCTCTGAAGTTTGTGAAACTCCCATGGCAGAGCGACACTACACTATATTTCATATGAAGCACAGCTCAGTTACATTCTCGTTGTGCTTGGTATGCATTGACAGAACTATTGCATTTCTGTAGCCCATTAATTACATCCTAAAATATGCCAATCATGGGACCAGTGACAGGCATGTGAAGTAAATCATGCTGATGACTGATGCAGGATCAGGTGCAGGGCAGTTCATAGAATTACAGCAGAAACTGATGTATTCATTTTAATAGTAGGTAAAACACAGTTGAAACCAAAAAATATATCAACCTTATGTCAGAATCTACTACTGCTACGATGACAACCCTACTACTAAGAATGCTAACTGGCAAAATGACTAAACCCCCTAAACGAGACAGCCAGTCACACACAGAGCCGCGCCAACATGCTTAGCCCTCTCCTCTGTTGGACAATAATGGCAGAAAGAGATAAGAAGAGGGAAGCTTCCTGCCCTGCTGAAAGCAAAACAAGCAGGCGACAAGAGAGGGGAGCTCTCGAGAAAAGAAAGGCAGTGGCAGCTTCATTCTGGTAAATGTACTGTAGGTCTGAAGGCAGAGGCTGAAGGCAGCACAATCGTATATTCTCCTCAGCGGGTAACAGACACTGCAGGGTTTGAAATAGGCTTTTCAGGTTTTCAGTAATTGTTGCCTTTGAGAGGAGGTTATTACAGAAGATATAGCCTCCGTTTTTCACAAGGTTTACAACTTTAAGGCAGTAGGGCACAGCATTCAATTGCAACAATAAGGGGTGCAATGGATCATCGGAGACATGTACAGCCAACCAGAGAGAAGAGGAAACACACTCTGTCTCCCACAGAGCTAAAACTGAACCACAGCTATACTGCTCTAATGCTAATATTTGCCTTTGTCTTGAAATGTTATATTAATCTGATACCACACAAAAACTAACAATCTTTTGACACATGTATAAAACAATCAAAATGTTGAATACAGCTTGCCATCATGCTATGGTGTGCCCAGTGGATTTCAGATATGTTCTATGGATGTCGTACATGAGAATAAAAATAAACAGGTCCAAATGAAACTCGCATGAAACTCGTTTGACATACAACAATACAGAAGGGCCTTCATTTTGAGAGTAGTTGACTGAAGCTGCTTTCACAGCGCTTATCTGGAATAAGATACCAAGTCATATTGTCGAACAATCGAAGATTTTCTTCGATTCACAAAAAAAGGTCTGAAGATCTCTGGATTCATAACCTACAGTACAGTGAATTAGCACCTCCTTGCTTATAGCCCTGTTTGAGGTTCCCTTGACCATCCAGCCCTGGTATGCTGCCTTATGTACATCTATCCCTACCTAATCTCTCTAGGAGGAGTGTGGGTAATGATGCCAACTCTTTCTCAGGGGCTCCCCCTGCTGGAGAGTAAAGCCCAGGCCACCATTAGATGTCCATTAAAAATGTCACCCTGTTAAAATGAATCAGATGACCTACTTCAATCAAAACCCATTCTAAAAACAAGGAAAAGAATTTGTGCTCTTTCGCTGTAGAGACATCATTAAGATTTTCTTTCAATCAACACACCTAACTCTTGGTGTAAAGTCTCTGTTCTTATTCTTAATCTAAGAAATTGTTTCCCCAGATGAATCTAGCACAGGAGATAACATTCACATGACAGCCAGTTTAAATGACAGGGGTAAACTAGCTCAAGTCCTTCATGTATTCCTCTAAAATCCCCATTGAAATTAATAATTTCCCCAAAGTCATCACCATCCTGCTTTTGAAAATAAATACTATTAAGTGAAATCATTAATACGTCTGAAAGACCTTAAAAATCTAAATGTTTTCACCCTGCCTCTAAAGTGGATTATTTCAGTGTTCGCGTCTTGAATAGGGTTAGGAATTGTCAAACCTAAAATTATTTCAACATTGATTTTAATGTCAGCCACTACATCACACGAAGGGAAAAGAAGTCTGCTAACTAAGAACGTACTGGGCTATATAAGCAGATTTGTCAATCAAATTTACCTTGAAATCCATTTGAAACAAAAGCCTTTAATGCAGAGACGTCATCGCAACATGTCATTATAAACATCAATATCCTGTTTTCCTACTGAGAAAGCAAGTCTTTCGGGATTTAGATTTTTTTGATGCTGTGTCTGATTAGTTAAGACTGTAGCTGGGGTGCTATCTGCAGAACTCATTTCTTTTCATTAGTGCTCATCAAAAGCTTGAACCACATTTTTCTCTGCCTACCCTTTTGCCTGGGGCCTGACAGGTGATGGGTCCCCTTGGACTGCTTGTCATTTGGATTGTTTATACCAATGGCAAGATCACTGACTGCAGATGCTCAGCTCCAGTCCCAGTGAAGGCACTCACTGGGCTACTTGGAAAAAATCTATATACTTTGTTTTGAGTTTTCATTATAATGGTGCAAAAAGAATCTCATCAATAAAAGTCCCATCTGTATTGTATAAGAATAAAAAAAATCTTCATGATCACATGTGTGAAAAACGATCAGTTATTTAAGACAAGGACTTTCTATCTTGGATCTCAGTGCTCCCCCTTTTTAGCTGATCTGTTAGTTACCGATGTCTAATTCCAAACGTTTGTGGGTAACATTTTAACAATTGAGTTCTCTCATTGTTTTTAAATTGGCTTGAGCAATTTTCTCCTAAAATCTGAAGTAACTTGAAGTCTCGATGTCTCTGAGGACCAGAACTTGAAAAAATCCCGGGATTTAGTAATTCTAAAAAGTGCTCTTGATGCTGAGATTTAGACAACCACAGGTCCTCCATACTGCCAAGACGGTCTTCATTTTCAAAATATGGACCTGTGATACATTCACAAGGCCAGTAAGTGCTGACAGGTGAAAGCTTTTGAGATTGTGGTTCAACAGCTTCAGTGACATTTTTACACTGCCTCTCAACCCAAAAAACAAATTAAATCAAATCAAATCAGACATCTTATATTGAAGTCTGAAACAGATAGTGTACTTAAGACACAATTGTGAGAAAAGATAATTAGTATCAGATTTACTTTCAAAAACAGATACAGTATGTTACTGCTGTGCACAAATGGGAAATTGTTCAGTTGTTTCAGGAAACTTTTAATCCAGTGTGAGATGAAAGCCTTTGTTATTGAAAGGAGTGATAGGTTCTAGACTACTGCAGACCTGTTGATTTTGTTATTATTGTTTTTATTTGGTGAACTGAGCTTGATGAAGGATTAGAAAACATAAGATCTAGAAGTTTACTGAGAATCAGTTTTGTCATTCTGAATCCAGCACTATGAGAAAAATGATGCGAAAATGTTTTCTAAAAACATCTAAAAATTTATTTAATTAGAATGTCTTTAAATAACTGCAAACGTATCTGGACAACATTTCAATTAAGAATCTTACTTTTAATATGTATTTAATAGGGGTTTAGATAGATTTAGATTTAGATTTAGATTTAGATAGATCCATTTGAAAACAAATTTTATGCTGTGAAAACATAAAGCCATTTCAAGTCTAGTAGTTAAAGTTTGTCACATATGTTAAACTTTAACGCAACATTTCTCCCTATTCATAGTGGTAAAACAGAAGACTTCCTTCACAAATTTGGAATGTGTGAGTTATTCAGACAGTGGTTCTTTAAAGTCTCTTTTGAATTAAAAGCACTGATTTATACTCTGTACTTATCTAACAATATGAGTGAACTTAATAAATTATGGAATTCATTTTTTAAAAGTGAGCTCCTGTAAGGTTTTGTTCAAACTGTCCAGTGTTCCTTCTGCATGAACAAAGAGTAATACAACCTCACTGAGGCTCTTACACAAGACCTACACTCTCCCACCAACACTACTGTATGGAAACCAACTACCCACCCCTCTATTTTCTAACCATTTCATCTAATTCCCAGTCAGTGGGGGGCTGGAGCCTATCCTGGAAAGCAATGTGTGCAAAGCAGGGTACATCCTGGCAGGGCACATACAGACACAAGTACACAACAGGACCAATTTTCACAGAAGCCTATTAACCTACCACTATATTTTTGGACTGTGGGAGGAAAACATAGCACCCAGAAGAAACCCACACAAACATAAGAACTCCATGCAAACAGCACCCCAGGTCTAGAATTGAACCCAGGACCACAGTGCTACAAGGCTGCAATGCTAACCACTGCGCCACATTGCCACCCCTCCAATATGGCACTGTGGAGGGAGCCTGTATCTAACCCAGCAAGCAACCGGCAAAAGTTGCCTCTTGTGCAGAAAATATAGATGGATAATACTTTATTAATCCCGTAGGGAAATTGATGGTATACAGCAATCCTGTATAATATAATTAATATTATACAGCATTATTCTTTTTGTATGAAAAATATATTGTCTTTGTATAAACCTGTGTGTTTTTCCTGAAATAAAAAAATCTGCAAGCACTGTAAGGGTCTTTTTCATATCCTTTTGGTCTGGATTCATTTTGATCGATCTTGGGGCAGGTAAAGACTGTTTGATTTGTTGGCTTCTGTTTTCTCTTCCCAATCATAGATATTCCCACATATTTGCATACTTTCTGGTACCAAGCTTTTGTATATACAGGTGACAGAAGATAACACAATAAGAGGAAATGTACATTGACACAGGGAGACTGGGTTATTTGAAATGCCCCCACATCTTACAAAAGTTAGATTAAATCTGACACTTCTGAGAGGCCCTGACTGAGCTGCACTACATAATTAATATGTATCATTAGACTAAATTGCTGTTTAAACTTCATACTAATTAGAGAGCTGCAGAAAAAAATAAGCCATACATTGAATTTAATTTTTCATGTCATCAGCAGTTACAAATATTTAGCTAGTCATTAGACATTTAGCACCTTCCGTTATAATGACTGAGAGGCTGATTATACTGTATATAATGACATTAGTGTTTATGAGACCTCTCCTGCATACCTTCTGTATACACCACGCCCTCGTCTTCATGTTTTAAATAAAGAAGAAAAACTAGAAAAAATAGAAAAAGAAACATTGCCAATCCAGCCTAGAGAGAACAGAAACCTGAGGCAAGGAAAATGAGACCACCCTGGGGAACTCAACTGGATAAACTGTTCAGGACAAATACATCACAGTGTCTCAAATTAATTAAAATTTGCTCCATACCATGTAGCTTGGCAATAGTATTCCTCAAAGAGAAGGTGCAGGCTGGATATGAATAAAAATTACAGAGCAGGTAATTAGCACTTTTAAATGAACTTCACTTAAAGTTACAAATGCAAAACAGAAAAAGACTATTGCTAAGAAAGCCTACAGTGGCAGGATACCTCAGTCAGAACACCAGGTGGCTCTACTAGTTCAGCAAGTGCCGTAGCTCTCTCCCTCAGTCGTTGTGACTATCCAAGACATCTAGCTTGGCAGACCACTGGAACACTGTGATTTGGAGAATGTTCATCCACTTTTCTACTTTGAGTCTTTTAGTTAAAGTTCACATTTTCTGCACTGCTGCAGCTGGGTGCCTGTAGCCAAGGTGTCTTGTTATGTTTACACACAAAGCAATGCCTGAGCACTGTTCTATAGGGACATGAAACCACAAGAGTGTGAAAAGATATCCAGTTCTCCAACCATTCAAAAGTGCACAGAAGATGCTAATAGTATCATAACTCTTGGCAATCCTTCTTTCCCCAAAAATATTAGATGTACGAATGCCACTATTAATGCAATTTTGGAAGTAGAAAAAGTTGTTTATTACAAAAGGATTTCATTCTGTGACACAAACAAACTCACGCTACTTGAATAAAACTGGACAATTTCTAACCCACTAACATCAGAAGCAAGCAACTGAATATGGAATCAATCATTTCAAGGATTTGTTACAGAAGTGAGAAACCCTGCAAGAACACCAATAGATATGTTCAAACCATTTTTCTCCAGTGAAAACTCAGCTCATTTTAGATTCCTCTCAAAACAGAGCCCATATTTCTGTTTGTACCTATTCATAGGCAGCAGGGTACTCTGAGTGAACTGCCTTCTTCATAGGCACAACAGCAATATCCCATTTTCATAGGATTTGAATCCACAACTTTCCTGGTGAAAATTCAGAGCCTTAACCAAGACTTTATACTAAATATGAAATCTCGAAATTACCTTTAAGTGCAAAACACTTTATTTTATTTTTAACACCTGTATTGTCAGTGAAACTCTTACATGTGTTGAGCTCTGCTCAGGCAGCCCTCCAGTAACTCAAAACAGAAATATTCAAACTCAATATACCTTCAACATATTGTCCCATATTGAGAACACAACATGAGCACAGAAAAGGTAATTATGTGCTTAACAGAGTGCTTGTTAATATAATTAGTTTAATCCAAACAGCAGATATCATTCCAGGACAGCATGTTTTTATATCTCAAACAGTGAAACTGTCAGCCCGAAACACGTCAGATTATTGTTCAGTACAGGAAATAAATTTCCATATATTGAATTAAGAAGAATTGCCAATATATACATGTATACATACATGTGTGGATCTGATTACACTGAATTTACTCTTGGCTTGTAGCAGTCGACTGGCTGTTTCCAAACAGGGTCATGGCCTGTGTGAACACCCATCTATTCTTTTGCTACCTCTTTATTCAAATCAACAGATTTGTGGGGAAGCTGGAGCCTATCATGACAAGCAATGGGTGAAAGGAAGGTGTCCTAGACGGGACACCAATCTATCGCAGGACAGACACAGAAACACACGCTTACACCAGACCCAAGTTTTCCAGAAGCCAGTTAACCCACCTGTATTAACCAAATACAGATGATTATCATAACTGGCAACACTCAGTGTCCTAGCATATATACAGTAGCATGTTGCCTATATCCTACTCAGTACCAGGCTGGTGTTGATTTATCTCTGTGACTCGGTGATGTCAGATCTCCAGCTCTCTGCACAGGCAGGACTGTGAAGTAGCACAGAAGCTGAGACAGGAACTGGAATGCATGAGAAGCCAAGTGAATCGGTGTCTGCATATACAAAATAGACAAGGGCCTGGGGGTGCCAGGGATTTTAGATTCAGTTTTAGAAAAATCTCTGAAAAAAAAAGAAGCAAATCGAAATCTGTAGGAAGTAATATTAATATGCACAGTATGAGTTTGCTTTGAAAGTAAATGGCCACTTCTGCCACAGCTTCCAAGCCACTATACATCTGCAGAAGTGTCTGTAAAACACAACCTTTCTTTTCTCCTTTGGAGAGTCTTCTTCTCCTTATTACTTCGACTTCCTTTTAGTATATTTCCGTTCTGCCATTCACATTCAGTAAACAGCGGACATCACTCTGCTATATATTCACAGCACAAGCACAGCTCCTTGTCTTGACTTTGAAATGAGCAGAAGCCTCTTCTTTTGAATGATGCATAAATATCTCAAGATCCAATAGAGTATATGCTTCTTCACCTTGTGCTTTTAGAAAAAAGCAAAAAGTGCTGTATGAAAACAATAACAAGCCTATGGACAGCAACAGGCTTTTTCTAAGATCCTCTCTGAAATGGTTGGCCAGTTGTCTTCCTTGAGCATTACATTCCAGGGCAACAACAAGGACACTGGATGCCCATTTCAGATGGCATGTCAGAGCACTAAAGAATACAGCCCTCTCCAGGCCTAAAGTCCAACATTTACCTCCCTCATTCATGATCACACTGACCTTTCTGTCTGTGTCACAGGGAATCAAAGACACCTGTGAAAGAAAGGTATCAGGGGTCAAACTCATCCTTAGAATAGGTTCACAAAATTACCCCAGCACTCTGTGATCAACTCATCTCTTTTTAATTTCTTTCTTCCCAGATTGCCGTATTCCACTTCTCTCCTTGGAATTCACATCTTGAATTTTTGCTTCTCTTCAACTTGATCTCTGGTGAGGTGTAAAGCAGTGGGTAAATCTCTAGACTCATAGCTGGTGGGTTGTGCTCTGTTTTGTACCTTGATTGAGGTACTGTACTTCACCATAGTTACTCCAGTCCTGTGTAAATGGGGACCAGTATTGGCCCTGTGATGGACTGGTGTCCTGTCCAGGGGGTGGAATAATGTGCTCTCTCTTCAGCTTCACAACACAGAAATCAGCACAAGCTCTGGCCCAACAAGCCACTGTGGTTTCAATATGGGAATTGCTAAATTTCCATTAGCCATTTGCACCTTCTCTTCCTTCTGCTTTCTCTGTCACACCTCTTCCCCTCCTTGTGTAATTTGCACTCATTTGGCTTTGCTTGTCCTCATGGAATTAACCTCCACTTGTTCCTTTGCAACCTACACACACATCTCCCTGCTCTAACCTCTACTGTATCTGGTATCATCACAAAGCTAATCTGCCTTTTTAATCATTTCAAATCCCCCCCTTCCACTGCTCCTAATTTAAGTCTATTTTCATACTCCAGTAGGAACTTTAAAACTCTCCAGTCTGGTAGCTAGTTCTGATTTACAATCCATACAGAGAATTCAATACCAATATATATTTTGCCAGCTCAGTGTATGCTGGAAATATTTTTTCTGTTTTTTACAACCACGTGAATTTGCAGTGATCTCATTACACATGAAGGTGTTTCATACTCATATTGACCTCAATGCAGCTCATTTCTTTCTAAAGTATGTAATAAAACATACGGTATGTGCAATTGATTACTGTTCCTAGCCTTTACACCAGTGGCGCATAAAATATTTATATACCATTGCAAATGCTCGCCTCAGTTGCCAAAGGATTCCTTTAAGTCCCTTATGGAAAAATGTAAAGCATGTGTTTATATCAGGTATAGAAAAGTAATAAATGCACATAAGATAGAGTACAAGTTAATTAAGAGATTTTCTATTCCTAATAATCTGAAAAATCCACAAATAATACAGATAAACCTGTGATTTGATTTGATTTGAGTTCATTTTGAATCCTTAATATCCAGGGTCCTACAGATTCCCATGTGTAGGTTATCTTTAGCTTTGTAGTTCTTAAAGACTTAGGCATATACAGTACTAACTCACGGCTTCCCCAAATCCACAATTCTCTCTACATATATTACTGTGTCTGTTTGCTAGAAACATGTTCTATATATCTAACAGAATGTTGCCATAATACCACAGACAAGACAACCTCTTTCATAATAAAACGTAAGAAGAGGAGGTGAAAGTGTTTCAAGTTAACCACACATGACAACTGATAATGCAAAATGACCAAACTGCATTTCCAGGTGGACAGTACTAGAAGATTAGAAAAACAGACCTGTACTGAGACCACTACTGAGTCTCTGAAACCGGGGAGATAATATAGTGCTTTTGACCAACTGGTGAGTTATGAAAACTGGAAATTTGTCATACTGTATGCAGTATTAAGTTTACAATTCACATCCTACGTGGAAGAAAAGAAAAATTGCAAATGAGATAACAGCTGAAGTTTACAAGTGAGCACTAATCAGCTGTGAACACTGGTAATAGGCTCGTTCTAGAAAGCCACCTCCCAGATCTCTGAAGAGATCCAGTGAAAAAGAAATGCATGGCACTGGCCTTTAGAACACACAGAAACTGCACCTTTCTGTGAAGTCCGAGCTCAAACCTTAAGGCTGTGTCAAAACAGAAAGAACCAAAATTCCATTTTGAAGCTGAAAGCTCATGTGAAATAGGATCGAAAGATCTAATAAATTCTCTTTCTCCTGAGAAACACATTAACTCTCTCAGTTGAGGTGATTTGCATCTGTGTTACATTGAGAGATGAAAATGAACTTAACGTTTTGCTATCATCGCACTTTGATCTTTGCATTAGAACGTTTCGATTGCTACAATATTTCACTGGCTTAAGAACACACATACATATACACTTACAATGAGGCTATCAGTTATAAATGAAATGACCATGCCAGAAGTTACCAATTGCGTGCATCAATCACATGAAACTAAAGTAACATTAAACATTTATCTATGATGAGCTCATGTTAGTACCACCTGCATTTGTAAATATGGTATTTTAATGAGTAAATGAGGCCATTTATCCTCACTCAATTTTTTTGCTAATCAAGAAAAGGGGGGATCTTAAAAATGAATTGCAATCTGCTGAATAAAAAAAGTGCATTTATGAATTAAAAAATGATAACAGCATTTATCACCATGTAAAGAAGACCCCATAGATTTCATGAATAATATTCCATGTGTATTAGTTACAGTCAAACTGAAAGGGAAAATGAAACTCAATTTCTTCACAGTTTTTGCTTTCCTCAGGTTTAAAACTTCAAATGGCCACTCACATGGTACAATCTGCAGCACCCTAAATGGAATGAAATCAGATTTCAACTGCATTACTTTTGGACAAAACTAAAAAGGATGCATAAATGAACTTCACAATAATTCCCTTTCACCATAACATGAGAAAAGTTTTGAATGAAAGAAGACCCCTTAGACCCATCTGCAGGAGCATGTACAGTATTAGCGATAGGAACAGTGGATCTGGTCAATGCAATAAAATACATTCACAAGGCCTGAGTACCACATCACCTCTTTCAGCCAGCCATGTGATTAACTAGCTACTAGATAGCTGTAATACGCTGTACTTCACATGTGTGGAACAACGGAAAGACACTGTGTAATGCTGAGGCACCTCACATTTCCTCATACTGTTCAGCCACATACTATATACTTGACATATACTTGACATAAGTCTGTTCAACTAGATTCACAATCTTCCTTGAAATGCCATGCAATTGAAACACTTTTTCACAGACCAAATAGCAGTTCAGAGTCAAATCTTGCTTGCTGTTCATCTGTCAATCTCTCCGACAGCTGCTGGCAGGAGTGAGAAATTACAAAGCAGCTGGGACCCTACATACTGTACCTTTCCCCTGGCTGGAATCTACACACCAAGATCAGCTTCAGCTGTGCTCCTTAGCCATTTGCCCCCCAGGGTCCTGTCAGGAGTGCCTTATTCCTAACTGCTGCTTAAAACTGAGTTCAACCTTTCCAGCCCGTCTCGGGGTGTAGCAAGGAGACAGACAGCCAGCCAGCAGGATTCTGAGTTTGCAATGAAAGTTCTGGAGAAATGACAGCAGCCAAGTTCAAGTGTCCTCCACTGTCCTACATCATAATCATTCCTGATGACATTTCCTTAACTCTCAGAAACTATAAATACCACTCATCAGCCTTTTCTCCTTTGCATTTGTCTTTTGCATCCCTATTAGCAAATGAAATGACCGCCCTCTTTGCTAAGTCACTCTGAAAATCAAAATTAACCTGATTAATACAACAGTGTCAGTCACTTGCCAATGAATATAGAGAGAGGCCTGCGTACGTTTCTTTTTAGATTGCTTTATTCATTTAAGAGCTCTTAGATTAAAACAGATACAAAACATAAACGGTCTGGCTGTGGAGCCTTGGGCCTTGACCCCCACCCACGGCAGACAGAGACCTCAGGGATATGAGACAAAACAATAACGGCAAATTGCTTTCAAAATCTCCCCGTTCATTTAAAGATTTCAATCTCCCACATTTTCTCTCGAATTTGTCTCCCAGAACCTGATATCTTTAGCCCCCTTTCTCATTCTCCCTATGTTCCATTCTCACACTGTCTCCCTCTTGTCCTCCTATCCCACCCCTTTTCCTCATCCTCCTGCTCTTTCAATCATCCCCTCCCCACCCACACGCACCTGGAGACGCACCACAGCCTTTTTACTTTTCAGCCTTGAATTAACCCCTACTCATTCTTAATATATATATATATATGTGCCTCCACCCACACACACAACCTCATGCACAATCTAGAGACACTAGCTAACCCAGCCAATCTGTATTTGGAAGGTGGGAGGACTGGAGCACCCTAACAAACCCCACAAAGACACACACCATTATGTACAGATCCATACACTGTATGGTTAATCACACCTGTTGCTGATTCTGGAAAAACCAAATGTAACTTCGAGTAGGATGAGAATCCCTGAAGAAAACGGCAAATGTTTCAGGTTAATATGAGGACCACTGTGAATCCTGTCATCTATAGCAAGAACAAGTATCTGAAAATCACAATTTGACACAGTCAGGTAAAAACAAAACCAATGCAAAGCGTCTGTAAACACGGATAAGAAAAACCTTGTTAAACTACAACTTGAACAATTAAAATACGAAGTACAGTTTAAAAATGTTTGAGAAGGTACAGTACAATAAAAAGCTTAAAAATAAAGACGAAATTGGAGGACGTGTTAAAACATTTTCGTCTCGCTATGAATTAATTAACATTGTCGTATCTCTGTTCCTGAGTAGGTGTTTATGTGGCGGAGATACTCCCGTGGGTGTAGGTGTGTAGGTGTCTGTGTGTACGCGTACAATTCATGTCAAGCTAAAGAATAAAATGTCAAACTCTACTCAGTAAAATCGTGATGAGCTACTATACCACCTAAGCCAACTTAGTGAATTCATCGTATCTGGCACGAAAGAAACTACTGTAAATCCTCACAGCCAGCAAGCGATAAATATTCGTTGCTACTCAAAAATAGACAATACCATAAGAAGCGCAGACACTGGAAAGGCTGCAACACAATAATACCAGTTCAACATACAGTAATTTATGTTGAAAGAGACAGGCAATTATCAGAATTTAAACCCCATTCATACCCATAAGCATTTCTCCGGAAAACAGCTGTCTGGAAGCCAGTTTTATTATGGAAAATTAACAAAAGCAACGTTTCCGCGGGTGAAATCGTTTTACTGATGAACATGCAACGTACCGTTATCGTATAACAAAGCTGTTCAGCAATTCCCTGCGGAAAAGCGACTGTTCAGCATAATAAAATAATATTTTCTCTCTCTTTTTACAGCTTAGTAAACTCACACCAGGATGCAGCACCAAGCAACTGTTGGGCATCAATGTATTGAGCTTTATATTTGCACTTGCAATTCCGTGCGCGTCCTTCAAACTTCTTCTAGAGTATCTGAGTATTTTTTTTTTATCACGATCGCCTCTTAAGTATCCGAACGATGCCTTTAAAAAAACATGCAACACTCATGAAAAGCACCTCTGGCACCTGAATTTCGCCTTAAAGCACAGACATCGTGTGCAGTCAGTGCTTACTCTACTGTTTGCACTGCAGTTTCTCCCCGCGGTCCTGTAGCGCGGATAGGAGCTGTCCTTTCAGCACCACACAAGCCGCTACCGGAGCGCATGAACTGGACAGCACTACCACGGTACGGCTTGGGGATTACCATATCTTCGCCGTCTTCATCACCAGCAAAACACTCAAACTTTTACAACAATTAAATAAAATTTCCTTTCGCCCCAGGCTCGTTCGCAGAGTCTGCCCAGACTTTCGTGCTGTCCCCTGAACATGTACCTTCAGGAAATATTATGTAGAAGTTATTAATGAGAAGAAGAGACCGTTATTGGCCTACTTACCATCAATCGCCATGATGTTCTGTTTTGGATTCAACCAAGCCGAGTGATAAAGACAGGGGAGAAGGAGGATGTTCGAAGTCGCGAAAAAATAAGGGGGAGAGAGGAGGAAAATTAAATGGTACCGTCCTACTGTTTAAGGCTGTATTATTTATTTATTTTTTAAATAAATAGTTATGACATTTTATATTGTTCAAAGTACAGTAGATATGAATGTTTTTTTAATGATTAATGGGTTAAATCTAAAATGTTTGAAGAGGTATTTATCTTTTGTATATGTGCAAATTATAGTCACACTGGTCCAAGTCCAGCATATACATTTTTGGACAGACAAAAATAAACCAAACAATATACAGTATATATATATATTCATATTTTATAACAATATGATACATTGTTAAATATATATATATATTTAAGAAAAGCATGGAAATAAGTCTGCTGTGACAGCAGAAGTACCACCTTAGCTTAGAAGCTAAGCAAGGCAGAGCCTGGGAAAAGCCAGTTTGCAGTGGTACAGGTGGACCAGTAGGTGGCGCTCTTTCTTCTGACTCAGAAATTCCAAACCAGAATCCTAGTTTACTGATCAGGACAATGTGCCTAATCTATTTGTATAATATATTTTTAGTTTGTATAATAAGTCAAGCTAAATATTTTTTATATATTTCAACCAGTTGTTATTTGGAAATGACCTACAAACCCTGTAGACATTTTTGAAGATTGGAGTTCCCATTACTCTGTTATTTTGTTCCATCCATCCGCTTTTTAACTTTTCATTCAATAAAGGATCACAGGTGAGCTGATGCCTATCACAGCAAGCGATGGGCACATGGCAGGATACGCCCTGTATAGGATGCCAGTCCATCACAGAGCACACAGACATAGACACACGCTCATACCAGGGCCAGTTTTCCCAGAAGCCAATTGACCTACCAGTATGTCTTTGGACTGTGGGAGAAAACTCACATGAAAAAGGGTAGGACATACAAACTCCACACAGATAGCACCCCAGGTCTGGAACTGATCACAGGCCCCCTGCACTGTGAGGCAGCAATGCTAACCACTTTGTTGCCAGTTTGACCATTATCCAGATAATCTTAATCAAAAACAAGAACAAACACACATTAATTTAAAAGTCTGAATAAGAAAATATGTTTTGTGCAGTGCCAGTTTGTGAAAAAATAAATGCCTGTAGATGTCATTTCTGAAATTGGCTTTACTATTTAAATAATATATTTGACCAATCCAGTCTTTGAGGGCTTGATTCATGTAGGTTTCATAGGCTTGGGCTGGAGGTCTTTGAGGGATATGAACTTAGGTAGTGTAGTTATTTTTCACTTAACAACTGATTTAGACCACATACAGTACAAGAACTGGTCATTTATTCAAATAATTACTATGATTGAGCAATTTGTTCAGAGGTGATGAAGACAGATTGCACATTCCCAGTTTACAGTTTGGAGAAACCAAGCAGACATCTCCAGCCCTCCTCCTGAATGGCTCAGATCCAGTACACTCCAGCCTGCTTGTCACCCTACACCACCTAAATTTGAAGAATAGAAACACATTGGGAACAAATGAAATGAATGAGAAATCACCTCATTGTTCTTTTTTTTGGTATAAAGTATGTCTTTAAATATAAGGGACACATGCACAGTTTGCTGGGAAACATATCACAATGATTCTTACATTTTAAACCCAAATACAACAGCAAACCATTCTTCCATACATTTTCTAACAGATTTATCCAATACAGGGTCACAGGGTAGTCAGAGCCCACTCTGACAAGCACAGGTATCATCAACTGGATGCCAGTCCAATGCAGGGGACACACAGACACACTCACACCAGGGCCAATGTTCCCAGAAGCCAATTAACCTACCAGCACGTCTTTGGGCCGTTCACTGAGAGAACATACAAACTCCACACAGATAGCACCCCAGGAATTTAATCCAGGGTGCCAGTATTGCAAGACAGCAATGCTAACCACCATGCTACTGTGCTTCCAAACACTGAACCAGCTGTTCTTAATAAAAAAAATAATTGAACACAGAGAAGGAGATAATACAGTGTTTCAGATCCTTTTCCCTTCTCTTCATTTAATCATCTTTTTTCTGTGGATATTGCTTGCTTCCAGGAAGGTTTTTGTCAAATATTATTTGATTTTTTTTACTGCCAGTTGCACTGCAACATAGTTTGACCTCCCAATGAACTTAATTAAAAATCACTGACTGGAGGAAATTCAATGGGAATATTAACTCTGAGCTTTAGTGTAGCAAAGGGATATATATGAAAAAAATGAAAAATAAATGATGTTACAGGTCAGTGATAACCTCTTTTGAACAATATACAGATATATTTTCTCACTCATATCAAACATACATTGCTTTCATTGAAAGCAGAGCCAGTTCAAAATCCTCTAACACAAATCCTCAGTAACAATCTATTTGGCAGTAATAAAAATACACCCATTTTTAATAAAGGGGATGTAAAGTAGTCTTAAATTATAAATTACTTCAATTTTATAATGTCACTTTCTGGTCTACTACTTTTCTAGACATAATATTTCCTTTACAAGTATATTGGTCTGAAGTAGAAGGAGAGAAATTGCCAGAGCTTTAATGATATCCAACAGTCAGAACTAAATGAATGTGCTGGACTAAGGGATCCAGCTTCCTGTTGGAGCTCAATAGAAATCAATATGAAGCACTAAACTGAACACTTTCTAATTGTTCAAGCCCTCTGTAACATGGCATGAGTGCATCCTCTTGATCGTTGTCACTGACAGCTGCCACACCCTTTGGGATGGGCTAACTCCCCAAGAGAAAAGGAGGATCTAATACACCTGGCAATTACTTCCAGCAATTGCACAGTACTTGATAACAAATTACTGGGAGTCTAACTGGACAATTCTGTAATTTGAACAAGACCCTTGGAAACCAGAACAACAGTGGATATAGATTGATTTGTGTTATTTACACACTGCAGCCATAATCTGGAGCTCAGATGAATTATTTAAAACTAAGAGGAGAAATCTGATTTATTAATCAGGCAGAATCTGATGTATTGTTGGTTAAAACAAAAATCTTAAACCGTGATTAAATCTTAAATCTATGAAGCTGCAGGAACTCTTGGTGGCAATAAATTGGCAAGAATAGAACCTATAAATTGTTAGCAATTGGTAGTAATTAGCACAGCATTTGCCAAATATTCAAACTACACAATGAGGTGAATGAGGTGAAAGTGAATTATACTGTTCAACATATTAATAGAGATCAATGTGAAAATGGTTATTGACAGTGTAGAATGGACAGATTGACTAACTGTATTTCATCACTGAGGATTAAAGGCAAGTTAATTATCCGTTAAACTGATAAACAGATTTTTCCCTCAATTCAAAGTACGGTGCCTGAGCTGATATTGACAGTCAGCCAGACTGTTTGTGGATAATATTACTGGCTGCTTGTTGAATTTATTCAGCAGGACTAGAGTAACCTCTTGACCCACAAGGAAGTAATAGATATACATTCATGGTTGCAGACCCTTATTCATGACTTAGACCAATCCCAGTAAAAGCCATTGGGGTTTATCCAATTTACTTTAGTGTGTAGCATGGTATTCATACTATGGTCCATAAGTTAATAATAATAATAATAATAATAATAATAATAATAATAATAATAATAATAATAATAATAATAAAAACGTTATTTTATATAGCACCTTTACATGTGGCTTCTCAAAGTGCTTTACAGAATGACAACAACAATAAATAAAAAGAATACGCACGATAAAACAAAATTACAATATACAGAGGAGACTGTGGATGGTGGTACTATGAAAAGTAGAGGAGTGAAGAATGGAACCAGTTAAGTAAAGGCTCTTCTAAAGGAGAAGGTTTTGAGTCTGAAGGAGTTTAGAGAAGGTGACTCTCTGATATCCTTGGGGAGAGAGTTCCAGAGCTAGGGAGCATAACAGGAGAAGGCCCTGTCACCCATATGGATCTGTTCTTCTAACCCCATAGTTTCTTAGCAGTACGATTGATGTTTTATTCCTTAATGGAAAACTCTAAAAATCATTTTAATTTTATTAATTGTATTTACTTATTGTAATTGTTTTATTGTACATTAAATAATTTTAATTGTCTACTCTCCAACATACAGTATTCCATAACAGATTTTATTAAAGTTAATATTTAAGAATACTTCTGAAAACAGATTTGTTGGTATACTGTATAATCAAATCCACAGGTGGGGAGCAACACTAAATTTCTGGAAACTGACTGAATCTCTATGTTTTTCTATCTATGCAAGGTAAGTGAAGTTTCTATAACTCCATCATTGTATTCCTGTATTAAAAATCTAATTAGCAGTCAGAAAGCCATCTGCTGTCTCACAACAGATGCACAAATCGAAATAGTCGGCTAAAACTGATGTAGTCCAAAGCCAGAAAGCATAAAAACTAAAAGAATGAATGACTGCATTAGAAATACAGTAAGTAATTTTTGCAATTGCACTTCCAGCCAGAATGTGTCCCAACACTGCCTGTTTCATGAGAAGGAGAGAACTTGGATTGTGCTCAGCAGATCAGTTTGTGTTGACTTAAACGTCATCAAGCAAGAAGGACTGACATTTAAAATCAGAATCAGGAATACCAAAGAGAATAAAAGCAGCAAATATTTTATGTTTTAGTATTTTAGCTCAATGGGGAGTCTAACTTTAGCTCCAGGAGGAGTGATTTTTTTATCTTGGGCACCATAGTACAGAGAAGAAAATTACAGTACATTAAAAGCTAATCTAAAATGATCAAGGCAGCTTAAAGCAGGTCCTTTCTACCTTTTGACATCTGAAAGCTAGTAGTAACTGAAGCCAATTGCTCTTCATTATACCATATACTGTAGTTTGTGAAGCATGTTGATTATTTTTGATTTATTAGAATAAAGGGGGTTGTGAAGAAGGAAGAAGCTCACAGAAGAGCTCAATTATCTGCTTTTTTGGTTTTTGAGCAGTTTCCTTGCACAATAAATAAAAGTATGCGTCTTCTTTACTGCACATCAGCTTTGTGTTTGATTCACCTAGATCTGCCTATGGACTTCATAATTATGGTAAATGTGGTAAAAAAAAACCTATTTTTTTTCTCTTCTTGAAGAAAGGAACACCTACTTGCTTTGTTTAGCGGCTGCTTGAGAAGATGGCAAGGCAGACCCAGTCTGCTGTGTCCTTGGTTGAACTCATCCGGCTGAGCTCTAATTTTATTCACAAAGAAAACCAAAAATCTCCACTTCCCGCAGTGAGGAAATGGGATTATAGTTTGCATGAATAGAAAGAAACATCTCTGCCTCTGATACACAGAATCATATGAATGACTGTGAATGTAAATGCTTTAATGTTCTGCATGTAAATAACTATCTCACAAATGCATGCAAACTGAAGGAGGGAAATACGATTGCAAAGGAGAGGAGAAAATGTAGGTTTTACACTTCAACATTGCAGAAAGTGCTTAGCACTCTTGTGAGATAACATGTAATCCAAACAAGATAAAGGCTATTTTTTATTTCATTATTTATTCAGATGGGTCAAATGAGAATATATTTTTACTTACAACAATCTGGAAAGCCCTTTACTATATTTAGATGGATGTTTATTGAAGCAAACTGAGTGAAATGTTTTGCTCAACAGGGAACATTCCACCCAAGATCTGAACCCTCAACCCTCTACAACCCCTAACTACTTACTCATACTGTTCAGCATAGAGGAAAAACAACTTTCTGGGGCGATTGCATGCCCATTTCCCTACTTTTACCTGTTTAGAGTCTACACTTGTCTCAAGTACCTGAGGCCTGTAAGTTGCAATCTAGTTAAAAGCACTCCCAGTTTGTGATCTGCCTGTTTACAGCACAGTCCAATGTTCTTGAAAAATGAGTCTGGATGGGAATAAGCTTAATCCAGCACTAAATCCATCTGTTTTCTTCCCAGTTTCCATAGAAACCACTGCTGCTCTTCACTCTTTTGCTGGAGGAAACACCATGTGCTGCTGTAGGAAATGGGCAATGTGTCGGGCTGCCTTTCATCAGCCAATTTTCTTTAAAGAATCATGCCCTTCCATGTATTGAGATCTCTTAACTGAGTGCACGGAGCTGTCCAGTCATTGAGATTAATAAGAGCACACATGGGCCTCGGCATTTGATGACAGCAAACAGTACTTACAGAGTAACAGAAGGCTTGGGAGTCCATTATAAAAAAAAAATATCTGGAGGGATTTCCAAGAAAACAGCAAAGAACACAGCATTTATATTCATCCAAGATCCTGTTCAGAACATTTCCTCTATTAAAAACACTGTAACAAATCCTTTTGTCTAAACCATGATTACTGTATATTGCAAATACTATAAGCATTTTTCTTCCTTTATAGTATACAGTATTACTTATGAACAGAGCACTACACACACTCTGGACACAAAACAGAGTGTGACCAAGCAGGGGTTCTAACAAAATAATCCAAAGCATGCATGTACTATAAGAACAATAATATACAAAATGATTTTATATTTATGTTGCTCTTCTCAAAGAAATGAAGTTCATAGAAGAACTCAATTTTCAATGAAGGTAGAAGAACAGTGAGAATTAAAAAGAATTAAAAAGGAACAGTTGAGATTAACAACAATGTGTCTTCTATAGCAAAGCCCCCAGACTGAGAGACACCTAAAGGACAAATTAGTTATGCTAAGATAACATACAAAGCAAAATCAGATGAGGCAGTACATTCCTCTGTCTTCTACATCTATATTTCTCAAAACGTACCAGCAGAGATGGTCCTATTTCTCTATTTGGAAGCCATTAAAACGTGAAACACAGCTCTAGAAAGACAAGATATGAAACAAATGAGGAACATGTAACAGAATAATTATTTTTTTCTTAACAGCCGCAACACCTTTCATTTCTAAAATGTTATGCATACACCTTGCAGTGCTAAAATGATTAACATTGACAGACGCATCAGCAAACAGACCCGAGATGTTAGAGCTCTCATTAATTATATCTGTTGTTCGCATTTTGTTAAAATGTTTGTCTTGTGTGACTGTCCAGAATTAAATAAGATCCCTAATATAATCCTAGTATAATGAATGTGGATAATCATGTCCCAGTTTGTACATCCACTTGTACAACATTCCCACCTGTGCCTCCAAAAAAAAAGGAAATGTGGGCAGAGTATCAATATGAACTACAGGTTTGAACTGGAAGATTGATTACAGGAGTCTTCTGCTTCATTGTTTCATTATAATGTTCATCTATTGGTAAGAACATTTCAATTGTCACTAGTAAACACCTCTCCCTACCCATTTCCTTAAAGTAATGGAAATGAGCAATGCTTTGGCCCTGTGTCCACTTGACTCTGGGGCTGTAAATATAACATTGTGGAGTTCAGACACAAAGAACCACTGTGGTCAGGATTTCCATGGTAGCAACTTGAATACCAGGATTTACCAGGATTTACTTATGCAGTATCTGCTCCCTTATGATGAAAATGTCCAGAATTTGTGCTAATTTCTGTTGTAGAAACATTCTGTAAAATTCAGTGGGAAAAGAATGTATCCTCTCCTTGCCGTTTGTGGGTGTGAAAGTAGGTTAGTAGTTCTAAATCCAGGCCCTGGCGACCCACACACCTGTTGCGTCTTGTTCCAGCCAGTTACACAATCAAACCTTTCACTGACTTAATAATAAGACTAATTTGATTTGTTGCTTACCAGCTTGTAAATGTTTTGGAGATGACTTGTATTTTGTAAGGGAAATAATATCCCAAACTTGTATTATCTAATGAAGGGGGGCTGGAGTGAAAAGCAGCAGGTCTGTGGCAACAGGACCAGGATTGGGAACCACTGCAGCAGGCTGCTGTCTCTCGTAAGAATTTTGTTCCAGCCGAGACTAATTACTTAACTACAACCTGTGATGTCGTGGTGGTGATTTGTCAGAACCCAAGCGCAGGAGTCTGTGAGAAGTGAACGGTGAGAAATGGGGAGGAACGATGTTCCCAGGAGAAGCGAGGCTAAATGCATCCCTGGCAGAAAGAGGCTGCTTAACACAATCCGTTAGGTCCGGAAAGAAACCGAACAGTGAGACCCCTGAAGAGGGAAAGAAACAGGCTTAAAACGACAGCCCTCGGGAGTGCCATGGGCGCAGGTTGGCAAACTCAAGGGTTGACGCGGTGACCGGTGAAAAGAATAAGTGTGGAATGAAGTGCTGACTAAAAATTGAAACTGCTGCATCGTGCTGAGAGCTGAGGCTGCTGAGCAGGGCGAGGCTGAGATCTGAGACTGCTGTGCCGGGAGAGCTGAGACTGCTGTGCCGGGAGAGGATGGACCTGAGGCTGCTGCACCAGACGAGGCTGAGAGCTGAGGCTTCTGTGCCGGACGAGGCCGAGAGCTGAGCCCTCTGTGTCAGGAGAGGCTGAGAGCTGAGGCTGCTGCAACAGGCGAGGCAGAGAGCTGAGGCTGCTTCACTGGGTGAGGCTGAGCTGAGGCTGCTGGGAGGGGCGTGGTTGAGAACTGAGGCTGCTGGGCGGGAAGAGGCTGAGAGCTGAGGCTGCTGGGTGGGGCGAGGCTGAGAGCTGAGGCTTCTGGGCGGGGCGAGGCTGAGAGCTGAGGCTGCTGGGCGGGGCGAGGCTGAGAGCTGAGGCTGCTGGGCGGGACGAGGCTGAGAGCTGAGGCTGCTGGGCGGGGCGAGGCTGAGAGCTGAGGCTGCTATGCTGGGAGAGCTGAGACTGCTGTGCCGGGAGAGGATGGACCTGAGGCTGCTGCACCAGACGAGGCTGAGAGCTGAGGCTTCTGTGCCGGACAAGGCCGAGAGCTGAGCCCTCTGTGTCAGGAGAGGCTGAGAGCTGAGGCTGCTGCAACAGGCGAGGCAGAGAGCTGAGGCTGCTTCACTGGGTGAGGCTGAGCTGAGGCTGCTGGGAGGGGCGTGGTTGAGAACTGAGGCTGCTGGGCGGGACGAGGCTGAGAGCTGAGGCTGCTGGGCGGGGCGAGGCTGAGAGCTGAGGCTTCTGGGCGGGACGAGGCTGAGAGCTGAGGCTGCTATGCTGTGTGACACTAAGAGCCGGCTTGGAGCTGAAGCTGCTGAAAGCTCTGTCTTAAAGCCAAAATTGCTGCCAAAAACAGTCAGCCGGTTAGAAGTAGGGGATTCCTGTGTGTAAGGTTCTTGTGTACTGGAAAAACGAAATGGCGAGCTTCCTAGGAAAGAAACTTAATGGACTTCATTAAGTGCAAGCTTGAGGCTGTTGAGACTGCTGCAAAGAGCAAAGCTCTGTCTTAAAGCTGAAGTTGCTGCTAAGAAACAGGAAGCTTTGGGTACAGGTGAAACCAAAAAGTGAGCCTTCTGAAAAAGGGGACCAAACGGGTTACAGGGCAGGCTTGACGCTACAACTTCTGCGTGGGGTGAAATGCTGTCTTGCTCAGCAGAGAAATGTGGAGAGTGAAAGCAGTAGTGCCAGTGAAAACCCGGTTTGAGTGAAAAAATGATAAAGCACCTTGGCTTAAAATAGAAACTCATAATAGGTAGAACATTTCTGATTAACACGGATCATGAAAAGGAGATCCGGTCAGAGCAGCAAACCCTGGAAAACTGTGAGCCCTCGTGAGAATGTGACAGCTCCCCAGGGTAATGGCTAGCTGAAGGACGCCATCATGAAATGCAATAATTATAAAGCAACGTCCAGCTCATTAAAGAGCTGTTTACATTAAACTAGTTGTTGTAATTTAATTTAAGGGTACAAAAGTGTAACTGAGAGCTTCTCTGGAGCTAACACCAGGAAGGAAGAGGAACCCCACGACTGAGATTGGGGTCACATGAGTTCAGGGGTCGGCACAAGAAAGGGCCTTTGTACCATGGACTGCCCTGCTAATCTGGGCTCTGTCTTTTGATGTTCACCAAGAGTGAGAGCAAGTGCCAAGTTTGCCAGTGGTGTGCAAACTCCATTAGGTCTAACTCCCTGTTTTTTTTTTATTTGAAGGAGGGTCCTTCCAAACACCACAGCTAATTTAGGATCTCACAGAAATTCACAGACCTACATGTGTTTGCTGTCAGCTTCACCAGGGAGACTAATCAGAATCACCGGATGGGGTTGAGGGAGACAACCAGCTCCCGGTGAGATTCAATCTGCAGGACTATGTTTCCTTTCAATGTGTAGATTGTTAAGAAAAGACCAGAAACCTCTGAGGATTTGGTGTGATGAGGAACTTATTCCTCAAAAACTTGCTTAAAGTAGGGTTTTTACATGAAACAGCAACACAATTGCATACCCAGAGTCAGTAGAAGTCTCAAAACACAATTTTATTTCCATAGCCTTTGGGAGTCTAATAAAACCTAGATCTCCCTTTCAATCTTTTTACTGCTTAGGCAACAATAAAGTAAAAAATGATTTAATCCCTGTATTAGTCTTCACATTCTATACAAATCCAATGACATTATACTAAATGTCTGGAGAATACAGATGTGGAACAAAAATCTAACATTCTGTCCACAGTGGATCTTGTGAGGATGTATGGAATTTAGGCAGAACCTGGCATTCTAGAGCAGAGCAACCCCTGCAGGCTGGATGATTGTGCCAGATGTCACAATGGGTAGGGAACAGACTGCAGTACCTGAAGTATTTATATAGAGACTGAAGCAGAGAAAACGTAGAGAAATCTGTCAAATGTCTGCTCACACAATCAGACTGACAGATGTCTACTCTGACAGGCTGAAAGAACTGAAACTGTTTTCTGTCTTGAACAGAGCAATACAAGGGGACCTGATGCAAGTATTCAAAGAACTAAAAGGCAAACCAGAGTACACAAGTGGAAGCTATGTGGAAGTGTGTGAGCTTTACTGCTATCTGAACAAGGGCCTAAACTCAAACACACCTTCTTAGTGTCTGAGAACTGAAATTTCCTCTGAACATCCACTTGGGTGTCCACCACCTCTTTCAGTTGTCCTGCAGGCAGACTTCAGAGAATGTTTAATAGGCCTTACCTACAGCTGTTTGTTTGTCAGTTGTCTCTAAAGCAATGGGTGTCTGCTGTGTAACAACCTTATGATAATGCTTTCCCTATGACTGGCACTCTACTGGGACTAACCAGCCTGTGGCAGTAGCCCTCCTGCCAGCCAGGCTGTCTTTCATCCCTGCACTCACACCTGGCCCTCTGCCTTTTCTGGAGAGCTGTAATTAAATGCCATTCAGAGTCAGAGAGCTCAAAGCTGGGAGTCACCCGCCACTGCAGTGAATGCATTAACATTTCATTTCTTTAAAGTTTAATCTTCTGTTTAAAAAAAAACAGACACAAATGCTCAGGCAATATCTGGCATGCTTACAGCTGAAGTGATATGAGGAGTGTGGGGACTTTATTTTCAGTCTGCATTGGGCAAAAACTGAAATAAAATATTTTTCTTCTCAAAGAGCTTGGACATGTTGTCTCTTGTGATAACCTTCATAATTTGTTGCTTGAATTTCTCTTCTTCTAACACAGAACTGGAAAGCCAGACTGGAGTGAGGATTTAATGCACAGTGTTAAACTATATCTTTATCTGAGAAAACAAAATAGTCCTGAAACTGAGGTTCCCAAACCAGATTCTGGGGGAGTGTTCTAGTTTTTGCTCCAGCCAACTTTTGAGTCACATGTTCATTGATTTCAGTTTTCTATTAGAGGCCTCATTTTAAATTGGGTTTCAGATTAAATGGGATTTGTAATTGGTATCAGTCCTGTACTAATTAGAGAGTTTCAGAGTTGCCCTCATTCAGGTGTGTCAGCTAAAATGTGATCAAATGATCTGAAGCAGCAGGAGAAACCTTTAGTGTCTGATACATTGTTATTCCCATCTCAGTCTGTTCTGCACAAACTGCTCATTTGTTAAGAGAGTTTTTAAGGGAGAAGTTTCTTAATTAGCTCATCAGATGGTTGTAGGTTACACAACAGCGAAGTTGAGAAGATACTGCATAGAGCTCTATACTGTATATTGAATTTATTTAGTATATTTTTAAACTGTGTTCTAAGAGCAGAAAAATCGAAACCACAGATAAGTTACAGGCACCAATGCACACTGGGGATTTAAAATCAGCAGATGCAGAGGTTCCTCAAGACCAGTATTGAAAACCACTGTCCAGAAACATCCAGGCTGGGGTTTTAATTGTAGTTCCGGAGGACTCATACACCTGAGGTTATATTTCTACTGACATTTTTTGGGGGGATTCTATTACACTTTCTAAATGCAATAGTTAAAAGACAACCCTAACATGTTTAAGAACCGAAAACAGTCAAACATTTCAAACAAATCCTATTATAACAAAAGTCAGCAGGTGTGTGCACCTCCAGGACTGGGACTTCCTGTCATGTGTGCCCAGTTTTAAAATATTGGTAACACCTGTAAACTATGGGTCAAGCAAGTCATCAGTTCAATTAAGAGAAATCTGGTCCTTGAGTCTGAAGCCGCATTCAAGTTCAGACCTAAACGTCCTCTGAATTACTTAATTTAACAAATCATATGTTTAATTTGTGACAATGGGATTTCTCCATGTGTCTGTGAATTGTTGATTTTATGGTGACTCTCAGACCCTGTTAGATTGGGGGCTCTCGAGGACCAGAACTGGGAATTCCTGTTCTGCATTGAAGCATGAATCACGAAACCCCCACAGCTCACATTGGACATGGTGGTTGCCAGGGGAGAATCCCATGAAGGGTTTTGATCATGATAATCTCCTGAGTGCGTGGTATGAGGGAACATTCAGTTACAGACATTGCAGATTTTGTTAAAGTGCAGCTTAATTTTTAATGAAACCCATCATATTTGAGCAAGATATGCCATGCTATGAGTCACTAGGGAGTCCACAGATCAGGAGTGACTGTCCATATTTTCTCTGATGATTTGTATGGCACACGTTTTAATAGAATTTAACAGAGGAGCAGTGGTCAAGGTTTTGGGCTTGTTATTGGAAGGTGGTGGGTTAAATTCCCAGGTAAGATTCTACTGTTGTGTTCCTGAGCAAGGTACTTCACCCAAACTGCTGCAGTAAAATACACAACTGTACAAATGGGTGCAAATGTAAGTAGATTAAGATAAATGTGTCAGCTAAATAAGATGGTTAATAAAAAATTGCATAAGAATGTCTTGGAAAACAAATAGAGCAAGCAATTCTAATCTTATTAACTTCTACACAATGTAGGATTGAAATTTTACCACATATGCTTATGTGCAGACAAGTAGAAAGGTTATACCCTGAGGAAATTTCCAAAACCTGGTTATCAGTGCCTGAATAATGGCATTGTTTGCATCAATTTTTTCTTGATTCTGTGATGTGATATGTGGTGGTTAATCACACATTCGAACTGTAGATATTTGCTCCTGGCACATTCACTCTGTCTCTCTCAGGCCACCACAGCATACAGTGTGTGGGCATTAGTTGAGGTTGCCAAGGTAACAGGTTCCTACACACTCGTAAACTATAAAGACTTTGGCTCACAACAATAAAGATATGCTGCAGGACTGTGCACATACTGTATTGTATTTTCAGTTCTGCTGAAAACCATTACACTTGTTAATGCTGTTCATTTTATATGTGGAATGTTTTTTGTTCATGATCTGTCTTCTGAATGTTCCTTTTAAAATAAAATGTGAGTGTTCCAGTACCACTGCTTCTTATTATCATTCAGTTTCTCAGCAAAGAGATTGTGGTCTTTTTGACATTCTTTCCTTGTAAGTCCCTGTTAAAATGGTTCTTGAGAGTGCTTCATTTGCACTAGTAATATTTGGCTGATCCAGGTAACCATGTTACCTTCTTTACAGTACACTAGTAAGACCTCATTAAGAACATTGTCATACAAAATTGCATATTTTACATACAAACAAGTACCACTACTCTTACCCTTACTGATAATAGGAGTTAACATTATAACTGGTCAATGTAGACAACTGTGAGTTTCCTCACTTTGGTTGATATGGTGCAGCCTTGATGACACATAACCAAACTGTGAATATCACTGAGGTTTAAAGATCTCTGGCACCACAACAGGATTGCTTCTCTTAGCTAATTATCTACTGGAAAACAGGTAGCTCACACTGTGTTCCTAATTGTCAACCTGTCCTAATTATCTCCATTGAAAGTCTGACAAAACACCAATTAAAACATCTTAATTGCTATGGAATGGAACTGTTCAGATAAGCAGTTATTATCTCAGTATTAAATTGCTGTCCTTTTTTCCATGGAAATTTCCTCCCATCTGAGAGACAATAATTGCAGACACAGACACCAGAGAAATTCACACTCAAGGTGAAGATGCAGAGAACTTTTGCAACTCAGGGCTCTTGTAAAGGTATATACAATTAGTTCTGGCTTACTTATCTTGGCTTTGCCCTAAACAAGATAAATAATTTAGCCATGAGCAATGTGGGTCTTAAGGAACTGTCCAGCACTGATAGGCTAAAGGAACTTAAACATTTCAGTCTTGAACAGAGAAGATTAGGAAAGGACCTGACAAAGTATTAAAAATCCTCAAATGCACTGACAAGGACAACCAAGGATTTTCCAAATGAACAGTTGAACACAAACCAGATGGCAGAAGTAGAAACTATGCAATAGTGCATTTGAAACCAAGAAAAGGAGTCACTTCTTTACGCAACTGGTTGTGGGAGTGTGGAACAAGCATCTCATCTAGTCCAGTTCCTTCAGCCTGTCAGTACATTCTAGCTCATTTACTTAAGCCCAGGAATGAGCCTATTTGCTCTTCTCTGGATGATTCAAGAGCTTGCTGTAGTGCATGGTGACCAAAACTGAAAACAATATTCTAAATGTGGCTTTTGTATAGTATAATGCATTTAACAATTTTGACATGACAACCTATAATTCAAATTCTATAGTTTTAACTATATATCCTAACATTTTGTTTGCCTGCTTAATTGTCTAGAAGATGTAAAAAGGATGTTTAGTTCCAGACAAAGTCTTATTTTTTGTAAGTGAATTGAAACTATCAAATACACTTCATATACGCTAAAATGCCAAACAGAAGAATCAGAGGGTCTGTTGGCCTTATTCCAACCTAAGGTTTCCATTAAAATAAAATGATCACAATATTGGCTTTTCTGACAGATTTATAAATTCAAGATTTTGCAGAGCAGATGATTAATTGCAATAATTATTCAATGCAGTAGATATTTTTTCTTATTTATTAAATCTTTAAAGGCCAAGACAGAAATAAATTATGGAGCACTTTCAGGAATGGAATTTGACTCGCCAGGCCTTTAAAAGAGCATGTTTCCTCATTTCTACATCAGACACAACTGAGATAAAGTTAATAATCCAGTCAGATAAACACCTCAAGGAAAGCTGGCAGGACCCACTGTTAACTCTGTGTCCAAAGCCACAATAACATCAGGGCATTACTCTCTGTCAGGGGAGGGTCATTCATTTGACACCTGCTGTATGTGCTATGAATGGAGCTGCTGACCTGCAGAAAGGTTGTTCCATTCATAAAGTAACCATAAGGAAGATAAACACTATATACATACTGTATTTACTCATGCATACAGGAAACTGACTCTTTAAATAAGATCAAAGATATGTCTTGTTTAGTTACTTTCATTGGCCATCAGGACGTGAAATCCTGGTGATCTAAGGAGAAAAGTAAACCTAATTCCACCATCTTGGAGGACTCATTACTTTTTTGAACCTCTAATTCAAGCAACTGAACTATATAGAAGATGTTCCATCTTCCTAGGAAGATGACAGTGGTTACTCAATCCTACCTCAATTGAGCAGTTGCTGGTCAAAATGGTTTATATTGTGACAAAATGTGCAAATCTCAGATCGTTCCGAGCAGCATAAGGCTTCTCGCACAGGTACGACTGTAACAAGAAAAGTCCTGATGGCAAATCATTGCAATCATTAGTCATCCAAAAGGGAAATTTTAAAAATAATGAAAAGTAAAGAGCAAACAAAGAACAACAGAAGAAATCAATAAAAAAAGACAGAGATGGTGTAAATAATTCAGAAATTACCAGGGGCCAATCAGATGAATGCTATATATATACACACACATTTTTCTGCAAAAAAACAAACAAACAAATATTTCATATGTGGCAGGAAATCAGTAGCCTCCTGCTAAAATACCTTTCTGACACCACGTGGGCCAATAAGGTACAAGTCTCATTGAAACAGAAAATTTGAATTGTATTAAGTGCTGCATAGTTATCAAAGCCTCAGAGCCACTGTGTGAAGATCAGTAGAGAAGTATAGGAAGGTCAGAGGGGATATACTGAGGCTTGTTGGTCTCGGGTGGTTTCCAATGGTAACATCTTCAGTCTAGAGAGTGCTACCAGACTGAGAAGGCTGTGCGATAGACACTGCAAGAGTCGCCGTCTCTTTTGTTTCCATAGCAACAATCTTCAATATCATCTTGATGAGCAAATGTGATGTGATTCACGATAGGTGGAAAAGAGTAAACCCAACCTTCAAAACAAAACTGTTCACCTCACACTTTGGGATTCTGTCTTGTTACAACTAAAAATTGTTGGTTTTTTTTACTCTGACTAAAAAACATTTTTTTAATGTGGTCAAAGACAAGCAGGGTGCAAACCTGTAAGCAAAAGGTCCATTAATTGGTGATTAATTGACTAATTTAGTTGAACAACTGAATTGATTACAATGATGTTTTCTCCAAGAGATTCTGTCTCCCAGCAGCCCCTGCAGACCCCTCCGCAGGAAGCGCTCTCTTGAGTTTCGGGAGCAGGTGACAGAAAGATGTTGTACACTTCCAGATCATTGTTCAGCCATACAAAACCAACAGTGCTAACTAATCTAAATACAAATTCCTGTACTGGATAACTGCCTCTTTGATAATAACAGTCATATTTACAGGAACATTTGAATTCAGGAGAAACCAGAGGCCAGGAGATAATGGTATTTATCAGTTTTTAGGTGAGAAATTCTCTCTTGAAGATGAGATAGTGTGTCACAATTCCGCAGAGAAATGAAGACTTCATAAAGTAGCTGTATCAGTAAAGACGAGACATTGTTTCACAGTTCTGCTGAGGAATAAGGAATTAAGAGCTGTATTATTAAAGAGACAGTGAGCATGTCAGTTCTGCACAGGAATGAGGACTTCAGAGCTGCATCAGTAAAGAAGAGCCAGTGTGTCACAGTTGTGCAGAGATATGAGGACTTCAGAGCCTTATTAGTAAAGAGGAGACAGTATGTCACAGTTCTGCACAGGAACGAGACTTCAGAGCTGTATTATTAAAGAGAGACAGAGCTCTGCAGAGGAAAGAGAAATTGTGAAGAATACCAAAGAAAAAGGAAAGCACACTGTGTGTTTACGTGATATGTCCTGGTAAAGGTTCGAGTATGTTCTCTGATAGCAGGGGTCAGTGGACTCAGTTTTAGGAAGATCAATTAGTCAAACATTCCCTGCATCCATGACAATTTTAAGATAAAGAATATTAACATTGGGGATCTTTACATCTGTACAATAATGTAAACAAATGGCTCATATCTTGATTGAATTACCTTGATTGAATATCCAATGTCCAAAGGCACTGCATTCATTATTATAGTACTCAAAGAAAATTACAGATCTATGCTGCATTTTAGAATGATATACAGCAAATTAAACCATAAATATAGTGCTTAATTAATTAATCTGCACTACTCATCATTTAATATTTTGTGTGTAACAATGTAGGTTACAAAAAGACAAAGAAATCAATGTCAGATGGTCTGTTATTACAAGCAGAAAATTCAGTTAGGATTAACATTGGGATTCAAGTTGCAAACTAACTTGAAGTCAAATGCCTTAAAATGATCACCGTATCTAGTAATTCACTTTAAACACAGCACAGTCATAGATTGTTGACTTACTAGACACCTACAGGTAGCTGAAAAACAACAGAGACAGCACTTTCCTCCAAGTCGGAAAAGGTTTTGGATATTCAAAAGAAATTTGCATATTGATTTTGGTATTAATGCAGACGGGGGGAAATTCTGGCCACCCTGAAAAACAGAGTAATTCAAATGCTCCCTTTGATGAATGGGCTGAAGTTAACAGCACATTACTCCTCCTGCTGGCTTAGTGTGACAAAGTCTATGGATCTGGAAATGCCTTGACCCTGCCTAATCCCTGCAGTGCTTGAAAAACCACTATATAAAATAATGATTATTTGATGATGAACTGTAGCTTGGGGAATGCAAATGATCAATAAAAGGCTAATTATATAACATTAAGGGAAACCAAGGTCATTGCATGTTTGGGATGGGATATTAGCCACTTCAGCCTCAACTATGTACTTTTACTTTTTTTGACACTGCAGCAATAGAAAATGTGCTCTGGTACCATATATTTAGTAGTTCAGGTGAATGGCTGCGTCAGCATGCGTAGGCTGCAAAGGAACAAGTAATAGGTTTATTCCATGCAGAAAAGAGAAGAAAGACCCGAAGAAGCACCTGAAACAAGAGTTATTCTTGATCTCAGAATATTCCTGGTCAGGAACAACGTAAGGCCAGGATAAATCTCTTTGAGGGTTAACTCAGGAGACTGTTTCACATTCAGCAGTGAAACAAGGATATGCACTCCTGCATGTTTTGGTAACAACAAAAACCCTATGCTGGCATCAGCCACTAAAACTTTTACAGTACCTAAGTAAAAAGCTGAATCACATTATAGAAGAATGTATTAAAGCAAGGAAATTCAAATTTAAATATGCTTTCTACATGAAATGGCTATTCGGTAAATAATATGCATATAGCAGTCTCATAATGCCCATATTTTGCAGGGATTAGGGATCCAACAGAATCTATGAGACTTTCCATAGGGCAATGAGTGCATTCTTTCAGTGATCTACTTAAAGATAACTGTAATCAGAGATGCAATGGAAAGAAAAAATACTTACATTAAGAAAAAGGGAGACAATGTCTGATGTAGGTAAGAAATTACAGTGGCAAGGTCTGTAAAGTGGGTATCACAGTCTGTGTGCTACATATGCGTATAACAATCCTTTTCCTAAAATCCCTTTTTTCCATAAATGCTTTGGGGATTATACTCTGGGGTCAGACATTCAAAGTACAGTCGACCTGCCTTGTGTTTTAATTAAGGTATAAACGCAGACTTTTAACTGCAGCTCTCTGTGGTTTATACAGCACAATATATACTTTATATACATAGCTATAGCAACTTATACCTTTTGTGAAGGTCAGCACGACATTTTTGACATAATTATGGAATATTAAATGACACTTTATATATATAACTGCAGATTAAAGCCTCAACACCTTGTTACAATAACTAACAAAGAAGCTCCTACAAGGCTCAATGATTGATTCTACTGACCAACAGATTTCTTTGAAGGAGTGCTGACTGAATGGGAATTTAGTGCCCACGCCAACATTATTGACCTGCGCAGAGCTGTTCATTGACTCCCACTTGTCAGCAAGACCACTCTGATGTAGATGGATGCCACAATTTTCATTGACAGAGGCTACAGTAAAAATGGTGCTTACTGTATGTTTCTGTGCTGGGTGAGTGTGTTTTTGCATTTCCTCTAGATAACAGTACTGATCATTGAGGAATGGTGTATTTACATATCAATTTCAGAGTCATTCTGCTTCGATTTTAATATAGAACATTTACCCTCTGGAATTTACAAATACCCTTTGGAAATTCCCCCCACCCCCTGTATTGGAGTACAACGTAAGTGTTTCTTTGTGTAAAGACATTCAAGCTGCACCGGAACATTCCCTCAGCTTTTGAGAGGTTGAGAGGACAGATCTGAAACGTATTCAAGCAGGATTTACACTACAAATTATATACTGGAATGTGTCCTCTTGACAGCTTGTTCCAGCGAGTTTCAACCAGTGTTGATGCACATAAAAGCAACTCAGGCCTGATGCTGAAGTAACCAAGCTGTTATTCATACCATGCTCTTATTTACTAGTTTTATTATTAAACTGTACGAAATAGAATGGGAAAACAAGGAAAACACTGGTGACCCCAGAAAAGGCACACTCCACTACTTTTCAAATACTCAGTATGTCATTTTACACGTGCTTTCAGTTTTACACTAATATTTAGGTACACTGGGAGGCACCTGTACTATATGTAATTATTTCTTGAAAGCTCTGGTGCTGATATAAATGCAATTCTTCCATAATGATGGCAGTACCCTTTTCTTCATTACATCTGTGGCACTATATGCCCCAAATGCCCTCCCATCTCTGGTGGCTAAAATTAGCTCCTGCAGTTTCAGCTGAGCACATTGCACTGCATTATGGATTAGCTGTCTGCCTAGATCGGAAGCTTCAGGGTTCAAGTGCTTTATTTGTCAAGTTTGTAAATCCCATTATGGCCAGTATAACGGCACCCAGCCAGGTGTTTAGAGGTCAGGCTCTAAGGGACAGATCTTACATTAAACTCAAGGAGTGACTGTTGCTGCTGAAGAGCAGGTATTTCTTTTCTTGGGTCTTGAATACAAGTTTTATTAATTTGTTTTTAGTTTCTCTGCGTTATGTTAAGAGGGCACAATGAAATCACAAGGATGAGTTTAAATCTTTTGTACGAGACTAAATAAAAGATTTTTTGGAGAGTTTCGGCAAGCCAGAAACAAAAAAACGAAAGCTTCTCTTTTCCACTGTTATAGGAACACCTCACTGATGACTTGTTGCACATTGTGACAAATTGTCTAGATTGTTAATAATAAACCACAGTTATGAAAGGAAGAATAGTCTGTAGGTGCGATGAAAGAACCTCCTTTACCCCACATTTTTCAGTTTAAACATGCTCCCCTCACACGAGCACTGACTCGACTTTAGCTATGAAGCTCTCTATACACAACAAAGATCAACTCACTGGCTCTGAAAACTCATTGGCATTGATCGTGCAATGCCTGACTAAGATAAATGAACACCCTTCTTAAGTCATCTTAGAAACTGAGCTGTGAAACTGGTCTGTTTGTACGTGTCGTTGGAGGCAGGTTTAAGAAAGTATGCACGTCTATTGTATGTTGTGGTGATGTGCAAATGGAGAGGGAGGTTTTGAACATTTTTGGTTTAATGGTCATTTCTTTTGCCCATTCAGCAAGTCTTTTAGGTTTTAATGTTTTTATATACGGCGAAACAAAACGGTCTCCTTAAAAGCCTTAAAAGAAAAAAAATTTTCAGCATAATTTAATCCTTACGGAATTAAGCATCTAAGTGTGCAGTGAAGAAGATGGAAAACAGCTCTGATCCTTCTGGGTTTCATAAAGATCAGAAACCACTGCAGTTGTGCGACACGGAGCACTTCAATTCCACAAGTATCAGCTCTCTGGTCACGGGCAACCTGCCTGTGCTGAAGTTCCCAGGAGACGAATGGATGAGGCGGCTGTTCTCTGCTCATCCCCGGTCAAGGGGCTTCGTCGCCCCCCGTGATGAACAAGTGCACAGACTTCTTAGACTGCAGCATCTGAGCGGCGCGTTCCGCCCCGGCCACCATGGCCAACCTCTGCGTGTCGTAGCGGGAGTAGAGCACAGTGCAGGTCCAGCTGGCCTCCTCCCCGCCGCTCGAGGCCTTCAGCATGTTGCACACTTCGCTGTAGAAGTGGGGGTAGGTGGGCAGCGCGTAGAAGATCAGGTTGTGGATGCCTTTGATGGTGTACCTGGAGCAAACGAGAAAAAAAATAACTGAACTTCTTGTTCAAAGATGTCAGCCCCGTCAAAGAGGGAAACGAGGCTCCCACTGCAGAATAGTGTGAGGGGCTAAATATTTTAAAAACTGTAGGGATGTAACACTGTAACACCAGCCAAGCGAAAGTCAGACTTTTATTGACCAGACAGCAGGTCTTTCACCTTTGATCACATTTGATCTCGGAGGTGAGCATGTCTTGACCTGGTCAGAACTGCGTCGGGGGCTCCTGGAAGGTCAGCTTGCTCCCGCAAGGGGCGTTAGTCGACCTGTAGGTGGCGCTCTTGCCTCTGGACCAGGATTTCCAAACCATTGTCCCTCTTAAAATTGTAGGAGAAGTCTTTCAGATGAAAAGGAAGTCCAGATGACTTGGTTTATGTCACGATTATAGTCCCCCCCTCCTTAAGGGTGCTCCAGCCCTTTCACGTGAAACTGTATTCTATGCACCTGCTCCCCATTCCCAGCCCACCTTAAAAGCCAGGCGCTGACGCTCTTCCGGGCTCTGCATCTGATTTCCATATCGTGCGAGTCCGGGACCAGGAAGCGCCTGGTCCCGTTAAGGTTTTAACCCCTGTTCCTTGTCCCTGTCCGCCGGTTCCGACCCGGTCTTCGTGGTTTTTTATTCTTGTTCTGATGGATCTCCTGGTTTTGGACTTTCTCGTGTGTTTTTGGATTTTCCCTAAGGATTACTCTTGGATTGTTCGCCTCGGCCACACCTCCCCCGTGCACCAGCGCACCTTGGACACGCCCCCCTGTCTTCAGCCCCGTTTTCCTGCATGACGTTTCCCCAGTGTTCCCCCACTTCGTCGGATTGTGTCGTCCGCATAGGGTCCGGAAAGAACTGTTCGTTACAGTTTATAACAATCCATAGCACTGTTAAGTAAGGGTGCTTACCATGGCTAAAGTCTGTGCTTGACTTACACAATAACAACAACTTTGAATCTGGCCTACCACAAATCCTATTCAACCACTGAAGCAAATTCTCACTTCTCATCTGATCCAATTTATGACAGAAGCCCCATATCATCCATGAGTTCCCTTCTAGTAAATAACTCTGTGATGCAGCAATATGGACAATATTATCTAATATATTTCATATTAGTTAATACTATATACAATGATCTGTGGAGTGAATACATTTTTCTTTAATCAGGGCTATCTGTATGAAGGTCATCGGTTTGTAAAACATCAAACTGGTTTCAAATAAAAAGTTGTATTTGTATTCCTGCCTTTATGAAGACAAGAATATATTCTCTAATGTTAGAGATCAACAAAAACGCCTACAAAATCCTACTGACACAGATAAGCACAGACTGAATGGCAGCTGCAACAGAATGACAATACTTTGGGAGAAATTCCTTTTCTTTAGCAGAAAGAAAGGTGGGTGGAGGTAACAGTGAACTGCCATTCTCACAGTGAAAAAACTGCCAAGGTTTCACCAAAACAAATGCTCCCAAAGATATTCAAGCAAAGACTGAATTTTTAAATACATCATTACTTTAATACTGTACTTACGTAATCTTTAAATTTGCATCCAATAAATTATTTTATTGTCCATTTTCTAACCATTTTATCCAATACAGAGTAGCAGGAGAACTGGAGCCTATCCTGGTAAGTAACTGGTGCAAAGCAGGATACACCCTGGATGGGACGCCAGTCCATCGCAGGGCACACCCAGACAAAAACACGCACACACTCACACCAGGACCAATTTTTACAGAAGCAAATTAACCAGTACTCTTTGAACAGTGGGTGGAAACTTGAGCACCCAAAGGAATCCGACATGAACACACAGGGAGAACATACAAACTCCACACAGAAGCACCCAAGGAACTGAACAGCTATGCTAACCACTGTGCGACTGTGTAGCCCATTATTATTAAAAACAGCATTTGACCTATTCAATTAATTGTCAATGCCAATCTTAAATGTTATACTCTATTGCTTAATTTACTTATTATTAAGATGATGTGCCAGTGTTGTTTGTTTGTTTATTACCTCTGGTCTATTTGTCTATTAAGAGAAAATTATATTGGTTTCCTCACAGCAGAATTTGGAGTTTCTTCAAGATCAATTTTGTTGTAGGTCAGTGAGCTGTAAACTGTAGCATGACATATTGCTGTGGTTGGACCTGGTTCAGGATGACCTATAATAGTACCATGATTGGGGTTTTCGAGGACCAGAGCTGAAGATCCTCTGGTTCATGATGACCTATAAGAATAACTGGATTGATGCTCTCCTGGACCAGGATTGGAGATCCCAGCTGTAAAGTGGGTCATTTATGCTTTCACAGAAAAGCAAAAGCAAACTACCAGTAAGGCTTCATCATGCAAGATCTACGTAGAGAAGTGTGCAGCTCCCATGCTCACCTTTTGTAGAAATGGAAACGCTCAGTGAAGAGCAGGAACTGCTTTTCTCCCTTTTGGAAGAAGTGCCTTGCACGAGACACCTCAGATTTCTTGGAATACTCGCAGATGCTGGTGAAGTTGATCTCTTCTTTGCGCAGGAAGTTGCGCAGACGGACATAGTCAAAGTACGAGGGCACGTAGATGAGAGTGTGAGACATCACCGCATCCCGGTACTGTGGCAGGATCTTGTCAACGAAGAACTGAAACCTGTAGAAACACAGGTCAGATTTAGCCATACTGTCAACCCCCACATATTGACACACACTCAAACTATGGGAAACATTAGTCTTTTCATGTTTAGATTTTGAATAAGTGAAGATAAATACAGTAGCAATATTAAATTAGATCCTAGGGATTTATTAAAGAAGATAAAGAAACGAATCTGACATTTCTGTAGGAAAATAAAATACAAAAATTACAATAAAAGCTGTCACACTTACCATCATTCAGTCTTTCAAACTAAAAAGGGTGAAGTCATTTCATGAAATAAAATGAGCTCAATACACCCACCCTCTCACATGTTTGTGTTTCAATCCCTTGTGAATAAAAGAATCTCATAAAAGGAACTTTTAACACAGGATAAGGAGCTGCATGGCAATACTGATACATCCATGTTGCTGACCAATCAATTCACAATAATAATCAGACAGATAGGAAAGTTTTCTGGTTATGGATGAAAAATAAGTGGTAAGTAGCGCCACCTAGCTTTCAAAACTCTGCACTGCACACTGACAGAATAAAGTTGGTAAAACCCTAACAGACTGACCTGGAATCCTGATCCATGAAGCTATCAGCATGCAGCCTCTGAAACACATGGGGCAGCTGCACTAGCACCTGGCAAATTGACCCAGTTTTAGGCAAATTCTTCACCGCCACCTGAAGACAGATAAAAAGGTTAGCTCACACGTGTATTTAATCTCTTTTTAAATGCCATGATGTGGCTTCAAATTTTATTAATTTACCGCGAAGTGTCAGTCATTGTCTTTCTATTAACAACACTGATAGTATCATTTTTTTTATATAACTGAGGGTGGCATGGTGATACAGTGGCATTGCTGGCTCACAAGCTCTGGGGTCCTGGGATCAATCCCCGAGGAACAACCACAAACCTTAAAAAGAAACAGCTGTAAGAAATTAGTGTGTTTCTGAGGAACAAGTAAAAGTTGAACCCACACTAGCGCAGAAGAGGCACTTCAAGACAGAGAAGACAAATCAGAATATAGCAGGATTGGAGAGATGGAAACATGGCAACTGATTTCCAGGGGAACTGTGGAAGACTGCAATGTGTAGCGGGTAGCAGCATGGAGCAGCAGCTAGGGTTCTGATCTGCCTTGCCTTCTGTGAGGAGTTAGCATGTTTTGGGTGATACAGGTTGCTCCCACCCAAGACATGATGTCTAGGATTAGTCTCTCTACATTGTCCCTGTACGCGTGTGTCCAAACCCTGCACTTGCAGAACAGTCTCCGGCTTGCGGTAGAAGATACTAGGAATAAGCAGCGATAGCTGATGATGGATGAACAGACAGAAGCATCTGATGACCCAAGCCTGGTGTGCCCAGAAGGTGCCACTGAACTGACCTGACCCCTGTAGTTGAAGCAGGACTGTGTAAGGATGTTGTTGATCTGGGGGTCCTGTATGGCACTGAAGATCAAGGTCTGCCTGTAGTACTGTGCCCAGTTGTTGAGGTTCAACATCCGCACTCGAGAGAAGTCAACCCCATGAGAGTCATGAGGCTGCAGGTTCAGGTGTTTCATTATGTGCTGAAACACACACACACACAAGGAGAGGGATGTTACACACCCAGCAGACATACTACATGCATCGAGGAACTAGGACAATTTACTTATGAATAGAGCTTCAAGAGCCCTGGTAATTGGACAAAAACTAGTTAAATCTTTAATTGATCAAATATCTGACATGATCTTCAGATGCTTTTTAAAACAAATTCAGGACATCTTATATTTAGATATTCATTAAATATAAACACTTTTATTTTGAATCTATTCTTTATATACATCATACTACAAAACGTCTGTAGTTTTGTTTTAAGAAAATGATTTTTCAATGTTTAAATTAAACTTAGATTTTAACAATTTTAAGAATATATATGGCATTTTATCAGTGTGCAAAAAGCAGCACACTACCTTAGGTTTTTGTGTGATTATTTTATAGAGGACCCGTGGGTCCTCTCCCAACACTGTCAAACTAATGTCATTTGCTGTACACTCAATGCACTAAAATCATAGATATCTTCCAGCAAATATGTTACATTTCTTTGGCCACTTCAGGGAGCACAAGAGAGAATCGGGAACGTCAGTCCTACCAGCACATGCTCCCAGTTCTGCATGAGGAAGACATCGGCTTGATCAATGATTAACAGCTCGATGGAGGAAAGGAAGTCAAAGTCTCTCTTGGCTTCTCCCTCGGCGCCCAGCACAGTGCGCAGGCCCAGCGGGGACGCAATGATGATGTCGGAGGAGTAGAAGGGGGCATACAGACGCATGCTCTTCTTGAGGATGGCCACGCCTGACAGGGCAAAGTGAAGGAGCGTGATGACGGGCAGGGAGGCAAGGACAGTGCAGAACACATACACCAGACAGGCCAAAGTGGATCAGATGCAGCTGTCAAGGCACACAGAGAAGGCCTCTTTATTCCCCACCATTAGACATCTGTTAGCTCGGCAAGCTTGCGTCTTGCCGTCACAGCAATCCTACTGAGGTGGGTCACAGCACCAACAACAGACTACATCTTTGAAAAAAGGACACCAGTACATCAAATGCAGGCATCAATCTCTGTAGGAACAAGTAATAGGTTTATTCCATGCTGAAGAGAAGAAAGAAAGAAAACACAACATTTCGACTGTGGGGCCTGTGAGTGAGGTGTGAGGGTGTGTCAGGTGTGAGGCTCACAATTGAAGAAGGCCCCACGTCTGAAATGTTGTGTTTTCTTTCTTCCCTTTCAGCATGGAAAAAAGCTATTACTTGTTCCTTTGCAGCCTACGCATGCTGACGCAGCTACCCATCTGAACTACATCAATCTGTGTATCTTTATTTGACTGCAAACAAGTGTAAAAGTAACCTCTGCTCAGAGAGCACGACATCAATTCAAACATTTTTACTATTAATTTAAACACTGCCGCAAATAAGCCAGGGCCACCACAGTGCAGATTGCTCAAGGTTAAATAAGGCAGTTTAATTAAATCAGAGCAGCGAAAAGAAGACCCAGGAAGGACAGGTGAGAGCCGGCGCACCGATCCTGAAGTGGTCATCGACGTTGCCGGAGAAGACTGCGTGATAGTCATCCGGTCTGGAGAGGTTAGGGGGCCTGTCTTTTGGGTCCGACCCAAACTCGTCCTTGAACCTCTTCTTGTTGCTGATGTCCATCTTCTTTCCCGCCATCTCCAGCAAGCTGATGAGGATCTGAACGACGCGCAGAGCTCCATCCCGGAATGGCACCAGGATCAGAACCTTGGAAGGGAAAGAGAGAGTGGGGACGGGAGTGAGAGGCACAATTAGGAACGGACAGCCTTTCAAAAACTTGACAAAAAGATTTAAATCAAAATTGTTTGTGTTGTGACTGTAAAATGCCATGAATGCAGCTCTCCCTGCCCATTGCTGCTATACGATCCCAGTCACTCCCCAGACTGGGGATAACTCAGCCACACCGATTCAAAGAGGGCGATGCCACTACTGTAACTCACTCAGCGCGCTAAAAGCTGTTACAGTACTAATCAAACCCTTGGAAACAGCATACAGAGAGGCTAGGGAGTAGCACTGCCCTCTCTTCTTCACGGTCATAATGAAATTCACTAATAATTTTGTTTCCATTAACATTAATAGAAATCTCATAATTTCTCAAATAAAAAAAAAATAAGAAGCTGAGACAGGATGCAAAGTAGAATAGACCAATGGTCACCATCTTGCTCAACTTGTAGTCATTCAATGATCCAAGAGCCTGATCATAATACTCTATGAAGGCTCTCAGTGAAACCACAAAATGGTCATCACAAATGTAACATCAAAGTGATGTTATTTGCAATATGTGCAAGGAAGTGAGTCACTGGATTATTAACCCATTAAAGCTGTAGTATAGTACAGTTTTTCAGACCTCTGCAAAAATATGGGCCCTACAAGAAAATATAACACGCCAAATATGACAGGGGCTTGCACAAGAATAAAATCATAATTGCGTTTGACTTTCATTTTTGAAACTTTATGATTTCAAACTGTTTTTAGTCACATGTGCATTTTTCACATGGAGAAATCCGACAAAAAAATCATCCAATTTCAAACCACGGGATTTTCAAAAACAATAAGAGATCTTCTATCGCCTAAATTTGCGGAGGGCACCATAAAATCACACACCAGTGAAAGACATCTGCTGATCTCGCTCCCGAATGGAGAGACGCTGCTCCCGGACAGAGAGGGTTTACCCATCACTCACCTTCGGGCGCGTGAGACCCTGGTCGCGTGGCTCCTCCTGCAGCTCGGAGCCTGGCTGCTGGCCCTTCAGCTGGGCATTGTGCGCGAGGACCTGCGAGTTGGCCTTGAGCACGTGGTTCAGGGCGTGTAGGCAGTACAGAGTGCGCACCGCCGGAGCCTCGCTCACATGTGAGCTTTCTGGGAAGTACACGTCCCGGTAAGTGGCCATTAGGGCCAGGAGCTCCTGCTGAAGGGGGCTGAGGCCCCTTGAAGAAACTTGCGATGGCAAGAAGGGCTTGTTCACTTCTGCCCAGTTGCTCTCCAGGGACCCGTGGAGGTGAGCCTGGGGCAAGCCAAAGTCACCAGGCAAGCCCACCGAGCTATACCTCTCCAGACCAGAACTGCAGACCAGGGTTCCCAGCCTTGGCCACTGGAACAAGACAGGACAAAGAACCCAATCACACTGCGTGCCCATTCACTCTGAGCCAACCTGTCAAGTTTATTCACAAATAAATGAGGTCAGAAACAAGAGGGGGCCATTCGACCCATCTAGCCTGTTCGGTAATTAGTATCTTATGGATTCGAGTATCTTGTCCTGTCGTTTCTTAAAAATAAGCCAGGGTGTGGGCTTCAACAAGATGGCTGGATAGCCTTGTTCCATAACCCCACAATCCTTTGTGTAAAGAAGTGCCTCCTGTTCTCAGTTATAAATTAACTTCCACTTAGTTTCCACCCATGTCCTCAGGATGGTGATTTACTGCTGATGCTGAAGAATTTCACTTGGTTGACCTTGTCAATGACCTCTGAGGATTATGACTAATTGAATCAGTCCTCATCCCCTCTATCAAGCTATAAATTAACACCCCTTTTCCCTGCTGCACCTAGTCAGTCTCCTGGTTGTTTTATCAGCCAAGTGAGAACTCAGACCAACTTCAACTTAATAGCCTGTGTGGTGCTGGCTCAGCAGGAAGTGGTCAGGGAAGGGGGCAGGAGATAAGACTGACAATTTGTATGATGCCTAAAGCAACATGTAGATACAAGAGAAAAGCTGAAAATATTCAATCTGATAAGATAACCTGTTCTAATTAATTCTGAATAAATTATACACAAAACAGCACCTTGAAAAAGCAAAAAAACAAAAAAACAAAAATATATATACATTTTAGAGCATATGTCTTATGATGAAATTTGGTACACTCTGAATAGAGCTAAATACAGTATTATTCTCCCCTAAACACTTCACATGTTGTACGTCCAGCTCTCCAAGGAGAACTCCGATCCATGCAGGCTTGCTTGACCATAAGAGATCTATCTTGTGGGTGACAGGGGCTCTCATGTTATTTTAGGCTCAGTGTTTACCTGGATGTACACTTTCACACAATGTTAGGCACCCCTTAATACCAAGGCATGGCTCATTGCTTGTTCTCTCTTTGGCAAGGCTGTTTGTCAATCCCCTTATGGTACATTTGTTGTTTTTCTGGTACTTTGGTGTCTTATAAATCAGACATTAAATCTGACTTGCCTGTTCTGACAGCGGTAATACTTGATCATCAGATAATGAGGATGTACTGCAGGTAAGAAAGACACATCCATCACACTGAGTAATGTAAGCAATTTTCCTTCACACGGTCTGGTTTAGTGCCAGATCGCAGCTGCCAAAGGTCACAGTCAACATCCAGCCGCAAAGGAAGAGGGATAATTCACACAGCAGGGCAACTGAGCTACCTGCAACTTTTTCAGAGGTGTTTTGTCCCGTCTTTAAGATTTCCCCGAGCCTTCTGAATGAAGCTTTCAGCAATCTAGGAAACCACAATTGTATGACTGGTCATGTCTCACTCGTATGCCTTTTCGATTTGTACCCATTTAACATGGAACTAGGAGTATATGCCTGCACAAACAGTACCATATGCAGCCAAGGTAGCAGACAATAGTAGAAAATGTATTAAATCAATCTGGACTAACAGATAAAAATTAATTACAACTTACTTGTAATTTGGAAAGCTGCAGAAAACCTCCACATACCTACAGCTGCAGAAAAAGCTACTCAAAACAAAGTGGCTGGAATATTTCTCAAATTATTTGTTTTACAGTTCTGAATGTTTTCTGTTTCGTTCAGGTAAGGTACTGTAGTTTAAGTCCCCCCCCCCCCCCCATATCTGACAGTGATGCATTCAAACAATATTAAAAGAATCCAAGAAATTGAAGTTACTGAATTACTGCACAGGGAACACTGACACAACAGCACTTTGAAAAAACTCTTCAATGACAAACAGGAGCAAACCCTGATTGGCAAATGGTCTCTTTTATCTGAGACACCTTTTGTCTCTTCTCAGTGGATACTATGATGAACCAGAGGAACCTGGAGCTGAAATCATCACTACAGATACCAGACAAGTTGTCAAAATACAATATTTAAATATTTTACATAATGTACATTCTTTCTCATTTTATATCATTCTTGAGAAACAGTGTAGTGTAATGGGTAAGACTTTGAACTGGCAGGTTGCGGGTTCGAGTCCCAGCTACAGACGCTGTTGTTGTAACTTGAGTCAGGCACGTTACCCCTATTGCTCCAGTCCACCTAGGTGCATGAATGGGGACCTGAACTGCTGGGGGTTGCTCTGTTAGACAGGTGTCCCATGCCTGGGGAGGAGTCCCGTACTCCCTCATCCGCTTAAAGCCAAGGTAACCAGGATAAGCTGTGGCCCGATAAGCCATTGTAACAATGGATATGAAAATAACCTACCTACCTTGAAGGGGTAAGATAGGGACTTCAATGAATACTTTGCATTACCTATCTGCACCATATCACTAATGTGTCCTGAGATTCATTTTGAACTCTTGAACCTTGACATTTTTTAATTTTGAATTTGAAACGGTCATTACCTTGGCCTGGGTCCTCGTCTTAGTCCCTGAAGAAATTAGCTTCACCTCCTCCTCTGTGAGCTCGGTATCGAAGTGCTGCACAAAGGGGTCTGCTGGGGGAAGAGGGCCATGCTGAGACAAACTAACCAGTCATGCTCTTCAAGCCAGTATCCTGGTTTCTTTCAGGAAGTGAAATTTAAGGATACCATCCTTAGATACCAGCAACTGAAAAATCTAGAGAGGTAGAATACTTCCTTCTTTTTTGAAACCTTTCTTGTGTTCTTAAAAATTCAAGTTGTTGTTGACAACAATTCAGGTGCTGCTGCCATTCCTACACACTAGTTACCCTTATATTGAACATGGATATTACCAAGATTAATTATTTGCATCTGTTCAGGCAAAACAAAAAAGTATTTAAAAATGTTTTAAGTAAAGACTGCCATGTCTGTGCAATATACATTACAATATTTAAAAGAAGCATCAGCAAGATGTCAATGTTGACCATACAATTCGAAAACTTATTTTTGAATAAAAAAAGTATCCAATACTATAGAACATCATTCTACAAATGTATTCAGATGTATTCTATATCAACAATCACAATCCACCTGCTTTAAATGTGAAAATTTGTAGTGCTTCTCAGATGCTGGAGAACAGCTGCTTGAGCCGGGTCTACACGCCCTCAGCTCTCACTGACCGTCAGATCGATTCTCCGGGACTGCAGCCTCCGAGCTCCCTTCCTCTCCTTCCGCCAGGAAGTTGGTCTCCAGGCTGAAGTGGGACTCGTGCTGCTTGTCTAAGAACTCCTCCGCTGTCCCCGGCCCTGCCCCATCACCATCGCCTTCTTCTTCCTCGCGCTCCACATCCTCCCCCGGCTCTTGTGCTATTTCGTTCTCTCCTTCGCACTCTTCCTCGCTCACCTCTTCACTCTCTCCCCCTGTCACAGTCACCAAGGAAAGGCTTGAATTCCAGCAAAGACCCTGGAGTTAACAGGCTAAATCACATAGGTGCCGTTCGCACTCCCAGTCCTGGAAGCCAGCGTTATGATTATAAATCACTGATTATAAGCCGCACCTACACAGATCAATGCAAAATCATTTTTATATTATTAACTTTGAACTATTTAAGAGAAGCATGAAAACAAATCTACAATGAAAATTTCAGCAATTATTTGTGGATAAAACAAGAACTCAATTAATTAAATTAATAGAGGGTGCAACATTCAGAGAGATTACTGATTTTATATTCAGTAGAAGCTTTTAGTGGTTTTAGTCTTCAACATCTGATTGCCAGTGAATCACAAACAGTAAAAGGAACAACTGAAGACCTCTTGGGACTAGTGCAATCAATCCAAACAGTAAACAAAGCCTGTTGAATGACACTATTTACTTGTTCTTGTGATATTTACAATGCTGGTGAAGCTTATTTGTTTTCTATCGACAGAATACAGGAACTAAATGAAAACTGTTGACAAAACTAGTCAAGAAACTCTAGGGACCCCGAGACTGAATAAAAGCTTGACAAAGAGAAATATCTTGTGTCACACCTAACCTCTGAAAAGAACCCAGAAAAGATCAAATTCTGCTAGAAATACATCAGATTTGTCTTTAAGATCGCTCTTTCATTGCTAGTTTCCAGCTTCACCTCAGCTTATTGCTTTGGCCAAGTGTTACTTTTACACCATCACAACTGGCAAAGGAATTTGATCTCTCTGGCATGCTTTCATAAAACTGCACTGTACCAAACAGACAACACACCTTGTCTAAGTTGCATTTTCTTACATGGAATACACAGAAAGAAAATGTTAGGCGCAGCTGAGAAAATATCACTAGGCACCAAGAAGTCCTCCTTACCGAAACCTAGCAAGCTTAGCGGTCCCTGACAAAAAGCAGCAGAAATAAGGCTTAACTGCTCCAGGTTTCAGCATGAGGCAGGACACATCATTTTGAAAGTGTCGCTGCTACACAAAAAAAAAACCTTGGCTCAAAGTTTACAAGTTCTGTTGCAAACAAGACTACAGTGGTTCTGCCTCAACTTCACCTTCATCCTCCGAGTCTCCTTCTTCTTCTTCTTCCTCTTCCTCCTCACCCTCACTGTCTTCTCCCTCGCTCTCCTCGGCTTCCTCAGCAGCCGTGCTCAGTGTGGACAGCAGCTTCTGATAAGCGGACTCTTGCTCAGGCTCACTCTCCACATCGCTCTCTGCACTGGACTGCTCTGGACTTTCGGGCTGAAATGGATGCAGTTCACATGCTAGGGAAGTTTCCTCACTCCTAAATTACCGTCCATTCTCCAGAGGGGCTTTGGTGCCTCCCCAGATTACACTGGATAAATTCCAGGTGAATAAGTTCGATGCAATAATAAAACAAATGGTGTTCATGTACTTCATAACAAAAAAGGTGCAAAGGAATATATTGTTAGAGACCAATCTTCAAACAATCCCCTTTATTATTTTTTTGAGGCACCCAATTAGTTACACATGAAGATTTGGAATAAAAATGTCAAAGTAGAAGCACTGTAGCATGGTAATTAATATATCTAGGTACCACAGTGGCTGACTGGAATGTCTGCAGTTATTCTACAATTGTCTTTTAACTGGAGATTGTTAGATGCTCCTAAGAAACAGTGTACCTTAACCTTGCAGCCTAAGATGATGCATCATGTAAGCTGTATAAAACAAACATTATCTCAGAGTATCCATGGAAAATGACGGCATATGCAGACAAAAGAGGATCAATTCTCAAAATAATTCCAAGATGTATTTTTGAATCAGTTTATGTTAATACAGAAGAAAGAGCATTAAACATGACAGTGACCATGAAATTGATTTTACTCAGAATACTGAAAGATGTATTCTTAGACCACTGTTATTTTAGCATGACTATTTAACAAATAAAGAGCATACCCCAAAACAACTCCAAGCCGTGGGTATCTTCACCTATATACAAACTTCACAAAAGTATTCAAACTATTCTTATCATTTCTCATTTTGTGAAAGTGTAAAATGATGCATACACTTTTTAACAATTTAATTCAAACACCTGAATGTGGACATTCAGAATGAATTCTTATGTAAGCATCACTTTGCCATTTTCTTTCATATTTTCTATTTATTTCTTTTTGATTTTCGCTAATGATGGCGTTTGTATTTGTGTACAAAACAAATATGAATTGCTGCTTTAAAGTGTCGTGACTACAAGCTTTAAAGCAACAAAGTGTGAAAACTGCACAAGGGTGTGATTACTTTTGCAAGGAACAGAAGAGAATACATGTGACACCTGATGAACCACAGTCCAGGAGGTTTTGTAGGAAACCTTTAAATAATCATGTTCTTAACATCAAGTACAATTTCAGTTTAACCACTCAGTGATTAAACTGGTTAGTGATCAACTTCAATGAAATGCCAACACCGTGCAGACTTGACTTGTATTCTTTTGTAGAGGTGTCTTATAAGATCTGCTGCACCGTGGCTCTCCAGGACCAGACCTTACTACCCTTGAGATATACGTAATATAAACTGCTTGTTTATAATGTATGTATGCAAGTGTGGATGGCAAATACAAAGCACCAAACTACAATACTGATGGATAATAAGTATTAAGTATAAATTGATCAATTCAACTCACCAATTCCACGACCTGCGTTTTTTCCACCTTTTCATTTACACTAGAATAAAAATCAAACCAAAAATGTTTAGATCGTCTGCAGCTGTACGAAAAGTAATATACTTCATAAAAAAACGAATGCCAACGAAAATCCAGGCTAGAGCAGCTAAGTAAACACAAAACACATGGTCCTGAACCGACCTGTTTAACGAGCTTAAATATAAAAAAAACAATTATTCTTACTTATCGTGAAATGGATGCTGCTCTCCAAATTCTTTCAGATGTTTTTTCTGTTTTTTGGATAAGTTGTTAAATATTTGATTCTTCTGCCTTCTTTTCCCCATCTTTCCGTAAAACCACTGAAGACCCACATGTACAAGCACACAGTTCCTTTACACCGTCGCCCTATCATGTCGCCTGTTCTACAAACCAATAAGAATTTAAGCTTTGTGGCGTCATAAGAAAGCGACAAGCGCAGAAATGTCGACGTTTAAAGATGAAGATTTTGCTTGAGATATGTGGTTTAAGAGTGTTTATTGAGCTAAAAAATAACATTGAATACTAATATATATAAAGAAGTATCTTTAGCAGCACTACATTAACATTTAGTGCGCATTTGCAAGGTTTGGTAAGTTTCTATGAAATAATACGGAAATAACGCAAGGGAGCTGGTTAACTTCGTATGAAGCTGTGGGCTGTCATCTTGGTGAAGCACTATCCCGAATTAGAAGGTATTATTTGGCTATCTTTTCTGCTGTTTGGAGTATGCCCACGAGTTGCGCTGCATACGGCTGCACTAACATCAGGACTAAGGACTGCGGTGTGAGTTTTCACAGGTAGGATACGTTTACTTTGTTCTAACAAAGCTGGTGCTTGAAATATTATGAGCTGAGTAACTGCTGTAGGTTGTAGGTTTTCTTCTTTTGCAAGCTGATTATGAAAATAGAGCTGACTTAGATGCTTTGGGTTGCACTGTGCTATTTTAAATTAAATTGAATCATGGCACGAACCATGAAGTGCTTTGCTATTAGGCTGCATGCGTTTCAGCCAAGACTATCCCAGCATGCAGCAGGTGCAAGGCAGGATACATTCTGGGTGGGACGCCAGTCCATCGCAGGGCAAACACAGACACACACACATGCCAGGGCCAGTTTTCCCAGAATCTTTGTTCCCACCAGCAATTCTTTCGAATTGGGAGGAAACCCACATGAACATGAGGAGAACATACAAACTCTACACAGATAGCACCCCAGGAATTGAACCCAGGGCGCCAGCTCTGTAAGGCAGTTATGCTGACCACTGTCACCTGTTTAACTGTTTTTGATCATATAAATGTTTATAGAGAAAGATACCACATTGAAATTGTATCCAGAGTTATATAAATATTGTGATTCCCATGTGTGTAAATGTCAACAATACTAATTATATCACATTTTTAATAACCCATCTGACACTGCTGAAAAAAAATCTCTCAGACCAAGTGATTCTCTGTTTAACCTCAAATGGTGTAATTACTGAATATTTTGTTGTCATCCTGCTCCCTGAATTTTGTAGAGTATCATATTTAAAAAAAATCATTTTAGGTTTGGAAAGCATTGTATAACTCAAAATGGGTTAGTATGGGTTGCTGACTCGAGCCTGTTGGATTAACACAACATTTTTGCAAATGTTTTCTTAACCACCCAGATTCCCATTGAACAAGGAGAGGAGGACTGCATGGATTCGACATGTCAGGAGGGCTGATTTCATTCCTTCTCTTTACACATTTCTCTGCTCCAATCACTTCGAGGCATCATGCTTTGACCGAACGGGCCAAACTGTGAGGTTGAGAGAAGATGCTGTGCCCACAATCTTTGATTTCCCAGGACAGAAACACAAAAAGGTAAAGTTGGTAATGTTTTGTTTGTTGATTCAGTATACGATTCCCGAAAGCTAATATTTAGAGCTAATTCTTAGAAAATACTACAGTATCAGACATGATTTTATTGCCCTAGTTGACGAGTACAATCAAGCTGATTTTTATTTTTGGTTTTGTTTTTATCCAACCGAGTCAAGATATTTTTTTACACCCCCAGTAAATATGAGTATACTGGAGTACAATGTACTTTACTGAAGCTTGGTTCCAAAACCAGAATGCTAGCAAGGAGCATGTATGTGATACTCAGTTTTGCTTCAAGGATTAAATTGGACTTTCTCTCATTACTAATGGCATCATAATGTGACAAAAGTGGTATCTTCAAACTGTCCTAAAATCAGCCAAAAAGAAAGAGCAGAAAAAGAGTAAGAAAGGTGTAAGAAAAAACAGTAACCTTTGTAAACACTTAGAGAAAATATGATTCTTTCAACATTGCTAAACAGTCCCTGTTCTTTTCCTAACACTGCTACCTTCCTGTTGATTCTCTCTTGTAGGCGTCCAGTCCTCGGGAGACTGCCACCAGCAGAAAAGCACTGGCCCCCATCTCCACCCCTCTTGAGCAGCCAGCCCAGCCTGTCAATGTGTACGAAGACCACAGCTACTGTCTGGTCAGCCTCTCGGCGGCCAAAGAGAAGATCTCAGACCTCAAGGAGCAGCTGGAGGCAGCCAGGAAGAAGCTGAAAGCCAGCCAGCAGCGGGAGCGCAGGCTGGGCATGCGCTGGGCGGAGATGAGAGACTTGATGACGTGCCTGAAGAGAAAGAAACTCGTACCGTCTGGTTTGGCTTCAGATGTTATAGATAGCACCCTGGGTGGCATGGATTTAAAAGCCCTAAAGAAAGAAATGAGGATTCAATCCAGGACCCTTCACCGCCGCTACTACAGCTTTGAGTCCAGGCACTTTTGCCTCACCTTGCACTTACATGCCCCAGAGGCTTACAAATATGTAGAACAGCACCTGGATCTCCCCCACCCCAGTGTGCTGAGGGAGTGGGCAGATGTGTCAGCTGGCCATCCTTTCAAAGAGGAACTCTTCAAGTGGCTCAGCGGGTACTCCCTGCAGGACACAGAGTTTTACCTCCGCATCAATGGTGGGACTGTTCAGGCAGATCTGGACTGGGACAGCTCTAATGAGGAAGATTTTGAGTTGGGGGACCCATTGGGGGGTACCCCCAAGGACTCTGCTGCAAGTGAAGCTTTGGTTTTCCTGCTGGTCACTGTAAATGGAAACTTGAAATTGCCCCTTGCGTACTCATTAAGCAATAACTTGTCAGGAGATGCTTTAAAAGACTTAGTTCACCAGTGTCTGGCAAAACTCTACGACTTTGGGGTGTGTATAAGGGAGGTCACTTTTGATGACATTTCCACTAACATCTTTAACAGCAAAGTTGCTAAGGATGAACTGTATTCGTTGCTGTTTAATTTCATTCTTTCACACGCAGCTGAATCCGCGCTGTAACAGTGTGTGGTGGAAATAAATGGCGTGTACATACAGGAGGCAATCTAAAGACACCAGTTAACCCGGAAAGCATGTCTTTGGATTGTGGTGAAAGCGTTAGCACCCCACAAAAATCCACAGGGGCACAGAGGAAGCATTTAAAAACACCACCCCAGGCTGGAATCGAACACATGCCATTTGCAAACCACAAAAATGAATGCGAATTAATTGTAACTGTTGTCTAATAATAACAGGCCTGTGTTTCAGTTATTAAAATACAACATCCACCATTTGCTCTGTTTGTTTGGTCCTGTCACCTGGAGGTGATACTCGGTTCTCTTTTATGAGCCTGTCTTCTTCCAGCATTGTCAAGGCAGACGCACCAGAGGAAGGCAGCAGAAGCATTTCAATGAGACGGTGAAAGCAAACCTGAAGAAATGCAACATTGATACCACCTCTTGGTAGCCCTCCTGTTGCCCTTGACTGGTTCAAATAGAGGGAGCCCATCTGGAAAAGAGCCCGACACTTTGAGATCAAAGTGATGTCAAAATGAGGAATTGAGCTGAGAGTGCCGAAGAGAGCTCACTGTGACTAGACTGCCCATTACACGATTTAATATATTGTGAGACCTGCTCAGACTGCCAGTGTGATCCTGTTTTGGCCTGATCATAATCTTTGGATTTAAGGACCATGAAAGATAAACAATGACCAAATGTATCACTATAGTCTTATTTTTATATTACTATTTGTTCAGTAATACCCTTTGTGCTAAAACCAAGATACCTTATATGTGTGTTTCAACACACAGCACAAATCCGAATAACTCACATTTCTGACTATTCCTGACCTACTTCAACCATAGCAACTGTACCACTTCTGAAAAACAGAAATCGTGTTGACTATTTGGATTTGTAAAACTTGAAGAAAGGAAACTTGCAAGGTTTTACTTTGGCATGATGATTTTAACAGATGATTTTAGCATTTGGGTGACACGGTGGTGCAGTGATGAACATTGCTACTTCTCAGCACTGAGGACCTGGGTTCAATTCCTCTGGTACTACCTGTGTGGAGTTTGTATTTTGTCCCCATGTTTTCATGGGTTTCCTTCCCACAGTTCGAATACATTCCAATACATTAATTGGATTCCGGGAAAATGTGTCCTGGTGTGTTTGTGTCTGTATGGCTGCTTGCAATGGACTTGTACACAAATGTCAGCCTGCTACCCTGTGACAACTACAGTGTGTGAAGACAAACAGAAACATACAGTAGTTTTCCTTTTTAAACAACTTGAATTAAAGAATAGGAATAGGAAAGAACTTCACCTTTCTAACTGAGAGAAGTAAGATGTTGAATTTGAAAGAGTTTTTCCGAAAGTTAGAAGGAATTCCACATCTTGCCAGTAAGGTACATGTTGAGCTTTCCTCGCTTTAAGGCTCTGGAATGGTTTGAGTTAGAGAGCCTTTGAGTTTGAGTGCCTGTTGTTTCCTTCATTATGTTATAACCCACAAGGTTTTTCTAGCTCCACTAAGTCTTCTGTGTGAAGAACTTTACTGGATGAAGTCTAGCTTTGATTGTACAAAACAACAATTGGATAGAAGATTATTCTTAGATTTCTCTGCTGTAGTGCAACAGTAACATTCACACCAAAACCAATCTGACATATTTGTTAAAATTAGTTATGATAACTTTTCTTTCTTACTTTTGGAGGAAAAAAAAAACAATAAATGTGTTATTTTGTAAAAAAAGTGTTTTTAAAACTATTTGCATACTTTTTGTTTAAGTATTAAGGTATTAAGTATTTTTCCTCACTTTATTATTAGGTTTTTGAATTCAGAGATCTGAAAATATTTTTTTCCCAGGCACAATGTTGTCCAGTTAACTGAACTAATAACTAGCTTATGTAATGAGCAGAATTAGACTGTTAAAGAGCTGAGTCAAATTGAAAACCTGCAGACCCATCAAGATCCTCACAAGATTCCTGGTCTGCACTGTTATGTTCAAGTATGCATCATGCCTACACAGTAGGACTCATATCAGGTAGGTATGATTCTGGCATGAATAAACTTTGCGTGTGAAAATGGTTTCTCTACCTTTTTTCTTTTTCCCCTGATTACAAATCTCATGCTGATGATTTAGTGTGACATTCATTACTATAAGAACAATTATTTTTTAATCCTTGCTGACCTGGTGGTTAGTACTTAATTGAAGCAGTAGAGTTTTAATAGATGATGCGAACGTTTAACATTTAACATTTCTTGAAGCATTTGGCTGTTACTTTTTGTTACACTAGTACAATATAGTTTATTTTCAAAAGGTTCTGTTAGCTTACCTCATTAAAATATTGGTTAAAAGACAAACAGATTAGAACTAAAAATTGAGTAAAACATCAGAATCCCCATTTGTGTTTTCCTCATTATGCTCCAGTTAGGAGCTGTATTGGACATAGTGGCTGTTCGAACCAACACATCTCTGAATCACTTTTTTTTACAGCTGTAAGCCTGATCTTTCCATCAGCTGCTTCCCTTTCTTTGCAGCACAATTCCAAAGTGGACGCCAGGCCATCACACACACACACACACACACACACACACAATCCCACCAGAGCCAATGTTCCAAAAAGCCAATTAACTTACCAGTATGTCTTTAGACTGTGGAAGAAAACTGGAGCACCTGGCGAAATCCCATGCGAACATGGAAAGAACACACAAACTCCATGCAGACACCACTCCAGGTCTGGAATTGAACTGAGAGCCCTAGCACTGAAAGGGAGCCATGCTAATCACTACACCATCGTGAATCCCCAAAATGGATACATCAAATGGTAAATCTCCAGTGGAGTATAGATACAGATAAATAGATGAAACTGTTACACATTGAGGTGATGACTAAGGATTCTAGGACGAGAGGATCAGAAACATCCTTGCAGGGTGAATAGTCTGTAGAGTAAGATCCTAGTGTCTGCTAATTAGGAGAATTGACACAATTGGAGACTTCATAAAATCTGGTGCAGTACCTTATAGCTAGTAGCAAAGGAAACCAGTAAGTGATCAAAGTTAAGAGTGTGCCTGGGGTAATGATATTGTATACTGTATATTCCTTCTCCAAGAAACCTGCTCCACACCCACATACCCTAGATGTTATAGTGTTAGAGGGGTAATGACCTAGCTTTGACCCCTGAAGGAACCCATTGCACACAAATACTAGATGTTATAGGGTTAGAGGAGTAATAACCAACGTTGACCTCTGATGGAGCCTGTTACACACACATTCCAGATGTAACAGTGTTACAAAAGTAAGGACATAAGTCTGCCCTCCCACACAGAAACTACATATTATAGGTGTACTGTAACAATGTTACAAGAGTAATGACCTAGCCTTGACCTCCTGATGGAACCTGTTACACACCCAGGTAACAGTTGAAAGAAGAGCTGTCACAACCTGAAGTGTCACGTATTAATTAAAGTAACAAAATGGATGAATGTGTGTCAACATTTAAATAGTAAAGCTAACATTACTGCTCTCCTTCATTCTCCTGATTAAACAGAAAAGAAAATCCCCAAACCTGAAACAATGTCTGCTTGTTCCCCAAATGATCAAATAAGCAAGCACTGGAAACATAAGCACCACGTATCAAACACGTCTTGAACGTCAAACAAAATGTTAATTTAAAAAGTAAATATCTTGAGAATGGCACTTTGTACAGTAGTTCCTGCCAAATTCTGAAAGTACAGGACTTTCATAGAAAATGCAGAGGTCTTCAGGCCAGAAAATAAAGTTTGTGGTCACAAACCCCGTACTTGATGAAGAAGGGTTTCACTCAATATCAAGGTACTGTAAGAGTAAGAAAGGCCTAATTTAGAAATGCAGACAAGTACATATAGCATAGCTGAATTGCAGGATCTTTTACAATACCAGATATACGTGGGTCTGGTTAGCAATAACAAATTGGGATCTAGCAGGGCAGGAATCAGTCTAGAGGGAGTCATCGAAATTATACTACAATATGTCTAGAAGTCATATATCTGAACATACTGTAAATATTTTACATACTGTAATATATTTCGTGGAAACGTGATCGGGGATTTCAGCGTGCGCATTGGCACTGGTAATGTTAATCCACTGTTTTACTCAAAAATAAAAAAAGCATCTGGAGTTTTAAAAAACGGGTGAAAAATCAAACATAATTTAATATATAAGATATGTATTTCGTTCATTTACTGTACTAGTAGCAGCGATCTCATGCCCAGTTTAATTGGTTATGATCTGATTTCTTTAAAAAGCGCATGCACTAATAATAATAATAATAATCGTCATCATGACAACAACAAAGCAGTTGTTGGACAACATCGTATCGTGATGAGAGGATTGTGATTTGTTTCAATTACAAATGAATTCTGACCGTTTTCATTCATAATAAAAAACATCAATTAACTAATACAATTTGAAATACGTTTCGTTTAGAAAACTAGAAACGTCTAGGATGGGTAATCCAATTAATGAAGAGACACGCTTTTGATAACAGTAATGAGAAACTATTTGTCCAAATGTGAAACAGCTGTGATGCTGTGGATTCTCAATTGATATTAGCTGAGACCTTCATGCTTTATAAACCCGCAGGGTAGAGTCAGCAGTTAAGCTCATCAGATTGTTCAGTTTTCTTTTGGTTTCTACTGTGGAAAACAACCTTTGGTTCTCGACTCGATGCTTCTGGATTTCAGGATGTGTTACCTACGGATTGGGTAAATTATGGTTGTGATGTGGGCTGTCTTGAGTTTTTATCGGTTGTCTTTTTAACTACCTTTCTGTTTTGTCTTTTAGCGTTACGTTAATTCTAGCACTGTTAACGGAGGTTTGGACGCAAAGCCCAGGTAAGTGCTCGTGTATCTTGTGTGCTAACATTGGTATCTGCGCTTTTGCGTGTTCTGACGCTGATTTAATGATTTATAGGGCCCATGAAGACCAGATGTCAAGGGAATGTAATGGTGATGGAGGGAGACGGGTCTATTTTTTGGGGGAAGCATCTCGAATTCGATGTAATGGGTAAAGTGTATTTTCTGATAACTATCATTCCTCCCTGAAAAAATACAAAATGCTTCCAAAACTTGTGTACTTAAACCCCTGCTTATTCTGTAGTAGCTTGAACAATTCCTTTTTTTTTTTAAGACTCATCTGGACAATTCATACCAATTTCACCAAAACTAGCAACTCAGTGTGGATATAGCATAACCATTGACTTCTGGGGAAATGTCCAATTCATTGCTTCTGTGCTGAGCTGCTTTGCCAAAAATACTGTAAGTACCTTCCTGCTACCCTGTGTTTTTTTGTTTTTTTTTTAAATTTAGTGTAATACTAACCTGCTCTTTTCCTTCCTCCTTGTAGAAGGATGAGTCCTTCACCCTCACTGTACAAATAAGGGTATCTTCAAATGGGGGTCTATCTTTCCCCACCAAATACATCCAGAGCCTTACATGTGACTATTTTCCATGGGCAGCAAGGGAAATCTTGTGTGAAAGAAACTATATGGAGGTAAGGATAAACCAGTATTCTGCTATTCAGCTAATGAATTGGGTTTGATTTCGCCAGGGCTCTATGAGGGGGGGCATGGGTTGTGCACTTTTACCAAGCCTAAGGAATAAGTAGAAAGAAGAGAAACAACTCGTACTTGAATTGTGGGCCAAAAGCCTAATTAAATCTCTAATGCAGTTAGGGGAATGTGCAGGTAGAATACCATACTTGTATCCTTCAAAGCTGGGTTCGTGGTCAGTGGGTTTGCCTTAATCTGATGTTGGGCTTACTATGTGCTTTGAATTGTGACCCACAGGTATCTGTCAGGAGGGGAATACCACTCATTGATCCAGAGTTTGTTCAGGATGAGCCTGATGACTGGTCTTTGGCTGTACCTGAGGTAAGCTTTTTTTTTATTTGCTTCAAGATCCTTAGAATCAAAACTGGAGCTTCCTTTGACCCTTTTCTCCCCACCTTTATTCTCCAGGCAATTGTTGCTGAAAATGATGTCTGGCAAGTGGTCTTTTATCTTGCTGAAAAGAAATCCATGACTGTTTCTCAAGCTATGAAGGCAGGCTACAGCATCAACACAACGCATACCAGGATTGTGTTGCGAGCAGCCTACAACTCTTCAGAAAGCCAGCAGCAGACTGTATGTATTGGCTCAAGCATTCATTATATCTGACATTCCTGGTGCACAGTCCCTAACGGTTCCCATTTTTATAGATCCAAGGTGTTCCAATGTCTGTGATCCGGTCCACTACTTTCTACAAACAGAAATGGCTGATCATGATGGTAGACACTGCAGTTGCCTGTCCTATTGGTGAGTAAAGATGCCCTTAAATATCATATGCCCAACTCCATATTTGGATTGTATGGTAACTGCTACATATAACTTCTCAGATGGCACCATGTTTACTGAAGAGCTGATTACCTGGAACATCCCACGCATTCTACCCCCCCTTGTTCCAACTACACCTATCAAGGACCTTGATATTGTGTTGGGAGTGAATGGTGACAAACTGTCCCCTTCAACAATTAATGACCGGAACTACACTTTAGATGTGGGACCCAACTTGATCATGGCTACATTTCCAGTAGGGGCTATTGGAGGACAATATAAGGTACAAATGTTGCTTGTGCATGAATGACTGGATTTTTTTTCCTGCTTTTTTTTTTCCCTTCATGCTTTCATTCTGTTTCCTTATTTCAGAGTCATGTGAAGTCCAATGTATATGGTATTACTTACTCTATTGATCCTTTCCTGGAACACTCCTGGCAAGATGATACCCTTGATAAAACAAAGTACACTATCCTTCATCCCATAACTACGCCATTCATGCCAAGGCCTCCACATGTTATCAACAGTAAGTGGGAGGGAAAATGTGCCCTTTCTTGAACTGACCTGTGACTTGTTTAGTAACTATTGTTTTTCATTAGACACTATTCCTGATGAAAGGGTGTTCAATGTAACACTGGGCACATTCTTGCCTGATGTGGAGCTGGTGCAAATTTCCTTCTACACGGGACCACTGACTGTACCAGAGGCCAACCAGCGAGGCTATAATGTTCAAGAGCATACCTTTCCCAATGGTTCTTTGACCTACACTCTGCAAGTGCCATTTGAAGACCCTAATGTACTGGTGGAGGTGAGTTTTATTCCCCCCCACCATCTACAATTTTTTTTTTTTTTTTTTTTTTTTTTTTTAATCCTGTGGAGAGATCCTTACTACTTTCTTCTCCCTGTAGCTGCTTTCTCCTGACACTAGAAAGTACACTCTACCTCTGGTATATACCTTGGTGGTGCTGCCTGAAAATGAGTCTTTTACATACCCAGCTGAAGTTGAAGCCATTTTAAAGGATGTTGGTAAGTAGCTCACTGTTTTGATGAGTTTTTTTTTTTTTAAAGAAACCATACTAACCCTTTTTTTTTTGATTTCCAGTTCCACCTTCTGTAACTGGATACTGCAGCCTGATCTCCTTTGTTGTTGTAATAACAAATGGGAATCTGGGAAAAAACTGGGTACTCATTGTGGGCAAGAGATCCCTCACCTCTTCAATGGCTGCTGAATATGCTTATTGGGAGAATGCAACCCATTCTGGGTTAACTGTCCCATTTAACTCTCCTGATGTAGCCTATGAAGTAAGTTGTGTATTTTTTTTTTTGCCTTCCTCCCCATGAACATCTTAATGGCTAGTAACAATTTTCTTTCTGTAGTTAATTAGGTCTTCAGAAATCCGTACTCGACTGGACTTAACTCTGGAGGATACTGAGAAATCTTGGGTCTATGCAAACTTCTCGCTCTCGTGCAGCTTTCCACTAAAAATGATTGGTAATCACCCTTTTATTGATTTGTTTTCCTTTTTTTATTTTTATATATAAAGTTCTAATTAACTGGTCTATTTTCAGAATGCTTTTCCAATGGATCCATGGCCGCCCTGGCAGTGAAGCTGGAGTCTGTACCTGACATGATGCCTAGCCAGCTCACCCTCAGGGACCCAAGCTGCAGACCTGCTCAGTCTGGTGCTGGTACAGCAGTGTTCTATTTTAATGCCAACTCTTGCCAAACAACTCGACAGGTAAGTGGTTTCCTGATTGTAACCCACCCTTTTCTGTGGACAGTCCTTAATTATGTGTCTTTTGTTCTAGTTTAACAATAACATCATGACTTATGAGAATGAAATTTTATGGACCTCCTCAAGAACATCTTACAGGTTAGTGCTAACTTTGTCTGAACTCCCATTATACATAAGCACAGATGCTAATGGTTTGAACTTGTTTTGCAGATTTGGTGTGGTCTGTCACTATCGTATAAATGATAGCAGGACTGTCTACTTTGAGTCCATGGGTAACCCTGGGCCTGTTGCTGAGCCAGGCTTGGGTAACTTTACAGTTGTCATGAGGCTTGCACTTGGTAGGTCCTTAAAGCAGTAACTTAATTTTCTTTTTTTGCTTTTTTTTTTCTAAGCATTTTGGTTTTCTTTGCAGATGTTTCCTATGTCAACTTCTATGGAGTGCCTGACTATCCAGTAGTGAAGTATTTGAGTGAACCATTATACTTTGAGGTGGAGCTATTGTACAGTAAAGATCCACAAGTTGAATTATTTCTGGAAAACTGCTGGGCTACTGCTTCTTCTGATATGGACAGCTCTCCTGGATGGGATGTTATTATTAACAGGTGTGGAAGTACCCAATATTGCAAAGCATTTTAATATGCCATATTCTGGTATGTCACTGAAGTATTTTTTTCTTTCCCTAGCTGTGAGAACTCTGCAGATCCAAACACAACTGTCTTCCATCCTGTATCTAGTGACCAGAGAGTAACATACCCCTCCCACCTGAAGAGATTTGAAGTGAAAATGTTTTCCTTTGTGAAAGATGGGGCTGTGTTGAAACTACCTGTAAGGGATGATTCACCACTTTCATTTTGAACTCCAAAATGGGTGCTGTTCTGATTTTTTTTTTTCTTGTTTTTCAGATTTTCTTCCACTGCAGTGTCTTCATATGTGATGCAAACCAGCCACTAGACAGTTTGTGCAAAGGACAGTGCGTTCCTGGAAAGCAAAGACTAGGTGATTTCCCCCTTACTCAACTGCTTTGGTCATGAACTGTATCTTGTGCTTTTTTTTTAACTTGCTGTTCTCTCTAGGTCGTAGTGTAGACCAGAAACGCAGAACACTTGTGTCATCTGGTCCTGTTGAACTCCAATAAACTGGCCTCAATTCTTTACTAGTATAAGGTATGTAAGTTGGCTGTGTTTTGGTGACGAGTTGATTTAATCAAGTTATACCTTAATTTTTTTTTTTTTCTTTCCCCCCCCCCCCTTTTTTAGGCTGGATTTCCTCTTGTGACCATATTTGAGTCTTCTGTAACTGCTTCCATGAAATTGACAAATAAACTTTTATTTCCATCTTTAAGTCTCTTGCTTATTAATGTTTGGCATGTGTTAATGCTTGGAAGCTGGCAAAGCTGAATTACTGATTAGGAGGCCTTTTCCTTTTGGGCAAAAGGCTGACCAAGTAGTGCAAGTTGGATGTGAACTTTATAGGCCTCAGGATAGAGGTCTTCAATCATCCTGATGCATTGGTAGACATTCTAATTGCTTAGGGTTACAATTCTATGATATGATTCAGGTCCTTTGCTGTGAAGACTTGAAAAGGAAATATAATTTAGGAAGGCTATGGTAAATGGGTATGCTTCAGTAGTCTTTGCATACTGTGCTGGGTTTTTGTGTAGTACAGTACATGCTGTACAATGTTAAAGGACCTTTACCTTGCCATTTGCTTAGGGAACATGTTTTTTTTTTTCTGACTTTAAAAAAACATGGCACTTGTTGAAAGTTGCCACCATTGCCCCTCAAGCAGTATATACTGTTCTGAGTGCCTCCACTCCTTGCATCAAATGTGAATTTTTTCCTAGCTTGTCAGTAGGATTTCTGTGGTTTCCCTTTATCCTGCTCCTCCATGAGCTTTCTCCTAAGTGTTATTCTAGACTACCATATTCTGCTTCCTTATGCAGCAGCTTAACATCCTTCATCTGTCCTTAGACTTTGTTTTATCCTGTGTGTAGTCTAAATTTTGGGTTCAGTTTTTTTCCTTTTGGGCTCAAAGGAGTTTGCAAAAGACAGTCTTGGTACTTGCTGCTATTACAATTGACAGTCTGGCCAGGCCAAATTACTATCTTAAACTCATCGTTCAGATTCCTGTTGAGTTGTGTGCATTTATTTAGGGCTACCACTTGAGGCCAGAACTAAGGCTGTTGCACTTTATCCATTTTGAACCAGCCACATCTCTTCACCCAACTGGCAATTACTCCTGATTTCAGTTTTGTTTGGTGTTCATAGTGAAACCTTTTCTTTCTATTACTGTAAAGTGTGTTTTTTTTTTTTTAAATGCCTTCCTGTGTTGAATTTAGAACCATACCCCTTATTTCTCATCTATTAAGATTTATCAACTGGAGGAAAACTTTACTTCAACTTGTCTCTCTGAGGTGTTTTGGGCAACTACCTCTTATTGGAGTGAATCTAGAGGCTAACCAACTGGAGAACATCCTTCATTGTAAAACCTATCCTTGGAACATTCTCCTTATGTTCCAGAAGGTTAGAAATCCATAGAGCACATCTGTGGGGGTTGTCTTACCCCATATAGCAAACTAATCACCTCGGTTACTGCATCCCTGTTGATGGAAGGGGAAACATTCTGAAACATCTTAACCTTTGCTCAGGCTATGAATTTGGCTTGTGGTTGACAACTTCAGAGGGGCCTAAGTATTTGGTTTACTGGAAAAACACCTGCAGCTGGAGTCCTATGGAACTGTTCTTTTTGCACTGATATTTAGTATCACCAGAACTGAATTCGTTTCATCTTTATATTCCACCAACAGGGTATCATTTTCAAGCCAATTCTAAAAATAGAAACTGGAAGAATTTGTTTTGTGTACAGTGGAATAATTTGGCCTTGGCTTTTGTAATTTATAAATATGACAATGGAAATCTTAGTTCCTTTAAATCCATTTTCTTTAACATAAATGAAAAACAGCTGTACTGGTTAGTATTTTCTATATGTGACCATTTATACCACACGCTGGCAGGATCTAAGCTTGGATAGGCAATTCTTTTGATTAAAATAGCTATTAATATTTCTTGTAGGCAGTGATCCAGGGAAAATAACTAAAGCTGGAACAAATGGAGCACATTTTATTACTTTAAAGGTGATTCATAAACACCCAAAGGTCACAAGAACATAGGCTGGTGCCAGTCTAGTAAGGGATGCTGTTTTCTCTTGGGGGGAAAAATCAAAGCAAAGTACAGCCATTTTGTACAGTAAAATTAAGAGTGCACCGTCATTCATACTGGTCAGGGAGTGCCTTATTTAAGGTGCTGTGAAATAGCAGTTTTCAATACAATTGTTCCTAAACTGTAAAATTGTGAAAAATGATGGGTATATGCATAATAGGTGACGTGTGAGGATGATTGAAAAGGTGTGGGAATACCTGGAGACTGGTGGTGAAGGCACACAGCCTCTTGTTCAAAGAGAGCCACATCACAAACCTTTATTCCAATTCACTACTGCATTGAGAAATGACCTTCAAAAGTGTCATTTTAATGAAAATGTTTTGCAGATGGTTTCCTGAGGCTGTCATGCTGTCTTTGATATTCTTATTCCATGTACCTTTGACATTCCAACATATTTCAGGAAGATTTGGAACAGATTACAGATGATTGCTTTGAAGAACCTCGAACCCTTTGCACCAATGGCTGGGATTACTGCCTTGAGTCTGCTGGTAGGTGGGTCAGGGACTGGAGACCGCATCCTGTCTCAGATGCCGTAGGGCATGTCACTGAGTATGACATCCCCAGGCTTGGTAGGGATCGAGATGAAAATCTGTGTTCTACTGAGACCTTTACCCTGTGTACTGAAGATTTGCCTTACGTTTTTGTTATTCATGAGACCTGTCGCTTTTCCTGATGCAGAAAGGGGACAGTTAAATTGAGTATTAGAATAAAGCTAGTAGCATTTGTGAAAGTAATATGAGCTGTTCACCTGGGGCTCAAGCTTTGAACTAGGTTGGAGATGCTGTTTTGTGGGACTCATTCTCTCATAGAGCCTAGATGTGCATGTACATATTCACTGGTTTGAGTCTTAGATGGCACATGCCATCCCAGCTCATCTCACAAATGCTCAATGGGGCTCATGTCTGCAGAATAGGGCAATAAAAAGATAGCTGTGACAATATGATATTGCATCTCAAGGGAACCATTGTTATATGAATAGCAGGAGGACATGTAAATCTACAGTACATACAGTATAGTCCACAGTAAGAGCTACAAGTAAGATCCCAGGACCTGATCAATAGACTGTGTTTGACTGTAACATCTATCCAGGTAAGACATGGTGGGTTGTGAACACTAAGAGACATTGAACTTAATCTAGACTCTGACATACCAACAGCACAAACTAAACAGGTTAAATCACCTCAAATCTCTTGCTAATGAGGTGGTTTAGTGCCTAGGCAAAGTCTTACATTAATCATGAGTGGTCAATTAAACAAAATGATGCAGAACAAAATTAATCACTATCCAAAATCTATATACTTTATTTTCCAAAAATAAGTTCTTGAACAATTCTTTAGATATTGAGTGTATATTATAGCCTGTGACGTTTTATAATACACAAACGACACACTTCTAAATGCACTCTGAAACTATGAAAGAGAAGATGAGAAATTTAATCTCTTTCTACTATAATTTTGACAGAGCCCATCTGGTGTAATTTTACACTTCTCCCAAAGCACAACAGCTATAAAAAACTATATCCTTATTACTTCATCATTCAGTAGAACATTTTAATATTATATTTATATAAGGCAAGCAAGTGTCAAAAGAAGAAAGACAAATATTCACTTCATTTATATTTTAAAATCCCCAATTTCACAATTTAAGTAATAGTGCATAAACAGAGAAGTAAATATTTCATTGTGAAACCTGGCAGCTGGCTTACATATGTAGCTTTCTTGCATAGTACTTTCCAAGTAATTGCAAGAAAAATAAGAGCTAACAGTCTCCTCAACAGAAAGGGAATGTTTATGGCCTACTTGTTAAATTGCCCACATCAAAATCAAAGAAGCTATAACCTTTAATATAAATGGCGCAGTTTTGCTGTTTGGTTTGAAAAGGAACAAATGCGATGTATGTTGGCTGTTTAGGTGGATTGGTTTCAATAGCTTTCCTGTATGTATGAAATAAGAAACTAGATAATAGAAACCTCTTCTATAGATTCTACAGTTCCACTTCACATACCTCCTGGTCTGAGCATATTGCCTTGCCCTCCTTTGCATGCTGTACGCGATCTTTAAAAATAAAATTGCATACTGTATAAACAATGGCAGCACAACAATTCCTCAATTACCTGACTAATACTCAGAAGTTATAGGTTTCATCCTGTCTGGCCCTTCTTATTGTCTGCTTGTTTTTGTGCATTTTAACTGTTTTTAAAGCTACTAATTCAAATTAAGCACATTTGTTTTAAAAACTCCCCAAGAACATCAGCAGAATAGAATGGCACAGGGTTCTAAAAAGACATACATGGGACAGGTGTGTATTTTTCAAAGTGTATGTTTAATATTTTATCACACCTCAAACATGTAAATATTTCAGTTCCCCCTACTACAATGCAACCTCCCTAGATCAAAAGATTACTTAGGATCCCTGCTTTCTTTTGGTTACCACATCAGCACAAATTATATAACTTCCCTTCTAAATATCATCACAACACTTGACATGGGAGCTTAAGCAAAAGAAGTTTCTTTTAAAGTGTGTTGCTTTAAAACACACTTTTAATGGATTAAACACACTTTTAATGCATTTAAGTCTTGGGTGTGAGGCAAGATCTCAAAGTAAACACGTAATGTATGATTAAAGGCTTTGTTGATTCTCCTCAGTAAACACCAGTGCCACCTTTATATTATTCACTTCAAGTTCTTAACCTGTTTTGCCTGACACACTGCCATTTCCACAATGACAGGAATGATTTTTTTTAAATCATCCCTAGGAGCACAATGTTGAAAACGCGTCTTTTGGCAAGTTGGGACTCTTCAGTTTCTCCTGTGGCAGTAAATGAGATGCCAAGGCCTGTGGCTCACAACCTCTGGCATTCAATGTACATACCGTAAAGTCAGGCAAATTATACTGCAGTTTTAATTCTAAGAACCAAGGTTCTCTGGAGCTGATGTGTTTGTTAATAAGACATTCTAACCTCACCTGTTTCTTTCTGTTTAATTAGTGTAATTATTTTTTTCATTTTAAAAATAAGGCTGAAATAAACAAAAGAATAACAACGAACCCCTGCAGTCACAGATTAACATCATTCACATATATGTCAGTGCCAGAAATGTGTTAAGTTGGCCTACAGTTGTTTTGCTCATATGAGTAAAACATGCATTTTAGCTGCTTCATAGGAAAACTTTGTAACGGGTTTGGGCTAAGCAAGAGAGAAGCATGTGCCAGACTTCTGGTAAGACCACAACCCACAGAAAGTGCCTCCCATTTCAATATAGCAAAGGCCTCAACCCCTCTTTTGTGTTAACAAGGCCTGTTGCTGTTGACAGATCTATTGCAGAAGCTGTTCTATTGAAAGCCTGCTTTGCTGTGGGTTGCTGAATCCTTCCACCTTACACATACAGTATTTCTGGCATGTCAACACAGCCATCTTTTGATTTGATCTAATTTGTCTTGCTCAATAGTTCATTTAGCTAGATCTGTTTGTTCAAAAACCACAGGTAATTAAATATGCACTGTGTAAAAGCTTTGGCAGCTATAAATCTCTGTCTTACCTTAAGCAACATAGTTTCAGGGAATGCAGATAATAAGCATAACTGCAGAAAAGAGGTGTGTCTGCCTGGACTGAGTCAGAACAGGGAAGATGTCAAGAGAGCTTTGCTAGCGTGGATTTGCAGCTCACTTTCACCACCACATAGTGCAGACATATCAGCATTTGTAAATTGGCTATTGTTGATCAAGGTTGTCTGATTTAATTGAAAGAACTTAAGCAGCTCTGCAAAAAGTAAGGCTTGAAAAACATATTCAAATGCAATTTCACATGAAAACCAAGATGGCAAGAATGCTTAAGACATGGACAGCAACATTAGATTATTACTCAAAATCAGAGTTGTGTTGCTTGTTTCTTTCCTTCATTTATTCACATAGACTTTAAGTTTGGTGCTGTTCTTTATCTGTGATTAAATGTCTCTAAACTCTCATAATATTGCATATAATATATCGTATTTATGCTGTTCTGTATGTACTAGACCATTTGAAAATGAGAAAGTGAGTGTAGAGTGGTGAGACCAAAAAAAGGAGTACAGCAGTGGTTAGGGTTCAGGCTTCTGAATTGGAAGGTTATGGGTTCAAATCCTATGTGCAGCAATGCTGTTGTACCCTTAGCAAGCTAATTCTCTCTGGTTGCTCCAATTAAATGACCAGCTGTCTATATGTTATGTTCCTGTTCATAAAGATGTTAGTTGAATAAGTTAATTATAGTGACAGTGAGTGCAATTTAAAGGGTCTTACTAATTCACATAAATTTTGGGCATTTCTTCAATAACAGACAGAAAGGTCAAGAAACAGTGACTGTAAGAAATTATTGAAGCCTTTTGTGATGCAGATTAGGCTGTAGGTGATAGAATCATCAATAGTGATTTGGGGCCAAGTATGGTCTTTAGGATGAATAATTCCTCTGTTGTAACCCACACTTACAAATGGACCCATCCAGATCTTTATGTAACCAACACATTGTTATGCAGCTGCAAAACACTTTGTGTCAACATCCATCACCATCCACCACTGGCTTGCCTGCACAAATCCATGCCTTTACAGCCATGTATTGACTATCGATCAAGGTCAAATTTATTGATTTGCTACTGATTGCTGAGCTCCAGCAGCTCTTCACTGTTCTCCACTATCTGCTGATAATCTTGCGGGTCAGGTTTTAAAGCACCCATTCGGCAGAAACATTCGACATACTGTAATAGGATGTTGAAAGAGGGTGGCACAGTGGTTAGCAATACTGCCTCAGAGCACTGGGGCCCTGGGTTCAGTCCCTGAAGTGCTATCTCCCTGGAGTTTGTATGTTTTCCCTATGGGTGCTCTGGTTTCCTCCGCTAGTCCAAAGACACTGGCAGGTTAATTGGCTTCTGAGCAAACTGGCTGTGTGTACTCTGGATGGACTCTGGGTATACCCCACCTCATGCCCACTACTTGCCGAGATAGGCTCTGGCTCCTTTGCAACTGTCAATTGGATAAAGCAATTAGAAAATGAATGGATGTAGACGGAAAACAGTTTCATAGCTTCCAAGAGAAATGGCAGACTTTTTGGCAATTTCAGCAGCTATCATGTTTTCCACTGTCCACAGTAGAGATAATTTATGAATCAAAAATGCCCGACTGCTGAATCTATCAGTAGCTTTTCAACCCCTACACCCATCAAGTCATTATGAAACAATGAATGGCTCTGGTCCTTAACACAAAATCTTTTGATATGCATTGCAGTGCATTCTTCTCTGTGAAAATATTAAATGACTACATACAGCTTGAACTTTGAACATTTCACCATTCATTGGCCTTAAACAGCAATGCAAAAACAAAACTAGTGTGTACTAAAGTTATGTATGAACTTTTCAATAATGGATCCAAACCAGACAGAAGACAGAGGGACTTTAGAGTTAATAATTCCTTTGCTGTGTCAACCATAAAGACTTTGCCTCTCATATTTTTTCCTATTTTTGTTAATTTAGTTTACAATCTCAACACAATTCTGATCTCTAAGCAACATTATGTATTTCTAGAAAAAAGATTGTTTATAAATTGAACATGTTTTGCTGCATTTGTCCATTATAATCACTGCTGTTCAGAAATCTTAGGTATTTTGCATTGTCTCTCTCTTTTTAATGGTCTTCCTTTAAAATGTCTGTGATGATCTTCTTATAACATTTTAGTCATTTTGGTTTGAGCTAACAGCTGATCCCACGAGATCTGTGGTACAAAAGTTAAACTCTCAGCAGCATGGTTGTGTAAAGAGGAACAGATTATTGTCACGGACGTCCAAAGGGACTAACCGTGGGGAGCAGGAGAGCAGAAAAAGACCCATATGCGTAGCGGCGAGACGGGAAAAAGGCCCGGGCTCATTAGTGCAAAGAGTTCAGGAATGATATATAGAAAACTATGCCCTCAGGGAGCGGACGTGGGGCGCCCTGGTGCTAGGCGGGTCTCAGGACATCCGAACATCAATGCTGAGCCAGGACAGAATGCAAGACCCGGAAATATATAGCCCAAGGGAAAGAGAGGGACAGGAAGGACAGCAGACCGGCAACTAGGGACAGGACAGAGAAGGAGCGCCCTCTGGCTGCAGAGGGCGTGACAATTATGCTAATGATAAGAAATCGATAATATTAAAATATACTTGAGCGGTACATAATATGTTATAGGTTAGCTACTACATCACTTCAACCTAGCTATTCCAGTATAAATGATTTTGGGTTGCTTTACAAAATTCTGATTAAAGTGAATAGAAGATGATCATATTACAAGTTTGGTTTCTTCACACCAAAACTAATATGTATTAATAACAGTCAATGTTGTTATAATACTAGACGTCACTAATAGAGATTTTGAGTAAGTTGCTTACACTCATAGTATACACATACTGTAACACACTCCATGCATTAACAGAAAATAATACAGGTGACCGATGACAAGTCATAGTCATACTTGTAAACTTTCTGCTAATCTCTAGCTTGGCCAACTCACAGATCAATGATGTAATCAATTCACCTTGAAGTCACATGGAATATATTTGCATTATGGTACCAGTTGTTGACATTTTAGAGTATGAGACATACCTGTTGGCTTGTAAGAGTTTGAGTCATACGTTGTGCAATCCTAATAAAAACTGTTAATATATTTATTTATTTCCTTATTACATATTACTTCAAGCTACTGATGATATCTTGTGACTGTTACTCTTAAGAATGAACACTGATGGCCCAATACATTAACATGTTATATCGTATCAAAGGTGTATTGTTACAGTGAGTTATAAATAATCCTCAGAATGACATCTGACACTGGTGAGAACCTGCCCTGTAGGTGCACCAAGAAGAACTTGTAAACTACTTGACATTGTCAGAAATGTAAGTGCTTGTTAGTTGGACATTGTTCTACTTTCAATGAATGGAGCATTGTCTTTTTCAAGGCTTGTTTTGTCTGGAGGCATTTTACTTTAATAACTGTTTCCAGGAACCTCAGATATGCAAATTAAGGATCTTTTGGATGCTTCTAGGTTTTCATATTGGGTCACACTCTCACAAATGCTTCTGGAAGATTGTGTAAATAAAATATACAAATAAAAGAATTTGTATATTTTATTTTACATTTTATTTGTCAATAAGACTCAAAATGTAGCAAATAATCATAAATAATGATTGCTCCTCCTAATGTCTGTTAACAATGAGATTCTGGTGAAGTAAAGCACTACAGTTTAGAGAGAGTACCAAATTAGGAGAATTGGCAAACATTGTAGAAACAGCAAATTAAATTAAAAAATATGTAAACAAAATTCACCTGACAAATAACATTTAATGTAATTTAATGCATTTAAGGCAAATGTAACAATTGCAGATTATTACATTTTGGTAGCAAAACCATGAGCTAAAAATTTAAAATTGAACACATGAGCAGGTTATCGTACCTACAGTATGAAAAGACATACAGTACAGTAGGTGCTCATGTTGACATATCTTTTTCATTTTTTTAGACACAGTGGAAAAGCAATAAAAAAGACAAACAGAATGTTAGGATGTTTAGTTAAATAATACATTTAAATTAAATAATTCAACTGGGCAATGCACTAGTTAGACCTCATTTAGAATATTGTGTTAATTACTACATTACCACATTACTAAGCCAATATTCATGCTATGGAGTTATTCCAGAGGAGAGTGATCTGATATTTTACCTGGCTAAAAGGATTATGCTACACGGTTAGGCCAACAGAATTAAATCATTTTGGCTTTAATACAAAAGACTACAAAAGGAGCCAACTCAAGCATATAATATACTCAAAGACACTGACGGTTTTAATAATCTCCATTTCTGATTCAACAGTGAACCACTGTGTACAAATGGAAGCTTATTCAAGAATAAGAGATTGGTCTTTATGCAAAGGGTTGTGGGAGCTTGGAACAAGCTACCAAGCCCTGCTGTAGCATCCAGTATCATTGCTTCTTTCAAAAAAGTGCTGAATCAGATTATTATGTTAGTTATCTACTCAAAATCAAATGAACAAGATGAGAATAATGACCTCTCATTTGCAAAAGTCCCTATGTTCTTGTTGCTTAGAATGTGTTTTGGTTCAAACCTCTTTAATATTGTAATGAACAGAAAATGTCATTGTGCTACTCATTTGTACTACGACTGCATTTCATTTGAAAGCAATATTGTAGTGCTAAAGCATCACTGCAAACAATAGTCTATTTTTATTACATGGTTTGATTGATTTAATAAAAAGCAAAGCAAAACAAACATAAAACCAGGATTATGTCTGGTTTATTGATTGTTGTAATCATGCATGCATCATTTCTTTCTTGATTTCGGACACAGTAAAGCTATGGGAATTATGTTTAAGATTAAAAGAGTAAACAGATAAGTACAGTACATTTCTAAAATGTGCCAATGTTCACAGAAGAACAAAAAGATACCAAAGTTACCATTTTAATCAATGTCATCAGCTGTTAGCTCATCTTTTAGAATGTCTCAAGCCTTCATATGTTTCTAATAATTTTTACATGATTAAGGGCCTGACATACTTCTGCATGTTCTGGATTTAATTCATACCTATTTACTGAATATCCGTTTTTTACTGGGTATCCATGACATGCTAAACGACAAATTGGTCATGGTTCATTAATATTCAGTCACAGATCGCTCTGAGAGAGGCAAGCATGACTGATTGGGTAGACCTTTTGCCAAAATCTGTACAAATTCCCTTTCATAAGCAGAAAGTGTCGACATGTCTCAGTTTTCTTTTCCAGGATGCCTGTCTGTGAAGGGTCCTCATGCATGCCCATTACTGTCACACTTCAATATTATATGGTACATTAAGCAGCATAATCATGAAATTCAATAAGATTTGACTAAGTCCTCTTACGTTCATTACATGTAGTTGTATAACCATACGCATTGCAGTGCAGCTACAGTGACTTCAAAATGTCTTGCTTTCATTTTCAGATGTTAACTTTGAAAGAAAGGGATTACATCAGCACTTGCTAGAAGGTTTAGCTTTTATTTGGATATGAGCTGCAATCCTTAATCAAGTGAGCACATCCACGCCAAAGTCGAAAACTGAAATGCGGTCAAAGTGTGTCCAAGCAGGGTCAAACTGAACAGAATCCCACCGCAAAACAGGTTTCCCTTTTCAAAGTGAAATGTTTGCTGTTTTTCTCGATTCATTTTTTTAGATCATAAAAAAAGGTGAAAGAAAAAAAACACAAACTTTTGTTATCATTTTTTTGTTGTATTTTCAAGTGCATCCCTATCATTTTCTCTTCAATTTAGCTGAAACCTTTAAGCCAAAAAAAGAAATGTATGGCCAAAGTCACAAACCTTGTTGTGTATATACAGTAGATGCATATGCATGTAGAGAGAGAACTAAGTTATTATCCAGTATACAGTTTAAATCATACAGTAAATACTGTGAGATATATATTCATGTTAAGACAGTAAATTACAGCAATTGCACACAACAACAACAACAAAATGAAATAAAAAACACTAGTTTTCCTTAATTTAGATTCCTGGGAGATAGTAATAATAACAGCCTAATCCAATTCTAAACATCCTAGACTAATAATATATAAACATTACTTGTTTTTGACTATGCAAAAACAACATTACTCTGCATAAAATATAATATTGATTATACTTCATAATTCAGCAAGGTTTCTGAAATGTAAGATATTTTGGTGGACTTCATAAAATTTGAGATTTCGTTTCTCATAGCATTCAAGGTCAAACTTGGGTTTACTTTAGATAATACCTGATATGCAATAAACACGGCCAAATTCTTAAGGAACAGAAAACTGATTCTGTTCCAGAATCACACAGTAGACTTCTTTGTTAAATCTGTTGTTATTTTACTTCTGGCATGGGGTGGAGAGACACCTGATATTCTTTAAAAATGAACCATTGTGATATTAAGTGGTAAAAAGCGATGAGTTGATGTGCCAATGGTAAAAAAAAAAAATGATAGCTTTTTACAATAAGCAGACATGTCATAATTAAATTTTGGAGGCTTGACTTCATATTAGTAAAGTTGCAAAGCTTTTTGATAAATAAGAGTAAATGGAACCCTTAATTATAACAGAGAAATAATGAAAATGTATGTGACAAAACTGTCATTTATCAAAGAAAGCAGTTGCCCTGTTTTTTTAGAAATCTCATCTCAATCACATAAAAATGTATCCATTTGTGATACTGCATTTAATGTATCACTATTGATACTGTATTTAATGTATTTTAATGTATCATTAATGGTGTATGTATTTTAGATTGTATTTTAATCATTGGTGTTTAACTGCACATGGGATGATTTTTTTTAAGTCACTGAAAATATACCTTTACATGTTACTTAGTACATACTGAACAATCATTAAACACATTTATCAGATCACTTAATGTGCTTGTTTATGTAATAAGATACTTTACAACGAAGTGAACAGAAAATTCCCCATTTCCATACAATAGCTTTTAAATTTGTTAACAATTCATGAAAGCTTAATTAATTTAGAACACTTGCCCTTTCTCAGCAATCCAGAAGATGTCTCTGTTTCACTGTTGATATGTACTACTCTATGTATTCTGTATTTCAAGAAGAAAATACGCCAAGTCAAGATTGTGGAATACCCATTATTCCTCGAATATCTTTGCACATATTAGGGATTCTAATTTTTTGGAATTTACTTTTAAATGATCTGGATGATTAATCTATCTGTTAAGCATGAAACTGTTAAAATAATATTTGTCTTTTACTCTTAAAATATTAAAGAGGAAGAAAAAGAAGAAGACAAAGAAGAACATTATTATTCATTGAGAATGTACTGCACACTATAGAATCAGAAAATGAAGAAAATAAAGAAGACTGGGCAAATGAGCAGTGGCACTGTGGCTAAGGATCTGTACCTATCGCTGGAAGGTTGCTGGTTCAAATCCTGCAGCTGACAGCGGAATCCTACTGTGTTGGGCTCCTGAGCAAGGCCCTTAACCCCAGCTGTTCTAGGGGTGCTGTATAAATGGCTGACCCTGTGCTCTGACCCCTCCATGGAGAGCAAGCTGGGGTCTGCAAAAAAAACAAATTCCTAATGCAAAAAATTGTATGTGGCCAATAAAGTGATCTTATCTTAATTACCAGGCAGTATATGCAGACAATTGCAGAGTGTTGCAAGCAGGTAGTAAAACAGAAATTATTAGCATATATAGTTAAAAACATAGGATTTAAATCAAGGTTTGTTATGTTAAAATTCTATAATGTACTAGTAAAACACCATTTAGAATACTGTATTTTTAGTCACTTCATTATAAAAAATACATCTACTTCGGAATCAGTTCTGAGAAGCGCAAACAGATACATTCTGGGACTTAAGAGACTGTCCTACACTGTCAGGGGAACAGTCCTGAACAGAAAATACTATGAAGGAGCCTCATATAAGTATTCAAAATCCACAAAAGACATTGGTAAGGTCATCCCAGTGCCCTTTACAATAAAACATGTAACACAGACCAGAGGACATAACAGGAGACTAGGGGAGAAGTGCATTTACAATTGTGAACAGGAAGGATTGTCTTTAGACAAAGGGTTGTGGGACAATGGTACAAGCTCCCCAGCCATGTTGTGGAAGCCCCAACCTGACCTCCCTCAGGAAACAGATGAATGAGATCTGGCAGCCAGAGCCAATCCCGGGCAAACAATGGATGCAAGATGGGATGCATTCTGGATGGGATGCCAGTCCATCACATGGCAGACAGCACACACTCATACCAGGGTCAATTTCTTAAAGAAAACCAGCATATCTTTGAACTGTGTGAGGCAACCAAGGAGCACCAAGAAGGAAACCCACACCAAAATGGGGAGAAAATACAGTACAAACCTCACACAGATAACAAGCCAGGAACCCTGATCCCCGGTGCTGCGAGGCAGCAAGGCTAACCACTGAGCTGCCCTAGATGAGATTCTTGGATTTTATTTTGTTTCAATGATTTATGACTTCAAGTATCTTTAAAAAAATCACTGCTGCAATGTCCATTGCATTCATCTATTCACGAATAATGACCCTTTCTCTTGGAATGTTGCAAGGAAATGTTGTGAAATTAAAAAATATGTATTACCACTGAGCACCACTACTTTAAAACAACTTACATAAAAAACAAGAATTTGTCTAATTTCTAAATTAGGTTTAAAAGAATACCTTTGAGAGTATCATGAACACTAGTATAATAAACTAAGGAAAAACTTGATGTTGGGCTCAGTGCAATAACTCATATAAAATATAAAGGGTTTTGTTTTTACTGTATATCAATGGTGTGCTGAAGTTAGAATGATAATATTGATCTTTTATTGTTTCAATACTGTGTGAACCTGTCTTTGCAGCAAAAGGTTGGAAAGATCATTCTGAGTTAGAGCAGCTGAAATGGAAAAAGACTTGATCATAGGAAATAGACACTCTGTTAATAGACTTTTTGTTAGCAAACAAAATGTGTTTATTTCATAATACATCTAGGAAACCCTTTTCAGACTAACCACTTAATTTGTTATTCAGATCACAATTCTGCAAATGTGGATTGATTAACACTTAATTTTGGCACCATGAAGTGTGTGTTGAAATCACTGAAAACCACAGTGTGGTAAGTGGTGAAAGAGACATATTCTGTGACAAGAAAAAACGGTAATAAAAACTTGTCATCATCAATCACTTGGTCATGGACTCTAAAACATAAACAACAAAAAGACCATTTCTAATTCATAAGTATTATCCATTATCAGCAGTTCTGATAATTCTACAAACACTCAACCTTCTCAGGAATCCAATATAAACAAGTCATAGAACAATTGAATCACATTGCATTTTGTTAGTTTAAAACTTAAGAGAACTCATAGGATCTTAGGCATCATTGCTAATAAGATTCAAAACCTCTCACAGGTAAAACTGTATTGATTCCTTAAATATCCTGTAGTGCTTTTGAAAAGGTCTTTAAAACTCAGAATCATGTAGTTACTTACAATATGCCTTAGTTACACTTACCAAATGCGTGATAGACACTTACCATGAAGGCACTGTACCTCCACTGTGATATTAAGATTTCCCTAACTGACCCTGGATAGAAACTAATGGTATGTGTTGATATATGCAATACTATAATAAAGAAAGCCTGAAAAAAATCAGTGGCAGATTCTACAGAGATTTGCCTAATTACAAGCAAAATTGTTCCCACATTGAAAATTGCATGCATATAATGCCCATCGGAGATGAGAGTTTTGATAACAAATCATGGCCCGACAAATTTTTGATGATAAATTTCTTTATTTCTGATAACTGCTAATACAGCAAGCCTAAAAGTACTGAATAATCCCATGTATAAAACAATTCAACGGAACTAGAAATAAATATACAATATACAGTATAATGCAAATCCTGCTATATACATGTATAGCAAGTCACACTGCCTTGAGGCTTACATGCTGTATGTACCAGGAGCGAAGCCATTTCCTGGCATAAATATTTGGTGAGTAACATAAATTGGGTGAAGGAAAGCTCACCTGCCAGAAACAAACATAAGAACATAAGAACAGTTACAAACAACTGGTTACTTGGTTATTTAATCAATTTCCCTATGGGATTAATAAAGTATTATCTATCTAAACAAGAAGTAGTCATTTGGCCTATCTAGCCTGTTTCTATGAGCTAATGGATCTCAGGATTTTATTCAACATCGTCTTGAAATAAGCAAGGGTACCAGCTTTGACCGCATGGCTGGGCATATTGTTTAGGCCTCCACGACCTCTTTGTGTAAAGAAGAGCCTCTTATTCCTAAATGCACTTTCCTTTGGTTTAGGTTAGGTCTGTGACGGCCTGTTTCAGACCTGAGAATTATAAAAAATTATAGTTCATTCCTGCTGCTATTATTTTTGTAGAAATCACTTGAAATAGTTATTGTTCTCTTTGTTCTGCTTTCCAATTTTCAGAAAAAAATCCAGGAAGCCTAAAATTACATAGGTATCACAAATTAATCCTTTTTTTAAGTCATTTTCACTTAGTCGGCAAAATTAACATTCCACTATTCCACTTAGTGCACAAAATTGAATTCCTAACAAAAGGAAGGGAGGATAAGAGTGCATGTAAATACAGGACAAGCATAGAGAGATAGCAAAAAAAAAGGTGCACAGCAGCTCATATTGGTTATTGAAGTGTTTAGTGGACCAGTTAATGAGCACAAGGTTTTCACCTGATTCACCTCCCTTTGAGATGGAATACAGGTCCATCACAGGGATTTCCCCCCAGAAATGCTGGTTCCCACTAGTATAGCTGGGTGGATTGGAGCAACTGGGATATAACGTGCTTCACTTAAGGTATAATAGGAGGAATTTGAACTCACATCCTGTCAGGCATGAGTCCAAAGGCTTACTCACTGCACTATGTCTCCTGTGTAATGTACAGTGAAAGTATTTAAGAATATTCATTTTAAATAGATGCATCCTTAGCATTTGTAAATGTTTTTCTTTAGCAGACACAGTAGTGTCAGCTTCCTGAGAGTTGTAACTTGGCTCTCAAGTTGAGACAGACCCAATGTCATGAGTTACTGTACGTGACTTGCAGTTTGGCTGGCTGGAGACCTTGCTCTACTCCCTGAGCACATTCCCCAACACACGGCAGTAAATGCAGCTGATCACAGGCAGAAACAACATGTGTCAACAATGGTTAGACTGCGGTGCAGAAAGCAACACCTTTCTCAACAATAGCTATCAACCACAGACCAGAGCAAAATTCAATTATGACTATATGCATTTAAAACATCATTCAGGTTTCAAATGCAACACTTTTCTTTAACTTTCAGTTGGTTTTGTTGTTGCTGTTGTTTTAACTGGGGCACTTTTGTATTGCTAACCATTGTGAAGTTTTCACGAAAGCATTTTTGGAAGAAATTCTGATCACTTCATTTCCTCTCATACACCTTCAACATACAACCCACTGAAGCTAAGCAGGTGTGAGCCTGGTCAGTACCTGGATGTGTGACCTCGCTAAGAATACTAGCGAGGTCACACATCCAGGTAGAGCTGGAAGAGGTGTTAGTGTGACCAGTAGGGGGCACGAACCCTGCGGTCTGTGTGGGTCCTAATGCCCTACTATAGTGATGGGGATACAATGCTGGTAAAAGGCACCATCCTTCAAATGATATGTAAAACTGAAGTCCTGACTCTCTATGGTCATTAAAAATCCCAGGGCATATCTCGAAAAAAGGACTGCTGTTACCCCAGCGTCCTGGCTAAATTTCCCCTTGGTCTTAACCAGTCATGGCCTCCTAATAATCCCCATCTATGAACTGGCTTCATCACTCTGTTCTCCTCCCTGCAATGTATTCTTATCATTATTAGTATTACCTTCTAACTCTCACTGAAGTCTGTATCTCTTCAGATACCCTGTCCTCTTTCTTTTCTCATGCTCATATACTTCACTGATGACACCAGGTTCATTTAGGTTCTCGGAGAACAAATTTTGTTCTGTATTTTCCGGATGTTCCCCATAATCAGTACTATGACCCTGCTGTCACATTATCGTTATATGTTTTATGGTTTCTCTTTTCTTCTATTACTCTTTTTGTTTTCTCCTGATCAAATTAGAGACATATTTTTCTCTAAAGATCTTTTATAGAAAGTCTCATTGTCTTAAATGCTCAGGTTAAAAGCTAAACAGGGACATATACCTAACATACAGAAAGGCTATCATTCGTTAAGGCTGTATTAATTTAGGCCAGCCTCTCTGGTTCCATTTAAACGAGTAACTCTGTGCTACGAAAGTGCTGACCATTTCTTTTTGTGAATGACACGCTGTGTAAGAATGCAATTATTTTCACTTGCAGAAGGAAATGAGAAATTTTAATCACAAACTGATTGAATTGTAAGGTTTGATTCAAATCAGCAGTTGACACATATGTTATCAGATCAAATGCTTCCATGTAAATGGAGCTCCATGTTTTACCTAGTGCATTTCAAAACCAGTAGACTAATTTTGTAGGTTTTGGTTCACCTCCAAAAAGGCTGACTCTGATAATGAAAGTAGAACAGGCGCTTGTTTATTTTTTCCAAAAACAAAAACAAAGCGGAGTTTTTTGACTTAATGCCAAAATCACACTAGTTAAATAAACACGCCTGGATTGCAACAGGCATTTCTGAATGCTATCAACTGTTATTCTTCCCCATAACTAACCATTAAATGATTCAGAGCTACTGCTAATGCCAGCAATTTTCTAATCTTTATCTCTTCAGATAATCAGGTCTGGGACTCAGAACATTTTTTCACAACAAATTCTGGTATGGGTCACTGCAAAATTACAGAAGTCATTATGGTGTTATCTAGCATATTGCCGGTGATAAGAGTCTTTTCCAAGACTCCGTCCACGCTTCTGTGAAATTATTGTTGTTGCAATTACACTGTCTTCCACAGAATGATGCAACTCTGGATTCCTTCAATGAACTTGGTGTTTGAATTTCAAAACAGAGACAAATGATTTTTGCACAATGCAGACCATTTTCCCCCTAGGGAAAGATGAAAAAATAAGGTTTAAAAATCAAAACTGTTCTGTAAGGAGCAGAAAAATTAAACTTAACTCTGTAATAATTGAAACTGTATTTCAAGGGATCTCCATCTGTTAAACAAACTGTGAGCTACTTTTTACAGTATGGTGTTTTAACAAAAGCATTCTTTCAGGACCCTATGCAGACGACATGATCCGGGGTAGAGTGGGGAAAACACAGGGAAAAAACATGTGGGAGTCGGGAATGAAGACAGGGGGGCATGTCCATGGTGCGCTGGTGTTCGGGGGAAGTGTGGCCGAGGCAAACAATCCAGGAATAAGTCCAAGGGAGAATCCAAAAGGTGGCATAAGTCTAAAGCCGGGTGGTCCATCCAAGACAAATGGGGTTAAAAACAGGAACCGGGTCGGGACTGGCACGGGAACGGGAACAGGAACAGGAACAGGAACAGGAAATTAAACCTTAACGAGACCAGGCGCTTCCAGGTCCCGGACTCGCCTGGTACAGAAACCAATGCAGAGCCTGGAATAGCGTCAGTGTCTAGCTTTTAAGGGGAACTGAAGAGGGGGCTGGAACAGGGAACAGGTGTGATGGAGTAGAAAACAAGGAAGGGCTGGAGCGTCCTTAAGAGGAGGGGTTTACGAACGTGACAGGTGTATTCTGTCATTTTACCACTTCAGTCAACTAAGAATAAACTAAATTATCTACAGTGAAAACCAGGTGACCCATTTACTTGTTTGCAATGTAAGGCTACACCCAGAAAGCACAATTTTCATGAATGCCCCACCATTTGGAACTGAAACATTTAAACATCCATTGCAACTTCAATAAAAATACTCAGACATTGTAGCAGAAACACAAGTTGGATCAATGACAAAGCCCAATTCCTCTTTCTCACGGAATGGGTAATTAACCTGCCAGGAAGACTTCAAGAGCTAGTTTGACAAGTGCATCTCTCCTTGTTCCTGTTGGGATTCAATCCCGGTTACTCATGGGCTCTGGGCACACACAGCACCACAACCTAAACTGTAGACAACTCCACCATGCTAAAAGAAATGTCCCATGCTACAGCATAGATTTACACTGTCTAGATTTCAGAGGAGGGCAATGTCACTTCTATAATTCGTTCAGAGCACTGAACATTACACTGGAAAAAAAACAAAGCGCTGGGTAAAAACAGAGATGAACAAGCAGACTAGATGCAATCCACAACCTGAACCCAGAATTAAAATCAGGGCCTCAAAACTGTGACAGAACATTACTAACTTTCATGTGTTATAATTCAATATTCCAAACCCAAGGGTTGTAAGATTAGGATATACAGTATATTAAATATATACATACCATATTATAGCATGGTGGTGCAGTGGTTGGCATCGTTGACTTGCAACACTGGGGTCCTGGGTTTAATTCTAGACCAGGTGTGTTTCCTGTGCAAGTTTATGTGTTGTTCCCATGTTCGAGTGGGTTAATCGGGTTCTGTGTAAATTGTCCCTGTGTGACTGTGTGTGTGTTTGTGTCTGTGTGTGCCCTGCTGTGGACTGGCGTCCTGTCCAGGATGTATCCTGTCTTGTGCCCAGTGCTTGTTGGTATAGGCTGTGGTTGTCTCCCAATTCTGCATTGGATAAAGTTAGAAAATGGATGGATATACATATCACATACAGTATATTGAAAACATTTCTGCTAATATTCCTAATAACACATTAAGTAAGAATGAAGGAAGTGAGGAAAGTAAAGATTAAGGAGCTACTGGAATAGTAGTAGAATACTAGTAGAAAAACTCTAAAAGTGCATTTAAAACAGAGGAAAGGAGGTGTGTCTTTGTTGAAAGGATAAAGCCATTACCTTGGTTTCTTTCAAAAAATGGCTGGATGAAGAAGTCAGATCAATTCCTTGGATCAATTAACTACTAAGTACCAGATGGATACATTTTTGTTTTACTTCAGAACTGCAAAGCAAAATAATGAACAGCAGGGTATGTATCTCTGTGGATTTAGAGAAAACAAATAGAATAGAAAAATAATCAATTTTATTTTGGTAGAATTGAAACATGAATACACACTGGCTCCAATAAGGATTTATATACTAAGCATACTTTATTTAAACATTTTTAACTAAGCAGTCACAATGAGATTAAAGACATCTTTCAACAGAGAGACAGAGCTAAGTGAGAATAAATGCAGTAAAACATTTGGATTTAATAAACAACAACCTTAAAAACTGAAACAATACTATGCGTGGTGTGGGTAAGTCATATCCACTGGAATTCCATTGCATTCTCTCAGACCCACACAGTGCCACCTCCAGCAGCAGTGGTGAATTCTGTTAGGCTAGAAGTCCTTTTCTTGAGTCACTGGAGAATTGAGCACTATTAGGTGTCTTATGGGGCTCATGTCACTATAACAGGCTCATGCACCAAATATGCCCAGTTACAAATGAATTGCATTCTCTCTGACACAGCAAACAACAAGGCCTTATATAAGGCAATTCTATATATTTAATACAAAGGAACAATTAAAGGTTAATTCCACATTGAAAAATAAGCTATATTTAAAAATATATATATTTAACATATATATATAAATATTTTAGTTATAAAGACTTCTTCATGTGTACATTTTAAAACTTCTTTTGTGTTTTTGTGACACACCTGAAGAAGGCTCTACAGCTGAAAAGCAGTGGTTATAATGAATACCATTTTCTAAATGTTTGGAAGCTCTACTGAGCTCTTAATTAAGCACATAGTATGTAGAATAAGCCTGAGTTAAGAAGGAGCTTATGTTATGAGTTGTTTATAAGGCAATGTCATATCACATTAACAACCTTTGACATTATCTGTGGCATCTTCACTTGCCTGACCAGAATCAGACCTTATCGGGGGAATAAGCTACAACTGAGGAAACTGAGGAAGGCAGCTTTAGGTACAGTAAGTGTTTGAGATAATGTTCAAAATCCTTTCCTTGCTGTTTGCTATCAGTTTCACATAAGAGTTTCACATACAATAAGTGCTACCATTGGGATGAGTGGGTGGTGATTGAGTCATTATGAGTTATGCAGCAGAGGAAAAACGCTTAAGACAAAACTTGTCCAGTTTTTGTGTTTGAACACCAAAAGACAAGGTAGCTAAGGTCTGTTCTGTTGGCAAACTGTTCACTCCAGACTACTGTTTGACCAACACATTGTTATTTTGTTTACCTTTGGACTTAAAGTTTTTTGCTCTAAGTCACTGCTTGGATCCTTTATGTGAAAATGTTTCTAAGTGTTTCAAATGACATGTACAGTATGTATTTTAGAGCTAACAATGCAAATATAAATCATCCTACCTTGCAGAAAGCTCTGATAAATTACTGGCCTACTCTGGTAGAGTAGGGACTTTAAGTACTATACAAAGTAATGCTTAAGCATTAACATACATTTTCACACAGTTTACGAGGCAATAACATCTCCCGTGAGAGAGAAATGACCGAGGCCACAGACTGAATCCATTACTGCACAAGAAGTGCCTTTCAGTAGACAAGGTTATACCGTGGTTAGAGTCTTTTTAATTCTGGGTTTTTCACTAGTTTGCCTATGTGGTTGTAATTTAGTAATGCATCCAAAAGATGTTAGTGTATAATTTGCACAATTTAGTCATATGACTTATAACTTTCATTGGCAAGTATTGCATCCAGTGTGAAGTACATGTTAGGAGATTAATATAAGATTTAATATTAGGAGAAGAATATTAATAGAACATGTTTTTAATGGAGGCATGGTTGTCAGTGCTGCTGTCTCACAACTCTTGAGCCCTGGGTTTGATTGGGGAAAGGAAGTCTTTGTGTGTGGAGCCAGTATTTTTGTGTCCAGTTTCCTTCCACCCTCCAAGGCAGGGGTGGGCTAAATTGTTTCCGCATGGGTGTGTGCTGTCTTTTCCAGGGTATAGTCCAGCCTTGTGCCCTGCTCTTCCTGGATAGGCTCCAGGTTGTCAAGGATGAATGGAAACAATGTTTAGGAAGAACATAAGAAAGGAGACCCTCCAACCCACCTAGACCTATAACATTGGATTGGCTGGAAATTTAACCCACACCTACTTAGTGGTTGGAGAGAATTCTACCACTGAACCATCAACACTACCCTGTCCATCAAGCTGAATGCAATATTAGATACTGTAAGGTTGTCTCTGATAACACATGCAAATAAAATTCTATATAAATCTGTAATTATCCATCCATATTCTACCTGTAGCAATACTTCACGTGAAACAAGACATTTTAGCAACACACATAAGAAAACCATCTACTTGTACTAAGCTAAAACACATTTTTTGGAATGAAAGATTCCTTGACGTACTTACTGTATGCCCAAGTAACATTTTGTTTTGCCCCAGTTTCTTTATTTCTTTTTACTACTACAAGAAAATGACTGATGTTTAATGCCTGGATGAGTGCTGTAATGGTGATTAAACCGCTCTTTTTTTAGTTGAACTCCTCTAAATCATATGACAATCAGAACAGAATGAATCATGATCCAAAAATCATAAAAACAGTCTTAAGTATCAGGCATGTCATAAATGCAGAACTGATGAGGATCAGGGTGTAGCCTTGTTGACTTTGCTGGAGCACATGGCTGTGTTTTCAATAGAATATCTCAACAAATGGAGAAACCTCACCTAATTAAGTTTATAGATCTAAAGTAATATTCAGCCAAAAGGGACGCGAGAGTGTTATATTTTTCCCATGTCATATTAGCTTAACTGGTGAGGTGACATTGAAATTGGAAATTGGGGAAGAGGGCAAAGGAAAATCTAAATGGTAATATTAATAGAATCATTATTAAAACAAAAGTGACTAATACTTGCCCTGTTAATGCTGGAAAACTTACCTAATCTATTAAAACCAAATGTGAATTCTCTTGGTATTTGTTAAAGACCTTCTGCATTACAAGCAGTGTGGTCTGGACAATCAGTTGTTGTAACAAAATGTAGGTGTATTTTCCTTCTTTATGTCATAACCAGAAATATTGCATGTTGTCAGCACCAGCTTAAGATGCTAACTATTCATCAAGCCTTGTGTGACTGAGAGGGGAACAACATTTGAGCTTGTGGAAACTACCGATGCTTGTCTGTTTAACCACATACTGTAACTGTGGTTCTGTGCACAGAGTCTGAACCTAGCAGCCAGGACGTATTGTTGAAGCCCATAGCCCATCTTCTTTCAAAAAAAGGCTGGATGAGATCCTCAGAGTAGGAATCTACTGAAAAATTCAAAAGAGCAAGATGGGCCCTCACTCATCCATAACTGTTTTTATGTGAAATTCCAGAAAACAGTTTGCACCAAAGTTTCATGGTGTGAGAGGAAATGCATTGTGTGTATTTGTGTTGAAGCTGCAATGTGCCAAGTTACACACTTTCCAGGTCATAATATCTAAAAAGACATAACCTGGACTGCCAAAATGTGTGTATGCTAATGGCTTACTTCCATCATTTATAGCCATCAGTGTTTCCTAAAATTGCAGGTTTTGAATGAAGGGAGTCTGATTGCTTATATTAACAGATAAAAGGGTTTCTGCATGGGGTGAGCTTCTCATTCCTTAGTTTAAAGCAGTGAGGTAAAACATTTAATTTAACTTGGTTGTGTTGTTTAGCAGGCCAGTACTGTTATGTGATGTGTTCAGTAGTCATGCCAATGCCATTATATCAGTCCTTTCAATGTCCAGTTTCATGCATGTCATTCTTATGGCACATCTTAGAGAAATACTATAATACTCAGAGGTATTACAGGGCATGTCAGTATGGCTGTGTTTGGCAAGGAGTGTTTGTGAAGCGTCCAAGTTTAGGATATGAATTCTTTTTTATTATTAAATAAATAATCATGAAGTTACTATCTATCATATATTAGTTCCAGGACACTGAATGAGGATGTTAAGCTTTTATATAATCAGGCTTTTGCCTCTGTAGGGCTTGGATACATTCCAGTTGAAAATACAAATGCACCATAATTACTTTTGCGGTTCTTTTCTTAGAGTACCAGTTCAGTTTAAAAAATAATCCCAAATTTCATCACGAATTTCCAGACAATTTGTCAAAGGAGCTGTGGTATTCCAAAAGGGAGGATAAAGTTGCTCCCCTTACAGATCATTTACAAAAGTTCATCATGGCAGATGTCAGCCATGGAGCAAAATGGAATTTACTCAAATACACTATAAGTGGTTTACAACTCTCTTGCACCTATAATGTCTTAAGGAATTAGGACATTTTCATTAATGAGAGGAGGCCTTCTGTCCTATCTTGGTTGATAGTTAAGATTTCATGCATCTGTTTCTTGTATGTTTCTTAAATGTTTCTTGTAGGACTCCAGAAAAACTGGTTCAATATCACTGCTAGGCAATTTGTTCCAGAAATCAACAACTCTTTGTGCAAAGAAGTGCCCACTCTTTTCTGCCCTAAATGCACAGCTAAAAGCAAGATTAATATTGTACTAAATTATGTACTAAACTTTGTTGCTTTTGTTTTGTTGGAATGTTCACATCAATGTGACAATGGAGAGTATTGAGAGAAGGTAACAGACTGATTTGACTTGCAGAACTGAACACAGGATGTCCAGTATAGTAAGGGTTTGAAGAGCACAGCTCTTATGTGCTACCTTGCTCCTGTTTTTATGTTTTAGTAATAAGATATGCTTGTGATATTTGTCTATTTTTACATTTGTTTGTGTTAGATTACATCTTTGGGTTTGGAGTCTCAACTTTACAAAATATGAGCTATTTTATATAGCAGCATTTAATTTAAATGTTTTTAATTTAAATGGAATAAGAGCTTGATCAAAACAAAGGTGAAGATCAGAAAATATTATATCTCAGATCTTTTGACCTAAACATAAATCACTCCATAATTCAACAGGACAGACATTGATAACTAAATAATTTCACTGAATCAACACATTGTGCTTATTTTTATAAGCAGACCTGTACCCTAAATTTAGTCTACTTACAATGTTGCCATTATCCCTAGGTACTGCAGCAATATGTAGTACAAATGTATTGAAATTAAGAAGTGTTTTAATTCAAAACTAATGTCAGCATTACGAAACCACTTATGCCTTTCAAATGATTTAAAACTCCAATCAAGATCCATTCCAAATAGTAAAGAATGTGCTTATGTTTCTGTGTTTGATGTTATCTAAAATAATCAAAGATTATCTAATTTTTAATGACTTTATAACACACTTTTATTGTCCTATAAATTACCACATGCTTCAGCATTTATAAGGCAAATAGTCTGATCAAGAGAAACATGTGCTAGTTTGCATATTTAACAGAATGCTCAATTGACACACCTGTTTATTTCAGCCATATAGGTATTCACTAATAAGAAGATATGAAATTTAGATTAGACAATTAGCAAACTAAAGTTATATTTATCAGACAGAGTAAGAATTCTGATGTCACTTTTGTAGCATATCTGTAAACTATGAGGTAGTTTACTAATGTGTTAAATTTGTACTTAACATACAGAAGTACACTAGAATGAGATGAAATGTTTCATTTTCAATCAAGGCACACACTGAAGATGGCTTCAGGCTATCCACAAAAGGGCCTATGTTTGCAGGTGTTATTCATTTTCTAAATGTGCCATGTTGGAGGTTTCCAAACATCTCACCTAGCAGGAAAAAAAGAAAATCTTGTTGAACAACTTCTGTTGTCTGTATTACATTTTGCAAGCACACTAGGTGCTCCTTTTAGAAAGGCCTGTGCAAACAGTGTTAAACCAGGCCAAGCACTGCTTCCATAAATGGAAACATTTCACTCATATATCAACATCAGTTATTTCTTAAAACATTAAATAATGTAGAAAAAATATGTAATGTCCACCACCCCCTGCATTAACATTATCTCCATAATATATAATGGGGTTAATCATTCTGGAGCATTTTTGTTCATTTTTTAAAACACTAAAAAACTGACTGTCCTACAGAATAATCCTTCAGGCACTCGGGGCTTGCTCAGCTTGTAACATTTGGCCACCTGAAATAAAGTATGCTCAAATTTAAGTCAAGAACTGTACAATTAGTGCATTTGGTCACCAGATGTTCGTATGCTGGAGTGTATGTTACAAAGCCACCATTGAAGCTTAAAGTGTTTAAATATACAGTGTATGGAACAAACTGCAGTATATATTTTTAATCATTTTATACAAAGGAAACAGGCTGTTTTTAGATTTAAAAATGTAAAGGATAATGTTGTTTGTGGAAGAAACAAAAGAAAATAAGGCAATCAATCAGAGTTATTGGAAACAATATTTTCAATCCAACTAATCCACCTGCTGTGTTACTTTTAGTTTCAGAGATTTTGATGGGTACAGTGCTCCCTGTAAATTCTGACCTGGGAGAAATAGGCAGGCTGTACCCTTGAGTTCCCTGAGATGTGCACCTACTTGTATGTATGTATCACTGCACACTGTCTTGTCTGTAAGAGGGCACCATCTGGCATCTGTCAGCTTCTTCACCAAGCCTGTGGCAGCTGTATTAAATGTTCTGAGAAATAAGGCCATTGGACCTTAGTTTATTCAGAATCTAGATTAAGTAGAAGCACTGCTAAAAAATGAGTATCATAAGTATATCATCCTCAAAATTAATGTCAAGTACAGCAGTCAATATCTTCAATCCAGCCAACTTCAAGCAGTTTAGTTATGAAAAACACTGTGAGGTATACTGTAAGTGATTTTATCACATTATATGACTAGTCAGGGACATTGTGACTCAGGTGTACAAATAAGTGCTGACATTTTCTTCACACTAACTCTCTTCTTACCCTAACACTAAACCAAACCTTAATGTACAGTAACTCATCGCTGCTGAATATATTGTACATTTATGTGGATTCTTTAGATCCTCAGTTGATGATTAATATAATAAGAAATAAACAGAATAGGTTTAGGAGTAATAAAATATAATACATGCTATTAGATAATTGCCATCTCTTGTTGTTATTATATGTAGTTGGTGGTGTTGTTGCTGCAGTTCCACTGGTAGTGGTTGTCCTGTTTTTGTAAGAGATTAAATGCTGAAGTTCAATTGACACTGAGCCAGATTTGATGACAAACTATGAAACATTACATCTTTAACAAAAGAGAGCTGTATTGTATCACAATGCAATGCCTTCTAAGTGGCAGACAATCAAAACTCTGTCAGTGAGCATAACACTGGACTGACACCTGGAGTCAGTACGTGATGCACAACAGGTAGGGCTTTTAGATTTGTTGGAATGACACAGCAGCCTGATGACGTGCTGATGTTGTCCACTCCCCGCATTGCTAACTCAAGAACAAAGCTTGCTCTCTCCCATCTCAGAGACATTCCTGCAAAAGCAAGCAAGCAGTCCCTTCCATGCGTCACATGCTATCTCCTGAGCTGGTGATACATGCACACAGAATGTAATCAAAACTTCACCTCCAGCCTCGGTCAGCATGTTATGTCATTTGGTTTGTTTTACCTCACTTTACTCACAGCCTCATATGGAAGAACTTTCTAAAATCAGATCTTTTGTATACAAGTCTCCAAAGCACAGAGAACTATAACCTCATAATAGCATTCCAGGTCTATAAATGAAACTCATCGCTTATGTTTTCTTCACAGTGCTTATCGTTTTCAGGGTTAGTTTTGATGAAGATAAGATTCGTAAAACGAGAGAAGTCTTTAGGACGCTGAAATATTAACAGCTTTCTTACTTTACATTTCCCAGCTGGCCCAATAAATGCTTAAAGAATGAATAAAGGTATTAACAGTGAAGTTTGGTGGAGTAATGAGTCAGTCCAGTAAAAAGGAATGGAAAATGTATTGTTTACTTTTTCAGAAACAGGTGCAAGACTGAAATGCTGCTCATTAAATATTAGCACTGAGAGTACATTTTCCACAATAACAGGCTATTATTAGGCTTTGATTCCTCTACCTTTAATTGACTACAGGCTTGGCATGACATTTTTTATGGCCTAAAGATTTAAATCTCTGCATATAGCAATAACACAAGAGCAACTCTATGCAAAATGAATATGGCAAACACACACATGTATGTTTTATTTTTGGCATCCAGGCACACAGCTCTGCTCCCTTCAGTCTTGAAAACCATACAGATGTTGTGTCAAGAGCCAAAACCCATCACCTCACCAGGGAGGGAACATGGAAAACAACACACCTGGCCTAGTCCAGATTAACAGAAGGTGTTAAAACACCAGGAGCCCTTTCTGTTAAAGAAATCACATATTAACGAACAGGTGCAGAATTCAAATTAGAGCAAAAAAATAGTGCATCTAATAAATTTTTAAAAAGGCATCTGTTTTCACACTCAATGTGGGGCTCGACACATAAAAACATCACTCATTGATGGCATTCAAACCTACAACATAAATCTTACCATCTAGCATAAATCTTCTACTTTAAAATAAGTACTGGTATAGCCTAAGTAAGGGTGGGAATTCTGGATAGTATGTATGTACTGTACTTATCTGTATGGACAGGTACATAAAAAAGCAGTTCAGAAATAGCTAAATAAATGACATGATTAATATTTGCTGACCTAGAGAATCAAAAGAGAGTTTTAAAAAAATAAAGCCATGCTATGAAAGTTAATTCTCTAGGTCCTTTACAAACCAGCTTGGAGAGGTTCTGAGATTCATAAGCCACTAGAGACTTGCAGACAATAAATACACAAGGTTTAAAATGAGAGGACACCATTCAACCCATTTAGCCCACTTAGTAGTTAGTAGCCCCTGTTCATGGAGTTTCTGGTTGTGTCCTCTGGTTTGTTCATTCTGAGAAAGTCCACATGGTCTACTATGTTGATGTCTTTGAGGATTTTGAATACTTGAATTAGGTCCCCTCATAGCCTTCTCTGTTCAAGACTAAAAAGGTTCAGTTCCTATACACTGTCAATGTAGGACTTTCATGTGCCAGAATGTTTGTTCTTTTCTGGACAGACTCCCAGAGGAGCAATATTTTCCTTGTAACATAGGGACCAATATTGTACATAATATTCTAATTGAGGCCTTCCTAGTGAATTACACAAGTGAAATATAAAATTCCTTTATTTTAAATCTATGCTTTTAGTTATATATTCTGATAAACATTTGTTTTGCTTTTCCTCATTGTCTAGAATATCTTATATGTATTTACAAATGTGCCAACATAAACACCTAGGTTTTTTTTCATAAGTAGCCACTTCAAGCTGAGAGTTTCCCATTTTGTATTTACGGTTTATGTTTTTGCTACTGTACACAAAGCCCATACTTGTCTACACTTAACATTATCTACCAGGTGTTTACCAAGTTTTGAAATGCATTTAAATCTTTTTGAATTTTGTTTGCTGCTTCTGCAGTATTTGCTGATTCTGCTATTTTGGATCTGTTGAGATATTAAGTGGCCTTGTAAGTGGTCTGTACTTGATTCGGGCTTTAAAAGCCCCCCTTTCTGTATTATAAGATAATGTGCCTCTTATAATCTTAAACCAAACAGGTTAATTGACACATTTCTACAGATTTTGTACATTTTAATAAAAAGTAAACATGATCAGAACTGAACATGACCATAAAGTAAAGCTGACTATACAAAAAAGGTTGCAACTTAAATCATATATAGTATAAGATTATATATTACACAAACTATATGATCTCTCTGCATGTCCACCAATCAATTGCCTAATTACCTGTTGTATTCATTAATGCATAAAAAGTTTTACAGGCATTGCATTGTCAGTCTCCTGTGTACTTTTACTGTCCCTGCATGTTTCAGTTTGTTCACTTTGTCCAAATGGTTTTAGGGTTCTCAACATTTCAGGGACTTCACATAGTATGTTAGGGGACTGAGCCTTTTCAGCAACAGCCCCTCGTATTTGGTTTACCATTCCTGACCATGTTAAAACACAGCTTCTGTTGATGTTTTTAAATTTCACCTTAAATGTATTTGTTTTTAATAGCCTTCAATTAATAATTTATTCCATTTAATTTCACATATAGAAGTACTTTTGTTCACTATGCTTTTTATACAGTATGTATCATTTACGTAAAGTTTCTTGAGAATTCACACGATTGAAAACAACAGATTTTTTTTATCGATTGATTACAATCAATAACTAGATAGTGAACAATGCAGAAGAAAAGATTCAGAGATCAGTCTTTAGTATGCTTGTTGTTTGACTCACAACTGACTTAATCATTTAATATTCTAGACAATGTACAGTTTTTTTTGCTTATTTTCTGGAGAGAATAGCTTTTATTACTGCACTTTTTTTCTGTGTATATTGTAATTTGCTTGGATAATCTTTCCTTGCATTGCTACTGTGGATTAAATGAGCTGTCAAATACTGGCTACCCTTTAAAAGTCTATGAAATGTTAATGTCTTGTTTTGAACAAGATAAGAGTCTAGTCATAGTGGAGTCTGTCAATCAATAAAGAAAGGGTAAGTCCTCCAGCTAATAGTTCTTTTAGGATTTTCATAAGAGGACGAGCAAAAACATGACATAAGGGAAAAAGGAATAATAAAGACAGTTTCTTGTAGCCAAGTTGTATGGCTATGAACTTATTAATTAGAGAGTCATCTTCTGATTTTGAATGTACATATTATTTACATCCAGCTATCCCAGTATAGACCATTTGCTTTCAGTTAAGAAGTTAAGAAGCCTTAACTTCAAAACTGCTTATAAGAGACACAAGTGCACACAGAAGCATTAGGCTGAAAAGGACTCCTGCACAATCTTAGAAAGGCTGACGGTCGATTGGTTTTTTAACTTGGTGTGCTTTGACACAATGAGCAAAAATGAGATAAAATAATATTTATATAATTGTCAATACAAAATAACTAACAAGTTATTACAAGGCTTTCATGTAAACCTTCTAATTGTGTTTGGGCATATGTGATTTCTTTATCTGTTCAACATTTCTGTACCACTTTAAAATATGAACAGGCCAAAATTAATTATCTTAATCAGGTAAAACCTGTTGGCAGAGGTAGTGTTTAATTATATACCCCTTATGGTAGTTTGGCAGAAGAAAGTGACATTGAAGAGATATATTTATGTTATTTGTCTGGGTTCCAGAAAACACTACACTAAATGTTTGTCCTTAACACAATCATTTTAAAATGGTTTGCAGTTGGATGTGGTTGGGGGCACCTAGTGGGAACCAGGACTTAGGACTCAAGCAGGACTTAGTTAGCCATACCTTATGGATGGAAAGATGAATAAGAGAGGGAGAGAGATCACTTTATTGGCCATATACAATTTCTTGTATTAGGAATTTGTCTTTTTGCATATCCCAGCGTGCTCTTCATGAGACACACAGACATGGAGAGAAGCTTGTGATCAGAGTGCAGGGTCAGTCATTTATACGGCACCCCTGGAGTAGTTGGGGTTAAAGGCCTTGCTCAGGGGCCCAACGGAGTAGGATTCCTCTGTTGGCCGCGGGATACGAACCGGGAACCATCCAGCCACAGGCACAGATCCTTAGCCACAGAGCCCCCACAACGCCCTGTAATATGATAGGAATCTGATGGGAATCTGGAAGGAAAGGACCACTAGAAAATATTCAATTTAAGAAACTAGGAAATCAAAACAACCATTTGTGCAGGGTACAAAACAAGCTGGGACTTCAATATATGTTGTTTCCAATTTGCTGTTACCTGCAAAAGGTAGTTTGTCTTATGTAAATGACCCCCTTAAAGGCCAATGCACTGCAGTTTTTCCAAGGGAAGAAAAATCAGAACTATAACTGATACAAGCAGTCAGCCACCCTCTCAAAAAATGAAAACCTACCAAGCCTACCGTTTTTGCAATTAAATGCAGGCTTTTATTTAACTAATATTATTTACGTTATATACATTATAGCTTTTTTTTTCAAAGGCAAGATGTGGGATATGCACTTCTTTAAGTATCTAACATTAAAATTCAATAGTTAATTTAGAATACTGTTCTCATAATCTGGTAGAATCTTCAACAGGTTCCCACATGAGGGCGCTCTAACATTATATGGTTTCAAAAAATGATGGTGAATATAACTGACATAACTCAAAAGATGTGCCACTGAACCATTGAACAAATGTAAACTATTCAAAACCCATAGATTTCTACCAAACAATCAGTATGTAAAAACATCCACACATTATTTTCAATGGTTTCATATTTGTCACAGAGCAGATTTAAATGAATGTAACAGAATAAGAACTGACATTTCACAAATAAAGAGCCTACCACATTTTTGAGGGTAACATCGACTGTCCAACAATTTTAATCTCCAGCAAATAATTTCACAGCAGGCTGATTATTTATGTATCTGACATGATGTAACGAATTAGTGTTGCACAATTTTCGCTGGGAAGCACATCAGATGCCAAAACACAGATGCTTGTCTGGTAATGAAATGTGAAAGCATTTCAAATTTTATTAAATGAAACAAAAAATGGCATATGTAAAAATAATATTTAAATTGAGATTTTATAGCATGTGTTTCCATGAAGAAAACATACTTAATCTTGTATTTTATGCATATTTTTTCTTTTTTTCATATGACCACTGAATGCCGCAATCAAGAGTTTCCACTTTTTTCTCCCTAAAAGATTAAAAAAACTATCAATAAGTAACAGTTTCATCATGTGTTCTTCCCCTTGACACATATCTATCATTCTGTCCTCTCACTAGAGGTCCAACAACAGCTGAAAACACTGAGAGTTTCTGAAGCAATTTCTGTCCTAATGGGATTACTCCCACCTGAGCCTAAAAGGAAAACAAGAGCTGTTTCTTTCACTGAAAAGCTCCAGCAGAATCCCCATTTCTACCTCCCTTCTTTCTCTTTATCTCATCAGCACAGAGGGGAAAACAGCTCATAATCTTGTTAATTAAGGCCATCTGACTGACGTGAAGTAAGGTAACTAGAAGTAAGGCATCTCTTTAGGCTGGGATTTAAACCCAGCTTTCGGGAGAAAAGTGCTTGGTGGTCTGAACTCAGCCCTCACTGGAAAGCTGTCTACAAGTGAGGATACAGTTAATTAATAATGACCTGATTTGGACAAAGGCCTAACCCTTTACGTTTCTAAAACACTGCTGCTAAGTTATTACAAAAAGAAGTGAGAATTGTATTAATTTGGCTACTGTGCTTAAAGTTGTATTGGGGGGGATTGTGCTTAAGCTGTCTGAGCATAAGACTTTACTTAAACACACAGCAGCTGCACTCCATGTAGAATTTGAACCTTGTACTTTATATTTATAAGGCCAGTGCCTTGACCACTTCTCTACACTGCTGAGATCTCCAAAGAGGTGAAAAAATATTGTCTCAAAAGAGGTACGTGATTCAAGCTGTGAAAGAAAACAGGCCAGAATATAAAATACTTTAGACATACTGTATACTGTACATAACAAAAACATTAAAATACTGTACTAAGGCACCATCCTGTATGGAGCAATAGGCAGTGTTCTAGTCGTTCGCTTGGCTCTGACTCTAAACTCCTGCATGTGGGTTCAATTCCCAGATGGGAGGACAGCTACTGCACCCTTGGGCAATGTACCTTATCCTGTATGCTCAAGAAATCATCATTATGTAAATAGGTTCCAAGGTTTGGAACAGGAAAGAATGAGATTGCTTTGGATAGAAGTGTTAAGAGAGTACATAACAATAAAAAAGGATAATCCAACTCCTGTTTTAACCAGGGTGTCCTCTCAAAGTTCTTTGTTAATATCAAGTATGGAACTTTCTTCTTTTTTGGTACTAAACAAACCATTGCTCTGAAACCTTGGATGACTCCACCAAAAGACTTCCCCCTGTTTGTGAAGCATATGCTGCAATGATACATTTCAAAATAAAGAGGTCAATTGCAATAAAAACTGACAGAACTGCTTCTCAGACTGTAAAAAAGCTTTGGTTTTTATCCAGCTAACTCCAAACCTTCCATTTTTTCATTGCACCTGGAAAAAGTAAAGGGCAAAGAAGATAGCCTTTAGACTATATTTCTTACATTTGAAAATGTGTATTTTATTAATGTCATGGAAGAGAATGACACAGTGTGATTTTATAGTGATTATTTGTTTCAAAATCCTTAATCATGCATATGCATTTTTGCATATTTTAATAAATACATGTAATACTAAAATGCTCCAGTTCATGGTATGTAACTCTCTATGTGTTATTATAATTAATTTCAGTGCATTATGATATGAATGCAGCTGCTATTGGATGGTGTTTGAATCTGATCATATCTGTCATATCATGGCTTTAATTTTAATTGAAAAAAGGTACAGAGACACACTGAGATTCATTCCCCTCGGCTGCCAATGGAACAACCTCTTGGTTTGTTGGGACAAGGTAACTATCTTGTCCTATATCCAGGCAGCTGTCCTTCACAACAATCCCATTTAAGCTAGAATATCAACATAAAATCTTTCTTTAAGGGAGGCCAAAACATTTATGGTTAACTTTCCATCTAACCCTGAACGTACAGTACCTACAATAATTTCATATCCTAATTGTTTTTAAGAAGACAAAGATTGAGATAAAATCTATAGGACAGCAACTCTTGAGAACCAAAGTTAGGCTGCCTCGTTCCAGAGTCTGAATATTATTATTAAATCAGGTTGTTTCATACTGGAGGGGAAGAGCTTGTTTGCTTACATTTCCTCTAAAAAACAAGTAGTTATGTGTCATTAGCACCTATGCTGAGTACTTGCTGAAACAAGCTGTATTTCAGCCTGAAGCACCAAGAAAGTTATTAGCTATACAAACGTTTCATTGCCTTGCTTGCTTTACTTCAGAAATCTAACTGGTGTTTCCCATGGACATAAGAAAATTCACTTTGTCTTTTTTATTACTATTTATTCATCCATCCATTTTCTAACTGCTTTATCCAATGCAGGGTTGACAGAGCCTATACCAGAAGGCAATGGGTGCAATGCAGATCACACTCTGGACTGGACACTAGTCCATTGCAGGGCAGACAGACACAAACACAGACACGCACACTTTCACATCAGGATTCATTTTTTTCCCACAACCCAATAAACCTACCAGCATGTCTTTGGACGGTGGGAGTAAACTGGAGCACCTGGAGGAAACACACATGAACACAGGGAGAACATACTAACTCCAAGTGGATAGCACCCCAGAAATTGAACCCAGGGCCCCACTAGTGTGAGGCAGCAATGCTGACCACTACGTCATCATGCTCCTGCTGTTTCAGCACCAACTTAATGAATTTGGAGTTTGAATTTTCTCCTGGGGCTCTAGTTTCTTCCACCATCCCAAAGACATACAAATTAGGGTGTTGTCTACTCAACATAGTCCAGCTCAGAATTTTACAAGGGGAGTTAATACTTGTTTCCTCCAGTGCTGGCAATGGCAATATGAAAGAATGGAACCAAATGAGCTTAATGAGCCAAATGGCCTCTCATTTGTAGCTGTTCTTATGTGCCGATGATGGTCGAGGTCGATGAAAGAGGTGTTTAAGACCTGGCCTATGATCATGTTACTTATTTACCCAAAGTACTTGCATGACTCATATGGTGCTGCAAACATTAGCTGAATTTCCTATAAATCGTAGAAGAATTGTCCACTTGTGTGAGACAAAAAGGTTTGCGTTTCCCTTCAAATTTTTTTATTTCAATAATGGGAACCTGTAGAGATATCTGTGCGTTTGGCACTTTTTGGCTGTACAAGAAGATTCCCTGTGGGGTGTAATTTAGTTAATACTGTACATTTGTGTTTCATTTTGACTGTAATGCACCGTTACATTCTACTGCTTTTCAAAACATAAAAATAAAGAGGGTTTGGCTTTTCAAATGCAGATATGAGCCTTAGCAAGAGGCCAGCATGCTAAGTGGATATTTGTGCTGATGAATAAGAAAGTCGAGTAATGCAATCTATGGTTTTTATTTATTTTAATGTAATTAAATCAGGCTTTTAAATGAAATTTAGATGGCTTCATTGTACGCACAGTATCCTGGTAGTCACCTATGTCATCCTAAAGATGCCAGGTTAAAGACCCAGGAGTGCAGTCCTTAACCCTGGGCCAGCAGCATTCTCGATCACCATGTTAAGCATAGATAGTTGGGCATCATGGTATACAGTCTCCTACATATGGTGGAGGTATTCTTGAAGTGGCAACACATTCAAGTCTCTCAAGCTCTCCACTCCACTGTGTCACAGCAAAAGCAGACACTCGGAAAGATGCGTTTGTTCCTGTTAAAAAGATGCTTTCCACCCATAGATTCTCTAGTATAAATAAAACATGTTATTTATTTGTGTGCTTCTACTGTAACTGTACATTTGTGGTAGATGCTTTGCACATTATTGTTGAAAAACAACATCAAGGAAGACAAACTTTTATTAGGGGTTTCCACAAGGAACATGTGCTTCTGATTCCTGATTGTTACATGCTAACTTAAATAGTGTTGACACATATAATTTTATATTGTTAATTAACTTTCGATAAACTGTATAACTTTCTTTTTGATATGTCTCATTGTATAATCTATATTTCCTTTCTATGTAATTTGTGACATGTAGTTCTGTATTGTTGTTTTACCATGCCTTATGGCAAAGTGTTCAGAACATGTAAGGGTTTTACAAATGGTAATTTGGACCAGATAGAGTACTTTTTTTTTAGAAGGCAATTGAGCGAGATTGTGCTAGAAGAGATTTCTTCTAGCAGTTTCTTTAAAGAAGCCAGTGTATCAGCTTCAGTAGCATGACGGAGTAGTTTGTTTAATACTCCTACAATGCTTTGTGTAAAGCAGTGCCTACTGTTTTTTTTTCAAATGCCACAGGAATAGGTACAGATTTATTCTATGTAAGAAAGAAAAGAGACACAATGTTTCGGCTGTGGAGCCTTCTTCAAGCATGTGGGATAGAGGAAAACCTGCAGCTGATAAAGCTTGGCGAACAGAAAATGGGAGTAGAGAGGAGGCGGGAACAGAAGAGAAGCAGTATCAGCACTCAGGTGTTGTGAAATCAAGAGAGGTAAGAGAAGTGTTAAGTCAAGGCCTGCAAATTAATAGAAAGGATTAGAAGAAACGCATCTGTCGTTGAGAGAAGTGGGGAGGCGTGTTCCTAGTTTCAGGATAATTATGGTTCACATGTATTTTTGCAATAGGAAAACTTGAACTTCTTTAAATGCTTACTACAGTACACATGGTTTTTGATTCAGCTTGGTTAGGAAAGAGACCATACTATAGGTATGATGCTGAATACTTGTAACAGTTTTCATCTGTTAAAGACTGCTATTTAGACTGTCTGTAGAGCATTCTTTTGAGCTCAGAAAAATATCTTGTTATTATTCTAGAACAGCATGTGACAGTTCTGACTCTTAACTAGGGTGTCTCCAGGGCTCTGAAAACACAAATCCCTAATGTGAATAAAACTGGGCAGTTCTGGAGGCTTCATTGCAGTTAACAAAGCAGCCTCCCAAGCTACTATCCAACTCCCAACCACCAGCTAACACTGTAAGACCCTTTATATACCCAAACATTGCATTCTTCATACCTATAGTATGTGAGAAGGTGTCCCCTAAATGCTTGACCAACTAACTAAGTAATTAATGCCCAATGTGTCTATTATTATTATTATTAACAACAACAACAAAAATCATAATAATAATTATTACTTGTAAACACTCAAGCGCTTTACAAGTAATGGGGACTCCCCTCCACCACCACCAATGTGAAGCACCACCTGGATGATGCGACGGCAGCCAGAGTGGGGAGGAGAGAAGAGTAAGGAAGCCAATTCATCAATGGGGATTATTAGGAGGCCATGATTGGTGAAGGCCAATGGGAAATTTGACTAGGACACTGGAGTTACACCCCTACTCTTTTTGAGAAGCGCCCTGGGATTTTTAATGACCACAGAGAGTCAGGACCTCAGTTTTACGTCTCATCTGAAGGATGGCGCCTGTTTACAGTATAGTGTCCCTATCAGTATACTGGGGCATTAGGATTCACATGGACCACAGGGTGAGCGCCCCCTGCTGGCCCCACTAACACCTCTTCCAGCAGCAACCTTAGTTTTTCCCAGGAGGTCTCCCATCCAGGTACTGACCAGGCTCACACCTGATGAGCTGCAGTGGGTTGCCAGTTGTGAGCTGTAGGGTGATATGGCTGCTGGCTATTTACAATAATCAATGGTCTTTGGTAGAAGGTCAGGTAATAAACAGTCCACACACAGCAATATATTTTTTGTATTGTGATGGCGAAAACTATAGACTATACTCTGAATGAGGTTTAGTGGTATATTGTACAATTTTAACATAATATTCTACTTTTATGTTTACTAAGAGGCATTCAAAATGTAACAATCATTTTAATACTCATTTGCTGCATTTTAATGTCTCCCAGTATATATAACTAGACGATATACATAGAGTATGCTTCTCAGTGTATACAGTATAGATAGAACATATATAGAATGCATATATATGTAAACTACATCTAGATTTGATTTATAGTCTTTTATCTATATATACCAACATACTTTTTGCATTTTATATTGCTTCCTCACAGTGTCTAGATTAAGAAAACAATATTATAACATAAAAATCTTGATCTTTTTTTGCAACTATCCTCGTCAAGCTCTGTTTCCCATTTTCCATTTTTAACTTATATTTGAAATGCAATATCCTGCACTTGTCTTCATTATATGGCATATTCCAAGTCATTTACCGTTTTAAATTTGATCTAAATCTTTTTTAAATGTATTTGTGCCTCCTATAGTCTTTGTTAGTCCTTCAAGTTTGATATAATTTGCAAACTTGTTTGTGTACATAAAACACTTACTGTACATAAGCTTCTATAAGACTAATTTAGTCAAAACAAAGTGTGCCTCTTTTATGTCACTAATATTTCAGTAACCTGTTGGAGTACAAGCAGGTATTAACACCTGCTATTGAAGAGCCACATCTGCTACTGGTGCTGCAGGCAGATTTGTGTTTTGTTTGCTTAAGGTGCTTGAAATCTTCACATGCATATTTTTCAGGGCAGGGGTTCCCAGTTCTGGCCCTTAGGACCCACAAAACATGCTGGTTTTCATTGGAGCTGAGCTCTTTAATTAAGTGAATATTTAATTGAACCAACTAGTTGCTACAGTGAGAACCTCTGAAAGTTTTTTTTCTGCTCAGAATTGAAGTTACTTAAAAATCTCAGTAGCTAAAAGGAAACTTCCTAAAGGTTTAGAAACTGAAAACAATTGAATAGTTCTATATGTAGCTCTATTTTAATAACTATAAAACTATAAAACTATAGCTCTTGTTTCTTGATTAGATAAGTCAGAATATATATTTTTTTAATATTAACAAGGCTGTCGGGATTTTTGGCATCTTCCAAAAAGGCAGAAGCATCAGAGTTTCATTACCCAGATTCATAGACTCTTTGTTTGATGAATCAACTGGCATCTCCGGATCTTCTCTTTCCCCACCCATGCTTTCACACTAACAACCCTTTCAACGTTTAAAACTGTTTAAAATTTTTTTTTATGAGCTCTTGACTTCCCACTGTCTGCCGTTCCTCTTATGTGCCAGTTGTAGTCATTGCTGCATTCTACACTGGCAGAATGTGCAGCTGTGCCCCACTCTCTTTTTCAACTCTTCATGTCTGCTTCAAGGTATTTAAAATTGTTAACACACATGTAAAAAGGTTCCTTTCATGAGAAGATGCTGGTGCTGCATTCAGAGTTTCCAGATGACAGCATGGACAGCCTAAAATTGGGAGCTGACCACTGGCACAAATGAAAATGACACAGAGCTGTGTCTGCCATCCTCACTCTGGGAGGAAGGGTTGACTTCTGGGGTTGGCATGACTGTTTTCCCATGGGACAAATTTAATAGATAACCCTTCTGTGATGATTGCATTCCATTTTGAAAGTGAAGCAGGTTTCTGCTGTGAGTGGTGTTGGCTGAAAAGTAAGACCTTTGGACAAGACATTTCATGTCAGTGATTCATTATGGTAAATGGGGACACTGTTCTGTAATAGTGTGTTAACCATGGGGTCCTGGGCTAAATTGCATTCATAATTATAAATTCAATTTGTTCAACAGTTTCCCTCTCTGGCCTTTGATCTGCTGTGCTGTGGGACTGCTGGTGCAGAATGGCTGATGTGTGTCTTCGAGGTGGGGGATGCACTTCAGGATCAGATGAAGAGGGTTTTGTATGCTGTATAACTGTAAAAACAAGATATAGTTATCTAACATCTTCAAGATGGCAATTAAAATCTTGATTTCTATTTCAAATCAAATGAAATTCAAAGGAGATTGCATTATATGGCATGCTTTCTCCATTCCAGAAGAAGCTAACACAGTCAGATCCTTTAAGAAAGGGACTGAGTGAGATTTTGGGTTCAACTGGCAAGTCACAATCAGGCAAGTCACATTGATTAAATTGCTTCCACTAGCTTGGAACCTTTGGAACCTCTGTTGTATTCTTTACCTCTGTGTCCTTTTGTGCTGGATACTTACAACTGAAAGAAAGCTCCAAACTCCTTTCAGGATTTTCTTGACTGTCAAAATGTCAGAAAGAAAAGCTCACCTTCCATGTTTTGAAAAAAAATAGTTTCTGGTTGATAAGGAAACACGGGTCATGACCAGATAATGTTTCTCTGGCCTGGGTAAGCATCTGCCAGGCTAGATGTAAGAACAGTTACTAAGACTGTATCCTGTTACCCTGTTTCACCTACAAGGACCTCAGTTATTTATATTGGCAACACATGAAGTGCAATGGCTCTTCTATATTAGTTATGATTGATAATGAATTTAAAGAGAAATGATTGTTTTCCTATTGCTACACAGCATATTACAGAATACACTGAATGACGTTCTCTATGTGCTATTTCTACAGCATACAGAATGATGGAATCCTTGAGAGCACCTCAATTTACAAGGAAGTCAGTCTTTATTATTAGTGATAACCATGTCCCTTTGCTTTAATAAAGCAATACCTATATACTGTAGCAAGTAAAACTTTGTTTTTACTTCAGTTTGGTTACCTTATCTGTACATTACAAAAGCTGGCCATATTAAGATTCATATTTTAGATACATAAGAAAGGGCTACTGATGACATCTGTAGTTCCATCTGGTTTACATCTTAAAGTACTGTTAGATAGCAATAACAACAAAAATCACATTTGCTTGTTTATGCAGTTTACAAACAGGCATGCCAGCATGTTTTTCAAGGTTTCCGTCAAACTAGAATAACTCTGACTCTGGACTCGCAGACATTGGCATAGCTCATCACATGATTCATGTCACCTGGGCAAAAGAGATAAGAACATGAGAAAGTTTACAAGGTAAAGGAGGCCATTCAGGGCATTTAGACCTCTTGCCAGTTATTACCTAATTGATCTAATGATTGCTATTCTATTCTAGGTGAAAAGTTTGCATTTTCCAGTTTCATTATGGAAACTTGAAGGAAACTTTTTTTAGGGGATTGCAATCCTTCAGAAACCAGTTGTTACAGCTGGCTGTTGAGATTTGAGCTGTAATGAAGCTCAGCAGAAGAGAACAAAGCTGATAGCCTGTTCAAAGGATTTACCAAAGTATCAGAAAAAAAATTAATTGATATTTAGAGGAGATGGGTTGATTAAAATGCTGGAACTAAGAAAAAAGGGATAATGTTCTGACAATGGCTTGGATGAGAAAGAGTTTCCAAATAAGGAGAGATGGAATGTTAGAAAATTCTATTTTGTTTTTCACTCCTTGCAACTGACTTTTCCTTTGAAACCAAATCCATTACTCTCCCCAAAATTTGTTCTGGACTGCTAATATAGAAGGAATAACATTTCCACGCGCCAAGGGGTCTGTTAACCAGCACAGTACATCGCACAGAAATCCAGGGAGAAGCTGGCTTTGTAGAAGTTACAAAACTAGCAGAAGAACCAAAACAACGTCTGTGTCTTAATTATAGAATTGAATCCAGCGTGAAATTCAGGGGCCGAACAGCACCAGGATGTGAGGAAATAATAATGTTACAGTTCATTTGTAGAAAAGGTTATCTTTATAGATACAGATAAAGGAGGGTATATCCAGTATGAGTTGTAGTTGCCCATTCAAAGATTTACAATATATGCTTGAAGCAGAACAATCATTTCAAGGACATTGTAGACATTTTCATGTGGACTTCTGGCTGGCATTGTGGTTATGATCCAGGCAGTTCCCTACAAGTTCCAAGGTTGTAAAAAATGTTGTGACAAACCCTTGAACGTGTCATAAGGGGATCTTTATATATAGACAGATCCAGGCCAACAGACACACCGATCATCCCGCTGTAATTTTAAATACCTTAGTGCCTTTATTTCACGGTGCAAGGAAAATTGAAACACCACAGCAAACAACAAAAACATAAGCCTGAGCACTTCTTTGACTTTTTCATCTGAATTCCTCCCCATCTGTCCCACTCTATCATGGCCAAGCCTGCTTACCCTGCTTACCAGCCTCCAAACAAACAAAGTCTCCCTCAGACTCTTCCAAACAAAACCTCCAAAATGTAATGGACTTACAACATTCACAAGCTCCTTTTGCTATTCAGTCAGTCCTTCTGCCTTAGCAAGTAGTACACACAGGGGCTCTCCGCCTGCCCCCTCAGACAACAACATCCACTCCCCCACACTGACATTAAATGCTTCCGCTAACTGCTTTTGAATCAGTCAGCTGACCAATTGACTTCCTGTAACTGGTCAGGTGACTGAGAGCATCAGATAATTTCCCCAAAGGAATGTGGTGCCCACGATGGTTAGACCTCATAGCGTATTTTTGACCTTAACTCAAGGTGTCTCCATGCTGACTTAATGTGATTTCCTTGTCCGTTGCCTTTTTTTAGATTTGGCCCAAATTTTGAACACAATTGTTTGTGGCTGGACTGTGTAGTTTCATTTCCATGTAAATGTTCAGGGCTTATTTCAGTGTTTTGACAGATATTTAGATTATCTCATGGAAAACTGAGAAACACTAAGGCATGATAACATCATTTACACTCACTTCAGTAGTTAGCTGAGGGGTAAAGGTCTGCATAAGTAAGGATCACACGTTTTAAGCTTGGCTGAAGTACAGTGCTTTACACACTATCTGTACAGGCAAACAAGTTGCTATAGGGAGGGTAGAGGACTCCATTCCTCCTATCTTGTTCATTTGGTCCAGTAGTTAGTTGTTAGTTGTTCCTAGGATCTTATCCAGCTTCTTAAAAGAAGTTATCCAGTTTTTTGAAGAAGCCAGGATATAGGCTTCAATGACATGGCTGGATAGCTGGGTGTATAACATACAGTACTTTTTTTACACTCTTTGAGTAAAAAGACTGTTTTGTTTTCTTGTTTTTAAATGCGCTTCCACGTAGTTTCCAATTTGTCCACTGATTTGAGTTTTGCTGTTCATTCTGAATGAATCTGCTTGTTTCATTTTTTCAGTGACTTTTCAGCATTTTGGATACTTGTATGAGGTCCCCTCACAGTCTTCTCTGTTGGTGACTAAAAAGGTTCAGTTTCTTCAGCCTGTCAGGACAATATGTTAATTCCTGGAGTGCACCTGATTGCTCTTCTCTAAGCTGATTGTAGAGCAGCTTTTTCTAAAACACAGTGACCACAATTGTATGTAATATTCTACAGGAGGCTTTACCAGTGCATTTAACAATTTTAACAGGAACATCCTTTGATTTACATTTACATTTTTTTACCCAAGCATTTTGTTGACCTTTTTAATTGTTTTCCCCCATTGTCAAGAAGATGTCAACTTAAACACCTACATTTTTTGTTTAGAAATTGCTGTTTGCCATCTTACCGATTGATTTGACCTTTGCATAACTTTCTACACTTGTCCACAGTAAATGTCATCTGCCACGTATTTTGCCGAGCATTCAGTTTCGTCTATATCTTTTTGCTATGTATTTTTCTATGCAATTTCAAAATTGTTAATCCTTCTAATTTGGTTTCTACAGTCTTAAGTGGGATCTGGAAAAAACAAACATGTACTGTAACAAAAGCAGCAGGTGTGATGATGAATCTTCAAATAAAAACAGCAGTAGGACAGCAAGACCTGTATTAGTTGCCTGTGTAAACTAATGCTATTTAAGGTACGCAATGCACACATAAAAATGCATTACCTAATGCCAATAAACATAAAATAATTTACCTTACCACAGCATTTTCTAAACAAAACACCAGAAGGTGGATTTGATTATTCCAGTGGACAATACACTTAAAGCTATTACCCCAGAAGCAGTTTTTTAATTAAAAAAATGCATGATCTCATTTGAAATTTGCCTTATGAATTACGCATGTTTGTCTTAAAGGCATTGGATTTAGTGTTTTTTTGACTTATATAAGCAATGCTACTGCCTTTTAAAACTTACTGACTTTTCTGGCTGATACTTTCTTCCAAAACAAATAGTATTCGTATCCATTTATACAGGTGGGTTATTTTACTGGAACAATGTACTGGGTGAAGTTCCTTGATCAAGGCACAACAACATTGTCTCATACAGGGTTTGAATCCACAAATTTTCATTTACAGGGCCTCACACTGTGACCACCCGAGCAATCTGTGGAAGAGTAGAGGAGTGTGAACAGCAGCTGAAAAGGTCGAAAGGAAAACATTAGATTGGCAATCAAGGTTGTGAACACTGGCAAAGCAATCTTAATGACTGGCCTGCTGGGTTAGGAGTAAAAAGGAAATATTAATGTGATTGAAAAGTATTCAGTCTGTGACCTTTCCTAACCCCTCTGGCCTTCCATAGTTGAAAAAAAGGTCACATCTGCTCTTAATATCTCATTGTTAAAAAAATATTTAAAGAGAAAAGAGTGGGTATTGTCAGAAAGCTGCTGGCATATCACCCTGCGACTCACAACTGGCAATCCATGGATGCTGTACCTCCTAAAGTGATAGGGACTGGGCTATAAAAAGGTGGAGTCCTTGATGAGATGTTAAACCAAGATCCTGACTTTCCATGGTTATTTAAATCCCAGGGCATTTCTCAAAAAGAGTAGGGGTGTTAAAACCCTGGTATCCTTGGCAAATTTCTCCCTGGCCTTTGCCAGTCATGGTTTCTTAATAATCCCCATCTTTGAACTGGCTTCATCACTTCTCTCTCCTCCCCACCGATAGCTGGTGTGTGGTGAGCATACTGGTGCACTATAGCTGCCGTCACATTATCCAGGTGGGGGCTGCACATTGGTGGTGATGGTTGTGAAGGGGAGTCCCCATTACCTGTAAAGTGCTTTGAGTGGAAAGTGCTATATGGAAGAGAAAGTGAAAGGGGACACTTTAGTCATCATCAATGATAAATAAATATCCACCAACAGCCAAACGTTTCTGCACAGCTTTAAAAAAATGCTTAAAGTAAAAACACACTTACTGCTGTGAACACAGAATTAATTAGCGCAATTGAATGGGATTGATATGACACGGATTTTGAGTTCCAGTGTTGCATGTTCAAACATTCAAGAACATGTCTTCAGATACAAGGAGAAAATCGCTGGGGAGTACAGTATGTCTAATGCTAATTAGATGCTAATCTAATGCTAGATGAGGAACCTACTTCAAACAAAAAAGTGTCTTAATCATGTTACAAGGTTTATCTTAAAGATCTTTTAATTGACTTGGAGTCAACTAAAAGTATTCTAGCCTAAAAATGAAGTTTATTGAAATTCAATGCATGTACAGTTCTTCCTATGATGTCCCATTTTCTGAAATTACAAAATGATGCGTACACATTTAAACTTGAAAGCTCCAACTTACAGTAAGCCTTCAGAAGGGGTAAGAAATGTTTCAGTAAATGTCAGCACATTTTGAGATGTCAAAAGATGTTAATTGCCTAAGTAGGCCTGATCTAAATTTAATATTTGGTGGAAGCACCTTTGGCAGCTGTTACAGCCACAAGTCTTTCTGGTCTATCTCAACCAATTTTGTACACAGCCTTGGTGCACTTTTTGTTCATTCTCCTTGGCATGTATGTTCAAGCTCTCTCAAGTGGTTCCCAGGCAAATTATGTGCGATGTTTTTATTTTGAGTTTAAAGTGACAAGAATTTGTTGGCTTCCTGACATTTTCACCTATCTCAGTCACTGAATGCTCCATCTCTTTCAATGCCACTGTGAGCCCCTTGGCCTCACAGTGGCATTCCTATCCGGTTTCCTCTTTGCCTGGCTTCTGTTTGTAGGGACAGCCTGACCTAGATAATGGCTGGGTGCTTTCTAGTTCTTAACGATTGACTTCACCATGCCGAAAAGAGATAGATCCTGCATCCTTATTGTTCTTGCATACGAGTACTGACACAATCTCCCTCCAGGCCTTCCCCTTTTAAGCCAATTCTTATGTACTGTCATAGATCACACAGGCACTTGGACTGCTGTTTTGATGGTTTTTGCTGTGACTCCAGAGATCTGGAAACTGCCCTCATGGGGATCAGACTGATTTTGGACATTTTGTCTTAGATGTCTAAGGCACACAAGAAACTAGTCCCAGAAGTATCTGCCTCGATTGAGAGGATTTGGAGAAATAACCTTGAGAGCCATAGCCCTAAGTTGAGCATTTACTCCCAACATTTAGGATATGGAAGCAATTACAGTCTCCTTGTCAGGACTCAGACTTAGGTTCCAGAATCAATGTTATGGACTACAGGCCCAGAGAGAACCAAGTTTGAGCATTTGCTCTCAGTTTTGAGGACACCAATGTTGACTTCAACAACAATGGATGCTGATTTTGAGGACACCTTCTTGGTTTCATCCTTGATTTCAGTGAAACGTCTCATGGACATTCCCATGGACAGCTCTTCTCTCTGTTTTGTTACAACCTTATTTTTATTTTAAAATATATATATATTTTCACAACCTTCATTTTGAGGCTATAAGACTGGTCCTATTACATGTTTAAGTGTAAATCAGATAGAATTTGAGTTTCTGAACCCAAAGGGGTACTGTACAAGTTTTTAATGGTTCCTGCTTCATTCAAAAAATAATTTATATTCATGGAATTAAATATTAAATATAACACAAAGCACAGAGAATCTTGTCTGGTCTTTGTGGCTGTCATGTACAGTTCTTTGACCATGTCTTATGCCAAGATGAGAGCACATTGCCAAGGTTACTCAGATGTGGCAAAAACAGATCAGCAGCAATTTTGTAACGGACGAAATAAAATGCAACTTGAGAAGCTGTGATGGTATGAATTTGCAAAACTCCATGTGGGCATAAGGTGAACCTGAATATTCTGCTTTCAAAAGCAATTTACAACTGTTCCTTCAAGGCATTTGCAAGGAACACTGGGTCAAACAAAATCTTTTTAAAGGTCATAAAATGAGAATCTTTTGTTACTAATGTAATAACCCTTTCGGGGCACATTTGTAGTTAGGTTATTTCTTCATGGGAGTGGGGGATGCAAACCTTTTGGGGGTGAATTTTCTCTGCCAATAAATATAATGGGTTGTATGCAATTAAAAGGTAATACACAAGGCACTCCATTGCTTCAACAACATTATAACATAATTAAAAAGACAGATGGTACACAGGAGAGGCACAGTGGTGCAGTGTTTAGCATTTCTGGCTCACATTGCTGGGGAACTGGGATGCTATCTGTGTGGAGTTTGTATGTTTGACCCCTGTTTGTGTGGGTTTTTGTCTCGTCTGTTTTCCTCCCAAAACACACTGGTAGGTTGATTGGCTTCTGCGAAAATTGGCTCTGGTTTGTGCCTGTGTGACTCCTGTGATTGACTGGCGTCCCATCCAGGGCATATCCGGCCTTGTGTCCTTTGTTTGTGGGCACAGGCTGTGGCTTCCTTGTGACCTTGTATTGAATAAAGTGGTAAGAAAAATGGATGGATGGTACATAAAGAAGCAACACTTTTCAACACACATTTCAACTGCAATTGTCCACTTTTTAGAACCCCCCCCCCCCCCCATAAATATCATCTTTGGGCTGGTATAAACTGTATGTGCATGTTTCTTTCCTTAACAAACCTACATGTGGGCTCCAGAATCAGAACAGCAATCAATGTGGTGCTGTAATGGAATTTAGAGGTCTCTTTTACTCAATGTAGTGATAAAACTATTCATAACAGAAGCCAAGAATTATGTAATCTGCTTTACTCTCAGCAAAACCTTATCCGAATCTCAGACCTTAGGTTGTCAAAATCCATAATGCTTTCCTTTATTCCTCTTAGTCAGCCAAGATTCAAGCTAGAGGAGTGTGACACCAAACTAAGCCAAACTGCTTCTCTTCTTCCCAGCCACCTGGCACATCTTTAAGATTTAGTGCCTGTGGGGTCTGTACATGCCTAATACAACCCTATCAAGCCACCTTCAGAATTCAGCGTGTACCTCCTGCTCCAAACTCCTCATAGAGTTTGAAACAGTGCTTGTTTAAATTAGGTTAATGGATATACACAGCTATTGCTCACTTTAATCTAGTCAAATAGCACTAAATAATGCGGCTGCAAGAATATACAGTCAAAACGAACAAGGTTTCTTTTCTGGTGTGAGTGTACGAAAGTATGAAATTATTCAAGGCACTAAGAGATTTTGAGCTTGATCCTGTTTAGCAATCAATTTCCTCCTCTAAAACAGACTTGACATTTTAATATGGGATCTTTCATTTTGGACTAAACTGTGTTCCACTATATACATTTTTGGCAAAGCACTTTTCCCCAGGTTGCTGTTGGCCACGGTGTTCATTTCAGTCAGCAATATTCGAAGCCTTTTGCAAAAATGTATAATTCAGAATGAAAACACTTAAAACTGTTCTGCTTAGACAGGGCCTATTGTGTCATATCAAAACAATTGGCATTTTTCACAGTATGCACCAAGGGCCCCACTAGATTTTTTTTTAAACAAACTGTTATGGTTTTGGAAAGTAACATCAAAACAAAGGCATAAAAGCTATGGCAGCGATTAAAAGAACACGTTATAAAATTTTTATGTTGATCACAGCTGCCACGGTGGTATTAATAGCAGTGCCCTGAGTGAGCATTAGACTCAAGCAGTTGCTTGAGGCATCTGCCAAACAGTAAAATCTAATATAAAAAATTACATTTTTCATAAAATTGGCCGTTACACACAAGCACACGACCCTAATTAACCTATTTTCTTTGCTATTTTCACAATGCCAATAAATTTATTTTAGGACAACTATTTTTTAACAGATAAAATTGGGAATTTTGGGAATTTGCTTTCCTGTTCAATAGTTCTCAAAGGTATCACTGACATAAAGGATCAAATGAGTTTATGCTACAACTGCTGAGGTTTAAATATTGTTTTAGATCATGAAGAAAATAATGCTTTTTACAATTCTTTCTTCCTTTGAAAGCAGTACAGGACAGACCATGAGAAAATATGTAAGTAGAACTGCTGAATTATAAACTATCATACTTTGGACTTAACAAGTTATTTTCTCGTGGGATTTAAATTCTTTTCTTGTCATCCAAAAACAATCACAATTCAGGTCAGTCTTTCTAACTTTTCTATCCAACTTCACAAACTTACATAAAAATAAAACCTTCTGTTCCCTCCCACGCACACACATACATCACTGGCCCCAGCATATTATTAATATTATAAACACACCTGACTTAACAGTTAAACTGAGTTTGCCTCAAAGTTACAGTGAAACGCGTAGCTCTCTCTCTGTTTTTGTTTTTATGTCCGTCAAACTTGAAGAACATGAACGAAATGTTCGTGATTCCCACATGAGCGTGACCTCTGTCTTATATACCGAACATGGAACAGGGCATTTGGCTTACAGCAGGAGGGCTGGTTGCAAGGGAACCAGAGCCTCTCCCAGCAAGCAACGGGTGCAAGGCAGGACACACAAGATACACTCTGGACAGGACACCATCGCAGGGCACACACAAAAAGGACCATATTTCTCGGAAGCCTTTAACCTACTTGCATGTCTTCAGAAAGTGTGGGAGGAAACTGGAGCACACAGAGGAACAAGAGGATAACACACAAACTCAGAAAGGTAGCACCGCAGGTCTTGAATTAAACCACAGCAATGCTAACCCCTGCACCACAGTACCATGTGTATATATTTAATATACGGTATATCCTAGTCTCACAAAATTGGAATATTGTATTGGAAGACATTATAGTTTATATTGTTCTGTCACAGTTTTGGGAAGCTGGTTTTTATTCTGGTTGGGGGTGGTGGATTGCATCTAGTCTGCATTCTTATGTGGGTTTTTACTCACACAGAATACACAAACCAAATATACAAAATCCAGAGCTGAACCCAGGGCACGAGCAATGCGAGACCACCGCACCACCGTGCCACACAATCAATATTTATTTCATTCTTTTTGATTTTTCTCATGTACCACTTTTCTGTGGCACAGTCATTATAGACTGAAGGCACCACAGTTGTGAAATACTGATCTGAGAAAGAAACAGGTTGTTCCAGCAGCAGTACATTATACACTTACTTTTATTAGCAATGTATTCTGTTGCTCTGATGCGAGGGGTGGGGGGACCTCTTTAATTGATTGTATGTGTCTCTCAATTTCCAGAAGTGAAAGAACTGGGAAAGGTGTTGAACTGGTCTGGTGAAGAACATATAATTGTCAATAGGGGGACATCTTTCGGGCCCATCTGGCTCATTTGCTAGTTAAGTTGCGGAGTGAAGCTAAAGTTTCATGAAGTCTTTTCTTAAAGGTCCCCAAAATCCACCTGGCTGGGAAGCCTGTTCCAGACACCCACTACTCTTCGAGTAAAAAAAAAAATTTTTCCTATTCTCTGTCCAAAATTAATTCCCCTTCAGTTCCCAGGAGTGACCCCATTTCCTTGTTTCACTGTTGAGTGCGAAAGTCCCCTGGATTGATCCTGTCCTTTCTGAGGTTTCCTCAGATTGTGGCATGACTTGTTTGCAAACACTGTTTGGTGAAGACCAACCTCACAATATTTCTGATTGTTAAATAGGGTGGAGCTTCCAAGATCAGTCCCAAAGATCTACTTAATTATTTAAACTCCTGATTCGAATTATTCCCTTAACTAAGTACCTTAACTATTCATTGTTTATTAACAGTAATTCAGACATCATTATGTTTCAAGAGACAGGGGATTGTTCGTGAATGGAATTTTCAATTGGATATTTCCATAAAAACTGGTTTTGATTCAAGAGTTCAAGATTGAGGAAAATTCATGGTAAAACGATGAACTTTCCATATTTAACTTTAGGGTTCAGAAACTTTTTCTTGGCATTGCAGCTCCACTCTGCCCCTGCCAGGATTTAATCCTGGTAGCAAGCAGGTCCAGAGTCACACAGTGCCATGCGCAAGCCAACGGAGAATTCCACTGCACCACAAGACCACAAGAGAAGCTGCAGCTGAGTTTTACACTGTCCAGCTTTCAGAAGGGGTGACGTCACTTGTTTGACTGAGTGCATCGTCTCTGATAGATTGACTTTTCACTGCGTTTTACTGATGTCCTCACAAAAAGTTATCAACAAAAACAGGCCTTTATCATGTCAGTTTCAATAATAATAATAATAATAATAATAATAATAATAATAATAATAATAATAATCACAATCATCATCATCACAGTTTTAAAGACAGTGACATTTTCTGAACCCTTTGAACTCTATGTTCCATTTACAGGCATTGGAATAACAGACATGAACAGGTGTGTCAGGGTCATACAGGTTTACCTCCCTGTTATCTTACTGAGGAGAGTGAGAGTTACTAAAGACAGCTGGAGAGACAGAGATAGAGACACAGAGCACCCACAGGACAGACACAAGAATGAAGAGACAGAACAGAGGCTTTTCCTCTTACAGAAGGAGCAAGAAGAAAGAGTGAGTTTGTTCAGGGGTAAAAAGGTAAAGGTCAGGGGTACTGAAGCCGAGGTAGAGCTGGGGACTGGGACATGGGGGAGACAGGAACTGTGGAGGGCTGAGTCCCAGCAATGCAGGCTTTCTAATTGACTGTAAATGACTGAAAATATTGAGGCTCAGACTGCAAGCACAAATGTGACACCCACAGAAATGGATGCCTGATCTGAATGGTTTACATTAAATGGGGAGGGAGGCCTAGCACTATGGGCCTCATACTCCATAGATACATTCAATAAAATACAATACATTTAAATATTCTGTAGATTTGCTAATTTCATTTTCACAAGCTGTTTTTAAACTATGCTGTTCTTCCTTTAATTAACCAAGAACAGATTTCAAATATAAATGGACAAGAGAGGTTAATAAAGGATGTTAGTCATTAGAAAAAGACTGGATTTGGGATTTTCTGATAATTATGCAAAGTGGTCCCAGATGCAACTATTTATATATATACATATTTGACCTGCAAAACATCTCCTGTGACCAAGAATGTTAAAGTTAATGAAAGCAACAGTGTGTCAGGCACCTTTTCACATTCATTACATGGTAGTGCAATCTGATAGATGGAGGTGTAACATGTGCTTCCCAGACATTACTTAGAGCTTAGAGCTGAAAAGAGGAAAAATACAACTTATATATTAACCTCTGTGCTGTTAAAGAGCAAGAGCTTAATTAATAACTGTTTAATAATGTGTATTTTAGTGGAAATACACATCTTAAGCACAAAACTTTTTTTTTTCTGAATGAACCTCAAATAACCAGATACACCAGCTGCCCTCCACATAACAGGTTTAGGTAAATGAGCTAGTGGTGTGTAGTTTTTATGTGCACTTGACCTCTTGGTTTAAAAAAAAACACTCTGGTTCCAAAACTGTATATGTTAGAATAAACCATTAACCTTATTTGCATTTAAAACTGAGAACAGGGGGCCCTTCTTTACTCAAAGGGTAGTGGGAGTATAGAACAAGCTGTCCAGGCATGCTGTTGGAGATGATATCCTGGTTTCCTTCAAGACATTGCAATATAAGGTCCTTGGATCAATTAGGTACAAACAACCAGACAGGCTTGGTGGGCCAAAAGGCCTTCTGGACTTTGTAACTTCTTATGTTCTTCTGCTTTTAAGAAACTTCTGACATGTTTAAAACCCCTTTTAGGGGATGCACAATAAAAATATCACCTGCTCAATGTTACTAACAACACATCTTATGTTTTAGTTTGACACAATAATTCAAAAATGTATTTTGATTCTTTACTAGTAGAACCTCTTGCTAAAGTCAGCACACAACAAAGATCAAGCTACAAAAACACCATTTCATTGAATTTTCTGTTCTAACATGAAACCACAATAAAAGAATATTTTATATGAAATAATCCAGAACTGTAAGGTAGAACTGTTGCAAATTTTTTGTACCAGTAGTCTGGCAAAAAGAGCAAGTCAGAAATAATCAAAGGATACAAAGACGTTTTTATGGCTCGTGAATCTAATTAATTAATCACATTCCCTTGAATTCTTTCCTGTTCCAAATATTTTTATTGGAAAAAGACTACAGAAAAAGAACTTGAAACAATAACAGTTTATGATATGCAACTTTTTCAGTAGTATTTTGTGGAAAAACGTAAAAATAAATAACAGACGGATATTAACACATTTGTTCTTCTCCATTATTCGGTAATTCCTAATTCCTTAAAATCACTTGAGATTGAGTTGAGACAATTTAACTAATCTTGTTGATGATGAGCTGTTAGAGGAAAGGAAAAGCATTTAAAGTGGAGTAAATACATTGTGCTTACAATTTGAAAGAAGTTATAGAGCATGATTGGAACTGTGGGGAAACCTGACAATGCATTATCCATGTATCCATCCATCTATTTTCCACTTTATCCAATACAGGGTCTCACGGAAGCCAGAGCCTATCAAAGCAAGCAATGGACACAATATAGGATACACCTTGGACTGGATGCCAGTCCATTGTAAGGCACACACAGACACATAAATAAACACAACAGGGCCTATTTTCCCAAAAGCCAATTTACCTACAAGCAGGTCTGTGGGCAGTAGGAGAAAACAAGAGTACCCGGTGAAAACCCACTTGAACGCAGGGAGAACATACAAACTCCATGAAGACAACACCAACCCAAGAATTAAACCTAGGGCCCCTGCACCTCACAACCATGCCACCCAAAGTCCAAGTACCTACATACTAAATCCCAGATGCCAAAGATATTTCAAACAAATTACCCTGGTAAGAAGAGTTTCTGGCCAGTGTGCCTAAATATTAATTTTGTACAAGGCTCTAATAAGATCTAAGGAGCAATATTGTGTACAACTGTGGTCTCCATATTACAAAAAAAACCACATTATATACTGTATAAGATACTGCTGTTTTGAAACCTGTCCAGAGAAGAGCAACCACATAAACTCCAGCGGTTAAGGACATGTCTTACACAGATAAGTTGAAGGAAATATATCTCTTTAGTCTCGAAGAGAGAAGACTACAAGGGGACCTGAAACAAGGATTGTATTCACTCAGATGCATTAACAAAATGTGCGTCTTCAGAATCAACAGTGAAACACTAAACAGAGGACATGCAGAAACTATGAAAGAGCATTTAAATCTGAGAACTGAAGAAAATTATTTTCACAAAGGGGTGTGGGAGTGTGAAACAAACTACCCAATCATGTTGTTGAAGCTGATATACTGATGTACTTCTTTCAAGAAACAGCTGGATGAGAGCCATACATCAATCAACTACTACAGAACCTACCAAATAGGCTTAATGGGCTGAATGGCTTTCATCTGATACTGTTACTCATCTGTTATTTCACACAAGGTAGAGGACCACTCTTTTTCCTTCTACACTGGTGCCTAAACACAGACTGAAACCCCTTTAACTCCTGGCTGTTCTTTTTCCTGGCTTCCCGTTAGTCCAGAGAAGTGGCCAGTTCCCCACAGAGCCTATCCTCTCTGCTTCTCATCCTAATTGGTGGTGGTGGAGGGGAGTCCCCATTACCTGTAAAGCGCTTTGAGTGGAGTTTCCAGAAAAGCGCTATATAAGTGTAAGCAATTATTATTATAATTATTATTAATTATTATTAATGTGGAATCTCATTCTTCACTGAATGCCAATGAATCACTTAGTCCAGGTGTGTTTCATTTAAACCTGGCCTTTCTCCTAAATAAGTGGCTTTCTCTCAAAGCCACTGCTCACTACCTCTTCATATACCTCTCTTGAACAGCGCAGCGAGATCAGAGGCACCAGCAAGCTTGGCTGCCTGAGGCCCACCCAGCTCTAGTGATGCTTGGCCAATTGCGTACCCCCATTGGAGAATCATGGCCACAGTCAGCTTATGACACGGCAAGGAGTCAAACCAGTAATGGAAAGCTCTGCGTGTCAATGGGAGCTCCTGCAATGCTGTTTGCATTCCAGGTGAAAATTCTGAATACAGTTTGTGGCTTTGCCTATGTACATCTCCAAGATACATGTGTCTGTTTTCAATTATTCAGGTCGGGAGAAGCTTTGTAGTTAGCGCAGATTGTAGTTATCTGCGCTTAATAGGAATTATCTGATTCAACATGGAGAACCATGCAAGGGACTCTGCTTTCAATTCACCTTACAGTGTGTGGTTTTTTTTTAAACTTCACATTGTTAATATGCATGGGGAAAAAAATAACACAACTACTATATGTTTGAATTTTTCGTTTTGTTTAAATAGTTTATTTCTACAGTACCGTCACAGAAAATTGATAGTAAACTGATCGTGACTAGAATATATATTTCTATATTTATGTAGCTATAATTGTATTTCTAAAATGTAATCTAAATCTAAATCTAAGTTTATTCTCTGGGTGATTGGGACTGCTATGATAGCTTATCATAGGCCCTTTCAATATGATTTAAAATGGCTGGAGGTATGATATCTTGTCGTCGTGGTTAACCTCAATGGCAGGGATTCTGAATTTACAGCAAGTTCACCGAATCATATTTGTGCACAAGTTGTTCAAGAGTTATGATGGAAAACAGATGTTAAGCCTGTGCCAAAGTATGATGACCTTTCAAAATTGTGTACTCTGACCTTAATGTCCATAGATTACTCACTGAACTTGTAACCATCCACATTGGAAGATGTTGTATAAGTAACTATGAAATATGGACTTAAATTACCATTTGAGATCATGAGTAACTATAGTATGTGCTTGAGCGTTTGCTAGCGTGTTCATCTTATCTTCCTTGCAGCATTTCCCATTGCATCCCTAGGTTTTATTTCATTGCAAATTATGTGTTTTTTTAAATCATTTGTCCGTTTTGTTCCTTCAAATATTTGGACGTGCTCCCAGGTTGCACAGCTGACCTTACAAGCCTTAATATTCCAAAGACTGCACAAAATATGGAATCAAACTGCAGTGAATTGCCTTTCCCCTTAGGATTAATTACAGCGGTGGTAGTATTACTGCCACAATTTGCTTGTGATTTGTTAATAACAAGAAATGTTTAGGGAGCAAGGTGAATGGGTTCAGCCAAACACAAATGTCTTTGATTAGCTCTGTCCAAGTACAATTGGGCAAAGAATTAAACACCGGCCAAAAGTTCACAACATTGTCTCTTTTTGTGAGAATTGACTGCATAGTGTTGGATGACTCTTGATACATAAGAGCATATCTGATGAACTGCAGTTTTTTAGACTCAAGGCAATAATTCCAAAATGTTTATGGCCCACAGATAAAAACTTTACACAGAAAAGGGCAGACGCAGGCTCAGCAGTTCCCAATAACATTGGACTGTAACAGTGAAGTTTCTGCTGTTATTCCATGTAAGAACTTTCCTACTGAATGGCAGAAAAACAAGCTGCAAGATATAGAACTGAACTGCCAGAAACTGAAAGGTACAGAAAAAAAACTTTGAAGTACCACATGTATTATTTTTAATTTTATTAACTTGTTTATTTTTTCAGATTTATTTTTCAAATTCTGTGTCAGATATTAATTGGGATAGAAAGCTGCTTTTCTCAAATTGGAAAGTGTGATTTTCCTGGTATGGTATGTGTTTATTATAGTTTATTAGAGTAATCCAGGCAAAACTGAAAAGGCAAAAGAAACACAAATGTAAACAGAAAAGTTAACAAAACCTACATAAACTTGCGAAAACTTGCATATCTTGAAACTCTTCAGCATTTCTGCATTTTCTGAGAGTATCATTATCGATGTATACTAGACAGAAAGCTGTGATCTGAGCATCTATTCATTTAAATTTAACTTGCCTAACAATGTGTCACTGAATTATCACCTCCAGTTTCGAAATAACTATTGGACCAAGTCTTAGTACTGTACATTTGTTATATGATTAAAGGGCTCCGGCAAAGTAATATTGCAACCAATACTTTATGTTCTCATTAGCTATAGCTGACACACAGCTGCTAGTGGGTAGCGTGGGGCATGGAGGGGTAAATTTAAAAGGCCTGTGATCTGCTCCAATTGGCTGGATGGGCTTTGTTTCCTTCCAGGAATATCAAAGTCAAAGTATTCTTTAACAGAGCACAGGGGATCCTGTTATTTTACCTCTGAGGAACAGCTATTTTAAAAGCACGGCTCTTGACCTTTCAACTCTAGCAAATGGGAACTGGAATGCACCCCGAATATCCCCAGGTAGCGTTCATACACCTGACCTTTGCACAACTGAGCCAAATCAGCCCCCTGATTAATATGCACTGATCCTGCTTCAAATATAAATCATACGGTTCAGATTTTCAGCAGGATTGAGAAATATCATAAAACCTCTTCTCAAGGCCAGGTGGCTTCAATAGTACATCGGCTGTCAGACCTGGCCAAGCACCTTCAGCAACCAGCTCCAGTTGCTATATGTAAATAAGGGCTGAGGTCCAACAGTAGCAAAATAAGCCTTGGGGCATTCCTCGCTGTGTCTGGCTTTAATAATTACTTAAAATCTCCAGATATCACAACCAGAGGTTTAGTTTTGAAGTTTAAATTATTAGTTAAAATGTAATTAGGGTGTGGTTGGTGTGTGAAATACAATAAGGGTGCTGTAATCTCCCTCTCTTTCTCTCTGTGCCTGGAATGCTGTAATAGGAGATCACATGATATAAAACAGGCGCTGTATAGAAAAATGACCACCAGTTTTCTTTTGTATATTCGAAAACCTGTAGGTATCATATTTCAAAAGGCTGTTTCCTAGTTCTTCGATGAGACATATTGGGGATTAATTTATTCTGCTTCAAATCATATATACTATATTCTTCATATCCAGGTGGTTTGGAAATATGCATAAAGCCATGTGTTTATCAGCACATAGTGTATCACCTTCTGATTTGTATTTTTGTCCTTGAAATATTTTGTCGATATCCGAAATAAATGGTTCTTTGTAATGTGTGTTTTTTGTGGCTGTCTGGAAAATGAGATGGTATCAATTACAGGCCTGTGCCATGCGCCAGCCAGCAGAACATTCTACCGTTTGCGTGGGCAGATTGTTCCAGTGGTAAGCACGCGCATTAATTGTGTACGGCCAAGGGTGAAACCTGTGCCTCACAGAGAACCCGTTTTGAGCCTTTTGTTTCTCAGAATTTGAAAAATGGTGCCTGTTGTCTAGAGGAAAAGATGCAAGCCATCTAAAAACTATTAAACGAAAGAATGCTGTGTCACTGCAAGTAAGTTATATGGACTCCATTACTACCCCCTCTCTGTGCCAACGAGTCAAAACACAAATTGAACTTGCTGTTCTGCTAAAAGGGCTACTGCTGGACATGCCAACAGTAAGATAATAACTGAGACACCAGGTGGATGAGAAACATCCATAGGAAAGCTGAATATCAGACAGGTTTTATGGGACTGGATGGTTTTGGTACCACAGAAGGTCATTTTTGGACTGTGAGTATGGCAATGAGGGGGGGAGGGGGGGAACTCCCTCCACTTTAGAGTTACTGTGACAAAATGAGAAAAGGGGAAATAAAAGTTCATGTCAATGCAGCCTACCAAAATCAGATACCCTTTCATGTCTGAAGATGATGAGCTAGGGTTAAATCCTGCCTTCAGGGTATGCTTGCCGAGGACCACAAGTTATTCCTTGTTGGATTCTTTCAGCAAATCCAACAGGACAAAGCCAAGCCTGGTTTAGCAAAGGCTATCCTGGTCTACCTAGACTGTACACACCTACAATGACTGAAGATTAGAGCTTGGTTAAGGATAGGGATAATATTTCAGATTAGGGCTAAAGTTTGAGTCAACTATCAAGTGAATGATTGCACAGTTGCCTATTGTTAGAGATGGTGTTCAAAACATTTCAGGAGTGTTCAAAGATGCTTCCAAATTCCCTTACATTATATCCAAAGTGGAATTTTGTATGTTTGTGTTCGCTCCCCCATCACCCTGTATTGGATAAAATGGATATTTTCTGAAATTTAACACATAAACAATTACATTTAGTTATGAAAGCTTGGGTAATTCATTTATTTAGATCCTATGTAAAAACATGTAATTAACACAGACAGGCTTGCTAATATACCTTTCAATTTTTATTTCTGTCAATAAAAGAGAAATAATTTGAAGTATTTTGGAATATCGTTGTTGGAGCTCAGATTTTGTCTGAGGAGGCTAAAACAATACAGGGAACACAGCCCCTCCATGCTGCCCTGGATAAGTAATATTAATGGAGTTCAAGTATGGTAATATTGAAATACAGCCTTTAGTATTTCGGGCATAAAAACATAAAACAATAGAAAAGCTAGAAATGAGAGGAGACTATGCGGCTCATCTAGCTGATTTGTTTGCCAGTAGCGGAATGATCTGAGAATCATGTCCAGCTGTTTTTTAAAAAGAAGCAACATGTCTGTGTAGCTTGCTTCACACTCCCATAACCCTTTCTGTAAAGAAGTGACTCCTTTCTCCAGTTTTAAATCTGCTTCTGTGCAGTTCGGTCCTCTGGCTCACTGTTTATTCTGAGGACGTCTTGACTTTGTCAATGCCTATGAGGATTGTGAATACTTGAATCTGGTCCCCTCATATTCTTCTCTGGTTGGGTTGTGAGACTGTGAGACTGCAACAGAATATGACTTATGGGTTTGCATTCTAAATCCTGGGTTGTCTATATGAGGTTCTAAATAGTTACTTTTGTTGAAAAAGGTGCATCTCAACTGGAATGGAAACCTGTACACAGAGTGGATATAGAGCTGAAGACCTACATTATACTGTATGTTCTTACTTTTAAGATTATTCAAGAATTTATGGAATGTCAAATTCTTCATAAGAGTCAGAATAGTGTTTTAGGCAATGCTTAAAACATGGATATTGTCATTTTAATGATGGTTATCAGTGTAGTTCTGATTTGTAAAGCTATTTTATCTGTCAGCTTAATAATTCAATTTTGTAATAAAATGGTTTCTATCTTATGAAAACAGCTCTGAAGGTTTAGCTGCATATTGTAAGAATGAGCTAATGGTCAGGGATTTCTCATTCTGTGGCGCCAATAAATTGCTTATTAGTGAAAGTATGTGGCTTTTCGGTGATTTTAATGGGTGGAGTAACATGTTTGAAAATTAATTGATGATAAATTCACATTCTGTCCATATTTGATAGTATAAATTTCCATTTAATGATCTCATGCCATCTTCCATTCTGCCTGCACAGAAAAGTGCTGGAATATTTTACACTGATCTATGTCAGATAATGTCCAGATGACCCTTGCTTCAAACTAGTTCCTTCAACAATAAACACATATTTAAGAATTTAAGAAAATGCAATACATTTTAGATCAGATTCAATAAAAAGCAGCACATTTCACTGATTAGAAATTCATAACAATTTGGGCTTTATCTTATATTTAATGGATTCTTTATTAAGGAAATAAAGAATGATCTTTTGATAGCATTATTATAATAAAAGCTAGAATTGTCTTATCTTCATTAGAGCTGCTTTGTTTTGCTTTGTTTTGTTTTGTTTTTTTCTGCTCCATCATCAACTATCAAGTGAATGATTGTGCAGTTGCTTTTTTCTTTCATTCACAACAAAGCCCTTAATCACTCCTCTAACTTTAGCATTTTCAATTACTAAAACCTGCATAGACACATTTCAAATCAAATAACACTTGGGAATTATATACTGTATATGCATATTGATTGGTTAAAGTCTTTGCTTCATACGTGTTGCAGTTAGAATCAGTGAAGCACACTAGAGATTGGCTGACACTGTGTTTGTCTGAGCAATTCCAAAGAACGTTTTGATGCCAGTGAATAATAACAGTTCACACATATCTTCTTGTTTGCACAAAAGAGTCTGCTGGTCTAGCCATTAATACCATAGGGACCAATTAGTTCACTAATAGTTGCCTTCTTTAAGGACATTATAAACCAATAGTGGAACAATTGGATCTTGAACTGTTAGTGTTTTAATATGTTTTCCACAGAAACATTGAATCTGTTTTTGTGCAAAACGTTTATTACATAAGAACATGAGAAAGTTCACAATTAATAGCATAATTTTCTCCCCTTATTTTGTAGGCATGCCGAAATATGATGCAAAAGAGAGACTATTTCAATTTTTATAAAAAGAAATCAGTGCAACACACTAAATATTTTAGCTGCTTGCATAGCCAAATAAAAGGAAATGTCTTTCTGAAGGCAAAATAAATATATAAAACTTTTGAAGACTGGAATGCTCACAGGAACATTGCAATTTGAACTCTGTCTTATCAAGTGGAATATTTTGGGAAGATATTTTTGAAAGATAGATCTCATTCTTGTTTTGATTAAGCATGACATATAAATGTGCAACCTATAACTGACCCATATTTCATATTTATGTGGCTGTATGTCCATATGGGACCATCTAAGTCCTGGGGGAGGGGGAGGAGCCCTGCAGCTGTTATATCTATCTCGCCACATGCATCAAACCAAGAAACACTTTTTACTATGTTCAGCTTCGGAAATACAGTAATTTAATTTAGTCAGCCTAGTCTTAAAAGGACTAACCTTTGAGAACCAGTGCTGCTCACAACTACAAACGTCACACTTCTTTATGCAAAGGGCTGAGAGAGTGTGAACAACTGCTGTAGGTGGTTATCCTGTAACAAGTGGGCTAATGTCATGATTTCTTCATATCTTTCCAGTGTGTAAGAAAAACAAGTCCTGTTTTAGATGAAAGTTCATGGGACAAAAATGCTACAGTACATGTGCAGTACTGTATGTCTCCTAGTGCAATATGTATTTCATGTTCATATAAGTGAAATGCAAGTCTGTACTCCTTTATGTAGGTCTAAGAGATAAGTCGATAAATTTCAAACAATTTCTCATTCCCCAACAGAGTTGTGAAGCTCATAAGATAGCATTGTCAAGCATTGGGAAGATTAGGAATTTTTGTTAACACCTTGTTATAAATGAACATTGCTGACTATGCTCATGTAACAGGTGATAAATTTGGCGCATTAGAAAAATAATCATTTCAAAGAGTACTAGACGTACAGTATGGAAGCAAATGTTCAATGTGTTTCTGAGAACAAGGCAAATTAAAATAGATGGTGTGGTTGTGGTTAACTAATAACAATACCAAACACTGCAATAAGAAAGGATAAATTAGCTTTTTGTATTAAAGTGTGCAATGCAAAGATTCTGTTATTAGCTAATAACTTTGAAACATCAAATACAAAGCAAAATAAAACTACTTCGGTTGCAACATTTTATCCTGTAAAGAAGTGTTCTCCATTCTCTATAAATTATGTTTTTGACAAAATAAAAAATAAACCTAGTTTCCTATATTTACTTTTGAAAATCTGTTGTTATTTTCATAAAGTGCAGTTGGATTTCATGAGTGTTTCTGCTTTGATAAATGGGGCAATTGGCACAATATTTACCTTTCAAGTCATGGTTCAAAGCCAGCATGGACATGAGTTGACTTTCTCCAGCCTGCTTCATCCTACAGCTCTTTCTCTCCAAGCAGACATTTGGCTTCCTTCCCTGTTCACCATTTACTCCACTAATGTGCAAACTGTTACTTCCTTCAGCAAATCAAGGACTTACTGTATGTGTTTAGTTAAAATGTCCAGTGGTCCAGACTCCCATGGCTCTCCTTACAGTTGAATTTCAAACTACAAGCCCTGGCTAGCTGCAGTCTTGTTTGACAAGGGAGTGTAGAACAAGCTAGCCAGCCATGCTGTTAAAGTTGTCTTTCAAGAAACAGCCCAATAACTTACCAATTAGCTACTAACTACCAAACTGGCTAGATGGACGGAATGACTTCTTTTTTAATATATTTTTGTAATCTTCTATTATGTTCTTAATAATGACAGATGTTCACGAATGCTGTGTGTGAACGGTGATTTTAATATATCTTAGAATAGCCAGGTCTAGTTTAAAGCTGTCTTCTCTGTAAGAAATACAGTCATGGACAAGGGTTTGAAGGCCCTTTAAGAACAACATAATTTAATGAATGTGACAAATACAATCTGTTTCATTCATTCTTAATATCAAGAGTATTGTACTGCTAAACTGAACTAAAATAGCTTCATTTTCATTTTATTAATTTATTTTTTTCTTTTTGTATCTGCTTGATATCTCCCTGCACTTCCACTTTAAGGATTTTTGTTTTATATTGCAACTTGCCACAGGTGAAGGTGACTTATAAAGTAGAATTATTATAAATAAGAAGAATGTTGATTAATAAATTTTAAATTTAGAAATAAAAACCACAGTTTTCCCCCACTTTTGTCCTATAAAAGGTGTGCTAATATTTTCCCAGCTACTGTGAAGCAGCAGTTATTCCCACTCCAGTGCAGAGACTTGTGAGGATTTAACTTTTCCTCTCATACACTCATTCTCACACATCTGATTAACAGCCTGGGGGAGTTAGATCATTAAAAGTCATTTCCTTGCACTCCCCAGAGGGTGAGAGGGCAAATTCACAGACACACAGATGGACTGAAAGTCTTAGAAGGCTGTAATTCTCATTGTAGAGAACACAGCAGTTAAAGTACTCACATTTTTCCTCAGGCAAAAAGCTAGAGAACAAAACAAGCAAACGTAACATCATAACACTGTGAGTGTAAATGAAAGCACTGTGATTTGGATGTCAGGTGGCATGGCATTAGATTTTTGTAAGAATATTTAGGCACAGAGCTAGGAAACAGAATCAGGTTCCACACAGCTTTGTGTAAAGGTCTAACTGGTGTAGCAGAACCATGAGGAAAAACTGAAAGTCAGACATCTCTTAACTCAAGCTCCTTGCCAAACCCCTGTAATATTCCAAGCTTTCAAAATCCAATGGATAAAGACCTATAAAACAAGACCTATAGCAAAATACTGAAATCTAATGTCTGCACTGACAATACACCTGTAATTCTGTTGTTTAATTTAGACAGAATTACAGGTACAGACAATGAGGGAACACCTAACAAATTAGACAAATTACAGTAAATGTTAAAAATATTTTCAACATATTTAAACAAATATTTTTATAATACCAAATATTGTTATTCTTTGTGCAGTTTCCATTGATAATAATTGCAATTAAAATGTTCAATTGTATCATTTATTATTTGCACTCACTTTCTATTGTTCAATTGTTTCATACAGTACAGTAAGACAACAAAGAAAAAATAAAGGCACTGTGGTGTAGCAGTAGGCCTTGCTGCCTCACGGGTCATGAGTCCTGGGACCAATTTCAGAATTAGGGGCCTTCTGTGTGGAGTTTGCATGTTGAAATGTATTTTCACCAAGTGCTACTGATTCCTTCCAACTTCAAACAGTTAGCTAATGTTTTTTTTTGCTAATTTTTTTGGTTGACACCTTTATTCAAAGCAGTGCACATTTGTGTCAAAATTGCTATTTTCTATCACTACCTGTGGTAAATAATTCTTAATACAACCAGCAGTTATTCAGTTTATAAGTGATAAATAAACAAGATTAAATGTCTCATTTAAAAATTTAAAGAAAAGCTTGACCTAACACTGTTGTTAGTTCTGGTCCCAGGAGAAACATACTGTACAGTTCCTGAGTCAAAGGTTTGTGAAATGAGCAGCTTTGCTAGTTTGTCTGATGGGTGAATGGTGATTATTTTAAGATCATCACAGACTTCCATATGTTTTATTGTGTATATATAAAACAATAAAATTACCTCACTGAAATTGATCAATTTAGCTTTGTAAACACCGTATACACAAAACATATTTTTTATAAAGGTTAATAGTTCTAAGAGAAATGTGGTTCTTCAAAACATTGGTTTTTCCAAGTTAAATATGATTTACTTGAAAGCAGAAAACATTTGGATGGAATGCATACATTATTAGATTTTATTAAAATACAACATTCTACATAAATACAGTACATATTGAAAAAAAATGCAATTGTCTTGCTTGTGATCCACTTATTTTATTGGCCTTCTTTAGAAGAAAACTCAGATTGTTTTCGTTTTAACATTCCATCCATATATAGTCTGAAATGTCATATTTCTGATCGTATTTTGAGAACTATAACTTAAAAAAAGGGCTGTAGGAAACTGTGCTTTAGCCCCTAATTAGAAAAAAGGTGCTACTGCTATATGTTATGAATGTAACATGACCAAAGAGGACAAAGAATTTTATCCTTTGGTGTCAAATAATAACCTTCTCTGTGCTTACACAGATGCACAAGGGTTTATACAGTACCACATGCTTTACAAGCACAATAAAGATTTATGTGTGCTTACTCTAAAAAAAACAATAAATTGCCAGTACACTTCCAAACTTATATATTTATATGCATATGGATGTGGTGAAATGAAAAGACCCCAACATTCATGTTATTGACTTATTTCTATTTTATTAGATCACCTCAAAACATTAAAACTATTCCATATTCATTCTATCACAACAGCCGTCTGACATCAATTACTGAATTACACACAACATAAACTTTTACAGCTTAATATCAACATTCCTAGCAATTTATTAGATGTTAGTTTTTTGTGTTTGTGAACATAGTGTCTTTTAAATAAGTATTCCTCAATCTGCTGTTTGTTCTTTTTTTTCCTTCAATTATGAACTAAAATCCAGATCTTAGTTTATTGGCGATGGCATTTCATCCCTTAAATACCAGCACTCTGCCCCCTTTATATGCAGATAAAGATGGGAAAGCTGTGCAGTACAGTAGGGTAGCTATAGCTATCTAGCAAGTTTCTTAACTTTACAGATGCCTTCTGATTTAAGAAAAACATGATACCTTCACAAATCCTATATTCCCTTAAGGGCACTGGTGGTGAGGAAAATATGCCTTGGTTGTTCCCATAATATAATATAGTTATTTTGTACAAGAGCCAATGGCCAATCATCCAGTGCTCATGGCCTACCTGGTGATAGATTGAGAAATGTGAGATTTGATTTTAAATCAACATAAGTAGAGTAGTGGACAGACCAAAATTCACTTTAACTTTGCACCTATCTGAATTCTGTATTTTATAAGAGTAGTACAATGATTTTTAGGAATGAAGTTTAGGGATAACTTTATTTTACCTAGCTAGGATTTGTATTTAAGTGTAGGGCATTTTATTTAAAATTAAAATTAACCATCACAACTGTTCTCTCTTTCTCTCACTTAACATTTAAATGTCCTCCTTCCTTTATAGTTTTCTGAATTTGTTGAGTTTAGTTTAATGAACAGTGTACAACTTAAGCAGCATTAGAATTACTGTAGCGAAAATGCTAATTTTCATCTGTAGCTCCTGGACAGGACACAACCATCCAGATACAAATCATAGAAATATTTTAAAACATGTTAATTATTGTGATTGGGGATGTTGGTAATGCTGTGTGAATTTCTTTCTAATGCTGTCTGAAATTTGTAATGCACAGTGGAATGCACCACTTCATACAGTACAAGTGTGCACACTTCTCCTTCGACTATAAAGAATTGCTTACAACAGCCAGTAGAAGGGCAATTGGACTTCACAAGACTAAAACCCTTGAGTACTGCAAGAGACCGAAAGGCTAAAATTGTTAAGCCTTAGTCGATGTCCAGAGGGGAAACGTGACTGAGGTCTTGACTGAAAAGGAAGAAGTAAGGTTGAATCCAGAAGTTAATTCAAACTGTTTCCTCCAGCACAACAAAAGAACACAAATGGAAACTCAGTCAAATTAAATTAAGATCTAATGCAGGGAAATGCTTTTTAAACAGAGTGGTTAATGCTAAGAGCAGTTTGCAATGTCATGCCTTTGAATCTAATTCACAGGGGCCCTTCAAAAACAAGTTAGATGCTGTTTTTGGATATCTGAGTTTATAGGATGTGACTGAGCTATAAATGGGTTGCATGTCCTTTATTTTTTCCAGCCTCTTCTTATGGTCTATCTTGCTTAATAGTTGGTAATTTAAAAATGAAAAAACAGACAGTGCAGCATAGGAAGACAGGGAAACCCAACCCAGAAACTGGAGAAATCCTGACCAAAAATATATTAAGCGTGCAGAACATGACCTTTTAAGTCTTTAGGGATACGTATGCTGACTCCTTGTTTACAGAAGGATGTAGGCATGTGGATTAGTTTAGATTTTAGTTTAAGTAACTAGCTTAAGGCCAGCAGTCATGGTGTACAACAGCCTATACACATATGGAATCAATACAGATACAACTCCAACCACTGCTATTTTCACAGGTAAAAGTGAGATCCATGTTTCCCCTCATAAAACATTATGGTGTTTACACAAAAACTGCCGCTTAAGTCATAAAACACCATTTAGAGCTCAGCAGGGTCTCTCAAGGACACTTTTCCTGCTTGACTTGGTGTTCAGTTTTTTTCTCTTTTTCTTTTCCCCTTTAAAATTTAACCCGGACTCTCCTTCTGTAGAATGGATTCCTACCGAATCCCACTATGAATCAGGGAATTTAAAATCAGGAAGTATGAATGACAGGTCTTTTTCTAAGAAACACAAACCACATGTTTCTAAAACAACAGCATCTATCCATGTGGGTCAGTGTAGGTCATACAAAATTATGATATGTCTATATACCACTGATATAGTGTACCTTGCCAAGCAAAGGTGTTTTTAAAAATGGAAAAGCAACCTACATGCGAGATTGATGCTACATATGTTTAGTTTTACCTTTGATGGTTATATGTTTCGAAGTTAAAAGGAACAATATTTGTAAAAGGTCTTTTTAGCTACAGAAATGTACCAATCTATCAGATTAAAATTTCTGGGAATCCAGTCATGGATGTTATGGAATTTCACAGGGATGTTATGTTAAAATAAAAAATAACAGACTATTAAGAGTTTATTTAGAATATTATGTACAAGAATCTTTGGAATAAGACCAGAGAAGGGTGACCAGATACATTCTGTGGTTTAAGGGAATGTCCTATACTGACAGGCTGAAGGAACTGAAACTGTTTATTCTTGAAAAGAGAAGACTACAAAGGGACATGATACATGTATTCACAAGTCAACTCAATGATTTTCTTCAGAATTGACAGTTAAATATGCACAGAGGACACAAGTGGAAACTAAATAGAAGTGCATTTAAATCTAAGACAAGGATAAACCTCTTTACCCAAAGGGTTGTAGGAGTATGGAACAAGCAAGAATACGTCCTTGGATCAATTAGCTACTAACTCCCAAATGGGCTAGATTTGTCTGCTCTTATTTTTAATTCATTCTTATGGTGTTACTGTAAGTTTTGCAATGCAAATCCACAACAGATAATTCTCTTCAACTAAGCATTCATATTGTGAAATTCAGAGTGTATTTTGAGACCTGGTGTAAATCATTAGAGATCTCCGTTTGGAAACAGAATGCTAAAGTATAAAAATGAAGAAGTATGTTAACATTCCAGATTTTATCCAAAGAGCTGTGGGGATTTCGCTGACAATGGATCGTGCCAAATCTCCACATATCAGTTCATTTCTGCGGCTGGTTAGAATTTCAAGAGCGCAGAAAAGTAATGACAAATGCCCTGGGGCATTTTGTTTTCAGCTCTTCCTCCAATGTGATGTATTATAAGAAATGTGGTATTGCTGTTTCAACCCTAAGTGTAGCATAATGTACTGTTACAGAAAGAATTTCTCATGAGTTTGGAAATGCAGAGAAATATGATATTTGTTACAGTAAACAAGGGCCTACTCTTAAACCCCATAGTTTAAAATGTCATTACTTTCTTCCTATTTTTTTTCTTTTGCCTGCAATATGTAAAATAATTAAACAGCATATAACATTAACAATATTTGCAATGATCCAGCTCTGTGATTTCTGTTGGAGCTTTTTGAAACCCCTTAGAGAGTGCCTTCAGACTATATCCATGTTGATAGGTGCACAAGCCTACAAGTATTACCTCATTCGTACTAAACAAGTAGGGGTCATAAGTAGAATTTTCTCCTGTTGGTAATGTGTCCTTCAATTTAAAAGTATTTTTGTTGCTATTGTCATTCCATTTCTGTGGTTTAAGTAGACCAGTAGTTTTGTCTTTTTAAGTGCTTGGAATGAAATATCCTACTCTACCCCAGAGTACATTCATTAGTTTAATTTGTGTGTATATATTATTCTTCAATCACTAATAAAAACAGAGATACAGGACATAGACATTAAGTATGTGGGGTAGGTTACATTACACCGTGTTAAATTAATATAACATCCTTTTGTCTTGGTTTCTGAAATCACTTAAATAATAAGTGTTTCATATATTGATAGGTAACTGTTATGGAAAATGACATCACGGTTATCGCTGCACTAGTACTGAATGTTTACAATGATTCCTCTAAAATGAGTTGTTAATAAAGGCCGGGACAAATAAGAATTTGTATACCATGCATTTGTACTTTCTTCATTTCTTTCTTTTTACTTTCCATTCTTAAGTACAGAAATCTAACTGTGTGCAGTTTCATGGACCATTTCAATGGGTTTCCCAGTTAGGCCTTGTTTTGAGAGCCTGCGAGGAGAGCTGCCAAGTAATTTGCCTGTTTTACGTTACTGCACAGAAAAGTCATGTGGGAAAAAGAAGCTCAGTTGCACCAAATTCAAATCAATCGACTGTTTTTAAAGTAAAATGCCTTTTCTTGCCAGATGGTTTGCTAACCATGCATTTCGTTAGCTTCCTTTTGTGAAGGGAAAGACCAAATGCTAGTATTTATGAGATATAAAAGTATATCGTAAGAAACTGTTTTACACATTCCTTTCTTGTGTGTAAGGGAGTGGATGTGTTCATTTTGAATTTTCTCTGAAGAGAACAGCATTATTGGGTAATGCAGTTGACAGCAAACCTCATTTTAGTTTTTAGAAAACTTTTTAATGAATCAAATTAAGACAATATTAAAAAAATTGTGTTATCCACGCCATAAAAGATATACGATCACATTTTTTTGTGACACTTATGGAACTAACTATGTTGTCACTTATGTTGGTACAATGTTAATGTATAATACTCTTGAAGATACTGTACTTGATGATTATTTGTGAACAGTGCGATTTCTAAAAGTTAATGTTAAAAGTGTATTTTCTACTAATCTTGACTACAGTGGTAAAATATAAAGCATGTTATAGGTTAGCAGTATTTTGAATTTAAAGAATAAGTGCATCTGTATATGTCTTTCTATGTGCAAACATTTGTTTCTCTATTGGCAGCAGTGATTTCCATTTTTTTATTCCTTTGGTATCTGTAATCTGATTACAATCAGAAACACATGCTTTGAGATCATAGAACAAACCCCCACAATGTTTTAACCATCACCAGAGCAGCTCACTCTGCAGTAGCAGAAAAAGAAGTGATTAGAGAAGCTATAACTCCCTCCAACACACACACCCCCCTTTTATTAACCCAAATCTAATATACAAGCGGGTTGTTCAAACTCTGAAAAGGAGAAGTGCTGTAGTGTTAAATCACGTCTGCATTTGGGGAAGCAAGGCTCAGCAAGGAAGTCCTTTGATTTGATTAAAAATATGCAGTTCTGGACCACATTAGAAGTATTCTAATCAAATTAAATAAAATAACTGGTTAACAAAGAACCTCTTTACATAAAATGGAAGTGGCTTTTAACTGTATCATGCCCCTAACAGAATAAAAAGTGTGTATATATTTGTAATGCAGTGCTAATAATGTGAAGGTGCTTGGATTCAAAGGACAAAAAGCACAGCTTTACAGTATGTGCAAAGTGAACACAAATTCAAAGGTGCAATTTTATCCTTTTTTTCTTTGTAACTTTAGGAAATTATATTGTCTGCTGTGGACCAAACACCAGGGAACCTTTTTTTCCCCTTTTCTCTATAATATGGGGTGCTTAAAAAATATACAGGTTCAAGAGTTTTGTAAATCGTAAAACACGCTTAATACAAAATGTTTATCACAGCTGAACTAGACTGGGGAATTTTTGACACTGTTACTGTTTATCTTACCTTTGGCAGAAAGAGAGGAAAGATTTTTAAAACACGTTGTTCCATCAGTAAGACCTAGGATAGCCTGTTTAATTTTCACCTCTTTCCAAAGCAAATGTTATGAAATTTAACATGGGAGATCCTGGGGAACAGCTGGATTATTACCTGAAGTCTATTGAAAACTAGCCGCAGATCTGAACATTACAGTACAGTATGTGTAAAAACAATGTCATGTTAACACCCGGTGTAGTTTGGTAGTTCCCTAACCGTGGACTGTAAATCCTTAAGAACTTCTAGCTACTCAAGATCAAACCGAAAACATATTTAAACAATGTCTGTTCGGCCTTTCTTTCCCTCTGTGCATCTACTCTCAACTAAAAACAATCATCTGAAGTTGTTCGTTGATTTGCTCAGTCCCGTTCTCACTTGAAAAGCTAAAATACTTCGGAGAGGAAGAGAAAAAGGGAAGGTCAGCCAAGGCCATAGGCAAGATTGAGACCTATACAGTCTCAGAGGGAGATGGTAACACGGCATAGCAATTCTTTTGACGTGACCAGGTTACTTCACCTCAACACCTGAGCCCGAACAACGTGGGTTTGAGCGCGGCGCATCGCAGAACGTTGCTTCAATGATTGAGAAAAAGAAAAGAAAGAAGTGTTTACTCTATGATTTTTATGCTTTAATTTACCATATGGTTCCTATTGGGAAGCTGGGTAGTCTCAGATTTACATTTCTATTTTCATTCACAGTTAGTAATTGTAAGTGATAGTATCGCCGTAATTTTATTTGAACCAGGTTTCGCCGTTGGTCCTAAGAATCAAAGAATGCTAGGACCCAAGCAAATATTATTCTCCAAACTGGAAACTGTTTTGTCTTTGCCTAATTGACACCCTATTAACAACTTTTGACTGAATTTACTGTGTTTCTACACCTCAGAAAAACTTCTGGGCCCTGATATCACTTTATGAATAACATTTCCGTCTTTGTCCATTCAAAGATACAGGCTATTTGGTGATAGCAGCAGTATTTTTTTCCACTTTGAGAATTGTTTAAAGGATTTTCAGTGATAAACTAAACCAGTGTATTGCATTAGACATTTCGGAGGATAGAAGCTTGCATTTAATAATAAGAAAACACTGTGTACTCCAATAAGTTAAATGATCTGCCCTTCAAAATCATCTTAATGAATACACCGAAAAGACAAAAATGCGTCACCTCCAATGTGGTTTTGCTGTTTAAAATTATTTTTTTCTTCAAAATAACTGTATAGTTTGTTTTGCAGAGACATATTTGGACGCGAGTGACATGCAGAAGTCACATTTACAATTAAAATAAAATCAACGTGTAAAATGTGCATGCTGTAAAAGTACTAAACATTACTTTCCACAGATTAATTCTGCCAGAACTATAATTATAGTTAAAAAAATCTTTAGTAGCAAGTTACAAGTAAATAACCCTCCATGAAGCCAGTTGCGTTCTCGTAGCTCTGAGTCATGGGAGTACAGTATCGTCTTATTCTTGATGAGCTTGTCATAAAACTGAAAGAGAAGACATGAAGAATAATTACTGAATTGGGTATCTCGTTTCATGAGCTGAGTCACAGAGAGGCACCAGAATTTATGTGATTTAGTCAAAGTAATGTTTTTTTAGGAAAGTGAATACATTTCAAATCAGTTTATTATAAAACTTTGCTTCTTTTTTAAAATCAGACCTACAGTATATTGATTTTCAAACATAAGTAACTAATATTTTCTCCAAAATGGATTTTGTGAGTCATAGCTCCTTGGAGGAAAATTAATCATAATTAGCAAAGCGAAAGTAAAAGTTTTTTTAAAAAAGCAATAAACATTTTAATATAATCTTAAAAAAACAACAACATGAGGAAGATTTCAGATTATATGGAATCAACAACATAGTTGGATAGGCTGTTCCATACTCCCACAACCCACTGTGCAAAGAAATGCCTCCTGTTCTCAGTTTTAAATTCACTTTGACATAGTTTCCTATAGTTTTGACATTTGTGTTTAATGCTGATTGTAAATTTATTTATTGAGTTGACTTTGTCAATACCTTTGAGGGATTTTAATACTTAAATCAGATCCATTTAAAACCTTCTCTGTTTGACTCTAAAAAGGTGCTCTTTCTTCAGTGAGTCAATGTAACACATTCCCTTTAGCCAGAGAATACATTTAGTTGCTCTTTTCTTAACTGATTCCAGATCAGCTATTTTTTTTTCTAATGTGGTGGAGATCAACATTATTTGTACTCAAAATAAAAACAAAATAATTTGAATTGCTTTCCAAATTCTGCAAGAAAATGTAAAGGATACAGTACATCAACATCAACACAAAAGTCTTTTTCATAAGCAGCTTTTACAGTAATGCATGAGGTAATAATATTAATTTAAAATCTCAATAGCTGTGGGAAAAGCATGTGTGACTTTTGTGGTTTGTAATACTGTACAATGTATTTTGGGAACACTGTATACATTGTACATGTACTGCAACTTGGAGATTTTAGAGGTAATGTACTGTAATTAATTTACTAGTATTGCATTGCTTGTATTGAAAAGTTTTTAAATATCTTACCAATCGAATGTAGTTTTCTTGCAAGGGTCTCTGATGTAATGCACTGAATTCATGCATATTTCCTTATTTGAAGGGACTTAAAGGGGAATTGTAACTTTGTTTTTATATTTCATGGTTAGAAAGAATCAGCACTGATGAGAGCATTTTAAACCACAATAAAAGTAAAATGTACACAGTAACCTGTAAAACCTCAATTTTACATAACAAAATAGATTAAATTTCCAGGTACACAGATGCACAGTGCCATATTGCCATCACTGCCTGTGATTCAGAACTAGGGAACAGGTGAAGCAACCCTATTACATTGTAAAGAAGCATACTTGTGAATACACCTCTTTTAATCCAATAGAAATATTGCTCTTGACTTCAAGATGGTTTTGCCGGCAAATCCAACTTGTTAACCATACTTGCAGATCATGTTGGAACATTTCTATTGTGGAAATGTTTGCTGCACAACCTGTACTTATTTTCTCATACATCACATTATATTAGTCATTAGAGTGACTACTGAGCAGGAAGGGTCGCTTCACCTTACAATTTGAGACAGCAATGGCATCCATACAGCACTTTCACAAAGCTTCATAAAGTGTCCGTCTTCGAATGGTGAGCCAGACTTAAATAATAACAGGCAAAACAGGGGGCAGGTGCATGTAATAAACTAAAATACGAAAGGGTCGGAGTGCCCTTAAGAGGAGGGATGACGATCGCGACAGTTCCCCTTTAAGGTACTATAATGTTTGTTTAATTCCTACTTAAATATTTATTGTAACAGATAGCAGTAGCAACGATAATTTTACCTAGTAAAATTAATGGGCTCATTTAGTGCATTTCAAATTTCAAAAGTGAATATGGTGTATCATTTTGGTTAATTACTACTAATAAAGTGAATATAATCAAATACGGGAATGTTCAACATGAAATTTAAATGTTAGAAGAAACATAACCAAAGTATGATTGCAAATAAAATGTTTATTGTATAAGTATTTAAGTCATCAGTTAATACGTGGTGCAATGAGCTTTGCCGAAAATTACAGCTGTAGGTTTTTTTGGATTAGTCTCTATCAACTTTGCATGCCTTGATTGTGCAATTTACAGTATGTCTATTCAACTTTGCATATATGGTCAAGCCATGTCTTTGGGTCACTCTAAAACCATTAATGTTTTTCTTGTTAAGCTACTCCAGTGTAACCTTCACCTTAAATATTGGTGTTCTGCCAAAACATTAATTTTCAGCCTAGTTTTGGATCATAAACAGAATGAAGCTGGTTGTCCTCTGAGATTTGCCTGTGGTTTCCTCCAGCCATTTCTCTGTCTATTTGAAAAACTTCCCAGTCCCTGTTGATAAGAAGCAGAATTATAACACAATGCTGCCACCACCATGCTTGACACTAGGGATAATGCTGACATCTCTGTAGAGATGTATGAAATGAAACCTCCAATGAATGGAGAAAATTTAGAAGAAAAGTAGTCTGTCGTTAACAGAAGGGGGAAGGTGTGATCCTAGCTGCATGATAATTTTGGTTTCTGTAGTCTTTCTGATGTATGAGTTTCGAAAACAGTTTTTGAGAACACAGATGGAGAGATTAGAGTGGTCATGGCCGTCAGAGGTGAAATGAGAAACAATGGGCTTGGAGAGATCTTTAATCTTCACAGCCCTAACATGTTCTCTGAAGAGTTTCATTCCTGTTTCTCCAATGTAGATGGCTGGGCATTTACTGCAAGAGATACAGTAAATAAGGTTGCCGGAGGTACAAAATGCCATCTGGGTGATCTGGAATTGTCCTGAGGGGCCTTGAATGAGTGTGGTGTTAGATGTGTAACGAACAGTTCTTTCCGGACCCTATGCGGACGACACAATCCGACGGAGTGGGGAAACACTAGGGAAACGTCATGCAGGAAAACGGGGCTGAAGACAGGGGGGCGTGTCCAAGGTGCGCTGGTGCACGGGGGAGGTGTGGCCGAGGCGAACAAACCAAAAGAGTAGTCCTTAGGGAATATCCAAAACACAAGGGTAAGTCCAAAACCAGAAGATCCATCAGAACAAGAAATTAAAAACACGAAGGCCGGGTCGGAACCGGCAGACAAGGAACAGGAACAGGAACAGGGGTTAAAACCTTAACGGGACCAGGCGCTTCCAGGTCCCGGACTCGCACGATATGGAAATCAGATGCAGAGCCCGGATGAGAGTAAGCGCCTGGCTTTTAAGGTGGGCTGGGAATAGGGAGCAGGTGCATGGAATAAAGTCTCACGTGAAAGGGCTGGAGCACCCTTAAGGAGGGGGGACTATAATCGTGACAGATGTGTACTTGCAGGTGATACAGCGAGCTCTGTTGCATGGGAAACGCAGCAATCCACTACTAGAGCATATGATATGGTGTATCTAGTTCGTCAGAAGGGTTTTGATTAAGTTATTTATAACATAAATATAATATTATAAGATAGTATTGTTATAAGATATATTGTATTAATTATAATTAATATAATTAATTAATTCTCAAACTACAGAAAGTAAACATTTGAAGAAACATATGTGTTTGGATTGAGAATTGATTAATAGATAGAAAACAGATACTGCTAAGGGGAGAATTCTCAAACTGGGATGTAATTAATGGCGTACCATAGGCATCTTTTAGTAAGACCACTGCTTTTTCTAATTTATATTAACAGTCTTTGTATATGTATACTGTCTGGTAAATAGTAATCTAGTCAAGACGTTTGTAGAAGATGCAAATTAAATTAAAAAGAATCAGATAAAATTAAAAACTGGTCAAACAGTGTGCAGATTTTGTTTCAAGCACACAGATGCAAAGTATTACATGCAGGTAGAAAAAAACACCTATAAATACAACAAGGGAAACACTGAAGAGGTTACTGATGAAAAATGTGTTAGAAAAAAATATTTTGTTGCTCCTGGAATCAATCCAGAGAAGAGCAACTACACACATTCCCAGGATTTAGGGAATGTTCTATGTACTTATAGGCTGAAGAAGCTGAACATTTTTATTCCTAAACAGAGAAGACTAGGGGGAGTCATGATATAAATATTCAAAAAATACCCTGGGGTTTTTCATAAATGGAGGGGTTTCTTGGCTGATTTATTGGATGATTTATATACTAACTACCAAATGGACTAGATGGGCCAAACTGCCTACTCTCGTTTCAAACCATATTTATGTTCTTTAAACACCAGAATTAATTATAGAAAACAATCATAACACTGATAAGGCAAACAATACCATTATACACTTCCATCCATCCACCTATTTTCAGTCCATGTTTTTTGTTGTGAATCTTTGCTTTTTCTTTGACTCTATTTGCTTTTAGTCTCTATATTTATATATAAATATATATAATATAACTCTGTATTTCTTTGTCTATCAATGGTACGATGTTCATATTGTCATATGCATTATACAATTCCTCCCTTCCTTGAATTATCTCTTCATTGGTCAAAGTGGTGGTGACAGCTAGTTCTCAGTACTGCTCAGACTGGAATGCTGTCTTGCTGTAAACTAAAGAAGACAGATTATTTTTTACCAAGAATTCTATTAGTCTTACATCTCCAGCTCAAAAATATTCTCTGTTTTATACAGTATCTTTAATCCTTTGCATCCTAACCTAGCCAACACCGCAAAGCCAGCTTGGAGTTTGTCATGCTGAAATTCTGGGCTGGGTAATGTTTTTTCTTTTTGCTGCTGGAAGTGGTGTTAGTGGGACCAGCAGGGAGCTCCCACCCTGAGGTCTGTGTGGGTCCTAATGCCTTGGTATAGTGGTGGGAACACTATACTGTAGTGGGCTCTGTCTCTCAAATGAGACGTTAAACCAAAGTCCTGACTCTCAGTGGTTATTAAAGATCCTCTGGTATTTCTCGATAAGAATAGGGTGTAATCCCGGTGTCCGGGCCAGATTTCCTTTACCATGGCCTCCAAATTGTCCCCATGTATGATTGGCTTGCACTTGCCCTGCGATAGACTGGTGCCCCACCCAGGGTGTACCCTGCCTTGCGCTCATTGCCAGCCGGATAGGCACTGGCTTCCTGCGACACTGTATGGTATAAAGCGGTTTGGCAAATGACATGACTTTAAGTCTTTGACCTGTCTGTCAATCACAAATCCTAAACCCAATACAGCAGTAGTTTTCCATGGGAAGGACAAGATATTGCACCATGCCACATTCAAGTGACACGTTTAGAGTGAGAGACTAGTGGACAGGTCAAAGATTTGTTCAGACATTAGAGTTATGTCTTTTCTATTTTGTGGACTCCATATGGGCCTTTCAGTGTTTTAGACATTAATCTTTTTCACTGTAGACAATAACATACATTTTACATTAAAAAAGCATTCAGCAGCTTGGTAAAAGACACCATGCAGGAAACATACATAACATGCTGATGAGCCAGTAATTCATACTTTAAATCTTTAAAAAAAAAAGTAAAAAAAATGTAATCATGCCAGGGATTCCATTCAGGCTTGTGTTATTCAAAGCTTTTAATAAAGCTCTCAAGAATGAAAATGGCTGAAACGTTATGGTTATAAAATATTTTGAAATGTATAATGGGAATGGATAAAGCAAAGAGTCTCTGAAGCATAGGATTAATGTGACTTGTATATTTCTACATTCCAATAATATTTTTTATTTGTTGTTATTTATTCTTTCAATTTGCAGTCAACAACCATTCATTCGTTTGGCTTAACTATACAATCATTCTGCCAAAATAAATTATTTTACATGTTTCTCTACAAAATGTGTCATTTTTTTCTTGCTGTAAGGCCAGCAGTCCCTGCAGAGGAAACACTTCAGTTTAGGGGCTGTAAATGTGTGCATAAACCCTTTATAACCAGTATTAAATGAAGGCAAAAATTAATCTGTTGTCAATAAGTGACTCTTTCTAATGATTCATTGCATGGTTATTGCATGCCATCAGGTATTTATTATGTATAATAATTAATAATAATTTAATTCAATAATAATACATAATATAATTTATTAATGTCTACTTCACTATTTACTCTTGTGCTTCTTATACAATTAGACAGTTCACACTTACGTCTCTACAGCAGATTTAGCATTCACTGGGTCGATGACTCACATTGGCAACATGACAAACTCATGACCATCCAAAAGTCACTGAGATTTTTTACTCAACCAATCAAGGTATATAGGTTTTGAAATAACCATTAATAACCAATTTTGTTCAACTATAATACCACCACCAATAATTACATTAGGTAATACATTAAATTAGACAATCACATACACAGGTAGCGTCTTTTGGATGAGACTTAAACCGAAGTCCTGACTCTAATGAATGGTCATTAAAGGTCCCCGGGCATTTCTCGATAAGAGTAGGGAGTTATCCTGATGTCCGTTCCAAATTTCCCCCCTCGGCCTTTACCGTGGCCTCCAGACTGTCCCCATGTATGATTGGCTTGCACTTGTCCAATGTGTACCCTGCCTTGCACTCGTTGCTTGCCAGGTAGGCTCTGGCTTCCCGTGACACAGTAGGGTATAAAGAGGTTTGGAAAATGACATGACATACATAGTTAGGAAAAGAGAAAAAGACAATACTTTGAAAATTGAAAACTGTCCATCTTGTGTCTATTTGTCAATAACACAGAGCCTTGAAGAAAGTAACTCTTTAAATAGTGATACAATGACACTAGTAAGTTTGTTTATCTTTATTCTTTTGGGTCTTCAAAATACATTGCTACTACCAATGGGGTGTCCTGGTAACAGTCATCAGGTATTTGACAAAGCCTTAATATCCAACCAGCGCAACAAAAAGATAATTGCCTTTAATAATAGGATTTCCATTGCTGTATACAAAAAGATATTACTCCGAATTACTTCAATTTTAATAAGACCTGTACAAAATTAAAAACAACATGCACTACCGTGATTCTTCCTTAAGCTAGGTAAAAAACAGTTTTGAGGAAAGGAAAAAAATAACTGGTTTCTCTGCTCAGTCATTAAATTAAGTTCGACAGTGTTATTATGCCTGTGGACAACACATACTATCACTAATCAACTAATTCAAACTTTTTTTTTTACAAATTATACTTTCAAACCTTAATGATGTCATGGAAAATTCATTCCTAGTTTTCAATGGTGACATCATGTAAATGATATGGGTGCTTAATTAATATTTTTAGACGAAACTGTTTTGGTTCTCCGAAAGGTATTCCAATGAGAGGCTGTGTAAATTAATCCGAGCAGAGGGAAAATGAAATTGGTTAATTAAATCTAATTACTAACCTACAAATAAACACATGAAGAGGGAGTATTAGTGCTTCATCAGCCAAGTTCACTGAAGGGCCAGAATGTATGGTAGCTAATAAAGTTCATTGAATTACAACATCAGGGTGTATTTTCCTGTGATTCGCAAGCAGAATACTAGAGTTACATGAGATGAATGCCAGACTTGTCAATCTATCACAACACCCTTTGGAGAACTGCTTTTCAGGCTGTTCAATTGGTATAGTTTATCTCACATTTCATGGAACAAAAATGTCAATTTATAATTATATTTTTAAAAATACTTTGTAGAAAATACTAAAAAAGTCAGTTTTCCATTGAAAAACTAAATAACTAACTGCCATGAACTATTCATTCTATTCAAAAAGAAAACTCCTATTTTTTGCCACAACTAATTTACAAGTCTATGTTAATTAGACATGCAATCCTTTACTTAAAAAATAGTATTGCATGTGGGCTTGCTTTAATAATTTATACACTAAGTGCTCATCTTGTCATTCTGCATTCAATTGAAAGGTAATTTGTCACCCATATTAATATGCAGGTGATGGCATGGTGGCCTTATGGTTTGCATTGATGCCTTGCAGCTCTGGAGCTCTGGGTTCAATTCCTGAGGTACAGTACTATATTTGTATGTTCTCCCTGTGTTTGTGTGGGTTTCCTCCCATAGTCCAAAAATATACTGGTAGGCTTCTGGGAAAATTGGCCCTGTGTGTGTGTCTGTGTCCTTGTGTGTGCCCAGTGATAGACAGGCATCCCATCCAGTGTATCCTGCCATGTGGCCTTTGCTTGCTGGGATAGGCCCCAGCTCTTCTGCAACCCTGTATCTCCTGTACCACTGCACCACCATGCCACCCATATATATGGTAATTAAACTATTATAGGCTTTCTTCCCACAGGCACAAGGGAGTATAAATAGCAAAATGTAGAATTCTATTAAAATAGCTTTGCAGTTCATGTACAAGCGTGAAAAGAAACACATTACATGCTGACATAATATTACATTTAAGATTTAAACCATGACATTTTTAGCCTACAACATTCTGCCACACCACACCAACAACCTGATATTCTAGACCAGAAGTGGTGAATCCTAGCCCTGGTTCAGCAGGTTTTGTACAGTAGGTTACCCTTAATTAATCAGATGGAAAATATACGCAGTGACTTACCATAACATTTCAGTCATTTGTTTAATGTACATTTTGTAGATGTGTTAAAAAGTAGATTTTTTTAATTATGTTTATTTTGATTAAAAGTTTGATTTATTCTATTTGTAAAGGTAAAAACTACAGCATTTTAGGGAATATTGACATACTTCTTTATTAGGTGGACAATTTGATTGTGCACTGAAAAAAAAATAAAACACTGAATTTTATACTCTTTGGAGTGCATGTTATGATTTTTTTCCCCTGCCAAAACCTCATTTTGTTAATGGCGGACTGTAGGAAAGAGCTCTAAGAAGCAGGTTTCCAAAACAACTCGGGGGAAAATCTCTTGAGGACTCAAACAAGGCAGCATTTTCCAATCAGGATAATATCTGTAATATCTCCTTTTCTGAGAAACCTCTAGTAACTAATCCTTTTTGATGTTTTTACAGGTGTAAGGAATATACCACTGCACTTTACGTGGCTTATGGTTTAATAAGGGTAAGAATGTTATGAGTACTTAAAAGAAAACATTGGCCCTTCAGTTGCAGCCTTGCTACAGGATAAGAGCTGATTTTATCAAATCCCTTTGCACCTGATGGCTACTGAACCGTCCAGGAGTGGAGAACAGTGGAGTTGCTGTATATTTTAAGCATTTGTGATGGACATACTCAAACCTAGTTCCACTAGACCCATACGTTCCTGCAGTTTCCTAACTTTACTTTAAGGCTTGCATTGTCAATTGAAGCTGTGATATACATTAAATATAATAACTCACTGTGAAAGGCCTGTAGCGCCTTAAACAATTTGAGGATGTTTAACAGTGGCAATATAACATTGCTTATGACAGGGATCTTCTTTTTCCAATCCCCAATCTCCTTTGCAGTGTAATATGGAAACAATTACATAAAAATGCAGATGTAGATTCCAGTAACCTCTCTGGAATAGATAAATAGATTTTGAAATAATTTACAAATGATGCACAAAATCTGTTTGCCATCTGCTGCTCGCTGAGAACTCCTATCCCAATAGCTTTGATACAACATCAATACTGGACTTTCATTCAAAGAGAAATAAGTTACCTAATGCCACTTTTGTAAATTACAGAACCCACATTGAGTTGGGCAAGAGAAACGTAAGGAATCTGTGAACAGACATTCTGTACGCCTGCATAAACCGAGCTGATTTCACTAGAGAATGAGAAAAGTCCAACTATAATAAAGCCTTTTGCTGAGTAGTTGTGAAAGGGCTCTGCAAGTGAAATAGCACAAATGAAATATCATCTGCAGAACTGAGGCTAGTGCATAATTCGGCTATCCCATTAAGTGTATAATGGAACAAGTGAGCGGGTTATGTGAATGCAACAGTTTTTCCAGAGTGTGGAATGGATTCATATCGTTCCCACATTACTGTAGGCCAATGCAGAGAGTTAGAAAATCTGTCACAGTCTGCAGTGGATGAACTAATTGTAGTGTAATGCAGTAAAGCCTGTTGATAAGGAACAGCAAGCTGAATGCCCCTCCTCATCTCCCTTGTGCTCATCTGCGAAGATTAGCAGCAAAGATTGTTGGAGTGGAAAAAATTAGCTATCTACAGCAAAACAAGAGTGAATCACCAAGACTACATACTACAGGACATGAGCCAAATTACTAACAATTTAAGGAATAACCGTGTGTTAGTTCTTTATTAATGAAATGCTAGCACTTAACACATAACTTAAAATAACCCATTTATTAAGTCTATCAGGTATTTTTTTTCTTTACATAACTAATATAGACCCCATGCTTCACTAATAATTAGGTACTGAAAAAGCTTTTAGCTGGCCACTCACTAAAATACAGTGTTACTAGTCAATTAGACCACAGAGTGCAAAAAGTAAAGGAAAACGTGAACAAGGAAAGTGCTCTCTAGCATTTTTTAGTTGGTGATGTACAGTAAACAATTATTAAAAGTGTCATATTTGTGATTTTAATTTTAGCAACAGCAAAATGTTTTCACCATTCAACGAGGATTAGATCTTTTCAAACCATCTTTGCATGTTTACTCCTTAAAAGAGTAAAAAATAGATTGTTTTACAATGACCCCATACCTTTATTTACACATTTTAGGAAAATAAGGCCGTTTTTAAAGAATACCTTAAAAACAGAACCAATTAAATTCTCATTGCATTAATTAGGAAATATTTTAAAAAGTTGTATCAACACAGATGTTACATCACAAGTGCAAGTAAAATAATATTCACAATTTGGACCTGTACAACATATGTCATTTTTTAAACAATCTCAAGTGCTTCCTGTGTGCTGAATGTATACTAAATATGTTTGCACATCTATTTCTTTCAGATTATTTCCTATAGCTTGTTGTCATAGAAGACTGGGTTTTATAAGTTCTGTATTTAAGCCACACAACAACTCATCAGGCTAGAGCTCATCCTGGTTTCGGTGGTGATAAATTACTGTTTCCATTTTTTGTCCATTACTGTATGTCCACTTACATTTTCACAATACAAAATGAAAGCACCAGTAACATCATCCATGCTTTACAAATCATATGCTATATGCATTGGCCCACAACTTTACACTTCTCTGTTTACTGTATTGAGAAATCTGCAATTCAGAGAACTGTGCCATTATTTAAAATATACAACACAGATGCCTCCCTATCTTTTTGAAGATGCTAAAAATAGCAGTACACCTTGTGTAAATAAAAAAAAAAGTGTGGTTCTGGATAGTTTTAATTTCTTGCTTGCAAACTTTCTGCTATTATTATAAGTTTCATTTCATCCTCTTTCTGCATATCACCCCAGGTTGTAACATATTTCCCAGTTTACTTTTTTTTGTTCAATTAATATGTAATAATTTAAACCAGCTCTTTCCTGGGCAGCACTTGGTTTCTCCCACTGATGTTCAAACAATGAAGAAGGTTAATACACATCTGGCACAGCTGTTTTCATCTAGAATCTTGATCGATCACATCAGAAAGGCAGTGTTTAATTCTCTTTCAGGCTCTGCATGACCATTACCATTTTAGTCTCATTATGCCAGAAACGTGTGTTTCAGTGTTCTTGAGATGGTCTCCAGTTACAGCCATTACACAGATTTGCTTTTTTCCTAGAAGTAACATAAGGAAAACAAATAGCCAAGACAAAACACGAAACATACATTCGGCAGTAGACACAGAAATACATTCCTTTCTGTGTTCAGCATTTCACATCTCCAGATATGTAGCATGGCGTCTTTGGAAATATGATTCCTTAAGTCCAATTAATATCATTACAGGGCTGATATTTGGAAATTGTGAAAAGAAACAGTTGCTATAGAGTCCTCATTCTGTCGGTATCATATGTCCAGAGCAGAACTAAGTTGCATTAATTTCTGCCAGATATGTTCTTGAAAACATACAGTTTTAATTAGTGGTCTTAGTTAATGTTATTAATTACAGCTGTGTGTATTGAATGAAACTCCTCTGCTCAACATCTACTATGCAGAATATAATTTATGCAGTGGTCAGTGCTGCTTGTTTTATGGTATGTTTAATTTCTTTTTAATAGAACCAGTTCATATAAATAAAAAGATTTAACATATCAGCCAATATACAATATAACTAGTGCCTTGCAACCTGACTTGTAATATATGACAGTGGCATGAACTAATACTTTAAATTTTAATATCTTTATGGAAATACTCTCTTTAACAATAAGTTGGCCAATCTATTGTACATTTAATGACATACGTATGTACACAGTAGTTACAATGTGAATAAAGTGCAGTTAGTGATTGATGTTATTGTCACTTCTATTTAAAAAAGATCTTTTTTCTTTGTAATATTAGATTTCAGATAGCAACAAACACTTTTTTTTCTTCTATGGCAGGAAACATGATATAAAAGTTCTTACATAAAATCCTCACTGTACTGCTTACTACATTTCCATGCGATAACTTGGAAAGCAAAATCATATGTTCTTCTCTGTGGCTGCACAAGAACAGCATTGACTCACGTTCTGTGCTCTCTCCTTGTTCAGCTGTGACAATGTGTTCTATTGGCTGTTTGCTATTACACCTGACGACATTTTATGGAGGCCTGTTTTTATCTAACCCATGACATGCATCTGTAGCAGTTTCCTAAGGGGAAATACAACTGTTTAGAGAACAACAAATTTGTACAGTACTTGCAATGGGCATTTTTCCAAGAAGCAGAAAATGGCCCACAAAACAAAAACATGTTTGCAGAACAGGGGATGCCAGCTTTAGATCAAGGCTTTTTCTTATTAAAGTTTAGTTTTTGCAGACATAATGTCACGATATTAGTTCCCCCTCCTTAAGGGTGCTCCAGCCCTTTTACTTAAGACTTTATTCTCTGCACCTGTTCCCTATTCCCAGCCCACCTTAAAAGCCAGGCGCTGATGCTCATCCGGGCTCTGCATCTGATTTCCATATCGTGCGAGTCCGGGACCTGGAAGCGCCTGGTCCCGTTAAGGTTTTAACCCCTGTTCCTGTTCCTGTTCCTGTTCCTGTTCCTGTTCCTGTTCCTGTTCCTTGTCCCCTGTCCGCCGGTTCCGACCCGGCCTTCGTGGGTTTTAACGTCGTGTTTTGATGGATCTCCTGGTTTTGGACTTTCTCGTGTGTTTTTGGATACTCTATGGATTACTCTTTGGGATTGTTCGCCTCGGCCACACCTCCCCCGTACACCAGCGCACCTTGGACACGCCCCCCTGTCTTCTGCCCCATATTCCTGCATGACGTTTCCCCAGTGTTCCCCCACTCCGTCGGACTGTGTCGTCCGCATAGGGTCCGGAAAGAACTGTTCGTTACACATAAAAGCCATTTAAAGGCAGAGTTGATTGCAATTATTATTGTTTTTTGTAAATATATTTACATAATTGTCTTTCCTCAGGTTGTAAGTTATTATTGTGCAGGGTATCTTAAAAGTAGCTGTAATCCATTTGTCTAAGTAATGATAAATATTTGCTGGGGATTTTTGCGTTGTACTGTGATGTGGGCAGGGGGCAGCGTAGTTTAGTGTGTAAGTCCCTAGACTCATAACTGCGCTGTAAGTTCAAGTTCCTGCTGCAGACACTGGTGTAGTAGCTTGAGTGAGGTGTTTCACCCCACTTGCTCACTCCAATCCTCCTGGCTCTAGAAGTGGGAACCAGCTCTGGAGGTAGTCTCTGTGATTGACTGGTGTCCTGTCTTGGGTAAGGGAGAGTCAAATGCTCCCTATCTGCTTAACCCTTAAATACTCAGTTAGGTTTAGATCTGCTAACTGAGAAAGCCATGACATAAGGATAACATCTTTATGTTTACGCTCATGCAAACACCTGGGTGATTATATGTGCTCTGTGGATGGGAGAAATGTCATCCTGGAAGATACCCTACTTTGCATGAAACACTGCAATATGGGCTGAAAATGATCACTTTGTACCATTAAGTATCAATTAGCTACCTTGCCTAGAAAAAACACACCAGAACATTACAGAACCATCAGATCCCTTTCCCTCTATGTCCAGCAGCCATATCACCCTGGAACTTACAACTGGCAGCCCACTGAAGCTCAGTGGGTATGTGCCTGGGCAGTACCTGAATGGGACACCTCCAGGGAAAGCCAATATTGCTGTTGGAAGAGGGTTTAGTGGGACCAGTAGGGGGTGCTCTTCCTGTGGTCTGTGTGGGTCCTAATACCCCAATATTTTGACGGTGACACTATACAATGAAAAGATACCATTCTTCGGATGGGACATAAAACTGAGGTTGTCTCTCTGTGGTCATTAAAAATCCCAGGGAGTTTCTCAAAGAGTAGGGGTGTTACCTTGGTGTCCTGGCCAAATTTCCCATTGGCCTTTACCAATCATGGCCTCCTAATAATCCCAATCTATGACCTGGCTTCATCACTCTTCTCTCCACTGATAGCTGGTGTGTGGGGAGTGTCTGGTGCACTATGGCTACTGTTGCATTATCCAGGTGGTGCTGCACATTGGTGGTTCGGAGGGGAGCCCCCTTTACCTGTAAAATGTTCAGAAAAGTGCTACATACTGTAAGTGTAAAGAGTTGTAATTATTATTAACTATCGTACTAGAACCAAGCACTCAGGGCTGGAGACCTCTTTAGGTGCTATATGTGCATTCGTCTAGTTGTCGAGGACATGATTCATTTGACCATATGCATATGGTCTCTTGCTATGTGGAGTTCTTAATAGACTTATTTTGGTGAAACTGGCTACTTGTGTCCCTGGTTGAAATTTGCAGTCGTTTGAACAGCTGTTGTTCACTTCAATCAATCAAAGTTTATTTATCAAACACACAACAATACAGCGTGCAGCAGTAGTTGCTGGCAATGAAATGTCTTTTCTACGAGCTCACCAGGGGTGGAGAATAAAAATCACAAAATTAGGTTTTAAAATAAGGTTACATAATAATAGATAATAATGTGATAGAAATTGAATAAAATAAGCTCAGACAAAACTCAATATAAATAGAGCTGCTATGTGTCCAGGGTGTATGCAATTTATTATGTCCTAGTAGTAGTGCAGTATTCCGAATACAATGAAAACTGTATGTCCGTGTAGCCATTATGGGTGATTTGCTGAAGAAGTGGCAGGTTGGCTGTTTAGCAATCTTATTGCCTGGAGGTAGAAGCTGTTCCGTAGTCTGTTGGACTTGGACTGAATGCTTTGGTACTGTTTACTGGACGGTAGGAGAGAAAGCAGTTTGTGACTGGAATGACTGGGGTCCTTGAGAATGGACCTGGACTTCTTAAGACATCTAGCTGAGTAGATCTCCTGGATGTTTGGTAGTCTCATTGATGTAAATAGGTGTGTGATCTCCTCTCTGTTGTTTCCTATAATCCACGATCATTTCCTTAGTCTTACTGATGTTCAGAGAGGTTGTTCTCCTGGCACCATGCTGCCAGGATTTCAACCTCCTCCCTGTACGTAGACTCTTCACCATCTGTGATAAGGCCAATGACAAACTAATTATGGAATTTTAGTTATACCTGGCAACACAATCATGGGTAAATAAGGAGTAGAGGACAGGGCTAAGCACACAGCCTTGGGGGGCTCCAGTGTTTAGAGTCAGGGTAGACGATATGTTGGTGCCCACCTGCAGACCTTCTATCAAGAATCCAGGATCCAATTAAAAAGGGAGGTGTTCAGTCCCAGGTCCTGGAGCTTGATGACAAGCTTTGAGGGTGCTATGGTATTGAATGCTGAGCTGCAATCAACAAACAGCATCCTCACATATATTCCTTTCTTATCCAGGTGTGAGAGGGCAGTATGGAGGGCAGTGGCAATAGCATCCTCTGTTGACCTGTTCTGGTGATAATTGCAGTAGGTCTAGGGTGTCAGGCAGTGAGGAGGTGATGTATGTTTTGACCAACCGCTTGAAGCACTTCATGATAACTGATGTGAGTGCAACAGGGCGGTAGTCATTCACGCAACTGACTCTGGGTTTCTTAGGGACAGAAATTATGGTGGATTCCTTAAAGCAAGAAGGAACTATAGACTGAGCTAGAGAAAGGTTGAATATGTTTGAGAAGACATCTGCCAGCTGGCCTGCACTTGGCTTCAGAACATGGCCAGGAGTAGCATCAGGGCCAGGCAAAAGTAAGATGACGTCAACAAGGAAGGCTGCCGTCCTTCGTGCTCCCATTCATCCTCATCTATTTCTTTATTTTTTGTTGTTTTTCGTACTGCTAACTACACATACTGTTTGCTTGGTGATTAGATATGACCCACAAACACTTATGGACATAAGATCGAATATTGGCACAGTTAAACTATACGGACTGTGGTGTCTCACCTGTACTGGGAAGAAGACGGCATCATAGGACGAGGGGTAAACGGGCACACGTTCTGGTAAGATTGAGGCAGCGCAGCAATCGTCCCTTGCTCCTGAATATGCTTCTTGGCAATGTTCAGTCACTGGAAAATAAACTGGATGAACTGAGAGCAAGGCTTTCTTTCCAACAGGACATCAAGAACTGCAACGTGGTGGTGCTTATCGAAAACCTGGCTTGACCCATCTGTTCCGGACTCTGCTATCCTCCTGGGAGAATTTTCTATTCACCGTCAGTATAGAACAACGGATTTGGGTAAGAGCAAAGTGCATTGCTTGCTTTGCCTTGCACTTTAAATTGATGCACAGATATCAATCTGGATCCCAGAGTGTGTACTTCTGCCCTCTGTTTCTTTTTGTTGATGTTTTTTCCTTGCAGTTCCATGTTAACATCACCTTAGACACAGTTGCTCATAATACATAAGCAGGCTGAGCTGTCCTGCTCAATTAAGCTTCTGCTAAAAATGCGCTTGCAATCACCTCTCTTTCAGAAGAGTGCTGAGTTGATATTTGCTTAACACAAAAGCCACACCTGTGTGGAAGCCCTTGCTTTTATAATGCATGGTGACACTCGCTTACCCAAGTGTTTCCATTTTTTGCCCACTACCTGTACAGAATTTTGTCACATTCATATCACCCCACAGGATTGGAGGCATGGAAAAAGCTACCCAGCTAAGTTGTTGTAGCCAGTACCCAGGCTTATTTTAATGAATGGGTGAATGAGGTCATTGGATCAACTACTAACTGCCAAGCAGGCTAAATGAGCCGAATGTTCTCCTTTTGTTCGTAACCAGTCTTATTCTTATGTTCTGATACCATTCCATGATTATATGTAAGGGTTATCACTAGTGATAACAGTGCCTCCAAAGCTGTTATATTGTCATATACAATATATACAGTATGTTTTAAAGAGCTGCTTGTACCTGATATTACAATGCACCAATACCAGCTTACACAGTTAAAAATTAATAAATAACCTAACCCTACAATGTGAATCCCAGTATTTTAAATGCAATGCGATTAATTTTCTCCATAATAAAAAAAATCTCCATTCATCAACTCCACTTCTGCTGTGACAATTCAAAAATGCATTCAAATACTTTTCATACCATTACATACACGTAGTGCATAAATATAGTAATGAGTAGATCTGATAACTGCAGTATTTTCTGACCACCTTAAATGGAAGACATGTTCAACTTCAGTGTAAAAAGAAAACCATTAATTATTAAGTTTCCCAGATGCTGAAGACTCAAAACTACTGTTCTAAAACTTTATGGCTGATGATCCCGACAGTAAATTTAGCTGGTATCATCCTGGAATAACAGATTTGATAAGAGAAAATGCACCTGCCAGGAATGAAGCTATGTTATCAGTTATATTTTCTTTACCTTTACCTGATTTGCTACAATAATACACAGTAATAGTGCTGTCCTGGAAACCCAATGACTATGCGCAGTTCAAGAAACAGATGGATTAAATTCACAGATGAATTAGCTACTAACAAACAGGCTAGAAGAGACGAAGGAAACAGTGTGTAACTTTGTAATGTTCTTAATACTGTAATTTCTGACTATGTTTAAGAAGGCCAAAAAATGGCAGCCAATAAGAATGATTTAGGTTCCTTATCAATTCACATTGAGAAAAGCATTAGACTAAATTAAAGAAATCAAATATGGTATACTGATAAAATTAGGAAAATGATTTTATCACTGCCAATTGTTTATTTATATTTAATAGATTACCTGTAATACTATTTCTAGAAGCTTTAATATTTCAGCGCTGTTGAATGATAAACAGCAATCATTTTAACAATTATTTTTAATTTAAGTCTGCAACTGCAAGTACTTGGAACTTTTTAAAGAATTGCTGGTAATGTTATTTCACAAAATGCAGTTGTCTGAGAAGACACAGTATACAGTATAAACATCCCAAAATTCCTGAGAAATGTCTACGATCTGGGATACAGCAGGGGTCAGTGCAAAAAAAAGAAAAAAAGTTTGCTTAACATCAAAGTAAGTTCTGTTTTAGAAGAACATAACTAAACTTTTTGACATTCTTTGTCATTCAAAATTTGTCTGTGAAAATAAACAAATAGCTCACTTTTGCATAAATAAAATGTTTCTTACACACATCTTGGCTCAATGTCTAAACTAAAAATCTGACAACATCTACCCTCATATATATGCTAGGCTTTCTCTCGTGGTGATAGATTCAAATTATTTTAGGATAGAGCACAATCAGAATTCAGGAGTTTATGATAATATATTATCTGAGGTGTGCCATCGCATTATAAAATTAGTCCATATAATTATAGGCTTTTATGGTAGGCATCAAAGCTTAGTGTCACATCCACCTGCTACAGGCAGCTTCTTGTCCTCACAGGTACAAGAGAGATAAACTGAATTTTTCCCTATTAACAGTGTGATTGACATTTTGAACCTTACAATAACATATGACTGTAACTTGAAAAATGCCAATTACATATAATGGGAACCAGATGTTGGAGAGTATTTGACTGCCCTGTTTATATATAGCTATGCAGATAAATTTATAAGATGCAAAACCCACAAATTATCCAGGCCAATTGTTCTAGAATAAGTGACTTAATATCTTAATCATGTGAATTCCCTCAACACTGTCCCCCAAATATGGTTGCTTTAACCAAAACTTTAAAGTGAAAAAAAATCAAAAAAGGAAACAAAAGCACCAGGCTAGGGATGCTGTCATTGACCGTTCTGACACCATCCTACCCAAGAGAATTTAATTACAGTTTTTTGCTACAGGTTTTAGGGTCTTGGCGTTCTCAATGTGATGACCTGAAATAATATTAAAACAACTGCAGTCAAAGACTCTCTCAAAGCAATCAATCTGCCAACTTTAAACCCTACTGGTAAATGGTAAATAATTTAATAAGTATTTTCATTGAACAGAGCAGTTGTTTATTATGGCATGTTTATGTGGCTGACACATTAATACAAAGCAACTTTGACTTTCATTTACTATATATAACTGAGTATTTTAATGGATGAATTAAGGTAAAAACTGTTGTGCTTTCTCAGTTCGACCATGACCTTCCCATTAGGACTCATGAACCCAAATGAACCCAAAAAGTAAGAACCGAGTAATTCTAGCACTACTAATCTTTTTTAAAAATCTGTTTTTGTAATATTTTGTAATAATATTCCAAAATATGTAATTATTCAAAATGAGTGACATTTTACAATGCAAAGATTATGAAATGTCACTAATTTGTGTACAATATACTACTATTGTATACAAACATTTGTATTGTAACTACTGACAAATCTCTAGAGGACATTTTCATCAGCAATTTCAGAATAAGTACAGTATTTCCCAGTTTGCCACAGTTTCACATTTCCAATTTGTAGCAATAATACTCAATAAAAAAATAATCCACTTGACAAGCAAACAAAAGAACATCATTTTCCTAAGACAGTCGGCTACAATGTTACAACCAAATAGTGTTATTAAACAGAAGTTCGCACAGATGTAAAATTGTAATCTTACATTTCTACTCTCCTGTACTGTTTATGAATAGTTTCTTGCTGTTTACAGCTCTGTGCCCATCTTTTTCAGCACCCCTCCCCCCACCCCATCTTCACCCTTGCAGCTGTCTCCCTTGTTCATTCATCACAAGTGAGAGGAGTTGTTGTGAGAGGAACTGACCTTACAGCCAGCACTGCCACTTCTTCCAGCTAGGCAAGTTACCACTAAATTTCAGAATTCTCAAATAACCAGTATCATAACCACTATTGTCATAACAATCATAACCACCCCTGTGCAAAATGACTCTGCATATATCCTTCACTTTCCTAATCTTGTGAGATCAGCAGATTCATCACACATTCAGAAATGATCATTGTATTTAGAATCTAGTGAAAACTCACAGTCCCTGCTACATCAGCACAAACTGAGACATGACACTGGTCTGACCTGCAGGGTCAGAACATTGCAGATTTTGCCAGATCGCTTATACAGCATCAAATTAAAACTTTTGGGACCAATCTGAACATTTGCTGTAATGTTACCTGCCACCTTTAGCCTTTAGAAACAATACAGATAGCCGTGGAGGAATAAAACAAGGTGCCACAAGCCATTCAGTCAATACAGCAGCATTGTATATAATGCTAATATGGTCACAAAACTGATTTCAGAGACTATATCCTGTAAAGACTAATCACCATGTTGCTTTCATACGTTTTTCAAAATGTTCAGATACTATGATACTTCAGTACAGTATCTCACTATAGTGTAATTTTCCTGCTGTTCACTTTTGACAGGCGTGAGCATACCTACTTTAGCAAATGACCGTGAAGTTGATTTGGAAAAAAGCCACATGCTACAGTAGCTCACAAGAAAGTCACTTCTGATATAATCAGTTCATTCTGCATAGTTTTCTGCAAGTACAGACGTTGACCTGCTACTGCTTTCATTGGGAGGCCTGTTTTTGAAGTTTTTCTGATAATTTGAGCTCCAATAAATATCCCTAAAATGTTACAGCTTACCATATGTCTGAAAGCAATCTTCTGGTCTTAGCTACAGTGTGCTAGGCAGATGTATGCGATCCATTTTGTTTTAGCTTTTTCTGGTAATAGTAGCTCAAGCTCTTGATCATTTTTGTCATGGCTGCTTATTTATTTCTTGTCACATTTATGTATTGTATATTTTTTACACATGCTTAAAAGTTAAGAATAGCAAACTATTTCCAACTGAAGGAGCGAGGAGTCTGAGTCAGAGATGTCCTATATTAAGAATGTGAGAACGAACGAGAGGAGACTGTTTGGCTCATGTGCAATATTTTGCTCATTGTAGTCTTAATCCTTTTACTCTTGTGTGTGGCCAGTCCAGTTCCATTTTTATTATTTCAAGTACATATTTCATTCTCTGCAGCTTAATTCTTCATGCTTTTAAGGTGCATTCATATGTATCCACAAAGGCAACAGACACTGAAATATATTCTTTCCTAGTTTCGTTTAATTCACTGAACAAGGACTGTGCACAGCTCTTACATTTCACCAGAATTAACTTAAAAAGTTAATTTACAACTGTAGTCCCTGGGCAGGACAGAACTAGCTAGATATAAAGGCATATACAGTATATAAAAAACATATCAATATATATCATATGATGAACAGAAAATAAATATTACAAGTGGTAAAGTGAACAAAAATAATAGTTTGTTTAATTACTGTAATATATCAAAGATTGAGTCACATTAAAAGACAATCACTTATCAAGATTAATAACATGATGTTAGCTATTAAAAGAGACATCAGAAGATAAGTGATTATGTGATTGTTTTGCTTTAAACAATGCATAGAATGCATAGAATCGTTCAAAAATTTTAGATAGCAGAAGATCTCCATGTATATTATTTATATTTTCCTTGTGTTGCTGAGACACTCCAGGACTCTTTTCAGTTACCTTTCCCCTGCCAATAGACCGCAGAAGTGAAATTATACTGAACTGGTTGAAATACAGTGTAAGAAATTCGCACCACTGTGATCCTGGGCATGTAATATCTGGAAAATTTAGGATCCAGTGATGACAGTGAAGGGAATAATGAATACCAATGAATCACATATTTTTAACTGCAGTGAGGCCAGTCTACCAGATCAGTTTCTGCTGCTGTGATTGCCTAAGAGAGGAAACATTGTTCAACAGGAGCTCCAGGTGTGTGCCTGAGATATTCTTGCCTGGAATAGTGGACAAAAAAGAAATATATCTCTTAAACCCAAATACATAGACCCTCCCAAATTGTGTGTAAGAAAGGTACCCATACTGTTTTAAAGACAGAGTGTGCACAAGTCTGTGATAGTGTGGTCAAGCACATGAGACACTGTACCTCTTTCACACACAAAAAAAAATAATAGAGTGTATTAGTTATAACTGATCCAAAAACAAAGTTAACTTTTGAAGAACAAAAAACTAGTGGACAGAGAGAGAAGGGCAGAGAAGAACATCATTGTGAATGTTCAAATTTGGGTGATATAATTAGTGGAGTACCACGGGGATCTGTAAAATAAGAACATACTTATAACGATTGTTACAAAGGAGAGGACGCTATCTGGCCCATCTAGTCTGTTTGTTAAGTAGTATTTAATTGATCCAGTTTCTTGGCAAAATACAAGGATTTGGATTCAATAACATGGCTGAGCGGCTTATACAAAACTTCATAATGAAAGGCGATCCAGAAATCACAAGTGGAAACTACGTGTAAGTGCATTTGAAACTGAGAGCAGGAGGCATTTGTTTACCCAAAGTGTACTGTGAGTACGGAACAAGTCCATTTGTTTTTTGTTGAAGCCAATACCCTGGCTTCTTTCAAGGCCAACTGTCCCACTCAGCCCCACTGCAAAGTTGCAGAGCAAGCTGATGTTTACTATGGTAGCTGGCCACAAATCCTTCCCCCTGTCACTCAATGCCATTTACTATGGAAACACATTCAGACTGAAATCCTGCATCACCTGCATGCAACCCACATCCACATCAGAAGGTGCAGTATATCTAGGAACTGCTCTGACAGTCACTGCTCAGTGCTTTGTTATTGAGTTTGGACTCTTACCCTCACAGGTTTCAAGATTCGTTCCTTAGTTGTATGTTCTTCAGATGTTTGACTATCACTTTGTCCTCTGCCTTATCTCTCAGATCATCCCTTGTATTGATTATTCTTAACAGTGTATTTCTCAGTATGTGCACTGGCTTGCTTTGACTTCGTTTCCTGGAGTGTCTCCCCGGCTTTGTCCACCCTACAAGACCACAAACTTGATCTGAGTTCTTGCCTGCTACCCTACCCTGCCACCTGCATGAATGGTTCTGATTGTGCACAGCCAGCTCAGCACACTTGCAGTGCTTCGTCTGCTCAGCTTGTGTGTGGACTGGCACTGTGTATTTTCCCTATCTGTGAGCTGCTTGCTGTGGGATCTGACACCAAACAGCCTAAATTAACAGAATGGCCTCTCATTTGTAGCCATTATTACGTTTTTATGTAGATCTCACATACTACATCACAATTACAGCTAGAGTTTCTGTTCTGTTTACTAATATTTGCTAATTATCAGATCAAACCACACCATCCCAAAGGGCTGGCACTAACATTCCAAACCTACCAGCAACTGCAGCATATAATCTCAATATATACAGTATGTACAGTTTCTTTAAAACTAATTTCGGGTTTGCATTTATTACCAAGCACACCCAAAGAAGGCTCCAGAGTCGAAAAGTTGGGTTTCTTTTCTTCTCTTTTCAGCATGGAATAAACTTTTATTTGTTCCTTTGCACACCACTAACATGTCTTAGACGGTAGGAAAAGCTTAAAACTGAAGACAGGAACTGGTAGATTAACCATTTCATTTTTAAACATTTTTGATGTAGAGACCTGCTGCTTTTTTTCCAAAATTCTTCAACATTAAGAAAGGTTACAAAACAAGGGCTATTAGACCCATATAGCCTATTTGAGAGTTAGGAATTGATTGCAAGTGCGCTAGCATAAATCAATTGATGCAGGACCTTTGTAAATACTTCTTTGATCTTGGAGGTTTGGACCTACATAGTTCAATGGATAGAGAACATACTATAATATAAGGTTTTGGCTGTGGAGCCTTCTTGATGTGTCACAAGAAGCATGCAGTAAACCTTTACTTGTTCCTTCGCAGCCCACGCATGCTGACACAGCTACCTTCTTGAAGTATTATAATATATTACATCTTTTAGCATGTCTTCTCAAACACAAGACTTATCCCAGGATTTATCCCACGTATCGCAGGACCTATAACATGGGATTCTCTGTATACAATCTCACAGAGGAGTTTGACTTACATGTTCAGAATAAAAGCTCTAAGCTAACTGCAGTTTTTACTCTTCAGTTATGTGCCCATTGTAGTCAGGACTGCAATCTGCACTGGAAGTGCAGTGTGGAAGCAGCACAGTAAAGAGCAAACAACAGTAAATAGCACAATAAAGTATCAAACTGCATCCCAGATCCCGCTTGCTTGCAGTGAAAAGATTATTTCAAAAATGATTTCAAAGATGTGAAACTTATTGTTGAGGTGGAGAAGACCAAAGAGCTCTAACAGCCCCCACAGTTGTTCATACAGCGACACCACAAAAAATATCTGGTCTGGATGCCCTGGTGCACAGTGGGAATACTGTGTTTCAGAAACTACATGACAGTGTAGATCACCTGCTGCATACAAACAGCTATGTGAGCATAACACACACGTAGGATCTTGTGTCGATTCAGCTTATATGCTACAATTTAGTGGCAATCATTCACATAACTGACACTGGACTTGTCATCTGAAAACAGTAATATTACAATCAACACAATATCTGGCTCAATAAAGACAACTAACAATGAGATTGACCTGCACGAATTAACATTGAAAATGCTTTCATTTTATGATTTTCATGATTGTTGGGGAGGCTGTGTCCTTATCTTGGACTGGGTTATAAAGCTTATCAGATCTGTGTGACAGGATAACAGGAGATCTGGTTTGTTTTGTTTATAAACTGGGCCTTTGTCCAGTGTTGTATATTTGACCTGATGTTAAAGAATAGTGTCTAATTCACAAAATGGCTTTTGCCATTAGGCTTTTCTTCTTGTGATTATGAAACAATTTTGTTTTCATGTTTAGGCCAGAATCATGAGAAAGGGTATCCAGAATTAGCAAATAAACTTCATCTTTAAACTATGCAAGAAAAGCCTTTTTACAACTGGCTTGTAGAGTAGGACCTCAGGATTTGAAGCCAATATTTCTTAAAGTATTGCATCCACATTTTTATTTATTCAGCAGCATTTTATCCAGGCTTTCACATGAATTATCAATTATCAGGAAAGTGAAATTAGAATTATCAAAAAGACATACTGGCAGAGTTCTAAGAATATTTAATTTGAGTAATTTCCCTTAAAATGGTCAATTACCAGCTTTCATTTTTTTCTCAAGAACAAAAACAATGTTAATTTAGTCCCCAATGAGTTAAAGGACTGTAAGCTGTACAGAGTGAAATAACCAAGATCAATGCTCAACTTCACAGAAAGAATGCAAAAAAAAGAAAGAAACTTGGCACTTCAGCTGTACTGTCATGTATTCTCACTGACATCATCATTGTAAAATTAGGTCCTGGTTTCTTCTTTCCTGCAGATGTGGAAGCTTGAAATTGCATTCCATGGTCCGGTGCCACATTTCATCAGCGTTTTTCCTTTGCTCTCTCCAAAGACCGGCCGCATGTGGTCTGCTGCTTAGCAGTCCTGCTTGCGATCCCATATCAAATGCTGGCTACCTAATCCCAGGCTGGCCCCAGCAGGCCCACACCTGTGGCTGATTGAATCCTCATGGAGTACAAAGACCTGATTTACAGCGCTGAGGATGCAGGGCCTAGCTGCAGCTGGGCTAAGGCAGGAAAAGGAAGTTGTTCATCATACAGTGTGTATTTCACTAACAATGGTGCACCCAATGCGCTGCTTCATACAATAATTTCACATAACTGACAGGAGGCAAGATGGTGTTTGGCGTTATTAGGAAAAACGATTCAGGATGGGGAAAGTGAAATATGAACTTGCAGTCTTCCACTTGCAACCAGTCGCGCTCATCCTAGCTGTGCTTAAGTTTTTGTGACCCCCCCCACCACCACCACCTTGGTTGCCATTTTTGCTCTTTTCCTGGGTTGAGATGCTCCACAGTGGAAGACACGCCTCATAGTCCCCTTTAACTTTTGAATGCAGATGAACAAATATACAGATATCTTATAAAAGACATGCAGTTATAGTGAATAATGGAATAAATATTCATGAGAGCTGAAGGGGGAAGATATTTCAAATAGATATTGAAATCTGCCTGGTGCATACAGTATATAAAGTAGAAGGAAGCAGCCATGGAGTGCTGTGAGCCCTCTTCAGGGCACTAATTTTGACCTGTGAACCAGAAGTGTATATGTATATGTACAGTATATGAACAAGTAAAGGTTTATTCTATGCTGAAAGGAAAAGAAAAGAGACACAACATTTCAGCTGTGGAGCCTTCTTCAGGTGTGTGATGTATGTATATGTAGAAGAAGCTTATTAATATTAATTACCACAGTTCTCAGTGACTGCATGATGCACCCCCATTTCTACTCCCTCAGTCATTCTCTCAGAAACCTGAGGAATACTCTACAGAAAAAAATGTTTTGTATTTTTGGCTTATAGTGTGGAATTAACCTCTACCTGATCAAATCCCAGATAAGATACTGTTGTTGTAACCTTGAGGGAGATACTTCTTGATACAATCTCACAACTAGAATTAATCAGATAAATCTTCAAATAAATGTATGTTTCTAAGAAGTTAAAGTGCTTGGTACTGGATAAAAGACAGCAACGTGAACGTATTTTGTGAACTGAATACAGAAGTTGAACCAGAGTTATTGTGTCTTTTTTTTCTGACTAGTTCTATTAAAATACCACATTGTATAACTGTTTACAAATCACATTGGATAAAAGTGTCATCCGATGTATATAATATAAAAGTAAAATTTAATATACGGTTGCATATCATTTGAGGCCATAAGCGCAAGAAATCTGAAACCCATGTTAATAAAACTGTTTAGATTATCATTTGAGATGCTTTGCTGCAGCTTTTATACAGTACTTTTTCCATGATGTACTGCATTCGTCATGCATTTACCTTGGCCTGTTTTGGGGTCTTGTCATGTTGCCTAATATATGTGGAAGCATTTTTCTTCGACATAAGCAGATGTAATGTTTCTGTAAACTTCATGATTCTTTCTGTTACCACCATCATCAGTTACATTATCAAAAAGGATAAATGAGCCAGTTTCAGAGGCCACCAGGCATGCCGATGACTTTACCTCCACCATGCTTCCAAAGTACACAGAAGTACACACATCAGTCAAGAGAGTTTGGGAACAACGTTTCATGGACAGATGATGAGACATACACTATCGTTACAAAAGGAATTAAGAAATTAAAGTGTGGAAAAAGAAAGGAATTACAAAAGGTCCAAATTACCCTTCCTCATTAATTAAGCCTGGTCTGGCGTCTTCTTTGTTTTCATCAACAAGCACTCTACTTTACCTGCATTTTAGTTTGCAAATAGAATTGTTTATAATGCTTACAACATCAGCAAATTATTGCACAAAATTTTGAAGTGGCATTTCAGATCTATCAAAGAAAAAATCTGTTCAAACAATGAAAATATGTCTCAAAGCAAGCAGCACTGTAAACAGCCTCTAGAAATTAATATGAGAACACTTAATGCCTTGTCTGATGTGGATCCGCAGTCTAACTTGTAATGAATTGGGCACAATAGAAGAAGTATATACTGTAAGTGATCCAGAGACATTAACATTGCTACTGATACAATCTCACAACTAGAATTAATCAGATAAATCTACAAATAAATGTATGTTTCTAAGAAATTAAAGTGCTTGGTACTAGATAAAAGGCAGCAATGTGAACATATGTGGTGAAGGAATACAGAAGTTGAACCAGAGTTATTGTATCTTTTGTTTCTAATAAGGATATGAGATCATGTACCTCACTGACAGTGCTGTATGCCTACCCCTGTGTTGCTGTGAGAGCCATTGCCAGCTAATTCCCCTACCCAAGACACATGTGGGATCCCAGTCACAGATGACAGGTGACAGGAGACAGGCTCAAACCCATGACCAGAGAGCTTTGCCTAAACTCACAAAACACCTTTACCTGTTGAGGCACTTGGAAGGCTATGAGCTTAAATCCTGTCAAACCATGGAAATTCAAGAAATAACATTTTTAAGCGTGTATAACATAGAATCCATCATTCAGATTTGTACATTTATTTTGCAGTTCAACAATGGCAGTTTTTGAAGGATGTGAACGATTTTATAGCAGCGGAGTATGGCTTTGTACACATGTTCTAAAAACAACATACAGTTAAAACTGTTTATTCATCTCACACTGTTTTTTTCTTTGCTTTTTTTGGTCCTTGTTTTTCAATCTGTGATCTTACATGTTTGGACTGAGTCTACCTTTTATATATGTTTTTCTTCTACATTTAAGCCTTTTTACAGTTTTCATTAAAATGTCCTCAATGAACAAGAATGTTGTTTGTAATGGTTTTCCTGGCAGCCTGGTATTAAAATGTCACTCAGAAACCATGACTGTACATCTAATGTAGTATTCATACTTTCCCAAGTGGTGGATAAGAAATAAACCTGTAAATAGAATTTTTCTTCATTAGGTATTTTTTTTTTATCGTTATTGTTAATCTTATCTGCATGCATTGTAGACATTACATATAGATCAGCTACTTGGCCAATATCACATGTTAATTCCTAGAATGAATTTTCAGGTGATGATCCAGTACAAAAGTATTGCAATCCTTACAAAAGTAATGTTTTAATCCTGAATCCGGAATATATATTTTAAGATTACAATGTAAAGCACACTGGTTTTGCTATACAAATGTCCATTCTATTCCCTTATTTAAAATGCAGAAGGTGGCCAGATTTACTGTATGTAGCAAAGAATGCTTGCTCCTGGAGTTACCTTAACAGCTAGGCAGAGATATCTTCTTAATGTAGAAAGTAGAAGTACTTGCACATCTGTGAAAAGAATCTAGTTTTTGTTAAAACTAGTCCTTAAATGTGCTTGCACTCACTCATTCTTCTGTTATGCAGCACAGCACTATCAATTAGTGTGTTCATTTTCTTTTTCTGCTGTCCTGCTTAGCATTGAAGGCACAGCATCAGTATCGTACATCATTTATTTTGATTAAAAAGTGCTTGACAAGTTGAGCTCTTCTGCACATGTCAGCTGGAATCAGCCTTACTGGACCCAGGTCCACCGGAACAAATCCATTTGTACAGGTCCTTCAAAAGTTTTACCCCAACTGCATGTCTGTTTGACAAAATCCATCTCCTGTTCAAGAACTTGCATAAATACAGGCCTGAAGGAATGATACCTTGGACTGAATCCAATGAAATGAAATTGCAGCTTAATTGAAGCTATTCTAATCATAAGAGACCATCGTAACCTAAAACAGAATCCTAATAATGAGCAAAACAACAAGTCTCTAGACAAGGGTTTTATTTGGATAAATAATTCTGTAATATTTTGTTATAACCAGTGTGGAATAGCCAATTGTGTATTTTTCAGACTTCAAACTTTGTGACTGCACACAAAGGAAAGAACATAGCCTGATTCTGATAAACAGGAAGATTCCTCCCACCAACTTACCCACATTTGAGCCACTGGTCTTATAACATGTCACAGGTACCTCAGCCCTGCACTGGAGGTTCGGAATCAATTAGAAAAAATAGATCCTCACTGACAGACCTGCATGACTGCAAGGAACTGAGAGGCCTCAGGAGGCGCTGTCACTGGTTGCTATGAAAGCCCTGACCAACTATTCCCATCCCATCCTTGATGTACTTAGCCTTTTGTGCACCATCACTACTCCTGGCATTTGAGTCCTAGCCGGCCAACGACATGTTCCAGATTCAATCACACTGCTCTCTGCATAAGCCACTAAGAAGGACCGTCTGTACCTTTAGCTAGTGACATGCACCATTCTCGAAACCATGATCATAGAGTTCAACCTGAGCCTTCACTGGTTTAGCCACACTGGAGGCTCCTCAAAATGATCTTTTATGTCTTATAGTGAAAACTACTGGTTATGGCAAAGAGTTTGGAAAATAGTCAACTCATTAGATATTCAGCAATAAGAATCCAGTTGGATTTATGTAATAAAACAAGAGTGGTGTTAAAAGGGAGATTATTGACCCCCCTCCCAATTTCTCTGATTTAGTTTAACACTTTGCCAAAACAAAAATATATAATGCGAGAATACGAGGTATTGACTGAACAAACTGATAATCATTTACTCAAGGTGTTGCTAGAGGGGACCTTAGCTATAAGCAAGATGAAAACAGCACTGAAACAACTCCCACTGCTGTACTTGGATGTACGTGGAGATTATGGACACAATCACACAGACATACTGTACATTGTAGATTGTGAGCTGTTATCCTTACTTTTTCTAGATGATGCTCACCTGCACAATTTCCTAGATACAGCCTTTTAAAGGACATCAGATATTGGGATAGTATTTCCATGCAGTGGGATTGAAAAATGATCTCAACCACAAAGGATCAGTTTCCAAGAAAAGCATCTGGCTGATCTTATCCAGTTCTTATCAACATGTCAGAAAAGGGAACATTAACCTGCCTCGAAAGTAGCGGAAATATATTTTTCTTCCCTAAAAACAGATTATAAGTTACGCAGGGAGAATTGTGATGTTGGCCAGGATTGACCGTCATCATCCGCCGATCTCTTAAATTGAGAGCAAATCTCATCTGCAACAGCAAGCTGAAGCAACTGATAACAAAACAAACTGAACTTTGAAAAACAAGCAGCAGAGAACAGGTTTCTTCTGTAAGTGAATGGGTGAGATAGACTTCTTCAACTGTGTCATACATTTTTGTCCTTTAATGCAAAAGGTTCAAAGTGTTTTCAATATAAAAGCAAAGGAAACGCCAATCAATACTGTGTACAACATCAGGATCATTCAGTTTTAGGGCTTCCTAGACCTAGTGCTAGTAACCCCAGGCTTTGCTTTACATATCAGCTGAGCTACCCATTAGTTAATAATTAATTAAACAATTAATCAAACAGTTTACTTGACTGTTTATCCACCTTTTCCTGGTAAAAGGTATCAGGCTAAACGGACTCATGAAGCCACTTAAAATTCACTGTATTAAACGTAACTTGGAAGCTCTAGCAGTTTTGAAAACTGAAGCAATCAATAATCCAAATATATTAAATAGTTAGCTAAATAAATGGCTCAGCTAAGTTACGTTAAGATCAAGTGTATGGAAAACCAGCAGATACTGAGGTCACGGGCACCAGGACTGAGAATTCCTGGTTTAAGTGTTTTTTTACATCCTACTTTTCTGTATTTTCAAAGTTTGCAGTCTTTATGATACCATCTTATGTTACATCATAATAGAGGTGTGTTGCTGACATATTTGCTATTTCAGTAGCTTCTATCACAGCATATTGAAGACAAACAATGTGAATCCAGTGTAATTATACTGTATTTAGTTAAACTTACAGAGAAGAAAGATCCCAGCAGCTACAGCAAATTGTCTTCTAGGATCAATCATTCAAATGAGTTCAAATTGTTTGATGTTGTTGATGTTTTGAATGCATTACTTGAAATTACATTGCAGAAACTTTGCATCTTTAAATATGCCACACTTGAGCCTAGAGGCTCATTAGACTGGAGATTAGTTTCTGTAGTGCAGTTGTTCCCAAACCCGGTCCTAGAGGAATATTTTGTCTTCTCCTTTTAGCTTCATCCAAGTTCTTAATCACAGCCTTATTGATTTCAGTTTTCTATTTGGGGCACATTTGTAAAAATAAATTCAGCTCTTAAATGGTGAAATGGGATTTGTAATTTGTATCCATTTTTGGATTTGTGAGAAGGAAGTAATTTTTTTCAGGGCCCAACAGCAGAGACTGCAAAAGGGTCTCAAATGCATAACAATCCAGTTAGGAGTTTGAAGTTCTAATCGCTATCCTGTACTCTTATCCACTGCATCCTTGAATGCATAAAGATAAAATGACTATTTGAAGCATATCACACATTAATCAGCTGTATTGACTGCAATGGTTTTCTAAATTTAGCTTCTGCACAGATCATACTTACTAAGGAGCTACTGATGTAGAAAGCCACAAGGACAGTAGAATTCTGTTTGATACTCGAATTACAACAAGCCACATTAGGCCACAAAAATGCATTTGGGGATGTTCACTATTCCCATGTGTTTTCAAAGCTGATTCTGCTGGGAACTTTGCCTTTGATGTGAGAGTGAAAGCTAAAAAGACTAATCTTTAACTAAACAGGAATGTTCTAATCTAGAGCAATATTAGAGCAATCCATACTGACTCTAGTAAGTTTTCACTGTATATCTCGGGTGAGTTCCTCAAATCGATACAATTGTCAGGGGTTTCATGTTGAACTCTTATATTTTGGACCGTTATCTACCACTTAAAATAAATACTGCATTTGGTACTTGTTCTAGTCCCAATGTGCATTCAAACTAACATTCTGGGTTTCAGTAGAAATCTAAATGTAGTTTGAAATGAAGCCAGAACTCAGAAAGCTTCACAAGGAAAAAAAAAGTATTGTTAAATATACAATACAAAAGAAAAAAATAAAATGTTGGCTAGTGTATACAGTATGTTTTTTGAGAATCACTGCATACATAAAATCAGATAATTAGATGTAAACATATGGAAATCTCCTAGTAATATGTACATGTACATATGTATAACGGTCCTCTGTCATATGTAAGGGAAATGTTGGATATTGAAAGATAACAGATTATTCATTAAGTAAAATCTACATAAAAAATATATATTTTTTTCTAATTTGGTACATTGCACCCACTGAGCTAAACAATAATACAAAACTTTCATGCTTATGTTGCACACACTGATTTTATTTCCACTATTCTGTTTTTTTAATTTTTCAGAAGACTACAACAATACCATAAAATCAACGTACCAATACTCTGAGCACTATCTCATAATTATATATATAATACACAGGCTATACTATTAACCTGTTAATATACTGTGTGTATACTGGATATGTGGATATGTATGCATTTTCTATGTTTGTTAGCAGAATTTTTAATAAAAGACTGAGTCTGTGGGAGGAGGAGATGCAAAATCCCCAATAAGAATGCTGATGTATCTGGAATGGAATCCATCTCTTACTCTTTCTTCTGGAAAAAGAAGATGGTGTGTTTGCATGCAGCAGACTGGCGTGCTTCCAGACGTAGAAGTCTGGATGGTGTTCAAAGAGGTCCAATGACTTTTTTGTCCCTCCTAACAGTCTTTGAAGCTAGAGAGTGTATTCATCTTATCACTGCTATTTTAAACCATTCTACACCATCAGCGCCACTACACAACAGTTCAATTGAAAAAGTGGGACATTACTTTACTAGTTATAGGTAGGCCAGACTGTACTCAGAGTAGAATTTAGGACTCCAAGGTTAACAGTCCTATTCTTAGGGAGAGCCATAGAGTATTTTAATGACCATGCAACCAGGACCTCAGTTTAACATCCCATCCAAAGGACAATGCCTTCTACAGCATTAGTATCCCAGATGACTATACTGGGTCAATTGGTTGGAAAGTCCACCTTCGGGTCCACCAGCACCACTTTTAGTAACAACCTGTTTTCCTTATCAAAGTCTCCAGTCCCAGTATTGTCCAGGCCTAGACTGGCTTAGCTTCCGAGATTTGAGATTTCTGAGATCCCAGGCTATAGGGTGGTACAGTGTTCAATTATCAATTATTTATTAGGATAAATAGGAATATGCTGTATAGGTTTTGGTTTAACACAAATAACTTAACTCTTGGTGAGAATTATATGTCTTTATTGAGTGTTCTGTTTTATCTAATTTGATGCACTCAGCAGTTTTGTGTGTGTAATAGTACATTTTACTATTGTACGTAACTGTGTATCACAAAGATCAATAACAGATGGAGTTTTACTGCAAGGGACAAATGTGGGAAAAATTGTATTTCTTAGACGCTACAGTTATCTCAAACTTAATGATGACCACAAAGGCACTTTCTTTACAAAAACAGAGAACTCACTGATCAAAGGTTAATTTGCTCATTTAGATAGTACTGTAAATAGTAGTAGTGATGCATTCATAGTTAGCTGAATGAAGTCATATTAGTCATATTTAATAAGACAAGTCATGCACAATTATAGGCAGCCAGCTTCCAATAAAAGAATAAGTTTTTCTTTGTATTCATTAGTTTGTCTCTTTGGAACAGACACACACAATGATAATAACAACCATTTAAAGAAGAGGAAAAAGAAAATGTTTCCATTCATGGCAAATCAAGTGATGTCTTTAATTCAATTAAGTCACTAGCTACTTGTTATAATCAGGATCTGATCTTTTTTGTGGTAGTCAGTACATTAATAAAAAGGCATGACTAAGAAAGTAAAGACTACTTTACATATTACAAATATCTTTCATAATATTACACATCTGCATTTATCGGTAAATTTAACAGTGTTCAGTTGATATTTTGATTTCTTGATTTTGTTATTGGTTATTTTGTTATTAACAAGAATTCTTGTTAGTATCATAATAATTTATTAACATTCAGACCAGAGTACTCTGCTTGTTGTGTATGTTGTTAGTAGTTAAATTTAAAAAGGGAGATATAGCTTTTAGTGTTCTTTAAATTAGAATGAGTGCTTTAAAAGTCTGTCCTGTAACAAACTCAGAGCCAGTGTAAAGACAATAAATTGGTGATATTGCAGCAGCATTTTGCATGAGCCAAACTCTGTATATAGTGCAGCTGGATGTACCAGACATGTGTATAACGTATTATGTTCATATCCCTTACAGAAAATCCAACTGTGCTCATATAATTGCATGGCCTACTCAAGTACTCAAGAGTAATATACTACTTTTTCAAAGCTGTCATGAGTAATTCACACAGATAACATGCAGTGAATTTTTAATAATATTAATTAATTTTAAAGTAATCATGGGGAAGGCAAATACCGAGAAAGCAAAGAACTGTTCATGAACACTCATGACCTACTCAATATCAATCAATTCTATTTTAAAATATAAACAGCAAAAAATCAGGAAAGTACATTTTAAGCCTTGCAGTTTAATTTTTTTTTCTGTGGGGCTGAATTAAAATGTTTCATTATCTACAGTACACCACTTCATCAGCTAAAGTTTGAGAGCTCACATGCCCATGGAATTGATATTGTATTTTTTAATATTTCACTACTTAGAGGTCTTTAAAAAGTTCTGATTTGAAGTTATGCTTTGGTGAAGACATTTCATTTTATTTTTTAACTTTTAAGGAAAATGTTAATAGAGAACAATAGAAAGAAACACATTACTGTAAAAGACATAATTGCTATAAATTGTCACATTTGGATTTTCAAATGTGGAATTCTCCTGTTGATTTAAGACACCAAGGTTTAAAATATGTGTGAAAGGTGTTCATTTGATGGAAAAATGTTCTTTGTTGGCTTTATTTCAACATAGTTTGCCAGCATGCTTACACTTTTATGCAGAGATAACAGAAAGTTACAATTAGGCTAAAAGCCAGCCACCTGCATCAATTAAAAGGTTCAGGTTTTGACTTCACAGCACATTTTAATTAATTGCCCAATTTATAGCATGCTTGGAGCTACAAAGGAGTCTGTTCAAATGTTGCATGATCCTTACAGTATGTGGTGCTTGCATTCTCGTGTCCAGGAGCTGTCCCCTCCAGAGCCTACAGGTACCACTTAGGTGTAATTAGATTCCTTTTTCAAGTGCAGTTAAGTCTGCCTCACAGATGTAACAAAAGATCTCTCATGTGACCAATATTTACAAAGATCTGCATCAATATGCTGCAGCTTGTTTACAATCAACCTTTTTTAAGATAGATTAAACGAAAGTTGCAAAATAGCTATCATAAACAGATAAAAAATAAACTAATTGGAAACATTTGTAGAACATTCCATGTCTTCGAAGCTCAAAAACCATAAGATTTCCTTTAGACAGCCATTATCAGAAAGATTATTATTCCTGGTCAGGGTGGCAGCAATCCAGAGTCTTTCCAAGATACATTGTGTACTAAGTGGAATTACACCCTGGAGGGGATGGCAGTCCATTACAGGGCAAACAAATTAGAGATGCCAATTAACCAATTAACCATGTCTGTGTTTGGAGGAAACTGAAGGACCTAGGGCAAACCCACAAGAACTCAGAGAAACAATGCAACCTCAGATCACCCCTGTCTGCAAGCAAGTCCGACCTGTGAAGCAGTAGCCATGCCAACAGGCCCTGTATTATTAACTATCTCACTTAGGTCAGTATCAGAGTCTGAGTTTCACTTTTGCTACTGATACAGAAGCTTTGACCCTTTAGCCTTATTCCAAATCCCAGAAAAAAAAACTCTTGATGAAAATGCATTGCAGGGCATACTGGAGATGTAAGGATGGGCATCTTTAATGTATTTGTTTATATGGATTAATATTTTTAAGACAAACAAGGCTGTGGTACTTTTTTGGGGAACCGCAAATACTTGAAATCCATGTCTTTCTGACAGTGGATAGAAAATCCGTTCTTTTTTAGTTCTTTCCATTCTTGAGGCAGAAATTGAATAAACTATTCCAGAGCTCATGATGTTCTTGGAGTCATACAGCTTTGTTGGTACTCAGTTCAAATGAAATGGAGGCAAGTGAGACACATTCTTTTAAGGAGATCTAAAGACGCCATCATGGGTTTTAACAGCTCTTACCTTACACTTACAGGGGTGGCCTGATCTGTTAAATGTGCAAAGCCAGGTTCTTTAGCTTCACTTTCTTTTGTGTGTGGTTCTTTAATCTCATGTCACACGTTTGAACAACAGTAAAGTATGCACTATAAGCATGTCCTGCCCTGATTTACAAACATTGTTCAAAAACAAGGACAGATGGATCCAATTTAAACTTGTAGTCATACAGAACAAGTCATTTGCATTTATTGCTAGCATTTTGGACCATCATCAGATCCAATGTGCTCATTAGCACTGCTTTTATTAAATTTAATATATACAATTGATATAAATGGTCTCTTTTTCAATTCCATTCTGCAGGAAAAAAGCTTCGGGGTCTAAACAAGTTCAGAAATCGTGAATGCATTTTTTGTATGGGAACAGGATGCACCAGAACTATACAGTATCTGTTCACTCACTGAGGTTTTGATATTAATGAATGAAAATAGCACTGAAGAAAAAGTGATATCTTATGATATATTTAATACTGTACAGGATCATTTTAGACCATTCCAGCAACACTGGCATCACCTTTGCATTAAACATCCCCTTTTTGCAATGCATAAAAATAGCCCAACCAAGAGCTGATGTGCTATAAAGGATGCATTTTGCTTTGTGTAGAACTGATCTATATATATACAGAATATAAAAGACAGGATACACCCCGGACACACAGAGAACACACAGACACACACCAGGGCCAGTTCTTCTAGAACCCAAATTCTAGAAGACCCACCTGCCAGCATGTCTTTGGACTGTATGAAGAAACCTAGGCTGAGCCCATGCGAACATGGTGAGAACATACAAACTCCACACAGATAGCAACCCAGGAATTGAATCCTGGGCCTCAGCTCTCCAAGTCAACAGTGCTTACTGCTGGGTCACTGTGCTGCCCTGGCCTGAAATAATTTTAGATTATTACCTGTAAATGGCACAAACGTGCGTTATCAATTAGCTTCTTTCTATGATGTGGATTATCCTGAGAGGCACATCTCCCTCCAAGGTGCTTAAAAGTTATTTTTACTTTATCCCAACTACACAGCAGATCAGGTGTAGAAATGAGAAGTTACTTCACAAACTGAGTGAAAAGGAATATACTGAGAGCCCAGATTTTTCAAGTGAAATTTAGCTGGGATCTTGAGATTAATACCTGTATGTTGTTTAAGGATCTTTGATGAACAAGCAGTCAGGATCTTGGTTTAAAATTTCATGAACCATATAGGAAATGCTCAGCACAATGTTCCTAGTCACCATGCTAGAGCATCTGAAAACTAGCCATAGGGAAGAGCGCCACCTACTGGTCCACCAGCACTCTTACTGCAGCACTTCTGTCTAAACCCTGAGTTAAAGCAGTTTATGTTTTTGTTCCCAAAAGACTCACATTCAAATTCACTAAATTTTGTAAATATCAATTAACAAATGGATAGAAATGTTTGAAAGAGAGTGGCTATCTTCCACGGATCTGTCACTGAGGAAGGGAAATCTTATTACCAAACATCGTAATCTTACTTACTGTAAGTTCTTCCAAACCCACCCACTCACGTTGTACAGAAAGTAAAGGAAGGACATAATAATTCATCTTAGAACAACACTGGGCCACGGTTCTCCAAAAGAAACTCTTGAAGTTTCTGCTGGCTTAAAGTCTTTGCGCCTCGGATACATTTGATAAATGTGTCTTATGTGAACGGCTGTGGAAAGTGTCTCATACTTTTACAAGTGGTAATATACTTACTGAAGGTGCAAAAACATTGGAGTCTGCTGGAGTCTAACATGGCTAGTTAGCTGGGGAGCTCGCATTCCAGTGACGGCATTACTGAAGTGGGATGAGAACTGACAGACCTGTGTGTTTCGTATGTGTGCAAACATCATTTTTATAGGTGCAAACACCCAGACATAGCTTTTTTTATATCACACTCAGCATATATTAATATAATATTAACATTTATCCAGACATAACAAAATATATATATTTAAAATGCCATGCAGACACGTGGGTTACATCTGCATAGATTTGCATATGTCTCTAATAAAATGTGTCTGTAATAATACAGTATACACTATAAACCTGTATATATGTGTATGGGCTCTTTGAATGACTTGACTGTGAGTTCTCTGGCTTCTATCGAAGAAACATGACTGTAACTGTACAATATTTAAGATTTTAGTTCCAAGTGAAAAACACAGGAAAAAAAGCCAACTCGAGAGACACCCACTGTTCAGGGGATTCTGCTGTCATGTTGTTTGATAAAATGTCAATGATTCTAAAGCAGTCATGGTTTCCGCTGATTTCCTGTCATAAAAACAGATCAAACAGGATCCTAAGAAAGGGCTGTGAGTGGCCAAGTTCCTGTTGCTATTGTGAATGGCTGCCTGATAACTATATTTTGACTTTAAACACATTTTACCTTGACAGGTGACCAGATGAAATTGTTAACCATTATGTGGTTTGAATGTTTGTTTAAAGAGCACCTCTTATTTGTCAGTTCTCTGTAGTTGATTCAGAATTAATGTCTTCAACATAAATCAGTTAAATGGAATATCGGAGGACACCAGCTGAAACTCTGTGGAAGTGCATTTAAAACTGGGAACAGGAAAATCTTCTTTACATAAAGGGTTAAGGAAGTATGGAACAAGATATTAACCATGTTGATAAAGCCAATATCCTGGTTTATTTCACAAAATAGCTGTATAGCAGCCTTGGGTCAATTAGCTACAAATTACCAAACAAGTATGATGGGCCGAGAGTTTGAAACCTTTCTTATATTCCTAATATAAACAGTATCACTTACATTTGTGAATATCACCTCAAAATGAAACTATGTATGCACAAGAAATACATAAATAGAATTCATTTATATAAATGTGGAAAACAGAAGAAAAAATATTTTTCCACCAGTGATTTTTATTTAGGTTGAATTTCATGATATTGTCAAGCACTTTTACCAGGAGAAAATGTGACATTATAAAAAGAAAGGAATGTAGCAAATTTGAAAAATAAACTTTTGCAACATCCCTTGGAAAAAATGAAAAGACTATATTTGCAAACTAAAATTCAGCAGAAGGCAAATGATGGGAGAGGAAATCTTCTTCCCCACATTTCAGGAGCCTAGTTTTCTTTCCAAGGGTGACCTCAGTGGGTTACAAAATAGAATTAATTTCATTACCCCTTGCTTCAGTACAAAATACAAACCGATTTCTCCGTGTTAGCAAAAATGTTAAGTTGAGCTAAGTTTAAAAATACATGATTTAGGGGTCATATTTACTTTCCTAGCTAACTATCTGTCTGTTCCTCAGAGTATGTCTAGTTGACAAAGAAATTATGGTTTGTGTTAGAGTGGTATTCCTGTACGGTAAGATTGACTGGTCCATCTGAATTTCAGGTTAGACTAAAAAGCCTTCTGAAATGTACCTTGGATCATGGGGGTTACCAAATACAGGAAACAGGATTGATTAAACAAAACCACAGTTTCCCTTCCTCTTGATACTTTCCTACAGGTGTCACAGCACAAGAAGTTCAATTTAATCCACCCTTGTGATGATTTATGTTACATTTACTTTTTAAACAAAGTAAGACAAAAACAGTGATTTATTTTTGCCATGTAAGAACATATCAGGATATACAGTGAATGCTAATTGTGGTTTCTACTTGTCATTATCAATTTATTCACTACTTCCTCATGAGTATTTCTAATTGTAAATAGAAGTACTGTAACCACAATCATATACCTAATAATTATACTAAAAATATATTTGATGAAAAAGGCAAACAAGAGTGTTTTTGCTCTGGTCTTACAAGAATTACTCAGCAATGTTTTATAAATAAATAAGACTTCTTATAATAACATCCATACATACTAGTGATACAAGTATGTATCCATATAAGTGAATGATTTCTTTCATTTCCTTTTCATACAATGTGTTGTATTAACATGCAACAACTATTAATGTTTTATTAATATTATTAACAAATATATTTTAATTATAACGTATTTAATACGTATTGATAGACGTGCAGAGAGAGAATTGGAATTACATTTTTTAACACAGTTAATGCAACTGTGATCTTCACTACTGCTTGCAAAGCAAAATTAATGTAAAGTAATTGAATAATAAAAATAGCTTATTAAGTCATATTCTTTTAACAAAATGGATTGGTGACAAGTTGAAATTATGGATACCAATACTTTTGTCTGGTACTATTTATAATTGAAATATATCAGAACACAATTAGAGTAACAGGCATATTACCTTTTATTACTGTTGTTACCAGCAGACATTGACAGTGGTGTCTCAGCTCTATGACCCAGAATTTAGTGTGATTAGAGAGCTCTAACATTCTTGAGACTTCTCTGTGGTGGAAACTTAAAAAACAACAATAACAACACAGGATGCTATTCTGTTTAAATGATGTTAACGAAGGCTTAAAAAGTAGCAGGTACAGAGCCAATCTTTATTCCATCTGCTGTAAGTTATAATAATTTCTCTAATTGCACACAATTGAAGTGCTGTCAATGATTAAAGCTATTAGGAGAATGAATGGACATTAATACCACCATAATTATTAGACCATTGATTGCAATAATTCTGGAAATTACCCATTGGAATCAAATGTTAACTTAAACACCTGGTGGACCTTTAAAGCACATCTGCTTAAAATGTGATATTTGCAGCGAAACATTCCACAGGAAAAAAAAAGAAACTTAAGCTTCAGTGGTTATTCAGAGGCTGAACATGACAGTAATTCCGCAGGAAGTCATTTAATTGTACTGTTAGATAACTAACCATTTCTACATCATGTGCTGCACTTTTTTACTCTGCACACAGGTTGACTCTATGTTTATAAGTCCAAATACAGACTAAATCCATTTATTAGCCTACTGTGAGCCTTCCTTTGGTCACTATAATTTATTATTCAAAGAATCTTTAATATATATATATGATTGATTTTTGTGGCTACATTTTTTACCAAAAACCTGTTGACATTTATGGGGCTTTTTTCATAAGTCCCATGACACAATTTGCTTATCATGAATTCTTCTTTATTGCCATGACTAAGGAAAGGAAAACAGCAGTACTACAATACCAGTAACCCTTTTTTACATCATATTTATACATGTATATATCAACAGCAGCAGCAGTGGCCTAATGAATCATGTACTTAAGTATGTTATTTGTTGCTTTCTCTCTAAAGGCTCCTATATTTGTACATGAAAGAGGAGGAGTTTTGGTCACACGCAAACAGCAAACAAAAAGCTCTTTCCACTTTGTAAGAAAGGCATGAATATAATGGCTACTGTGAAACTATTTTCTGTTTTGCAATTTGTTTTTTTTTAACCAATTGTCGAATTTTGGGCAAGTCATAATTTGTCTTGAGGTTGCTAATGATTTTGCATTCTAATTTATGATTACATATGTGTCAGTTTTCTTCCAAGTAACTTAAAAAATGTGTGGTTTCATCGATTTGCATGTAAAGTTGGAACAAGAAGCAACCTTAAGGCTGTACTGAAAGAAGAATAATGTTTCCAGTAACTAGATACTGCACAAGAAAGTATGTGCATTACATTTACTGGGGGTTCATTCTTCTTCATTTACTTCAGCAATATCAGTTACAATTTGCATATCAATTGCCTCCCAACAGCAGAATAATAGCTTTATAGTTCTGAAAATGAAAGTACATATGATTAAACACATTATGTGACTATGTAAAGTATGCACAGTATGTTGCTTTGTTATTTTATACAAAGGATTTTGTTGATTAATTAGAGATACAGTTTTAAGACATCATCTCCTTTGTTTTAGCCTCCACTGAGCTGCCACCTGCAGCACAAAACAGAAGTTATAACCATCAATACATATTTATATGGCAAATATGTAACGTTCTGCTGCAAAGCACCGTTTCTTTGTATTGTCCAGACATGAAACATGAAGCATGATGACATCAAAGAATCAGGTGCTTTGTGAATGTTTATTAAGTATTTAATTGAATATGACTACTTTGTATACTGTAGTTGGTTTTGGTTAAGGGGCAGTCCCTGGCTGCAGGATGAGAAGGCTCAAACACTATTCAGCCAGAGGAGTTAACTGCAAGGTGGAGCACAAGTAAAAATGCAAAAAAGAGGTGTTTGCTTGACATATAGATTGTGAACATCAGGAATGATTATGATTTAGAAAGATCTGGGCTAAACTTGCTTTTCCTGCAAAACGTCAGTGAAGAATTGTGAGAGGAACAGACAGCTGCAATTTCTGATACTTACTACATTTCAGGGTTTAAATAAAACAGGTTACTCCCGAAGTTCACAACATAGCCAGTAATGATGTGGGCGTTAGATCTGACTTTGAAGAGATCCCTCTGTTTTGATAATCTAAAAACTACATTACTTCTCTAGCAGTATTTTAGATATAGCGGTGTTTTTTTAAAAATATTCACCTTCTTCCATTTTGTGAATTCCAAATAATTTATACACATTTTTATAATTATGTTTTTTATCAAAACTTGAATGCTGAAATTGAACACTTTTATTGGGAAAGAAGTTGAATGTGCAACGAAAAGTTAAAAATTAAAATATGTTATGAATTTGAATGACATAATATTAATATGAATAACTAAGTATTCACTACTTTGTTGTGGCACACCCTAAATTAGTTCAGAAAATTAGTTAACAAATCACACTATTAGTTGAGTGGCCTATGTATGTGTGTAATAATAATGATTTGAATGATTTCAGAAATCATACATTTATCTCTATGAGGTCCCTCAGTTCTTAGTGAATTACTAGCAAAGATTCAACAATGAAGACCAAGGATCTTTCAAAACAACTCAAGGATAAACCTGTAGAAATGAAAAGGTCAGGAGAAAAGTTTTTATTTTAAAGTTAAATACACTGATTATCCTTGTGAATAAGGTGAAGTTGATCATTGTGGACACAGACTAGACCTGGCTGTCCCTCCAAACTGAGCACCCAAGAAAGGAATAAAAGTATTGATTGATTGATTGAATGATTATGTTGATTGGTCATCCTATGACAAGGGATGCCACCGTGAGGTCAGTGGTAACTTTGAAAAGGCTACAGACTTCAGTGCCTGAGATGATAGAGTGCTAAACCCACTTATATCCCTCATGGAGATTTCAACAAAGCATGTAAGTGATATTGCATATGGCAAAAGTTTTGGTAGTCAGATGGAATAAAATTAGACCTTTTTTGGCAAAATGCAAAGTGCTACCTCTGGCACAAACTCAACTTAGCACATCATCCAGTCAAAAACATCTCTCCTGTCAAGCATGGTGGTTATGAATTATGTTATGTGGCTGCTTCTCATCAGCAGGGACTCTGAAGCTTGTCAAGACTCGGGGGAAAATGGATGAAGTAATGTACAGGTGAATCTTAGAGGAAAACCTGCTTCAGTCTGAAGGTCTTAAAGTTTAGATCCTAATGCCTACAATTAGGACCAAAATGCACTTTTCTGCAGGACAATGACCCAGAGCACAAGGCCAAAGCTAAATGTAGAGGTAAATGTCAGAATAAGGTCCTGACATGAATCAAATTCAAAATCTATAGTAAAACCTTAAAAATTGCAGTTTATCAGAGATCCCCAATCAATTTGAAAAATTGTGAGCAAATTTTCAAGAAATAATGACTGAAAATTTCCACCAAGCTTGTATGCATAGTTGGTATACTTTTCCAAAATGACTAACAACTTAATATTTGTCTACAGTTAATATTTGTCTACGGTTCTACCAACTATTGTGTTCAATGGATCTGAATACTTAGATAATCAACATATTTTAGTTTTTGATTGCTTCATAGGGTGGTGTGGGGGTGCAGAGGTCAGCCAGAGGTTTGCTCCCTTTCAGCACTGGGCCTTGGGTTCAATTCCTGGGGTGCTGTCTGCATGGAGTATGCTCTCCCCATGTTCCCACGGGTTTCCTCTGGGTGCTGCAGTTTACACTCACACTGAGTTGGCTAACCGGCTTCTGACGAGAGTGTTCATGTTCGTGTGTCCTGCCTTTGATTGGTATTCCAATCAGGCTATATCATGCCTTGCACCCATTGCTTGCTGGGATGGGCTCTGGCCCCCCTGCAAATCTGTATCTGTCACCGTGTTTACATGTTTCTTAGATTTTCTTTTTGTTCTCTTTGCTAACAATCTCGCCTTTTGAAGTTTCTAACACACTGCCATCCATTACCCTTCGCAGTGGAAAACCATTTTCAGTATCACGGGTTTCGAGCATCTGAAAATCATTCACTACTGCTACCTCGGAAAATCCCATCCATTTAAACCTCTGATCCATAGTGCTTTTCCTGTAACAAAATGTTTTTCAGCCAAAGCTCCCTCTCAGAGATCATTAAGACTTGAGCAATACCCAGCATCTGGAGGAGGAATCTCTCTGTGTTTTTAAGCCTCTTTGTTTTTAAACCATTCTGGGACAATGTCTACATGTTCAGCTGCTTGCACTGGACAGTCTTTACCTGTTTAGAGTTCAGAGAAACCATTACAGATAGTTGTTCACACATTCTGTTAAATGTTGCACTGCTGAGACAAGACCAAATGGCCTAAATTGTGATGCTGAAAATTTTTATTGCATTACTATAAGAAAACTCATGTACAGTATTATTGTCTTCTAAAACTTACCAAACTATTACTGAGAAGAACTACATCAAATTTGCATTTCTGTTTATGGCCACTGAAAAGAGGGAGGGAGAATTTAACAGTCAAGTGAAAATACAAACATAGGATTTAAGCAGCAGGCAAATTAAAGATGTTTACGATTTCCATTGTTTATTTAATATTTCAGAGTAGGCCTACCACTAATCCAAACTTCCAATGTTCATTAGAATGGGAAATATCTTCTCAAATAATTATATTAATTAAACACATTCCCTATTGTAAATTTAAATGTTTTACTACATCTCTTATTGATCTCTTTTATTTTTATGCATTAGTTTAACTTTTGTACCCATTATTACTGCACTCACTTTAGTAGACTGTTTAAACCCTTGTTATTCTTTATTTGAAATGTTTTTATTGTGTTGATGTTTTTGTCACCTTGTATGAGCAATGAGCACAAAATTGTATGTGTTTTGTCACACATTCTATGGCATTTATACACTGATCTTTCAATAAGTAAAATGTGTTTTAAGGGGTATTTCACAATTAAGTAACTAACTTCATAATGGCAGTATTTTGCGGTACCAGATTTTGTTCACCACACATTTTTCTGTACACTGTATTTTAAAAAATAAAAATCACCTAATCATAACTATCAATGTAGTGAAACCTTTTCTAATGTTAAATATATAATATGTATGTAATTAGGGAGCTCTGTGCTGTTTTTGGAAAAAAAAGAAAATAATCAATTATTCATCCACTAAAATTACAGAATAAAGAATTATATTTCACATTTTAAGTTAAACAAAGGAAAGAAAAATATTTGGTCAGGCTTTCATGTTTAGACATGTACATGTGAAAGGGGTGAGTGCTTAAATCTTTTTCAAAATCAAACCCAAAGTGTCAGAATTCTGTCATCTGTCTTCTGCACTTTAGCAAGTAGTAGGTGCTTTAATTAGCATTCCAACTGTAAAGAAAGTAGTAACGCCAATATAAAATCTTCATTCATAGGTTAAATAATGTATAGTTCTATATGAAAAATGCAAACATTAAGCTAATTAACACAGTAGCTGAGTAAAGAGGAGTATCCATTAAATTGGAAGTTAAACAGACTGTTTTTCTTTCCCTTGATTACTTTGGAATAGAGGGCAAGATTCCCCTGCACGATGAACAGGGACAAGCACACAGCTCTACTGCTACAGATTTGGATTGTGGTGCCACAGCTTCAAATGAGCGATATACTGAGTGTTCTGTTGTTCAGAAAAAAGATGATTTAGAAATGTTAGAAAATGAGGATCATCCATGACTTCCCTTTGGAAAATCTACTAAAAGATGAAAGGTACTTTCATCTAGGGCCTTATTGCAACATGATGATTTGAATCTCTACTTGTTTAATAAATATAAGCTGCAGAGTTTGAGTTTATGTTGAGTCTTCACCCACCGCAGTAATCTGGAATCTAGTACAACAGTGAGGAAGATGAATAGGACAGCGTGCTCAGCATACATGAATACTTAGGAACCTAGGATTTCTTATGGCTACAGAGCCACAGGTTTGATTTCATTCACATGGTCCAGGTGTTGTCTGACCTGTGCACCCATTTTATCCCTCTGAAGTCTGTCTTTCAAGACTGAATCGCTTATTTTAGTGTAAGAAATTTCTGCTTTCAAAGTAAGGTTACACTTCTCCAATAAAAAAAATCAACATCAAAAACATCTCATCGGCACTCAATCTGCTAATAAAGTAATATTCAGATTTTTTGTGAAAAGCAGAACTCAGTGAATTGCACTGACATCACCCACAAACATCTACTCATTTGTCTGATACCGGCATTTCTTTGACATTTGAGGGACCTGTTAAATGCTGATTTTCTTTTTGCCTTTCTTGAGTGTATTTTTTGGGATAAAAGAAAGCTTTAAGAAATGTAGAAATCTATATGTAGAAGAGGCCAGGAAAACACAGGAAACTGAGTAGTCCTAAGAACCAAGAGGCATGTGAGTGATGTGTAAATTCTCTATGATTGGGCTACGTGATCTGGGGAGATGCAGACCCTCAGAGGGGAAACTGAACCAGTGGAATCAGTGGCTTGATTAGAAGCTACACCCAGGGAGGCACTGCCACCCACATTTAAAAGAAGTGTGTTGAAGTCCGCAGGGAGGCAGATGTAACAGCCTTGTAATCTTCCAGAAAGACAACCCTTATTATTGGATTCGGTCTTGTTGCACAGAGTGATTGGGAAAAGGACCGTTCTGGATATGCTGTTTCTTTCTCAGATGCGTTGCTGCTCTGGAATGTTTTCAGTGTTAATACTGTTCTCTAGGGCTCCTCCGTGTACCAAGAATGTTTCAGTGCATAGTTTAAGTTATCAGTCATCAGACTAAAACACTCCCAGCCTCAACTGTTTATTCTAGCTGCTACTTCTATTGCTGGCATGAATGTAAATGCGTCTAATGGATAATAAATAAAATATACAGTTTTTGCCTTTCTCTTCTACTTTCAGGCGGGACTTGGACTCTTCAACCTGTGCATTAATGAATAACCATCCTCATCTTTATTTCACATAGTGCCTTTCATAGTGCATCTTCTGAAGCCACTTTAAACTGAACCAATAAAACAAAACAGACAGGTACTGTATACAGAACTTGAATACAGTTCACTGAATTAAAAGTCAGTGCATGACAGGAAGTTCTAAGACATGTTTTGAAAGTGCAGACTGACTTGCAAGATCTGATTTGGACTGGGAGCTTTGGAGAAGCAGAGCAGAAATTACAGTTTGTTGCTCAGGTTCTCATAGTGTTCATAGCAGAGTCTCACTTTGGGAACTGAAAGAAGGCCAAAGCCCAAGGAGCACAAATGATGTGTGGGTGTGCAGGGAGTTAACAGTTCACTGCTGCAGTCAGGAGCCAAATAATTCAAGCCCTTAAAGGTGTGCTAAAAGAGCTGTGAAATATTGGGCAAATTCACTGGGGTGATTGTCTCCTGAGCAGATATTATGTGATTTTCCTTTCTTTCTTTCACCTGAACAATACATTGGGTAATTGTCATAAAAAGTAATACTGTGTTTGCTTTTTGAATTGAAGCAAACGATAATGATGAAATACATTGATCCATTTTAAGAACATAAGAAAAGTTACAATTGAGAGGAAGCCATCTGGCCCAATTGGACTGTTTGGTAGTTAGTCACTAATTGATTCAAGGATCCCAGCCAGCTGTTTCTTGAAAGAAGCCATCAACAAAATGGCTGGGTTGCTTGCTCCATAAAATAATTTTTGATATATTAATTTTCTCAGTGATGAAAAAGAAGTGAATATTTTTTTTCAGATCAGCCTTTTTAATTTTCAACTGAATAAAACAATTGAACAATTTACCCTAAATTGCGTTTCCCTCTTTTTTGTAAGAGCATAATAAAATATGTTTTTGACATATAAACAAATCATGTTTCAGTATTTTTTTTCCAAGAGACCTATGTAAATCCAAATGGTTTTCATCAGGATCCCCCCTTCCCCCAGTGAAAAGGAGTCAACTATCGGAGCTGAATTTATATGCCACTTGGATTCCTCCCAGCAGGATAATTCTTGGGAGACATGAGCTTAACTGCAGGACAAACTTCTTAGCAACCTGTAACCTCCCCCATTTACCCTCTTCCTGTTGTAACACAGAACACATGCTACTTTACAAAACAGCAGTGTTATGAAGTGTCATTATAAAATTTCTCTGTTCCCTACCATATCCCATCTATCCATTCTCTGTACGCTGTTTATCCTGGTAAGATCACATATCATTTAATACTTATTTGCTTTAAAACCACGGCCTGTCATGGGGTAAGTGCGTATTATTTTTATCAGTTAACAATGCCCTTTTTGATACATGGCAAGTGTACTGACAAGTGTCTAGCTACTGCTGCTTCATTCCATATGCATCTCAATGAAATATCATGGTGTTGTTATGTTACTACATGCTGTCCATCTGATTTAGTGCTTCTGTCTATTCAGTTCAAAGAATGGGTTACATTGGAGTAGCACTCATTTCAGATCGGGAATAAGATATTTTATGGCACCAATATAACATCCTTACAACTCTTAAAAGGATACAGTGCTTTTAGGAATTATGATTAATAATATGCAACAATATTGTGTACATGATACAAGTACGTCTCTGGCTATGCCTGACGTCCTCACACTTTCTCAATGTTTACAACTGAGAAATATGGTATCTCTTAACAATAATTCAATATCATTTTGTTAAGATTCTATTTTTTATTTACTGTAAGTAAAGTATGTATCCTTCAAACACATCTAACATTAAAGTATACCCCCAAATGTGCTTTAATTCTTTCAGTTACTGAAAGTGTCCAGAATGGTGCTGCAGCTTAACAAATAGCAGATTTCTGAACTGCACTAACTTTACAACATATTAAATTCTCATCACAGTGGACCTGGAATCTGGATCTTCTAGACTGCACAATGAAGTTATGCACACTCTCATCTTATTGAGATGATGTTCTTTTTTGTTATTGGACTGTGAATGACAGCAGAGATACCAGGTCTGTACTAACAAGTACTTCTGTCAGTGATGATCAGAATAAAAGAAACTTCCAATGCCTTCTGTGGATTTCTAGATCAGAAATGAAATTATTTCTCAATGCACAATATGCACTATATATATATATTAATATAAACTGTGACATAAATATTTTGCTTATATTTTAACATGGAAAGCTTTTGCTCTACATTGCTGGCTTAGCTTGTCATTGGATTGAAGCTTCATCCAATAGTTAATTTTCCTTCACTTCAGATATTGGACTAGGTCCCAGCTTTGCCTTTTATTTTCAATATATTATAATGATTTCTAGCCATTGTTTACTTCAAGACAGTGGCTCCACCAATCATTTCTTCACGCACTGGTGAGTTTCCAGGCCCAAGCAGTAATTCTTTTTATGCAGGCTCCAAAAACATTATACTATGTGTTTTTCCTCAAATTATTATTTTTATTAAGTATTAAAGCTGTCACTGTAGAAATATAAATGAAAAGGCTAATTTACAGTGATTTGGTGCAATATCAGGATGTGTAGTGATAAAATTCCTGTTGAATTCGACCAATGGAGTTCTTTTTCTCACCTTCACAACAGCTGCATTTTGTATTTTCTTTTCTATTAGGAATGAGCCATTCTCGTGATTTTCTCGTGTTATCTGAGTAAATTAAACAAAAAAAGAATGCCTAAAATGCATCTTAATGAGTATTAATGAGCCTTCTTTAATGTCAACATTATATCTATGGCATTTTCCCCTTTTTTAAAAACATAGTATTTTAGTAATGCTTACTTATAAGCACTGCAATATACAGTAGAGCAACTGACAATTACACAGTTTCACTAGTAATTTACAACTTTCCACTTTAGAGAACAACTCCCAATCTGCATAGGAAAGCACTTCACTGCATGAAGAAGGCTCCACAGCCAAAACATTGTGTTAGTTTTCTTTTCCTTTCAGCATGTAATACACCTTTACCTGTTATTTCACTGCATTTTCACTTCATTTCTTACTATGCATAGGCCTTGGACATTTGGAAACTGTACAGATAAAGTCCAAAAGCAAAGGCTTACAATTTCAGAAAAGCAGACCATGAAGAATCTTTAATACATGATCTTTATGTACAGTATTTGATATTCACAGAACATACAAAATAATGCATTCATATGTATTTTCAGAAGGCTTTTAATAAGGTTCTTCATAAAAGATTATTTCTCAAAATGTAGGTAGTAAGTATTTGAGGAAATGTGTATGTTTGGACTGAGAAAAAGATAATAAATAGAAAAAGAAGTACACACAAGGGGTTAATGCTCAAATTGGGGGTGATGACATTAGCAGGGTATTATTGGGATCTGTGCTGGGACCACTGATCTTCCTAATTTATAGCAGTAGTCTAGATTCTGCTTTTTATTTGGTAAATGAGTAGCGTGAGAATGACTCTTTGGGATCTTAAGTGAAGTTCTGGATGGATAACAACAACCAAGTTACTTTTGTTCCATATGCTCTAAATATCGTTTCCCAATTTTATTTCTTTAAAGATACTATATATCACAAATGTACACAAATGCCCCTCTTTTCACAGTTCATCTCACCTTTACAGCTTCCCATAGGTATCTTCACTCCACATGGGGGGCTGTATATTAATACTTCATAAACATCCTCAAATACATCTAATTCCAGCTTGTTGTTGTTCCTCATGAAAACGAACCCTTCACATTGCTTTTGCTGGGTTTGCTCCCTGTCATAGCTATTTTGGATGCTTTCTTTTACAGAGTATACTTCAAAAAATCTCCCAGCAGAATGCATGTTGTAAAGCATTAATTCAGATGATTATTTGAACTGCACAACCAGGATTCATGCCAATAATGCTCTACCCCTGAGTCCAACAAGCTGGTCTCATACACATTCAGAGGTGTGATAACTATCCCTATTTGGGATTCATCAGTGCAATTCAGCAATCAAAGTATATGCTTAACTCATCAAACTACACAGATCAAAAACTGAAGCCTGCCAGGAAAAACTCCTGGACAAGGTAAAAACTCTTTGCTAAATCCCTGAGCTCATGACTCAATTATTTATTAAACTGCATAGAAGTAATCCTATAATATATCTGAACCACACAAAAAGTGAGGGAAACCTCAGAATGAGAATATGTTACAAAAACTGATCTGGTGATTTGTCATCCTTGTGCTTTGAAAGTTAACATGCAACACTTCAGTTGAAGAAGAAATTCTCATACACTTATGTATTCAGCATATACACTTATATATTCTTATATACTTATGTATATAAGAATAATACACTTATGTATTTATATAAGTATACACTTATGTCTTCAGCACTTCAAGATATGCAGGGGTTAATCGATATGGTCTCTTACTTAATATCCTGTCTAAAAGAAGAGCAATATCTGGATGGATGTCTGGATTTTCTACATGTTATCATTATCCATACCCAATTAAGAATTCTCTATCAATGATCTTGAAGACAGCATGTGGTATTGCATGTGTTTGTTTATACATCTGCTGTTAATTGATAATATGATTATATTTATGTGTGCATTTCTGTAATTCTGTATTTTGTTTCTTGAGTCTCACATATTCTTTACCATGTAATGTGACACATTATGTCCCTTATTTAGTCATGTTGTTATTATTCCTGTTTGATTAGGGTTATTTTTAGATGGCTGCATGCTTTGGCAGTGTTTTTGGGCACGTGCATAAAATGTCAAGTCAGAAATAGAGGTTAACGGCAATTTTCATGCAGTAATGTCTGACTGCATGATGTTCAAAATTTTCCAACACACTCTTGAGAGCATTCCCAGTGCCATGAGGTGTCATTGATCAAGAATGGGAGGAATGGTATTCCCCAGATTTAATAAAGGTGGCATGACTGAAAAGCTGCTTCTTAAAATAATTGCTTGTTTTGTCACAAAATGAACAAGATTGATGGAATCTACAGTATAAAGTATAATAACCCATTAAAAGAAGTGTCACTACCCAACCAATATACCAGTGTTCTATATTTCAGTAGTTCGATGAAATTGTCATTCTGACAAAATGAGACTTCAAATATAAAGGGATAAACTTTTCAATGTAACACCCACATCCACTACCGGAGAATGGGCACCAGAGACATCAAGGGCTGTGAAGACAGAGCCCTGATCCAGTGTAGATAGACACTGTACGTGGTGGAGGGGGCATCAGCCACAGGGGTGGATCCTGCAGGAATAGCAGAAAGGATCACTGGGGTAAGGGAAGAGAGGGAACGACAGAGATAGACTGGGACCATGGGCACAGAGTGTTGAATGCTAGACCAGAGATGGAGAAAAAAGATATGGTAGTGGGGAGGGCAGAGCCAGCGATGATTGTGGAAAAGAGAGGAGGGGCTGAGGGAGGGAGCCAAGGGTCAACCATGATTGTTTGGAGTCCAAGGGTTAATGAACGATATCTGAACAATTGGAGAAAAAAGAACATGATAGCACTGGCAGGAGCAGGGAGCTGATGGCTTTCTATGGCACGAGTGAGATTGAAGCTCTGCTGTTTGAGAGGAGGCGAGAAACTGACTCCAAATCTGGCTTGGAGGAGCCAAATGTGACAAAGGGGTGGACTAACAATGCAAAGTGCTGGAAAAGGTGCATGCAGAGTTGTAGACACCAGGTGAATATTTATACATAAGAGAGCGGAAGAGCAAGATTACAATTTGACCTACCCCGAAACTTCTGTTAAACACCTCTGTTCGTGCCACCATCATGCAGTTGACTTTCTGTTCAGAAACTCCTGACCAACATGACATGTTCACAACAATTTCTATCATAGTATTAATTATATTCTCAATCAAGTGAACTGAACCACACTGAGCCTTAGGCAAGCGTTACATGGCATAAATTATATTAATTCAAATAAAAAATTTAAGATTTATTTTGGATTGTTTTAAAATGTCAAAAAATAAAGACAAGTTATTCAGCTCCACGCAGTGTTTTCCCTTACACAATTCATGAGGTTTGCATTTCTGGAAATGACAGGACTTTAGGTGGCAGTGATATGGTTTTTCTTGGATGTTTTTCTTTGTGTTATAATTTTGATTTAATGATTGCTAAATTAAATCCTATTTATTTTGAATCCCCATGCTACCCTTTATTTTAACATATGTGCTTCTAATGAGCCTGCATGATATCATGCAATTTCCTTTAACATGTTCTCCAGAGAAATCGTCTTAGCAATTCTGTGAGGAGTCAAAGCCTTAAAAGGCAGATACGATATACCATTTTAATAAAACATAATTTAAAACTGTTGGAACACCAGTTGCATTGAAACAATGCCAGGCCTGCAAGGAAAGCTCCCGAGCTCTGAAGATTCAATAATGCTGTAAAATGTATTGTATAGTTTAATGGTCCCAAGTGTTTGCAATCTATTTTGACTAGAAAAAAAAAACAAAATAGTGTGAAGCAAGAAACTGATTAATTCTAACACTGCACAAATAGGTTTTCTGGTATTCTCTAAAAGTAATTTGCAAACTAATAATTACAGTCCCTATTCACATATTCTACTTATTTATACACATAAATGTTTCTCTTAAAAGCATCTTTATAGTACTCTTTAAAAATTGATCTTAATATATCAGAGTTTAAACAGAAATATAGAATTCAGGTTTAACAAGACCGCATGTTGATGTTAGTTAATCCAGTGATCATAAAATTTTATTATTTGGTTTTGTTAAACTTTATAAATACAGAACACGTACAGTAATAAAGCCCAATATAGTTTTTGTTCTTGCTTTCAACCTTCAATAAAAAGTTAGTAGTAGTGGAGGAAAACCAAACTAAATGTCTGCATTTTTTTAATTAGCTGTTTATGTAAAGATGTTTTTGGTGACTAGTACTGTACATCAGAGTTCAGTGCACTGAGCAAGTTACAGAAGTCATGTAACTCCCTCTGAAATATAGACAGTTTTATACTTGCATGCTGTGCATACTTGGAGTCTGTGAGCAACTGGGATTGAATCTCCTGGTGAGCTGCCCTCTGCACACTGGCATATTTTTAAAACATTAATTACCTGCAGACATTTCGCACACTCTGCACTGGTTGAATAGGTGTTTCAGATAGCATGGTTTTATGTCTCAAGCAGGTTTTCCTCTAAAATTTGCCAGTACTTGACAAACTTCTAAGTCCCTGCTGATGAGAAGCAGAACTATAAAATAACATTGCCTCCCCCATGCTTGACAGTAGGGATGGTGCTGACTGAGTGACGCTCTGTGTTGGGTTTGCATCAGATATGACGCTTTGCATGTAGACCAATCAGTTCCAATTTTGTGTTGTCAGAGCACAAAGCCTTTTGCTCATGTTTGCAGTATAATTTGGGTTACTCTGTTGTAAACCCTGTGCAGGATTGGTGACATTGGTGTTCCTTCCTCATTTGTAACCATTTCAGTTTTCATACAAATTTCAAACAGTCAATTTATTTAAAATATTCTGTAGTGTACTCCTACAGTGAGTCCCTGCTCAGTTCTAACCTTTACTCTAAGCCAAACCAAATTTCCACAATTTCCCGTGCATACATTAAAAGTACAAGGACATTAAATTAGTAAAAAAAGAAACACTCCAAATTAATTTAGTCAGCTGCATCACTGGTCAATCTGTATTAAAGAACAAATGTCCAACCACACCCACAGACTAAAGCACACCCATAAAACGCATGCTAATGCCTAACTCTTTTTGTTCACTGCATAGGTATTCAGCTTTTAGCTCCCAGGAACACAATGGAAAACCAGCTGAAAAATTCATCATGGTTCCCCAAAGGGCTTGAGTAGCACTGTGTATTTTTATACTCATTGCAGTCATAAACATTGAAGAAGCTGGCAAGAGCCTTACTCAGAAACTATCACTGCTAGGAGGATTTGGAGATCAACACACTCCATTATCCTGCACTACAGTGTTTATTGCGAAAGGAGAAAACTTTTCTTTTACTTTGTATTTTGGAGGGTTGTCATAACTTGGCTTGAATGTTGTCTCTCAGAGGAACTAAGGAACAATTCCCCACATATTTTGATTATGACAATTTACTTCTGAAAATTCACTGCATATTGTGCCTATAACAGGAGGGAACTAAAATAACACTTCTCCCCTCAAAGGCCTTAATTCAGATTTAATCGTTTATATGTTTGTAGACATGAGCAAACCAGGCTATGTATAATCTAATAACACATTTGTCAAAAAATTTATATGTGCTATACATGAAGGATGTATTGGATCAGGTTACTTGGTTGGGTCCATGGGAAACTAAATCTTCTTTAAACCTCAAACAAGAGATGAAACTCCAACCTTAATTTCATTTGAATTCCTTGTTAAAGTAATTGCATCAAGCTGGGATTTAAGTACTTAGTTATAGTATGATAAATCATTTACTTTAGGCTCCCAGAAAGGTTTCTTTATCTTAAAAACATGGTATACTCGTTTTTCACCTGTTTTTATCCAATCAAAATCTAATTTAGTCACCGTTTACATTCATATTAAAAAGTATTTGAAATCTATATCAATTTTCAATTCTGTTTGGACTAAATTGTAGTCAGTTTGCTCAACTCTCTCTCAATGCAATATTTAGTTTTGATCACTTTTTGGGGAAAGATTTTCTATTTTGATTCTGCCAGATCCATTATCGATGTATATATCTCCTAACAAAAACAAAAGATTCAGATGGTCTGTTTTCCAGTGATGAAACTACTGTTTGAGGATAAAGAGAAATGTTGTGCAGAGACATGTGAAGACAAAATTAGGTTAATTAAAAACAAAAGTCGACAGATATTCTTGCTTCTACTTACTGTATGTATAAGGTTCACATAATAATGCACTTCACCCATATTCATTCACAATAATTGTTTCTGTGCACAAAAAGCACACACACAGAGTATGATAAACAGAGATATATCAAACCAAAACAGACATTTTTTTTATAACATGAGATTTCTTTCTGTGATCATGCAGTAAACACTAAGTTTGTTACAAAGAGATCACATGGCAGGCTGCTGCCTGTGTGCTCTGTATCTGTATTAGAAGAACTGATTCCTGCATTTTTTTTAAATAATTAAATTATGAACTCCCTACTTGCAGCATTCTCTAAAACTACACATAAGCTACAACATTTTCAGAATTCAGCAGCTAGAGTCTTAGGTTGTATGCAAGTGATCACATCACTCCTGTCTTGGAGTCTTTGTACTGGCTTCCTGGCATTTTTTGGACTTGATTTCTGAAGTCTTCTGATTCTGTTCAAGTCTCTACACGACCAGGCTCCTCGGTGTCTGTCAGATAGACATGCTCAGCTGTTTCTAGTTTACTGTGTGTCCCTACTGTTTGTCTACACTCTGTGGATGACAAGGCTCTTTGTTTCTATGCGACAAAGCACTGGCACACCACCCCAGAAACCACACGGAGAGTTTCTAAATCTAACCTGACAATTGGCTTGTTCTTCAAAGCTTTTAATTTGATTGTTTTATCTGCTGTGTTTGCTGTTTTAACTTAACTGGTGTGTTTCTTATTTACGGTAAATGGATTTGAGGCTATTGCTTTTCAAGGCACTATAAGTAAGGCACAGTATGTTATTACAGCTGAACATAAACTACAGTACCAAGCCTGAGCAGAATAAAATTAAATATAGTAAAAAGGATTGTATCTGACAGCAACAGCTGCCTATCAATCATTCTACTCTAGATTGTTACTTTGCTACAGTATGTCATATTTCTGTATGTAGATGCAATGACAAGCACAAAAAGGCAAAAACATATCAAATTCCTTATTCTCATTGCACAACACACCTTTAGACAGGTACCTTTCCCAAGTGCAGGTATTGAAAGTAGGAAAGTCTGGATTCTAATAGGAGGGTAGTAGCAAGAGACTTCTCAACATCCTGGTACCTACTTGTACCTACTCCAGAAACAAGGTTTAAACCCCCAGTGTTTAGTGTATATTGTGTGATTTATTCTGTAATGGTTAAATTGCTCTATGTATAAATCCTGTGTACACTGTATCTGTTCCAGTGTACACTGTCTTAGTTTGCATGATCTTATTTATTAATATTAGTATTATTAGTCCTGTCTACATTGTCTACATTGTCAGTGTCTTGTCTGTAATTGCACCGTGGTCCAGGAGGAACAATATTTCGTTCCACTGTATACAGTACCTGTATATGGCGTGGAATGACAGAAAAACTTGAACTTGAACTAGAAGAAATACTTAATATCATGAAAAACAGACATAGGAGTAAGGAGGTCATCCAGACCATTTCGCCTTTTTGGTTGGTAGCAGTTAACTGATCCAAGGATCTCATCCACCAATTCATAAAGGAATCAATAGCATTGGCTTCTACTACAGTATTGCTGGGTAGCTTGTTCCCAGACTGCCCCAACCCTTACAATATTGGATATATCTTAGCACGTTTAATGATATGCTAAAAGAAATTGCTTACTAACTTACTTACATCATTTTTATATACAGTACATTCCCCTTTTAAATATTTTGAGAGGAAATGATAAGAAACATAATCTCAGGAGTTATTTCACATAAAATGAAAAGATTTGGGGTTTAAAGAAAAACATTTTTAGAAAAAAATGATGTTTAGTTTGCAAAATGTCCAAAAAAATCCTAAGAAGCATGCTTTGGAATTTAAAATACATATATCTGAAAGCACTATCTAAAAAAACTCTATAAAACCAAACTTCAGGAAATACATTATTTAAATGCCATAAATACTTGCAGTCTTTTAAATATCAGCAATTCTCACACAAGATTTTGTAGGCTGAAAATATTAACAGCATAATATCACAAACACTGTACACAATTTCTGGGGCAGGTAGAGTACAATTCAACAGCAAAGTCACTATTCTAGGTGATTTAACTCCTAATTATTGGTATATTTGTAGACCATGATACATGCTGGAAAGAAGTTTGAAAAACCCAGTGACAATGAATTGTTGATGCTACAGAACACCAAACCAAAAGTAATGGGTGACATTTAAATTGTGGGATGAGGAAGCATTTTGAGGCAGCAACGAATCTTAGAAGTTTCTGCTGAATAAACAATGTCTGCCTAGAAATGCTCAGGAAAGAAGATGAAAAAGTAAGAGTATTTTTGAGGTGCCAGTATTGCAGGCCCTCTCACACTCTTCATCACTGACTGTCACACAGACTCTCACACATTCTTCATCACTGACTGTCATATAAACTCGCTTCCACTCTTCTTCAGTATCATTGAGACTACCATCTCTTCTTTCAGGGTTGGTCTTTTTAACTTTTCTTCAATCTTAGGAACTGCTTCTGCAGCATCCTGACCACTTCCTTCTCTTGTACCAAGTACAATACCCTGCTGTATTAACTAGTGCAAATGTAGGTCACTTTTGATGAAAGGATCAGCCAAACAAATAAATGTAAACATATATTTGATTTACTATGTTATATTTTCTCAGCTAATTCCAGTATAGTGTATCATAAGCTTAACTGAAATAGTAGTCCTTAGATCTCTAGGTAGAAAAAATCATGATCTGACAAGAGGAAAATATCCAGTTATAATTTTATAATCATCACTTTCCTCAAAGCTTATTATTTCTAAAAACAAAAATGAAGTAGAGAATGCCTAAAACACTTTTTCACATCAGTGTAAATCAGATGTAGGTCATCCATCCTGGCCCAAGCTGTTTATAGCAATCTTCAGACAAGACTTGGCTTTGAATGGATTTGTAATGAGAAACAAAGCAATGGGATTGAAACACACACAACCCAGTATGCCTCAAAACATTTTCCATTAAATAATGGAGAATGTTTTCTAATGTTCTAAGGAATACAATGTCAGCCACATGCTGCCGTTCCTTAACACATGGCTTACATTATATACAGTACTGCTCCCCTCGCTGGAGTGCTTAATGAATTTGGTTCAATTACACCCTTCTTATTTATAATTATTAAAAAATGCAATATGATCACTTAATTTACTGAATCACTGCAAAATCGCACAAACCTACACAATTATCTATATTTTTCTGTAATTTGGTTTTATGGGTTTTTAGTTATATTTTATTAGCATTTGTAATATGCAATTTATGCGATTCTTCCAAAGAGTTCGGTCCATCAGTTTTATTCAATTACTTGTGGAAGACAAAAGTGATCTTTTTCGTCATAATGTGTGCACACAATGTGTGCAGTCACATCCAGCATCCAGTCTGAGTTCCTCAAGAGCTCTAACCCTGGCTCTGGAAGTCCCTTGTGCCTGGTGGGTTTTATTGTAACTGAGCTCTTAATTACTGATATTAATTTAATGTCTTTAATTGAACTGTTGGCTTGTTTATACCTTTGTTTATTAGTTTCTGCTTTTAGTTTTTGGTTTAAAGAATGTCCTGCTTAAGACCTGTTGTTCACACTGCTTCAGCATGCAGAAGAGCTTGCAGTCTTTCCTCATCTTCATATTGAGAGCTTGCTTCCTTATCTCTATCAAAACAATGATGAAGTGATGATGGACAGACACAGGTGGGAATTACAGTGTATCAGTCATTCACACAGAGCTTAGTTTCCCTTCTACCAAAATTAATTGGTTACATCTCAGGCAACACACTTGAATGAGGGGAGTTCTGACAATTGCCAAATTGGCACTAATTATTGGCACTAATAATTGGCACCAAATTGGCACTAATTGAGCTTTTTTTTAAAAAGATGGCAAACAATACACCTTATAATAGTTAATAATATGTTAAATCAATAAATATTTTAAATCAATCACCCAGTAATTAAAAACCTTGCTGGTACAAAGCCTAAGAGACACCCCCACAACCCCTGAATGAGAGAAACAAAATGAAGCTAAAAGATTACTATGACATTGCGTTTTTTATCAGTATGTAAAGATTAGGAAGCCTTTGACCTATCTAAATGCGCCTTTCTCTGAGGTTTCACCCCAAACACAACCCGGGAACACCCAGGGAGCTCTAAGGCCTACAGTACCTCAGATCTTCAGACCTGCTTCGGCCATTGATGTCAAAGGGATGAGACTGTAATAGAAGAATGAGATATTCAAAATAGTTGAAAACTCATAAAACTTCAAAGGTTTTGTCAAGAAAGCAGTCCTCCAGATGTTCAGTTTTGAGGTGATTAGACTTATTTAATATTATACTGGAGAGCAAGAAAACCTGGAATCCAATTGGCTGGATTAAATCTCCCTCAGTTGGGCCCGGCTACTTACCCCTGCAAATGAAACCACAATTGAACATGAATTCACATCTAGTGTGTCTGCAATAATAGACTGTGTGGCTGAGTAAACAATAATATTATGTGCAGTAGGACTAACACTTTATTTGATCTAATGATGGATGTGTAGACTGGAATTTGTAAACTTTATGAAACTGTTTGAATGTTTGTAACCATCCTGGTTATTTTTTTTATTCTAAGATTATTATGATTAGATTCCAAAACTGATGTTCAATTGATCTGGAAAAACTGTTGAAGTTTATTTGTTAACTAAAGTTTGTGTGTTTTAATGTTAACTTCTTTTTTTTAGTTGATTATGATTCTCATTCTCTCAAATTAAAAATTGTATTTCATGAGGGATCTTATTGTCACATCGGAAATCTTGTATTTCCTGTAAAAGCATGACTTTACAAGCCTCAGGACTACACTGCATTAATAAATCACAGACATTTTTACAACAATAGGTCTGGCAAAACAATTCTTCAAATTAAACTTGAAATACAGAGATTATCCATAAACTGAATTTGAATAAAATCTATAGTATTCTGTAGGTAATTTATTAATATGTGCATATAATAAAGAGAGGTTTGGAAATAACTAAATGCATCAAGTGATTTTACCAAATAATTATTAAAGGGTGTGTTCAAATTACTTATTAACAAAATATTGGAGGAGTTTCAGAGTGAAATGAAGCAAAAAAAGTTTTAAAAAACCTCAGAGAGGCTTTTGATCGCTACTTTTTCTGGAACACGATCCAACTGAAAGGCACAAGTTAAAAAAAGATCTATAGTTTGTAGAACACCTGGAACTAATAAAGGAAAAAAAATAAATGAAAAATTCACATTTAACAGAAATACTTGGTTGCATGAAGCATATTAGGTTTGTAAAAGTGCATTGCATGGAACTGTAGTCCTGAAAGAATGTTTTATTCTAGAGCTCACAGGTAGAGTTCAAAAGATGATTTTCTTTGGAATCTGTTACTGTAAAAGAAACAATTGGTTCAACGCAATGATCAAGAAATATACAAAGGGGTCATTTTTATTACACTTGGAAAAAGATATATGTTTTGAACCAAAAATGAAAGTCTCCAGAGAACATAATGAAGGACTGCAATAAATTCACTGCTGGAGGTCTACATTCCCTTTGCTGTAATGATTTTGTTTATGTTCTATTATCCATCTCTACTGACACTATTTGACTTCACTCATTCTGAGATAGCCACATACTGGCTCATCCAAAAGCATCAATTTAAAGGATTTCAGAGACGTTCTTAAATAAAAAGACTTCTAGCTCCCCTCCCTCCACCCCACCTTCACCCTTGCAGCAGCTCCTTGGTTCATTCCTCGTAAGTGGAGGATGTGACAGTGTGACAGGGAATTAAAAATGGAATAATTAAAAATTATGTAAAGATTTCATCTGTAATTTACTTCATCGGTTTCAGGAAGCTTGAGACAAGTTTTCTTTTCGTAATTTCGTAATTTATTTTATGTGTCAAATATGCACCCTACGTACTTAGCTACGCTGATACAACGCACGCTAATACTTGAGTGTTCAGACTCCTCTCGAGTTTTCAGAGACACAACTTAGCTTCACATTCGTTAACAGAACAAGTGATCGAAAATGAATTTCTCACAAAAATCAAGTTTTATGTCATGGCTGAAAGGAATGGACGCCAAGAGTACTGACGCCTGCTCCGATAGATCACGCACACCTGTTGAGAACGAGGAGGATTATACATCGGCCACTAGTGTTACATTATTTGAAAATCAAAAAAAGAGGACACCCTGATGAACTTTCCTATTGCCGTATCTGGGAAGTGGGTCGGGATGGAGAGGGTTTTCAAAATATCCCACGTCTTATGTTCATTTGTAAAGTAACTGTGATGATGTTTAACTGTGTGAAATGAATAAGTCCCCTCTGCTGCAATAACAGTATCCTCTGTTTTGCTGTCATTTTGCTGTTAATTTGGTTGACGAACTCTCTCCTCGAATTGCCTTTTGTGTTTGAGTCAACATGAGCTTGCAAGTCAAGTACACCTTTATTTGCCACGGAGACAAAAGTACCAGGCTTACACACCATTCAGTTTCCAAGTCTTCTCTGCCACTTCGAAAACACAGAATTATTTTTTTTAATTCTGCTGTGAATTTACACTTTTGCTTTGGCATTGTGTTTGAGGGTAGGAAAACAAGGAACAAAATAGGGAGCTTTTCAAGGGAATGCTTCTGCACTGCACAGACTGAGTAAAGACACTGATATTGACTCCCGATTTCACTCTCTCATGATATAATCATACATGTACAGGACGACAACTGAACAACAACGTAGAGAAGTTAAGAAATTCTCTCTCAGTCTAACTATCTTTATAACATTTGTTAATTATTCTTCATGGTGAAAATAATGGGGTCGAAATACCAGACATTTCTGAATATTTGAAAATTCCCCCCGGACGGAGATATAAGGATCAAAATAGAGGACAAGGCTGGGAAAATTCAGATGTATGGTAAACCTATCGGCCACCGACACTAGTTCTTCTGATGATCCTGACACAGACGGCACTGCTAGTGCTAGCAAGCGTCGGAAAACAGCTGCAAGGTGGTACGATCCAAATTAACTAAGTGCTCAGTGCTATTTTTATTATATGTGCTTACGTGCACACTCATGTCGGTCATTGAGATTTTCTGCGATTCCGATGAGAAGATGACTTGTAGGTGGTACCTGGATGCTTTGGTTTGATCAGGGGTGGTACTTGGTCTAAAAAGTTTCAGAACCCCTGCTTTAGCCAGAAGAATCAATGCCAAAGTGTTAACTATGCTGTCCCTTTATATTCATCTGCTCATTTTATTGTTAGTATAATTTGAGCGAACTACTGAAATGCATCATCCATCTGTATGTAGATCTTGTTTCTATCTGTTAGTCATATTGAGTCATATCTGGTCATATCATATTAATACTATCTGAATTTCTAGCTATTCCTGTCAATGCAGGAAGATCACAATAAGTCCACTGGAATGTAAACTGTTCAGTGGTCCATAGATTGAAATGATTGCGGTTTATTTTTTAAAAGACCTCCAGATACATATGAACTTCAATTGCAACTTTGGGGATTTCTTTGCCAGGACATGTTTTCTGTGTAGTAGACCAATTAAATATTAGAGAATCTATTTCAACAGCATTTCTGAGAAGATACCCTATGGCATTTATACAGTATAAACATGTACCTCCCGTCCCGTTGTGAAACACACAGCCTGTTAGTTTTCGTGTGTCTTCAGGGTTTTTTTTTTCTGTATGGGTCCCAACATTTTTTTTTAGGTATGGGATGTCAAAATCTTTCAGCATTTTAAGACATCCAGGGTAGTATCTGCAATCTAATGTGTCTCCTGACCAGGTCAAAGTGTATAGAGGTCATCTGAACTTTTTGTCAGCATGTGGTAGATTCATCACTGTCCTGTTATTTACAATGCATTTCCTCTTGCTTCCACAACTCTTTCTCATAAAGCCTCTAACTTTTATGGCTATTACTCACTTCAAACCTTCATGCATGGTTGTCAGTCATCGCTCATAAAGAATAAAACAGTTTTGATATTTTTTGGCAACACTTTCCTATAGTGAACACAAATTTGTAATGAATTCTGACTTGGTATGACAGGAGTGATGCCTGAATTTCTTATACATGTCCTTCGTGCACGAATTCTTTCTGAATGTGAAAGGGTTAGGGCTAAGGTTAGGGTTGGATTGTGATTCTAGGAAAGTTTTAAGGCTCGGCTCAGGCATTGAATGTGTTGTCAATGTCAAAAATCAGAGAAAGTGCTGGAAATCAAGTGTTGAAGCTTCTGAAATCCATGGTTTAACAGACGTGGAGTGAAATCTGGTTTGCATCTTGTTGTACATGAATTCCATCTGCTACTTCCAAACCACGCTGTAAGCCACTATTTAAGATATAAGGACATGGAAAATTGGAAATACACACATTTCGGAAGGCGATTATTGAAAAAGCCCTCTTTAATTGGTATTATGTATGTTAAATCAAACAACCTAACAAAAATCTAGTGACACATCTGGCAGCTTGTCAACATATATCAACTTTGATATTTGTAACATGGTCGAATAGTGCTAAACCTACATCAGTGTTTACTCCTACTATAATTCTTACTTTATTGCTACTATTCCTATATAAGGACATATATTTTAAAAGCATTACAACTCAGGGAATAGCTCACAGCTGCAAAGTGATATAATACATTAAAATCATTTTCTGTGCTTATGCAAACATTTAAATAATAATAATGACGATAATGATTATAATAGACAGCTTTATTATTGTAATAGTAAATTTAATGTAATGCTCCAGGGAGATTAGGCAGTTAAGGTATTACCTGCAATTAAGAAACAGCTTTACTCATTGCTTAAACCAGCTACTAATCTCCAACAGCCGCTGTGCAAAGAATCTTGTTATAATTTAGTGTGCTTTTGATTTATTTCCTAGAGTTTTTAATTGTTCAAAAGTGGTTTTGGTTACTTTGTCTGCATGATTTATCTTAGTGCAGCTTTGTCTCTATTTTATTAAATTATATTTTATTAATGTCATTTTATTACACTTGTTTTGGTTTGTTGAAGTGCCAAGTGGTTTCTTCAGATACATCTTGCATTAAGTGGACATGATTCAGAGGGTGGAATGGTGGCACAGTGGTTAGCATTGCTGCCTTGCAACACTGGGGCCCTTGGTTTAATTCCTGGCCTGCTATCTGCAGGGAGTTTGTATGTTCTCCCTGTGTTTGTGTGGTTTTCCACGGGATGCCCCAGTTTCCTCCCTTAGCACAAAAACATACTGGTAAGTTAATTGGCTCTAATGTGAGTGTGTGCTTGTTTGTGTCTGTGTGTTCCCTGTGATGGGCTACCGTCCTGTCCAGGGTATATCCTGCCTTGTGCCTGCTCCTTGCCAGGATGGAATCAGGCTCTGCCATGTCCCTCTACTGAATAAAGCAGCTAGAAAATGGATGGATGGAACTGATTTAAGGGGAATATAGTGGAATATATCCAGGTCTTTTTAGTTAACACCCCTACTCTTCAAATAGTGGTGTGGATTCTTTTATGACCATGAAGTCAGAACCACTACCTAATGACTCATCTGAAGGAAAACACCTCCTACTGCACAATGTCCCAGGTCAACACACCGGTGAACATTCTGGTCCATGGGGATGATTGCCCTCTACTTGTCAACTAATGCCACTTATAGTTATATCCTGGTCTTGCTCAGAGGTCTCCCATCCCAGTACTGAGTTTATGAATCTCAGGAGATCAGGCTAAAAAGTGGTAAAACATACTGTTAATAGTCTGTTAGTCTGAGAGCTAAACACATAATTTTGACATTGACAACACATTCAATGCCTGAGCAGAGCCTTAAAACTTCCCTAGATACACAATACAACCCTAACCTTAGCCCTGTTGATAGTCAGTTAGTCTGAGAACTAAACAAACGCTGAGACCCTGTTGTTAACAGATTCTACAGAAAGATACAGAAAGATTCTTGCTTTCTCACCCCTTCAAAACTTCTGAAATATGTTTCACTTCTGTTTTTTTTTTTATTAAATGCAGGCTTCTGATGTGCTTTTGAAGCAGAAATTGTTTATTAATGCCAGGGTAGGTGTTTTCAGTTTGTCTCAGTGGTACAATATTGGCAAGCCTCATCTTTCTTTTCAAATAAAATAAACATGAACTAATCTGATCAGATATTCAGGCTACACATAGTTGTTGAAATAAATGTTTAATATACAAGTTGCTTTCATTGAATAAATTCACAAAACTGGAATTTGTAATGTAAACTTTCTGAATTACTTTTTATTGCAGTTCCATATTTGTTGGACTGAAAATTAGTGATAAAAATGTTTTCCTACTCACTTGCATAGTGTAAAAATGTGATTAATTCTGTTGCCTATTGTTAAAATGTTTCCATATTTATAATCTGTCATTTTTATTGGTTTTAAGATCCCAGGCTTGCACTGTGCACTTCCTACAACATGATTGTAAGTCACATAGAAACATAGAGCTGCCAATAAATTGTTATTGAGTCGCAAAAATATTTGATGATTCCTAAATCATAACTTCATGTAATCATTCCTTGACATAAATACACTGTATTTTTTGTTGGCATGCAGTTCTCAGCCTTAAGCACAGAATGATGAAAACACAATCTCATGTTTAATGTTTTTCCAATTATATACATTAGCTACCCACCCCCTATGGCATCTCCAGTTGTGTTTTCATGTCTGAGCTCACAAGTCCTGAAACCACACACAGGAAGCATGAGGAAGTGCAGACAGTCTCCCGCCAGACTTTGTACTCTCAAACGTGGATAGCCAGGTAGGTCCAAGCTCAGTGATGATGTTGCAGTCATGTTACAAATCAAATCAGGATCCTGTTCTATTTAAGCTGTTGTTCTCCCCAGCGCTGTCAGGCTCAAGAACTCTGGAGCATCTTTATATGTGATTGATCTAATTCTAAGATGTCGTCTTGACAGTATTACGATATCATGCAATTAAGTTGCAATTTCTTTTGTTATGAACAGTATAGCCTCCTTTCCTATTTATTTTATCATACCTTGGTTAGCTATCTTCTTATGGTGCTGACCTATGTACCGATGATCCTATGATTTAAGGGTCTGATTTATTTAATTAGCCTTTCATTCGCTATATTTGGCCCTACCCTGAAACCCCTGACGTTTATGTGTTAACTCTGGATTACGACAGGTTTTACGAGGACCTCTCTGGGGGGTCAAGCATACCTCACACCAGCTGTACACAGGTGCATTCTTTTCTTCTGTAACACATTATAAATCCCCTGACTGGGTCTTTCAGAGGTCTGCATCTTCCACATGGGCATTCAGATGTGCTCTCCTTCCTTAGACATTTACATGAATCCCCTGTTGTGTGTCACTGGAATGCAACTAAGAATGTTCCCCTCCAATGGGTTTCTGTACAGTATGTCCACATGGAAACATTACATTTGGAACACTTGGATTATTTTTCCTTTGGCTATATTAATCTTTTTTCCAGATACAGAGTATTCAGATAATTGGACACTAGACCGACACTGAGGCTGCTTTGAGGTCAAAATGACCCATATATCTTTTCATGGAGTTAGGTGTCATTTTCGGGGGTCATCTGACCTTCCCTTCGCGATGGTGAATGCCTGATGCTGGAGGAGTCCCGAGTGGCTCAGCAGGTAAAAGCATTGTCCCAAGCTCTATGATCACAGGTTCGAGCCTGGATACACGAAGATATGTGACCAGGATTCCTGAACAATGATGTGGAATTGGTTGAGTGCTATGAAGGGTGCCTAGGTTATCCCAGCAATCAGTGATACAGCGCCCCCCGTGGCTTCCCAGGGGTTTGAAGGCATGCAGTGATGTTGACAGGGGACACACTTCTGCTACAATCAGCACTGGACCTTGGGTACGTGGCTGTGTTGATGTGCTGATGGAGCAGTGAAGGTGAGAGGGGCAGAGGAGCCTGCTGACACTTCCTCATTCTGCCTTGTGTGGAGTCATGGGCTTCAGCGCTGCAAGGTGAGACATGCAAAACCCACAACATAGATATCCAACATACAGTATGTTGTATACATTCTCTGTCAGTGCATGCCTTTAGCATCTTCCTCCTCTTTAAAGAATAGAGTTTTGGTCCATTTTAAATCTGTGAATGTTTAATATAGGGGGTCAAGGTTTTTGGATAGAATCCTTTTGATCAGAGATGAGATGAGCCAGTAACCATGTTTTGCTTTCCATTTGCTAAGTTTGCTGTATTAGATTCGAAGAAATTTCATAATATTAAAAAAATAAAAGGGTAAATCCCACACTTTTTTTCATGTTCCACTGCCCTTGTTATCAGCAGACCAGGAAGACAGTGTCCCCAGACCTTGTCTGCTCTGGCTTTGAGATTAGTTGTCACACCCGTGTCATGAGTGCTATTAGATACCATGTAATGGCATATCAGTGAAAGCAATCCTAGTACTTATCTTAGATCTTAAATGGCACCTTATCTGCTCAGCTGCTTTACCATTTTAGAGTCTTCTGCAAATTAAAATTAAATCACACTAATCTTAAAGACTGTAACTTCCTTAGAAAAAAGATAATGGCTATTAATGGCTAATAAATATAGTATAGGGAAAAATATAAATATAGGGAAATGGTATTCATTACACTTAATTAATTAGAGAGTAACCTTGTTTCAGATTCAGGTTGTCAATACAAAGTCAAAGTGCAATTGTGAAGGAATTGTGAACCAATTGACAGGAATAAAGGGCTTGAATAACATACTGGATTAAGGGTACTATAACTACAGTGGTACATATGTGACTGCTGGAGACAGGAAGAGAGAGAGGACAAACTGTGACCGAATCTGATTTAAAACAATGTAAAAAAGGTGAAATCCCAACAAGCTCATTTATTATTAGTAATAGTAGCATGTAAAAGAAGACACTTATGGGTTTCATTGTGATATTTCTGCCACATCTACAACAGAAAGTATGCTCTTCATTCTAAATATAGGTAACTTATCAAATACAGAGTGCATTCTTAACTTCTTTTGAGAATTCTTGTTTTACTGTTATATCTGAGGAATTTCTCCTTAAGGTTTATCTCCAGGCATTCAATTGTAACTCAGAAATACCTGCAAATAATTAATTTCAGTTCTTCAAAAGCAGCTGCATGGACTAATATTCGGTTCCATAGACACAAGTAATCTGACCTTGTCTAGCCAATACAAGAGAGCAGGTCCAATCGATGAATGTGCTCCTGTATTTTTAGGAATAATGTTTACACAGTTTTAATCAATGCTCAATACCATGGTAAGAAACACAGTACTGCTGGTTAGTACTGCTACCCTGCTACCCTGCAGCTTCAGTAACCTGGGTTTGCTAATGACTGTAGGTGCCTGTATGTATGACATTTTTTGTATGTTCTTCTCCTTGTTTCTTTTTAATTTCCTACCACCTCTCAGAAGCTTAAGACCGGGTACTCTAAATTTTCCATTCCCCACAGGTATTATTCCATGGGTATACTTACAGTGAGGAAAAGTCTGACCTTCTGAAGAACATAGTGGGCTTCTCTTGAAGCAATCTTGCATTTCCTGTTGTTTCTCCTTTTACAGAAGGACAGCGTTTTTATTTTTAAATGGTATGGTTGCAACTCTAATGTACTTAGCAGTTGGGCTACTGTTCTCTTTTGTTTTGCCCTGAGATTTTATCCGAAGTGTATCATATTTGCACCCAATTTTTACAGCTGACTGTTTTGAAAAGGTGCTTTCCAAATAATAATAATAATAATAATAATAATAATAATAATAATAACTGGAGTTGCTGTTGACAATGTTTCAATAAATGAGATGGCAAATGTGACAAGCTATCCTGGTACATTTGAATAAAGCACTATGGCTCCCCGATTGCTTAATTGATGTGTTTATGGGAGTACAAGCTGGTTACACACTACCACACTGGAATGGTTGCAGAAGGATTGGAACTGGCATTATTTGTGACGTCCGCTTGTTCTCTTGCTGTGCTATGAGTCTCGTCCCAGGGGACTTGAGGCGGTTTCATTTTGATGGTACAGTATGTTGTCTCAGTGGGGCACATGAGGGATGAGGCCCATGGGTTGTAGATCTACGAGAAACAGGGCTCTTCCCTGGGACAGTTACAGGAGTGACGTCACTCCCTTTAAAGTGTAAAACTGCCTCAGCAGCAGACCAAGCTTTTGGCGTGTCGTTATGAGAGCTCAGAACCCGCAGGCGACTGGGTTAAGATCCTGGCATGACCAGTATGAGCTCCACGCGTTACTGTATATGAGCATTTTTTTTTATCACGCTTTTCTCTACCGTTACTTCATCCTGCCAACCTCGAACCCTCATTTGCGCCACAACCTAATCCAGGAATTGAACCATCATTAAACAGCCAATATCAGATAAAAAGTGCTGCACATAGATGTAGACTATAATCTTTAATCTTTCAATTTCTCAGTAAGACAGCGGTGTAAACAGATGTTTTTTTCCTCGTGTGTTTCAACCAAATAACAAGTCGGATAAGTTATTTAATTGTATTAATCATAGAACTGTTACTAAAATCATTTGTATAAACACATTTATTGGAAATAACACTCAGCAGGTACCTTACCTATTTCAGTAACAGTCAGCGCAGACGTCTGTATAGTATGTGACTGCTGTTCAGGAAGTTCTTGGTACGACTGAATTGCAATTTCCACGTTTAGCTGGATTTATGAGGCAATTGTATACAGATAAATAATTATTCTATAGCTCTAATACCACATTTATGCACTTTATCAGAGTCAAGTTATGACTACAATTGCGGATACAATTGCTGCCTATTTTATTTTGCACTTTAATATCTAATTACCAGTTTAATATATTGTAAAGAATGTGTAATTTAATTTAACGTACTGTGTATTTACAATTTGTATTTAGATGCATTTAGGTTTACATATGTATTAAAATATTTACTAAACATATATTTCCCTGTGCTTAAAATGTATACGCACAGAGAGCAGTGCCAAAATTACAACGTTTTCTTCGCTTTTCAAGGAAAGAAAAAAAATAGAAACTATGTCGATAAAATCCGAAGATATCCACCAGGTGGCATATTTTCTACGTTTAACGAAAAACAACTGACAAGAGCAAACTGCGCGAAAGCATTGGATCAGCAAAGAACCAAGTCATATTAGTAATCAAGATATCTGTTTATTGTTACAATAATAATGCATTACTTGTGATGCGCGTATCACAACTCTACGAATGTCTTTTTGAAACATTTTGTTTCAGATGTTGTTCTGACTTCTCTATGACATTTTTGTAGTAGGCTATTTCTACAACCGGGTTTACTAGATTTTGTGTTATATCAATTCTAGAAAACGTCTCGCTATTCGGAACAGGCATCCTTTTAACCAGATTGTTTTAAAATAAAAAAAAAAACAAAAATAAAGTGTACTCATATATCGAAAATGTGACAGCTTTAATAGCTTCTTCGTAAATGTGTATATAGAAAAGTTAAGTAATCCTTATTTAAATGAAATTATCCTAAATTATATAAATTAGAAATACTATTTAATAGCGTTCTAATATGAAATGACTTTTTGACAGACGAATTTTCGTTTACCCTACATTTTAATTAAATCGATTATAATTTATTAATTCTTGCAATTTATTAGTAATTATATTTATGCAGTAGTAAATAAAAAGGAAAGAATTACAATCAACAAATATCCTTTTTTTGGTTTGTTTAAAAATAATTTTATTTGGAACATAAACTTGCCTAGTCCTTTATTTTCGATGCTCTTAAATTATTCTTAATACAAAACATGCAATTCGTCTGGGCGCATTCCGATTTTATGAAAATAATCACTTCGTAAAAATAAATATCTTTAACAATCTATTCTGAAACTTGTACAAAATAAAATTAATTAGGCTATCAAGACTTCTGCAAGTTTCTTCTTACATAGGGCTAATGAGGTTCCTTTTTTTAACTTGACCTCTCTAAACTGTGGTAAAACAATATTCACGGATGTGAGATCTATCTTCATTTTAGCGGGGGTGACAAATTGAATAATGGTTTTAAATGCTCTAAAACGTGTGCACCATTTCTTTTCTTCTTGTTCCGAAGTAAAAGTGACAGTTGTATATTTACATTAATTACTGTAAAGCGAGGTTTGATTTGTTAGTCCTACACGTATAGCAGCCTATTCTATGCTGTATTGAGTGAGTTAAGGCAAAGGAGGAATGTCTTAACAGTGGGGTTCACCTAAAGTCACGGTATTCTAACTCAGAAAAACGCCACTATAATTGTTTTTGAAAATGCCCATCCTTTCTACACTATACCTTTCAAATATCCTATATTATACCGATTTCACATATCTTGTTTCATACAGAGGATGTACCGAACGTGTTGATTGTGTAAAGCTCCAGAAAAAAAATAGACTACTGTTCTTAGAATTCAGAAAATTTTGTAGCGCTTCAACTGTACAAAAATTACATTTTTATTTGTATAAACATATACATTAGGTTGGGTTCCAGTTATTAAATACCCTGCATGTTAACATGCAGTCAGCATTGTTAACATTAGTACAGAAAAAAATTCTGCTTTATAGAAAAAATGTGTTGCAGACAGTGCACCTGGTTAACTGCTTCACAGATATGGATTAAACTTTCGCGGACACGAATTGCTGAAACGTTTCCCATTAACTTAGATGTCTGCTTCTGTAAAGCAATAGCAAGTTCCATTTTTTAAATTGATCACATTATGATAGGCTAAACTTTTGAATTTATTGCGATTTCACAAATGACTTTTGAGAAATATACATTAATATGCGGAATATGTTGGACTGTTGTATAACGTTTTACAGTATCCGTGACTCTTAATGCTTATAAAACCTAACGAGCAACGAGTCATATGAACTTCCTGAATGTGATATTACCTGAACTGAATCAATTATTGTTCCAAAATACATATATATATATATTTAAATAACCAAATAATAATTACGTTTTAATGTAGGTTTATTTAAATGTTAACTTTTAGACTTAAGATAGTTGTGACTAACATATTCATATTAGCACACGTAATATCTAGCTAGTGTTCTAATTCCATTCCTGAGTATTTGTTCAGCTCAGGCGTTTCTTTCGTGAGCTGCACATGTAAGCTACCACAATGTATCTACTGAGCAACTTGGCTCCTGTGTTCAGGATTTGAAAGCTGATGTTTTAAAGTTGAGATTTCAGAGAAAGACCTTTTTTGGACGGGGGTTGGCCGCTTATTGCGCATGTGCAAGAAGAAGGGTTTGGTTTGCAATAAGGAGGCGGTTTGAGAGGAGACCGCAGGACAGAGTGTGAGAAGAGTCTTACTGAATCATTGCAGGCATTCAACATGCAACTCTAGAACAGCTGAACACTACTGGCGACAGCTCAGCCTCTCGCTCTGTTCAGAAGTCACATCAAAATAGCTCCATGAACTCAAACCATTCCAAAAAACTGAATGCGTCTCTTCGAAGACTTTTGCAGTGTACTGCAAAACTTCTTACAAACTTTTGAGAGAAAGTTGCATCTGTAACCTCGTTGGACCGCCACACTAGACTGGTAAATATTAACTTCTGTATCTCTTCAAATTACCGTAACAGTGTATATGTCGAATAAATGTGGAATTTAATTATTCATTTTGAATCGAAAAATTGTGTATAAGCAGGAAATAGATATTTTTTCACCTTGGGAGAAAACCTTTTTGGGTTGTGGTGGGGTGTATGTATACTGGGGAGTTGCAGAGGAATCGATCTTCTTAGGGACTCGTTCAATTCGTTTTCAATATAGACTTGGAATGACAACGTGCGTATGTTGTCTTGTTCTAAAACTGTAATCGGGCGATGCTGGTGAAACTTGCCTAATGCATCATCTTTCCTCTGTACTATTGCAATGTCCGCATACTCATAGTTGAGTGAAATCTGGGAAACGCGAAAAGACCAACAGGTGGTATCTCTCTGAAACAGACGTTTAAAATAAAGCCTGGCATCGCCGTGATTGAAAAGTGAAATACTGATTTTTGAATTAGGAATAGTTCAATACAAACTTTAACCGCGTCCTTTTCAATTCAGTCGCGATGCTTTTCAGTTGTCTTAAGAGTAACTTGACTACAGAGCTCGTAATTTTCCGTAGTCTGTGAATACAGAATACAGTCTGTGAATACAGACTTGTAAAAGAACTAGAAATATATATCAAAGTCTCGTACAGTGTACATAATTCCACGAGATTAACTATTCTATTGTAGTATGAATTAATTTCCTGAAAATACTAGGAGCACAGTTGAAACCAAAATACCATGTATACAAAGAGAAATTACCTATGATGAATCCACTTCAATGTATTTTCATAAAATTTTCATTTGTAGAAATTCAAGTAATTGATAAAACGTTTTATATATATATATATTATTGTGTTTGTCTTTAATGCCTGCAAATGAGATGGCTGTCAGAAACAACCGGGAGCAGGTTAAAGCAATACCGCAGTTCTCAAAGCTGGCTCAAATTCACTTTCCCAATATTTATTAAAAGCTTCTGGAAATGATCAGTTCGGAAAAAAAACACTTAATTCGTAATATATTTTAAAGTATTATACACTTTAATGTATATAGTTGTGCTGTTCTAATACAATCCAGTTATATAAAATCAAAAATAAAAGTTAAAATATTTAACATTTATATACATTTGTTTTGTAAGACATTATATTAAGCATATTTGAGTATTTTAATTTAAAAAGCGTGTGTAGCGGAAGAAGAGTCATTAGAAACATTTTTATTTTGTCGATGCACTTCAAAACAACCAAATCATCAAACAATATGACTTATGTACTTTAACAACATTTTCATTTATCACCTTCAAGCTAAGTTCGTTTCCTTCATTTATGTGTTAGATATGTGGGTTTGAACAGATCTTTCAGCATCCAACTAAGTTTAATTAAAACTTGTTTTGCAATGAATTGCATTACCTGTATGCTGAATTAATAGGGTTTTTAATCACTCGCAACTTTTACACGTAGAAACCTACGCTGCATACAGAAACAGCTGGCTCTATCTCCGCTAGTTGGCTATACTGGGTTGTGGTGTAAAAAGATTAAATTTATTTATACCGTACATTTGTTTTAACAGAATAACAGAATGATTTTGCTTCACAGAGATAACTAATGTCTTCATATCCAATAATAATATTGCACGAATGTATTGCCTTAAGATTATACTTATACAGTATATGTTTGACGTATTAATCATCATTTATTCCATATGTTATGTAGTGTAAGTCTGAGACTCATTGTCAAAAACACTGTAAAAAATAAAATAATGGCAGAGACAGTCTTTTAAACGTTTTTTAAACTCCATTACAGGGGGTCGTTTATCTTGGCATGAGGAGGTTTTGTTTCATTCATGTGACTACACAAGTGGTCTGTTCTCAATTACTCAGTAACCAAGATTTTTGCTGTCTTGTTTTATTGCGATCAAACACTGACGCCCTCCTGCATCCGACGTGAGTGCATTGATAACAATGTACGTGCAATGTGCGGGATATTTGAAACTCTTGCCAAATGTGCTCTGTATTGCCGTTTGTATAGAACGCTTTCCTGTAAAAGGAACATCAGGTTTAGATCACTGGCCATTCTCGCGTCTCTTATTCTCGTTTTACTCGATTCCTGCAACGATTATTTTGGAATAGAAAGGGATTTGTATACATGTGTAATGTTTTGATAAAAGATTAAATTTGAAGAAAAGTTGACGTAGGATTTCTGGATCATGCAACATCCATTTCTATTTCTGAATTATTTTCTGGGGCGAAAACTATTGCCTTTCTCCTTTCATTATTTTACATTTGATGAAATATCTTTTCTGCTCTACATAAATAAAAATATAGAAATTTATTATGATTAATAATAATAATAATAATAATAATAATAGAAACAAACCTTAAACCCTAGCAACGCGCAAAGTGCTTCAGATCAAGAGCGGATAAAACTGGAGGAATATAACGTGATCCATGAACTCTTTCATCACCTATACTCCTGACAAATCTGTGGGATGGGAATCAGCCCTGAGTGTTATCCTTTTTGGCATTTGGAGAACAAAACGGGGGTTCTGGTGTGACTTTTCTTACCAGCACCATTGCAAATTCTCACCAATTAGCAAACAAAATCGTAGCAAAATGTCATTTCATTTAGTTCGGGTCACCAGCGAAGGAATTCCATAAGATGTCAAAATTCGAGATTTGCCATTTCCTCTCAAATTTCACTTAATTTATAAATGAAGATAATCTGTGCGCCCCCGAATTCAACATACCAGGATTCAATCTTTTGTGTTGTAAACGACTTATTTTACATTAACAGCATACATATTTTTTTAAAGTAGATATTATGAATCGATTGAATTAGAGGAAGAGAAAAAGAAGCGTTTTTCGTTTACGTTTAAATCCGTGGAAATCTTAGAATAAGAATACGATAAAGTATTTTAGTTATTTTCGCCGTCAGTAATTATTATTTTAGACGGAAGACTGTTGTTTGGCGAACACACTGTAACATGTTGTGGTGTGTTTTGTACCAACTCGTGGCATTACTACGTACTAAATAGTATGTCAGACATCAAAAGATTAAAGATACGAGACGGTCTCGGGTAGCCGCTGATCTCCTTAATGTCTAAGTAAAAAGTCAATTACTTCTGCGTCATGATCAGAAAACTGAAATCCCTGGGGGATCTAAAGCCTGAACAATTTTAATTAGTATTATTGCTCTTTTTATTTATTACGAACATTTTGTTTTACTATACAATATGTTTTTCGTTGTGTATTTTATTAAATGGTGGCCAGTGTAAATAAAGGCCTTCATTAAATCAGACACGCTGTTTAAGTACAGTAAACGAAAAATGCAGTTATTTATATTTACCAGTGTAACATAAATCTCTTCAGTATATTTGAATTCCTGCCAAACTGTTTGGATCTTGAATCATATAAAATTACAACAGCGAATGAGTTTGAAAAAAAAATAGAAAAAATGGCCAACCTTTTAATACTACACGGATCTTTTTAAAATAAACACAGTAACCCAAGTATTCCAAACTTTATAATGAAGGCAAATCTCTGTATTGTCCAGAACGACGTTAGAAGTGTCTAAGCACACGAGGAAGATTTAAGAAATAGTATACACTAATTAACGCCACAGTAAGAAAGAGATCATATCAATGTCCTGTGCGTTTTTTTAGTATCCAGTCTTGCCACATTAGTTTTACAGAATTGCATAGCAATTATGACTATGTAAAACTTTTTTTCTTCAGATACAAGGATGTTCTCAGTTTCAGTCATGTCATTCCAAATAATGCAATGCTAAAAACATTCTTCATCAAAACATGTACAGGATGTCACTCAGAGCTGTGCAAGAAACAAAGAAACATTTTGTGCATTGTATTTCTTTTGATCAAACCTGGTGAGGCAGTCCAGAAAGGTATGTTACTTTGTGAATAGCTTCATTCTGAGTACCTGTTCAAAACTCCCTGAAGCTGAATTACTGGGAATGGGGAAACGCCTACACTGTGAATTCTGCTCCTTCTACCCAACACATCCAGCACAGGCTTACTCTGTGTAAAAAAAAAACGTCTGCGTTAAATGTGAAAAGTGCTTGTGTAGCCTAAGAATAAAACTTACTGGGGCAACTTTTAAAAAGAAAATTTTAATAAACCGTCATGCCTGTAATAGCGTAGTGTAAGAGTATTAACTGTGTGCCGAGTGAAGATATTAACAGTGACTCATAAATTAATTACCTGTTAATAAATGTCTAACTATGGCAAATAGCTGACTGCGGAGTATTACATGATGTTAGAAAAACATCAATATTGTGAATATATTTTGGGTGCACTGAATTCCAACCAAAAGTTTTTAGTTGGTCTGCTGAATTAGACTGCAGCTCAGGACTGTGACCTTGATTAGATGAAGAGGTTATTGAAAATGGATGGATGATGTTGTTAATTGTTACTGATTTCTTTTTTTATTTCAGGGGATCATTTTTGCTTGATAAGATTTCACTTTTGCATTCGCTGGTGACCATCATGGGAAGCAAGACTCTTGCAGCTCCTGTTCCTATCCATCCTTCTTTACAACTGGCCAATTACTCTCTTCTGCAAGCTTCCAATGGTTTTCAGATTCCTTCTGACCACATTCCAAATATCTATGGCTTTAGTGCCCTTCATGCTGTCCATCTTCACCAGTGGACCCTGGGATACCCTCCCATGGCCTTGCCTCGCTCTACTTTCTCCAAACTCCCTGGCCTAGTGGATGGCAGGTTCCAGCTCCCCGCAATTCCAATCTTTCCCCACATTGTCCAGCCAAAGCAAGACATCACCAATGCACCAGTCAAGAACAAGCCGAGATTTGATTTTGCTAACCTGGCCGTGGCTGCCACCCAGGAAGACCACTTGAAGGCAGAGGATCTGAGTTCAGCTCCTGCCATTGGTTCTCTTCTAGACGTCACCAAGTTGTCTCCCGAGAGAAAGCCAAGCAGAGGCAGGCTACCATCAAAAACCAAGAAAGAGTTTGTGTGTAAATTCTGTGGGAGGCACTTTACAAAGTCATACAATCTCCTAATTCATGAAAGAACCCATACAGATGAAAGACCGTATACCTGTGACATATGCCATAAAGCTTTCAGGAGGCAAGATCATCTGAGAGATCACAGGTAATTGTCCATTATATATGTATTTCTTTTTCATTCCTGTCTTAAACACAAAGTAAAATAATTTAGGCATATGCCTATATTTTTCTTTCTTTCAGGCCACGTTAAACAATCCACTGAATTGTAGAATTCACTAAATATGTGAATCACATGCTTTTTTATATATTCATCAAATTTAATTCTTGTAATTTCTTCCTGTTGTGTGCAAATTGTCAAGACAGGAGATGTTTTAACCTCAACACATTTTTAAAAACATTCTTCATCAAGACATGCATAACAGACTGAACCACCGAAGTTCTCTGACTTTGTTTTCCCTTTCATTTTCTTTCAGGTATATTCATTCCAAAGAAAAGCCTTTCAAATGTCAAGAATGTGGGAAAGGGTTTTGTCAGTCCAGGACACTGGCTGTCCACAAAACACTGCACATGCAGGTCAAGGAGCTAAAACCTTCCAAGATAAAGTGCTAGAAGGGACATCTGAAGACTTGGGGAAAAGAAGTGATTAGGGTGCACTGGAAAAAATGAGAAAGTTGTGAGGACATCATAAAAATCCAGGGAAAGAGACGGGGGTGCCTTGTTATTTCAGGACATCTTATCTACGACTAACCTGCAAAAGAAAGAAAGGGTATTGCACCAATACCACAGAAGAAAAAACAACAACTGGGAAATCTGCCTTTTCGGGGGAAAAAAAATCTTGTCTTGATGAGACTTCTGTTGAACAGGGTTATAAATCTTGGACTTAAATTACTCCGAGTCTTAATGAAAGGAACACCTCTGACCTAACTACAGGATTTTGTTAAGGCTTCGTATCTTAACTTTTAAGGGCACAAGGACTTCATGAACCATATCAGGTCTGTGTAATGGACTGCAACTGTAAATGACCAAATGAATAAATCTCTGGAATGTGATCTTTCTCATCCATCAGTTTCATGGACAGTGAACTCAAAGTTACACAGAACCCTTGTCCTCCAGTTGAAACTTTGCAAGTGACTTGAAAGAAACACAATATGCCATGCAGTTTTTCATTTTTAACTCATAACGCTAGGGCAGCATACCTGCTTTCTGTTATGTTAAAGGCTACATTCCAATGATATTGTACATAATGTTATATATATGTAAATGTTATTTGGCACTTTACTCTGGTTATTGTTTATTTACATATATCACTGGATTCCTTAAACTTATTTTTAAAATAAATAGTCATTTTCTAAACAAATGTGTTCTGTGGTTCATAGAATAATCCAAAATAACAACTTTACAACCAAAATCTATTTCAGTAAATCATGGTATAACTAACTCAAGGGAATAAATCGAATTATTAACTTTCTTGTGTAAATAGATATACTGTATAGGACTTTTTAGCAAATGCCTCCATTGGAAATAGAATACCCCATTTCCTCTTAAAACCAGATTCCTTCCAATTTGTCTTAAGAGCTTAGTAATTAAACTGTCACAATTTATTTTTTCACTATTACTTACATAAATTTACTTAGCAACTAAAAATGTTTATTATCTAAATGAATCCTATGTCTCTCTTAAAATACAAGATGCAGTGTGAGGGTGTGTTATCTTCAGGAGTGAGATACAAGAGTTAGATCCCAGGCATACTGTAACTTTGTAAAGGACGTGGAGAAAGTACTTGTACCTTTGAGAAGAAAAATATGGTTTTAAGGAATTAAAAAATACTTAATCAGAATTAAAAAAAATAAGAAACATTAAAGCAGAAAAAAAATAAGATGTTAAATGCACTTGGGGGAAAAGGTAACATTCCTCCATTGTTGAATTTAGTAATTACCTTAAATATAAGTAATGTTTAATTTTTCTGTGTTCAGCACTGTAAATCCATTACCAAACGAACACTTTCATAAACGAATCTCTTTGTACTAATTACAGAACCTTTTACTTTCACCAAATGTGTGAGATCAGACATGTTTATTCAAAGATAAAAAGAACAGATAGATGCAGTGGGAGACATTTACACATGACTAGACCTTTCCCCTTTGAAGTGCAGAGTGTCTGAAGAGCTCCAAAGCTGCCACACATTGACATCAGCTAAGAACAGAACGCTGAGAACAAGCAAATGACAACAGTGAAATTTGACTACAAAATTGCACCTCATTTCAAGAAATTTAATCCCTTAATGTCTTTGTGAAACTGTCCCTGGAAAAAAAGCATAAAACATAGGAAGAGTAAAATCTGTTCGTATTCCAGATGGGCATTAACAGAAGTACTCTTTATTGTAGCATGAAATAATAAATCAAGATGACAGAAATCTCATGGCCACAAACATTAGTTGCATGCATATAAAAGTTAAATAGTGCATTTTTACAAAACAATTTCATAATTTTCAAAACACCTTTATAAAAGGTAAATTTTAGTTTTTTTTAAAGATTGTTTTGCTGGGATGAAACACTATTTTAAAAAAGAATGCATGCATTTACAAATCCTACCTATTATTGCTGGTGGGAATAAATAGACACACATTATTTTTGCTTTGGCCCAGAATAAATATAGTAATTCCCGTGCAAACAAACATTATTTTCCCTACGTGATATGTATTCATTGTATAACACTGTTTTGGCATATTTCTTTCTGAATCAATGGAATGCCTCTGGTTGTGACGAAAAGGAAAACTGAATCATGAAACAGCAGAAAATACCAGCTGGCTGTTCCGCTACGCGTTTCATTTTCAAATGTGAAAGGATAAGCTTCACATTAATTAAGGTCTGGTGGCTAAACCTCTCACTGTCTAGAGTGTTGGAAATACATTTTAACAGACTTTAACCACAAATCCCATTGAGCTCCACAACTGATTTCTTTGTAATTTGTAATTCGTCCCAGGGAAACACTACTAGAGTGACTGTGAAAATTCAAAGAAACTTGCTACAAGATCAGTGCTATCACTGAATGAAGAACCACCTGCAGCGAGCATGCTTATGGAACATCTTGAACGCCACAGGGTTTTTTTTCTCTCATAATTTTCTCATCATAATTTGTTGTTATGATGAAGATTTAAAGTGTCTTGGGATTCCTTAATGCCATATACATTATTGTGTTTATGTCAAGTAATCACTCTCTAGGAAAGAAAATAGATGAATGGATTTACAATTTGACTTGCAATAAGAACCAACTATATTAATCTGATTTATTTGACCTCACTAACAGATTTCTGAGAATGGATTTCAAAATAAAAGAAGAATATCAGGTTGAGTCTGGCATCTATTAAAAACTGATTTAATTACATTGAAGAATGGTGACATTAATGGACATTTTCCAAAAAGGCTTCTTCTAAATCAAGAGTTTGCGTTAAGCATACTTTATAATGCATGACCTTGTGGTGACACTGATTAGATGTTACCTCATGGTTAAAAATGAGGCATAGCGAAAAAAAAATTCACATAAACAAAAACATTTTCATGTCATGGAACATAAAAGCAACTTTTAAAGGGTAGGTGATGTGCTTTCTTATGGTAATGTGAGTCAGAGAATGACAGTACATGAGCCGTGGACTGGTCCTGTTAAGCAAATAAAAATAATAATCTCCTTTTATACTCACATTTAAGAAAACATTCTTCAACTGCAGATTCATTTCTTCTTTCAAGGAAAGTTTCTAATACTTGAGATCCGGAGATTAATTAGCTACTTGTGACTAGTTGGGCTAGGACTGGCTAAATGACTTCCTCTCATCTGCAACTTTTCTTAAATTCCAATAAACAAAAAAAAGTGTTATGTTCCAGAAGCATTCTGCAGTGCATTGTTATGTAAATATGAATGGTTAAACATTTAATAAGACCATTTGTGGGAATTGAGTTCAAGCTACCCAGCCATGTTGTTGAAGCTGATATCCTGATTTCTTACAAGAAATGGTTGGATGAGGTCCTTGGATAAATACACTAACAACTAATAAATTACTAACTACCTAACAGATTAGATGGGCCAAAGTTATGCTTTAAAAATATATTTACAATACATTATAAACTCAGGAAGATTGTTAATAGTTAACCATTTTCTAATGAAAATATGCTTTATTTATTTTCACTGTGGTCAGAAATCTCAATACCGTGTCACACATAATGCTCAGTCACACGCTGACCACCTACTGCACATTCTGAAAAGCATAAAGAAAATGTTATTGATTCCAGCACTCATGTGAAGAGATTCTAACACCCCTTATAGAGAACATGAAAGTGTTAAATGCTGACCAGTAAAAAAGAAGAAATACAATGTTTCAGCTGTGTTTTCTTCCAGTGTGTGACACCTCTCTGATTAATAAGCCATCTCTGCATTCACACTTGAAGAAGGCTCAACAGCCAAAATATCTTATTTCCAAAAATACCAGTGAAGCTGACTTTTACTGGTGTTTTTGGACCAAACACACACTGACACAGTTTCCCACTTGAACCTATATAGAGGACATGTTGTAGCTGCATCCAGAGTACAGATGTACATAGATTTTCAGTATCTCTATTATCATGTTTTGTCCATTTTAAACTCTAATGAGAAAATAAATTATTCTTTTACACAGATATTTCTATGAAAGATGACAATGTGTGCATGTTTACTCACAGAAGTCAATGATTTTTTCATCAGGGTGATTATGTTATAGAGATATGTTATTTAATCTTCTTAAATTGCATCATCATAATGAGCACAACTCTACTTATGAATCTTTAAAACAGTTCTGCAGTTCAGCTGGTAGCTGGTATGGGTTGGAGAATGACAGTTTTGAACTGGAAAACCTGAGTTTATGTGTGGTAGGTCATCATGTATTTGAGACAGCTAATGGGTATTTTGTTCTAGAGTCAATGGGGATCAATAGAATTTTTCTATTGTATGTCACTGTTTTGGGACACACTGTGGGAACTACATTACAAGGGAAGTTTATGAGAGGCTGTAAAATTTAAACAGTCAAAAAGGCTGACTTATTTAGATTGTTCTAAGGAGTTCATGCACTTGGGGAAGTCCCTAAACTGTGTTTGGAGCTATTCTGAGAGTTTAAAGATATTTATGGCGACATCACTCAAACGAATTCCAACTCTCCATGTCTAAAAATATAGCAAGTTTAGAGCTTTCCTGGACTGTGTATATCAAGCATTTGGTGAAGGGCCTATGACAGTAGTTCAAATCTCAGGTCCGACTCTATACGTCACACTGGTGCCATCAGTTGGGTCAATTAAACTGACACCCACCCAATCACAAAGCTGCTGTAGAAGATGGAGCACAGAACATCCCATAGTGTAAAACGAGGTTATTAGATTTAATGTCACTCCTTAGGTCACTCAAGAACATTTTATTTCCCTCCAATAGGGACCTAGTCTTTAGGTATAATGAGTGTGTGACTTTTGTTTAAACTGTGCATACAGTATCAAACACTTGTATGTCCCATACATGCTACACTAGCAATTACACTCATTTTTGCTTTATAGAGAGAGTCTCGATATTTCTACAGATCTTTGCTTACTTACATTAATGGCATAACACCTCAATTAAAAAATGTAAGTATACTTTTTTTCATATTGTGATCTCGGCTCTGTGATATGGTACATTCCCGACTTAAAAAAGTAAAAAGAGTAGAAACAGCTCCACTGTACTGACAAGAAGTCATATTGAAAAACATCTCACAATGTCTAGCGTTCTAGCCTTGTATGACCTTCTTACCCTCAGCATGGGTTTGTAAGTGCTTGTATTACATGGAAGTATAACCACATTGACATGAGTAAATATTGTATGAAGTGTGCTATGAGTTTATGTCTCCTTAGCAGCATCTTAGGTTTAAACGAGTTAAACAAGTTATGATTTATTTTGCTGTCTAAGCAAAGAGCAACAAAAGGAAAACATAATTGTGAAAAAAAAACTTTTCATCGACCTTCCGCAGAAAGGTCTTGTCTGCATTGCTTTTTTTTTCTCAGCCTCTTTTGAGCTTTGGCTATAGCATTGCTGATAAATGAGCATGACATCAGCAACAACAGTTTATATGTGTCGCTCTCGTAGAGAGGAAACATGGATTCTGCTGCTTACTGAAAACAATGTGGGGTTTTATCAAATTGGTAAATGACGCTCACAGTTCTCACTCTTAAAATATTTGAACTCTGCATGTAGCTTCTTCCAAACACAAGCTGGGCAAAACAGATGTGGTTGTGCAGATTACGGTTTTGTCTGAAATGGCTCTCATAGGATGGAAATGAAAAGATTACAGTATCTATTTTATATCTGTGTTTATATCTGTGTCTGGGTACCACAACAATGCCATTCAGCTATCCTGGACATTCTTTATATTATAGTATATTCACCACCATCCCTAGCTTCACACAGTTTACTGTTGCTGTGTTTTCCATGTGGAGCTCCCTTTGTAACTGGAATTTGTATTGAACATTGAATCTATCTGAGTTTTCCAGTTCTAAGTCAGGATATTTGCTTTATTCAACCTTTCAGCTAGAGCATATGAAATTGGGTTGTGGATTGAATTTGTAGTCCAATGAAAACCTTTTTCTACTCAGAGCTGTAGGAAAGCATTAACACATTTCTAGAACGTGGCACCATACTGAATCGGTCACTGGAAAAGGACATTTCACTTGTCCAGCGTCACTGCACTTTTTTACGTACTGTTTACGTACTGTTTGAGCAAGCACAAAGCTTCTATGTTACATTAAAATAGATGAAAACAGGGTCTTTTGCAAGTTCCAGATGTTTACTAAAAACTAATTTTTCAAAAGCTATGCTTTGGATATCATTTTACAAACATTGCATCCACTCAAGCCACTAAAATAACTGACTTACAAAAGTCATTGCATTCAATAGAACTTTGCATAAGCAAAAGGTTTGTTTTAAATTAAGTTCTTGTTTTAAGTACGTTTTTACACCATGAAAGTAATGACACACAATAACTGAAACTTAAAAGTCAAAAGCATAGACTGCCCTTTACATGTCACAGCTTTTCTAGCTTGTGTTTCATGATGATTATATTTTAAGGAAAATACCGAACATAATGTTTTGTATTATTTAAGCAAAATGTCGTTTAAAAGTCCTAGTTAGACATGATGTGCAGTTGTTTTGTTTACAAAGTTTCCTCTAGCAACAAATATCCACGCATTCTGGAAATTTCCCTCTACAGAACAGAGGGAACCACTTCCCTTTACCACTTTCCTCACTGGTAACCTGATTTTAGTCTATTTTCTTAATATTTCCTTTCTTCTGAGCATATAGAAGTGTGAAATGTCAGTACTACTAATATATTTGTTTTGCAAACATCAGTATACTCTGTTTTAGTAGTAATTTATAGTGGTTGATTAAAATAATGAATAATTGCTTAACAATCTGAAACATATTTAGTCAACATGAATAGCATTTTCTGTTATTGAGTATTAAGCAAAGAGCCCAACGTGAAATGGTTGTTGAAGTACTGTACTCCATGATTTAAATCTGCACAAAATACATTTTTTAAAAACAAATGTTTTACTATCTTAATTCTTATTCTTAAAATGATTTTTACAAAAACTAGAAAACATGTTTTTGATAAAGACCTCAAGATGTTGTAAGGGAAATTAACATAAGACACATTGTACATACTGATGACTCTGCTGCTAGTCCATTGCACAAAACACTGAGAGGACATTCTGTAGCATTATATTATACATATATTTCTTCACTGGTCATGTTGTTATCTATTTATAAATGTATGTTTTAAGGTTCACATTTTAAAATAGGCCCTGGGCTAGGCTCAGCAAAAGAGATGTTATCTCAGAAATCCTCTGAGATTTCTGTTCTCCTGTTTTCTATCTATCCATGTTCCTGTTTAGCTTACAACATACGAACAGTTACAAATAAGAGGAGGCCATTTGGCCCATGCAGCTTGTTTGGGCTGCATAGGTCCATCTACAACAGCCAGCTGTTTATGGAAATAAGCCAGGGTATCAGATTTAACAACATGGCTGGGTAGCTTGTTCCACAGTCCCCCAACCCTCTGGGCAAAGAAATGTCTTCTGTTTTAAAGTTTTGAATGTATTTTCCGTTTGAAGATGCCTGCTGGACTAATTTTGTCAAAAACTAAAGTGGAGGCTGGTTCAAAGATGTTCTTTACACAAAAGGATGTGGCAGTGTGGAACAAGTTGTCTAGCCATGTTGCCCATACCTTGGCTTTTTTTCAAGACAGCTGGATCCTTGGGTCACTTAACTACTAATTAACATAATGGGGTAACTTGGGCCAAATGGCCTCCTCCTGTTTGGAACATTTCTTATGTTTTTATGACTGTTAATGCAGAAAAAGAAGTGGCTGTTATCCAGATTTAACTCTGATTACCATAGATAAACTTGTTTGCTGATAAAGGAAAAAAAAAACATTTCATCATGTTAAAAGATCTGCTTGAAAATCCAAATCTTTTTTTTTTCTTTTCAGAAATTCTGTTCACTTCCTTTAGCAAGTACTTACCATTTAATTTCTATTTATTGTGTAAACACATCATCAAATCTCTTCTCTTTCTTTTTTGGATGGGGTTAATGGGTGGTGAGCCCTTCGTCCTCGCCGCTGGCCTTCCTGTCAGTCTTGGTAACGGCTCTGTTGGAAGCCAGGAACTCATTAGTCAATCATCATTTCCCTGACCTACGGAGGAGCCAGGAACATCCATGTGCTGTCCTCATTGCAGCTGGTACGAACCAGTGCAAGGACACAATTCCAGGGGGATCTTCTCACATTCTCCTTTCCCCTTGAATCCTACTCCTGGAATATCAAGTAGAAACAATAGCAGCGACCATGATTTAATAGAGTGCCTAAACAGAAATAGAAATATTATCAGGAAAAGGTAAAAAAAATCTCTCTTGTGAATATTGTTTTCAACTACTGTTTTTTTTATATTGTCCTCAGGAGTCTTGCAGAAGGAAAAGCATAGGACAGACAACGAAAATGTGGTGACACCTTTAGTGCATAACAAGGTAGAATTCTGGCCAACAGGATGACTGAACAGGGGCTGAATAACATTATATAGAGTCAAACTCCGGGGGCACCAGTGGTCAGTTCCTCTCTAGGGGAACAAGAAAAACTAAGCTGAAAAAAATGACTTAGAAAAGAACAGGGAAATGTAGGAAGGTGAAAGCTGGACTTGTTGAAAATGATTTCCAAACTGATACAAGGCCTCTTTGCTTCTGTTGCATTAACTCCTTGCTCTCTGCCTGCAGACGCAGCTCTTTCCAGATATAAAAACAATATTTCAAAATGCATTTTAAAGCAGAAGACGTATGAAAAATGCCATGCAAACTGAAAGATGTTTATTTTAAAGTCTTTCTTAAAAACAAAGAGTAAAACATGAAACACTTATCCATCTATACACTTTAAAGTTCAAAATACTTTATCTATCTAAAAAAACAAGTAATTCCAGGCTCAAAAAAGTAGAAAGAAAACACAACGTTTCAGCTGTGGACCCTTCTTCAGGTGTGCACAAGGCCTATGCATGCTGACACAGCTAGTCATATGAACTACTTTATATATGTATACTGTATGTATTTATATTTTAAACTGAGTGTGTTATATATGCTTAAACATAAATGTCTAAAGTCCAATGAAATAAATAATCCCTTTGTAGAACTATTTATAGTAAGGTCATTAAACCAATTTACAAATTTGTGCTGCTAATTTACGCTTTGCAGTGTATTTACATACAGTACTGTATATAAATCTTAGAAGCACACTTCTTAAAATTGTAAAAAATTATTGATGTTCATGATTGGTTATGTATGCATAATTAGTGCTATTGGTATCATTTGAGAATCTTTTGATGAAAGGAAATGAGTAATTCTAAACTTCGATGTAGTTATAGAGTGCTTTATGTATAAAAAGTAAAAAAAAAACCATGCCATGAATTACATAAAGTGGGATTATGGGCATAATCAAATATTACAAATGTAATCATCCTGAGAGCTCTGTGCAGTGAGCAGCATGAAGCATATAATGCTTCATCTCCCAATAATAATAAAAATCTGGAACTTGATAAATATTAGTAAACAGAGCTTATCTATGAAGTGTTAAAATAAATAAAATTTTCTCATTTTTATTGCAGTTTACAAAATAAAATGGTTAGCACAAAATTTTATCTACCATTTTTATGATCATTCTACGGTCAGTTAACCAATTTATTAAAACTAAATATATAATTGTTATTAATATTATTTATGTCAATTTTTTGTTTCAAGAAATTAGTGTTTTCTATTAAATAAATATATGAAAAACATAGAAGGAACACGAATTATTATCCACTGCACATATTTAAACTACATTTATAGTACTGTACATACTTCAGTTTGTTAAGTAAAGAAGCTTGCTCTAGAGGTCATTTGAAAATAATATGCATGCATAGGAATTGCGGTAATCCAAAGAAGCTGGGAATACTGAACGATGTATAAAATCTAAATACACATTGTTCCTTTTATATATATTACCCGTGAGCTCATTTTCTAATGGCCAGAACACGGCTTAAAATAATTTGCATTATATTTCTACCACGACGGCTGCTACTGCAACTGTTACTAGAGACTACTGCTGTTTCTGCTATTACTATTACTGTTGCTACAACTGTTACTGCTGCTTCTGCTATTACTACAACTAATACCACTGCTCTTACTAGTGTTACCACAGCTACTGTTGCTTCTACTGCTGTTCCTACTGCAAATGTTATTGCTGCTACTGCTACTACTGTCAGTGCTGCTACTCTTGTTACTTATGCTACAGCTACTGTACTGCTTTGTTAATATTTTCTATAACTAACACTTATTGGTGAAGGTCTGAACCTTCTGGCAGATACTTTTGTAAAGAGGTCCTTTGTCAAAGAATTTCTTTTGGATGGAAGAAAAGGTAATAAAAAATTGTAGCTGGAGCGAGGAGGAAAGTTTTGTTTCCATCCGAGCCAATGTAGTGTATTGATAATGTAATCTGAAGATCAATACAAAAGAATAAAACTGGCCATCAGCAATTAAGAAGGACTAAAATAAAATGAGTGTGCTCTGGTAATGATCTGTGGGAGTAGTGGTTAAGGTTCTGGTTTTAAAACTGCAAACTTGTTGGTTCAAATCTCAGGTGGGGCATTGCTGTAGTAGAAGGGCTTTACTTAGATTGGTTTAGCAAAATACCCAGCTGTATAAATAGGTACTCCCCAGGTTGACATTGTAAACGAGAATTTGTTCTCAATCGACATTTCTGGTTAACTAATGACTTACAGTACTAAACTGAAAGTAAGAAGATTTGGAGAAAAAAAAACATATTTCAGGTGTTGGTTTAACTTTTAACCCTTAAACCGCATATAGATTTTACTGTGTTTCTCTTATTGAGCTCACTCTTTTCTAGGTAATGAAATAAGTATGAAACAGTAATGGTAGTTTAGAAATGAGTTTAGATATTAAAATAATTGCAAAAGATGTTATTTATTAAATAATATTCCATAATGTAAATTCTATCAATTTTCTTTAGTAACATTTTTGAGTAAATTCACTTTTCTTCAGGTTTTCGTTTTAAGTGAACACTCAAAGATTTTCAACTAGTGTTAGTAAAATATTTATTCATGCATGCAAACCAAGCATTAGATATCATTTCAAGATGAGCTACAACACTGTTCAAGTTTAATTTATGTGTGCGACAGGCCTTCAATAACGTATGAACATTAAATACAGGGGAAATCATTTACACAATTTTATGTTGATCTGGTCAAATAGTATGATGACAACATTCAAACAATTACTCAGTCTAGAGCTACACAATTTGGTTATCTTCTTTATGTCTTTTTATTTTTTAACTTTGTGAAACCATAGTCAGATATTTAACACATTTTTCTTTGATATGTTTTATTTGAAAGCTCTCAACAATAGATTTATGCTGGTTCATGTTTTCCAGCCTCAATGTATGAATAAATCATTTTCCTATCTTGTGTACTGAAATATGTTATCCTGGGTGCAGCACGATGAAGGGCCCACATGTCTACATTTTTCTAAGGATTCATGTACCCACTGTGTTATGCAGCAGTGTAAAAACATTGGATTTGCAATGCACTTATTCTTTAAGGTGATGGTTCTACCAGTCTCAGTCTGCTATTAGCCTGGATATTCCAAGACTTAACTGAGGTAGAGCTCCAAGACAGCATCTCAAAATGTTGACAGAAACATAATCTATACAATATACAGGTATACTTTATACATACAGTACATACAGTATAGGCATAAACAATAGTCTCCAAGTTTATTAATGCTCTTGGAAGAGTAATCAAAAGTCGATTTAGCATAAAACTCAATTTCTGTTCCTTCAGTATTCTGATACAATTAATATAAAGGCTAAGACTTTTCTGATATTTAATGTTGCAATTATATCATATGTATCTGTTTTATAAATCTATAATATGTATTTTGCAAATACTCCTTTAGTTTCAATAACCTCAAGGAAGCACTTCCTATGGTCCTCTACTGGGCTTTCGAACTTCTCATGAGCAATGCTCAACCACTCTCCCATGCAGAACACCTTCAGCTCATCTACAGTATAGTAGGTTGTATGGCCTGTGCTTCTGATCTGCTTTCTCAGACTCATACATTAAATGTTTTACAAGAAAAGTAAATAACCAGTTAAAACACTGGGTTCTTATCTCTTAATGATTGTATTATTTTTAACCCACCAGTTTATTCAATTAATAACACAGACACACATTTATATAGCAGCATGTTTGCTGAAGTAGTCTGAGTGAAGTGTCTCAAGCATAACACATTTGTGCCCCACCTGGACTTTGAACCCACGACTCCAGTTTTCTAAGCACTTTTCTGTATTACTGCCATAAGACTGAATTGGCATAAGAAGAAAAGAAACACAATGTTTCGGAGAAGGCTCCACAGCCGAAACATTGTGTTTCTTTTTCTTGTCTTTTCAGCATGGAATTAACCTTTACTTGTTTCTTTGCAGCTTATACATGCTGATGCAGTTACCTACTTGAACATATTTACATAATATTATATGTTTACATTATGCTAAATTTCTTTGCTTAATCAATTTTATGGTTTGTCAAGGGTATTGAGGATATCAGAGGCATTGCATGTACAATATTCAGATCCTTGTTTAGTTTTCACAGCAAAAGAAAGAAGAATATGGATAATATGAAAGAAAAATTGAAGTCATGATTTCATAAGTAATCACAGTTTTCTATAAATCCTAAATATAAAAATGTTCTACATATTTTTAAGTAAAAGTGCACATAAGTGCACAAAATTACACCAGACACTGACTAGATTTACCTGTCCCTCCTACATGAACAGCTGGGCAAGGAGGAAACTGGTTAAGAATGCAACTGTGAAGCCATGGGTGACTTTAAAGAGCTACTGTACAGAGTTCAATGTAAATTCATAGGAAGGGTATGCATTTTCAAAGCAATGTATACACCCTATATACAGCTAAAGAAAGACAAGTGAATTGAATTAATGAGAAAAAGGAAATGTAAAGCATAAACTGTAAACTCTACTGTTAAGTCAAGGACATCCTTCATAATTAGACATCTGGAACTACAGAATATATTCTTTCTCTGCATCAGCTCAATTATATCTGGTTTATGTCTTATCTGACAGTATCAAGATTTTTTAAAAATGTTTAAAATGTTCTAAAATCAAATCACATCTGTAATGTTTTAAAACAATTTATTTCAAAGGTTGCTCAAATACAATGCTACAAACTGTCTCTTTCAAAATCTTATACATAACTTGTTAATGATTGGAAATTAAAACATCTCTTTTTGATTGGTTTTATTAGGTTTTCTTCAGAAGATTTACCTAACAGATACTGAACAGTATATGTCAGACCTACCTGAGGATAAAGTTCACTTTCCTGACCTTACAATCTACTGAGTACATTTAATGGAAGTCACGTTGAAGCGATTCAAATTAAAGCACAGAGGCCTCTTGTTAATTCATTGCTGGGTGTGCCAAGTGGCAGAAAAGAGGTTGCTCAAAGTTTGCAAATGTATTGAACTTATTTATTCAAGCGGAGGAAATATACTTCAAACAAAACAATTTACATACAATAACAAGACTTAAAGCTTCATTATAGCCTATCCTGTCTGTAACTCCATGTACATAATGTCCATAGTTAAACACAATTGGCTTCATTTCATTTAACTTCATTTATGCTTTCTTTTATGGCCTTAAATGGCCCATGTGAGAGCGGACTGCCACTGGGAGTTAACCACTGTGTCGCAGTGTGAGCCCCAGGCATTAGCTAGATTACAACCTCTTGCTGTCAGGCTGACTCTATAGATCAGTCACAGTGAGGTCTTCCCTGTTCATGAACCTGGCAATCACCCAGAGTGAGTTAGTTCGGGTTCTCTGTAGAGCCTGTTAGATGTACACCTTTAATTTTTGATTTCACCAGCTCCTCCAGCAGCACTGTCATTTTAGCCATCCATTTTGCTCATCTCTGCTCAATTAGAATACAGTACTGTATGTCTCCTGTGTTTTTCTGCCATCTGGCTAATATTTGTATAGAATTCCTGTTTGTTTTCTGCCACTGTTAGTTATGTTATTCTATTTTTAATTATTGTAAGGGTTTCTCCCTGGAGAGGCCGCAGATCACATTTCTTGTTCACATTTTTCAACTGGTGAATGTTACATTTCTCAACATTCTTTATTTTTCAACTGTTGTTTGCAGTAAACACTACGTTAAACATTTCCCACACTATGACACATTGTGTGACAGTGCCTCTTTCCCTACTAATTCTACGGTTTAATGAAAAGCCACTTCTCAGTTTATGTTCTTATATATCTGATAGGTGACAATTTTGTATTTAATGTGAAGTTGTGCATTTTCTGATAAGGATTTAAGCATTTATCTAGACTCAGCTTTTCCTTATCCAGACACTATGGAGAGAAAATACAAACATTAACAGGATGTTAGGATATATACTGTGTAAGGAAAAGTGTAAAATTGAAATCAAATAAAATATTAAATGTATATAATTGATTGGTAAAACTTCATTAGGAATAGTTTAGATAGTTGTGGTCACCATTTTCCAAATGTGATATTGATGCTATATATTTATATATAGTGTATATAAAGTCAAGGCTAAAGGGACAGTCTTTTCAGTCTTGGCAAGGGAGACTACAAAGGGTATTGATATAAGTGGCTAAAAGCCTTATAGATACTGAGAAATCCAACTGCTCTATGATCAATAGTAAATCAAAGACCTGAGTAAACAGTAGAAACTAAGAAGCATTGCATTTAGGACTGAAATTAGGAGGTTGCTTTACACAAAGGGCTGTGGGAGAATGGAAGAACATGTGCATCTGAGTTATTGAAGACTGGAAAGTGACTAACAGGATCTCTGGATCAAAAGGCTGTTAGCATCCAAATGTCAGCTGTAACTTTTCTTATATTCTGAAGTTATAATTTGGAGTCTAACCTCATTAAAATTAATTTCCATTTAAAGAAAATAAAGGTCTTTTTCCAAACATTTCTTTGTGATGTTGGTTGTTATTTCAGCTGGAGTAAAACAAAGTGTTTCTCCACTTGGAGATAATTATTTATTTCCATTGTTGTCAGAGCCATATTTTGTATGAATGACCTTCCTATGGCTATGGCTGTGATAATATTGTCATTATGATAGCATGTTGTGTTTGTGCCTCTTTCACCTTTTTATCTGCAATAAACCTTCACTTTCTCTCGGGATGAGCAATTTGTATAAGTGTATTATTTTAACAATGCGAACAGCTTGCATTGTTTTGATATTCCATAATTTAAATTCTAATTTTTGCCTCAGCATCCAGGAGGCATGTTTCGACTACACCAGCTGCCTGTGGCCTTCATGCCTGCACATTGCCACACGTCTTCTGCATATTTAGCGAATTACTTTCTTGAGTTCGTTTCTGTAACATGACGGTTTAATAAGATGACATGGCAAGTCTCTCGCCCAACGTTCAAACTAGAGGGCTGCCGGCCCTGACGTTTATCTGTTCCAGCACGTATCAACATGTCCAGCTGGGCTGATGACGCCTGGAGTTTCACTCCCACTGGCAATGCTCTTCAGGTCACCCAGGCACTAAGGCAGTCCTGCCATAACAAGGAATGGGTTATAGCAAGGGCGAATGTGTAATGTAGCTATTTTTTTTATTCTGACATTAAGAACAAAGATTCCCTTTATTTCTGCAAATGTTGTCATATAAATACACATCCATGCAGTGTTGTTGTTATAGGAACTGGTTGTAAGCAAGACAGGCTCTTCATTCTCTCTGTTTACAGTGAAAAGCTGTGTAGTAATGACATTTGTATTTCACATCAAAAGATCGATATGAGGCAAAAATATAGAATTTCTGCATTTGATTCTGGGAAAACCATCACAGCTCTTTTATGTTTTCACAATGAATGTAACATGGAACACCAGAGCAATTAGAATCACCCGTCAGGTAATTGTCTCAATACCTATGCTCACCCGAAATAGGTGGAATGAACACAACAAATGACATAACATGTAACTAAATGTATATACACAATAATACCCAGAAACAAAAGTTGCAATTCTGTATGTTTGCCTGATATGAATCATTTGATCTGAGAAGATAAGGGATCAGGGTAGGTACAATTTGGAAAAGCTCATTATCTCACCCCTCACAGGTAGGTAAACATTAAATGTACATCACATGTATTAAAACATTGTATATAAAACAGACATGAACAGCCTTAACATTTATGCATTTAACAGGAAATACCATCAAGAAATGTGATGCCAATTTTATCATTCTTGATCTAAACATTATTAAACATTCGCACTAATTTGCTGGATCAAATTGATGGTTGTATTCATAGTGTATTACACTAGTTTACTAGCTGTTATCCTGTGACATATTAAGCCCTGTTTTTAAGGATTTAGTAAATCATTGTGAATGAGGCCTAAAAGTTTTAGCAGACAGTCTATAAAAGATGCCTGTAAGCAGTATACCACTAGACAAGAGTAATAACTCCATAAACAGGCATTGTATTCACAAAGGTGTTTGCCCCTTATGTACACAATTAAAGTGTAGCCACATACCTCTCATTAGTGTGTAAGGTAAGCATAGATGATAAGAGAATTCACTCCTTATCTGAAGCTGCACCTCAAAAGATTGGGCCCCCAGGTGAGATGATGACATACATAGGCACATACTGACTAGAAAGCACATGGCTGAGGTTGAGAATATGTGGGGAAGTATATGAGAGAGCATTGCTAAACAACAGGTTTTTAGATACAGAATATTTTCTAAAATTATTTATTGAAAGCAATATTGTTAATACATCCTGCCTTGTGTCTCGTTGCTTGGCGGAATAGGCTCTGGCTCCCCCACAGCCTTGAATTGGATGAAGCAGTTAGAAAAGGGATGGATAAAGATTGTTAATACAATTAACCTTGTCCGAGTTCTGGAACAAGTTACCCAGCCGAGCTGAAACTTTGGCTTCTTCCAAGAATTATCTGGATGAGATTCTCGGATCAATTAGTTACAAACTACAAACTGGCTAAATGGGATGAACAGTCTCTTTTTATTTCTAAGCTTTTTTGTTATAAGTCATCACTTACATTGTATAATAAGCTATATTAATAATTACTGGCATTTCTGTAGAGCTATTAATTTCTAAGGATCCCAAAGCACATTACAAATAGGAGATTGTCTGCTTATTGAGTGACATAGCGTTTTACATTTTCCTCTCCAGTTGCTTAACTCTGAAGTTCTGAAGACAGAAGGGATGTTTTTTTTACTTCATGTGTAAAGCTGTAAGCTTTTAATCGAATATTGACAACTTACCAACATAAGCAATGTATTCAAATAAAAAAAACAAGTTTAATTTTCAATTCAAGGGGCTCCTGAACTAGGTATCAAAACTTTAAAATTAAGTTACCATTTACTTTCATTATTAGTATTAATATCACATTTTGGAGCCTGACGTGTGAATAAGAGATACAAAAAAGATTGGAGCATATAAAAATATCTGCATCATTTATCATTTCAATTGTTTGAAAAGTCTTGAGTGAGGGCGTAGTCAAGCTGTTCAAGACAGGGACTTTGCCTGATTGTGACAGCACTTTCAGGATGCTGTGCATTTTCATACCCAGAACTGCCTTCTCTTTCACACTATTCATGGATTGTAAGAACTTTATGATCCACTTCTTGAATCACTAAAGAACAATAATTTAATATTTATGATACATGACTGATTGATTATCTCTTTAAATATATCATTTGGTATTGTTGGACTTCATACTTTTCCAGCTACAATAATATTTGTTGGGGAAATTGTTGTCAGCCTGTGTTACAGTAAAATGCAAGTCTCTTGTGACTAGTTCACTTTAGACAGGAGGTTTGAAGCTGAAGATTTGAGATTTAAATGTTAAAAATGATCTGCTTATGATACATACTAGACCCCTGAAGTCTTCTTAAGTTATCCTCCAAGCTAATGAACTGCCAGCTGTTGGGAAACTGGGTAGTATTGCAGTTCAAGTGGCGACAGATTGGAAATAAATCATTAGCTTCCAATTTAGGTTTTCACTTTGGAAACCAAGGGTCTTGGAAAACATATCCACATCTAACAGCTTAATTGTATCAAAAATACATATCTCATGCACTTTGCAAATTGATTCCAAGTTCAGCTCATAAACTGTGGTCTATCTGAAAGCAATTTACATTACAAAAATAAAGATTTATTTTCTGCTGTTATTGGATAATGACTGCCTAGCAGGTGGTGCTTTTATTAGCTGGCAATTAACATTTAAACAATCTATTATGCTGCATCACTTTTCAGGTCACTAGAATGTGAAGCAAACCCTTCCAGTAATACTCTCGGTTTGTACTGTTTACTGCACAGGCCCCTTTTCACAGGACAATTTCTCTGCCTTTATTATATACATTTCCATATCCATTGGTAATCAGTCCATATGCATCAAGCACATTTTCTATCATTTTGCAAACATTGCAGGTTTTGAACAGATGTGAAAATTTCAAAGCTACAGTTTATCTACCTTATCTTTAAATGACTACTTTTTGTATTGAAAACTTCATGTTTACTTGCATGGACTTTATATATGACTCTTCTGGTGCATTTGTATTGTGGCCTTTTGTAGCATGAAGTGCCCAGATATGGCACTCACCCAAAGGTTTAGAACATAAAAATTGGTTTATTGATTGATAGAATGTAGTTGCCTGTAACAGAAAGAACATAAAAATATCATAAAAGTTTTATTACATTAGAATAAAATCAAATGGTGTGGAAAAATATTGCTTGCATTAAGGATTATTGAAGAACTTGTTTTCTTTGGCTGCTGTTGATTAATGCATTGCTAGCATAGTCTTGTCTAAGTCAATCAAAACTGCTCATCAATATTGCATTATTATAGCCTCTGCTCCTCTGCTGAAGCAATGTTGGCGTCAAAAAAGTTTTAAAAATGTGATTTTATTCCACTTTCCGAATCAAACCTCCACGAGCACACTTCCTCTGTAAGCTATGTCCTGATGTTTCAGCATAATTCTTAAGGATATCAGTTGAAGAAAACAAGAATGCAGCAGCTTAAAGGTGTACCGAAGTGCCTGTCTGTTCTGTAGAATGTAACCACTTTTACAAGCATTTTTTGAAGAAGGTGGCTACCTATCCATATTCCCCTCGCCTGAATCATTATGTACCACGGTATGCTGATTTAACTTACTATTACTACTACTAATTTAATTTATAATTTAAATATTTTTAAATGTATTAAATTTTATTGGAATGAGTAATTCTACTTGCTTTCAGACCTATCAAATGTACAGCAGATTATAATGCAATTTTGAATAGCTTGGCTGCCACTGCCACTTATAATATTGGCCCAATAATGCTAAAAGGAAGTATATATGATGTTGTAAAACCCAAAGCCAAAATAAATCAGAAGAATTGCACAATAATGAAACTGTTCATGCATTTTACAGGAATGGTGAGGTGCCAAAACTCTTTAGCTTTCTTAATAAAAATATATGTGGACACTCAACCTTACCTATGACTTTCTTAGGTATCCAATTGAAACAGATGCAAATCTCACACTTAGTTATATGTTTTAAACAAAGTTCAGATTTGATAAAAAATAAACGACATAAAAAGTATGTTGAAAATTCTTGCAGATGTTATAGTGTTAATGCTCCGGAGGCATTTTGATAAGAGCATCAGAAACATTAGAAAAGAGAGGAAGCCATTCGGCCCATCTAACGTTTGGTTGATTGATCTGTGTTTCTTGAAAGATGCCAGACTATTGGCTTTAAAAACATGACTGGGTATCTTGTTCCACACTTTCACAACCCTTTAGAGAAAAAAATATAATATCATACTTCATCATAATCATACTTTTTTCAGCAAATATTTAAAAAACAACATGAATGAGAAATGTATTTATTGCATAAGACCAGTTTCTATTATGTTCTGTTTAGCTAGAAGTAGTGTTTCTCTTTTAGTTGTTTTTTTTCTCACCCATTTCATTTCATGGTCTAAAAGGTTTCTAAGAATAAACATTACATTTTTACCAAGATACCAAGTTATTTTCCCTGCTGCACATAAGTCTGAGCTTCACAGGAAAAGTATTTTAATTGAACAATTACAGATATGTGTCGACACAATAGGAAATTACTTTAACACACTATTTAATGAAGGTGTGCATCTAGTATTGTTTGGACAGGCTGATAAAAAAGTGTGAAACCAGCATCGTACATTTCAATTACATGTCTGTCACATCATATTGAAAAGGCTGAAATCTATTTCTAAATGCCCAAAATCCAGAGGAATTCACACAGGAATCAGTGTTGATTGCAGAAAACTGAGCCATCCTGGTCAGTAGCTACAATATTGTACTATATTATTACGATTATATTTAGCATGCATTGCTAAATATAATTGTAATAACATTACTATTATTACAATACAGTTGCTATTGGCTTTTTTATTATTAATTGACTTCTAAGAAAACATTATGTAAAACTGTTTGGATAAGCTTTTTTTCAGATTGTAAACATGTACAGTACAGCTTGGCCCCCATCAGAATATTGATGCCTAAAAACAATAAAAATCAGTTGATTTTGGGATTATTTTTAAATGTTTGACTTATATTAAAGTGATTGGAAACAGTGTGCTAATTCATTCTAGAACTGCTTCATTCAATTGCTGGTCACGGGGGAGCCGGAGTCTCTCCCTGCAATCAATGGGATACACCCTGATGGGATGCTAGCCCATCACTGGATTGGAAACAATCTGAATCTTAGAACAGATAAAGCGGTAAAGCTCTAGCTGAAGGATGTTGTGACAGATTGAATAAGTACACCATTGCAATAGAAGCTCAGAACTGACAGAAGAAAATAAAACTTCTGATTTTTTTTGGATCATGTCATATTTAAGTACGGACAGGTGCAACTGGAATTAAAAATGTTTAGATTTGCCAACAAAAGTGGTTATACTTAAGAGTTTTTCGTGGGATCCAGAAAAACATTCAAGTCTTGAGGGGCTATTTAAAATGTATGAAAACTGACGAGCAGCAGGTTTAAGAACTGGCATGAACTAAACAGATGACTGCAATGCAAGCATATTTGTTTAATTATGTTGAAAGTACAGGAAGTTGGTCAGTGCCAAGAATTGCTGTGGGCATTGAAACAATACTTATAATCAAGTAAATACATCCCTATATACCAATAAACCCTGATTGTTTATTTTCATTACGTGCTTCTGTCATCTGTGTTTTTATTCCCAGATGTTAATGGTGCATTAGCAGGTAAGGGAGCTCACAGCATTTTACTGTGAGATTTTTGGAACATATTTTGAGTAATTTCACAGACTGCACTTTACATTGTGTAATGCATATTTTTATGACAATATAACATTAAATATACTTTCAAAAAGTAAGGGTGAAGCTCTTGTAAAATAAAAAAAACAGCACATAAATCAAAGCCATTTCACAACTCTTTAAGAAACAAACTTTTAATATATACTAAAACATTTTGGAAAAAACACAACCTCACACTCATGCTAAACATTGGAAGGGATAAAGTAAGGTCTGGAACATTTGGTTGTAATGTTATATGATCACTTATTAAAAAGTTGCTAACAAAGTTTAAAAGCCATGTGTGGTATGGGTCTCATTGACAAGTACCCCTATGTAACATATAAACATTGTGCACTCATGAGGGCAAAGCTAATAAGGGCAAAATGCTTGGCCATGGTTGTTAACTTCGACATTCTTAGACATGCAACACTAAATTGGAAAAATTCTGTCAGCAATGTTACCAGCTCCTAACCTGATCTTACCCCTGCGGCTACTGCTGTAGCCACTACCAGTCAGCAGCCAGCCTCTGCTGCAACTGCATCAGCTACTCTGCCACCAGTCTGTGCTGCTACTACTCTGGCAACTCCAGTCTTTGTAGTGACTGTACTGTCACTAACTGTCCCTTGCCAGTCCCTGCTGTGGCTCCAACTACCTCTTAATACTGCACCCTTGGCTGTCTCTGGAGAGCTTCATCTCCTGTGCCTTCAGGTGTCATCAGAAGCTTCCAAAACTCTCTTGGTCCTAGCTCTTGGATTTCCGACCAAATCACCACTGTGTCTGCACCCTATGTACAGCCGCTTCATAAATCACTATAAAGCCCGCATATGCCTCAGCATACCCAGACATGGGTCCTGTTGTCCATTTGGATTTTTCATTGCCCTCTGGTGCTCCTATAGCTCAAGGCTTGCACATCCCTTTAGGGCATAAGGCTTGGCTGCCTGCTGGATCTCCCAATGTCTGCCCAGTATGACTCCTCTGGCCTGTACAAGGTACAGAACATCCATGCTGTCACTGCTTAGGGTGGACCCGTGTTCTTAGTCAAAGGTGCCAGAACCCTCCTAGGCCCATTAACAGCCATTTGTAATGCTATAATGCTGTAATACGATATCCACCCAGTGCAGTCAAAACGTGCTTCCACTGCTTTGGGCAAGGGTGGAAAGATTTTCTCTGGCTTTCCTGCAACCTTCAACTACAACTCTTGTTCTAGCAGAGAAAATATTTCATCCCCAAGCTTGCACACAGACTTGCATGCACTTTAACTCAACCCCTGGACATGCTAGTGAGTCTCTATCATCCAGTCAGCTTTCTGTCCACTCCTGGGCTTCCATCAACCAAGAGATAAACCTGTAACAAACTGTAGCAAACTGCGTCACTAATTGTTCTTATAGCCTTTCAGGATACTGGTATAGAATGCAGACTCCTGTAGGATTCCTCCCTGGTGTTCCTCTCCGTCTTGGTACAGCTCCAATAGGTCCAGAAGCACCGTGGCATGCCTGAAAACAATTCCTGCTTCTCTACAGATCCTTGCCATACACGGGAAGTATGCAGTCCTCCTCAACAGTATCTCTTCTATGGCTATCAAGCTCACAGATCTTCCAAAGAATCCTCATGCTTCATTCTCTACATCAACTCCTACCCCTCAGTCTGTATCACCACAACATCCTTCTCTGTCACGATGCCAGAAAAATTAAGCCTTTAGATTCTAAAGAACACAAGAAAAAACAAGAGGAAGCCATTCATCCCATATTGCCTATTTGATAACTCAATTTATCCAACGATCTCATCTTGAAAGGATCCAGGGTATGAGTTTTGTGTAAAGAAGTCCTTCCTTTTCTTTCAATTTGGTCCCCTGGTTCAGTGCAATTTCAGTGGAATATCAGGACTGAAACGCTTAAGGCCATGAACCTGAGCTGAATCATTTCAGTTTATGCCACGTTTATTCTACCGAGAAAACATAAAATGGCAATCTTATTGGTGCTCAATTTCCCAGCATCTGGATTTTCCCCACTTTATAAAAAATGATTATGTACCTTTCCAAGATCAGCCAGGAAATATACAATGTCATTGGCTGCCAGAAAACATTCTTTATTAAACCAAGGAATGCTTTACTTGAGATAATATAACATAATAGAACCTAATTTTACTAAAGATCCAAATTGTTTTTAAATTGCAAAGAAAAACAAGCAAGAAATCATAGTAAGGTGCATGGAACTAATTGACTATCAAATCTTGATAATCAAAACTGACATGCAAATGTTTCAGGGTCAGGCATGCTTTAACAAATCAGCTGTGAAAACTATGACTCTGCATTTTACCTGTGTTGAGAATAATACTACATTTATGTATTTATTAACTTGTAGAAATATGTAGAAAAATAACTCCTCAGCTAGTTACTGATGTGATGCATAAAAGATTAATTATTGGATTATTATTCCATGATACTTGAACGCATAGTGAAACTAATCTAAATATAATTCAGGAATACCAAAACAGATACTCGTAAAACGTTATGTAATGTATAAATCATGGTAATAAGCAATAATGGCCTTGCAAGCCTATATGCTGTTTTGGTATTTTATTCATATAGGCAGGGTGTCTGTATAAATCTAGTATCTGCTATACATTGTAAGATAACATTCCAAGCTCCATGTGGAAATGCGTTCATTCTACATCAAGCAGATACAATTTCAACCCATGTACTGAGGATATCTGAATGAGTCAAAGCAGCTATTCAAAACTTGAGAATCTGACATGGCCCACTGATGATTATTGTTTTATCTCGGTTCCATGCCTTGAGATGTTTTTAAATTAAAGACACATTACATCAAATAAAGCATTGCATTGTTAGAAAGTTTGTATTGGATACAGTACTATTCAAAACTAATTACTTCTTAAAAGTAAATGTTTGGTCAAGTTATTTTGTTTTGGAGATTGAAATAATTTGCTTCAAGTACTTAGAAAAGAAATAGCTACAGTATATACTGTGCCACATCATTTGTAATACACACTTGACACCAGTGAGATATTGTTAGACACCTTTTTTCACAACAGGATGAAATACAAAAAGTGTAAAACAATTAGTTACAAAATGCCAGCTACTTTTTAACTAATGAATTAGTTTTGAATTAAAACTTTATGCTGAAAAAAATAAAGAAGGTGAGTATGTACGGTTTTAGAGCAAGATGGCTTTAATTTGCTCCAATAATTTAAGTTGTCAACTTGTGTGGTAGGTTTGCATGGTGCAGCAGTTCAGCTATTTATTTCCTTTAAGTGTGCCATTTACTATGACTTGCAGGCAGGCAATAAATTGCTTCATAATTCTAAACAAACAATTCAGCCTTTTAGGAAGTGCTGTTTACAGAGCTCTGTCATGAGTCTTGTCCCCTTGGTGACACTTGACTGCACAGCAGGAATACGGTGGTCTTCCCTTCAAAAATCGCTTTGCAGGTTGGCTGAGAACAGGACCCTGGGGTCTTTTTGAACAAACAAATCTGAGGACACTGCCACGGCTGAGTGTTTATGTGTTTTTGTTTGTAAACTGTTAGGTAAACAGTGCCGTTAACTCTGAAATGTTTGTGGCTCCAGGTTTCTTGGTCGTCCCTCAAGACTTCAGGACACCTCCTCGGAGATAACATCTAGTCATTCCTGCAGTCCTGCTGTTCCATCCCTGAGAAGAAGCACTAATGAAACAAGACTGCTTCAGCCTCACAGCCTTCTTCATTGTTCTACAATGTGATTTTCTATGTGCATACCTGCACAGATTAATAAATCTGTTATATTAAAATGTTATATTGGTGTAATTATTTTAAAAGTTGACCTTACTTAGGTAATTACAGGATGTGTTTACTTGCCTTAAAATCAGGACGCTTTTTCATGTTTAATTGAAGGCTAAATAGTTCAATTGCATTCTGTACACAAAATCATTACACCTTTGAAAAACCAACTCTCAAAAACATTGTAGGAGGATCTATCCTTCTTCTTTTATAGTGATTATTCAGTGGATCCCATCCAACTGTTTATTGAAATAAACTAGTTGAAATAAGCCATACAAGTTTCAACAATATGGCTGTGTAGCTTGTTCCAGAAAAGCACTAGTGTCCTCCAGTCTGTGCTTTACTGCTGATTCTGAAGAAGTGTGTTGGATTGACTTTTTAAATCATTTGTTTTTTTTTTAACTTAAACTACTAATGTGTTCAAGATTGTACAACTTAAAAGAATTTACAGCTTTTTCAGTGTCAGGATAGGGCTTTACTTTAAGCAAGAGAATGTACCTAGTTGCTCTTCACTGGACATAATCCAGAGAAGCAGTTTTTGTAGTATGGTGACATTGTGCGCAATATTCTAAAGAAGTTAGTGGTAGAGTGTACAATTTTTATATCACATCTCTTGATTTAATTAATCTGTTTTTAATTATATATATATTCTACTATTGTGTTTGCCTTTTTGTATTGTTTTTTCATCACATTGTCTAGAAGATATAATGTGTCAATTTAAACACCTGTTTTGTATGTAGCTTTAAGCACCTTTTTTCAGATGTAGCTTCTTCAAGCTAAGTGCTTCCCATTTTATATCTAGTTTTCTACTTATATGATGGTGCACTGACCTATATTACATGCCATTTGCCAAGGGTTTGATCACTGTTGAAATTCACCCAAGTCTTTTTAATTTACTTTGCAGCTTCTACAGTGTTTGTCAATCCCCTTGTTTTGGTATGATCTCTTAACTAGTTTACTAACTATACCTGAATCTAGATCATTGATATAAATTAGGAAAAGAGGTTGTAGTATAGATAATTGTCATCCTTTCTTGGTGTTCCCTGTTTTCTATCCATTAAGTAGTTCATTATTAACTCAATGCTTACTGCCTGCAATTTCAGCATTCATCATTTATGAGGGACCTCATCAAAGGCCTTCTGAAATATAAATAATAGACTTATTAAATAGATATTTGGGAGGAGGTCAAATTGTAGTCTCTCAGTTCCACTCTCATACTACTATTTTGTCCACTAAGTACCTTTTTTTCTTTGGTTCAGCATTGCAGTCTCGTCAGAGACAGTCTCCTTCATATGCAGTTAAGAGTCCTTACCTTTTCACTCTTTATTTCTCATTCATTAGTTCATCATCTCCTTGCTCTCACCAGCTTTCCTAGCATAACCTGATGACTGTCTCCTCTATATAGGATTGGGAATAACTTTCTCTCCCCACCTTAAATAAGCGGCTCTTCGAACTCTACCGCTCTACTGACGACAAAAGACCCCCTGCAATTGCTGTGGTGCTTGCTCTGCTCTCTTGGGTCTTCTGAGGTCGTCACCCCTCCTTGGAACTCTGGAACAATGGTGACCTCCTCTCCTTTATCCCCATTTCTGGTTTAGCGTCCGACCCCTTGCAACTATGGGCCCAGCCAATCTCCATTGTTTTGTCTCTCCCCTTTACCCAATCCTCTTTTGAGCTGTCCCCCAGTCACTGATTTTCATTCTGCCATGGGGTTGGGAGTGCACAGCATCAGTGAGCTCTGGGTCTTGGCCAGCCAAATGCCATGTCAGTCATTGCCTTGGTTGATATGGTGACGGGTCCCCAAACCACTTACCCCATCCTCCATTTGGTGTCCAACTGGAGCAGCCCCTGAGTCTCCCACTACCTGTCCTCTCACAAGCTGCTGTCCCCAGCTTCATAAACACACTGGACCCCTGCTTAACCTCAGGACGACTGGTTTAAGAACATTGTTGCAACATTAGTTGCTATTTTAATTTATTTTGAGGGTTTCACATAGAATTCATCCTTTTCATACAGTCACAGCATACAAACCAGCTCAACTTGTTGACATTTTGTTCACTAGTCTGGATTCTGCTGTTAGCATTACACTCTATTTGCTTTGATTCCTCTTCGCACTTTTCTCAGTTTGCCATCCTAGCTGCACACTGACAGACATCAGCAAGTGGTAACTCACTACTGTTTTCTACTCTGCTTCTGTGTCTGTGCAAATGACCTCACACTGGTCTTCTTGGACAGGTGTAGCTATCTAATTATAATAATAATAATAATAATAATTATTGGTTCCATAATGCATGTAGTAGAAATAAGATACAGTATATTGGTCTGTCACCCTTTTTATGGACATGAGAAAATGTAGGTCACAAACCATAGGAGGCCATTTCACCTATCTAGCCCATTTGGTGGTTATTAGCTAATTGATCCCAGGATATCATCAAGCTGTTTCTAGAAGGTTTATTGTCCCCAGCTTGTTCCATGCTCCCACAGCCCAATGGTATGGATGGATGGGCACTATATTTATAATTTTCCAGTCTGTGACTATTACCCTATCTGTATCTGCTGTTAATTGTTTTATTAATAGCATCTGAACAGCATACAGTATATCTTTTCTTTAAGCACATTTGGAAGATCTCCTGGAGTTTTTGTTTTATTTTAAGTACTTCTAGTATGAGTAACATTTTTGCTCTTTCTACACTTATACTATTTAACAAAGAAACATGTCTTGACTGACCCAGAGTTAGGTTGTCAATATCTTCCTTTGTAAATACCTGAGTAAAATATTCATTTAGTACATCAGTCACTGCCCTTTCACCATCTAAAAACTTCCTGTTATTACTCAGAATAAATTTTTTAATCCTTGACTGTTCCTTTGATGTTGTAAAAAAACTATCTTCATTGTAGCTCTCAATATTCATTTCCATCTCTCTTGGTCTTTTTGTCTCTGCTTATATGCTTTTCCTTTAAATAGATCTTGACCTTTTCCAATAATTCGATAAAGTCCTTTCATTCTCCACAGTACCAATAGAAGCTTTGGAAAAGACAAGGCTTGCTTAGAAAAATGATACAATTAATTTACTGAAAAGCATGTATCAGAATGTTCTAATGATGAGGATGATTTTTATTTACACAAAAAGTGTTTAAATGAAACATTCGGATGTAGATCCATCCTCAAAACTAAAAGTTGTGACATTACCCAGTGAGACATTTAAAAAGATACTTAAGGTACTTTAATGTTGTGTCACACTCGGTGAAACTTTGAAGGAGTATATTCTGTTTTTAAGATTCACCACATTTGTAGAAATTTCTAAAATATCTCAGATTGTAAATTTGTAGTACTATAGCCATATTTACAAAGTTTTTGTACCGTCCCTTAAAGTCTGTCAATTATATAAGAGTTTAGGAAAACCCATTCACTGTCTAATCACTGCTGAATACATGCTATATTACATTGAAAGCTGTGGAGATTTATACTTTGTAATCAGTAAGAATAAAGGTATAATAAGTTAAAGTCTTGTTGGTATGCTGAGCATTGTTCTTTAATTGCTGATCTGAATTCTTTCTTCTTTCACCATTAAACGGTTCTATAACTGCTGTTTATTTTCCCTGAAGTTTTTTCTGTGAGTTGTTTTCTTCAAGCTGTTCTTTGGTAATGCACTCACTGCTTATAAAAAATAGGCAATGTGAAGCTGATTCCAATAATTACCTTAAACCCTGTTTTTTCTCCTCTAAAATTCCCTGGTCTTGATTCACTGCTATCACAGTGATTGACCTGTGTAAGTCCCTGGAATCATACGTTTCCAGCTGGCTGGGTGCCTCATGGGCTGGCTGCACAGAAATGTGTGGGAAAATGGGTATATCTGCAGGGGACCTGGAGTAAGTTTTAACCACTTTGACTTAAAGAGTCCCTGTAGAAGCTAGCAAGTGCAGACCACATGAAGCAAGGATAAGTGGAGGGGGTGTTAGGGGCTAACTTTTTTTGACAAAATGCAACAGAGTGAGATTGTTAGAAATCCCACACACACTTTTTAAGCTTGGTCGATCAATAAACACTCTCTCTTCGTTTCTTGAGAGAGCAGATCAAACAGTGTGATAAAGCCATTTTAGCACACTTAATCTGGGAGGCACAGTGGCATGCCTCTGTGTGGAGCCTGTGTGCTCTTCCTGTGCTCTTCCCCTTTTCTTGTGGGTTTCACTAGGTGATTAATGTTCCTCCCACTTTCCATGGCCATGCTGGCTAAATTAGGTGCTGCCCCTAAAGGGCAGGGCAGGGCAGTGACACTGTGGCTAAGGATCTGCGCCTATGGCTCGAAGGATGCTGGTTCAAATCCTGTTGCTGGCAGAGGAATCCTATCCCATTGGGCCCTTGAGCAAGGCCATTAACCCCAACTGCTCCAGGGGTGCTGTATAAATGGATGACCCTGCACTCTGACCCCAAACTTTTCTCTCCCCACCTGTGTGTCTCATGGAGAGCAAAAAAATGTATGTGAAAAAGACAAATTCCTAATGTAAGAAATTGTATATGCTTAAACAAGTGATCTTAAATTGTCCCTGTCTGTGTGAGGATAATGGAGTGTCACAGGGACCTGTGGATCCTGGATACGCTTCAGGCCACCGTGACACTTCCCAGGAATAGGTCTTTCTCAAAATGGAAGGACACTTAAGGCTTTTTCCTTAATAAATAATATATTCTTAAATATTTGCTCTCATTAGCTCTTTGTCGATTGCTTCCGTTTTTTTCCAAAACGAAAGCTGAAAGTGATTGCTGCTCACCTGTGCTGTCTTACGCTCCCTGTACCAAGCATATACAGGTAAGAACCAGGAGAATGAGATGTCTTTCTAGACAATGGGAATCAAACCAGGAGCTGCTTTTCTTTTTGTGATTCTGAAAAATACTGATGGTGTTAATGCTAATAATTATATCAGAAAACTACTTCTAAGGTGCCTCATTTAGGAGTTTACACATTAACCATGTACTGTATCATGACTTTATTGCCTAAAGACAACTTGTTGGGTGTTAGCTACTTATACTTATATAGCTGAAACAGATTTTATTAGCGAAATATGTAGCCTAAGTATGGACAGAATGATCTCCTCTCATTTTTAAACATTCTTATCTTATTAGTAACAAAAGTGGTTGTCCATAGTTTGTTAAAATGACCTGTTAGGTAATACCATATTAAGGCAAATTATGGATTACATTTTGCAGTGCCTTTCAAAAACAAGAGATTTAGAACTTGTGTCTGATTTTCTCAAAACCTTAATGAAAATCTGTAAATTATTTATAATATCAACAAGCACAATATCAGTCAAAACAGCATTTCATATGTAATGGAAAGCAAAATGTTGCGTGAAAAGGTCATTCATTTTAAACAACTGCTTAAAGAGCATGCACAGATTTCAGAAAAATGTGCAGTGTCACTCAAATCCAATCAAGCATGACAAAATGCCAGTGAGATATTATTAATGAATTCCAGATATTCAACTAATCATTTTCATGTGTGATTTACAATTTTTATAACCAACAAAAATTGAAAATTATACCTCAAATGAATACAGTATGGCACTCTATATTATAAATATGAGATTATTATTATTTTTACCCACAGGTTATGATATGTATTTAGATTTATCTCAATAAGTGCCAAACAGCACTGGAATGCAGGTGAGCACAATGACCTCACTCTACTCCAGTTACATTTGGAAATGTTCTGCATCTCATCAGATTACAGATACATTACAAAGGTTAAAGCAGCAGCTGTTGATAAGAACATAACAGAGGTAACAAACTAGATGTTACCATCTACCTACTACCTTACTTATGAAAAGACCTCATTTAGACATTCAGCACTAACATGGGAACATAAGAAAGGTTACAAAGGAGAGGAGGACATTCCAGGTGACATTGGTCACTATTATTTTTAGACTTGCAGTTTACTAGCTAATGTATATGTATTTTGTGTGCTTTTGTACCAGGTATCAAACAAATTGTGAGGATAATATTCTTTGAAACAGATGAATACAGTGTATTCATTATATATTGTAATCACAACTAAAATATTCAAAATGATTAGGGTTGATAGTGATTCTGACCTGTACCCATGAATACGTGCTGCTAAATTGGGATCTATTGACAACACAACACAAAGAGTGTTGGGGGAGTAAGGGATGTACAGTTGTATACTGACACATTATAAGTATAAGCCACAACTGGAGAAGTTTTTTTCACATCTGATCAATTGATCATGGGAATGCTTACTTGTGTTTCTATACTCAAGATGGAATATACTATATAATATATAGTATATATAAACATTACATAGATAGCACCCCAGGACTTGAAGCCAGGGCCTATGTCTTATGATCAAATTTAGCCCTTGTTAAGATGGAGGGGAATCATAAACTCCAACATGTACCAGGCCATTTTAGAATCTCCCAGATCCCTTCTGTCAAGAAGTAACTTTCCACCATGACAGTAATCCTAAGTATCATTCCAAATTAACACAAAAACGTTGTTAACTCCACACAAAATATTCTTCTCTGACTATCTTTATCTCCAGGCTGCAATGGAACCTTTGTGGTTCAAGCTCAGATAGACTTTTTTGCAATGGAACTTTTGTGTTTTCTGGACTATAATTAATGATTTATAATACATATATCTTTGTGTTATGCAGTGCTTTCATGATTATAGTATAAGGTGAGAAACATTCTCCAATATATAAATCTTTCTGATAAATTATTTTTTTGTTCCTATTTAATCATCAATTTCCCTTCGGGATCAATAAAGTCTTATCTATCTAAATCCTGAGGACACCATACTGTACAAAGAGCATATTACATTATTCTTTTTAACCATTTATTCTTCTATAGAAACTTATTTTCTCCTTGTCCTTCTCTCTGATTTTTTACTAACCACAATAGGACTCAATAATGTAGCCCTGAAAAAGGTCAAATCTTGGTACAAAGCTTACAAACTGTTTGGACAGAATATGTTATAAAATACTACAAGGACCCAGGGCACAGCAAAAAGTGTTGCCATTTCACTCCCTGCTGCTCTCCCAGCTAGAAGAGAAGCTGAAAAGGAGGAGAATGACATTGCTAATGGGCTATCAAAGTAAATAACGAGGAGGTGTGAAGTGGTCATACCAGTGTCTTTGGTGTGAAGTGCAGTTCGCAAGCAGAAACAAAATGGAGTGGCAAGGATTCACAAAAGATTACCCATCTGTAAACATTTTCTGTAACGACATCAGCTCAACGCTCATCATGTTTGTTAGGCTGGATTTTTTTGGTCATTCAATAGAGTTAGCATGTGCTTTTCCTTATAACTTCTGGTAACTGAGACAAGAATGTAAATGGCAAAATAATTATTTTTGCCTAACCAATGCTTTTCATAGGTACACTGAAGAAAACACTGCCGACTTGTTGCATTCCTGGTACAGTAAACATTTAAATTCATTGCAGTTCACAATTTATCATGGTGAGAACACTGCATACTCCATGGATGCACTATTGTGCTCTTTCATTTCTTTACACAAAACCATGTAGTAGACATTTGAAAGATATTCACAGTTGTACTTCAGAGAAGACATTCTCTGGAAAAATATTGTGGATAATTTTATACATCCTAACAAATACTATACATTTAATCTTAATGGCAAACATGCATTTCTATCATTGCGCTCTCCCATAAGTGTTCCAAATAAAAATAGAAAACAAACTTTAAGATAGTTTAAAACTTTATAGAAAAAAACAAATTATCTCTCAATGTATTTTAGTTAACAAATAGGGTAAAACCTATTAAAAGGTATTGAACCACCAAAACGCATGAATAGGATAATGTCACAACAAAATGTGTATTTAAGACTGCATAAATATTATTGTTCCTTCTTCATAGATGATGCAATTTAAATAATAAAAGACGTCTTGATGTAGTCATAGGATCACACATTTCCAGCTGTTAGCCTGCAACATTCCTGGCTGTCTGATAAACAAAGGCCTGTTACTGGGGTATGTTGATTCTGACAATAGGAGGCTTTGATGTCAGTGTCCTTATGTCCTTCCCCAGACATCCGACCACACTAATAATTATGAAAATAAGACACCATTCAGAGCATTCTACATCACTTACTTAACCAAGCATGAAAGCTGAAAATAAGTCACATTGCGTGATTTGAAGTTCACAATGCAATTCTGTAGGATTGTATTATTTAGCAGTTCACAACAAAAATTTTTCTTTTGGGTTTTTTTCCAGTAGATTATAGTTAAAAAACAATAGGAAAACACTTATATGAGTTCTATGTAAAATATTAATAGGAATATTATGCATTAATTAGAACTTCACTTGTTTTTCTTTGTATGTGTATCATCGTAGATCCAGATTTGAATGTTAGATATTTTCACTAAATTGTTCTATTCACAATGCTTGTATGTGTTATATATTATACTGTCTGCTGTGCAGCTCTGTATTGGATTATGCAGTAATGGGAAATGGAAATAAGGCTAATTTGTAAGGAATAGCACTAGTGTCACAGGACAAATGGATCAATATTGGTCTGTCCTGGATTACCGGATTTTGGAATTTCTGGAATAGATCACAGAGAACAGATTAGAAGCCACATCAGCACGCCACAAAAAATAAAATCAAAATATATTATATTTACTGAAAAAATAGAAGAAATACAATTAATTATTTTAATTAATGTTGCTGAAGCAACTGCTTAAATAGGCGACACCTATTTTGCAGAAAGCTAGAAAACAAGTTTAAATTATCATAACAATGACAACTAAATTTGTCTTTATCAATTAAACCAAACATTAATTTAATCAATAATTTAATATCTATAAACTATTTTTTTAAATTAAAATAATATACAAAATGCTCATTTACTTTAAAGGAGCCTGATCCTATCCAAGCAAGCAGCATGCATAAGGTAGGATACACCTGTGTTGGGACACTATCACAAATCTATCACAAGGTAAACAAAAACACATGGACATACACAATCACACCAGGGCCAATTAACCTACAGTACCTGTATGTTTTTGGACTGTGGGAGGAAACTGGAGCACCCAGACCAAACCCATACAAATATGGAGAGAACTTGCACACTCCACGCAGGTAGCACACCAGGAATTGAACCCAAAGCCTGAGGAGCTATTCAAGTCTTAATGACCATCTGAAGATTGCATGTTTAAGATACAGGACAAAAAACAACAGTTTTTACAATATAGTCAGCAAGAAAGCTGGTACCTCTGTATTTCCATTTCAATATACTGTATATATATAGAGAGAGAGACAGAGGATGGATTATCCATCAGAGACTCTGCAAAAAATAGTACAAAAGTCCTCAAATACTGTCAAGGATTTTCAATCCGTTTTAACGAGAATATGTTATAAAATACTACAAGACATTTATAAAGTGCCTTTTATCTGAAAGGATCCCAGGGTGCTTTCAATAAAGGAGGAGATGGTATGTAGCACCCATTAAGTGATAGGAACTCCATTACATATCAAATGAGATGGAGAAGAGATAAATTACTTTACCAGTTGACTTCACCTGTGTGGACTCAAGTAGAATCTAGCCAAAACACCGAGGTTAACATCCCTGCTGTAATGCACAGCACTATGGGATCTGTAATGATCAAGTAGTCAGGAAAGACCAATTTAACAACCAATTTGAAACTAAGCACTTCCTACAGCACAGTGGTCCCTGTCAGGATACAGGGGTAATGGTTGTGAAATTCTGGTATAGAGTTAAGAGCCCCACCTACCAGTCCGAACCACTTACAACAGCAAATGTTTTCTTCAGGAGTTAACTATCCTACTGACCAGGTTCAGCCTTTCTTAACCTCTGCAATCTAACAAGATCAATGTTTGAGGTGGTAGTATTGCTATTACCACTGCTTTAACTGACAGCTTGCAGAGCTCAGTTATCAGTCTTTGAATAATATCTCTTTTTTATATGGATTGTCAAGTAAGCTAAAAAAATAAACAAACAAAATATTAGCCAACTCAGACATTAAAATGAAAATTATTTGTGTTTAATGTTGTTTGTCCTATATTTGTCTTTTGCCTTTAACTTTTCAGTATAAGAAACTACAGCTGAAAAGTCTTATTTTGATTCTAAGCAATGCTGTTTATTCAAAACCTATAATAGTTTGGGTACAGAATTAAATTAATTGAGACATTATAATAATGGAGATAATTAAATGGCTGAGCTTTATTATTCATTTGATTATTTTTGTATAGTAATATAAAGTAATGATGGCTTAATCTGAGATCAATTATCCCAGAACTCAGATTTCTACATAAGATTCTGAAAAGTAACATCTACATTAGAAATTCCAACAGGTAATTTAATTCTGAAGGACATTAGTATGAAAAGAACAGATAACAAAGACACACATGTTCCAACCACCACTGGTAGCCTGCTTTGTGAATCTTATCACGATGAAGAAGCAAGACTCAGTGTGAAATCTTGGCCTCCTGCTTGAAATAAAAGGTGAAACTGCTCAGGGTGTCACCAAAGCTGTTTATTTGTCTAACTGTTGTTTGGAAACTTTTCCTGATTAATTGCTCTCCTGTAATTGCTGCTGTTAACCAATGTCAAATCTAATTAACCTGCGTCCAGTTGGGTACCTAGCAGTTGTAGGCACATGCAGGGGTTCAGTAAGTGAAAGGTTCTAAGGATGGCCACACTTAAACTCAACAGCTTATTTGCTTTGCTTCTTGTTTGCTATTTCTGCTACGCTCCCTGGCGACTGCTTGCTAGAGTTCCCATCAAGCCTAATCGGTACTGCTGAAGCAGCAGTGAGCAAAGGACTTGAGAAATGTTTTCTTTCAAAACTTCTGGTCTTGGAGACACTTTGGAGATCAGGTTTCACTGGAGCTCAATCACAATGTCTTCCCTGTGACTTTTCATGAGAAATACCAAAGAGCGAACGAAAAGAGAAACACAACATGGTGACTAGAAGGAACTCAAAGACCAGGGGGGTTGAATAGAGGGTGGTGGTAACATACAGCAAAGTATCCTCAGAATCTTTAGAAGTTGCCAAAATTAACAGATACAGGGTATTCGGTATCAAAGTTCTCAATATTTGGTTCCACAAACACAATACCATTTGCAAAAACAAAGCTAAGGGTTTCATGCTGATTATTTAAATAGAAAATGTTTAATTATGAACTTTTGGGAAATCCAGTTATGAAGCACAGGCCACTTTCCTCACAGTTTCCTACTAGCCTTTAAAAGGCAGTGGAAAACATGTGCCAGCACCCTGCTGGGCACCACCAAAAGGACTGGAGTGACTCTAAGCTTTTGAACTTCATTTTAGCACATTGCCTGATAAGTGAGACAACTTTGCGATAAATGGGTACAAATTAGCAAATATGGAAAAACAATAATAATAACGAGCCGATTATTCCTTAAGCAAATAATCAGAAGATAAAGTTTCTTGAATGGTTTTGCCATTTATTTAAGATTTAGAAGAATTTTACCTACAAGGTAATTTCCTACTCTTACTATGTTTTACAGAAAGCTGACAGTATGACATGGCACCAATCGAATGCCCATGATTCATTTCCAACACAAAGCATTTTGGACTTCTGTTTACTGTAGTTACTACCATTTGCTTTAAGAAACGCCATTATTTAAGGAATACAGAGTTTGGATTTTGAAATTACAGAATTTGGTCATTGTAAACTAAAATATGAGTAGCTTTGTGTATGGTAGATAAGAAAAGAAGTTAATGGATATGAAAATAAACATGTGAATTACTACATTGTATTTAATAGATCTGCAAATATTCCTAAGTTATGTACCTCATGCATGTTGTTTATTTATTTTATTTTTAAGTTATATTAAGTCATTTGCTTTCATTTTTCACCTCTGTGCTTAATGCTTTATTGCTTCTAATAACAAACCTATTTTATCCAAGTTACATCCATGAAAGGTCTTGTAGGTACATAAACAGTAAATGTGAGATGTTATGTGCTCTGTTAGATAATACTGAAATTTTCACAAAATAAAAATGATCTTAATGCCATAAAATTAATAAAAATAAAACAAAGGTGAATGACAATTATTGTTATGCGAGGAATTAACACCTTCATCAAGTGTTATTAAAAAATGCAAAAGATTTTGCATGCTTTGTATCCAGTCTGTTGCTCTGCAAAACCATAGTTCTTGCTCAGTGCAGTTGGCTAAATATACACAAATTAATCACATTTTGCAAAGCCTAAGAGAAGCAATTAATCACCCTTTTCCCATTTAAATCCACAAACACTAATCATCAAGCTGGATTTGTTTGGGGTCTATTAATTGACGATCGCAAACAGTCCCCTTTTTTAAAAATACTGATCTATGGTTTGCATCCTGCAGTTCAAAATTACAACTTGTTAATCAAAAAGAGAACTAAATGGTCAAAGACGATATATTAATATAACAAGGAAACAGACGTATTCCAACCTTTGGCTAGTCTAGTTCTATCTTTGTTTATTATTTCATTTTATACTTTCTATATTGTAAGCTGTAAGGGCATCTGGTGAGCAAATCATCTTTCTCTTCTTACTTTTGTTTTTAATCATATTTATATAATAATGTTATCATACATATTTATTTATTAAAATATTATATATTAACATGAAGGTAGATGTTAATATATACTGTAACATCTGTAATGTATAAAACACTGATGTCTTTATTATTTCCATTTTTAACCTGCATTTAAAATGTTGGCCTATATAATTTTTCCCTTTTTAATGTTTTCATTAGATTACAGTTTCAGTTTTTTACTGCATATATCTGTAGTCATGTTTTTTCATTGGTAAAATGTCTGATATTTTGGATAGGTTTATACAGTACATAAAAAATAGAAATGTAGGTAAATGGGCTGGTGAGTCTTCCAACACTACCAGATCAGAATGTCAGCATTAATTCTGTTACTGTTGTTGAGCCACTTAGTGAACATTACATGGTTTCTGTACCACAAAAACAATATTGTGCAAAAGGCAGTGGGAAAAAAAGACCAGTATATCATGCCCACATGCTTTCTTTTGTAAATGACTTATTATTACACCAATAAAAACATTGTCACTCAAGGCAAGTTTATCTGGCAATTTTGATTCCTTTGTAAATGAGGAACACATGTGCTTTGCAAGCTGCATAAGGTGTACTATAACATGAGGTGAATAGCAGCGCACGGCTAAATGCGAATGCAATTCTAGGAAAATAATGTTTCCCTGTCTTTTTGCTGGGACTGCGCTCCCATTTAACCTCTTGTGCCTGTTGAGCAATATTAACCAGAAAAAAATAAGGCAGAACACCAATTCTAAAAGACAGCATGGGGAATTCATTATAGGGTAGTGCTACACAGATAAAAAATATCATATTATTAATATAGTATTGGTATTATTGGTACAATAGTGTTGGCATTATTGTATTGCTGTGGAAATTATTGGTACTAATGTATGTATTATTAATGCTATATTGTTGGTATGATGGGTACTACAGTGTTGGCATTATGATACTATAGTTTTGGTTTTATTAGTACTGTAGTGCTGGTATTTTTGGAATGATAGTGTTGGAATTATTGATATTATTTGTACAATAGTACTGATGATATTGGTACTATAGTATTTGTATCATTGGTACTATTGTACTGATGGTATCAGTAATATGGTGTTGGTATTGTTGTCACTATAGTATTGGTATTACTGGTATTATACTGTTGATATTATTTGTACTATAATACTGGTAATATTGTTGCTATAGTATTGATAATAGTTATAACCAGTAGGAGAAGGAGTAGCTCTAGTGTTACAGTTTTAGATTAGCAGTAATGGGATTAGTTAAAGCCATAATTGTATTAATTCAAATAGTAAAAAACTCAGGCACTACAGTGCATCTTTAGAAGCAAACCGAGTTGGACAAAATTCCCTAAATGTCTTGCTTACAGCTGCCTCTGAAACCCTCAAGACAGTTTCAACAGCGCTTGCCACTGGCCGTGCTGCTATAAACTGCAGGTGGCTTATGGTCAGATCCAGCTTTTCTTCCTGAACACACAGCTTATTATCAGCACTCAGCTTTGCTTGCCAAGCAAAACAGTTACGATACCTCTACGGACTTTGCCAAATTCTTTCTTTTATCTATGTTTTGAAAAAATTATTTTTAGATTTTTGTTCAGTTGGAGCTCTGAAGCTTGGAATTGTTGTCACTGTTTACATTTGTATCTTTTTAATTTCCTTTGTTGGTTTATATTTCTTGGAGGTACTTTAAATGTGGAATTCATTTTAATGTGCGTGGGCATTTGGTTTGTATGTTAACAGATGGCCACTCTACTTGAAGAAAGAACCAGGAGGAAAGCTTTTTTTTTCTGATTACCCACTGAAAAGAGTGCAGCAAGAAAATGCATTCTTTCATGATGGGGTATAGCCTTATTACAATTTATTTATAAAAGCACAACAAACTGAAGATGTAAGACCAAAGCTACTTTTCACTTGTAAAAATTCTAAACTATTTAAAGTAGTATTCACAAATTCTAAAGCTGCTATTTTAGAATTTCTGATGGTTTGATACAGGAGGAACTCCTACATTATTCATCAGTTTTTGGATTGAAAATGAAGTAAAGGAGGTGGCCTGGAGTGTAATATTCTGTTATAAGGAATCAAGTAAAGAGGTTTTCTGATTTAATTCTGCACAGTAATTTACTTCTGTTGTGCACACAAAAGGGAAAAAAAAGTTTTACAGAGCTAATTTCACTTTGTAAGTTCATTCTGACAAAAAACATTGAGTTACTCTGTAAGCATTATTATGCTTAATAAATATAGTCTGAAATTGTTAAAGTTTATTATTTTTATAAATCTATTGAAAATGTGTAGGATTAGGTTCTTGCTCTACTTTAGAAGTAAACATTGAAGTATACTGTACGTTATGGAAGAGATTATATCAGATTCATTTTTCTTACATTTGATTGTCCAGTTGTTTCATATTTAACTTGTGCCCCTCCATTTTTATTTTTGCATATTGGTAATGAATTAAACGTTCCAGTAAATAATTAAGTCTGGAATACCTGACTGAAAAGACATGATCTATGAGAGCATAAAAATGTTGGACATACAGTAAATACATACAGTAAAATACAGTAAATAAGTAAATGAGCAAGGAACACAATGTTGCCCCAGCTCAGTGAGTTCAACTCTTTATTTATCATTACACAGGGCATTGTATGCATGTCAATCTCATCTTATTGTGATCTCTTTGTAATTTGTTAATGTTTCTCTCACTTGCCTGATCAGCAGAAAGTCTCAGGCAGGGGGCAGTGTGCTGCCACTGCCCCTGTCTGATGAAGCCAGCAAAAGAGTAGAGCCAATGCACAAGAGGGTCTTTCAGACGTCCGGCAAAGAAGTGATTGCTTGAAGTCACTTTAAGTAATCCCCATTGATTACATTAATTACTGTATATAACAAACAACAAACTGAGGTGCTCTTTGGAAGATACCACTTCTGTTTAAAAGAAGTTTAATTGTGTCATGAATGGGCGTGTGTGTTCCTACACTGTATGGGACTGGTTTATGTCAGTTCCTTGTCTGACTACAAGGAAGGTGCTTTATACCCACTGAAGTGGTCTCAAATCCATTTTTGAATCCCTTACCCTGAGCTGAATGTGTCAACTTGTGATATTTCATGTAATATTCCATTGAAGTCCTTACTGTACCTGAGAAGTTGTACACTAATTGTGTATAGTCTGTTGAAACAAAATAGTTTCACAAAATCCTAAAAAGGGGACAGACAACCAAACTGACTCCATTAGACCGCAGGCCATGAATCTTAGAACAAAATGGAAATCAAATACAAGTTTATTTACTTTCAAGATTAAGAAATGGAGGTACTGGGGATTTTTACTCAGAGGAAACTTGCCAAACCATTCTTCAAGAAAACATTGGATGGGTTTCTTGGAACAACAAATTAATTTGAACCTGATAAGCAGCATATGTTAAATCACAAACACTTGTTTACTGCTTTTCTGATGGTTATAATAAAAGTGTGTGAGACATATAAGCCTGCTTACTGCCAATCCAGGCTCACTGTAATATTAACACATGCCTTGAGAACTTTCTCCACTATCCTTCACTACTAAAGTTGAGCAATTTCTGTAAGCCTAAAGTTATAAAAATGTTATATTTTTTGTAAGGAAATAAAATCACACCTTAATGGAAAGCAATTTAATAAGAAAATCTTCTGAATATCTATACACAATTACATTTAATGGATTTAATGATTTGTACACCTAAATTTAGTCTAAACCATCCTCAAATATCTCTAAAGAGTTAGATGTTATTTTTATATCTTAAAATCTGGCAGGTGTGTAATGTGACTCTTGATACCAGGACAGCAGATTATATTCTCTTATAAAATCATTTTTAAGGGAACTTGGCACAGAAACTGTTATTGCATGTCTGCAGGTGTTTGGTAATTGGATTAATGCAGAGCAAAAGGAATGTCTGCATTCTTAGCATCGAGAAACATTGTAGAAAGACAAATTCATTTCAGAGAGTGGACCTGGAATGCATGATGACAAGCCCGTTCACACACACAGCCAGATCTAAGCTTTCAAGTTGAAAAGTAACTGCTGTGAGCAATCACCTTCCAGAAACAGTTTATCTGAACCTAAACATAATAATAACAGCAGCACTGTGATGACGTAGGCACTGCTTGCCAAGGTTTTGATCTTACTCCTAAAGCAACTTTGGTAACCTTAGAAAAACATTCATATCGCATAGATTTGAACTCCTTAAACTGTAATGCTTAATAAAAAAGCTCCAGATATAACAGCATGGGGCACGTTTCATGCAGATTTTTCTTTATGTTCATCACTAATTTAAGGAAGCTAGGTTCAGGAACATATTGAAGAGCATTTTGGACCAAATCTATTTCATTCAAAACAACATGTATGGCGTACTGCAATGTCAAGAAAGCAAACTGAGAGAAATCAGTTTTTGTGTGGCATTGCAACAGATTGTAATTGATTAATTGATTTAACTGCAGCAGATTATCTGAATGGAGATGCTGAAAGCCTCTGAAACCTAAAAAAGAGGATTGCCTGATATCAATCTAGCCATTCATTGTCTAACCACTTTCTCCAATACAGGGTCACAGGTAAGCGGGGGGAGCTGCAATCTCTCCCAGCAAGCTATAAGTGCAAGGCAGGACACACCCCTGATAGGACATCAGTCCAACACAGGGCACACACAGATGGCCACATAAGGGCCGATTTTCACAGAACCCAATTAAACGTCCCTGTATATCTTATGACAATGGGAGAGAACCACAGCACCCAGCAGAAACCTGTGCATACAGAGAGAGAACTCCACACAGAAATCAGCCTGGGAATTGAACCCAGGGCTCCAGTGCTGCAAGGCAACAAAGCTAACCCTTGTGCCATCATGCCACCCAACTGCCTGATCTTTTCGTTAGTATTCTGCACATGCACATTTTTTTTGTTAATGATTCCAGTGATGTTAACCAACATAGACCTTGCCTAGTTGTCTAGTTGCACCAAGTCTTCAGCATCAGTTTTGCAGTCATTTAGCAGAGCAATTCAATTCCTCGTTAATTTATTTAGTCTTACATGCAATGGAAGCAAACATTGTTTAAGACATATGTGCTGGCATAAACTAGTGCATGCAGTCTGTTACTTGAGTGTCCAGAATTGTGAGTCTATGGACTCTTTTGATTTCTCTAAAAATTTAAGTTCTTTTAAACAAGAGTATTTCAAAAGTTAGAAACACACCTTTCAGTCAGAAATTATTCTATTAACCCCTTTTTGTTCCATTGAAGATCATGAGCTGAATAAGCTCTCTGCTCCAATCATTGTAGTACCATTTAATGAATGTATATACTGTATATTATTTAGTGAGAGGCATTGCAAACGCAGCAAATGCTTTTGATTTCAATACTGATCTGTTGTTTTTCATGCCTCTTAGCGTATATTCAAGTATTTATTTCAATTTTCAAATAAAAAAGAAGTGGAGGTAAATTTAAAAACAAAATAGAAGCAGAAAAGACTACTGTAAAGAAAATAAAGTTAATACATATAAGAAAATACACAAAAAAACAACTCATGCCACATCCAGAAACACATACAAAAAACACACAAATATGGTATATTTAATTTTCCATTGCCCTTGGTTCCCCCAAGAGATTAAAAGCAAAACAAACATTTCAATTACGATACAGTTTGCAATCATAACGTAACATTTTTCAATTTCTTACCATATGCTTTAGATTTATTTGCATGTGTGCAGCTCAAGGTTAATAGCTCTTAGACATTTCTATCCATGTTTAAGCATTTCACCATTCCTATTTATGAACTGAAGGCCAGGCATTGTAAAAACAAAAACAGCTTTTTATTTGTACTTCTCACAATCCTGTTCATTTTTCATTGTGTTGTATTTATTTGAACACTTTGTCAGTCTTGAGTAAATATTTTTCAAAAGCATGTAAATAAAAAGCAAATAGAGATATGCACATATATTAGACACTGAGGCATTGCACAACATTTTGTATTCTGTCCATCAGGACGGCCTGTTGGCCTTGGAACTTCTGAGCCTTGAAGGCAGGTGGCATGTTTATTCAGGATTTTATGTACTGCACTCAGCAATCAGACCAGTGAGGAAGAGTAACAAAAGACATGGCGTTCTCACTAAAACTGTACAGATGAAGTGCAAAATAAATGTACCAGATACAATACACATCTGTCCCATTTTCTTTCTCTCAGTTAATCAAGGCATATTCCAGTTTGTTATTGTTTCATGTTTCTTTCTTATGGTTATTTCTCACCTCGTATTTTCGATTCTTCTACATATACTGCATGCATCTTCTTTTTCATTTAATGCATTCCTATGAATAGACATGCTATAATACAATTAAGAGATTGTTCCTTCGAGTTGTGCAGCATGGAACAGTGTTAACAGAATTTTAAGTTAAAATATCCACTCATATTTACTTACATTCAACTCGTGCTACGCACAATCTAGCCTCCTTAAAGTTGCCCTTTCATTCAGCTGGTGAAGCAGTTTCTCTTCTCACCTGATCTGCTGTATAGTGGAGCTGCTGGCACAGATTGGCAGCTCACTCCTCTCAGATTGGTTGGATACTATTTGCAGATGAAGTGAGAAAAAAAATGTTCTATCATTGTACAGTGAATCCATCCATCCATTTTCTAATCTCTTTATCCAGTTCAGGGTCACAAGGGAGCTGGTGCCTATCCCTAAAAGCAATGGGTGCAAGGCAGGGTATATGGGACACCAGTCCATTGCAGGGAATACACAACAACATACCCATTGACTCCAGGGCCAGTTTTCTCAGATGCCAACTAACCTACTGTCACGATTGTAAACCCCTCCTCTTAAGGATGCTCCAGCCCTTCCTTGTTTACCTGATCTCCTGCACCTGTCTCCTGTTCCAGTCTCCCCTTTAAAAGCCAGATGCTTCTACAAATCTGGGCTCAGCTTTGGAAGATGGACTCCCGGAAGCCCACCTACCAGCGAGTACAGGAGCGACTCGACGGCATAGGCTTCGCAACGGTGTCCTGACCATCTGGGTTCGGGGCTTGGAGTGCCTGGCCCCGTTACCCTTTTTTATTCAGTACCTTGGACACGCCCCCCTGTTCTTCCAGCCCTTTTTTCCCTGTGTTTGTCTCACTCCCTTCCAGATTTTGCTGTCTGCATAGGGTCCTGAAAGACGCTGCATGCCACCTACCAGTATGTCCTTAGAAGATTGGAAAGAAACTAGAGTGCCTGACTGGTAGGTTAATTGGTTTTTGGGCAAATTGTCCCAAATTGTGTGAGTGTTTTTGTCTGTTCTGTATGTCCCAACCATGGTGTATCCTGCCTTGCACCCATTGCTTGCCAAGATCCTGAATACTTTGCTCCCCATCACCCTCAACTGGAATGAGTGGTTAGAAAATGAATGGATGGGTAATGTTACTATATTAGCAGCTGAGAAAAAAATTACATTACCATTACATACTGTAACTATGACTTCAAAAATACTGTAAAAAAAAAACTTTGTACAACATGCAAAGAAACCATTCAAGTTACATACAATTAGGCTCTAAAATTAAAATACAGCCACATATTTTTTATTCTACTTGATTAAACATTTGAATATCTACGTTTTTTTCTGTACAATATCGGATTCGCATCCATAGTAATGTCTGCATTATCTTTATGTCTCATCATGAAAAAAATTAAGAGATGAACTGTCAATGCTGTTGGCTTATGGTTTCATAGCTTTTAGAATCTTAAGAGAAATGACAGAAGATTGGACCTGCTGTAAAAAAAATAAAGTGTATAAGAAAGAAAGCAAAAAAATACAAAATACTATACACATATTAAGTTACTACTATTATTTGCATGGTTTTCCAAAACTGGATCATATCCAGTCAATAATCCAAACAGGATTCAGCACTAACACTGCTAGCAGGGCAGCTAATTCAAACATTCAATGAGGCAGATATAAAATTATCCATATGAATCTTTAATAATGAAGATGGATTCGATTTTGAAATTCATAGTCTGATTTGATTGCCTCAAATGTCTATGAAGTGGATACAATATATCCAAAGCTGTTTACAGACATTATGGATGGCGTTTTTGAGAGTAGAATAGAAGAAGAATTTCTTAAAAATAGACAAAATCTAATTAAATCGGCTACAGTTTACCGATGATTAATATGTGTACCTACCCAAAGAGAGTATTTTCTACCCCCAAAAGAACTATAATCACGAGCCAAAGTACTTAGAGTCTTTCTAAGAATCTAGTGAACTGTATCAAATTCTGAGATTGTCAATAGTGTGTCTGGATCCAAATTAGTATAATCAACAGAAACCCCAAGAGAAAGATAAAAGACAAGGCAATAACAGTGTATAGACATACAACCAGGTCTATGAATTCAAAATGAAACAGCAAATTGCTGAAAATACAGATGACCTATAAACCTATAGTTTTTGCTCAGAATGCCAAGAAGAGAATGGGAAATAGGTTGATGAAAAGTGTGACAGATTGAAACAGAAATATGCTGGAACACAAAGCAAAAAATCAGATCATATTTGAACCAGAGAAAAGCTGAATGAGATCCCAAGAGACCAAAAAGAGTGATGACAACATATGCAAAATTAAATTAAAGAAAGTCTGGAGCCTCAGTTTGGTTGCAGAAACAGAAGACAAAGATTCTTGGAAAATTTTCTGTCCAAGAGCGGATTAATAAATGTTGAAGGAGATAATAGGATCTGACAAAGCTCTATCATGACCTTATAATTAATTATAATAATTTTTATTTAAAATGCAATTTATATTCTTTGTAGACTTATGGGCATGAATGGTGTTATTCTGCTCTCCTACATATACTGTACATATTTGTTGGCAGCCTACAACTGCATATATCTTCTTTAGCACACTAATAACAACTCTGGGTTCCTATCCTACTTCCATGTCAGCACAGTTCACCTCAGGTTACTCTTTTTGATTGCCCATCACTGAGTTCCAGTTTCAACTGAGCAGAGGTTCTGAGCCTGCACTGCCACTTGTTCTCTTAATGCCATTCGTTGAATTCTCATTCCATCGCCTGAGTTACATATGCTTCTCTTCATTCTCCATCAACGTTCCTCTGAAACACGACATATTCAAAGATCACACCTGCATCATATGTGTCATCCTACTCCACACGGCACTACAGCACATGTCCTCTGATTGGTTCCTTCAAAGACTTTGCAGCTCAACCCATTAGATCTAGTAGCTCCCTGTTTGAAGAAATCTGCATCTGTGTTTCAGGAATTTTTTGTGGTGGTAGTGGTAGCTCTGATCCTTTGTCCAGTGCTGTCATTTCCTCAGTCAGGCAGTATAACCTTTTATGTTGGTTGTTGCATTTTGTCATAATTAGAATTTCACAGAAGTGTTGAAATTGTGTTTTTAAATAGAAGTTCAAGAAGAGGTCAACATCTAACCTCGTACTTCTAGTCCTCTAAAACTTACTGGCTGCCTAGAGCTCTACAATCATCTTTTCTTGCAGTAGTCCCTCTACCCCTCTACTGCTTGTAGCAGCTCCCTGGCTCATTCCTCACATGAGGGGGATTGTGACAGTGCTGGTTGAAGGTACTTTTTTTAGTCAGGAAAGTTAATGCCAAAGTATTAAGTATGCTGTCCCATTTTATTTGTGAGCTTGTTTAGTTCTTATTTGAATTTGGCCAAACTATAGATATACTGCTATGGCAAATGAAGGTTATTGTATTGCACAAAAGAGATTATCTGTTCCTCCTTTATAAAAAGTGTTAAACTGAAAACTGTGTCTGTAAACTCAAAATACATAGAGCATTTGAAAAAAGTATGAGTGTTTTTATGAGAAGGAATGTCAGCAATGACATTTGATTCACAGGCTTTGATGTTTTTCAATGCATTCATTTTTGGAGGCTTGTGGAGTTTTGCAAACTGTCAAGCAGCATGATTAAATGCTTCTTTGTTGGGCTTGGCTCTGTCTTATTTCATTTTAAGATTAAAGGAACCCGCTGTTTGTAAAATACGCCCACTCTATCTATTTATCTATCCACAATCAACTATAATAAATACGGGTTTAATTTGAAAAGCATAATCTGTCATTACCCCCAATGTCACTGGGGTTCCTTTAGAAGGGGTTTACAACTAGCCAAGCACTGGTGGGCTTGGGTGGGCTTGAGTTGGCCACTTTATCCTTGACTTGACATCAGTGACCCATGCTAATGAGTTTGTCCAAGAAAGTTGATTTTTAGGCAGCTTTTATTTTAATTGTGAATATGTTCTTGGATTTTGCAAGTTTTACTTTCATTCTTTTCCAGTGCTATATGATTTAATAATACAAAATCCTGCCATACTCCATGCTTCTGACACTCTCTGTTTTGCCAATGCAATCTTCATTAGTTACCACCAAATTCTCTGGTGCACTCTTGTACACTCTATGTGATACTCCATTTGGTCTTTCACTCTCGGCTCATTCTTTTCTTTCCACATAGTTGCAGTGTCATTTGCCCTTTAAGTGAGCCATTGAGCTAATGTCCTGACTATTAAGTCATTGATTGATTCCAAAGCCACCTTTTCAAAAGAGGAGGTGTATTAACTCTAATGTCCTAACTAAGTTTCATTCTGTGCTTATACTTCCCAGAATTCAATTGCTGAAGCAGTTTCTCACTTCTTCACTTGCTCTGCCTTGTAGTGTGGCTGCTGCCTCAGAATGACTGTCATGGGTTTCCCAACTTAGTGCTGTTCCTCAGCGATGGTTGGATGTGGCTTCCTTCTATAAGGTATGTTAGAGATCATTCCAACTGAAAAGCACTATATCACTAGAGGGGATATTAATTATTAGAATGTTTAGATGTCCTTTGTAAACCTTAATGTAACATCCGTCTCTCTTCTAGATCTGCAAATTAAGCTGTAATGTAGATTAAGAAAGGCTGCAAAGTCACTGGTAAGGTGGTAATCGTTCATTTTAACTGCCTAGAAATGGTAGAAATCTGACTAAATATAGTAACTAAACATTTGAGTAGTGGTTAAAGTAACATTTATTCTTTTATGTGTTAAAAATATGAATGAGTAAAACAACCTTAAGTTAGCTTTTTCGTTGGGTTGATACTGCATTTGGATTGCAACATCTCACAATGTGTATGCTTGGTTTTCTTTACAAAACAGATATGTTGAAAACAAGAAGAGAGTGTGACATGCTTGTATAAATTACCACATTTTTAAAATCAGGTCATCCATCTTTTAAAAACTGAACTCGATATACTGTACGAATAGAATAATTATTACCAATTGAAAGTTTTTTTAACCTGCTATGTGCTAGAAAGCATGAAGTGGGTGAAATACACTGCATATTTGTTATTGTGTTTTCTTTGATCTTATTCCAGGCTGCATGGTGACAGAGTAGATAACACTGTTTCTTCATAAGTCTACTAGTGTTCCAGTTTCCTCCCGCAGACCAAAGACATGCTGTCCAGGTTCTTGAGCATTTCTAAATTTCTTATATTTTCCTTGCAATGGACTGGAGTCCTGACCAGGGTGTAGTAATTACTCATGTCATGTGCTCTGTGTTCTGTACCTGCCAGACAGGAATCCAGATCACCTTGAACAAAAAGCCTAACTGAAAATGGATGGATAATTGTAAAAAAAAAGTAAAAACTTGCTTGATTTTTAACATTATATGCTAAAACACTGGAATCACTATTTTCTTTTTGACATTTCTCTTGTTCTATCCCCTTTAAAACTCCAGTGCAGCATCTGCAGTCAGATCTTCCAAGTTATTAAAAAATATTATGCAAACAAATGTTTGATATTACTTTGCTAAACTTGTCTAGCTACCAGTTATATTTCCCATTGTGAAACTGACAATTTAGCTTTTAGCACTGTAGTAGCATTAAGCTTGGCAGATATAGAAACTATATCATTTGCCAATGCAAACATCAAATACCTACATATCCCATACTGTAATACAAAATCTATAAACTCCTCACTTTAGCTATTTTGGACATACCATTGAACCAAATTTTGTTTCCCATTAATACTAGGAGGAAAACTACATCCACCAGTGAATATACCATTACAGCTACTCTAGTGTTGGATTTTTTAAAGACTATAAAACAAACAGGGCCATTAAAAATAATTTGCAGTACAGGAGTAACCTGATATTATAATGCTACCCACATTTATTTGAAAAGACTTAATTCTGATCCTTTCTTTCATCTAGCTAAACAGTTCCCTGGGTTTTGGGGAAGCGGGTAATGTTGATTAATAAATTGTTCTCTATAAATCTCAAGATAACTATGCAGAATATTAGGAGTATTTCAAATCCACATCTGGAAAATGTAATCCTTTAATTCTCTTCAGGCTGTAAAACAGCATGCCCTGCACTTTACTGGTGTATTTTAGGAAGTCAAATATATGTACATACATTTTCCTCCTTACCTTTCAGTAATTTGCTATGCTTCTGTCAAGTCTATTTGCATCCCAGTATTACTGCTCTTTTTAACCATTCTACAGTAACTGTCACTTGTAAATGTTACTTTTGCTTTAGCTCTTCATCTTATATTCATATGAGTATTTTTTGCATGTGGCTCAATTTTCATCTTTAGTCTAGTTTTTATATATTTTTTACAAGGCCACATTAAGAGAAAACGGTAAACAGAAGCAAGTGAATTAATAGTACATGTAACAAGCTCCATTTGTTCCCATTAGCTTCAAGTCCTTGGCCAAATAAATTGGAGTCAATCTACTTTGCAGTCAATATTTAAATAAATAGGCCATGACTTCTTGTGTTTTGAAAATATAGACATACCTCTGTTGGTGTTACATTATCATCTCAAGTCATCCATTATGAAAGTGCATTAAAACATGGTGGCACACTTTGATGATCTGCTGTGCTCTTTTTACTTTAACATTTCCACTAAACTAGTACAGTAGTTTTACTACAATAAATAATAGGTTAACCCTTTTCCTCTCCAGCCAGTCTTTTCACCAGTTACACTAACATCAATAAATAACAAAAATCCATTTTTATTTCCTACACCTTGGAGCAATTCCAAGCAATTCGGGGTGGAGCGGTGGCTCTGTGGCTAAGGATCTGTGCCTGTGGCTGGAAGGTTGCTGATTCAAATCCTGCAGCTGGCAGAATAGGAATCCTATTCTGTTGGGCTCCTGAGCAAGGCCCTTAACCCCAACTGCTCCAGGGGTGCTGTACAATGGCAGACCCTGCACTCTGACCCCAGGCTCTCTCCCTGTCTGTGTGTCTCATGGAGAGCAAGCTAGGGTATGAGAAGAGATAATTCCTAATGCCAGAAATTATAAAGGGTTAATAAAGTGATATTATTATTATTATTAATTCTGAAGAAAGTTTCTAAACAAATTGTTTGCAGCTTGGTGCAACCACTTTCTTGTCTTAACAAAATAAGCATGAGACAGAATTGCTAAGGTCTCTTTAGATGTTCTGTTTTTTTATCATTGTAAAATGTGTGTAAACTTGTGTATTAATCACAATATTTAATTTTGATTTAATTGAGATTTAATTCCCAATCCATGGCATATATATTCAATAGTAAGAACACCCTTTTAGCTTATGATTGCTGATAAGAACAGAACTTGCAATTAATTACAGCTTTACATAGATAAAAGTATTCTGAAATCACAAGAATAAGTATTATTTCTCACAACAGGGACTATCCAATTAACTGTGTGACTTGACAAAGTAATTTTCTGCACCTGAACTAATTTATGTTTGCCATGATGAAGAATGTGAATACTTGTACGATCTAAAAATTTTAGTTTTTGATTTTAATTTGTAGTTTGTGCTGACTTTTATCTTATTTCACCCCCCCCCCAAAAAAAAATAATATTTTGAGCATTCAAGTTTCGATATTCAATTTTGAAAAATAAATCTATGTTACTTCTAATTCACCAAAATGGAACATCACTGAAAGGGGGTGAATGTGTTTGTAAGGTAATGAAAATTGTTGGTTTAACAGTGGTTTATGTGATTATTCAGCTGTAACCGATTATGAGCAGCACACTGTACAACAGGATAGATTATCTTGAGGGTGGTAGGGGTTGAGAGTAGTCTAGGTCTTCTAGGTTGGGCACCTGTGAGTCTAAGGTGCTTTTCAGCAAAAGCTCCGTCAGTTCTCTGTCCACTTTCTCAGCCTTGCTTGTGGTGCTCTAACTCACAGTGTAAATTAGTGAATGGCCCATACATTTTCATGGACATGTGTAAGCTATCTTCAGTCTTACAGTAGTATATTGTAGCAGTAAACTACAGCATGAAGAGAAATCAAATCAGGGGCTATATTAAAAAAAAGGTTTTATCTTATTGTAATAAGGAAATACTGTTTCATTAATCTTGCCAGATATCATCTAATAGTGGTATCTCCATGTACGACACATTATGTACAATACTTTGCTTTAAAAAATATGGACTTTTAGTGGTACCTTTTTTTGGACTTCAATGAGCTTTGAAGCTTTTAAGATTGGTATCCACACTGACAGAAATACAGAAAAACTTCGATAAGCAAGCTACTACAGGATCATTATTTTGCCAAAAACAGAAGCGAGTCTTATTACCTAGGAGTCTGAGCTGAGACACAGAGACAGGGCCAGCTTAGGGGCAGGTATGTGCCTGCAAAATATGAGTGTTGATTTCTGAGAAATTATAGCCATTTTAAACAGCCATGAATCTAGATACCTCTTCAAGGCCCTGAAGAACAACCCTTTTACTACTTCTATTATGGAATAATTCTTAACAGCAAGTCTTTATGTTTATAATAATATGATTTAACATGTAGGACAGCAGTGTAGAGCGGTGGTCAGACTTGTAACTGAAGGTTGTGCCTTCAAATTCCAGATAAGACACTGTTGTTGTACACTTGAGCAAGATACTTTGCCCAGATTGCCACAGTAAAATATACATAGTTGTAACTATGAATTGCTTAGAGTAAGAGTGGTAGCCAAAAACAATTAGTAGTAACATATGGATTAATGGGGGGAGACATGCTCCAATATCTCCACAAAAGTTGCAGAACTGTAGTTGTGCATCTGAATTGACAAATCACTCATAAGCAGTGCTTTAAAATAATAATACTACAACTCTTTAAGCAAAAAAAAAGAAGATAAATTAAGAAAAATAGAGTAATTGTAATGCAGGTGGGTTTTCTCATTGAAAACAAAAATAATGGAATAATAATAATAATAATAATAATAATAATAATAATAATAATTGCTTACACTTATATAGCACTTTTCTGGACACTCCACTCAAAGCGCTTTACAGGTAATGGGCAGCATGTACTGTTTCGTGAGGCTCTAGGTGGATAACTTACACCGCATTTGCGTATTTGTTATCGTCTCCGCTGTATCAGAAGATGCTCATTCTCAAGATGCACAACTGGCCCCATAAAAGTCCTCTTGAGCTAGAGAACATGGGAATTACACTAAGCATGTGTCATGCATACCACAGAAGCTAGATTGTTTCAGTGTGATTGGGAGCCAGCTGTAATGAGACTGCTGTTCCCGCTGAGCTGAGTCTTAAGTAGAATCCAAACCTGGGATGACAGAACAATAAAATAACTAACCCATTTGGTGGGGCTGTAGGTACATACTTTGAACCAGATTCATGGCAACGGACACAAGCAAGATAAATTATTGCACGTCTAAAGGAGCTCATTTCACATTTATTAAACATATTTGTATGTCTGACTGCACACAAGTGGTGAAAGATTTGGCGAAAACTGTTAGAAATTAATTGAAAAAAAAAGATGTCAGCTACAAAATAATGCTTGAGTATTTCCTTAAGTCAAAGCTATCCATTGTAAACTTGAAACTATTGTTTTTCTTGCAGATGTTAACAATAAGAAAGGGCTGGTGAGTGAAGGGGAAGAACACCATTAAGCATAGACAGATCCTGCAGATTATAGTGCAGTGCTGTAATCATGAAAGTTACAGCTGTAATAAATATCACTGATTGTTATGCACCTGGTTTTATTATTTATTATTGTTTCAAAGAGTTTATTAGATGCATGCTAGTTCTATCCATGAAACTCACTCTATCATAGTTCTAGTCTCCATTTAGCAAAGCAGTAAAACATACAAGAGAAAAGTAGAAACAGATTGATTTTGCATCATTCAAGATCTCATATCTCATAGTGTAACCAATATTTTTTTGTTTGCTATAATAGTAAAATCTCTTATCTTGAGAATTTGGTTCAGATTCTGGTTTTTCTACAGCAAGGCAAAGGGATAGGGGAGGCTGAAAGAATTAATTTTCAGGCAAGGGTTAATATCGATGTGAAACACATTATGTAGGGTGTGGTACTGGGTTATTTGGGCCCTTTGCTTGACTGGACAGAAAAATCCTTTGTGGGAGATAACCTGATGTAGCTAGCAGATGTGTCTGTTTAGTAGAAAAAAGGTTTTGTAGAACTTGTATAATTTGATAGTTATAAGTTAGTATAAGGTGTACACATGCAATTGTTTGGTTTACAGAAATATTCATTATAAAGTTCAATATTTCGTCATGTATAGTGGCTTTTGTTAGAAAGTGAAAAAAATCGCTAAACCCAAATTCTTGTTTGGATATTATTTGTACCCTGTATTTAAAGTGATGCTATTTAAAAGAAGTTCACAAGGAATTGCAAATGAAAAATTGTAAATTTGCACTTATACACAACAGTGCTCGCATCTTTTCTAGCACTCTATTCTTCAGGCTTGTTGGAGACAGACAGCTCTCACATTTGCTATAGCTAAGACATCGCCTTTGTCGAATCCTCCTCTAAGCCAGGACAGGAGTCTTTTTTTAACATCAACTCTTCAACCTCAAATTCTCGATGGAGAATTGGTTCTGTACCTGCCATACTGTCTGCTCTTCTCTTTCAGTTCTCTTGATGTCGTTGACACTCCCTAGAACTCCAATCAACTATAGACATTTTTGTCTAATTCCCCCCTTTATTCTTGTCCTAATACTTCTCACTCCATTCTCTTCCCTCCTCTTTTGGTCTGTTTCTGGTCAAACATCCAACCCAGCATGCCTATGGCCTCCTGTCTTCAGACTTCCTTTTTGCTGTCCCTGTAGGAGCCCTGTTGGGTCTTGGATCCACCATACAAGTGCAAGCACACATTGTCAGTCATTTAGCATCCCTGGTCATGGCCCTGGCTGGTACTGTGAAGTGATTCTCTTACCTCCCGAGAGTCCAGCTGGTGCAGTGTTAGCCTTCAACTCTTTAGCCTCTCAAAGCTTCCACCTGCAAACATAGCTAATACTTCTTTTTTGGGGGGGTTCCACTTCAAAACCTATTGACATGCATTCAGTTTTATCAGACTTCAGCAAGGGGTAAGTCTCTTTCTGTTAGTCCCTAATTCTATATTGGTACAGTTCACATTAGGCTCATCTCTTGAGTTGTGTACCAAAGCCCATAACAGAGTTCCAATCTCAAATGAGCAAGAGTTTGGTGACTGTACTGCCACCTGTTAGCTGACTTGCATTGAATCTTTCATGGTCCTCATTAACTTTATTCTCCATCAGTGTTCCTCCGGAACATATCTGTATCTATTTGATCACACAAAGCTCACTCCTGCATCCATACACGCTTCTTATTCATTCTTTGCTATTGAACTTGGTATTATTTTGCAACATAATACAATTTTATAAGCACTTATTTCTATACTTATTGAATGTACTGAAGGTACCTCTTATGAGGAATCACGATTACAACCTTGTGTGACATTTTGGATTGTTAGCAAGTGATCCTAAAGCTTTTATTAACTTAAATATTTTAAATTAGTACATTTAAAAGTAATTCAGTTGTTCAGGTTTTCCCCTGACATAGTAACACAGTTATAAATTCTGTATTGTTGCCTGTGGGTTAATTCCATTATCCATTGCCAGTCAAAAGAACTTATAATCCATTAAGAATCAGAGCCCAGTACTGTGTGAGACATCTGTGACATCTTGATAGAGTACATTTTGCATGTTAACAGATGTATTTTTAAATTGTGCTCACAAACAAATAACCCCAGGTAACATTTTGCATGATTTAAAAATTTTTCTGCATTTTTTTTTTTAGTTAACACAGAAGAAAGGTCATTCTCATAATGCCTACTGGGTATGAAATTTAGAGCTTTTTAGAGACCATCATTTGTGGTTAACATGGCTTCAACCACAAACAGAACCAGAAGCAAATAATTGTTGCCATAATGATTTATCACATGGCATTACAAACCATAGCTGTTCTACAATTTTAAATACATTTTTTTAAAAAAATCTTTAAATTTAATAGTTTTATCTAAAACAACTTACCACTGACCATGTCAGGAAATCATTGGACTTCTCCCTATGTCATCGCACAGGTTTAATGATGCACTGATTAAAGTGTGTTTCTATTGGAATTAATAGTTAATTCTGTCTTGAAGCTTTCGATATCATTAAATGAACTAAAATGACTTTTAAAATCTTGACTGGTCAAGAAAAAAATAAATAAGAAAAATGCTGCCTTGTGCAACTGGAAGCTACAAAGTCTTTTCACAACTTATACAAGATTTTAGCTCATTCCTTAAAAAAACCAAACCACATACAAACAGACCTGCATACTTGCTGTTTGCTTACAATGTGCAAAGCAAATATTTGAAGAGGACCATGAGGAAAGGTCCCAGATGAGTTACTTAATAGTCTAATATACTGCATGTGAACACATGGCTGTCTTGAATCAGTGGTCTTATTACTTCCAGAAGAAACGACCATAATAATAATAATAATAATAATAATAATAATAATAATAATAATCCCACTTATATAGTGCTTTTAGAATAGAACAGCTAGCCTCAACCTTTCACTAACAGACTCCATGTGGAAATAGATATACGTTTGATATATTGTACAGTGGTTTTAATCCTGCCTAAATTACATAGTTTACAGTTTACAGTTTTCACAGCTTTCGATTATGACAATCATTCATAGTTAAGATGGTTAAATATTCATTTTCATTAGTTTTTGTGAATTCAACAGGCAGTTGCCTAAAACAACCATCAACACTACGGAATTGAGAATTACTGATGTTTCAGTATTAAAACAAAGCAGCAGAAATATAAAACAAATCAGCAATATCATTTAAAGGAAAATAGTAAATACATATTAATTTATTCCCTCATTAAAAGTTCTCCTTTGAGCTTAAAGTAAAATATCTACATTAAAGGGCAAAAAGCACTACAGAAACTACTTCACCACACAAGTTCAGTGTTGGGTGTTTTACATTTTCTTGGAACTTTATCTGAAATGATATTCAGATCTTCTGGATGTCCAAAGACCTGCAGTTGAAAAGCATGCTGTATCCTTTTTAGCTCATATTTGTAGTCCCCCAGGTTTACAAGCAGCACAAAACCAAGAAAGCAGAGAAACATATTTTGTACTATTTAAAAAAGTCCCATCGGGCTGTTCCAAAGCACAGTTTGTGGCTACTCAGATTCTTCAGCCATATCATAGCAATTTGCCAGGAATCTGCTTTTAAAAGACCTCTTGTCAAGCAGAGGAAATTCCTCCAACCCCGTCATACAATTAGCTTGCCAATTCAAAAGTTGTCTGCTTCCCTTTCTCTTGGGGTGTGGAGAAGTCGTCCTTGTGTTTGCTAGTCATCCTCGTGTTTGTGGGTATCAGGAGTTGTGAAGAAGAATTTCCTTCGGAATCTGACCAGATTGCCAAACACAGCAAAGCTGTAAATTTTTACCAGCTTTCAAAATAAATATTGTTTTTGTAAGAATGACAATTTTGTGCAACTGGCATACAGCACAGCACCCAATTCAAAGTGAACAACGAAATGTATAACCTAAAATTCCTACTGTAAAAGGTCTTGTTCTTTCTTTTATTTTAGTTATTACTAAAAAGTATGCAGTCCCTCATGAGTTAAATGTTAATTAAATACTAGAAAACTGTTTAAAGACACATTGTGTTTATATTTTAGTATCAATGTTTTGTGTCTAACATAAAAAAGAACAGGGGTACCTGTACGCTGTGCAGGCAATCAGCTGCTTTTTAAAGGGTTTTATTTAGGCATTACTGCATTGAATTAGCTTAATACTGACCCACATGTCATGGAATGCTAATAAAAGCACCAAGTAAATGCTTCATTGCTTCCAGATCCTGGGTTTTGTTATTGAGAAGCGCTGTAAACTGTACTGGCTTCCTGATATCCAGAACAACGGTGGCAGGGAATTGTGTTTGCAGGAATCATCTGATGGTTGTAGATAAGGGGATGGTCTAGTGCATGTCAACACTTATGAGGCACAATGTCCAACTCTTAAACCCTTCTTTCAGTGATTTGTCATGAGCGTGCAATTATAGAACTTCACACACATTGTGGGGGTTCGCATACCACCTTTTTATGCTCTGTTTCAACAGAAGCTGCAAGTTTCAAGCAATGTGGCAGTTCTTAAAATCAAATCGAATAAAAAATACGACAGAAATGTCTCCAGAACTCGGCAGATTTTGTGAGAAAAACAAGTCCGAATTCTTAAACATTGTCAGAATACCTTTGCCTAAGAGGCAAAAAAGAAGAGGTGTGCAGATATAGACTGCTCTCTTTTAACAAGTCCGGCCATACATCAGGTTTAAAATGGGAAAGAAAATTGTAAACTATAAAACTGGAAGGTGAGATTTCATGGCTGAATCTTCTTTTTTTATATTTATTTTAACAGCAATAAACTAAGATGGAAGAATCTCCAGAAAATCCCCCTTTTACATTTATTGTCAAGTTTCTTTAAGTCTTTCTATGTTAAATATGGATTATTTGTAATTTAATCATTTTGACTAATTTTGAATTATGTATTTGTCTGTTTCATTGTAAGCACCTAAAGTTAGCTTTATTAATAAAATAGATGAATAAAATAAATCTTTTGAGGATAAAAGATGTATAATGATCTCTTATCCATGTGATTGTCTATGTATGCAATCTATGTAAGCTACATCTAAAAATTACATTTGATTGTCATTATCAGTGATTGACAACACATAATTGAAAATGAAGAAAAGAGAAATAAACTCCTTTGTTCCAAATAAACAGCTTGTGTAAAAGATGTCAAAAGAAATTGAACCATTTTTTCAGGCTGAAAAGCTGCTGTCTTCTATATCCTATTGAATAGTGTATTTACTGTTTGATGTTCAGCACTTCTAGATAATTATATAAGTATGTTTGTTCTAAAATTGTTTGCTCCAAAATGAATCCAACCTGCTCTAGTGAAACACAAAGATGAAATTAATATTTTGTTTGCTTGTTCAACTGTTAAGATATGGTAGCAGTTTTTGGAAAAAGGTCTGCTACAGTATCTGAGCCAATATTCTGGCTAAATATTGGCCAATGTCATACAATCTGAGATACGTTAATTCTGCCTGCTATAAGTAATTTTTGAATTAAAGCTCAGCATTTTCCTCTCTCATCTTTTCTGGCAACTTTCTGTGAGCTAAATGCCTGCCGTTTTTCACCCCAGAGATGACCACATTTCATCAGAGGATGGGCACCTCGGGGGAAGACATTTGTAAAGCTCTCCAGTTTCCTTGGCTGTTAAAAAATGGTGTAACTGTGCAACATCTTCATAAATTCACAGACGATCAGTTCCCAAGCAGCTCCTCTCTTCCACCTGTGTTAGTGAGGCCAAATGCGTGTCCGCACGCACACTGAATTGGAAACTTCCAGTTCTGCCTAATGTGCCTGGGGCCAGCTTCTGTATGTATTTTTAATGCTAAAACTGTTTTCATAACCCTGATAAAAATGAGAAGAAAAACAACAATTTTGGCAACAGTACTTTCTGATTTCTGATAAAAAGGGATGTAAAACTTTTTTTTAAGTGTGCTCATTAGAGAATTCTGGGGCCTCTCACACAAGGAGCATAGTGGTTAGGGGCTCTTGACTCCAAACTGGTAGGTCATGGGTTCAAATCCTGAGCAAAACACTGCTGTTGCACCCTTGAGCAGGGTAATTCATTCTGATTCTTCCTGTAAATGCAATGCTGTATAAATGGGTACTCTGTAGGTCATCATTGTTAATATGAATTTGTTTTTAAATGTTCTTCAATGTCATAATTGTCGTATATACTGTAGTAACTAAGGGCTCAAAAACTTCATCAGTCTAAATACGTGATATGCTTACTCTGGCTTCTTTCAAGAAACAGCTGGTTGAAATCCTTCAATCAAGACAGGAGACACTTCTTTACACAAAGCATTGTGGGAGTATGGGGCAAGCTATCCAGCTATGCCGTTGAAGCTGATATCCTGGCTTCTTTCAAGAAACATCTGGATGAGATCCTTGAATCAATTAGCTTCTAACTATCAAACAGGCTAGACTGGCCTCCTTTAATTTGTAACCCTTTATTATGTTTTTATGTTATACATTAAGATAAAATATTTTGAACTCAGTTGACCCCTGCACAGATTTTTACAGTGATAACTACATATACTCCAGTCTAGAGATACAATCAAAAAGAAAAAAAAAATGTAGAGTTAGCACTTAATAATCCAGCCATTATGTCCTGGTGCAGAGGCCACTGAGTTTGAATGAATGAGAGAGAAAATTCAAAATATGACAATCTATTCTAAAATGCAAGGTACAGAAAACATATTTGCTTGTAGTCGTCTTTCCATTAGAGGGTGCTGTAGCAGTGTACGTCTGTGCTCTTTGAGATACCCCTGTGCAAACATTTCCCTCTCAGAAGGACATCCTGAAAAATGAAGCATGACTAGTCAAGGTTACACTGTCTCCTTTTTGACCCCTTTCCAGATTTATTTAAACAGTCTCCCAGTTAATTCACCACCTTCTTAACTATTCTAACGAGGAATGGCTGTCACATTACACTACCTGCATTTTCATTTATTTAATTAGCAACCACCTTTATCCAAAGCAGTGTACATATGCTCACATTTCTACATCTGGACAGTTTAATGAAATAATTCAGATGAAGTACTTTGCTCACAGGGGCAATAACAATGTCTTTTGACAACAACAATTTGAACCCACAACTTTCCTCTTATAAGTCCAAAACCCTAACAACCGCCCCTTTACTCCATAAAAATTCAATATGTAACTGTTTGAAAATTCCCACTTAACCACCAGCTCAACTAATTAAAAACATATAGCTAAACCAATAAATGCAATACATTAAAATGTTTTATTGTAATTAATAGACTTTATTGCTGTTTTACAGTGAAATACTTTAACATTCTATTCTGTAATAATGATATTCTACCATATGGTTGCATTCTGAGACACAATACTGTAACACAGAGTTTACAACTATTGGTAACTTGGTGTAAGAATTCGTCAAGGTGACACTAGGTTAAAAGGTATAGCAGGCCACCAACTCTTCATCAACTGAGCAAAATGGAACTGGGGACTGAAAAGCATGTTAAATATTTGATTGTTAAACAAATTATTAAGTATTAAACACATTATTAAGTGAATTATCTAATGTACTGTAGCTGCGTCTGGAAGATATTCCTATACATTAAAAAATCAAAAACAGATTAACAAGGTACAGTATGGCACACTATTAAATATGGTATATTTTTAAAAACATTTTAAGAAAGATTACTAGAGATCTAAGCATTAAATTTAAATATTGTAAAATTTCACTATAGGTACACTTTACTGGTTGTAAGGTAGACATTTTAAAACAAACAAGGAACATTTCAAGAAATGATTACTGAATTAAGTTTTTAGTCACCTCAATTGTCGATTAAATATTGTGGTTTTAACTATGGATTATACTGGAGTGCAGGCCATTCATGACAGTGCTATATTTTTTAACATTTTCATCATAAGGAAGTTCTGCTTCAAAATATTTATCCAGAAAATATTCATTTTATATCAGCTTACTCTTGGTAAGAAGAAATCAGCGTTTGAATAACTGATAAAGCAGTTTCTTACTTCTCTACCTAGTCTGCTGTGCAGAGGGCCCACTAATGCAGGATAGCTGCCACACAGTATTAAAAGTAGGGGATGACTGGGAACACACCTGTATGTAAAGTGGTTTGTGATTCTTTTGGATGAAAAGCACCAAATTACTGTGAGAAATGGAGAAAGTGTATGCAATTTAATTTAATTAATAGTTTAGTCTTATAACGTCCATTCATTATCAGAAAATGTATTCCTTGTAAATGACTTGTGGACAGGATGCCAGTTCACCTCTGGGAAAAAAACATCAGTACACTGCAGCATTAAACTGTGGTGTGCATTTTCCATTTTGCCGGAAATTCTAGTATTTTTCTGGTATCAACATATGCCACATAGCCTTGAAAGGTGCAGGAAAACCTCAGCACTCATCAAAATCCCAAGCAAGGATGGGAAAAACGTGCAAACTCCACAAAGAAGGCTCTGCAGTCTGGAAGCAAGCCCAGACCCCAGGAGCTATGGGCCAGCCAAGCTTACTGCCACACCAGCTCTGCTTCCTGTGTGTTCACATGGTTCGCATGTGTTTTCTTACTCTGAGTGCAGTGCCGTTCCAAACTAATCAAGAACTGTAGGTGCTATTTACATTACAGTAAGAGTAAGTCGGTCCTGTAATGAACTGAATCGTATTAGTCTGTTGCCAGTGATATCTTTCTGGGTCTTTTCTTCCCTCTCTTGCGAAAACATGCTGGGTGACCCCTATCACTCATGGTGGCTGACTTCATGCCTCTTCATGCATCATTAACTTCATTATATAAACTACATTTATAAAAAATAAAAAAAAGTTTTTTTTTGTATTATGTAAGCATGTGCAAAATGTCATCCTTTATTCACAGACGTGCAGAATCTATAAGGGATTAGAAGGGAGGGTGGGGGATACCTCTCTTGCGAGAGAGACAAATGGATAAAACTACACAATTAATAAACTAATAATAATAATAATAATAATAATTGCTTACACTTACAGCACTCAAAGTGCTTTACAGGTAATGGGGACTCCCCTCTATCACCACCAATGTGCAGCATCCACCTGGATGATGAAACGGCAGCCATAGTGCACCAGAACGCTCACCACACATCAGCTCTCAGTGGGGAGGAGAGCAGAGTAATGAAGCCAATTCATACATGGGGATTATTAGGAGGCCATGATTGATAAGGGCCAATAGGAAATTTGGCCAGGACGCCGGGGTTACATCCCTACTCTTTTCGAGAAACGCCCTAGGATTTTTAATGATCACAGAGAGCTGGGACCTCAGTTGGACGTCTCATCCGAAGGACAGTGCCTGTTTACAGTATAGTGTCCCCATCACTATACTGGGGCATTAGGACCTACATAGACCGCAGGGTGAGCGCTCCCTGCTGGCCCCACTAACACCAGCAGCAACCTTAGTTTTTCCCAGGAGGTCTCCCATTCAGGTACTGACCAGGCTCACACCTGCTTAGCTTCAGTGGGTTAATCAAACTAGGAGCTTAGTAGACACACCCCTGACTTTTTCCCAGCCACTCCCATAGGAAAAAAGAACTGCAATGTTGTGCAGAAGTCTTGGATACCCCGAGGCATTACAATCTATCAATATTAGAAACATCAACAATTCACTTAAAGCCTGCCCTAATGCTCTTTACTTTTATAACACCTTGGATTGTTATTAATACTGCTTAGTGTGGTTGTGAAAAAGACAAGTTTTGTCATTTAGAGATCTTTGATTCACCTCGACCAGAAACATCAACACTTTGATCACAACAGCTCAAAGTAAGGTAAACACTATGAGAGCTGTCAATATGAAGTGTCGCAGAAGCTCAGCCTTCACGTTTAACAATCAGAGGGAACTGACTCATATTCTGTTATTGCTCATCATTACCATCTTTCGTTTCTTTTGTAACCAGGTGACAAGACGATGAATGGCACAAGAGTTAGGCTGGCTCTTCCCTAAAGGTAATTCAGTTGCCAGGCTGGTTTTAGGAGATTAGGAGAGTTTAGTCTGACTGGGCGAGGGGTGTCAGCATCCACACGTGAGCTTGTAGTTAGTTTCAACTGAGGCAAGTTACTATACATGTGTCCCATGGCACTGTAAGAGGCAACTACATTGGCCAACTCTCACCTTGTATTTTATTTACAGAAGTAAACTAATGAATCACCAGTCCTGTGTTGATGACATTCCACTGTTGCACCAGACCAATACCCATGAAACCACTGAAAAAAATACATTCTGGGTGAGACTGAATGACACTAAAACATTAAAACTGACCAATCAGCGTACTGGCACACATTGGGAGAATGAAAGCAGGAAGTATCCCCATAGTGTTATGGGAAATGTACTGTAGTTCACTTAGGCAGTACAGTGTGATTAGGCTGCATAGTGAAATACCAGCCAGTCCTCTGAACCTGGTATCCAAAATTAATTTATTTTTTAATCTCTCAGATGGAGAGTGCTACTGCCTGTAGATCTTACTTAAAAAAAAAAAAAACAGATCTATCAGGATTGTGGGCTAGCTTAAAACAAAATCTTAAATCTTAGTATAGCAGTGCTTTTCACAGTTAATGGTATACTTTCAGTAGAACCAGTGAATGTTTTTATCCACACATTTCCTAGCAAAGAGCCACTTATTCTTGGTAAAGGTTACAGTGAAGTAAAACCGACTGAAATCATACAACTGCATCCCTGCCCCCCGATTAGGACATCATTTGGAGAAAATGACAATTTGGAATAGATTATCAAACCTGGGGTGCGTTTCTGGAAAATGATGAATCTTAGAAACTAACAAGCAACTTTACGATGTATCTACGTAATGTACGTGCTACTTTTTCAAGAGTTTCCAAAAACCCCTCTTAATTGGTCATCTTACGAGCGAGTATAAAGTACTTCTTTGTTAACCCTGCCCCTGAAGTCGCGTAGCAAAAAGCATCTCAAGTCGACTGAAAAACAATTGCTTGACAATATTTTCATTATATGGTGTCGGTTTTGGTCCTTCAGTGGGATGAAATAAAAGTTGTGAAAAGGGATATGAAGTAAACATGACATCATAATTTAACAACCAATTAAGCGAAAGCGTATAGATAGGCACATAATGGGACACTTATTGTTTCTAAGAGAAAATAAAATAAATGACTGACATGCCATAAAAGAAAACCAAGTTTGACTGCGTGGATAGTGTATGCGTCCTGCATGACGTCTTTTGATTTAAGGCAAGTTTTTTTGGCACGCTGCAATTGTTAAGAATCACAGTGTTTCATGAGAAAGTACTGTTGTTATTTATAGCTATTGGGTGTATTGGAACTCCATTTTAATTGGTCTTATTAACATGACATATGGAAAAATTAACTACTAAGCTTGGCATGTGTCACTCAACAAATACAGGACCTATAATCAAATTTAAAAACAAGTAGGTCTAAGCTTTACTGTCAACAATCATGACAGAACATAAAATGGTATTCGAACTTTAAATATAAATAAATATTAGGTCCAGTGATTTAACTGAAATAATGCATTACTGCATTTCATCATGAAAGATGACTAATAAATTCATTACTGTATATATAAATCTTCTTTTTCCAAATTTCCTTACATAGTACTACAAAATATCAAAATCCTTCATATAATATCTTAATATTCTAAATTTCCAGAGAATTGTCATGATGTGAATTTAATGTGCTCTGTCTGGCGATCTCTGTCGCAAAGGTTGGCACAAGAGGTAGCCAGTTTAAGAAGCGCTTAGTGATTAACGAGTGGGTTGGGGAGCATGTAGATTATGAAGGATTTAATGTGCTACTTTAGTTACGATTAGTTTTGGGAAACACTCATAAAATAACGATAGATCTTAAGATCAAGTTTACGATGTTCTTAGTGATACGATGCTTTCGGGAAACTCACCCCTGGTTAGCGAGTGTTAGGGGGATGCATGGAAAACATTCAGATGCCAAGCAGACAGAAGCCTTAGACTAGACTTCACCTCAAGTCCCTGGAGCTATGAGACTGGCCTACACCAGTATTTTTAGAACAGTCAGATCTAAATCAATGCTTGCACTTAACCTCTAATCCTTAAAATTACTAGTTTCAAACCTAGATACATTACCATTGATTGTAACTTCTAATATTCAAAAACACATTTAAACACTATAAAACAAAGGTTACTACCACTCTAAATAACAGAAGAAAACATAATTTCAGCCGATGAGCCTTTTTCAACTTTGAGAAGCTATTTCTATGCTATGATATAGCGTATAAATTGAACCACTCAAACCAATTTATATGCTGTGGTGAAGCAACACTTTCCTAACATAGTTACAGATTCATTAAATCTTCATCATATATTGCATCAGGGTGATAGGAGATTTTAAACAATGTGTGGTCTTCTATTCAAACTCACATTTTCTTCAGATAAATTGCATATTTTCTAGACATATGGGTACAATTAAGAGTGGGTAAAAGAGCTTCCTACATCCTTGCACTTAAGCACTGGCTACTGTGTGAGTGGTGTAGCATTTTGGCACCCGATTAAAAGAAACTTGAGACAATTAAACATTTTAGTCGATCACACCTGTTCCACTTTTCTTTTCCTTCAATTTCCCAAGAGAGCCATTGCTCTGTAGTCAATGCAAAAGTTATCCAAGAGTGCGGCACAGAGATCACTATAAGGCCTAACCATTTTATTCCTGTTAAATGTGTATATTATTACTAATTAATTTAGCAGAATTTGATCCAAAGTGACTTACACATGTAGCCTTTTACATGGCTTTTTACTGGAACAATCTGAGTGAATTACTTTGCTTAAGGGCACAGCAGCAGTGCACCACACTGGCACAAATCAAATGCAAGGGTTGTTCAAGAGTAACCTGTAAACAGCTCCTGTTATACTTCATGGGTGTGTACAGAATAATACAGATTGAAAAGGGTAGTGGGTAGGTATGAAGGCTATGCAGAAGGTAGTGGTGGTTGTGTGAGGGTAGAATAAAAATAAAATATCCTGTCTGCAAACATTTCTGAGAAACGAAATATTTATTCTTCCTCTAAAATCTCCCCAAAACTCTCTCTCTATATATATGTGTGTGTGTGTGAGTAAATTTTCACCATTCTTAACAGTCTAAAAAGCTTAGAATAACCAAAGTAAACCTTTGTTTAGCTCATTTTCAATGGTGTTAGTTTATGAAGCTTAATAGGTGCTGAGAGGAGGTTTGTGCTGTGTTTCTCTGCTGCTTCACTTATATAGTCAAGCTGTGCTGCAGTAAAAGTAGATAATCATCTGTTCCTTTGGGCTATGATGTCATACAAAATAAAGGGGAAGCTTTCCAGGATTCATGGTGAGATTGCTGTGAACCTGGAAGAGTTTTCACTCTGGGGTTTGTCCTGCCATTTCTTTTCATTTTCTTGGCATTTCATTCACCGCATATTAACACTGCTGACAACAAATGTGGACACTCCTATCTATGTCAGTTCACAATGAACTTTCCATCAGAGAAATTAAACCGAGTCCTGCAAAGCAAAAGAACTCAAGCTGTGGATTGGATTTTCTTTTAGGAATGCTGGCTTTTCAAAGGAAAGGCCATTACAAGATAGAACGGTTTAGTGGCACCCATTCATTTTTACCACACCTTTTGAAAGAGAGAGAGTAGTAAAAATGCTTTGAAGGTCTCTGCTGACTCTGTAACTCACATAAAAATTCATAAATGCTAATGAGTACCTACCTGTTGGACTCCCATTTCAGTACTTTCATTTCAAGTTTGTCCTGTGCTTTTAATGTTAACCTTCCAGTGAAATTATACATGGACTTGCTTCTCAAAAGCAGGAGAAATGTTTTGAGAAACGTATCCACAAAGCAATACATGAGATTAGGTTAATTCATATAATGATTCCTTTTTAAAACTACTTTGGTGTTATAAAGCACACCTTGGGGCACCATTGTTTCTTATTTGTTATGATGCAAATTATTAACATAACCTCACATGTGTATGTGAAATTACATAACATACTGTTAGCTCAAGTGGTGCAAATATGATTTAAAAAACAGAATGCAAGTTGTTAGAAAACAATTTCTTTTAAAAGGCTGGTACACATATTCAGTATGTGTTCTTGGGAAGTTATAACCAACATAAAAAAGTGCTTTTGTGCATGGCAGAAAGTGTAATTTAGTATGACAATAGCAGAATTCACAGCTCTCTGTACTCGACTGCCTGTGCAATGAGAATAAATCTTCAAGACAAACTTGTATCAGCATATGGCAGACAACATGCCTTCTCCCAAACACATGGATCTAATAACTTCCGTTCCAGCTATGATGCCAGTTCTGAGTGTGAAATCCAGAAAAGGCCCCAGATTATATGGAATAAAACAAAAACAAAATTGTATCAGCCTCTTTTGGAAGACTGTAATATTGAAGTGATAGAGTAAATAGAAAACATAACCTTAAAAAGAACACATACAGTACCATGGAACAATGAAATAAGGTTTTCTAAGCTAAGCTAATTTTGAATGTTTTAATACTGATTTTCAGAAATATGCATGAAGGTGGCTTTATTATTAAAGATCAATGCATTTTCCTTCATGCTCAACCAAGAGTGATATCACAGATAATAAAGCCAGCTCATTGAAAGGGAATCTCACGATCATTCAATGAAATGAAAGGAAGTGAAAGTTCATTCTGTATGTCACATACTGTACACTACAGTATGCATACAGTATGTTACAGTGCAAGATCTTGAGTCACACTGCGAACATGGTTTTTGATTAAACATCTTTTGCAGTTTTACTCAGATTTACTCAGAGATTGAACAAAATCAAACATAGCCACAGACAAAACAAGTTCATTCCACTTAGTAAACCTGTCTTTTAAAAGTAACAAAACTGTCAATATTTCGTTGGAGCTGTTTTTAAACTTTGCAAGAAAAGTTCTACAAACACTCTTTTACAGTGGTTTAGTTCTAGCCTTGAGATATTTATTTTTTGTAAAGTCAAAGTCAACCCTTACCACAACTGCATCTCATTTACTTTATCTGGCCAAGGAAGACTCTGCATGAAACAGATGCACAAAGTATGAGTACAAAATGTGTGATGTATGCATTCAAAGACAGTGCAAATTTAAATATTGCACTTTTCTTTTTCAGCAATGCTTTCTGAGACACATTATAACTTTGCAAATTTTACATGTCATGTAAACCCGTTTCATATGGGATTGCTATAAAAATAGATCATGTCACACACAGGAATGTAAACTCTAACAAGGGAGCAAATTAGCTGCCCACAAATTATTACTAAAGTATGAAGTTTTCCACAAAAAATCCCAGTGGAATGCTTTAGCCAAGGGCACAGAATTCTAGATACACATGTTTTCATTTGAACAGATGGCAACAGAAGATTTTGTTATGCTTACAAGTTAATGTAAGAAAAAGAACTAGAACAGGACCATTCCTCTGAGAACGTACAATCAGCTTTGACTGCGGTTCTGGCCTGAGTCCTCAAAAGCATCTACTCATACCCTTCCCCTTTGCCTCTGAATCAGCATCCAAATGGATAGTCTTCATGTGAATAATAACTGAGATGATTTAGATAGATAGATATAAAACAGCTGTCCATGGCAGCTAACTTTGACTTCACAGACTCAAAAGGCGGATTTAGAAGTTTCTTTAGGAGATGGTTCCATTCTCTTCAGCATTCAGAAATGAGAATTAATTCAGAAAATAGAATTAATATTCAATCCCACAATTCACAGTGACAGCAAACTCTTCATCCACAACATAGGTGCTCCATGTAAGACGCATATCTACCTTTATTTCACTATTAAAAATGAGCAATATCTGCTTAATATGGGCACAATAGTGATCCATTATCATTAAACATTGGATATGCAAAATATTTACCTATGGCTCTCTTTTACAATGTACTTCTCCATTAGTTCATCAATATTCACTCCCATCATAAATCACTGTTTTGTATTTAAGAAAGAATCTGATTAAAATAGAAAGAATACAATATGTTGTTTTATTTTATTACCTTAGAAAAAAAAAACTTGTGTAAACCTTTTCTGTAAGGTCTTTCAGGTTTAAAATATTCACAATGATTCCCTTCCTCAAAATCCATGTTGTTTTCTTTGCATTTTAACCTACAATATAATTAAGTCTTCATGAAAGTCTTGATATGGAGGTGAAAATATCCAGATCAAATGTGCATTACAAAGATATAAAATATATTTGGGTTATTTAGATAGCAAAATGTTCCAATATAATATTTTGTTGTGAATAAGTATGTGAATCCTTAGAGTCAGCACCTGAGGAAGAGTTGGCGACACTTCCTTCAGCAACAATGACTTCAGCTATACAGTACATTTCCTGCAACTTTTTATCAGTTTCTCATACTATAAAGATCGTTCACACATTCTTCCTTTCAGAACTGCTTCTACTGCACTGCTTATTCTGTCCTAATAAATCAGTAATACAGGCCTAATTGTATAAATACATGAATGAATAAATGCTAACTTGTTAATCACAAACAGCTAATTCATGGCTCATAGGTGACTCCTAAAATAAAGAGGTGGGACAAACCATTGCAGGACTTGAAAGTCAAAAGTAAATGTAGAGATCGAGAGTAAACTTAAAACTGTGCAGCTGGAAGCCACAAGAGAAATATAAACATTGGACTGACCTACTCAAGATCCTTGCTGCTGAATTTTGAATTTAAACAATCAGCAGACCATTCCTGTAATCAGTTCTAGAGGAGACAAATATAAGAATGGGATTCTCCATATTAGGCAGTCACAGGACATGGCAACATACTGTAATACATACTGTAATACCACTGTTAGCACTGAGAACTACCTCAAACTAAAGTTTAGTTTATAAGTAGATCTGAATGTCATCAGAGTGGAGATGGAAATTTATGCCACAATGTCTGAGAACTTGAGGGGCAATGTACAAGTAGCTCTGAAATGCAACCTTGGCAACATGAAAAGAGACTATTTCTGTCAGAGAGAACCTGCTTTTGTTAAAAAACTGTAAGATGGGATATTAAACTGCAGGCAAAGCAAAAATACCAAATAAACACAAGAAATGAGCAGGAAAAATATTTACACTGAGAAATAAATGCAAAATTTAAACCATTAAATGAATTACAAAATTAGTTGAAGTATGTAAATTGATTATATAGAACTTTGCAGTACAGTAGTATGCATGTGTTTTTTCTCTTGTTTTGGTTACCAAGAGAAAAGAACTCAGGTGTATCAGACTGAAACTGAGAGAAAACAGGTCAACATTCGCCCAGCTCTTCTTAGGCCGTATGTTGCTTTTTTATTTTCCAAACCAGTGGTCCAATCAGCATCCCCATGTCACTGCACTCCCTTCATTGCAATTATTTCAAAATAAGACAAGCATTACAGTTTTTGGATGACAGTATTTTGTTCAATCCTGTGCAAATAAAAAAAAGAACCAATGTTATTTTTTTCTTTCAAAGAAAAGGAAATTGGTATTTTTTAAGCTGATGACTGGGAAAATTTGAAGTCTAAGGTCTATGTCACTTGTGATGAATGTGGATAGTTCTTCTTTCCAAATACTGTAGTGATGTTTAACTCAAGTGATATTGGTTGTTCTTTTGGTGGCATATAATAATAATTTGTTAACACTGTGGTTAGATATTTGGTTTGGATGACTAGATGATTAAACCACTAATGAAGACATACAGTGTTTCTTGAATGACTTATAAACTGTACATTGCAATAATACCATTTTATAGCAGAGATCAGAAAATACTGCTCTGGACAGCAGTGTACACAGACCTTTTGCAATATCTCTGTTTTATACTTTGTGAGAACATCCAGATGACTCACTAGAGTATTATCATTAATCCTAGAAATGATTTGTAAAAGAAAAAAACAGAACAATTTCCCACACTCATGCATTGAATTTATGTGTGGAAATGATATCAAATTACCAAATGTAAACCATCTCAGAATGTTCAGATTAATTTAATCTCACTTTTCTTAAGTAACATTAAAGGCTTTTGATTAAGCGATCAGGGAACTTATTTACTCATTTAATTTCCTCTGCAAAGGATACGCTAGGTTTACGATATGGTAATAGACTTTTCCTGGTTTTTCCATCTGTGTATAATTAAAAACACTATTCAGCGATGTTGGCTCTCTTTATGTGTCTGTCTCAGTGCCAGATTCTCCCCCCACCTAAAGATTTGCACATAACAATGCACCTCTTTGCAAAAGTTCTAATTCATATACTGCAAATATATAGATAATATAAATGTGAAGTACACAAATGATTGTAACAGAAAAAATGTAACATCTTTTCAAGCATTGTCACATATTTACCAAGGTTTTTGCAGCCTGAAATGTTTGTGTTTAATTTGGGAATCTCTCATTTATAACATCTTAAATCTAATGTGTATTTGTTGTTGTTCAGCGCAGTTTGTTGATGTGAATATTATTTTTCTCTGATTAGAATAAATGATGTACACTCTGGAAATTCAATCCACGATTGTGGTCATTCTGAAAAGGATTTCTCAAACATATTTAATGTAAAGATAAACTGCCAGTAAAATTTTGAGTTCCTAAAATTATCTAATAAATGATTTAGAACTTACAACCACTCATTCCCTGATATTAATTTGAATGTGCACATGGGAAACTCAAGCTTTTTCAATAAAGAGGTTTTCTCTCATGAGAGAATGGCATGCAGATAGCATGCAAAAACAGCATAATATTTTAAATTGCAACAGTCATGCTTTCAGGAGCCTTACTGTAATCTGACTACATGTTTCAGCAATTTCCTACATTTTTAAAACAGGTCTCATGTTCACAGCCCAGCTGGGTCTATGGTTCAGTTCTAGAGTGGGGTACATTCTATGCAGAGTTTGCATGTTCTTTTGTGTCCTGTGTCTGTGTGGGTTTTTGCCAAGTTTTCCGGTTTCCTCCAACCTTCCAGAGGTGTTCAGTCTGGCCTCTCTAATTCTGTGTTTGTGAGCATGTGTGTGTGCACTCTCCAGAGGACAGACTGCCATTCTGTCTATGATGTGGTCTAGTCCTCCGGTAAATGCTTTAAAAACAGGCTCAAGATTGCCTTGACCCTCGTCAGGAGTAAATTAATTTCTGAAATAAGCCCTGCAATAAACTATTGAAATATAATCTGTTAAGCATTACATTCTAGTATTGTTTGCGGATGCAACTGTCTATTTTAGCTGTAACAGTATACGGAAATGCAGAAAAAATATTGTATATTTAATATTTAGCCTAGGCATTTGAAATCTATTTTCCATATTTTGTAATGGAAAAAAAAATGTCCTTTTAATTCCTTTATGTGCATTCAGATCATTTTCATATTGTTGCGTAACCAAGCAAAATACAGTTCTGTTTTGTTTTATATACGGTTTTATATTTTCTTATGTTTCTGCAGCGAAGCTGCGAGTGGAAGAACGGGTGAGTCATCAAGGGGCGGAGTCATTATATTAAGGAAAGCCACATTCTTCGGATTCTCACAGGGAAATCACAGAAATGGTTGCACCGTGCGACTTCAGCTCCCTATAAAAGCGGTATCTGAGACAGTGAAGGTTGCTTTTTCTACAGGATATTTCAACAGAACCCTGAAGGTTATAATGCAGTGAGCATAGTGGGGGATTAGATTGTGATAGCAGCCTTGGTCGTTTTCCGGGTCGGGACGCCGGTCATTAAGAACACGGTTAATGAGCGCACCAGGCCAACCGGAATCGACCAAGAGAGGTTATAGCCACTGCTATCTGAGTTGAGGCGCGTCCCGGTCATGGAAACATATGGTTACGGTTCATGTGGAAAACCCTTGGACACAATACCCAGTAAAAGGCGACCTCTCCGCAGTCTTGTTAAAAAAAAAATCATACTTATTTCTATTTATCCTTTTTTGGTTAGGGTAGTATACACATTTTTTTTCTCCTGTTATTAGCTTTGACTTACACAATTTTCGAACTAATGTTGGAAAAAAATAGGAGGAAGTCGGCAAAATAGAGAGGTACCACATGAAACCAGAAAATCCCGTTTGATGTGTGTTAAAAGTGTTTATTAGCCCACCTGAAGCCTGGCAAATTGCTATTATACCTGTTTTCTGAAAAAGCCTTGCACAAGGTGATAAGATGTGAACTATGAACATTAAAAAATGTATATTGCTCTCACAAATACCTTGATGTCACACTAAGTAAAATTAGAAATTCATATAAATAAGCAAACAAATGGCATTTCAACATGCTATTAAATGAAGGTGTACTTTAATATTTTGTTAGGGCAGTCTGGCATGAAACCATTGTAAAGTAGGAATTTGCTTATAAATAAAATAATTCTGCTTTGAGAAGGGAGAGAGAGAAGGTATGGGCATAGAGGAGGGGGCAAGGGTGGCCCCAGGGGTGTGATTATGCTGGAGCTAGGAGGATATATGATCTCATTGGGACGGGTTATGGAAGGAGGGAATGGCAGCAGTGTTGCTTGTTTCAGACCAGAGAGGCTTTCTTTCTTGGAGAGGAGACACTGGACTACAAATGGATTCTGGAGGTTGTTAATGGAGTGCTGAGACCGGATGGGGATAAATGCAGGTTGGCATAGTGACCACAGGGAGACTTGTGAGAATGCTGCACCAAAATGAAGTTTTGCTTTCAAACTCTCAGGAGTTCTAAAGCTTATGTTGGTGTAAGACCTTGGGTTTGGTTTCTTTCAAGATGGGGCAGAGAGCAGCATGGTAAAGTCCGTCTCTGCCAAGAGCAAATGCCAAATGTAAAATACAAATGTGCAAACAATTCATTAAGAATCATGATATACAGAGGTTGGCAGAGGCAGGCCAAGATTAGGATTTGATCTCCTTTTGAACTTTTGTATTAAACTTCATAGATTGGTTTAGGAAGATTGTAGCAATATCCACTGAGAAATGCAGAAAAGCTATATGAAAATTCAGCATATGGTTCAAATAAGCTTTGAAATCATAGAACAGAGCATGAATTTCAGGGCCCATGGCAAAACTTTCTCTGTCACGTCTTGCAGAGGGATTCAGAATATAGATGTCATAGGGTTAATATTATAATGTACAATTCCGAATCTATCCCCAAGATCTACTTGGTAAATACAACTGACATTCAACCCATAAGAGAACATGAGCAGTGATCTCCATTATCAGGAGTTGGAACATTAATGGAACCCTTCATTTAAGGGCTAATCTACCCAAAACCTTAGCAGAAGAACAATCTTAAGATGATCTCCAATATTGTGTGCAACTTGAGCTTTCCTGGTTTCCAAAATGTAGCTTACCTTTTAAAGTATTACTGGAGCTTAACTGTAATAAAAACACCAAACCAATGCGTAAAATATAAATAATTCAGAAAAATAAAAGACTGTGGGACATGATCCAATGTAATTTCTTTTCAGACGTTCATTTTCAAAATTGAATGTTGAGAGTTATGCAGAGGTACAATGGGCTTTGGCAATGAATTATTCTAACCTGAACCCAGGCACAAGTCTTAAAGTAGCTCAAATTCTACCTGAAACTTCAGCTTCACTACAGGTCAAAACACAGCTGAACTATCCTACAGTAGATAACAGAAACACCAAAACCACATATCAAAATTGGCATAACTCAGTAAAACCAAACAGTGAAATATTCCTGTTCCAATATCTTCATCAACCACAACCCAAGGGTAACCCAGGGACAGCTTTTCCCACGCATTTTACTGAGGGGTAATGTCAGGACCAGCCTTCTCTGCTGACCTTTAGCAAAAAACTATTTTTTTGTAATTCTTACCAATGAATTAAACTTTGTTGTCCTACTTCTGCATAGGGGGCACACAGTATATAGTGTATGATGCTCAAGCTTGCAGATGGAAGTTGTCTGTTCTAGGTTTTTCTTGCAGGTTGTTCTGTGTGTCAATGTGGCAATGCTGGGAAATTATTATTATTTTATTTTCCAATTCACAAATTCTAGTCCAATTGTGTACAATTATTAACAAGTAGTACCAAACAGTTATTTTAATGGTAGTCTCAATAACAGTTCAGTTTTATTCAAAATTTAAGATAAACAGGGATAAAAATGATAGCAATAAATGTAACACAAAGAACAAAACTATAGATCAAACATTGCCAACATCCTCCTATGTGCAAGCCTTCTTGCATTTTAAGTTGTTGCAAAGCCACTGTCCCTCGATGTTTGTACGGCAGCGATGGGAAATGAATTGGAACCCTAATCAGTCTTCCTTCTTCTTTTACCCAGTGAGCAACCTGGAGAATTACTTTGCTGTGCTGTAGTTTCCTGTATAGCAGATTTAGGATACAAATCTGACCTCTATGAAAATTGGGTTCTGGTCCCTGGATCACCAGTCAGCAGGTAACTGATGGACAGCCTTGGAGTGGGACGTTGTGCCACATCAGAAACAAAAAGACCAAAGATACTTTTAAACATTATATTTACAGTGTATAATACAACTAAGTATTCATATATGCCTAAAGAATTTCAAGAACACAGCAGGATTTTATAAAATAATAAACAATAATTGTTGGCATCTTAATCAGTAATGTATCTCATAACATTTCCCATCTGTCCTTATCACTTTTCCAGTGATTGTAGACTTTGTAAAACTGTATAGCTCCATCCACTTCTTGATTGGACTTGATCCTCATGAGCTCTTCCTCAAGGCTGTCCTTCGATTTGGTCTCGATGCGGTTCATTAAACTCATGATCACAGTTTGTGCCAGATACTTGGAGAGTGCCACTAATGCCAAAAAGTGGTGCCAATTCAGTCAAGTCTTCACTGTTCAGCATCTAAGTTACATTGCCAGCAAATGTCCAAAGCACTCCCTGTTTCTTTTTCTTAACCATGAAGATGAACTCCATGTCAGATGTGCCCTAATGCTGATAAATCATTTTCAGTTAGTACTGTTGGAACTTGTTTTGTTACATCATTTGTCCCAAAATCATTATCCTACAGTACATAGTTGAACCCAGTGTTTCTATGTCACTCTCTAGACATAGACTCTGTCTATGTCACACTCATTGAGCTCAGTTTCTTGAAATTGAGCATCTAGCTCACAAACCTTGCAAGGAAAGAGATAACATCTTTCATATTAACTGCGCTGTCACTATTTTCCCACTGCTGTTTCACTAGTTTGTTCCACAGGGCATCTTCCTTGAGATACTGAGAGCCCCTTGATAAAAAACTGATTGCCATCAGCCTCGTTGATTTCAAGAAGCATGGAGATTCGTAGCACAATGATTGCATGATAACTGCTAAGAGTCAAGGTGTGATATCATTTTTCCTCCCTTCTTGTTTTCCATTTTTTTTCCCATTTCTAAATCAGGACTGGAATCCCCCACACTGCACTGATTTATAAAGATAACTTACAGCTTAGAGCAAACACTGACCCTGATGTGTTTCTTTAAACCAAACAACATATATACAGTATATATCTAATATATTTAATACATACAGTACAACCTCAATATATACCCCACAGAGCTGAAGTTTAAGAACAAAGGTTACAAATGAGAAGAGGCTGTTGAGCTCATTTAGTCTGTTTGGTAGCTAGGTCCTCATTGATCCAAGGATCTAATGGTGCTGTTTCTTGAATGAAAGTACTGGCTTTCACAGCGTGGCTTGGAATCTTGTTCCATACTCCCACAACCCTTTGCATACAGAACTGCCTTCTGTTCAATATTTTAAATCCACTTGAAAATAATTTTCATCTCTGGTTCATGTTTTACTGTAGAAGTAACAGTTACGATTAATGTAACAGCCAACATTGGAAACATCAATTTTCGATTTTCCAGACAGGCCTTATATAGTATGTCTCGATGTAATGTATTTGACTGCTCAAGGTTCAAAAAGCTAAAAGAATATATAGTTCTTAATGTTTCATAGTTTGTTGGGATCCAAATACCTTTGACTGTGCAGATGTTGTCATTACGATGGTATAAGTAAGATAAGCTTTCCAGACAGAAACATACATTTTACAGAAAATAAAGATTGCTTTAAAAAAAAAGGCATAACCATGTAGAACAAATACTAAATAGCACTGTATTTTAGTTTGATTTTTGGCCATTGCATTATAAACCTAAAAATATTAAATAGTTATTTTCAGCCAGATGGAGGAATAATTAATTGCCTTTGAAATCCAGTACCTGCCAAAGACTATAACAGAAACCTTTGTTAAATTAAGCCTCATAATTTAGGAATTTTAAACATAAAAATATATTAGGCAGTACTACTCAATTCTAATGGGGCCCTTCTTAGCAAACCTATTGCCATAGAAATAAAGAAAACCTCTTGGTTGAAAAATAATTTATCCTTTTTTAATCTAATTTTCTTCCAAATTATTTAATTGAACTAAGCTAAATTATATGGTTCACTGTGCTTTCTAGATCTGTCAATTTGGAGAAAATGAAGTTGTAATCCAGAGGATACTTGCTGAGAACTCTTCTCAAAGATCAACCCCACAAACCTCTCCACTGTTAGATCAGAAACGTTTGGCCAAAAATGATTAAATGTTTTTTATGTAAGTATTCAAAGGCTCTCCTATTAAGCTTGCAGATCAGAACCCAAATAGTAAAGCAACATGAGTCTGAACATTGTAAGCCACATCTTTGATTTCCCCAAGTTGAAGTACAAGGGCCACAAAAACCACATTTGCCTCAGTGGTTGGCGAACTAAGTAAGCAAAGGAATTGCAATGGGTTCACTGAGACCTTCTATGCTGACCCTTGGGGAAAAGAAAATATTTTCTGCATATTTTATAGCCCTCAAAGCACGTGCTTGGAATTGCAAAGACTTGAAACACTATCCTTTCCCACACACACACAAGTCATTGTGTTTCAAGAGTGAACATTTTATTTTAAAAAGTACTGTATTTTCTTCATGGCTTTGAAAATGAAATTCTGAGTCTACCACCAGAATGAAAATGTCACCACTGGTTTCTTTCAGTTTTCCATGTGTTACGTGTGAGGAGGATGAGTGATTTCATCATCGGGTTTTATAAGATGAAACAGGTTCTGGTGGGGGATCTTAAGAAATCTGTTTCTTTCAATAATGTTCAGAAGTTAAGGAACAAACCTGAAAGGACATCTAAAAGGAATACCATAAAGGTGAGGCAGTAGTGAATGGAATAGGCACAGAAATAATTTTTGTTATTCTTTAGCAGAATGCAATTAATGAGGGATGTTATCATTACAGAATAACTTAAACTTATACCTTCTCATGCTGTGAATATTGTTTTGATTCAAATTTGCAGGTGATGCAGCATCATCTGATAGTACAGCAAAAGCTGCCTGGAGTGGTTGGTAGTTGTGGGAGAAAAAAAGAACTAAAGATTGTGCAGATTAGGTGGTCACCAGTATGAGCCTGGGAACATGGTTCCAACTGAGTGGTCATTCTGTAAACTAGAAATGTTATCATGGATAATCATGGCAATAGAAAGGTTGGAAGAGGAGCACCAGCGAAATACAGATTTGGGTGTGGAAATTACTTATTGGACTGATGTCTTGAGAAATGTTTTTGGACCATAAGAGCACCTACAGGGATGGTATCCCCTGTCTGCAAAAAAATCCCAAACATTTTAAGGGTTTGGTGTTAATAGTCTGTGTTGTCACTGCATACTGTAACTGACAAAGTCTGGGGACATTTGAGAGAGAGTGGGAGAAAGATTATTGTGTGTTTCTGATGGATGGCAGTAAAGCAGATAGCGAATGTAAATCAGTGAATAAGGGCAAATTTCCCAAGACCTGAGAATAGAGATGTGCAATGCTGTTCTTCACTCACTTTGTCTATTGTACCAGAATCTAAACCAGGGACTGGTATTTGTTGTGCTGGAGGGATATTGTCTGCAGTTTTATTCCAACTCCTATCCCAATGACCTAAATTAGCTTGTTATTGGTGTAATGTGACCCAATTTAACAACTTCTCCTAGCAATTAATTATTTGTTTCTTTGTTGGAACTTATCAAATCTGCCGACACTCTTGCCCTCCAGCACCACATATGTATACCTGTACCATTCCATGGTTTAGAATCTAGTACAATAGACAAAGTAAGCTTACAAATGTTATTAAACTACGAGGTAAAAGATACAGATTAAAAAATACAGAACTCAGGACCAGGCAAACACCTTGAGCATGGCATTTAATGTAGACAAGTGCAGAATGTTGCATGCAGGTAGCAGAAACAAACTACAAATATAAAATAGGAAAAGCTGAGTTTGAAGAGGCTACTTTTGAGAATGCCTTAGGTATTGTTGTTGTCACATCATTTACATCTTCTAGACATTATGGAGAAGCAAAACGATTTGAGAACTCTTCTTTTAAGGTCCTAAAAAAAAGTTAAATCCTCTTTCTTTTTGTACTATGGACTAATCATTTGATCCTGTTACAGTGATGAAATAAGAGTAACTGAGCCTGTTACAGTGCATATACTTGAAATGTATGACAGCTCATTCTGTTCCATTTGTTATTTTTAATCTATTTGTTTGCTTCTTAACTTTTTGACAGTAGTGGAGTTTCCAGCTACTTTACACCCTCAAAAGATATTTATTTAGCAGAGGTTCGGGAGGAGGTCAAATTCTGATCTTGCGCTTATGCTTTTTTACCTATAAAGAGTGACTCTCCACAGTTCAGTGTGCATTTTTTCTAGTAAACCAACCTCCACCACAACTTCACTCTTGCAGCAACTCCCTGGTTTATTACTCATTAGTGAGGGGTTAATAACATTTCCCTAGTCACCAGAATTAACTGAAAGAATATTTGAACCATAAGCTGAGTACTGAGCTGATGTGCTTAATTTCTAAAACTGGATGTTTGTGATATGCCTTGTACTGTACATCTAAGCTGCCTGATCCAAACCTTTTTGATTTGTTGGTCTTTTTTAGATGTAAGATTAAAATGCATTTTGATTCGCTCTTTGTCCTATATGGGCCCTATTCAAAATGAAGAATTCTTTCACCTTTCTGGCTTGATTCCGTTAGGAGCTATGGTTTTCAATGTTCCTCAGCAGGCTCCCATCTGGGCTTTTAACAACTTTGAAAAATAATCTTCCTGTTCAGCATCTTCGTTATTTATGATATATGCAGTGCTACATTTGAAAACATTCAGAAAAATTGAAGTGATCAATTTCATGGTGTTTTGGGGGTTGACCAACCAGGATCTTGAGGCTGTGGCCACAGCATAAGACCAGAAAACAAGTTGCAGTGACTTTTGTCCAAACAAAATCAAAACAAAACGTAAAGTGTAGCTCCCTCTTTGGAGCACTAACTCAAAAGTATAGAACAAGACCGACAGCCCTGCTGTAAAATAAAATAAAACCCAGCAAACCTGTGTCTGACACACATTTGTATATCCCAAGGGGGGTCAGCAAAAAGAACTAAAAGAACATCTTGGGTTTTTTTAATTGTAACTTGTCATTGCAGATATTTACAATTCAGAGAGCAGAATGAGGCAGACTGAAGCATTTTGTCATGTCATGATTTGTGTGATGTGTAGAATAGAGGTCTTTTTCACAAATTGTGAAGAAGGCAATAAAAAGTCTGACTTCTAGTCTAGCATCCTATCATTGCTAAAAGAGTGACATATTTTGAGTAAATGCCATGGAATTCAACATTTGAATAGTGAACATGTTGAAAAAAAATGTAAAACCCACAGTTTAGAGATGTCTTGTCCATCTTTTCAAGATCAGGATTTATTTATCTGATGTCTGCTGTACCTGCTGATCAAACATTAAAACTATTGTTGTTGTGGAATTCCGCAATTCTTTTTAAGGTAAATTTCCAAGTACCTACTTAAAGAACTAAAAATAAGTCAAATCTGCAGTCGGTTACGTAGACAGCAAATGGGACAATATATAAAATATGAGGTTGTCCAATTCTATGCATTGTTTCATTACGAATTCAACAGGGAATGCAAATTAATATACCAACTGTGTTTCTCTGTGCATGCTGTATGAGGCAAGCTGAAGCCAGGGTTGAGCAGCTGTGCATTTTTTAACTACTGTTCTTCTTAAGTGGACTCAATTGTGTATTGCATGAGGTCACTGAGTGAGTCTGAGACCACCCTGCTCAAGGCTTCAGTCTCACTACATGAAACACTAATGTCCCCAGCTGAGAAATGTCATCCACCACCTTGCATATTTATTGTGATTCATAAACAGGAAACACTTTTTTTTTACTGAATCTGAAACCCCTGCATAAAATAACAAAAGATGCCATGTGTCATGTAATAAGCAAATGTAAGCCGAAGAAGTTGCTTTTCTCGACAGATGGGAAATTATGGAACAGTCAGGGAAGTGTTGATGTTGTAGATTGTCTCATTAATTGGGAGTGTATTCTGTCCAGCCTCTGCAATGAATCCAGAGTGCTTATAAAGTCAGTTGTCTCATTGAATTTCGCTGTGTGAAGGAGTGAAATTTGACAAAAGGGACCATACAAAACCGCCACATGGAAAATGGAAATATTTACACGAACAGTGACAGTACTTATAAGAAGGTACCAAATCAGATTGTTGTGATGCCCATTTATGTAGATGAAGAAGTGAATCTCTCACGGGCTCAGTGATGAGTGAGTTACATAAGTGACAACCCCTTGAAACCTAGCAGATAACCCAGTCTTTTGGAGTACTGGAGTTCACCACTGTCTATGCAGTGGCACTGTGTGTTCTCTGAGCCTGCAAATAATGATCAAGTCCCACCATAGGGGCAGAGCTACACGTTACACATGAAGAACATAACGCAGCTGTTGAAAGCTGTTCAGTGATTGTACTGTTGCTGTTATCCATGGTCTCATCATTCTACTGCACACAGGATACAGCTGTTGGAATAGGCAGCATACTTTATAAGCACCCTGTACTGTATATTCAAAAAACGTTTTCCAGTCAGATCTTCTTTCAGACTATTTTTTTGTTTCATGAAGTAATTTCTCTTCTCTGCATGCCTGCACCATACTGCAGATCTATTCAAGGGATGATAAATTCTTACAATACGTAGCTATTGCTTTAATGATATTTCCTCCTTTTTAAACAAAATGGTAAACTAATTGATTACAAATATATTCATGTGAAATATGCCTCTCACACATACCACTGTCATGGCTTCTGGAACCTGTGTTAATACAAGTCATTAAACCTTTTTTCCCCAAGTTCCACACTCTGATTAAACAACCTGGACAACACAATGACAGCAGCTCCTTGGCTTTGCTCTTAATTGGAATGCTCTCAGGACCAGGTTGTTTCTCTTTTCCTGAGCAAGTTCTTACCACGGGCTTTTCAGTCTCTTGTCTGACCTCACAAATATATTGTCATTTCATCTGAAATGATTCTGAAGAAGCAGTATTGTCTTGGTGGCTAGGGTTATTGATGCAATTAATAACAGTCTTTCAGCCTAACACAGCCAGAATTGTTTTCCTATTTGAGTTTATTTTCTTGTTTAGAAAGCTCCGTTCTGACAACTAATTGCTCTGAAGTGTGATTTAATCTACACATGCAACAATAACAATTTCCTCCTGTCTGTAAAATTATGAAATAATAGTCACTCTGTACTTCTGCTCCTAAAGACAGTAAATCTACAATACTACTGTACAATCAGGAACAAGTTATAGGTTTATTCCATGCTGAAAAAAAGAAGAAAGAGAACACAACGTTTCGGCCGTGGAGCCTTCTTCAGGTGCACAGGTTTTTCAGCATGGAATAAACCTATAACTTGTTCCTTTGCAGCCTATGCATGCTGACGCAGCTACCCACCTGAACTACTACTGTACAATCAGTCAATCTTTTATTCCCCATAGTTTCCATTGCACTATAGTTTGCCACAAAGCATTTTATAATGCAGATGCCAATATAGGAAAAACTCCATGCCCTCATGGTCAGAAGAGAGAACTACTGGAGAAAAGAAATGACTGTCCAACAGTTGCTTCCCCTTCAAACGATGAGTTTCTAGCATAACATATACTGTATTTACACACATACACAGAGCAGGTAATTGTAGCTAGCATTTCCCCCCACAAATATTAGCCACTGGACTTTAATAATGTAACTATAACATCTCATCTCATTTTCTAAATGCTTTATCCTGTGAGGGTTGTGGTGGTAACAGGCTGAGCAGGGCAAACCAGAATTTGCTTTCCACGGCAACAGTCTGCTGCTCTTCCAGGGGGATTCCCAAGCGCTCCCAGGACAGTCTGCCACCCAAGAGGTACAGTCCCTACCTTCCACACATCATTGCAGAGACACATTTACCATGACACCCCAACAATGCCCAGTGCCTTTAGAATTTCTCATCTACCCCTGCAGCCCTACTACTCTGGATCGGTTTAATCACCACAGTGATTAAATTCAGCCACACAAATGGTAACCCAGAGGCTTCCAGCACTGCCTCCTGGCAAGAGGGAGTGTCTGCCAGATTCAGGAATTCCACAAGGTGCTCTGTCCACCTTTCAGCAATATCCCCCGTCCAGGTCAATGTCTCACCCTTACTGAGAACAACATTGCATGACAATGAACAACCTTCATGTAAGGAATGCCCAGTGAAGAGGTATGTGGATCCTATGCAGACGCAGGAGCAGGCAGTAATCGAGACAGGCGTACAATCCAGGAACATCAGGCGAGATCTTGATCGAAAGGCGAAAGGTAGTTCAAAATCCCGGAAATACTAAGAGAGGCGAACTATCCAAATTGGAAGCCGAGGTTCAAGGTTGAGGGGCAAAGGGTAGTCCAGAACCCAGGAGAAGTATAGTAAGCGAGGCTCAAGTAAAGGCGAGGTGGAGCTCTCTAAGAGAAGACTTGATACCGAGCAGCAGGAAGCAGGTTTGGATGGCTTAAATAGCGCTGTCTGCCACACTGTAGGGCGTGTGGTGATGAGTTAACATGTGTGGCGGTGCTTGTTATTATCAACCCGCTGCTGGCACTGGTTAGCTCTCTTGTGGGCTGATCTGGGCTGGTTAGCAGTCGTGGCACTTTAACAGTCCTTCCATACCTGGCTATTTGCTTCAGTGGCTGCCGCATTGCAGCACTCTTGACATGCCAGTGACTCTCAGCCACCCCAGAGCAATGCACAGAACGCCTCCTTCTTCGACTTGACAGGTTCCCTCACAACTGGTGTCCACCACTGGATCCTAGCATTTCCACCATAGGAGGCACCTACCATCTTCTGGCCACAGCTCCTCGCAAATCGTCTTAACAACTGCAGTCTTGAACAAGCTCCATTCAAACTCAGCACAGCCAGGATACTGTGAACATTTTGCTCAGGTTAATTTCCAATTTTGTAATTAGAATTCACCTGTTAAAATTCTATAACTTTGTTTTTATATTTTCTTTTAAACAATAATGTCATGATGTCATTATCAGACAATTTATGGGTTTAATAAGGTAAAACAAGAATGCTCTTTAAAAGATCTGACTGTGGGAAGGAATGCACTCCACATAGTTTTTATCTTATGATTCTATCTGCCAAATTCTTAACAATGCAGAATTGTATATGATGTGTTTTGGAAAACACCTTTCATTCTCTCGTGTACTTAAGGATTAGTGTCTGAGCCGATGTGGACAATATGGCTTTTGTCTTTCAATTCAGTTTTGTTATTTTTCCCCATTGAAGTGAAATTCTTGATACTAATCTTCAGAATCCTGAAATTCCCACCATAAACACAAAGAGTGACAGTTTTGGGATAGTGCTGCATAAGAAATATAAAAGATGCCTTTAGAAGCACGAGCAGCCTACAGACAAAACAAATACGGGCACCTACTCCTGTCAGCTAATACGTCACATAAGGCTTGTTTATCAACTGAATGTCTGTGTTATGGCCATCTGTGAAACAGAGAGAGAAATCTTTGTGATTGTTGCAAAGGCTCTCAAATATTTTTTTATAGTATTTCAGGAAAGGTTTGAAAATATTTTCCTAATATTTATTATTTTATTTTAACCTTAAGATAATAAAAAGTTAAAATACCATTGATTTACGCAGAAAATGATTATTTCTGTATATATAGACAATAAAAAGTAAGATGTAAATAATACTCTAGAGACTAGTTAGATATCCTATAACATGTTAGTACTGTATTTGTGCTCAGTCCACAGTTTTTACAAGAACAATCTATATTAACTTACCAATAGTAGACATTAACTTCCAGGTTATTTTTATGAAATTGTACAGAAGAATGTAGTTAAGTTCTGTAACTGTTACATTCAAAGTTCATGAGATACGTGATATAAATGCATTTACAGGAGAACAATTGTGGACTGCAGGGGTATGGAGACATACAGTACAGTACCTGTTTAAAAGACACTAGTAAACTAAATACTTAAGAATAACATCTGTAAGATTCAGTTAGATATTTGAAATTCTTTACAGGTGGTTATGCAAAAGAATGTAATCATAAACACTGCAATTGTATTCCAAAAAAAACTTATCTGTTTCAAAACATGAAATCTGAATCTGAATGGAAGGTTGCATAAAGCCAAAAGTCTTGTCAGTATAGGGTGTTCAGCACAATATGTTTCATTATGTACTGGTTCTAGGATTTAATTTTTGAAATGAGATTGTAACATAACCTGATTCTGAAAAAGACTGGATGCCTCTAACAATTAGAAAGCACAAACAACATGCTATTTCATCCCTACTGTGCATAATTCAGATCTGCACATAGACTTTGTTTTATCTTGATCTTGTGAGCCACATGTTGAACAAATAATTGTTTTTTTTATGTTCTAATAACATTTATGTCTTTCTAGTCCTCCTATGGTATGATTCCTTGTGAAAGACAAGCATTCTACTGTACCTTCTATCTTCTACATCTTACCTTTTAAAGATGTATTAAAGTCTAGGAAAAAAAAGAACATTCCTTTCAAGCACATGAACTAGCATTCATACAGTTTAATACAAACTGAGACTGAAGCCTTTGTTTTTCAAGGGGGGGCAGACAATCCTCATATTCTGTGATGTTAAAATCAATTTGATTTTTATCTTTGTTCAAGCAATTCTAAAAAGGAAACTACTGTATGGAGGTAAACCCTGCTGTTTGCCATCACAAAGACACATTCTGCTTGACAGAGTTTGCAGCTTTATGGAAAGTCAACTTGTGTGTCCTAGTACAAACCCAGAATATGCCAATTCGATGATGACATGTTTGGCTTAGTTCACCCTGCATTTATATTCTTTATCTTAAGTGAACATTGCACAAAGCATGATATCGAAGTTATTTATGATTTTCCGGAGACTGTGGAATAGATCCTTATAGGTTTGGAGCTAAGGATTGGTTACTCCCTAAAAATGATATGCGTAAAGACTACTGATTTCCCTAAAATATAGGAAAGAAAGAGATCCATGAGAGATGTGGTCAAAGCACAAGATCTTGCATCCTGTATTTGCTTTTTAAAAATATTTTTTGAGTAAAGTCTTTAATTGGGTATTGGGTATTTAATTGGGTATATTTTAATGCAAACTAAAAAAAAGTGAATCAATAAATTGACAGATTCAAAATGAAACTCATGAAGTACTGCAGATGACCTAGTGATGTTAATAATAATTGCTTACACTTACTGTATATAGAGCTTTTCTGAACACTCCACTCAAAGCGCTTTACAGGTAATGGGGACTCCCCTCCACCACCACCAATGTGCAGCACCCACCTGGATGATGCGACGGCAGTCATAGTGCACCAGTACTCTCACCACACATCAGCTATCAGTGGGGAGGAGAACAGAGTAATGAAGCCAATTCATAGATGGGGATTATTAGGAGGCAATGGTTGGTAAGGGTCAATTGGAAATTTAGCCAGGACACCTAGGTTACACCCCTACTCTTTTCAAGAAATGCCCTGGGATTTTTAATGACCATAGAGAGTCAGGACCATAGTTTTACGTCCCATCTAAAGGACAGCGCCTTTTTACAGTATAGTGTCACCATCACTATATTTTCTTATGTTTCAGATTCTATTTAGTCAATGAAATATGCCAATATATCTAGCCATCATCCACTATTTTATTTTTCTATTAAGAACAGGCATTATTTTCTTTTAAGTATTACACAAATAATATGGCCATAAATTCGATAAACATTCTAGTAAATTCTAGTAAAATGTATTTAACATTCTGGAAAACTTTATTTAACATTTATTATCAAATGTTACAAAAACTATTACACAGAAGTCTACGTTTTGGTGACAATATTAATGCTTGCAATATTCATCCATACATTTTAAAAAAATGCTATATTTGTATTGTAAAAGGTGGTCAAACATATTTTTATCAATCCGTTTCATACAGTATGTTAAATGGAATAAAGTGAATTTCCAGTATGCTTCAGAGTAATATCACTATAGCATTGATGAAACATGTTCAGTCATGTAACTGTGAAAAGACTTTCTGAAACTCTGGTTTTGTTAAACGAAACTTGCTAGGTGTTTATTGTTTCAATGCTTTACTGTTGCCATCTTCAGACATCTTCATACATCCTCTGTCAAAGGGTGTTCCATGTTACTCCTGGAATGTTGCTTGTGAGCTAAACTATAAGTTCAGCACTTCACAGTTTCCCCTCAGGCTACCTCAGTGCAGTGTGTTATCTCAGCCAGACAGGAGAATGTAACCTACTAGTATTATTCCCTTTTTAAAGACACTGTATTAACAATGAATTACAGGTAATTGCATTTCCTTCAATGTACCTTTCAATCCCAATGTAAAAATGATTCCAAATTATCCCATTTCTGCTTTTGCAAATTATTAAAGAGACAGTTCTTTATTCAAATATCTTCCTTTAAATTCTCATGCAAAACATCCTTTAAGTACCTATCTACCTATAGTTTGTGCTCAAGATGAAGCAGCAATAGAAATGCTACATGCTAGCACTGAAGTTCAGTTATAGTGCAGTATTTGCATACTGCTGTGTAAACAATAACAGTGTGTGGACTCCTTAACTGAATAATCCCTCCAGGCATTTCATACCTCCCAAAAGACTACACAAAACCTTTTTGTCTCCTTTCCTCACAAGGACAGAAGTTATAGTGTGGTTAAGCAGATCATTTCAAAGGAAATTAGCTGTTGAAAGAGCTGTCCAAATTAAAATAACCAAAAAAGTAATCTGTCAGCAGTTGCTAAACGTGAATGTTATTTTATAGCCAGGATGCCCTGCCGGAAGGCATGTTCGTTATGGTCTGCAAATATCTCTTTACTTTGATTTGAAGACGAAGCACCAAAACAAAATGGTTACAGATTCCAAAATGTTTTCTTTTTTCCTCGCTTAAGCTCATTAAAACACTTCTTTCATTCCAACGGTTCCTACTTCCATTGAATGTCAATCAAAAACTCCTCACAATAATATAGTGACGCTAAAAGTCAAGTGAATGAAACTAATGAGCCCTGCAGCACAAGGTAGACATGCTGGTGTGGCAGTTAGTGCTGCAGCCTCACAGCTACAGTGTCCCAGGTCTAATGTGGGCATCTATCTATGTGGAGTTTGCATGATCTATTATTGTGGGTTGTTGTTACTGTAAGTGCTCCAACCTCCTGGTTGCAGATTAGGTTTGATAGCCCTGTAGGGTTTTCTACTTGACCTCCTTGGTCAATAGGAAATCTCCCTGTAAGGAATGAAAAGTTATAGATAATAGAATATAATAGATGATTCATATTCACATCATTATAATTCCAACCTTTTCATGTCCCACTCTCTATCACTGCATAGAATTCTTAACCCCAACTGATGATCTGTCCTTTTTCTGCCGCTCACTGCAGTGCACATTAGTTCTGTCTCTGGGCAGCCCTCGTGGAGAGCTGGGTGGTTGATAACTAACAAAATGCCAAGACAGTTTAACTACATAAATAAAATAATAAAATACATGGCTTATTGCAATGTTGAAGAATGAAAACAGCCCGAGTTCTGAAAACATGGTGAGAAGAATTAGCAGGGTATATGCATATGGGACAAGTGCAGCTCTATCTGTCCCTGCTTGGATTCAGTCACTCCTGGGCTACGAGCACCCTAAACAGCACTCCCTAGACAGCAGAGAACTCCACCACACTAATTGACTGGGTCCTCTGCCAAAGCAGTATTTTACACTATTTCAAAGGCAGGTAAAATCACTTCTGTAACTGCCTCAGAGCGCTGAGCCCTATAACTTAAACAGGAAACACGAAATAGCAAGAAGGCAAAACAAAATCCTAAAACAATTGAAATAACTATGATGACACTTAAAAATAGTGAGACAAAAAATAGAGCCGCAGTGTGGGGATGGTACAACGCAAAGGGAAAAACCACAACAAGAACAGTAAATTCACTTAACCTGTCAATTTAAAAATCTTAGCACTGGGTTATCAAAATAATTTTCTAAAGTACCCAACCCTTAATACAGGACACAAACTTACATTTAAACACAACACTCCTCCAACTTGTTCAGGCATAGTCAATTATGCAATTTGTTATTTTTATTTAAATATTTAAAAAATAGTCATGCCAACAACATAACAATGAATATGTTCACAAACATTCCTGATCAAGATCATTTAATACAACAGATAAGAAGTCAAAACAGTTCTAAACAGATTTACACGAGACACAGTTGCAATAATTATAATAGCTGTGAAATTTGTAACAGCATAAGAATGGTTACAAATGAAAGGAGGGCATTGAGCCAATTTAGTCTGTTTTGCAATTAGTAGCTACTGTAATTGATCTAAAATCTCATCCAGCTGTTTCTTGAAGGAAACCAGGGTATCAACTTAAAAAAAATGGTTAGGTAGCTTGTCTCATACTCCCACTACCTTTTGGGTGAAGAACTGCCTCCTGTTCTCAATTTTAAATACACTTCCCTCTAGTTTCCGCTTGTGTCTTCACTGGTTCATGTTGCACTGTTCATTCTGAAGAAATCTGCTAAATTGACTCTGTCAGTGCCTTTGATGATTCTGAGTATATGTAAGTTCTTACATGCATACTTATACAGTATATAGATCCCCTCACAGTTTTCTCTGTTCAAAACTGAAAAGGTTCAGTCTTTAGCAGAGAAGTTTATGTGAAATGCATGGCAGATTTTGAGGTACAGTACGTAATGATGATTTTGTCCTCCCTTCTTTGTTACCCATACACCAGCTTTAAGTCATGTGACGAAGACGTACAGTAGGATTCAGGACTCCAGTGAGTATGTTTTGTGTGTGAGTATGTTTTGTTTGTAATGTTCTTTGATTGTCTCGGTAACTCATACTTTTTCATTTATTTTTAATACCCTTCAGCTTTCAGATGAAATATTCTTGGTTGGCAGACCTCTTGGAGATTCCTGTATGTTGTTCACAATGGCATGCCAAGAAAGGTTCCACCCCAGGTTATTCTATACCCAGCTTAACTTGACAAACCATCCCCCAACCACCAGCAGTCAGTTTCTTATCTCTCATCCCAAAATTTATATCCATGGGATGCTCACGGGTTATATGCTGTAGGGACTTCCTGACTCATTTATATCCACACATTTAATGTTAATGTGGAAAATCTCAATGAATATGCTGGTCTCCAGCCCAGTTACCCCTGCATACAGTATATAGTGTGCTGTTGTATCACAGAGTTTATAACCTCTCGGTAGCCTTACATTCTGTAGCAACGTGACCAAATCTGCAAGCACTACTGTGAATACTTCAGGCCTGCCCTTGTCTAAACAGGAAAGGTTTTGAATCAGTACCTCTTTGTAGTAGATAATTTAGCTGGCAGACGTCCAAGGCTGTCAGGGAGTAAAGCAATAGTAAACCTGGAAAAAGGCTAGCATTAAACAGACTCATTTCCAGGTTTGATCTTGTGTACACTGTTTAGAGGTTCAACATGTCTTATATCTCAGAAATAGTTCTGGGAAATGAAAGACACTTGTAGCACATCCGACTACTGCATTCTTTGTTTTGACAAAGAAGTCCTCCAAAGGAGCCCCTGTATATTTCTTTCTAAGCTATAAGCATTGATTCCAATTCAGATAAATCTTTTTTGTACGTCTGAAAGATTCCTATCAAGAGCACACTTGACTAAAATTAACACAGTCAATTCAGATATGCTGTTACTCTTTCCAGAAGTAGGCAGCTGTTCCATAATGGATATACATATATTAGGTTGGAGTTTTAGGTACCATTTTTTAAGTTACTATGATTCATAAAGCACGTCACCCTTCAGCCTTTTATAATTGCCTTCTTTATGTGGTACACCATATATTCATAATTAATTATTATACAGTAATTAATCTTTTCAGGGCAGGTAAAGTTTTAAGAGAACTATCCTGTGCATTAGCAAAGAACTAGATTCAGTACTGATACCTGTAATTACAGTAATTGATTTATGAGTATTTGTGGAAATGTTTGCTTTGCAAAGTGAAATCAGAGGCAAATTTCACCTTGAAATTCACAAGGGTGTGTCATTCTCAATCAAACCAAGTCTGTATTTGGAAATTCATACTGAGTGATTGACATAACCAGAGGGTGGCTCATTGAAATGAATTTTAACAATAACATCATTGATACAAATTTTGAACAACAGAATTGAGTGTTGGCAGCTGTGACTTGGTTGATCTCCATATCCCACAGTTTTGAAATAAATTTATAAAGAGGTGAGAAAGGCATTTCATTTTTCACACTGCAAAACTCACTTATTAACACTATTGCAAGAGTTGCACTAATAGGTCACATACTAAGCTCCTTGTCATTAAAAGTAAAAAAAGTACTGATCCTTAGTCAGTGCAATTCCTATATTTTTTGTGACACTGAAGTCTGAACAGGAAAGGCAACAAAAATCAACAACTATGATACTTTAAAATTAAAAAAGGAACCAAAGAGCTAACATTTTTTTTTAAATATTACACATAGAAGCAAATATTTAATGATAGATTTAATAAATATATACACAATATATTGTAATTTCAAAAGAAAAGTTAAAAGGTTAAATAAAAAAAAAGTAAAATAAATGCCCTTATGTTGGCATCATCATTTTTTAGTACTTCAAGTTTCAGACACAAAATAGTGTTCTAACTATAAAAAAGTAAAATAACTCTGTATTTTCATTATCCAGCAATGCATTTCCTTTCTTTTGTTTGACTTTTGCAAAGATGACAGCTATTTTAAAACCAAGCTCACAATGTTAATTTCTCCACAGAAAGTTATTTTCCACAGAATTCTGTGCAGAGATCACTGAGAGTGAAAGTAACTTCTGAATGTTGAGTGTCAGAAAGTGCTCAAACTAAACGTCCTCCTAGACTCAACAATCGGGGAAAATGTCATGACATGTTACTTATTCTGAAGGTTATGCTTTCCTAAGATCACTATTTTACTCCAAGTTAAATAAACCTGAATTTTAAACACCAATGGGTTAGCTAGCCTCTTTTCAGGCTTCTAGAAGTTAAATATTTTTATCATTTATAATTATTTGCTTAGCAGCTATCCTCATCTCCCCCACCCCTATTATACACCTTTAATTCAACTGCAATTAGAAACCATGTTTTTCAAACTTAATTGCCAGCTATTAATGAACGCTCATAAACACACTATTGTTCAACTTATCAGTACATATCAAAATGTAACATCATAAATTATGAAGTTAAAGTCCATTAAAAATAATGTTTATGTCACCTGGGTGTTGTTTGTCTTTGCATATTCCTGACTGCCCAGCTGTTTCTAAGAAAGATGTGAATTGTGGCCTACATCCATCACTATAAATGGACTGTTTCAATTGCTAAGAGTCCCCCTAGTTTGAACTTTAATATTTCATGCTGCCTGCTATCACATATCTCTGAAAAAGAATCGGTTTAATGTAAATAGTTTGTGAAACATCGTTCCATCTGTTGAAAATATGCAGCGGTTGTGTCAGCCCATGTTTAAATGGCACAAACTACTTTTGTTGGAGATGGGGGGGTAAATGAATTGTTCTGGCTGCTTTTTTTGGCACCATCTCTTATTAGTGGGAGGTGGCAGTAAAAAGGAACAGGAGGAAGACTGAAACTGTTTATTTAAAACTGTTGCCAGATTGCGAAGGAGGGTTATCATAAATCACAAGCTGTCATTTGAGACAATTTCAGACTGCTACTAGTTTCATCCTTTGTGGGTCTTTTTCTTAAAAAAAAAAAGACCTTATTGACCTTATTCTTATTGCTGGTTTTGGTGGAGTGGTAGGTATTATATTTTCAAAATCAATCATTTAAAAGATCAACAACATTTAATGTAAGATCAACAGCACTATTTTAATTTTTGTTGTTCTTGATTTTTATGTTGGGGGGATTACTATTACTGCTACTTGTTCCTTTGTTTCAAAGATGCCAAATTAACAGCAGAGTTGCAGATCACAAATCTAATAATCTTGGGGAACGATTCTTCTTAAGTGTTGTAGGCACTCCACCCATTTCTCTTCATGCACTGGATGAGAAACAGAATGACATAAGTGTTTATATAAGACAAATAATTAAAGACTCCAGAACACTCAAAAGGAACTGTAGATAAAGAAATAAGAAGTATATTTTGAATTCAGCTCACCGAGTTGTTTCAGCATGAAACACAAACTGGAATAGAAACAGCAAAGTTGCTGAAGAAGAAGCAAGGCTTAGACCATTTATTCATATTTGAGCCCACCTGATTTTACAACAATGATCTCAGCTCCTTTTCAGTGATTTTTGGTACATCACTGAAATGCACATATTGGGTGCATTTCATTGACTAGCTTCTATCCCATGGTCTCTATGATATCAGAGAAAGAATCATGTTGCACTCCAGAGTAAGAGTTCCCCTTGTCATTTTCATTTGTTCATCTATTTTACCATTTACAAACTATACTTAAGCCCATTACATTAGGATTTTTTAACTTAAAATTGTGTAATTAATGAGAGATTGACCAGCTCAGATTGAGTGAAAATGAAATTTGTGACGCATTTTGGTTTCTAGGTAAGATCCCTGAACCTTGGACCTTTTGTCAGACCATTGATCTTGGTATCAGAACCACTCACTGTTCTCCCTGGCCTTTGTTGATTACACATGCAATCAGCATTTAGACTGAAGTAAAAATCTCTTGAGTTAGAGATTTTCCGTTTCAGTAATCCTGAGACAAGCAAATTGGTTGGTATTGTCTGGTTTTGAAGAACACCTAGTCAGGGATCATTAATGGCTTTCCTGATTATTTACAGTATGTCAATAAGGACCAGCTTTAGATTTCAAAATGTAGTTATTCGGTTGATGTATTTAACTGTACTGCTTAACAGCAGATCAGACTGAACAGATGTGTGTATAATTCAGCTGTGGAGCCTTCTTCAGGTGTGTGAAGAATAAATTAATCCTAATTAGTGTGACATAGAAGCTACATGTTTTAGAGTTTGTTTGGTGTAACTCATCTAGTTCAGGGAACATCAGCTGGCTGGCTGCATCATTTCAGGTCAGATCGTCACTTCAGAGCTGAAATGAGAGATGGTCGTTGGGGGTAGACAAAAGTGAGCATGCACTTCACAGAAGCTATAGATGTGAAGGAAGCAGCAGCTGGAGCTTCTGCATCTGATGGAGCTGAAATTATTGAAGACTTGTCTGTCTCATGAACAGACAACATTTTTCAATCTTGATGAGAGTATGAGAATCTGAGAATGCAAAGGCGTAACAGGTGCAGTAGGAGAGACTTACAGTAGGGTAGCCAGAGATTCAGAGATTGAGCATTGTAGTGATGAATGTGATGTAATGAGCAAATATAGAGAGAAAGAAGATTGTGTTGTGAAGAGAAAAGGTAGACTTAGAATAATATAGGGATGCAAGGAGTTGCAGTGCAGTCCAGTGAAGGTTTGAGATTAGTTTAATTGTAACAATGGCCACTTCCACAGAACACTGAAGGAGATGCACACAAGGTGTATTTCCCACAGTGCCCCGAAATGCAACAGTGTTACAGAGAGTTTTATAGTCCCAGTCCAGCCACGTTATTCTCATGAATGGGGGTTTAAGAGTCTGCACTCTACTTGTGGTCTAGTGGCTATTCTTGATGATGTTGTCCCTCCTTTCAGCTATTCTTGTGGTGTCACATACAACAGCAGATGTCTGTTCTACAATTCAGTAGACCAGGTCAATGACCCCAGGCTAGAGCCAGATATCTACAACAGTAAGCTTTAATGCTGGAATCAGGGATGTTATAAAGGTGAGAGGGAGATCAATGAGCCATCTTTAAACACCGTACGTACAGCTGTCTATGCTGAGGGCTAATCCGGACGTGTGTAAGGCAGAATGAAAAAGACAGGGGGAAGACTGGTGATTAGGTGGGCCTCATGGAACAGGAAAAGGAGGCAGATTTAGCGAAGATTTAGTTCAGAAAGTGTTTTTTTCCAAGGTGTGGAGATCAGACTGGTGTGTCTGAAATAGCATGACAGGTGGCATAAAGAAACCAACTGACAATTCTAATTACATAATTATAGCAAAGAAAATTGCGGCGTGATAGTTGACAATATGGGCACAGAGGAGAGGAAAACAACAGTTCTCTGTGGGAGAAAATAAACCTTCGGAGGTCCAAGCCCAATGTTTGCACACCCTCCAGGATGTGAGGTTTGGATACATGAAATATAAATCGGGCACAACCTCTGCTTTTCAATTCTGGCTGTAGTACAGTAGCTAGAAAAATACTGCACTACCTAGAAGGAGTAGCCTTAGGCTACTTGGTCAGATGCCGTCTTTGGTCAGTGACTCGGAAGTGGTGTAGGTTGATTTAATTGCTCTGACCTGGCTGGTCTGTTTGCAGCAATGGTAGAGATGACCCTTTTGACAGAAGCCAGAAATCTTTGTGGATAAGCTAATGAACCTTGAGGGTAGATAGCAGCTTATGTTTAAATGATTTCCAAAGAGAACAAGCAGGTGGAAACTAGGGGAATGGAAACCCATCAACACTGCTCCTGGGCAGGAACTGGGTATCGGCACCAACCTCACCAAAGGTTGTCGACGAGGAGCTAGAACTTGTACCATGAGGTGGAATGAGCGTCAACAGTCAGTGCCAAAGAACAGGAAAGAGTCACTGATGGCAAGCAGGAGCACAAAAATCAAAACTATCTGATTAAACATTAACATTCACAAAAACATATCAAAACTCGCCATCTTTTTTCAACAGCAATTACACATGGTAAACATTCAGTAGATGTAAACAATCAAGGGTGTAAGATCTGCCCTTAGAAAAGTAGACTTAAAAATGATATTCAAGTCAAACTGTGTATTGAAATAAAAGAAAATAGTACTCTTTTCCCTAAAAAATGTACGGGAAAACACCTTAAAACTGCAAGTTGTTACTTTAAAGTGTGACAAAACCTCAAAATTAAAAATGCAGGATTAGTGAAAGGGACTTGATAAGATCCTACAAGACTGAAAAAGAGTGTTGATGTCAGGGGTATTAAGCAACTTAGTGATAATGGCATTTAAATTATTTAGACTCTACTGCAAAATAATTTAGGCTGCATACTGGGTTTGGAAAAAAAAAACTTTTTCTGATATTGCTCCCATCAACCAATATTCGTGCTTCAAATCCAGGTTTTGAATGATACAATGAAATAAATACATAAAAGAGAACAGATGCAGGTATTCCAGTGGGGGAAATGGGGAATGATGGATAGGCCAGGGATAAGCTAGACCAGCATAAATGAGTGTCTGTTTGTGAGATGTAAGACAAGCATGAACTGACAAGGGGAGTTTGTTCACTTAGAGGCAGACCAGGAATTTTTAACAGTGTTAATCGTGTGCTCGCTCAAAAGGTGGGATCATTCCATTGCGATAGATTTTGTGACAGAACGGTGTGTTTACAGTTGTGTGAGACAGCAAGGTTATTTCTACTAAGCATCAAATGGCTCCATTGCCCAAATGTTGCTTTTTTATTTTTCTACTTTCATCTTGGAATTAGCCTCTACTGCTTCCTTTGCAGCTCTCATGCTGACACAGCTCACCACTAAACTATAGGACAGCAAAATGAAGACTTTGCTTGTTAACAAACAGTACCTCCTGGGAATTACTTCTCAAATACTAGAATATGTCCTGAGCATGTTTATACTAGTAAATATCATAGCTGTGCCAGAATACATCCTCAGCATTTGAGAGGATAAGAGGACTCTTTCCAAAACACATTTGGTTGCATTTACACTACAAAAATACACAAGAATATTTCCTCTTGTCCCCTCATTCCAGAATATTTGTGCAAGTGTAAACATACCTAAAGATTTGAAGGGCTTTTAAATCAACATGCTTTTTGAGCCGCAAAACAGTTGTTAACAGCTAAATGTCAATTTTGAAACCACAACTCAAAAACAAAGTGCATGTAAGTTTTTTTTTTTCCACTGGTTGGAAGTATAACATCATTGGGGGGTGGGGCTTAAAGATAAAGTGGAAAATTAAAGTTTAATGCCATGAAAGGAATTTTGCCTAGCAATGTTTCAAAATTTAGCTAAAACATTTCAGGCATAATAATCATTTTCAAAAGAAGGCGTTTCAAAACTGCAAAACAGGGCCTATTAAGTGTAGCATGTAGTGCAGTTTAAAACTAATTCCAATGCTTTAAAACCAAATTAAAACCTCAAAAGTAACTGCAATTAGCTGCATCACGAAGAAAAAAGTTTGAGAATCTTCTGTGCTGGTCCATAATCTTGTATATTTTAGCCTTAAAGCATAGGATCTTCATAAAAGTCTTAATAAGAGATCAAGATAAGCTGATTAAATGTATACTCTAATATAAAGATATACAATATTTTTGGATTATTTAACAAAATGATACAATAGTAAATATGCTTTGAAACCAAATTAAATCCTTACAGAAGTATACATATTTATGATACAGCAGTAAATATTTTTAATATGTGTGTGAACCCTTAGATTCAGTAACTGGTAGAACCTCGATGACCAATAATGACTTTCAATAAAAAATTCTAATTACTGCTTAGCAGTCTCATGCATTAGCTTTAAGAAATTGAGACCAATTCTTTACAGAACTGCTTCACGTCTGTAACATTGAGTGTTTTTTTTGCATTAGCAGCTTGTTTCAGGTCCTGTTGTAACATATCAATGAGGTTCAGGTCTGTACTTTGATTTGATCAATCCAAATTGTGAAATTTCTTCTTCAGCCATTCTGTTGCACATTAGCTTGTATAGGAGCATTTTCTCACTGCAATGCCCACTCTCTGCTCAGCTCCAGCTGATAACTGGATGGCCTGACATTCACCTCCAGAATTGACTGATAAAGTGCCAAACTCATAGCTCCATCAATGCAGGCAAGCCATCCGGTCCCCGTGATTCTTCAACATTCATGTTTAACAGTCAGGATGTGGCTTTTCTGTTAGTAAGCAGTGTTTTTTCACCATACAAAACATTTCTCTTTGAATCCAAAAAGTTCAACTTTTGGCCTGTATGTCCAGACAGCATTTTTCTGGTAGTCTTATGGATCATCCAGTTGCTCTTTGGTGAACTTGAGATATGCAGCAATGGTTAATTTCCTCCCATGAAAACCATTACTGTTCAGTCCTTTCCTGTTGGCTGAGGCATGAACGCTGACATTAGCTGCAGGGAGAGAGGCCTGCAGATCCTTACGTGTCACTCAAGGGCTGTTTGTGACTTCTTGGATGATTCTTGGAAGAATCTTTTCAGGATGACCATTTCTGGGTAGTCACCATGGCTTTGAAAATCTTTCATTTGTAAACAAATCAGTTTGTCAGTGGAAGAAGAGCATTGAATGTTTAAAAGCAGTTTTTTAACCCTCTTAATGATACTGTACATATTTTATTTTTTTCTGAGATCCTCTCTTGATTATGGTATGTTTCTACTAACCTGTATGGTATAGACCAGACTCACAAAGGTTTTGATCATTATTTAGGAGTTTGCTGCCCAAACTCAATTAACAGTACTGGTTACCCAATTATTTAACCAACTGATTGTCATTACGACCCAATTTATAACTGACAATAGTGAAGCACATAAAATAATTCTTACCAAGTAATAGCACTCTGCAGAATGAAGACGCACCACTCAAACCACAACTCAAAAACAAAGTGAATGTACGTTTTTGTTTTCCAGTGGTTGGAAGTATAACATCGTTGGGGGGGCCTTAAGGATAGCGTGAAGATGAGTTAAGAACTGAATATTGTGTATTTTCTTGCTTTCTGCTTTTCTAACTGACTTTAATTTTGCCCTTGATGTCCATGAGCATTGCAATTCTTTTGAACATGCTCTCAAATCCCTGGATTGCGCTCTGGCTGACACCAAATTCAGGCACCACATATATATATATAAGAATAGACAATCACTAATATTTCATAACATCATAACATTACAGAAATTTACAGACATTTCCTTTATAACCCACCAAGTGCTCACCTATTGTAAGATGTCATCACACACTCTCTGACTACGTATTCAGAAAGTACCATTCCGTTATACCCAGGAAATCTGCCTATTACCTGTCGCACTAAGTAAGTCAAGCATATTAGATACAGATGAACTACTTGAATTTCATCATAGTTTAGAACACTTTATAGTTTTCTGTATTCAATTTATTATAGAGACATTTTTGTTCTCTATGGATTATTTGCTCATTTAAAGCCCTGATGCATCCAAAAAACCTACAGAACAGTACATGGACTGAAGTATATACTGTACTGTTATACTGAGACATACTGTATGTTAGAATGTTAACAGATATACTGTACAAACAGTTACAAAATAGAGGATATCTGGCCCAACTAGCCGCATTGTAAGTGAGTAGATAATTGATGCAAGGGTCTTATCCAGTTGCTTCATGACAGAAGGCAGGCTATAGGCTTCAACCACATGGCCAGGTAGGTAATTCCAGACTCTCCCAACCCAATCGGGTAAAGAAATGCTTAATTTTCCTGTGTTTAAATGCAGTAAATGCACATATAATATTATATTATAGCTAGCTCTTAAATTTTAAATAAAATTAAATGTGGCAATAGGGATGCCAAATTACTGAATGCTGTTAAAGAACACGAGGTGGGCTGAAACTTTATTGTTAATTTTTTCTTCATTTTTTTGCCTTTTTTTAAAGTGCCTCCTTAGACAAATGTCACATTTGTGTGGTGCTGTCATTCCTTGCAGATGTATGAATGTGTGTGTTAAACAAGCACAGATAAAATATCTGTTAAGAAACTGCCTTTGGAACAGTGATAAGTTGGAAGCCAACAGTTGGTTATCCTTAGTTTGTGAGTGTATGTCTCTCTGTGTCAGATAGTATGCATGTATGCAGTTGGGAAATGAGCTAAGTGGAACACGGCCAGGAAATTTTATGGGATCAGCAAATGTAAGATAAACTATGGACCATCCAATTTCTCTGGTAAACCTTTTAAATCTTTGAGATCAAATGCAGAATAATCTCTTCAATTGAAAACACTGGAGACATATGGTTCACAGTAGTTATTTTATAGCCTTGCTTAGGTTAAAAATGGTTTAGGAATACATAATACAGAACGTTTCTTCAGCAGTGCACCTCATATATTTGTCACACTGAAAGACTAAGGGAGAAGTACAATCAATGAGAAACAGTTGTAAGCTACAGGTTTATTGAGCAAGACTCATATATATTAAATGGCATAAACTGTAGCAGGGCTGCATAGCATCTATAATTTATATCCAATCAGTATGAAAGACCACACCACACACACCTTCTCAATCCAATTTGAATCAAATCTTTTTAAAATACTTTATTGGCTCTCAAAAACAAAAGGGATATGTTCAGAATTGTTTTACTGCATAAATATTACAAATGTATTAAAAAAACTTGAAATGTTTTTTAGGAACTGTAAAATTAGCATCCAGAATGATTTGTATCTCTTCCCAACTATTTTTGTGAAGTTTTCTCAGTAGGGCCAAAATTGTTGTATTCAAATTTTTGAGATACTGAACCCTAAATAAAAAAACAACAACACAAAGAATATGAATCATAAATTTCAAAGATGAGCATAATTGTAAAATTAAGAATCAAAATGTGCAGTAAATTTTTAATAGACCTTTAAAAATAGTGAAATTGTTGTTCCAATTACTGTAGTTGCCAAACCAACACATACTGTTCCATTTCTCAATTAGATGTTTATTATAGTAATACGGGGATTGTGGTTTTTCTTTCTCTAAAAAAGTGAATGTGTGTCTTTTTAGTATATTTTAGTTTTTATTTAGAGGTATATAAGTTATTTGAACATAAAGCGTAAAATAAAATATACTTCTGGGCAGCAGAGGTTTTCTTTCCTTACCGTCTAAATGCTATTTCTGTGTGAATTTTACTGCAAGTAAAAGTTTTTTAAACATTTTTTTAACACCTTGACTAATCTGTTCTCCAGCTACAGTTCATCAGAGCTGGAAGGTATTTAACATTATGTATTTCTCTAAATTATTTACAGCATTTATATCATTTATGATCATCTATGTTTCAGCATACAATGCATATCTTTCTAGAGGAGCGATGGGTGGGTCTCCATTTTGGAATTAAGGTTAGTGAAGTCAGGTTTAATAGAAGACAGTTTCATCCTTAAATCTTTCATCATCCAGCTTTTGGAGACATTTTGTCTTAATGGCTATGAGTACAGAGAAACCAGCCTCAGAAAGGTACGCTGTGGCAAAGGGCAATATGTTTTATAAGTTCACTTCAATATGTCTGTGTATTATCGCTGTGTCCGGAAATCCAAGATCATTTTCTATTTGGACTGTAACTGCAGTCCTCCGTCAGATTTCAACTACAACAGATTTTCATGTTCCTGAAATCACAGCTTTGGAACCAGGGATGTAACTTCAAATGGATTTCATATCTACAGTATCTCCTAGATGTGTTCATTGTAGGAAAGCATTTCACTGGTGCTGACTGAGGTGATCAAGGCAAGATGGCAACTTAAATAGGATGTCCACAAAAGTTGCTGAACTTCACATCTCAGCTGAAAAAGCCCTCAAAACTTTGTTACGCTTCTGTGTGCAGGTGAATTGTCTTGTTTGTTGCCCATTTCATTCCAGTGTTTTACAAATCCTGGAATGCAGAGATAAAGCTTTAATTAAGTTAGCTTTTTTCATGGAATTATTTAGTACTGACAGGACTTGTCCTGGCATATGTTTTGTGATGAGGGCCTCTCGATGAAGGCTACAGTGTACCAGGAGCAACTTTATGTACAACTCCTTGATGTTTGTCCTTGTCATTGGCATTGCCCTGTCAGTATGAATTCCCACATAGTGCACCCAGTCGATTCCATTGCCTTTTTGGAAAACGTCAATTAAATTAAAAATATCTTCCAACTTGTACAGGCAAGAAGGGGCAGACCAACAAAAACTCCCCACAGACTGTACCCTCGATGAATATACCACCACAAAATATGCCAAATTTGCAAAGTCTGTTGACTCTTCAATTTGCAGTGATTAAATTTACTTTGCAATTGCAATGCACTTGGTTAATTGCCAGAGAATGTTTTAAGACATGCAACCGATCCACCGAGATGCAATATTGTCAGAAACTGGAATCATGTCTAAATGTTAGCTGCCATTTCAGCAAGCATACAACTTATCATGTCTTTCGCAACTGGTAAACATAGATTTTCTGCTACTGTGTGTGGTATTCCTTTTTTGGCCACTCTATAGCTAACAAGGTGACACACCTTTAATGCATCCTTGCAAGCTCTGATGCCTGTATTAAACTGCATTCGTTTTTTGTTTTTTTAATTCATCCAATTAATATTAGAAAAACACAACTGTTTTTTTTAAGTTGGTACTGTATGTTTTGTATCTTGGTGGTAAACATAAATTAGGGGCTTTAAGCCAGCTGTTAGCTAAGGCCTTGCTATATAGTACATCACACATTGTGGCTGTGGAAATTCTGGTTCACCAATCCATGTAAATCCCAGTCCAACATAACTTTCAACATACATTTTTAGTTCTTTGATTATCACCCTTTTGTACTGTACCTTTTCATAATTGGTCTCCACGTTTTTCCTCATTGTATATTCAGCTGGCTCACAAGTTCAAGTAGGAAGCACACAAGTGAATGAAATACTGCCTTTCTACTAACTTTCTTGCAACATGGAAGTTACAGGACAGTTTCTCTACAGCACAGGTACCCAGCATTGGACATTCAGCAATGTCAAATGTCACAAACTCCTGAGGAAATTAACAAAAGCTATTGTCTCGAGCAAACCCAACCCTTTTCCCAATCTCTTTATTTAGTATCTCTCCTCTTGTTTGTTTTTTCCTTATCTACAGTATGTGGAACATCCATTGTGACAAAATAGGAATACTTCAACAATATTCTATCGATAAGAATTGGGTCAATGCTCCAGAAGTAGACACTGCTATTTTGTGTGAGAGAGTTTAAAGTAATTTTTAATTTAATTTTTCAGCCATTATGGATTTTTTTCAGGCACCTCTAGAGTTCAGCTTGCACAACCCTAAGGGTATGTACACCATAGTCTTAAAACTGCTGTTTTATTCATTATTGAATTGCACCCATGTCAAAATCTGTAACCGACTGGGGTCTCTCATATTGGAGATCAATATTTCTGATGAGACCAATTTTCCAGTAATAATAATAATTAATGATAATTGCTTACACTTATATAGCGCTTTTCTGGACACTCCACTCAAAGCGCTTTCCACCATCACCAATGTGCAGCATCCACCTGGATGATGCAACAGCAGCCATAGTGCACAAGAACGCTCACTACACATCAGCTATCAGTGGGGAGGAGAGCAGAGTAATGTAGCCAATTCATAGAGGGGGATTATTAGGAGGCCATGATTGGTAAGGGCCAATTGGAAATTTGGCCAGGACACCGGGGTTACACCAATACTCTTTTCGAGAAGCACCCTGGGATTTTTAATGATCACAGAGAGTCAGGACCACAGTTTTACATCTCATCCGAAGGACGGCGCCTGTTTACAGCATAGTGTCCCCATCACTATACTGGGGCATTAGGACCCACATGGACCACAGGGTGAGCACCCCCTGCTGGCCCCACTAACACCTCTTCTAGCAGCAACCTTAGGTTTTCCCAGGAGGTCTCCATCCAGGTACTGACCAGGCTCACACCTGCTTAGCTTCAGTGGGTTGCCAGTTGTGAGTTGCAGGGTGATATGGCTGCTGGTAGCCTATTCATAGAGGGGGATTATTAGGAGGCCATGATTGGTAAGGGCCAATTGGAAATTTGGAATTTGGAATCTCCAACCAGGTTGAAGTTTTGTGTCTCAATTATGTTTCCAGCTATTTTGCAAACATTTCTGAAAGAAATTTAAAAAACTTAATCCCAAGATTGTAAAAAAGTACAACAAATAACCTTAATATGAAGAGAGGTGTTTCTACTGAAGTTCAGAAGAAAACAACATAAAGTTTCTTGAAAATGCGTTCACAACCTTTCAAATAAAAGGATGTTTCTCTTCTTTTTTGTCTCACCATCTGAAAATATGTAATTCACTGTAAACATTACAGTATATTACAGCAATGAGTTAAAAGAAAGATTTGTTCCATTTGAAGGGAAACAAAATAATAAAATCATTTTTAGGTACAGTGTTTACTGACAACAGTACAAGCCAGGGGGAAAAACAGATAAAAATGCAGAAAATGCAAATAGCTATAAATATGTTGAAATATAAATGTTAATATTACATAAAGATGGAAGCAGTGTCGCTGTTGAATTCAAAGGATTCTCTAATATGGAAAATATGTACAGTATAGAAAAAATATGGAATGCCTTACAAGTTTATCTGGCATTTAAAATCTGCTTTCCATAGCTCAGTAGGGAGTAAAAAATGCTGTATGCTTGAAAATACACGTTTTTATATACAGTACAAGCATGTTTAAATGAAATGGTGGTATTTAATCTAATTCTAAAGATCAATTATGAAAAGGCAGGTCTTTATTTTTACAATTTTTAAAATGGAATTAATGGAAATTATATGATAGTTAGATTTTCCAAAAGCTTTTGACTATGTTCCTCATTAAGCATTAATTCACAAATTACATTTGATAGCAGTTCAGGGGAAATATGCATATTTAGTTTGAGAATAAGGTATATAATAAAAAATCAATTAAAAAAAGATTGATAATAGGTGAATGCTCAGTTTAGGATGAAGTAATTGGTAGAGTACCTCTGTGATCTGTACTTGGACTACAGCTCTTCTTAATTTTTAACAATCATCTAGGTTCTGACATCGTAAGCAAACAAGTCAGGTTTACAGATGATACTACAATAGGAGGGATTGATGACTGGCAAACACCTAACAGATTGCATTAAATGTATACAGAGATTTACATGCAGGTAGCAAAAAAAAACTTTAATGGATATAAAATGAGAACAAAATGAGACTGAAGAAGCTACTTATGAAAAGAAATAAATATTTGTTGACACATAACTTACAGTTTTCACTTGCATGTTACCTGAGCCCTTTGCAGGTTATTGCTACCATTTCATGTATGGGTACAGTATGTGGGAAAAGATACTGTAGGTAGCTGGGTTAGATAGGTAGGCACTGTATCCAGATTTATTAATCCCCCCAATACAATGTAACTGATGGTTTGAACAAAACAAAATGCAAATGCACATCAAGTATTTGTTGCATAAAAAAGTGGGCCCATGAAGAATTGGAAGGCTACAGTACCTGTAGTACCTATACCTTTCTCTACCCATCTACTATCTTTCACGTTGTACTGCTCGGCGTTGTACTGTATAAAGGGTATGAGTGTATCTGGAGCCAATGCATATCTGTATGTCCTTCTGTATAATCTATGTATGTTTCTTGTTAAATGGTATAACCTGGCGTTGAGACACAAAGAAGTTTTGTATGTTTTTTGCTGAGTCCAGGTAGCTATTTTAAGAGGTATAGCAGATGGAACCATTTATATCTTTGTGTCATTTACTGTACGTACTGTCCTACAAACAATGTCCTGTGCATTATCTTGAAATGATGAAAATTATTGATTCACTAATTTTCCTACATGCTGCAAGCACTGCCCTTTAGTGATTTGTAAAAAGTGTCATGTGTAAAAAGTAACCTTACATGATGGGTATGACCCCGGACCTGTCCTGACACAGGTTCTGATGTTGAGTAATACCTGGAACATTAGGCTAACTGAATAACTTTAATTCATTCACAGTTTCTGGTTTTTGTATTATTAACTGAATATCCACTGTATATTACTAGGACTACAATAGTGAACTGTGTTTTATACAATAAACAGATACACCTTTATTCATTGGTACATAGGAACATATACTGTACAGTTGTTAAGTTGATAATTAATATATAAAATATCAGTTTAGAAACCTTTCTTTCCATTTAAGAGTAAATAATTAATTTTATAGTGGCAAAAGAACAAGAATACCAGTTCTAATTCTCAAGTTCAGAGTTTTATCCTAAAACGTTAACAAGATCCAACAAGGGCCTGATTTTACCATCTTTCATTTGTCAGAAAAGCTTATTTCCAGGACGCCACCATAACCCAAAAGCAGCTGGCAGTCAAAACTTTAGCTGTCACAGCCTTTTACATCCCATTGCTAGATAGATAAATCTAATGTGTTTCTCTTTATAACAGATGGGAAAAGAAGGATGATTTGGAACTGGTTTGTGTGGAGTTTAAATGAATGGAATGGCAAATAAGAAAACTGAACCTTGCACTGCAAAACAGAAAAAAGGCAGCCGGGACATAGTGCAATTAAGCACTTAGAAATCTTTGTGCAGAAATTGAATTAACATAAACCTTTTAAAAAGTAACTTTTCTTGACTCTTAAATAGACTTAAAAGCCATGTTGGCAACTGATGTATGAAAATGGCACGCATCTGTAATCTTTGTAGTTCACAGCGGGGAGCACTAGGGTAATGATTTATTTCTAAGAACTGAAATGTAATTATAAAGATTTCTGACAGCCGACATTTTAAACCATTTTTTTTTTCATTTGTTTCTTATTTTAGTGGAGGAACGCAAGGCCTTATACATAAATACACTGTTCAGTGCCATGGAGAAACACACCCATCATGGTTATTGATGTTACTGAATGTTCCATTTTTGTTCTTTGTAACTTGAATAAGGAATTTCCATTATATCAGCTATAATATCAATACCAGTTTTGCACGGATAATTATTAATGGTATTAGTAATAACATTTGTGACATAACTGATTGTTTCTCCAGTATTCTGCTCTCTGTGTTGGACAGCCCTGTGTGGCTACATGCAAACTGATGTTCACTGGCTAGATTCTTGTACCAACTCAACTCATTACTTGGAAGGTGGGAGGCTGGAACTTTGCTCCTTCTAAAGAAGCCAATTGCATTAAAACCAAAGATTAGCCAAACGATTCCCTACATCTCCAGGCTCATTATTTTTATGATCTTATTCCTCAAAGATTTGATGAATGTGTGTGACATTTCTTTTCTGGAGGGATTAAATACAGTAATGTCTTTTTGTTTAAGTGTCTTATAAGCTTAAGTGTCACAGACATTATTGCCATGGCAACATAAGCATTTGAGACAATCGATTTTTCAGCGTGTTCAACATAAAATAATCAGCACTCTTTCAGGTCAGATAGCCCATCTGTATTAAAAAGGTCTTGTGAGTCAAAACCTCAAAAAAGCAACCCAGCACTGAAAGTTAAACTGAGCACAGGGATAAGAAATATTCATAGGTTCACGACCAAACAAACCTGTAATACAGTGACTTATTTTCTTAGAATTAAATTCTAAAATTCAGCTAGAATCATGTCCATTCAGATTCTAGAAATCTTATGTGGGACTGGAAGGGCACACTGGGAGGTAATTATAGATAAAGTGAAACAAATCATTATAACCAAACAAGAATAAAAAAAAAAACTGAAAATACGAACAAATATTAGAATAATGTATTTCATCAATATATTTTTACATCTTGAGTGTTTTTTAATTGCAAAAAGAACCAAAAATTACAGTGGTAAATTACGTTATACAGTATATAGTATATAGTATGTCTAAACTGTGTATATTACTGTTTGCAATGGAGAATTGCAGATATAAATGAAGATATCTTCTTCTTTTGCATGGTTTCATTTAATCATGCACATAATTGTTTTGGTTTTGAATATATTAATTTGTTTCTATTTTAATATGACGGAAAATAATTATGTAACTTGAGGGTGATATAATTAATGACATTGAAAAGTTATTTCATTCTTAATGCTTTCCGCGATAAAGGTATCATAGCAACTGACATTATAGGTATGATTGCCCAATGTTATTTGACTCTTCAGGTCACACAAACAGCTACGATGTAATTTATGCAATATACAGTGTTACATTAAAAGGCCATGCACCAGTTTTGGTGTGATGTTGACCTTGCCATTTCATTTACAATTAATACTAAAAATAGTAATTAATATGAAATAAAAACAAACATATTATAATGTCTCCAAGCCATGATATGTAGTTCATAATATGAAAATACATTTTTTACTGTACAATCTGTGTTGGTTAATTAAACAAGTAATTTTTAAATGAAATATATTGTATATTAACATTACAGAGGAAATCTTAATTTATGTAGCCTAGGCTTTGATATAGTACCCACTCCATATTAACCTAGTTCTCAGTAAAATACAGAGCAGGAAAACTCTTATAATTCACTCTTGTGAGTAATGTCTTTTAAGAAACAGTAATGCGGACATAAATATAACATCTACTGTAGTGCAGTTTAGCCAGTTCAGCCTGAACATAAATGCATACCATACTTTGTAGCTGAAAGTTGAAAGGACTAACAAAGTAACTTATTCAGCAGATGTAAAAAAAGAATATGGAATATGTTTGTATCTTTGGTTTTTTTAAATTTTTTTTTGATTGATTCCAAGGGAAACTAAAATATTTTCTTCATACTTTATACATTTTTAAAATGTGTAAACTCAATGTAGATTATTCTTTTAAAGTGTTAAAGTGGAAAATTAAGGAAGGTACTGTAATTCATATGATTAGATCCCTGCGGGGAAACTGCTGTGCTTCCTTTTGGAATATGATACACTTGCTCTCTCTTTATATATTTGTGATTTATCCTATTCTTCCACTACATGACCTCGCTGCTAAGAGATTGGATTTTCAAAAGGGAACCAAAATTCAAAACATGTATTTGGATTATCATAAAATACATGATACATCAGAAGAAAGGGCTGGTATAAATACTGTTGGATTGGCACATTTCCTTTTCTGTGGACTATTGAAGTTGGATTATGTGTTTTTTTTATCCTACATTTGCACTTTTGTGCCTATATCTTCACAACATTAATCCATTTTTACTTTGAACATTTTGACCATCAGTATAGGAGCAAAAGAACCAGTATTTACTAGTATTAAATGTATTAATCACTAATAAATCTAACACGCATTCATAGTACTGTATATTATAAAAATATGAGGAAAGTTACATTTTAAGACCACAGCATTTGTGTTCCTTTTATATGATAAGGCACCATATTTTCAATCAAATTGTGATTGATCCAGACTTTTGAAATTCATAGCTTCATAAACAGTGAACAAATCAAGTCTGGAAGGAAGACTTGTAGTTGTACACAAACGTAATGTGGTATTTGAGTGTCAAACAATCTTTTTGTCAACAATTTGTATATTTTTGACAAAAAAATATAAGATAAAGCTTTTGGAAATGTTAAGTCTTTTTTTAAAAAATATCTAAACTCAAATAAATAACACCAGCTGCCCTTGCTGAGAGTTTCTGAATTAAACTGTAGCTTTTCTATAAATATGTAAAGAGGTACTTATCTTACTTGGACCTGAATTTCTCTGTTGTTTTTAATTATTTTAAAATTCTATTTACACTAATGCACAATTACATCCATTGAAATGTATGGGTCCTCACAGTTAATAATCCAATTTAGAAAATGTATGGGTTTCAGGTCAAGGGGTTTACTAATGTTATAAACTGAGAAATTGCATGAGAAAACCATGTTCAAGTGTTCTACATCAGAATGGAGAAATCAGTTGAAAACAACAATTTTGCTGTTTTGAACTGTTTACCTTTTGGAGTGGTATGCACAGAACTCTCTAAGCACGTTGGGCCAGGTAGAAAGACAGAATGCCTCTTATTGTTTGAGCAGCTGAATCAAACACTGATTACAGTGTGGTGTACTGCTTGCCATACCTCAGAGGTGAAAACCTGTCGAAGCTTTACTTTCATGCTAATGATGAAGGTACTCAGCTACAGGGATTTTCCGCTAAGACAGTGGCCAAAACTACATTAAAGTGCTGGCTGAAGTAAGGTCTTTATCGAGAGAACAGCAGTGAGGAAGAAGCAAGCCAAGTAAGGAAATTTCCTCTGGGAAAGCAAACAGGTCCTAGAGAGAAAGTGAGGACATAAATTCTCATCGAAAAAACTTTGCCCTTTGTGCGTAATAGCTTTGTGTATCCTCCCTTTGTGTAATCTTTGCTTTGATCTGCTCGTTGAGCACAATGGTCTGATGCTGCAGTTTCTGCACTTTTCATACTTCCCTGCGCTCAACACAAATGAATATGTGTATTTAATTTTTTTTAAATCAAACAAGTACAACAAGATAACATGATAACATCAATTTTAACTGGTGTTGATATCACCACATGCGCTCAAGAATGTCTGCCGAACATAGTTATGGTTTACATGTTGGTGATAATTTTATAGTCTAGTCATCTAACTTTTATGAATGAAGTATCTGAATGCTCTCCTATTTTACTGTTATTCTATTCTCATTTTATTACTTGTAATTACCTAAGATGTTCCATTGCCAAATGTTAAACTGGTTATTGTAAAGCATTTAATATTGTTACAAATAGGTGTTACAAAAATAGTGAAATCCGAGCAGATTAATCAGTAAGTCAATTATATAATCACATGCCAGCAGCCATATCATCCTGCAACTCACAACTGACAATCCATTGAAGCTAAACAGGTGAAAAATTAAGGTTGCTGCTGGAAGCGGTGTTAGTGTTCCTTCGGATGAGATGTAAAACCAAGGTCATTAAAAATCCCAGGGTATTTCTCAAAAGGAGTAGGGGTGTAACCCCGGTTTCCTGGCAAAATGTCCCATTGGCCCTCACCAGTCATGGTCTCCTAATAATCCCCATCTATGAATTGGCTTCATTATTCTGTTCCCCTCCCCACTAATAGCTGATGTGTAGTGAATATTCTGGAGCACTATGGCTGTCATTTGCGAGGCTGCACATTGGTGGTGGTGGAGGGGAGTCCTCATTACCTGTAAAGCTCTTTGAGTGGAGTGTCCAGAAAAGCGCTATATAAGTGTAAGCAATTATTAATTATGATATCCCCCGGATTGAAAAATTTAGCTAAAAATATACCCAAGCAGTTGGTACAATTAGAGGCACCTGAGTTATTTGTTAAAGAAACTGTCACCCTAGTTAAAAAATATTATTTAATAATGACAATGAACACTAAACAACACACAGCATAAACACACAACACTATTTTTCGTCCTGACCACCCAGAAAAACCCCAGACTGTTACCAATATTCAAATCTTCTACAAAAGGCCAACAGAAGAGATAAGTCTGCCTTCTATACCAATAGAATATGTCCTACAGTTAAATCTCTCTCTGTAAACCCAGATGCTACAAAATGAATGGAAACCTATCTCCTTATTTTAAAAATATACCCACTAACAAGGAAAGACTGCTTTAACCAAGTGTTTAAAGAAACAGAATGGTTGTCGACCATTATACACCTCAATGGCCACTTCCCAATAACTGTAGCAATACTTTCTGGTCTATGATCTTCTAATGACAGCTTCAGACAAAAGTAGTGCTGTGCATCCCATGACCTTAGAAGTTCATCACATCTACATCAAATAATTGTACTATTGCTTTACATCATTCATGTGTGTACAGTACAGCCATTGTTGGTAAAGGGTCTACCTTAAGTACATATTAATTTGCCAAATCAATTTGTTAGCCAGAGACACCTGCCTATTAAACTACATTAGGGGAGGTGAATGCAAACTGAATAATTATCACTTTTATTTCTCAATTAAATACTGGATATATGATTTTTTTGTTTTGTTTTGTGAGTGTAATAAAATAAACCCTGATGCTCTTCTCCAATGACAAATTAAAGAATACAGGTCTAGAGATTTTGGAAGGATAAAAGGAAACTTAAAATTATAGAAAATAAATTCTGTTTGCTTCATCTTTCAAATGCACCCTTGTTTTCAGCATTACATATGTAATCAAAGAGCATGTTGATGCTTTTACTGTGATAGTCTGTGAACAATCATGGCCTGTTGGCATTATTTGGAAAAGACAGACATGCTCGCCCAAACATGGATTTAATCAATAACTTGTCTGCATTTTTAGATGGAAAATTACACGCATTAGGTGACATAAAATGTATTTATCAATCAGAGCAAATACGGCATCTCAACATAGCAAAAATAAGAAGAATGTGAATATATAGAAATACCTAGAAGTGAAGTACAAACAAGATGATGTCCATCTAGTTTGTTTGGTATTTATCAGTTAACTGATTCAAATACAGTATCTCAACCAGCCATTTCTAGATAGAAGCCAAAGTATTGGCTTCAACAGCATGGGTAGCTTGTTCCATACTCTAACAACCCCTTGTGTATTTTGTTAGTTTTAGATGCACTTTCATTGAATTTTTATTATAAACGATTCTGCCAAACGTTTTTGCCATAATGTGCTATGTTTCATTGTTTCACTGTTTGTTGCAAAGAAGTCCACTGGGTTGACTGACTAAGTCAATGCAAAATGAATATATATATATGTGTCTGGACCCTCCTGAGATAAAAGCTGACAGCGCTGGTTATTCCCAGTTGGTCTCACATCCAAGTACTAACTAGGCCCAACTGTGCTTAGCTGTCAAAATCAGGCCTGCTCAGGGAGGTATGACCGTAAGCAGATGGCGATATTGCTTTTGCATAAACACATGCAATTTTTATTATGACACTTGACTGTGTAATGTCTTAGAACCATAATGAAAGTTTGTTCTTCAAAATCTGAAATCTTCGCATCCAAGCACACCATGGCATTTCGATCTAGCTGTGCCTGCAGCAGTGTTTGGTTGTTTATTTTGTTTGCTCAATTATTATCTTTCCTGAGCATGTTTAATGTAATTTAATTTACAAAGCTTCCCTGCCATAGCTCTATAAGACCAAAAAGATGGCGTGAAGCCAAGACAGCAGTGCTATCATTTGTGATCATTTGCCAAATACAGCAGTACAGAGGAAGCATCAGCCTAATCAGCAAAATGTAGTGTCTTCTCTCCAGCCGTGATGTGTCATGATTTTATGTAGTGTTCAGTATCTTTTTATTTTATTATGTGGACCACAGGCTGCGATACCCTGGGTCATCGGAAGGCCAGGCAAAGAGATGGTATTGTAGTTTTTGGAGGATGAAGAGGCCTTTGCTAAACAGAGTGGAATCATCAAGGCAGCTGTGCAGCAGGAACATAATCTCTGTGAGAGTCATCTGGCTCAGTCAAGCCCTCATGAGAACTTTTGGTTGAAGTGTCAGTGCTTAAGGCGTTTAAAATGTCACAGTAAGCAAGCCTACTGTCTTTTTAGTGGTTACTTTCAAAAAGGGCATTTTAGAGAATGTATTCCCAATTCAGAGTTCTCTGTCTTCTACTTTTGATAATTTCATGCCTTGTGTAAACACCTTGATCATGACACATGTTGTGACATTTTAGCTATAAGATAAAGATTTTGAGGGGAAATGTGGCCAAGTGCATTTTCAAACATTCCTAGTTAAAAAACCACGGGTCACTCCCTTTTACAGATGTGTACTGTAAAGTATTCACAACATAACTAATGCAGTTGAAAGGCCAACAGAAGCTCTTTAGTTAGATGATAGTATATTAATGCAAATCAGTAGCATATTAGACAACTTATCAACACAAAATGTTATCAGCAAATTAAAATGATAAACTATGTAATCCCATACTACTGCAGTAAAATTAAATCTTTTGTTGTGGTAAGAAAGCTTATAAATAAGTGATTATAAATTAGTCCAACTGATCCATTAAACAAATCAAAGACAGATGCAATTGCCTAAATACAATTATAGTCATAAAATACACAGTTTTGAAATTTTGCTCTCAAAATGTCGAACAAAAAGTTGACATGCAATAGCTCTTCAAGTCTAAATAACACTTATTATAGCCCCTAAAAATATAAAGCCTCCATTTCCTTACAAAATGTGTATCTCAGTCAGTATGTGTTTGTTTAAATATAAACTTGGCTTTAGATTAACTGGGCTGTTGACAAATCCAAAGTATATTTTCAACTTTGTGATAAATCACTGTTTATTGCATTGTACTAAAAGGATTTACAGGAAAGCTTTGATGTAATCCTGGGATAGAAAAATAAAATTTTCTAGCATATTTTAGTAAGTGATTAATTACTTAAAAAGTATACAGTGCAATACTTGTAAAGTAAGCTGTAACTCTAGTGTTAGATTTCTCCTTGAAATTCATAAAAACCATTTCAGTCTTTTTTTTGTAATTTGAATGTGACAAAAAGCACTTTTAATAGAAAACCTTCTTGAGTGAAGAGTCAACCATTTTAAGATTTTCATTTAATTTATCAAAAAATCAGAACACGTTCTGTTTTTTAATTAAATATTCAATCTAATATCCTTGATTCAGAGGAGAATATGACATAGTTACCAATTATAGCTGAGGGTTTCCTTCAGCTGTGACCTTTGGAAAGGTTTCAGGTTTTGTTATTTGCATCTAGATGAAAAATAGTACTTATTCTAATTCAGTAACTTTAGAAATAAAAAACAAGATAACAATGTGCAAATAAATAAAGCTTAACATATTTAAATGCAGTTTGAATGGCAGTCATTCCAATTATACATTATACATAGAACTCATTATTATGATGATGAATAATTGGGTTATAAATTCAAAAAAGAATATAAACTGGAAAATGTAAAAACACAAAAGGGTAAGTGTACACTATTTTGAAACTATTATTTTAATTAAGTTTCCCCGAATAATTGGGGAAAAGGCTAAAACCAAATTTAGTTTCAAATGGGATTTAATGGTGCAAAAGTGATTAGGGTAGGATTTTACTTTAAACTGTGGGCATTTCTGGCTTATCTTAAAAAAGAAAAAATCAAAGTGGCTGTGAAAATTTACAACTTTTTCACTAGAGTGCAATGGCTCCTTTTTCTTGGTGTGTCTTTTCTCCTTAGATTGCTTGTTCCTGAATATGTATACGTTCAGCATTAATAAACTGGCTTCCAGTACAAAGAGTTGGCTCTTTGGCTCAGCTGATTCAATGCTTTCAAAGGAATGGTATGGCGGCAAAACCTTTAAGAAGTTTGCATGCACGAAAAGCCCATAAGGTCTTTAAACTCAGGCAAAACAAGCAAGTGTGATCCAGGGATTGTCAGCACTTTTGCTTTTCAAATCTCGCTGGTTTTCTGAAGTGGCTGCTAAGAACTCCTTTTAGAAAAGTAAAAACAAATAAAATAGCAAATCAATATATAAATCATGAAAGCTATTTAACAGCAGCTTGTCACAAATCCAAACAATTGTGTTTATTTGAGACATGCCGAAAATGGTCAAATGTTTACCTCTCACATGTTTTTTTTTCTTTAAAACGACGAGGATTTTCAGAAACGGACAGTTTCCAAAATGTCTATTAAAGCACAAATGAAACTTGGAAAATTTTGGGAAAAGAAAAGCAGAGAAAAATATTTATCTCAATTTACCTTTTCCGAAAAACAAAAAAATCCTTTCTGTTTTGGTTTCCTAGCCATTAGTCATCTTTGCATAACATATAAAGAGTAAACATGACTAGTACCACATGGGCAGCAGGGTGAAGCAGTAGTCAGGATTTTGGCGTTCTACTGTACCCAGAAGGCTATTGGTTCAAATCCTACTTAAAATGCTGCTGTTATAAATTCATCCACCATATTTACCTACAATAAATGCATACAGGTAATGTTCTATAATTGTTACAAATACATGTTGCTTTGGACAAACGCTGTCAGAACATCTTGTAGAATACAAGCTTGTAGTAGATAGCCTTGGAGTAATAGATTTTCTTGATCCTGCTAGGACTGGCATACTTAAAATGAAAACACTGACATTTTTTCACATTGCACCCTTTTTATCGAAGGTGTTTGCAAGCCAAATAGCTTGAGCATTTGTATTTAACAATCTTTGTGAGAATTTCAGATGTTTAAAATTCCCCTGATTCAGTCAGAATACCAGGGGATTTAATTTTCTTTTCAAATACTGAAACAGAACAAGCAAAAGATTCCCTCTCAGTTTTCATTGGCAACATTCCAGCCTACAGAGCATCTGTGAAGTGAAATGTGACTATGCTGTTAAAGTGACACTAGGGGGCAGCTTTGCTTCCTTTCTTTAATTCACATTATTAAGGGACTTCAGAACATCATAGAGCTATTTCCATTAGCAGAGAACTGGATAAGGCTGAAGTGAACAGACCACGTTTATAGAACCCTGAGAGATTCTTAATTATCTTGCAATAATAGACATATTTACTTATACAACATGAGGGACTCATGTATTCAGATTCCTCCCAGATACAACAGGTTAACCGACAGGTGTTCCTTTAGGTGATAAATTGCCAGGGTGAGAAGACACATTTTTGAGATGATCCTAAGAAACATCTTTTTATTTGCATTTGTTGCAAAACTTAACATTTTTAAATTGGGGGAAAGTGCTTCCACCTTGTTGTCTTGATTTGGTCAATCTGTCTCAGAAGATAAAGCAAGGTCTGACCTGGAGGAAAGAGCTAGTTGCAGCCATAATAGGTGTTGTGGACCACTAGGTGGCGCTCTTTTTTCTGGACCAAAATTTCTAAACCAATGACTTAGCATAGCTTAGCACTCTGTGATGCTGTAAACATTAAACAGCTTGACTAATAAAGATCCCAATGCTTTCTTGAAAAGAAGGGATGTTAATCCTAGTGTCTTGGATTATACAGTCTGTTTAAAGTTAAACTTTATTCAAATGGTGAAATTTCTCACTTCTCTGCTTTATATGCTTTGCACTGCAGTGGAGCTGAAATGGATCCTCTCCTATTTACAGTATGCACAGCATTTAGATCCTTGGGGATCAAAAGAGCTGTATGAAGTCAGTATCTTGAATGAGAATCACAGTTTACACTGAAGTAGAAAGGGATTATTTTTCCATAGATAAGTGGTGTCTGTAGGAAGTCAGACAAATTGTAAGGGCGTCGAGGAAAACTCCTATTGACACAACTTGTTTAGAACCTCACATTGAGATTGATGGCAGTTCCAGAAACCTTCATCTCTGCACATATGAGTTTTTCTTATGGAAATGTCAAGAGATTTTGGAAAACATTTGAAGTTCATTTCCATGTTAAATCCAAGGGAGCAAAATAGCCTGAGAAAACTGGAGTTCCGTGCAACTTGCAGTCCTCACAAATGTTACATCAGCTTTGATGTGTCTGTTGTTTTCTGACCTTCTGCAGAAATTGCAAAATAAGGCAAAAACAATTGGCTCTTCAACCAAAAACTACATTAAATCTACCACCAAGCCAAGCCCGTCTTGTTGGGAGTGTTAAACCTTTTGAAAATAATGAAATGCAGGAACAAACAAACATAATCAAAATCTGATAAATGTGTCAGACACCATACATTTGTGCTGATTTGCAGATTGACTTTCTGCATTAATATGGTACGATATATCATTCCAGGGATTTACAGCAGAGTTTCTTTCCAAGACTCTGCTAATGAAATGTGTAAGGTAGCCAATATTAAAGGGAAAGAATCAGGGTGATATAAAGTTTTATCATCCTGGCTGGTAAATGTCACAAAGATATTGCAACTGGCTGTCCAATCCTATTATTTGTCTCTGATAGAGCATTATATAAGCAAAGGTTTCTTTGAGTGTCGTGCCATTCCTCTTTGGTTCACCTAGTTAAAGTTGAGCAATACAGTGAGGTAATCCAACACCATCTAGTTCTACTGCAATTTTAGGGTGCCTGGGCTGTAACTGGGACAGCCTGCAGAGGAAAGAGCATACAGGATTACAGTTTTCTGGAAATTACATACATGGAAAATAATTTTCAAATGTTTGTTAGCACCTTATGTGTCCATGTTAACAAATTTTCAGAAAAGTGTGTGTGTGGTAGGGGGGTTGCATGCAGTTTAGTTGGAATCCTGCAAGAGAAAACAGAGACAATCTTGGTGATGCTGAGCTGCTGATAGAAATTCTGTGTAAACTGCATTTGGAATAGCACAAGTGTGCTTGAATCTTGAATCACTGTGGATGTAAAAATTACAGGGCATATTCCAAAACAGTTACAGTATGATGAACTGTCACCACCTCATCATGAAACCTTCACTTTCAATGTTATTTTTACATTGTGCAATATACTGTATGGAGATCTGCTTAGATTGGAAGAGTGTAAAATAATGTAAAACTAGCTGTCAAAAGGTGAATAGTATAGACCCCCTTCTTTTCATTTTATGGTTATGTTTTTATTTTAATGGAGACAGTGTGTAGTAAATTGTGGATATGAAGTGTACAGTGTGGTGTGTGCTACAGTAGTTGCCAATGCAATGGTATTTTGTAGTCTTAATTCAGACGCATTCTAAAAACCTATATATTATTACAGAGAGTGATAGGGATTATAGTGATTACTGTAGTTGTTCTTGCATAACTCCCCAACACCACAACAAACACACCCTTAAGTGTAGAAAGCCCTTAAGTCCTTAAGTACTGTCAGAGGTATAGCAAAAAGAAGGAGATAATAAGTAGGCAAAATATTTAGGCTTCATCACATTAGATGATTTCTTTATTTAAAAAAATACATATATTTTTTGATGCATGCTTGTATAAATCTGTTTCTGCTGAGTGCTGTTATGTCACCTTGAATGTTGCATTTTTTATTGAATATGAAAAAAAGGCAAAATGGATATCCATGTGAAACCAAATTATAGTAGCAAATGCTTTTCACCAGAAACAGAGATCTAGTAACTAATAAATAGTTTATTGGCCCATTATTATTAGGCTTTCTCCTAACAAGGATTTTATTTTTCCTCTCTGTTTCATTGGGGACCACCTTTAGTTGCCTTTGTGTCCAGGTTTTAATCATATGGCTAATTTCCCAACCCTGTAAAACTGTATCATATGAATTTTATTGTCCATTAGAATAGTTAGAGCACTACATCTTTTAATAACAATACATATTTTACTATTCCTTGTTGTTATAAAAATAGTGTTTAGCCAGAATACTCAAGACTCCTACTGTGTGCACCGTGGGTTTTTAAGTTGCTGGTTTTTGTTCGGTTATAAACAATAAATGAAATAAATTTCTGGAGTACCCTATTAATTTTACTGTGGTGAATAATATATAACTCACATACTATTATAAGTATACATTTATCACTGATTCTTTTTCCCTTCTGTAAAAGAAAGCATATTACTTCACACAGCAAGGGACTATCCCCTCATATTGTTTCTAAAAATATGCTTAAGTATCAAGTAGATGATTTTTTTGTTTGTTTTAGCTCAGCTGAAACAGCTAGTTGGACAGCTAAATTATTTCATTTTCAATGCTTCACAGTCAATCACACAAAAAGGCAGAATAAAATGTCCAGGACTTAAAGCCATACAATAATAATACATATTATTAACATATTGATACATATTGCATATTTCTATTAGTAGCATCTAGTGATCTCAAAATGCTTCACATACAGGAGGGGATCCATTGCATATATATATATATGATTCACAGTATATTAATTTATATTCAAATTGATGTGGTTATGTCAAGGTGGGTGTTAATAGAAAAATAATTGACAAGGTTGAAAACATCACATAATAGTTAAATTACATTAGATATTTAAGTCAGTCCTGCCACGCTGAGAACACAGAATTAGTAAACGTTAATTAATAATGCACCTTCATTTGTCAAAAATACCAAATAAGGTCAAGAGGCCTCTTAATTTTCTGTGTAAAACTTGATGGTGGAGAAATAAACAGGCAGTAGTTTAAGAGACAAGTATTTATTACACAAACTCCAAACACATAAGCCAGAGAACAAAAGAACAAATATTTCCAAACTAATATTTAATTTATCCAAACTTCTCTTCTAGATTTCTAACTTTGACTGCCCTAATGCACTCAGAAGTGGACATAAATCTTCATTCAGTAGTTCAGTTAGATCCTTATAAGTGTGAGTGAGAGAAGAATGTATTACAGGTTGTTTGTTGGAACAAGGACAAGGCTGACCGAGCCCCCCTCCATTTCATGAGGAATGAGCCAGAGAACTAGTGTAGTGTAGGTGTGGTGCATGAGAAGTGTGCAAAGGGCAGTCCAGAAGGCAAGATACTGTACAGTATGTACGTAGGATTGCAGAAGTAGGCGAGATTATGCTCTAACATTTCTCTAAACTAAGTTCCAGTCTCTTCTACTCCCAACACCTGGTAGGATAAGGTTTGTCTGGAAAAGTCCAGAGGTGAAATTGAGTTTTACTGTAACCTGTTCTCTCCTGTCATATTCTTCAGTTGGCTCTTTACTATGGATCCCCCTTTTTGATATATCTGCCAAAAGTTCTTCTGGAGATCCCAACCTCTTTCCATCTAGTTTCTATTAAAGCAGAAGCATTATCTAGTTAGATAAACCCTCAACAGTGGCAAAACTATTAGATTTCCTCTATATATCAATTTGAGTTTTACCTGTACCTGTGGTGGGAGATGGGGGCAATCTCTTTCTATCATAAGAGAGAACCAATTGACACTGTTATTTAGAAATAATATCAGAATGTCATATGAATAATCTCTAAATGTTTGTCACAAACACACCTTTCTTACAGTCTGAAGTTTTGAGAAAACTCTTATTCGTTCAAATTTGAATTGCTCTGTCGTCTACATAAATATATATTTTTTAGCTATAATGTGAATGTCTCTGTACTTTAAATAAAATGTTTGCCAATGTATTATTTTGTATTAGTAAAACAAAATTATAGGCTTTTATTACTTTTAACAAGTCCATCTGCCCAAAATGTAATTTAAAAATATTGGTCTAGAATAGTTTTGCTATTCTATAAGACAACCAGTTACATTTCCTATTAATTATTTTGGTGTAATCATGATGATACAAAACATAGACTTACATCTGCCTCACTATTCTGCTAAAACTGCAACAATTTTGATGGATATATGACCACCATTTTTAGTTTCTTACAGTTCATAAATGACCCAATTGGAATAATCCACTGCTTCTTCTTTGTGTTTGACTGCAAAAATTTCAATGAAAGTAATTGTGAGTTCAGAGAAAACAGCATGTTTAACATATACATATCCTGTTCTGATATTAGTTATCAGGCATCATACACCCTACCTTTATCATTTATCAGTTCAGACCAATTCGAATAATAATTAAACAATCTGACAAATATAAAGAAATAACATCCCCATTTCTCACTTATGAGGAATGAACAGGGGAACTTGCTGAAAGGGAGAAAATGGGGTGGAGCAGACAAATGGGTTGATATCGCCTGTAAGCATCACTGTCTAGTGTAAAATAAAAAAATAAGGCATTGATATTTTAAAAGATCCAAAGACTATATTAGGCTTTGGGATTACACTAAAAAAAGTGGATATTATTATTCCCTTCCCCATTCCATGTGATGGTCCTGAATGGTGAATGGTGTACTCCTTTATTTTTGAAATGCAGCATGAAGTAAAATTGCTGCTTTCAACACTTTCATGAGGGACGGAGTTATCATAAGCAGAATACCAGTACAGTCAATATTGCATGGGGATGGCAATCAAACTGATACTGAGGTGGAAGCCAAAACCATGTTGGTGGAAAAATACTTATCCAAGTAGGTGATCGAAGAAGAGAAGGTCTTGTCATGACTGAAGCAGTAAAAAAAAAGCATAATCTGCGAACCTTGGGAAACTTCATACAGTATGTTCACATATGAACAAAATACTGATGATACTTTGATGAAAAGTGTAATTTCACAGTGTTTATTTCATTATGACATGAGGTGGATGTTGGCTTTCAGTTTTAGAAAACACCATTATGGCATTACAAAAACACACTCTAACCAGGACTAATTTTCCTAGAACCCAATTATCTCCCAGTATGTTTATGGACTGTGAAAAGAGACCAGAGCACCCCAAAATCCACACAAGCACAAGGTGAACATACAAATTCCACACAAATAGCACCCCAGGAATAGAACCCAGCACTGCAAGGCAGCAATGCTAACTACTGCGCTACCATGCTGCCCTATGTAGCTTATTTATGTAGCTTATTGGCATTAGAGTTCTTCCTTAACTTAAACATTACTAAAGTATGTTATTAGGGACAGAAGGCCATAGGGGCTCATTTTATCAACTTGCCCATTCCAAGATTTCCCACAGTTTAGATTTTATTACACAATGGTCAGCACCAAAGAATTACACTTGAGCATTTACATTTTAACATCTACTGTATTGTTAGCAATAACTCCAATGATCATATATCAATGCTTAATGCTGGCCTGGAACATTCTTCAGTCTTGTAAATTACTGAATTAAAATCAGTATCTGCATTTCCATGTTGAGAATGTATTATAGAATGTTGATTCTTTCCATTCTTTCATTGTCAACAGAAGAAATACAATCTATTTGCAATAATCTCAGAAATGGGATTTTCAGTTTGAGCCTTTTTGCAAAGAGATATATTTACACTTAGGGAAAACCACCAATTAGTTCATTAGATTCCTCCCTTCTTAGTGTGTTCATTGTGGTTTGTATAGAAGAATCTCTACGACAAGCCAAGAGGAAGAGAAGCACCATATGATACTTAGTAGAACTGAAGCTTGTAATTAATTCAAGTTGCTGCAGAAGACTGTGTTCTTAGTTTTACTGAAGAAGAATGAATTTGAAATGCAGCTTCAGTTATTTTGGCTGTGATCATCCTTGGGAACACCCTAAAAATCAAGAGAGTTCAGTTTCAGGGTGTTTCTTAGAAATGGCAAAACAATAACTTAAAAGAAAATGTAAAAGATGTGATCCTTGCACGAGGGTAGTTTTGAAAAAAAAAAACACAGAAGGTTTTACATTGAAACCTTATGAAACACTGCTGGACCTAATTTGGCACAACTAGAAATGATATAATGTCAGTTGTTTCTGAAGGACATGAAAAAACACATTTCTCATCTTGCAGTGATTTTTGACCCCCTTTAATATGGAAAATGTATTGTTTTTGACAAGAATAGACATTTCTTGCCATTTCACTTATAATATTTTTATTATGTGAAGGAAAGCAGTGTTGAAAAATTCAAAAATTATTTCCGTTGAATTCTGTATAAATACAAACTGCACCCAAAACCAAAAAAAGGATATTTAAGAACATAAGTTGAAACAATCCCTTTCTCCTTTTATTAAGTTGATTACCCGCATTAGTTGTGACAGTTTGATATTTCAAAGGCTTTTCCTCCAGTATTATAGTTTCCTTCCAAAGTCCAAAGATAATCAGCCTAGGTTAAATAGCATCACAAAGTTTCTCCTCCAGCCTTATTTTAAATTGACATATGCTTGTGTGACTGACTTATTGTGTTGAGGGCAGTTCCATCTTGAGTCCTATGCCTGCTGGGTTAGACTCAGGCTCACAGCAACCCCCTGTGGGATTGACACTGACGGGCTGAAAGAACTGACCTCATACTAATCAAAATCCTCATAGGAACTGACAAAGGCAACCCAGAAGTCATCTTTAAATTAACAGTGCCAGAGGAACCAGAGGACACAAGTGGAAACAACTTGGAACCTGAAAACATTTAAAAGTGAAAACAGGAGGCTTTTTTTACGCAAAGGGTTGTGGGAGTAGGTACAAACTACCAAGCCAGGACCCTGGCTTGTTTCAAGATGCAGCTGGAGGAGCTCCTTGGATTAGTTAATTGGATCAATTGGAGTAAATGTGCCAAATGGTTTCCTCTCCTTAGTAAGCTCTCTTATGATCTCTCTTATGATCAGTTACAGAAAATAGATATTTGGATGGTTAACCATTCCATTTTATTCTAGATATTTGCTGACACTTATCATACAGGATTTGTCAATTCATTGTTCATGGAATGCCTTGATAGCTAATGGTTCTCTGCCTGACTTTATACTGAGTACTAGGTACAGTATGTGCTTCATAACATCTTTTTGTTATCCACTATAAGGAGAATCCCCTGCTTTAACTCAAATTGAAAATTAAATGGGCAGCTGAATCACTGTAACATGGGCGCTGCAAGTTTTATGTGTTGTTGCCTCATGGTGGCTCATGATGCGATGGGAAGCTGTTGAGGTAAAATACACCTAAAGTATGGCATACCCAGCTCAAATACTTGTCCTCCCTTTTTTGTCATTAATAACACTGATAGCTTAATAGTTGCTGCTCCTATGGATCTTGTGATTTTGGCTTCAGTGTTATGTCTTTCGTGCAACATGATTCTGGTACAGCTGATTGCTATTGATTCGATAATAACCAGCAAACAATTACATGCTCTGGAAATATATCAGATGTCAGAGCTGGCCTACATGTGGAATACTTCTGGCACTCAATAAGGGTTTTAGTTTCTAAAATTCCTGGAATTCCCCACACTTTGGTAGTAGACTGCTTCTTGGCCCTGTATCATCTGCAGACAGCTTATTTGATTGTTTATCATCTACTTAAAATCTTCACCTCCAGGGATACATTTCTGAAAAATAAACAAAGTTTGCTATAGCATATACAGTCACTTAAGCCGCATCCTTGACAGCTTTATCTTTAAAGGTATGCAAAAGGCACAAGTGCAGCTAGTGTCTCCTTTGTCAAGTGTCCTTTTGGGAAAACAACAGGAGAAGCAGTCAGAATTATTCAGTGGTAATGAGAGCTGAACAATACAAAATACTTTGTAACTGCGAAAGTGTCAATACGCATTACTGTACAGTAAAGGTGATAATGAAAGTGGGTTGCAGTAATGGCAGCTCAAAGGTCTAAATGTCCATTTGTACTTCTTATTCCGTAAATGACCTGCTATGTTATTTGATTCCAGTGGAGTATTAAGATCACAGCCAAGGCACTGTGGATATGCGGCTATAATCTAAAGACAACATGTCTAGCTTTTCATGTTTAATGCTGTGTCAAATAAAAAGATTTTTCCCCTTCTTCAGATTTCATTTGATGAACGCTTTGTGGCCTAAGTTAAGGCAGAAGTTGATTTACTTAGTGCAGCAATGATGAATGAGTGATATAATGTGTATTAAGCATGTCTAGTTCCCTGGCAACACCAAACTGGCCTAACAGGATAAACAGTGTTTCTGCTTTATTTCATAGATATTTCTTTTTAAATGAGCCGTGTTCTGTGGCTGTAAAACTGGGTTATATCTTCTTGCCTTTTTTCTGGCACTTTCTTCATATTAGTGCATCAGTTTGGAACTCTAAATGGCTTTCAAGGGGTAGAGGTCAATGTGTCTTATTCCTTGCTTGTAATACTCTGTTTTCCATCACTGATATCATTGCTAATAAACATATCTAGGGTGTTGGACAATTGTTTTGTGGTTAAAGCTTGATTTGGGTAATTAATTAAGGAAAATCCTTGTAGTTGTAATATCAGTTTTAAAGAAAAGTATTTTTGTTAGTTTTTTTTAGATTGTTTGTCATATCAGAAATTTTGTAGAAATCTTTCATAAAGAATTGATTTAAGAAATAAAGGCAAGGATGCAATACTAAAAGGCACAGTATTCTACAAAGAACAAAAGGTAATAAAACTGTTTAAAATAGCAATACTGTATATCATGATGATTGTGAAGACACTGCAAAGGCTAAGGGAAAGAAAGGAAGTAGATGTAATTTTCATTTAAACAATGACAGACCAGGACAGTAAAATTCAGAGTACACTTAACAGAATGTGCTGCAATTTAGCTGTAATTATTTAGGAAATGTCAAAGAGCACATCCCTTAGGATGACACCATCCCTTTGGAACATATAGAATTTTAATTCTGTGCTGAAATGTAAATTATAGGCATGGTAGGTTTCCTTAAGGCTTTGAGCCGGAGAGTTCTGAGTGGATAAAAAAATATGGAATATGCATGCAAGCTTCACACAAGAAGAAAATAGTTTTTTTTTTTACGTTACAGTGTAGAATCAACTTCCACATGTTACTTTGCAGCTCAAACACTGACACAGCTCCCCAGCTCTGAACTCTGTCCCAACACCACAAAACTGGGAAAGTGAATCCCAGCACAAAGTTGTTTTCAATTTGAGGCTTCTGATTTTCTCATCCTTCAGAACTCCTTGTACTGCAGTTATCTCAGGAATATACTGTAACCAATGTGGAAGATGTTGTCAAAACTCCCAGAATGGTTTGAAGAATCCTCCTTAACATACTCATAAGGGTATTTTTGTGCATTTCCCATTTAGCATATGATTTACAAAGAATACAAATACTGTTTTTTGGCTGGAGGCACATCACCACACTATCTGACAAATGCAGAATACTGTACATAAGCAATATTTTTGTACAAATGAAGGTGATGCAATTGTTTTGGCCACTGCCATATACAGTATACAACCCTTCTATATTCTTATTCTTATTGCTAGGTAAAACTAGCTGTCATACAATACAGTATATGGTAACATTTGGAGTTTGGAAAATGAACATGAGGAGTCCTGCAAGTAACGTACTTCTTGGAGCTTTCCAGACAATAAGTGGCAATGACATGGAGGTGAAACATAAAAGTTTTACAACCAATTAGATACTGTAAATGCTTTCACAAGTTAAGTGCAGTACAGTACATTGACATACAGTACTCCAATATAGAAAGTTAAGAGGGCATTTTTCTAATGCTGTGATTTGCAACATACTAATTTTCATATTAACAATTATATGAGCAACATTTCTAAATTATGCTTGCTTATATAACTTGCCAGCTAGAAGGAAAACATATTTTCTTTCTGTAGTTATTTTCATACACTCTCCATACAGGCAATATACAGGTGTTGGTTAGGGAATACCGAAAGCTAAGCATTTGCTGTCCATGGAAAGTGTCCTCTCTGTGGTTTTCATCTGATGTAAGCCAAGACGTTCAACAGATTGTTTTTTAAAAGTGCTCTAAGAGAGTCCGATGGCTTACGAGTCTGAGAGGGGCGAGGCAATAGAGTGTTCAGTAGTTCCAGGCAAGGTCGAATCCGGGTCGAGAGAAAGGCGAGGCAAACAAATCTGAAAAGGGGCAAGATGAAAGGGTTGTTGAGAGGTCCAAGGCTAGATGGGTCATCGTATCGGTGGTCAGAGGTAGAGGACGATGCAAGCTCAGGAGGTGGATAGATTCCTAATACCGATATGATGATGATATAATATGATTCAGAGTGAATGGAGGGTTTAAATAGTGAAGGAGGGAGAGTGGAATGGAAATTGGATCATTTTTAAGGGGTGGGCCAGTCCCTAATTTACGCTACCTTATCAAGGTCCATTCCCATGCACTGGGTGGAGATGACATAACTGAGGAAGTGAATGTTTGAGACGTGGAAAATACAGTTCTCGAGTTTTGCGTATAGATTGTTTTTCTAAAGATGAGACAAAACCTCATGGACATGGGTGACGTAATCCTGGAAGTTGTTTGAAAAAATCAGAATATCATCTAAGTAAACCAACACATACTGTATTTATGTAGAATGTCCCGAAAAAATGTCATTCACGAACGACTGAAACACAGAGGGGGCATTGACCATGCCAAATGGCATGACAATATATTCGTAGTGTCTATGAGTTGTCATAAAAACAGTTTGCCACTCGCCTCCCTCCCTAATATGGGTTAAGTTATAGGTGCCTCGTAGTTTACTGAATAATTTAGCTCCACAGAGGGATTAAAGAACCGATGGTATAAGAGGAAGGAGTTAGCAGTTAGGGACAGTAATACTGTTACAGCCCCTATAATCCACACAGGGGGGCTGTGGCCCAGTCCAGGGCTTAACCGAAGAGGTAAGAGACAATATAGCCTATTCTTTCGCGGTCAGAGGGGAAGCAATCAGAGCAGAGTTGGAAAGCCATCCAACACTGAGCCTGGAAGCCCTGACACATAGGCGGAGTCACCATCAAACTTATCTCGGGTGGGGAGGGATAGAGGGCTAGCAGGTGCTGCAGGGGGCTGAGGTGGTATGGCAGCCGTGGCCGGTTGAGGAGGTGGGGGTCAAGCCACATAAATAACTAATTGCAGTACAGTTGCCGTTAGCAGACCCGGGGTTTGGGAAAGTTGCTGGAGGATCGAAAAGGGATCGTTCTGACCCATGGGGTTCATGTTGTTGGCTCAGTATTCTGTTACTAACAAGTTATTAAGAACCCTGTGTAGGTCTCTAAGAGAGTTCGATGGCTTACGAGTCTGAGAGGAGCGAGGCAGCAGAGTGGTCAGTAGTCTGGAACTACCCATCTGGAACGGGTTGAGAGGTCAGCGAGGCAAACAAATTCAAAAGGGGGCGAGACGAAAGGGTTGTTGAGAGGTCCTAGGCTTGATGGTTCTTTGTATTGGTGGTCAGAGGTAGAGGACGATGCAAGCTCAGGAGGTGGATAGATTCCTAATACCAAGCAATAATTCAGAGTGAACGGAGGGTTTAAATAGTGAAGGAAGAGGTGTGGAATGGAAATTGAATAATAAGGGTTAATTGACGCCAACTGCACCCATAACAATCATATCTGGGCAAAAATAAAAAGAGCATGGGAGGATGACTGGGAAATTAGGAAACACTGGAATTAGATCCCCTTCTAAGTAGAAGTGCATAGGCTGTCCCCATTGAGTGTTAGCAATTATGAGATAAAATTACATATATTTGCTTACATCTTAATTCAAATATCATTTTTTTAATGTGTGTTCTGCAGCACCTTTATATTTAACCTGGTCATTTCCCTTTATTAGTTTATGAGTTTATAAAATCCTAATAAGCATACATTAGGTTAACACAAGGGTTAACACAAGCTCATAGAAAACAGTAGAAAAACAAGAATACAGGGTCATCACTGAAAAATAAAAAAAATACACAAAATTTGTTATGACATTTTGTTGTTATAAAGTCGATCCTCATGAATGTAGATGTTTAAATCCTGATTATATTAATTTACTGTGCGCACCCCCTGTCTAATTTTCATTTTGCGTAGAAAATCCACTTTCCATATTTCCAGAGTATTTACTGAACGAAGTTAAATTGTTGACTCTGAAAGTCCCAGCTGGATGTTTTATTTTGCTTCTGGATGTTTCCTGAGAGCACAGCCACATTGTAGAAATGTGTTTGTGTCAGTTTTGGTCTTTTACCAGCACACCTGTGTTTGTCCTGCTGGATCTTAGTTCTTTACTCAGGATGTGAGATTGATAGCTGGATTTATTTTCTTTGGAAAACATCACCAGAACATCATATTCCACAAATTAAAGTTATGTGGATTTGATGGATGCAGAAGATATCATCTACATGAAATGAAACAAAAGGGCTTTAGGTATGTAACATTTATATTTTTAATTTTCCATTAAATTAAGAGTTTGTTTTTGGTAAGAGTAAGAGTTTTGTGTTTTTGACTTATTTGTACAAGAGCCCTTGAAAACAAAGTTTTTATTGAATTTTATGAGAAAAAAAATACATTTTTTGTTGTGGTTTTAAAACTAGATCATTAGCTGATTGGGGAATATTTTTGTAAATTTTTCAGAAAATGTTATTTTCCATTTTAAAAGAATTAGAGAATAAATTACAAATAAGTGTAGTTACACACTTAGATCATGTATTGGACATACAGTAATTGGAATGTCATTACTCTGAGTGTTTTCTTAGCTTTTGCATTTTTTTACTTTCAACAGTTTTTAACATGTCCAGTACCCCATCACAGTGCCACAGTTTGGGGGTTGAATCTGGTTTATTTAGTAACTTACAAGACACTTCTAGGAGTGAAGGTTGACTCACTTGGCTTTCAAAGAACTGTGGCTTTTTTGCAAATGAGGATACCCTACTGCTGCAGCTATTATGGCAATATGACGTAACTGCTTGTTGAAGTTTAAGGTTGCTTATGTTCAATAGAAATGGTTCATGAAAACGAGCTAATTGGATGTTTATATGTTTGTGGTTTCTTCATCTCAATTCAGATTTATGTGGTATTTCAGTGTTGTAGATGTTTCCATTCCTTTATGAAGGAATAAGTAAGAACCCTGTCAAATACCAAGACAAACATATACCTTTGAGGTCATTGTTGCTGTTGGATTGTGTTTCGAGTCACAAATGTTTAAGAAAATCATAAAGTATTCCACTGAGTCCCCATTGTGGCTTTGGGTTGTCTTCAGGAGCTTTTATTTATCATTGTAGGAGAAGTTGATATTATTTCTTATTACTTCCAGAGTTGCACATTCTACTCCTGGAATGTTTTTTTTCTTTGAAAAATACATCAAAATATGTGTTTCTAGGAAACCCTTACTTAATTTTTTACAGAAAAATGCCAGTATAAGATAATATATTACATTATTTTTTACATATATTACCTACTTCATACATCATACTTATTGCATTTACATAAGAGAAAAAGTGTGTTTATGTGCCACTGTTAAATACAGTGCCTTGCAAAGGAACTCACCCACTTCCCATGTTTCCCATTTTGTTACTATCCAGAAGGCCCTTGCTTTAGTGCACATATTTAATGGACAGAATCTGGTAAAGGGAGGTTTTGTCCACAAAAAAAGATGTCTGTGGTGTTGAATTGTGAGCTACAGCCAATATGTTGGCTAAAAACATTAAATTGGGGTTCATACAGTAACTTTGGTACTTTTGTAAATTACATGGTATAATAAATAAAAGAACCTACTGTGTAGTGAAGCATTGAGCACCCTCACTATAGAGATAGAACCAGCCCATAAAAAATAAATAATTAATCCAAGATGAAAGCATTATATTATCCCAACGGTACAATGCAAATGAGACACGTCTCTTCTGGTGTTCACTCCCAGATAATATCCAAGAATACAAGCATAAAATATCTATGCTTGATCCAGAGGAGTAGCGACTCTACCCCAAGATCTTCCCGGATTGCCTTTATGCTCTTTGCCCTGTCTAGGAGAGAAAGCTAATACGAAGAAATCTTATTTCCACCTTTCATACCTGCAATCTTATTCTTTCGGATCTCATGGGGATGAACTGTAGATTGATTTGAAAACAAAGAGATTTGTCTGAAAACTCAGCTCTCAATTTACCATCCTGGTTTGCCACAGTTTATGCTGCTGCACCAATCCACTGGTCAATCTCACAATCTCCCTACCGTCACTCATGAACAAGAGCTTGAGGTACTTACAGTAAACTCCTTCACTTGGGGCGGTTTCCCAGCTACCCTCAATAGAGACTGAGGGTCCTCAAGGATATGATGAATGAGCAACAAGTAGTCTATTTCTTCTAACACTTTTTCTTATATATGTTTTTGGGCTTAAAATATCTCAGAAATACCAGACACCACTTATAACATATCGCTATCTTCCAATTTGGATTACACTTATTGAAAGCAACTTTCATTTGCACCCATTTATACAGTTGGGTATTTTAGCAGTAGCAGTAGCAGTATCTCTCCTGGGATTTGAACACACAAATCCAGGAGTTAAATATCAGCAAAAACTGCGAATCTAATCCTGTCACCAGTGCACCTGATGTGGTGAAATAACAGACTGAAGATGGCTGTTAAGGATCACAGCCCAGTTTATTGCACTTTTCATTACAGTGGGTTGTACTAGCCATGGAACAGGAATATAGCTAGGAACACAGAGAGAGACATAAGCACAAGGGGATGAAGAGGAAAGAGTTAGCCTAGTAAGGGGTAAAGGAGAGAGGTCATGGGAAGAGTCCAGTGCTGGGTGGTGATGAACGCTACAATAAACTGATTGTTTAAGTATTTACCAAATTTCCTAAAGCAAACCTAAATTAAATCAGGTGCACGAAATTACTTATTTTAATAGTATGTGTCTGTGTGTAATAATATTGGTTCAGATGATTTCATTAGAAATAAAATGACCTTCAAAAAGAAATTCAGTCATGATAACCAGGACAAGGACTTTCAAAAACCTCAGGGATAAAATTGTAGTACAAGCTTAAATCTAGAGAATATGCAAACATTTTCAAAGAGATTGAATATTCCTTTAAGCACAGATCAGTCATTAAGAAGTTGAAGGTATATCATATCACCAAAACAATGACTAGATTACGCTGTCCACCCAGTTTGATCAGATGGTTCAGGAGCAAACTAGATCAATGGCTGAGATGGGAGAAAATATCCACGAGTCAACAACATCCCACTCATATGGAAGCCCGTTTCCGCCAGGGAGTAAAAAAAAAACGCGCTATGGTATCTCAGAATTCCGACTTAGTATCTCAGAATTGCGACTTAGTATCTCAGAATTCCGACTTAGTATCTCAGAATTGCGACTTAGTAAGTCAGAATTCCGACTTAGTATCTCAGAATTGCGACTTAGTATCTCAGAATTCCGACTTAGTATCTCAGAATTGCGACTTAGTAAGTCAGAATTCCGACTTAGTATCTCAGAATTGCGACTTAGCACCTCAGAATTCCGACTTAATATCTCAGAATTGCGACTTAGCAACTCAGAATTCCGACTTTATATCTCACATTTGTGACTTCGAAATAGCCATATTCCATTGTCTGTCCTTTTGTATGGAAGCCCGTTTCCGCCATGGAGTAAAAAAAAAACGCGCTATGGTATCTCAGAATTACGACTTAGTAAGTCAGAATTCCGACTTAGTATCTCAGAATTGCGACTTAGTAAGTCAGAATTCCGACTTAGTATCTCAGAATTGCGACTTAGCAACTCAGAATTCCGACTTAGTATCTCAGAATTGCGACTTAGCAACTCAGAATTCCGACTTAGTATCTCAGAATTGCGACTTAGTAAGTCAGAATTCTGACTTAGTAACTCAGAATTGCGACTTAGCATCTCAGAATTCCGACTTAGTATCTCAGAATTCCGACTTTATATCTCACATTTGTGACTTCGAAATAGCCATATTTCATTGTCTGTCCTTTTGTTATTGTAACGGATTCGGGTTCTAGGGCTTGTGCCCTCGCCGCTCCCACCCTTGTTCGTGCCTCGCTGCACTGGCTCACTTTCTTTAACCCTGGCGGCCAGCATCCCTGTTATGCGCAGGGGAGGGTGGTGTACTGCAACCAGATCGTACAACCTGTATGTCGGCCGTTCCGTTACACTATTTTCACGAATCGTACAGGATCATAGGATCTATAAGCCTGAAGACTTGTCCTGTACAGTGCCCTGATAAAAATCAAATTAATTACACTAATTTTTATAGAATCCCATTTCCGCCAGTGAGGCTTCCATAGTACCCGGATGGAATAGTGCACGGTGGGCTTTTTAAAATAGTTTTTATTTACGTAGACAGAATATGAAATAAGATACAGAAATAGGCAGTTCACATCCAGAAGAATTCACAATTATAAAAGCTGAAACATACTTTTTACGTATTTCCATTGTATGTCCTTTTTTACTTAAAAAAGAAGGTCTTCTTTAGCTCAGCTGGCAAGACTCAGGTTTGAGCCAGTGCAGCGAGGCACGAACTAGGGTGGGAGCGGCGAGGGCACAAGCCCTAGAACCCGAATCCGTTACAATAACAAAAGGACAGACAATGGAATACGGCTATTTCGAAGTCACAAATGTGAGATATAAAGTCGGAATTCTGAGTTGCTAAGTCGCAATTCTGAGATACTAAGTCGGAATTCTGACTTACTAAGTCGCAATTCTGAGATACTAAGTCGGAATTCTGAGTTGCTAAGTCGCAATTCTGAGATACTAAGTCGGAATTCTGAGATACTAAGTCGCAATTCTGAGATATAAAGTCGGAATTCTGAGTTGCTAAGTCGGAATTCTGACTTACTAAGTCGGAATTCTGAGATACTAAGTCGGAATTCTGAGTTGCTAAGTCGCAATTCTGAGATACTAAGTCGGAATTCTGAGATGCTAAGTCGCAATTCTGAGATACTAAGTCGGAATTCTGACTTACTAAGTCGCAATTCTGAGATATAAAGTCGGAATTCTGACTTACTAAGTCGCAATTCTGAGATATAAAGTCGGAATTCTGAGTTGCTAAGTCGGAATTCTGACTTACTAAGTCGGAATTCTGAGATACTAAGTCGGAATTCTGAGTTGCTAAGTCGGAATTCTGAGATACTAAGTCGGAATTCTGAGATGCTAAGTCGGAATTCTGAGATACTAAGTCGGAATTCTGAGATACTAAGTCGGAATTCTGAGATACCATAGCGCGTTTTTTTTTACTCCCTGGCGGAAACGGGCTTCCATACTTTTGTTATTGTAACGGATTCGGGTTCTAGGGATTGTGCCCTCGCCGCTCCCACCCTAGCTCGTGCCTCGCTGCACTGGCTCGAACCTGAGTCTTGCCAGCTGAGCTAAAGAACACCTTCTTTTTTAAGTAAAAAAGGACATACAATGGAAATACGTAAAAAGAATGTTTAGCTTTTATAATTGTGAATTCTTCTGGATGTGAAGTGCCTATTTCTGTATCTTATTTCATATTCTGTCTACGTAAATAAAAACTATTTTAAAAAGCCCACCGTGCACTATTCCATCCGGGTACTATGGAAGCCTCACTGGCGGAAATGGGATTCTATAAAAATTAGTGTAATTAATTTGATTTTTATCAGGGCACTGTACAGGACAAGTCTTCAGGCTTATAGATCCTATGATCCTGTACGATTCATGAAAATAGTGTAACGGAACGGCCGACATACAGGTTGTACGATCTGGTTGCAGTACACCACCCTCCCCTGCGCATAACAGGGATGCTGGGGTTAAAGAAAGTGAGCCAGTGCAGCGAGGCACGAACAAGGGTGGGAGCGGCGAGGGCACAAGCCCTAGAACCCGAATCCGTTACAATAACAGAAGGACAGACAATGGAATACGGCTATTTCGAAGTCACAAATGTGAGATAGAAAGTCGGAATTCTGAGTTGCTAAGTCGCAATTCTGAGATACTAAGTCGGAATTCTGACTTACTAAGTCGCAATTCTGAGATATAAAGTCGGAATTCTGAGGTGCTAAGTCGCAATTCTGAGATACTAAGTCGGAATTCTGACTTACTAAGTCGCAATTCTGAGATACTAAGTCGGAATTCTGACTTACTAAGTCGCAATTCTGAGATACTAAGTCAGAATTCTGACTTACTAAGTCGCAATTCTGAGATACTAAGTCGGAATTCTGAGATACTAAGTCGGAATTCTGAGTTGCTAAGTCGCAATTCTGAGATACTAAGTCCCAATTCTGAGATACTAAGTCGGAATTCTGAGTTACTAAGTCGCAATTCTGAGATACTAAGTCGGAATTCTGAGATACTAAGTCGGAATTCTGACTTACTAAGTCGCAATTCTGAGATACTAAGTCAGAATTCTGACTTACTAAGTCGCAATTCTGAGATACTAAGTCGGAATTCTGAGATACTAAGTCGGAATTCTGAGTTGCTAAGTCGCAATTCTGAGATACTAAGTCCCAATTCTGAGATACTAAGTCGGAATTCTGAGTTACTAAGTCGCAATTCTGAGATACTAAGTCGGAATTCTGAGATAGCATAGCACGTTTTTTTTTCCTCCCTGGCGGAAACGGGCTTCCATACACTCACTCCTCAAACCGAACATGAAAGTCATTCTGCTGACATGTGGCAAAAGGTTTTGTGGTCAGCTGAGACTCATTTGGAAATTTTTGGTCAAATTGCAAAGTGTGCTATGTGGTACAAAGTCTTAAGTAGTCAATCACACAGTCAACACCATCCCTACTCTCAAATGTAATGGTTGCAGCATTATGTCATGGAGATAGTTTTCATCAGCAGGGAGCAGGGACTATGAAGCTTGTTAAGACTGATGGGAACATACAGTAGATGGTGCAATTCACTAGAGGGAAATACTAGAGGAATACCTGTTTATTGCCTAACTACACTTGAGAGGCTTAACAAGAAGAAAGCAAAAGTCATTTGAGGAGATTCTGTGGTACTTCACTTAATACAATACATCACCCCAATTTATGTGTGTATTCTTTACCTGTACCTCAGATTCCTGTTCATTGACCAGTTATTAATAAGAACCTGTATTTCCTTTGAACCCTATTGCCTGAAGTTTGAGAACTAGGCTTTTAAGAAGAACATGATGAATAATACACCATGTTGTATGCTCTGTGTTTAACTATAACAAGTTAGTTAAGCAATACCTCCCTTTCCTAAATTTATGTAGAATCTTTAGAATTATAATCTTCTTGTTATAGTTAAGTTCTAATTACTTTTCTATAACCTAACACATTAAAGAAATAGGTTGCTTGGAACAAGCAATCCAACCAAGCCAGTCAGAGCCAATACCCTGGCTTTTTTCAAGAATCAAATGGATGAAATTTTAGTATCAATTAGCTACTACCAAACAAGCTGGTCCAAATGGCTCTTAGGTCACTACATATACATTTACTAACATTAACAACAAATATTAATAACATTATTCAACTGATTCTTAGACTGATTCTTAAATCTTGAATAGGTTTCATTGTGTATATACTGTAAATGTGATCCACTTGATTAATAAACTTTAAAAAAAGTCTACACTAATTCTTCTTTATTTTGATGATTGCATGAACATCATTATTCAATTACTCAGCAAATGCACAGTGTCTTGTTTGCAGCATAGTGTTAACAGGGTCAAAAGGGAAACAGTGAAAGTGTTTCATGGTTATTGATTCATGATGCTTATTGAGAAGAATGTCAAACAAAAAAATTCAGTCCATCCCATCATACCCAATATATTACATTCTTCTATTGTCCTATAAAAGCATTAGTTGTACTGGGAAAAAAACCTCTAATATGTGACACCTCCTTTAAGTCCCCTTCCAAAAAGGAACAATTACAATGTAATTAGTGAATGACCTTAATGATTATAGATCTGTGATGTGTTTTCAGTAGATTTGCCAGGCAGAGAAAAGAACAGGAATTTCAGCACTATCCTATTCATTCACTGCTTTTCTAAGTTATAGTAGTGACAGTCTGTACAGAATAATGTTGAACATAATAAGGCCATTTAGCTCTCTGTTTTCCCAGTAGATACGTGATCCAAAGATCTTGTCCAGGTGTTTCTTGATAGCATTCAGGGAGTTGACTTTGACAACATGGCAGGTCAGCCTGTTCCTGGTTCCCACAGCCCCTTGTGTAAAAATGTGGCCCCTCATCTCAGTTCTGTTCACTGCTAGAAAAAATATAGCTGTTAATGCAGTGTGATCTATAATCATGCAGTAAAACATATCATCTAAAGCATTATGTATTCAGCTCTGCTTTCTGTTCAAGGCTATCAGGTGTTTTTTAAATCTTATTCCCATATTAAGAACTTTAGTTAATCTTGTTTTTTTCCACAGTTTTTTTTTTCACTCAGACATGTTTTTTTCATTCACTCTTGGTTTTCTCCCTCTACTTTCTTCAGCATGACAGCATTGTAATTTGCAGTAAATGTTTCCAGCACATGAATGTCCAGGCCAGGTCTGAACAAGGGTGAGCTGTTTCAGCACATGAATTGTGAGCAACAGCTCACAGCAAACTTTTGTTCTGTCAATCCAGGTAGAGCACCTATTACCTGGGATGCTTTGGCTTCTTCTGGCTCAGAACAACGCATCCGGATAAACACTGACACCAACAGCGGTCTACAGAACATGGGGAGCAGATACTGAACTGATATTCGCAGCCAGCCTCGAACAAGCCAACATTCATCACTGCCATTTCCATGGGCGCAGAAATTGGACCTGGCAAAGACTGCAGAATGACTATTGTCCACTTCAGTCAAATCCAATCATAATGGGATTCACATGTGAACATCTGGCAAGGTAAAAGCTCAGAGGTTTCTGTTAAAAAAAGAATGAAACCATAATATGGTAAATTATAAATAATGGAACCGGGGTCCTCAAATGCTGCTACCTTGCCAAGAAAACCAATAAAAACATTGCCCATTTGCTAATTGTGATTGAAATATTACTTACCCTGCCATCTAAACTGAAATACATTCCAGAGAATTAAAGCTTCATGATATTGCTGTGAAGTACATTGTGTTTGTCCTTCTTTTGCGAGTTTGAATTACTTAGGAAATCTGTTAAAAAAACGGACTGCCTTAATAGAATTAATATGACAAAGCTTAAAGAACACATTTTTTAGCTGTCCTAAACAGGGAAATAAATTTGAGGTTAGGTTTTACAACTAGGCTTCCAAAAGAGACATTTAAGAGCCTATGCAGACAGTTTTCTCAGCAGAGTCCAGAACTTCAAAAGACTAAAGAGCAGTTCCTTTTCTGATAGGAGTCAATTTTGTGAGGAAGGTACTGATATTAGGCATGAGTCATTCATATTTGGCATCCACAGTGACAGTTTTTTTCCTATTAATACCTAATACAGTACGCTGTAAAAAAAAAAAAAGACTGGGTGCATTGCAGCTTTGCTTAAGAAGTCCAAGAAAAAGTGGCTCCTGTCTTCTTTGAGATGGACTGCAACTGGAAATAGTGAGCAGCCAAGGCTAAAGTTCAAGAGTAATAGAATCCTGGCATTGAGTGCTAGTATATCTTTTGAAGCATGGACGTTTGCCAAGCAATATACACTATGCAGTACAGTGGGGGAAAGTGTCTGATACATCTCTAGAGTATTTACAAGGGCTTCTGTTTTGAAGATAGTTTCTTAGGTAACAGAATAATAACATGATGGGAGGATTTGTCAAATTCCGAAGATTTGGCTGAGACAGGAAATGAAAATGTAATATCTTGTTAAATTCCCTGTTGTTTAGTTCAGAAAAAAAGATATTATCCTCTCTAAAGACTTTGGTTATTGGTAAGATAGAAGCATTACAATGTGTTTTATCTTTCACTGGATTTTTTCTTCTCCCTGAAATTGTGAAGACGTATAGTAATTTCTAGATAATTTCTAATTTTCAAGTTGTGCTGTAAGCATTTTACTGTTGATTTAGTCAGAAAGGAAATATCAAAGAATTATCCTGGTCCTGTCAGCATGTGGACAAAAACTGGTACACTTTGGTTTTCACTTTTTAATGACGAATTGGAATAAAATTAAAATAGTCTCATTAAACCCTCTTTAGTGAAGTTTATTGACATTTAACAAATAAACACTTTCCTCTTACTAGTGTAAAACTCTCATTTGCCCTCTCATTGTAAATTATGAAGTCACTACTCGGATTGTATTTGCCATTGTAGCTATGAACTCAATGTATCCCTGACCCCTGGCACATATGCTCTGAAGTCATGAATTTCTTTGTCACTCAAAACAACAGAATGCAGCTGATGAAAATCTTGCTTCAAATACGTTTTTTAACTGCCATCCTGTCTTCTTGGTATTGCTTATTAGATTCCTACAGCAATTGTGTGTAGGGGCATGAGAGAGAGATCAGGAATATGAGTAAAAGGGGTGGGTTAGGAGCACAACAGAGAGATCATGTGAGAAAGGGTAAAATATTATTGTAATGTGTTGTGAGCAGAGAATCTGATTGTGGACAGTGGTTTACACTCCTATTAGTATAAAATGTAAGAACACCAAAAGACAAGGAACAAATAATAGGTTTATTCCATGCTGACAAACTTATTACTTGTTCCTTTGCAGACTAAGCATGCTGACGCAGCTACCCACCGGAACTACCTGCTCAAGCTATTATATATGTATATTCTAAATATTCAATTCTTTTGATGATTATTGCACATTGAAGAAGTGGCATCCTCCTCATCTGTAACTCCATTCATTCAGCAATGCAATTATTAATTTCTATCTTCCCTGGGGCAGTGCTGCTGGCTTTTAAGTTTACATTTTAAAAGTTTTAATTTTTAACTTTAAAGAGAACTTGGGGACATAGAACTTTAATCACAAAATGGCTAAACAATGCTTAATAGACATAGAACACCATAACACTGTGTTTCAATGTACTGTATCTAATGTATCTTTAGACTATGAGTTACTTAGATCCCATCTAGACTGCTCATCTAAATGGGATGAGAGGGAGGACTGCATCAGTGTGTAGCTGGAACAACACAGAACAGCACCGTAATGTTGTATGGCTCCACTGCTCCAGGATGCACAGCTGATTAAAAGAAAATGACATTGCTTCAGTTCAGCATAATTCAATGATTACAGAATGCAGCATTACCTTACCATCTTGGAGTCTGATCTTAACATAAATCAACACAAAGAAACTAAGCAGGGCTGGGCCTGGACAGTACTGGGAAGGGAGACCTCCACAGTAGTGGTTCCCAGTCCTGGGCCTGAGGGACCACTGTATCTGCTGGATTTTGTTCCAACTGGGCTCTTAATAACCAAAGCTAATTGGTGATCGTCTTGCTTGTTTAGACATCTTTTCTACATTACACAGGCTTTGGTTTCAAAAGCTATAATATTATAAACATTATTCCAAGTTAAACTATTTTATTTCCAAAGCCTTTAGACTGTTTTTCCTCAACTAGCTAATTAAGAATTTCCTACACAATTTATTCTGTCTTTATTTCTGTCTAAACAGCTCTTAATTCATGATCAAATTATGACAAATACACATAGGAGAAAATGACACTGTATCAGACTCTCACAATGTTTGTTTTAGTCTTCTTCTTCTCTATACTTAAGCTCAACATGACTGAACGAGAGGGGTTCTGAAATGCAAATTCAAAATGCATGCTGTTGCTACAGTAGTATGCTACAGAACACCAAATTCAGATGATAGTTGTACTGCAGTCTTATACATATATAATGAAACAAGGAATGTATGTGTAAAGAGAAAAGTGCTTTTCCTGGAAGATTTTTAACTTTCTTCATTAAACATCAGAAACTGAACAGGTAGACATGGATAATGACTGCTTACTTATTCGGTCTCCTAAAGTACCTGCAAGAGGGAATGGCTGTATTGATCTCATCTTTTCAAATAATCAAGATAGAGTGAGAAAAACAGGGGTGAGAGAACTGTATGGGAATGCAATCATAATATGGTATGCTTTGAAGTATACTTTGAAACTGCACAGGCAGAGCCCAAATCAAAGGTTTACAATTTCAGGAAAGGAGACTAGACTATGAAGGAATATGACAGATTTTAAGAGAAGCAGAATGGGCTGGGATAGATATACTGTAGAATCAGTAGAAAATGAATGGAAACAGTTTAAAGATATTCTGTGTAAAGCACAGAACAGATTTATCTTAAGAGCAATCAAATGCCAGAATGCAATTTCAAATGACTTCATAAAAAGAATAAAAGTAAAAAATCAAATTATAAAATGATTAAAAGGTAAAGGATCCAGTTCAAGAAAAAGAATGCAATGAACTTAAAAAACAAGGGAAAAATAGGAAATTAAATTAGTGAAGTCTTTAGTGAAGTATTTCAAAACTCAAACTAAGACCAGTACTCTTCTTAACTTAAAAGTGATCAAGATTCTGATATGCTTAATAAACTGGTCAAGTTTCCAGACCATAACTAAATATGAAGATCATAAAACACTTTAGAATCTGTAATAAAAAAAGATATAATTGAAGGCTTTCCAAACAACTGACATTTGACAAGGTATAAAGTGTTAATACCACAGACAGCAAAAGAAAATTCTAGAGGTTGAATATGCTGCTTATGACAGGCCAACAAATTGTTAAAATATATAGTTACAAACTTTACTTTTAAGATTTATAAACAAGATATATCATGTTAATATTGTACAAGACACAAATAAGACCTAATTTAGAATGTTTTGTACAATTTTGATAACCACAAAACCATATTTATCATGAAGAGAATGTAGAGAAGACTAGAAAGAAACTTGTTTCAAAATATTCAGGATTATCCAAGGTAATTGGCAAAGTCATTCCAGCACTGAAACACATTTCAGATGACACAAATGTTAACTTTGGTGAAGTGCATATAAACTATGAACAGGAGACATTTTTCACACAAAGATTGTAGGCACCAAAAACAAGCTACCTAACCACGTTATTGAAACCTTGATCAGGAAAAGGTTAGATGAGATGCTTGAATCAATTAGCTACTGGTAACCAAACAAGCTAAATTATATTTATGGCTTTCCCATGTTTGAAACCTTTATATTCTCATGGTTCAAAATGAATAATTATTGGCAAAGGAATTAGGTGAAAAGGATGAAATGTGGGCACATTGTTTAAATATTTTACAAGTATATCAGGCCACAAACTGAAAAATAACTGTTGAAGTGACATCACTCCCTAGGATTCTCAGGAGTGTTTGTGCTCCCTGCAGCAGGGGAGTATACAGTGTATTGATATACAGGGGCTGGTGTGTACCTGAGTCATGCAGTTAGGGCATTGCCCAATGTGGTGTTTTAAAAGCAGGGTCATGTCACACATACACTGCACTGGCACTTTCTTTGCAGCCTATTTAAAAACCTGTAGCTGTACTAAAAATGTATAATCTTAAGCAGGTGTAGTAAATCAGATTTAAAAGCAAACTAATTTCATTGGGTGTAACTTTTGAGTAATCTTTTCTGTTGTTGTTGGGCTGGTAACTTGACTTGTGGCAAGCCATTTGTTTAATATGGTGTATCAAAGGAATTTGTTCAAAAAGAATTCCATACTAATCCTTATGATTAATTGTAATGACTCATTCATGACAAATGAGCCATCTCTGAAATGCACATCATCAAACCAGAGAGAGACTGTAGAGAATGGATTTTAACAGGCATGACTAGTTGGCCTGCAGAGATGGTGTGTGCTCCACCGTATTCTTTGTACAAATGCTTAACACGTCTCTTTATTTAAAAAAAAACTTGCCACAAGTTCAGGAAGAGGGACAAGACAAAAGAAATTAAACCAAAAGAAACAACCTTTATAAATGGAGTATATAAAAGGTATATAAATACCTTTAAAGGTATATAAATGTATCTGGGAAGAAGGTTAGATCCAAACCTCTCACACTTCCTCTAGCTTCCATACATATATATATATAAGTCTTGCACCCAGGATTTCTTTTTGTGTATATCTGTTACATCCTCTCCTCCGACCCGTAGTTAGGGGGGTTGGGCAGTTTATCCTCAAGGCTGGACTGTCATACCCTGAACTAGGTGAGTCACGTAAATAATCTGTACAGAATGTATCCCTCTATCGCTTTCATTTGTATCTAACAGGACTACTGAATTACATTCTAGAGTCAAAATTCTTCCAAAGGCATAGTTACGAATCACACTGTGTCAGTCCCCTCAAGGCATGACTCACACGTCGGGCTTACAAGGATGACTTTTTTAGTTGTAGTTTTGGCATTGTCTGATATAGTTAGACTTTATGCTAATGTTACAACTATTTAATGCATAGTCTGGTTTATATTGAGTGTTACTTTTAATGAAGTCATTATTTGCAGAATTTGTAAGCGAGAACCTTTGCCACATATGCAAAGCAACAGTAGTTAGGGGTCTGCATTTATAATTGGAAGGTTGTGGCTTGAAATCCTCGGAGAGACACTGACATTGAAACTGGATGTAATGCACTTCACACAGGCTCCTCTAGAAAATTGCCTAGATGTATTAAGGGGTGCAAAGATGCTTTGGGTGAAACCATCAGCCAAGTGAAATAGTAATACAAGAATGAGGGATAGTCTGCTCTTTTAATAAAGCAGATGGACAGCACTGTGCATGGGGAACAGAGGAGCCGGGATGCAGGTGGAAATATTTGTTATATCTTGAACCCAGATGGATTGTAATTTTCTCAATGCATTAATCATTAAAATACTAAGGACATAATGCCTATGCAGTGGTAGCATTTATCTGATTTATTATGTTTAAAATACCTAAGTTAAGGTCCCCTACATCATTTGATTCTATTTTTATTTGCTGCCTTAAATTTATAGTAGATTCTTACATAAAATGTTACAGTGTAAGCAAACATTAAGTTTAATTGTAATGAATCTCAACTACTATATGATTTTTTTTATGTAAACAACCTTTGGACCTTTTGTAATATTTCTTGAAGGCTTCTTGTGAATCATTTCCATAAGCTAGCTTGCTACCATACACCTCTCATCATTCTGAATAAGAATGTGTTTTTCATGCCTTTTCTTCCAAATTCATGAATGTAAACAGCAAAGCTCAAGTTGTTCATGACATGGCGAGGAAAAATGGAAGGACAATATTTGACATTACAGACATTTCTGACTCTGAGCTGAGGCGAATGTCTGCTGGTTTGACCACTCATGAAACAACCAGAAAAGCAGTTTTTTTGATGTATTGATTCTTGTTCCTTTGTAACTTGCTGGGTGAATTCGGCAAACGGTAGTCACTTATCTTCTAACTATTCCACACACAAAAAAAAACATTACTGGCAAATTCCCAAAGGACCTAGCCAGTAAGTCCTGCTTGCAGGTACTGTAGCACAGTTTAAGCCTTACACTTCAGACATCCCCAGCAAAAAACATGTGACTAGGATTCTCCAAGTGCAGTGGACAAGCATTTAAATCTGAGGAAGTGCATTGGACACCGAGAAAAGTGAGTATAGAGCAAGCAACACAGTCATGTCATTGTTGCTGAGAGCCTAGATGCTTTCAAGAAATGACCTGATGTGATTCTCAGATTGATTACTTTCTAGCTAGCCACTGGGCTAGTTGGGCTTATCATGTATCAAAGGTTCCTGGCACAATAGTGAACTTGCCGGTTTGTGAGTGAGATAAGCCTCACCAATCTTGATGGTGTTAAATAATAAATGGCTTATTAGAGGATAGCATGCTTTCTTTTTTCATTTTTCATTCTTCCCATGCAAGTTTCAGCAGCAAGCAAATCAAGCTAGCCATAGGCAATTTGTGGTTAGATGGACATAAAATTAAAAAGTCACCACCATTAATTTAGATTCTCTGTAAAAATAGATTCTCTGTATGGCATTTCTACTGTATGTCTCTTATAAATCTTAAAATAAACACAAATCATGCCCATAGCACAAAACTTTTGCCTTTTGATTTCAAGAACAACTGGGATTTAAGGGAAAGAATTTGGCATATTTACAAAATAACATTCTAATGTCAGTTCACTTCTAAAAATGTGGAAATAGAAAACTGATGGTATGTCTACATGCAAAAGTATGGCATTTAAAGAAGGGTATTAATTGAGTTCCCACATGCTTGCAATCAACCATCAAAAATTAGGAAGGTCCATTTTCCATGACTAAATCAAAGAAAGCCCCTGAAATAAAGAAGTAGCCAAAGCCTAATGAATGCATGTCAAAAAAGAAAAGTTAATAGCATGCTGACATTTGTTCAGTTTAGGGGTTTAATTTTCACTTCTTCCGTGCCTTTTTCTTAATTTCCTGCTACTACTGTAAGAAACAAAGATCTCAGCTTGAGCTACAGTGGGAGTTTGTTATGTGTTAGGGTGAATACAAGAAACAAAGCCATCCACTTCCAACTCTGTGCAAAAATCCCTTTTAACACTCTCTATCTTTATTACTTTTGTATTATGAAAACTTGAATAACTTAACAAATTTTCAACACGTCCTGCACTTTACTAAATTTGAGTGGCTTGTTACCTTCTCTGCACTTGTTGCTAATAAATTTTACTCTGTTCCTACTTTTCCATTTTATGCGTTCACATATGAGATGAGATGCCATGTAATGCTACAGCAAAATGTCAATTTGATGGCTCTTAGGTATCAGTATTGCTGCAGACGACTACTTAGCTCACCTTAGAAAGTGCACTCTAGAAGTGGTTTGCATTCTCATTAGCGCCTCTGAAGTGGTAGTTAAAGGAAAAGAAGCCTGAGTATCTGTGACACACATCCTGGCAAGAAGGCCAGATGTCTGCTTTGTCTCACTGCAAATCATGTTAAGAAGAGCACTGAACCACTCTTTAAAAGTCACCAGAACAGGAGGTGTGAATTACAAATTCTAAGTGAGTGATTTTGTTCACTTTAAACTTAGGACTAAAACATTGTTCTTTTGACCCTCTTGCAAGACAATACTTGAAGGTATGCTTGACAGAGGCTAATCAACTAGTATGCTCCTTAAAGCAACATGTTTCTGGTAAATTTAAACAAATGTGCTAAACATACAGTGGTATAAGAATTATTTGCAGGGGTGTATTTATTTTATTTGTAAACTGTGTAACATTTACAGGGCACGTATCTGCTGTGGTTTTGTTTTTTTAGAGGTTCTTTGGAGAAAACCTAATTACCACAAGCTGTCATTAGACATTTCAGCGGCTCCTGGATCACTGTACTGAATCACCTTGTAGTTGCCCTTAAATTGTTTTTGCATCACGTTTCCTTTGGCATAGACCAGTAAGCCTCACTCTGCATTACGTTTTACAATGTACAGTGCTCTCTGTACACCATGTAACAACTCTTTATGTCAGAATGAAAAATGATAATGCATAAATTAATAGCAACCACATGTTTCTGTATTATTCCTTACCTTTCCAATCATATATATATATAGAATATAAATGTATACATATACATATGATTTTCACATTCAGTATATTCATAACATTATGAAAACTTACATTTTGGTAAAAGGGTCATAATATTCTGCCATTAAACAACCAATTATCTTAACAAATTTTACGTAACCCTGCGTGTTTGGCCCCTTCTGCAATAATATTTGGGTTATCCTCTAGCCTTGAAATTGTCAGGAGGCTAAGACAGAAGTGTTTTAAAAATTTGTTTTTGAATGTAACAATTCAAGAAATTATCTTGTCCTCTTCACAAGCAAGCAGAACATTAGGGCTCGCTCCTCTATTGTTTAGCAGATCAGAATGTATTACACGTTTTGGCATTAGCAACAGGAATGGTTCGTTTTTACTTCTCCTCCCTCCCCTGAAAATAATTTATTTTTAATCTGAGCTTCAATCAAAAGTGTTTCTGTCACAAGGTCTAGTTAAACCATGAATGGAGTGAAAAATGGGCTTGAAAAACAAGGCTCTGTGGCAATGTTTCAATTACCAGTAGTGGCAGCTGTCGAATAAAAAGGAAAAATCTAACAGCTTATATTTCATGCTGACTGCAGAGTACAGTACCCTTATGTTATGGACTCTCATATTTAGTCAGTTTGAAATAAAAACCTGAACATTGTTTTTATCAGTCTGGAGATTCCTCAGTCAGACACATTTATACAGCGTCTCACATAATACATTTGTGGGCTAAAGCCATGTTCTTTCACAAATACCATACAATTAGATCTAGTTGTTTTTTAAGTTTTATAATAATCTGGCAGGAGCATTACTGCCTTCTAGACTGATCTAATCAGATCTCAGGAACTATGCAATACTGGGCCTCGTCAGTACTGGGATGGGCGATCTGAATCCCTACAAGGAAAACCAGGTTTCTGCTGTAATTAGTGTTGGTGGGTGACTGGGTGTCAATTTTCTCTAGACCAGAATTTACAAAAACATGCTGCTGTATGGTGATGGGAGACACTTTGCTGTAAGAGGTGCCATTCTTTGGAAAAGATCTCAAGCTTTTCAGTTCAGTTCAGTTTGTCACATGCACAAGTGCAATGAAATGCTTATTTGTATGTATGCTCCAATACAAAGACATTAAGGAATGTCCAAAACACAGAACAGCATCAGCAACAGCAGCAAGTTAAATGGCATACAGTACAACTTTAAAAAAGTCAGACAAGCAGTGTGAGAGGAGAAAAAAAAAACATCAGTGTGAGTAGTAATGTAGGTACAGTAATGTAGATCAGTTTAGTCAGTGGTAGAGGTAAGGTTCAGTAATCTGACAGCTTGCGGGAACAAACTGTCTCTGAATCTGGAAGTTAATGTCTTTATGCGCTTATAATGCTTACCAGAGGGAAGGGGGGGGGGGGAGTGAGAAACCAGTGACTGGTATCCTTAGTGATACTATCAACCTTCCTGAGACAAAGAGTTATAAAAATGTCCATAATAGAGGAAAGCAGTACTCCAATAATGGACTGGGCTGACCTGAGTACCACCTGTAATGCCTGCAGCTGCCAAACCACACTATAATGCCACAAGAGAGCACACTTTCAATAGCACACCTGTAAAATGTATCAACTGAAGGTAAAACACATTTTTTCAACCGGCTGAAGAAGTAAAAGCTCTGTTGTACCTTCTTTGTAGCTTCAGTTACATGCTGGGACAACTGTACATTAAATTATTAGTAATTAAGGTACCCAGGTACTTGAAGCTGCTAACCATCTCTACAGCCAACCCATTGATGTGAATAGGGGTGTGGTCCCCGCCCTGCTTTCTAAAATCGATGACCAGTTCTATGATTTTTTTGAAAGAAACATGCTGTTAACTTCAGTATCCTGGTTTAGTTCCACTCTGGGATTGTGTAATTTGGCCTTCGTAAAAGTTGACTTCCTCCCCTAAAATAATTTTCTAAGTCCTGCTCCTCTATGCAGTGGGGGAGCTGGTGCAGCATGTCACCTTGATGTTGGGTGGATGAAGTGGATCAGCTCCTGTATGACAATCACTTTGGGATCATTCTGGGTGAAAGTGCTACAGTATATGCATGCAATGCCTTATTAATGACTGATTAATAGACTTAGATCATTTTCAAAATTTGATTTAGAAAACATGTCATATTTGCCTGAAATGAGCATTGCCGGGTTTAACAGAAGATCATAAGCATGCCTTTTTAACCCCAGAGGCAATTACCTTTCTCACACACGTTGTGGTTTTGGATTCAGGAATGACATTAATCAGAACACTTTATTTTCTTTTGAAAAAAAATAATGCTCCATAATCACAAAACTGTGAGACCATAATGGAGAAACCTATTGATTTCTGCCACAATAACGGTCTATAGATTAAACCATGTGGGTAATGTTGGCATATACAGTATTATAATACTATACTACATACTACTGTACAATATATATATATATTATATATCTATACACTATCTATACAGGCATATACTGTACCTTTTAACAATTGCAACAGACATGCAATAGTTGTCTCTTTATTCTGTGATGTGCTGTTGTTTTAGTGGCTCAGATTGCACATGGAAATCAAAACGGAATTAAGTATTGAAGCTATTAAGAACTGAAATTAAGGAGCATTAAGGATTTTACATTTTGAGCTGTTTGCTCCCTATGGAAGATCATAATTCATGCCATAGATGATTCCTTTTTAAAATGAAAATAAATAAGCTTTTGGTCTGTGACCCTTTACTGTAAATCACTACACAGTTTTATTTTTATTAAAAACAAAAGTAAAATCATACAGCCAACAGATACACTGATTGACTTGACTTCGATCTGCACTTTACTACTGTAGAAGCATGTCCACTTCGACACTGGACTGGTTTTTTAATGCCTCCTATTTGTAAGTAACCATTACAGGTCTATTTAACCTGTAAATAAAAAAATAATATACTTGTTGTCATAGGTAAGTTAAGAATAGATCTTAAAACATATTTGGGAAGAATGAGGCTAAAAATAAAAGTTACATAATTGTTATGTTACTGTGCTATGAGATCTAGGAGGTGATATAAAAAATCAAGTAATTCACCATATTAAAATTTGGCTACATACTGTACAGTAGATTGATACTTTGGATATTGGACTATTGATAGCTAAGGACTCTACTGGTAACACCAGGTACACTGTGAATCAAGATACTGCTCTACTGAAACAATAGATTCAACTTTCCTGACATGCACCTTAAATTCATTCAAAATTCAATATTTCCCTCTGTCCAAGAATCATGGAAATGGGGCCCTTTTTTGTGCAAAACCCTTCAGCTTTGAGCACATAGAATGAGGGACCTGGTCACTTCCTGGTAGGAGAAGAATTTCCTTTGTGATTCCAATCTGCTGGGAGTTTTTCATGACAGTAGCCGTAAAAAACCTTTAAACTTAAACACAAGTTGTATTGGAGACTGCTTTTGCTATTGGGTGACAATGAACAACAGTAGATTGTTCCATCAGTAATAGTATAAGGAGTTAACAGGTTCTCATGACAAGCCTTTGTTTTATATTTCCTAGCTTTCTTGGAAATTACATTTATGATTGCCAAATTAAAATCAATCCAAAAAAAAACAAAAACAATCAGGAGCAGTTTAAAGTAAACTCTAGAATGATGTTATCAATAATATTTTAAAAGCAGAAAACTCTTTTCATGTGATTAATCTTTTCTTCAACACCTCTGTGCCCTAAGCTATCTTAAGCACGCTAGGAAATAGTTGTTTTTTTTAAAGTGAATTCTCTCTATATTTAAAGAATGCATTATACATTTTGGTGCTGCAAACAAAATGCTATTTGAATATTGGTTTGATACCAATTGTCATGTTCTGTTTCACACATATTATAAGTCATTAGAAAAGTACACATTAGTAGACTAAATGAAAAATCAAATACAAAAAGAATCCACTGGAAAGAAAATGATTCTGTCACAATGGTACAGTAGATGGTAGGTTAGACTTCCTCACTGGATGGTTTCTGTGTTTGCATCACCTTGATTTTGATTGCTCTTGCCTGAAATGTCTGTTTGATAATCATTGATTTTATCTGGATGTTATTTGTATTTAATTAGTTAAGTTAAGCTGTCTGTGGGGAAAGAGAAACAATAATAAAGTAATAAAGAATGATGGCATCACGAGTGAACTTCAAGAAAATGAAAAAGCCCTTATTTTTCAAACAAGCATGGGATTTAAATCCATTATTTCCCAATGACCTTTACCATGCACGTGTCTATAAATATTCCTCCTGGGACATTTGTAAGTAGAGGAATAAAGAAGTATGCAGCAATCAGTGCAGCCTTCTGCCGGGTAAAAGTTTACAGTACAGATTCCAGTTGTTTAGATCATGTGTAGTTTTGTCTAACGTTAAATTATTTGCTCTCTAAATTCCTTTTTTAGAGGCTTCATAGAAATCATTTGCTGCACATTGAACCAATTTGTAAACACTACCCCAAAAAAAGGAAACTTCACTCCTAAATTCAGTCTTTTGTAAATGTGAAATGTTGAACATTGTCACACATTATTAATTTTTGAAATTGAGATATATAACTTTGTAAGCAATTACCTTAATAGTATATTGATATCTCTGGGTTTTTATAGAAGCTACAAAAACTACTGGGATCGCACTGAGACTATCAGAAAAGTTAAACAGAAGAGGCTCAAAGAGACAAGTAACACATGCTTCTACACATTACTAAAATGTATCCTTAGAAATTTCTTAACATTGTTATTATTTAGTTAGATCTCATCATTAAGAAAGCATATATCACATAAAGTACACCAGCAGCTATACACACATAGGTTTCACACATCAGCTTCAATCAAAATCATGTTCTGTAGCTGTCAGCTATTAGTTTACATATGACAATATACAATAGCAACAAATAGCAATTTATTGCAAATAATGCATAAATTATTCTGATGTTTCTTCTTATTACTTCTCAATAAGAAGGAAACAGTTTTCTACTCAGCTATCCATTCAAATCTCTGTTTTATTTCTTTATGTATCTTGCAACGCATTTTATATTTCCCTTCTGATTCACATCACACTAAAACTGCACTTATTCTCATCTACTCATTACACATAAAGTACAGCAATTTCTGCAGTCCTGGCTGGAAAGAGGAGGGCAAAACTTTACACTAAGAATAAATAACAGTTCCTCTTTAATTACACCTGGAATACTCATGTTATTAAGTAGTGTTAGTTTCAGGAGAATTCATGTGGAGTTTCTCTTATTGGTATTTGCAAATACACAGCTGTCTGTCATTGTACAGCAAATGTGTAGTGTAGTTACAGCAAGCAAGTGTGTAGTAACTACAATATACACATCATCTTAAGAAGCAGTATCTCTAATTTTGCATGAGTAAGCTGTGCTGTACAGCAAGGGTATATTTTAGTCCATTAACAGTGATTTGGATTCTGGAATTGTTAGCAAACTAGATTTGTGGATTATATAACATGGGGGCATGGTAAACTCAGGGATATACTGCAGTAAGCAAGTCACCAACTGTCTCGGGCAAAATCATGGGCAGCAGGGACATTGTGTATAGAAAACACAGTGTTGACATTTGAAAAGTGATTCATGCAGGAAGTAGCAACATACACAGTAAATATCGCATCGGTGCTTCTGAGCCGTTCGATATTACACATGAGAGGGATCTCGATGTTAAAATAGATGCATGGAAGCAATATATAAAGGAAACAGAATGTTTGGGTGTACAGTATATAGCAAAAGATGGAAATGTGGAAAAAAATAAAACTGTACAATGTACTAGTAAGACCTCGCCTAGAATATCATGTCCAGCTTATGGTATCATATTACACCTTAAAAATGCTCAAAGAAGAACAACAGGGATTGACAAATACAGACAGGTCAAAGCAAGTAACATGAGACCACATATAATTATCAGGGTTATACTGTAGATAGGATGGCTGAGGAAATCATTTTACACTTAGTAGTGAAACAGGGACACAAGGACACAAGTGGAAACTAGAAGGTAACTTATTCAAGAAGAGAAGCTCTGTTACACAAACAGTTGTGGGTGTCCAGAATGGTGTCTGATCCAGGTGGTGGAGGACCAAACCCAGGGCTTCTAATAAAAACTGTAACCTGGAAATGAAAAAAAATAATATACTAACTAAACTATGTACGCAGAACAGTCTTCCTTCCTTTACAGCCCTTTTTATGTTCTTGTGTAATACCCTTATCACTACATGGAATAATAGCGTTTTAACAGGGTACTGTTATGTGACATGTAGTCCTGATTAACAAATGACCCGAAAGGTTTCATGAAGGAAATTCCTAAAAATTATTACGCAATTTATTACATACAGTATTACATCAGGTCGATGAGGCAAACATACACAAGAGTGTGGATGATGGGCAGGAGTGTTCAAGCAAAGCTCTAGAGACTGACTAGCAGCGAGCACTCTTACACACTTTGTCACCTGTCAGAGGATCATAATCGTAATATTAGGATGTTGCACAGGATGATTGTCTCATAGGATAGCTGACAAAGCATCTCACAATGGGTAGTTTTAATGGATCTGACTAGGAGACTGTTTTGAAGTTAAACGGTAAGACAAGTTTAAGAGGCATCCATGCAAGCCGAGGCCATGATATTTCCACCACCATGCTCCACATGGTGAGGTAGTGTTCTTTGAATCATCGGCAGTTCCATTCTCTCTCTGTCGTATCTCCTTTATTTTGACTTCTCTATTAACATTTATTCTAAAACTCTAAATTTAACCATCAGTGAATAGAAATTTTTACCTTCGGTAATGATTGGAATACACTGCAAAGTGAGTTGAAATTATTCAGATTTCATACTGTATCTGACAGTGTTTTTGCTGGCATAATTTAATAATTTCTGCCTGACACTTGCAACCACCAAGTAGCAGATACAAAAACAATGCCCCATTATGGAGACAGGGACACTGTTCTGTAGGAGGTGCTGTTCTTTGGATGTTAAATGGAGGTCCTGAATAGCTGTCTCGCAAAAGTAGGGGTGGTTAATTCCACTCAAGGCCTACACAATCTGGCCTCACTTTAGGTCTGCCCTTGGTTTGATTGATGAAACAATTTTACACTTCTCCACATGAACTGCTCTATGGTTGCAGCACTTTGGCTGTGGCTGAAGGAGAATACCTCCAATATGTAAAACACTTTACAGTCTTTGGGGTAAAAATCACTCTATATATATTTCAAATTTCATATTATCTATGCAGCATTGCTACAGTACCTTACACAGCTGGGGTCCTGGGTTTAATTCGGGACCTGGGGTACTACTGTATGTTATTCCTAGGTTTGTGTGGGTTTCCCCCAGGTTTTCTCCAACAATCTAAAGAGATTCTGGTAGGTTAAGTGGCTTCTGAGAAAATTGGCTCTGGTGTGTGCGTGTTTGTGCCTGTGTGTACCCTCTGATGGACTCCCATCCAGGGTGTATCCTGCCTTGCGCCTGTTGCTTGCCAAGGTAGGCTCCAGCTCCCTTGCAGCCCTATTAACCTTTAAAACCATATTCTGTCCATATTCAGGGAAAAAACAGCAGTGCCAACAAACAACGCAAGCAGTTTGCAGTAGCACTCCCTGTGACTCATTCTGTCATACCGCAAGAAATTTAAAGATTTTTCCTTCCATCCTAATGTTGGACATATTATATTTTTGGCTGTGGTCTACCCTTAGATTTTACATGACCCTTACCATCAAAGTCTAAAACAGCAAAAAATGCTTTGACTGTCAAACCATTTTCAGTGCTCTGTGTCAAGAAGTGCACTGCCAATATTATCTGCCAATTAAAGCACATCTAAATAAGACAGTTATGATTTTGTTTCCAATTTTAAACTTAGAAAAATAATTAAAGCAATTGAAAGTCTCCTTCCTCCCCAGTCACTGTCAGTTCCAAATTTTCTATTTTCTTTCCCTAATTATATGCATAATTTATTCTGTATTTTAACTGCTTTGAATCAATGCAAAGATGATTACCCAACCCATCTTTTTTTATACATAATAGCAATAACAATATTATACCAGAATCACAGAATGACAAACTTTGTAAACTGTGACATAATACGTAAGGAAATGTTTCCAACATCATGTGGTGTGATTTAATTTGTAGTGTATAGGAGACCTCTATCTGAACTATGTTAAATTCTTACATCAGAACTTTAAATTATCTGTAGAGGGTTCTTTCTCTCTGAATATCCAATATATACAGTATTAATATAAGAACATATAATAATAATAATTGCTTACACTTATATAGCGCTATCGGGATTATTAGGAGGCCATGATTGGTAAGGGCCAATGGCAAATTTGGCCAGGATGCCAGGGTAACACCCCTACTCTTTTCGAGAAATGCCCTGGGATTTTTAATGACCACAGAGAGTCAGTACCTCGGTTTTACGTCTCATCCGAAGGACGGATATATAAGTGTGGCATATATATATAAGGATGGATATATCATAAGGGTGGCTTGGTGACCACCATGCAAATAGCATCGCTGCCTCACAGTTCTGGGACTTGGGTTCAATTCTTGGGGTGCTATCGCATGGAGTTTGTATGTTCAAAGACGTGCTGGTAGGTTAATTCACTTTTGGGGAAATTAGCCTAGGTGTGAGTGTGTATGTGTTTGTGTCTGTGTATGCTTTGTGATAAACTTGCATCCCATGGAGGCTGTATCCTGCCTTGAGTCCATTGCTTGCTGGGACAGGCTCTGGCTCTTCCGCAACCCTGTATTGGATACAGCAGTCAGAAGATGGACAGATGTATATCATTAAGTATGTTTATGTGCTTAACTGGTTTAATGGTGGTCTGGCTGCACTAGCATCCTCCACTACTGACCATACAATAGAGGGTGAAAAATAAAAGTGCAGGAACAGAACTGTGACTATTAAGATTCACAATTGTTTTCTTGAAGTTGGTGCTGCAAGGACCTACAGAGATCTAGAAATAATTAGATGCTAAATGTTTACTGCAAATTTTTTGAGGGATATTCAGCAATGGGTACCAACTTGTCTGTTTGTATTGAAACACTTAGGAAACCAAGCCAATCAAGGTCATGTGGGAAGGATTTTTTAGATGTGCACATGAATGCCAACTGTTGTCACATAACATCACTGATCTGGCAGTTGTCTTGCAGATTGAACGGAGATGAGATCTATGGATTTGGGCAACATCTCTGCCAGTCCATTCTGTGCTGTCTGTTTGCTTGTGTTCAACCTAATTTCTGTTCTCTAAGTGTTGATACAGTATATTACATACAGTAGGAGTAATGCACTTTAATGCCCTGTGTGATGCATGTCACAAGTGAATTTCAAAAGTATTGTCAGAAATGGATTTATTGGCGAAGAAAGTTGTCAGTATCCATCTACATAATTAACCAAACTTCTAATGTTTATCTTTATTGTAGGATTGAGCATCTGATTTTTTTTCTGTACACATTTGGAAAAAGCAAGAATTTTCCTGCATATGTACTAAACATTTTGTCTTTGAAAATGAGATGAACAATTTAGTGTATTTTAGTGTATTACAGTACACTACTGGTATACAATTGTATACATAATTTGTTTTCATATCCTTTTTAATTTTCTAATTGGAATTAATGCTAAACTGTATAAAATTTAGATGAGCATAATATGCATTTTAAAAGGGCTGCAAGGCAGATTTGTCTGAAGTATTGCTCTTATTATTTCATCGGTTTGTGAATGTGGTGTTTATTTAATTTAATTCACAGGCTCCCTTTTAAGAAAATCAAATATAGTATTGTGGAAAGTAAAAGCAACATTGTGTGCTTAAAAAATGGAAAACCTCTGTTCAGATTTGTCTGAGCACAATTATCATTTCTTATAATTCTTGCAGGAATTGCTAAAATAATACCTGAGAATAGACCCCATTGAAATAAGGTTCACTTAGCCAAATTCAGTTAACACAAAGCAGTGTCGAGTGGGGTCATATTTTGGTCAAGAATGCTTTACTTTGACATAGTATTAATGCATGTGAGTTCAAAGGGGCCAATGTGTCTTAATAAGTGAAACAAAAGGTTTTGCAATATGTTTCTTTAAAACAATATTTAAATTATTTCTGTATCAACCACAGCATTTACTGTCTCCATTTCATTTTCCTTTTAAGTACACAAAATTGTGTTTCATTGAACAGTCTGCTTTAGCTCTGTGTGTTTTTCATTATTGTTTTCCAAATTATCTTTAATTTAATTTTAAATGCTCGATGCAAAAACCCAAGATTCCAGCCAGCACTTTAGCTTTCCACAGTACCAGGAGGCCTCTTGCAGTTCAATGTCCTGCTGTGTTTGTAGGATTTGTTCCCAGATGTATTAATAAGAAACCTAGCCCACTCTTAAATTAGATGTTGTTTCTAAGAATTTCACTTTGTGGCCTTTTTTAACATTTTAAAATTCCGAACTTAATTTTGCTAGCCTTTGAAATTTAAACTTAGCAGGGCCATCAAAGGTCTCCCAAAATCTGAAAAGAAAAAGAACGAAAATTAAAGGAAAAAATACATGGAAATAAAAACCCTGATTCAAAGGAAGCTAGCAGCCTATCCTATGACTTTTGGTCCTCTAAACTCATTTTCCATTAAATGCCTATACCTTCTTGAAACAATTATCTGCACATTGTACCTTCCTTGAAAAATGTATATACAATCCTGAATGTCAGAAAGAAATGTTTATCAATAAATTATCATTATTAATATTAAATTTTACATTATTATTATTCATCCATGCCAGGATTAAGCTGTGGCACACTGTGAACCTGCAATGGATTACAAAGTTCATGAAAATAAATTAATGGAATAGGAATTACTTGCATTTATATGATTACTTTTGTCCCAAACGTTTTTTACAGTACATGTGAGGCATTATTAACTTCATCCACCACTTAAGGTGTGGCTCCCACAAGGAGAGTGTTCTGTACCAGAAGCCCCACTGTGCTGCAGATCGTGTGGATAAGTAAAACATTGTTTCACCTATTGAGTGTAGGAAGCTTTAGGGAGGTCAGATTGTTCAGGTCCAAGCTGGAATTTAGCCCAGATACCAGCAGGGCTGACACTGCTGCTTTTATGAACACAGAAAGAGGATCTTAAATGACCAGGTAGTCAGTACTACCTACATTACATTTGTGAAATGTCTCTTCCTATGGCACAGTGTCACTGTAATAAGCAATTCCTGAAACAAAGTAATAAAAGGACAGTAAAACAAAGGCCCTGTAGACCGGAACAGCAGTGGTCAGAGCTTGGGGATCTTCAGCAAGAGCATTGTGGGTTTACATCCCATATGGAAATAATGCTGAATCTTTGAGAAAGGAACTCTATTCAGAATGTTCCTACAAACCAAACTGTAGGAATTGGTACCAATAAAATACCAAGAAGGACAAATTCTAGGACAGCTCAGAGAAGAAATTTAGAGAAAAGAATGTGTTTACCATTTAGTTATCATTGTTATTGATTCACTTTATACCCAATTTAAGTTGTAATGGGCCATTAATGTACAAGTCAGTTATCCATTAATATCTTTTAAGTATGCATTACAAAGCTGATAAGATGTTGCTTATAGACAGACAAGCTTATTGCAATTAAGCAGTCATTTCTCAGCTCTGTAATTGAAAAAGTTGACTTCTGGATTTGTTGGAAACAAGCATTATTAATTTTATGTATAAAACACTTATAAAACCTGCACCTTAAAAACTGACTTCAAGCCTGTATATTTGCAGTTTTCATTTGGCGCATCCTGAAGGAATCCCAACAGCCAGAAGTCATCAGTGAAAACTGCCAAAAATGCAATTCCTCCTCCAATAAAATTAACAGAGATGGATCTACAAAAACTGAAACGGTACCTTGAGATCGAAGAATCAGTCAATACCATTTTAATTGAAGCATGCACCCCTAACACTCTGAGCAAAAATGGAGATGCTGACAAAAGGCAGCTGGTTAAATGTTGTTCCAACATTAATGGATACAGTGTTACAGGAAGACAGGAAAGATGGAAGAGCTGGAGGAGTAGCATTATACATCAAAAAAGGGGCATAGGAACGAAATGAATTTGGATGACCTTTAGATTCAGACTTATAAAAATAAAGTGCACAGTGTGAAGATCATACTGTAAACCATAAAATGATATTGCAATCTAATTATACTGCAGTCTTGAATATGAGGGTCGTGTATAGAGGAAGAAGTCATTATCACGGAGGATTTTAATTTTCCTCACATGAATTGGGAACAACCATCAATGATGTCAGCAGATAGAAACCAAAATGGTATGCATAATTAAGACCAATTTCCATTCTCAGTCCATCAAAATATCTAATAGAGTCCTGTACTACTTTTATAATATAGATGTTATGACCATATGCTGCCCCCTACAGAATGATGTATGATTTAACGAACCCAAGAGCTGGGGTGTCACAGCGCAGTAGGAATGGCCGGCCCACTGCACCTCGAGCACAAGACAGGCTGGCACATAGCCTGCCTGAAGAGAGACTCTACAGGGAACTCACAGCCGCATTCCAGGAGCAGGGGCCACCTCAAGGTGAAGGACAGGTTTGCACGGCAACTTGAGGGACTGGAAGGCAGGAAAAGAATGCAGGGGAAGCAAGTGCAGGACAGAATGAGTCACCAAGGTCTGGAGCTGTGCTTCACTACAGACGTGGTGCAGGGTTGAGGGGTCTGGCACTGGAACAAGGCAGGATACTCCCAGTCACAAGGAGTCTCTACACTTGGCTGAAGAGGGCTCCTTGGGGGTTTCCTGTCAAGGCCATCATGTGCTGTCAGTATGGACAAGGGTTAAACCAGACCATCTAGTGTCCACAGTCTGTGTCCGCAGTGGGGTCCTGACCTCCAATCCACGCTCAAAAGCCTCTAGAAGCCCTGGACAGCAAAGCCATGAGCAGAGCTCCCAGGCAGAGTCCAAGAAAACAGAAAACCAGGAGCAAGGAGAGCTCCACTAGGATGCCAGAAGGTGGCTCAGGAGTGCAGTGATGTGAATGTCAATGCTGGATCACTGAGAGAGACTGAGCATGATTTACAGTAAATATCCTCATAATCATAAGCTGTCTCCACGGAGATCACAGCACAGCTGAGGCATGGCTGCTGGCCAATGCAACTGTGACACACCCCTCTGTGTAAATATACCTTTCAAATATTAAGAAGGAGGGAGACCGAGGTGAGAGAATCATTAGGCAGCAATCATGATAATATAATATGTTTTAATGTATATTGTGAAACTGTACAGGTAGAGGCCAAATCCAAGGTGTGCAGTACAATTTCATTCTTTTTCAAAGAACAGTATTTTCAACAGTTCTCAGATGACATAAAGATATCTCAGATAAAAATAGGAAACTTTTTAGAGTGTTAAAGGGAAATATCCGATGTATTATGTGAATATTTCACTCACAAATTTACCAAAAAATAATCAATATGGATCTGAGGCTCTTCCAACACTCACTCAAATGAGGGGAGATATCTATTTAACGGAAAGTTTTTATATACTGTATTGCATGCATAGTTTTTTTTCTGGTGTTCCAGTATCTCTGGATTGTCCCTGTGTGCATTTACTCTACATTAGACTGGCATTCTCTTTAGTGTGCAAACTCATATTGTACCATCCTCTGCTTGGATAGGCTCTGGACGGGATCAAGAAGAAGTGGATGGTGAAGGAGGGGTACTGTTACAAGAAACTCTTACAAATGGACCTTGGGAAAACAGACACACTGCAGCCTTAAGGTGATAAAGCGCTCTTTTATTCACAGTGCATTAAACTCAATAAACAAATCCCTTGTTTTAATTTGAGCTGTTGGTAGTCGTACTGTAAGTAGTCTTTTTTTTAAATCCCTTCTATAAACAGATAGTTAGACAGCTAAGCTGCTTACTGGCATCAAAAATCAGAAGGCATTCAATTCTAAAAAGCTCTTTACCAAGAATAAAACTCATACTCATTATGTCCACAGGCTTGTCCGTTGCTACATTACTCCCTTCCCCTTCTTGTACAGCACAGATCAGAGACTCTGCTAAAGCCACAGGAAAACTGTGCTTCCCGTTTGTTTTACTGTCACCTAACCAAATGTGTTCCTTTAATTGGTCATGTGACTAAGGACAATAAGTCAATACCCATAGCTTTCTGGGGAATGTGGATCTGACACGAAACCCCAACTTGTTTCCACCTATTGTGCTCTCAAAATCGATAAACATTAAGATATATCACTTGATATTACTTGCTGATGCAATTCATATCACTTTTCCAAAGTGTTTATTCAGTAAAAGAGTAAAGGGACAGACAAAGCAAAATTGATCTAAAATATCTAAATGGACACACCAGGCCTCTTTTCCATTTACAGAGTTTGTTGTCACAGTTTTCTTGGTGTTCTTAATGTTAAGTAAAAAATACAAAAAGATTTAAAAACAGGTAGAGCACTGTTGTGTCTTCAGCTAAAGTGTCATTAATGTTTCTTCATAAAGTAATTAATAATGCAGTAACATTTGATTGTTTGAAAAATTGTGGTTTATATCGTGGGTATCTCTAGCCTGCCAAAGAAAAGATAAATAACCCTAATTATATTGGTTTGGATAACCTGTTTTTGCAAGCAATTTCATACATGCAAATAAAATTAAGCTGTATTTATATTGAAATTGCAAATGTACAGTAGTTTAACAATTGTCAATTCATTGTTAATTAATTGTTTAACACATTAGGAGAAAGACTGCATTAAATTCCATTTGATCTCTTTTTTGCACATCATCATAGTACAACAGATTGTATATTTATTACAATGCAATGAACTTGTCTATGAAATCAAATGCTGCTGTTTCCAAGTTGACCTGTACAGTGCCTTGCGAACGTATTCGACCCCCTTGAACTTTTCAACCTTTTGCCACATTTCAGGCTTCAAACATAAAGATATAATTTTTTTATTTTATGTGAAGAATCACCAACAAGTGGGAAAATTGTGAAGTGGAACGAAATTGTGAAGTGAAGTGGAATTGTGAAGTGGAACGAAATCTATTGGATTTTTGAAACTTTTTTAACTAATAAAAAAATGAAAAGTGGGGCGTGCAAAATTATTCAGCCCCTTTACTTTCAGTGCAGCAAACTCACTCCAGAAGTTCAGCGAGGATCTCTGAATGATCCAATGTTGTCCTAAATGACTGATGGTGATAAATAGAATCCACCTGTGTGTAATCAAAAATGCTGAAATGCAGAAGTCATAAACACAGAAATACAGAATGGAGACTTAAACCATCATACAATTTAGTCTAATATGTCATAGCTCCATCTATAGGAATAGAAAAATCTAAGTTTTGTGTTTTTTAAAAGGAAACATTTGGAATAATCAGAAATTCAGAACAACCCATTTCCACAATCTAATATGGGTAAATAAATAAAGTATTTATGGGCTGCAGTGTGGAGGAGGGGTTATGGCTGAGATCCCAGGTTGGGCACTACCCTTGAGTGAGATATTTCACTATGATTACTTTAAGTACTGTAAATGCCCAGCTGTATAAATGTCAGTAACTTTGGATAAAAGCATATGTCAAATCAATTTATAACAATGTATCTGGCTGTAAAACTGTCATATTTTTTGCACATGCCTTATAACAACTTTGAGTGACTTTCTGTCCCAGGTATTCATTAAACTTCAGTGTTAGTAAAACAATATAATATATATATAATATAGGTATATCCTATATACAGTGCATGTTAGTATACACTCCCCAGTGTTTACTCTCATTGTTATATTTAATAAATGGCTCACTGGGACAAGTAGAATGAACATGGACAGAGGGATATTTAATAAATAAAAATATTTAATCTGTTCTACATTACATACATTTATTGAGAGGAAAGAGAATGTAAGAAAAGAAACTTCAAGTCTTTTAAAATGTACAACTCAATATATAACCTAAAAATATGTTAAGGTTAAGATTAAGGTTGACTCAGCAAACACTTTTTTGACAGACACACATAAACATAACTCTCAAAGAAGCCTCTGTTGTGGTGCAATGCGGAATGATGAAGCACTGTCAACCAAAGCCTGAAGTAACCAAATAAAAGCAGCTTGCAAAACCCTGGCCTAACCTCACTGGCCTAAGGTCAGCCCGGCATATCTGCCTCATATAAAATTCACACCAGGCTCTTGCCTGCACATTGACATTTGCCAGAAAACCACACTGGGAAATCTGCTTTCTATTACGTTGTGATGGAAAATGATTTATTTGCTTTGTCTTAAAAAAATCACTTGTAAGTCCAGTATATACTGAATATGCTAATATATTTGTTGCAGAAACATAACACATACAGTATACAGTATACAGTATACAGTTTTTTAAGTCAAAGACATATATACATTCGATTGTTTCCATATAAAATTACTGTTTTAATCATTTAAAATGTGCGCATAACACAAAACCTTTATTTAGTCAGTCTCTCTCTATTTCCTATGTATAGTAGTCATAGTGGAAGTAAGTTTAAATTGTAAGCACCATTGTCTTTACATCCTATTATTTCTTTTATCAGCCTGGTTTTATCTTCTTATCTTTGTCTTCACAAGCCACCGTGGTCATTGCTCAAAGCAATGCAGCAACACTGTTCAAAGGATATGCTTAGGGATGATGGAAGTTATGACTCTGAATGCAAGTACTCACAAGGGATAGCAGGAGATGGTAAACCCTGAAATCTCTTGTCAATTTATTTGCATCTTGACAGTGATCATCTTCTTAATTGTGGTCTCCCAGAAAATCTGGAGCAGCTAAGAATGTGTGGGATGTATAAATCTCCCTGGAGTCTTCCACAGGCCATTGTAACTTTTGGCAGAACATCAAGGACACAGTCAGTGTCTTTATAGTTTGCTTACATATGGCAGGTGCGGTTAGTTATTGTGAGAACTCTGTGTTCTGTATATGTTTCCTTCATGTAGCAATGCCATGAAGAGAAAGGACTTCCACAAAGAGAAAGGACCAGTAAATGAACTGAATTTGTTTCCTTGATTTATTTTTTAAACAAATACCAAATGTCTATTCGAAAACACATCAAGGAAGTCGTAGCTGAGTGATGAAAGACTGTACTTTTTTAAGATTTGCAAGTGGTGTATAGGTTTCACAGTGTCTGTTATTGAGAAAATGGGTACCAACATACTTTTTTATTTGCTTTTAAATCAAAGGATGTTTCATGTCAACAAACCACAGCCATAGATAAGAAAATGCAGCTTTTTATTTGGAAACAGCTTCTTTTTTGTTACCCAATGCAAATCCTTCAAGTATTGAATTCTGTTATTTGCTTTAGGCCATTTGAATGTCCAAATGATTTGAATGAATAAAATGAATGGAATGATTTGACGCTTGATTTGACCCTGAACCATACTTTATTAATACGTGAATTAGTATGTAGGGATAAGCACCTCATGTACGCAAATCTTTATAAAATTAAGAGATCATGAATATTGCAGATTTTTCAATGATCTCCCTCAGCCCTTGTGTTTCCTCCCATCTCCCAAAATGTTAATTTGTGTGTCTAAATTACCCCTTTATATCTGTGTGAGTGAATGTGTGCATGTGCTCATGCCTTACAAATGACTGGTGTCCTGTTCTGTGCATAGTTCCAGAATGAGTAATAATACTTGTCTTTACACTTATACGTATAGTGCTTGTCTGGACATTCGACTCACAGCACTTTACAGGTAATGGGGACTCCCCTCCACCACCTATTGGTACCGAGGCAAGCCTTGGATGATGCAACCATAGTGCACTAGTATGCTCAACACACATCAGCCATCAGTTGGGAGGAGAACAGTGATGAAGCCAATTCATAGATAGAGATTATTAGGATGCCACGGTTGTTAAAGACCAGAGGGAAATTTAGGCAGGACACTGGGGTTAACATCTCTACTCTTCCAGAAAAACCCTGGGATTTTTATCCCTGGTATATCAGGGCCTGTCTCATCAAATTGCAGGGTGATATACTGTACAGTAGCTGCTGGCTATACAGTATCTGCTGAGTGTCCTGCGCTACCAAGTTGGGTTTCAATTCACAGTGACCCTCTAAAATAATCCTCTAAAGCTAAGATGTTTACTGAATATTAATAGATGCATAGTGATAAGTGAGTCAGGTCCAGAGCTAGCTTGGCACCTGGAGTAAGCTCTTAGTTTCTGAAGCATCCACGGTTCCTTTTTTACACACTTTGCATCACTTGGTAAAGGTATAGTTTAGTGTCCTCTGTCCAAAACTATATTCCAAAACTCATCTTTATACAGTACATCAGAAAAAAATTCTGAAGTGCTCTGGAGGTAATGTCATGGCCTAGGCATGCACAAACATTCATGAGATCTGAGCAAGTGGCTCACTCATCGTTATTGACTATGTAAGTAATAATAGCAAAAGCAGAATAAATTTGAACATTACAGAAACATCTAGTCTGCATGAAGCATAAAATGCCTTTTAACTTATTTGGTGGTGCTTCACCAAGCAGCATGATAATGACTCAAAACAATGGAGAATACTGCCAATGGAACCAAAGAGTTCACCAGAAGAAAAAAATGAAAAACCTTTCAGATTAAAACCCAACTGAGCATGCACTTTACATTTTGACTAAACAAATAACATAGCAAGAATAAGAACTCAAAGTGGCTGTAGCAGAGTCTTGCAGCCTGTCAAATGCAAATCTCAAAAGCTTCTCAAGGGATTTTATTTGGTGAGCTCAATGGTTTGAAGACTTTGTAAAGTCTTTTGTGGTTAATTTCATGCTGGAAAATAGGAAGATGAGAAACAACATTTTAAATGATGAGCCTTCATCAGGTGCCTGGAGAATTCATTTTGATACAAAAAGTGCTTCAAAAGCCCTTTCTGGTCTTTTCTGGTTTCCTAACTAATATCTTACAATGTGGCTACAGTCTCTACGGTAGCTAATTAAACATCATCTTTGTCCAGATAACACTGTCTGTACATTTGTACCTGTGTGCCTTAATAATATTTCATTTAACTTCACAATTTAAATCAATTTAATGTTATTGCCAACATGAGGTGACTTTTTTACCAGATTCATTCAAATCCACAAGCTAATTAAACTGCCTTAAACATTTCAGTAGTGCATACAGTATGCTTGACACCTCATGGCTCCCAATCTTACCTTTCAAGTGTAATAAACATATCACTTACATATCACACCACCAGTTGAATGACTTGTATTTCGGCAGCTCTTAGTAGGTCTGTAAATCTATGCTGCTGAAACAGAGGTTTACATTTATCTCAGAGGATCAGTTTGTCTAAGTTACATTTAAGCTAGGGCAAAAAATAAATGGCCATTCCAAAGCTCGCTGACTGATACCAGAAAGAACACTTGCTCTTTTTTTAAATAAATAGTCCAAGCCACAGCAGATGTAAAAATAAATTTTACTTCAGTTTATATGCCAGACATAAAACTGTGATTTCCTCTGCAATACTGTAAATATAACTACGGCATATCATTCAAACTGAAACAGACAAGTAGTTCTTTCAAGTTTGAGTTAGTAGGACTGGAATACCAGTAACAACCTAAATGAAACATGAACTTTTCTACTGAACTGCATGAACTTCCTCCACTTTATTAAAGGAGTTTTGATGTGTGGAGTGTCAGCTGAATTTTAGAATTGACTTGATTTCAATCCTTCCATTTATGGCAAAATAGCAATGTGGAAAGGACGCGCACATTACTAAATGGAGTCTGGAAAACACCAAATGAAGATATCCGATGTATAAGACATAAGGTGTAGTAGATGAGTAAATCTGTTCCTTTTTGCCAGACCTATTAATAAAGACTAGCATAGTTTTGGAAAGTGAATGAAATACATAAAGAGAGATGTATTCTCCAATGTTTTCTCTTCATAGAGGTAAAAAGGATCCAATGCCTCAGTGGCCCATCAAGCCTGTTCTGATATGTTGCATTTAACAGACTAAAGACCATATAATTCCCCCACGTGTGTGATTCTGGTTCATTGCAGGGATTACCCCCAGGTTCAACTTCAATGCTTATTTTCCTAACGAGTTGCATGGAATTTACAGTACAATACAAATATACGATTTGTAGGCCCATAGACAGCATCCACCCAACACATGGTCACATACCATCCTAAACACACACCTGTGATAAAATAAATAACAGTGAGACCTGATAGAATGACAATGAGCTGCACAAAAATGTAAAAAATAAATTGCTGAGTTGCTCTCACTGCCCCTGGGTAAGTGCTGTGTCACAGAACCTAGAAATCCTCGCCTTGATGGAACTAAGCCGCTACCAGAGGGGAGGGGTATAAACAACGGGTGGGCAAGGTGGGAAGGGTCAGCAAGAATCTTAAGAGCTTTGTATTTCAGTCTACAGAGGTAGTGAGTCCACAGTCCTTCACAGTCCTACAATTTTGGAGGTAATATACATAACTCTCTAGCTGCATCTTGTCCTGGGCAGAAGTGTTGCCATACCCCACAGTGATGGAGAATGCCTCTGACCGATCTTCTGAACCTACAGTTCTCGACTCAAAGGACATTAGAGTTTCTTCCAAAGAATCTCCATATAGAATCACTTGGTGCTAACTTAATAGTGTCTATTTTTTTCTATTTTTATCTCCCAGCTATTACAAGAGCCAAAGTTGTATATTGAAAATGATGTGGCTACATGATATTTAGGTCATGGATGTCATGCATCTAATAATGCTGAAAGAGGTCATGTTTTTGCCTTTGAGGTACTTTCTTTGGCTATGCCTCAAAGTAAAAGATAATTGTCTTCCATGAATCAAAAGGTGACTGATCTGATCAGAAAGAGATTCTCACACTCCCTGGAAAGTGGAGTAGGTGTTGTCCTAAATCTTGTGCATTCTGGTCTTGATAAGCTTGCATCAACACTCTTGCTTTGTTTCCTTAATCTGACAATCTTTGAATCTCATTTTTGGGCCTTTTCCTTTCAATTGATCATAATCTTGTAGATTTGTAAGGTACTTTAAAAAGCATCTCATTCAGTTTCTACACTGGCATCACTTAAATGTGTGTCTGAACTCAGTTTGGCAGCCTCTTTGTATAAGATTTTGAAGAAAGTCTTGTCAAAATCTTCTCTGTTTTAAAGGAAGAGATTCAGTTCTACTAAACAATTTCTATATGAAATAACCTTCAAAATGTTTGTAAATTTGTGAAGCCCAGAAATAAGAAACTATAAACATTTAGAAACAATCTGAATGCAATTTCTCATCCATTTTATCTTTTGTACTTTCTTTCTCTTGTTTGTTTGTACAGGAAGATGTAGACCACAAACCAAAAATATGTATTCTCCAAATCAAAGGACAATACATATTAAAGTCAGTACCCAATTAAAAGATCTGTTTGACTGATTTCCAAACCCGTGTCTATTTAACATTGTTTCATGAGCTATTTTTTCAATGCAAAACTGGTTTTATATTTTTTATGACAGATGAAATGAATGAAATGGTTCAGTAATGACACCTTTGTGTAACTGGTTCTGTCTCTTTTGCCATTCACAGATTTACATTAACACTCACAAGAAACCAAAAACCATTTTTTGCACATGTCAGAGTAATGAGAAACAGATATAGTTCTGGTGCAAGTTCTTAGGATGGCCCTGTCACTTAAACATTAAGCTGATACAGCCACTCGGAAATGACATCACTTATTTACAAGGATGTTTTCCAAGCTTGAGAAACTAATGGTTTATTTTATCTTTAATGACTTAGCTGTTAAGGCAAAGTGGTTTGTGCTTTAATTGTGGCATTCTTCAGAAAATTTTAATGGCAAATTTACTTTCAAAAGACTACAATGTGTTCATTCAGAACACAGAAAAGACTAATAAGGCCTTTCAAAGCAGTTTTGTTATCAAAGGGGAATGGGAAAAACACCAGCTTTCACAAAACCAAAATTATAATGTTACTCCTTGGTTTGGCAACTGCTTTTTGAATAATTTTGTTGACAACCACATTAAAACAGAAAAACAGAAGTAATTTCCCATCATTATTCAGTACTATAATCTCTGGAGAATGCTAAATGTTCTGAACAATAAACTATTTTGTGGACTACAGGATAACAGCATAACTTTCATCGTAATTTCTAACACACGTGTAGCACTTTGACATAAACAGTTTTAATGGCCATAAAATTAGTCTTTTGAAAATAATGACTTAAGGGTTGTTTACATAATGTATAATAGTTTGGTTATGCCAAAAAATGATGATTTTGATCAAATTGAAAGGTGCACATCAAAATGAAACATAAAAAATGAGAAAGGTTACAATTCAGAGGAGGCCATTGGGTACATCTAGCTTGTTTGGTAGTTAGCAGCTGATTGATCTGAGGACAAGTTAATAGAACAAGTAAAGATTTATTCCATGCTGAAAAGAGAAGAAAAGAAACACAACAGAAACACAGGCCTGAATCTTCTCACCTGAAGAAGGCTCCAAAGCCTTTGTTTCTTTTTTCTCTTTTCAACATGGAATAAACCTTAACTTGTTCCTTTGCAGCCTACACATGCTGACGCAGCTACCTACTTGGACTACTATACAATATATATATACTGAAAGCCAGTAATCATGCAGTAGGTAAGTACTGAAACCAATATAACACATTGTGTTTTTAAGAATTAAGCTTAAGGACTGTATATATATATACATATAATTTCTGACCACATTATATACACTACATACTTATCTTCATTAACATATATTCAAAACTTAGTTTATCTAATTGTATTCTAATCTAATTAACATTTGTTAATATAATATTTATACATAGCACACATTGGGGTCTACGTTTGAGATCCCAATCCTTGTACAATGCACAATTTATAACATGGTACAAACCATATTGCCGATGGAGCTATCATTGAACAAATTCAACAAGCAATACATTTTCAATGATGTTGAAAAATGGCTGATCTCCACCAACATTACTCTGTTGGACTAATTACTGCAGTTATTTAAACAATGTCAGGGTTATAACAAGATTTATTATAGATAATGATGTTTGTACAGTAATAGATACATAATTCAATTCCAGTAGTTTTTAACCAATCCTTTTGGGAATCTGTCCAAAAACAGGAAAATACTAAATCACATCAGTGACCAATGTCACACATTACACCTTCAGAAGGGTTTTGGTTCATATATAGAGAAAGTTAATACATGCAAGTAAACATTTTTGAAAGGTCTAAAATTGCTGTTACAGTGAACACAAGGATAGATATCTGAAACTTGCCTTTAAAGGTACATATGACTGAAGTCAGGTTTCTAGGCAGTGCAATTTAAAGTATCTTAGTTCTCATACTCGAAGAATTCCATGGCAATTTATTATAACTCTTTTAACTTGTAACCATAATTTTTCCTCAAATGACAACTAATTAAATGTATTTATAAAACCGAGACTGAGACAATATTTTTCTTGAGTAGCTTAGCAACAGGTGATTGAAACAGGGCCCAGGACATGAAAACCAAACCTCGCCAAATGAAGTGAATTTTTAGTGATATCTCCCTGTTGGCAAACATAGCTGTAGCTGTACTAGTATTAAGTTGGACAAGTAGTTCTACATGACATCATTGAATGTTACTAACATATTTTAAGAGTGCACCAGCATTGAGATTAAAATCACTGTCCTTGTATAGTACATTACAATTTCTTTTTTTTTATTAAATACTTCATTAGCTTGACTTCATAAAGCTAAAAGACTGCAAAGATTATTAAGACATTTCCATAATCCAAAGCATCTGAAGCACTCATGTTTTATATATATATATTGCTTCTTCAAATTATCTGTAAAAGGATGTAAACATAATCTACAGTATATACCGTAAACATCAATCATTTGTGTGTAGCTTCCTACATCTCAGAATTATTCCATTGTCTGAATTATTTCAGATGTTGTCTGAAGGTTTAGTTCTTCTAAGATGTCAACACAGATTGTTGGTGAAATTCTTATGATCAATATTGTACACAACATTCTACATGAAGTTTTACTTATCAATTTTACAATTTTGTGTGACAGTACAGAGTGGTCGAAGCTGTGGCAAGCACCGGTAAAATGTCAACACCCCTAACTGAGGGACGGAAGGTTAGCAGGGGCCAAAAACAACACCAAAAGGATGAAAAATGGGACAAAAAGACAAAAAGGAAAGTGTACTGCTGTGCATCATGACATCCAGGCCTGGGAGAAAGAAGAACCGCTAGCACAGCGGTGACCAGACTGGACTTACCCTATTTAGCGAGGTCCAGTCTGGTACAAGCCAGCAGCCATAGGACCTCCTGGGAAGCTATGGTTGCTGCTGGAAGAGGCGTTAGTGGGACCAGCGGGGTGTTGTGTGGGTCCTTCATGTTTAACCTAATGTTTAAATTCTACCAGTCATCTGTACACTCCTGCATATCCAGCTTTCATTACTGGAGAAGACTCTGCTGTCTGTATCCACAGTACCTTCACAGAAGCCCTTTGCCTTATCTCACTCAGGATTTGGAGCTCCTGAACAAACTGGATCCTAACAGAGGCAAACAGTAAGAATCATTAGTGTGCAACATTATGGGAGTTATCAAGATCTCCTGAACTTTACATAGGTAATTCCATTGAAAACACACACAAATGGCTCATTGGGCAATATCTTATGTCGATTTCTAGGTGTAAAGCAATCGAATACTCCTGATGGGACACCGGTCCATCGTAGATCCTACCCATTTATACAGCTGGGTGGACTGAAGCAATTGGAAAATAGTACCTCACTCAAGCCACAACAGCAGTGTCTACAGTAGGAACTTGAACTCATAACCCACCAGTTATGAGCACCAAGACATTATGCACTTCACTTCACTTCACTACACTACCCTATGAATTTTACCTAATCAGTATTTATTAGTTAAATATTACCTTATTTAATCTCTGCCAAGTGTGTATTAAAGTGAATAAAATGTAGTTTATTTCTGAGTCTCCCCAGTTCTTCCAACATGACAATTTCAGAATATTTGAAATTGTTCTTGAAACCCTTATATGGGTTTGCAAACTTTTGGCGTTGACATTTTAGCATATTTTTTTAAACAACTTTTTCACAACAAGCTTAATTTTTATGCTGATGGAAAGATTCAGTCGGGAGTACATTATTTTTTAAATGATAAAAAATACATTCTTCTAAAATTCTTCTTTTTTCTATATAGCTCAGGGTTTTTCCTTTGTGACTTGTACAAATCAGTTTCCCACAACATTTCTGCAAACAACTATTTTCTCAACAGCAGATTAACCATTTTTCATTTGTTAATAAAAGTCTGGTCAAAAGGTAGAAGCTTCGGTTAACCTGTTAGTAATAGCTGAATAGTGAATTAAGTAGAAATATTTGGATAAGGTGCCAAGCTTGTGTTCACATAGCTCAGAGCTGAACTAAACCAACATGAGCAACACTGGTTTCATTTTTTACTGTAGAAGTCTGCTTTCTACATAATGTCTCATTAAGCTGGTAAATGGTGTTCCCAATTACAATCTGTGTGTCAAGTGAGAGAAAACAAACATCAAGTTAGCCTTTAATGGAAAAACACTGGTTAAGCAGTAAAGAATCTATAATAAATGCCAAAGCGTATGAGTATAATGTCTATTTAAAGTTCATTGGGAGAAAAAAGAAATCAATCTGCCAAATTTCACCAAGAGTAAAAAGTATGCATTTTAAGTTATATTGATGTGAAAGAATAGCAATGTTTCTCAGGCTCCAAAAAAAGGAACATATACAACCCATTTGCTCTGTTTGTAATTCATTACTCTCAAAAGTGGAGATGAGTTTTCGTGACCCTTCCCAACACTTTGCATTAGTATTCACAACTCTACATAATAAACTCGGAAATCACAGAAACTGTACTTTCACTCTTTTTGTTTCATTTGGCTAAAAGCTTCATACAGAACAGCTTTCAGAGTTTATGGTTATAAATGCACAGTGGGTTACGAAAACTCAGCAAGGGCCAATAAGGCAGAACATTCACCTCCAGTTACTTGCCTTCATACATTGAAAGGAAATATAGCCGCTTTCTTAAATCAAATGACTTACAAATGGTTGTGTGGACAATGTTTGGACTTGTTTGTAAATTCAAAGAAATGAATACTTTGGATCATTGATTTTTTTGAGAATTTATTTGGGAAGAAACAAAATTATCAGAAGAAAACCTTCATGAGGTGCGCTCTGAACGAGCTTGGCCCTGAGTATTATTGGCTGTGTACAGGATAATGGGTGTCAATTGCACAAATGAGATCATTAGTGAGGTTTAAATCCAATGGCAAAAGATAATTATATTTAAAAGTGTAAAAATATTGATTTTATGCTTTATATTTAGATTTAGATTTAGATCTAAAGATTTAGATTTCACTCATACAAAAACAGCACTTTTACATGGTTTGAAGTGTGCAGCTTTGCCTCACATTGTCATTGACAACAAATGTTTTCTTCTAAATCACTTAATTTATTTATCTGGCTTTTAACAAAAAGATTAATCCTAGTCCAGTATTATGACAGCTAAATGGGAGGAGGGATAGACATTTTCTTTGTTCATCTACAGTAAAGAGAGACTTAGTTACTGCCAAAAATAGGGATAAATGTTACTTCAACCTTTTATGTATGAGTAAGATTGTATTCATATCTAGGCCTGATAAAATGATGAGAGCAAGCTGTTTATTTGGGTTCTGGAGAAAAACAGACACAAGCAAAAGCAGTTTCGGTAGTCAGGTCAAATTCTGATTAACGTGACAAGAAGACAAAATATGAAGGGATAATGTACTTAATGTTTCAGTGTTTGTTAATTTGCCTGGCAGAGGAAATGACTGGCCTTAGCCGTAAGGTCAAAGCTGACTGACAACACGAAAACACTCCACCACCCACTTGCGAGGGATGAACCAGGAAGTCTGCTAGAAGGTTTCCTCCCAAATTTGTGTTTATAAAATAAGGAAAACGTACGTATCTAAGTTTCTTGTTTTCTTTCTTGTTGTATTCTTAAGGCACTTAAAGGTGAACTTCTGTTTTCTACATAGTGGTTGTACTGTATGCGTTCCATTAAAACACTCAGACATTTGAAGAAGAACATTTTATTTCATGCTACTCAAAGTAAATACGGCATTTTTTGTGTGTCTAATTTTTTTAGCTTTGCTGTTGTTTCAGTTAAGAAATTGAAATCTTGGATCAATAACTACAAACTACAAAATTGGGCTAGATAGAACATAAGGCCTTCTCTTGTTTGAAACCTTTCTTATGTTCTGTTTAACAATAACATTGAAATCCTAAGCAGAATAGCACTTGACTCTGATTTGCCTGACTTGTAGAAAGAAGGAAAGAAAACAGAAATGCTAAACTATGGACCTTTGAAAATTAGATGCAGGCCACTAATTCTTTCTGTTCTGAACCTGGAACAATCTTTCTGGTTCTGATCATCACAGATTAGATTGAGAAAGGAAACAACTACTAGAATTCATTGAAAGACCCTGGTCTAACATTAAGATATGCAAACAATACCATGACAGTCCAGAACAAATACTTTAATACACAGAGAGACTGTTTGTTTGTATTGTTAAAGAGATCACTTTTCACCTAGAGGAGTTCTTGGAATGTGTAATGGTAGCCACTCTAATTCTTATCTCTTGACAGATTGCCCAGCCATTAAATGAGATGCACACACAAAACAGCTCAGTGACAAATCACTATAGCTCCTATTTAATGACAAAGTAACTCAATGGTTTCAATCATGATACCCCTGCAACTTAGATAAGGTCCATTGTTGTTAGACTTTCTGGTCATGAAGACCACCAGCACTAGAAATATATTATGCTTCTTGTTGTTTTAGGCTTAATGGAAAGTAGAGCTTACCCTCCCAGCTTTAACCTTTCTTTGTAGTTTCTGTGGTAATTTCTAATCCAACTCCAACATTACCACCTTCTATGCAGAGCTTGTCAAATTTCAGAATCTAAGTAAGGTTGGGCCCGGTCCGTACTGGGTTGGGAGACCTTCAAGCAAAACCAGATTGCTGCTATAATTGGTGCTAATTGACCAGTAGGTAACATTCCTCCTTCAGGACCAGAATGTCCAATCCCAGTATCCCTTGTGTGATGACGGGTAACACTGTAGTAGACGCTATCTTTAAGAAGATATGTTCCTGACTCTTTTGTTAAAGGAAGACCCATGGTTGTTTGGAAATGTAAGGATGCAACTTCAGTGTTTTGATTAAATTTCAATTTGTCCAATTTAAATCTCTCCCTGAATGCAGTTTAATTCCTCTGTTTAGCGAGACCATTGATGCCTAGTGTAAAATTGACCATTTTGCATTGTAGAATTTATGTAAAATACTTACCTTGAAAATACTCTATATTGAAAGGCACAATATACTGTAAGAATTTTATTGATTGATTGCTATTAGCTGCTTTGTAGCACCAAGATTGGTGTAATAGGTAACAGTTCTTTGGGTTTCCACCCTTGCCGTTCATGCCCTGCCTGTTCCTGCCTCACTGCCTGGGCGCAAACCCGGGTCTCTGGTGTCATGCAAGTCATGCAAGAGGGAACCTGCTGACTGAGCTAAAGGAGACCTCCCTCAGCCCGGGTTGCTGAGATCCCTGTTATATGCAGGGGAGTATCATTACAAATGCTTCAGTGGTAAATGTACTCTATAACGTTCTATGGGATCCTTTGGAATGACTAGGACTGTATAGAGTAAATGCCAGGTTGCAAGGACTGTTTATTAATGGATTCTTATTCCCAGACTAAAACTAACAGCTTCATATTCACGTTTGGCTTCATTCCACATTTTCATTTTTTTAGAACAAAAAATGATCTGATTCCACCAAGGGTTCATATACAGTTCTAAATTATTTTCTAATTGGAGTGTTTTTTTTTTCAGGCAGCAGTGCTCATTTTTTTTAAATGTTGTCTTCTGGCCCAGGTCCTTTCACAAGCCATAATATGTTTTTTTTTCCTCCGTCTACAAATAGCTTGGTTGTTGTGTAAGATGTTGGCACACCTTAGCCCCTGGGCTAGTTTATGCATCAGAAAACAAGCATAAGGAGCTGTCTGGCTAAGAGGGAGGACAAGTTCATAATCAGAACTATCTTCATATATTTTACTGAAATATAACAGCTTTCCCAACCTGTGTAATGCTTTTAATATTTAATTTTCAATGTTTATTTGATGCCTTGAGATGTGGTTCCCAGTGTATTTGGATAATGCACCATTCAAGGCTTTGTATAAACAGGGTTATTATTATCACTATTATTTTATGTCCATTTTGAGCTGTTGACATGACAATAAAAATTAAACTCCTAAAAATTCCTAAAAAATAATTTTGTGAACTAATTCCACCTAATTTTAAACAACAAATGTGCTTATATATAATAGTACTGGGTCTTAAGTTAATGTAAAAAAGCCAGAACAATTCTTCAGTTGTTTAGCAAAAAAAGAGGAACCCAACACTTTAAACCTTCACCTTGGAGGGTCTGAGGAGAAAGCCTAATTTTACTGTTTAGACTTTTAGAACACTGTATCTCTTCCTTAACTTGTTCATAGATCACTTAACATGATATTTCAACTTTATCTGGATTCTTTAGAAGTGAGGGTTGAATCTGTACATATCTTAAGTTGTAACTAAACTTCGCTAATTTAAAGTGGCAAATAGGAAAACAGAAATCTAAGTCAATGCAGCTGTTGTAGATTAAGCAGTCAAGATCCATTTATTTAGAAAATAAACATTTTAATCTCTTGCTTATCTTGTTGAAACACCAGTTTAATGGTCCACTGGTCCAGACCTAAAGAAATGCAGAGCTGGCAAACAAAATGTTAATTTACCCTTACAGGTAACTATCCTGTTTGTTCTGTTAGGCCTGTAGAATAGAGCAAGAAAGTGAAGGCACCTCTTTTATGCCATTAAGTGTAGAATAGAAGGGAAGGTCACAATTGTGGATCAATTTAGATGTATATAAGAAGACATTTATATTGTTTCTGATAATCAAATTTTCCTTTGAGGTGATGCAGATTAGTGCTCTTTCCTCTTATAGTATTTACATACAAACAGGACTTTTAATTCAAAATCCCTAACGTCTTGAAAATAAGTACAACTTTTACAAGGCAGGGAACTAAACACAAATGGTTTCTGTATGTGATGACTCGCATTCACAGAAGCATCTTCATTGGTTTTTTGCCTATTTTTTTTAAGGAAAAGGAGAACAACTCTGAAAACAAAACCCCTCCATGTCTCCAGGCACCAAAACTCAGTGTTCATACATTTCTCTATTGACAGGAATGCTATTTTCACCAGAGATAGAAACGTACAGAATGACATCATTTATTTTCCTCCTTGATTTTAAAGGGTTGGCTTCTTTAATTATGTCTTTCTTGTAAATCAAGCTCACTAACCTAGTCAGTTGGAATAAACTCATCTCCAAAGATCCAGTACCAGATTTCTTCAAGAAATGTCAAATTTAACAAGATGAATCTTCATAATGGCACTAGTGTTGAATTATCAGCCTTATCTAAACCTTTCCATTTGCCTAGTTTTACTTTAATTGAAGTCAAAAAGCCAGACTTGGCCAGGTAAAAAAAAATCAGAGGATGAATTTCCAAAAAATAACAGTACAGTAAGAAAACATTAAAAACAAAATTGACTCATCTCCCCTCTCATGTCTGCTGTTGCTCTAGTCCGATAAGAACACATTATTAAAGAAAAAAGAGATTCAGTCTTTCAGGTAAGCTTTTAAATCAAGAATTTTACTGCAGTTTTGTGCTGGCAGGTTTACTGTATAGTACATAAAACCTAGATTCATTGTCTAAGAGATTGTTCAAAAATACTATAGATTATTAATACTTTACAGCTTTACTAATTATATATAATATATCTTATGTTTTATTTATTTCTAACCAGAAGGCAGCATCATTGTCAAGTAGGTTGTCAAGTAGGTTTTAACACAAAGTGGTAAAATAATCCCCAGCATACTTTTACTTAAACATTTATGTTATTGTATCTTCTAACTCTTTTTTTCAAGGGTGGATGGTCCCATGTATCATTTTGTTGTAGTGATTGTTGTTATTCCACCTAATTTCCACAATTATGTGAAAAAAACAGACAGGTACCTGATAACAAAAAGAGTCAGCATTCAATGCTGTTGTGCCTATTCACATAACGCAGCACATTACAGGCCTTCTCAGATTGCTGTCACATAGAATGATTTAAAAGAGCAAGATAATGGGAGTTATTTTCTAAAATTGATAAGAAGTGATAATGGGAAGGACAGCAAGTTTAAAAGTAAAAATGAAAACTTCTTAATCACTGACAAACCATTGAACTGTCTTCATGAACCTTGTAAAAAGGAAAAAAGGTCAGTATTTACCATAACACACCATATTTAGCAAATGAATAACCTCACTATAACCCCTGTGAGACCTGTTTGAGATAAGAGTGATAAATCTGACTGCTGCAGTTTTGAAAGCGTTCCTATTTACACTAAGCTGTGCTTTTCTCCCCCCCACACACATATATATACAAACGTATTCATAGTAACCTTTTAGCAAAGCTGTGACTAGTACTTTGATCTCAGGTGCCCCTAATATGACTTGTATAACTACTGCATGTTGAGAAATGTGGGCAGACTTTTGAGTAAAACAATCAATGGACACACAGATGACTGGCAATGCTCAGGTCTTCTGTTTGTGGAGCAGACTGTAGGCTAAGGTGAAAAGTGCAGTCAGAGCTCTTGGCCAAACACTCAGCACCAACACACCTTAAAGAAGGATTAGCTCCCACCATCAGTGGGCAATGCAAGTGTGTGCTTTGAAAAAAATCAAAGGATGATTTGTGACTGTGAAAAAGTCAGCACGTGTGGTCGGCACGTATTTCTCAGTGGGAGCCAAGAATCAATCACAGCACTCGGGAAGAACAGTGAAGAGGGTTTTATTTCCCAGTTATGGTGCAGAGATGGCTGCAGAAAGCAGGGTAAAAACATGGTAGGAGTATCCCAGAATCCAATGAGAAATGAAGTAGAAGTAGCAATAGAAAAAAGGGAAAAAATCCCTCGCAATGGAGAAAAAAACATATAACATGGAAACATTTCACCCTTCCTTCAGGATCGTAATCAGCATTTTTAAACCCTTTATCCCAACTCACAGAACTTACACTTATGCTGAAGTAGAACAGGACTACTGAAACTTGACTTCAATCCCCTAGAGGATAAAACAAACACACTTAAAAAGGGAGATGAATATACACATTTCTTACAATGATGCATCATACTTCAAGGAATTAAAAAAATAAAAATAAAACAGACGTCCCCTAATTCCTATGCTTTTTATATGAACAGGGTCCAATCTTACATACATACAGTAATCTAAATTGTATGTGCCGATAATAGGAAACAAATTGATAACTTGGCAGGTCTGAGTAGCATAAATATGGCCACAGTTTCACCAGGTTTCATACATTCAAGCCCAGGCTGTTACACTGCTGGCACAGCATGGCAGTGCTGCGGCGAGCCGTCAAGTCAGAATGCAAATACAGAGCTTCTGGAGCTCCCAGTGGGTGTCGGAAAGCCTAGAACCAGGGGGACAATGTGGTCAGCAGGTGGAGTGCTGTCCGGAATGGTACGAAGTGAGGAAGCTGATCGGGGTCGCTGTCAGCGGAGTTACCGAACGGGGCTTTCTGGATGGCATGCGGCAGGGACAGTGGATTGCAAAGTGCAACAAGACATGGTGAATGAATGAATGCTGTCTGGGATAAGGAGCAGCAGGGAAGCTGTCAAAAAGTAATGGGGACAAAAAAGACTCTATGCTTCTAAAATGTGCTTTAGCAGTGAAGGGACAAAGGCAGAGCTAGTGGCCTGACAGCTACAAGTGGTTCAATGTCAAAGCATCTTAAATAGGCAGACCAAACCGGTGCTTGATTACTAGATTAACTGCCTGATTGAAAGATTGATGCAGGAATGGAGAGAATGGCCCAAGCAGAATCCCATGGCTCCCAGCCCAGTTGTAACATGGATAACATTGTTTTCAGATACGAAGTTTGTTTAAATTTGCAGTAAAACGACATTTTAAAAACAGTTTAAATTAGACAAAAGAAAAACTGCTTATCTTTGGCTCCGTAAATTCAACAGGAAAGTTGCAATTTTCCTTTTGAATACTGATAAATGACTGTAAATAGAAATGTTTCTGTATTATATTATAATAATGTTTTAACAGAAAAAAAAGTCTCATTCAATCTGCCTAAATTGTGCTCTCATCACAGTGACTAAATGGGAAGGGTAAATACTGGAGCAAAAGTTCCTGAACTGTTTCAAACCATGCCACAATTTCTGGTAAACTTGTTGCAGCTACACTGATTATTCATCTCCTAAGCATCAGCTGCAAGAGCTGTTAGTGCAGGAAGATCAACTAGAGGTTTTTATTTGTTTAGTTTCCACCATCATTAGCCTACATAGTGTTTGCGCTACTCTTCATTTCTAAGTATTAATAGGGTAACAAAGAGCAATTTTTATTCCAAAGTACAAATTGGAAAGCCTCACTTCCCACCTTTATAAAGGAGATTTAAATCCTTTCCAATACAAAAGTATCATGTTAAAATGAACTTTCCTTTTTCAATGTATTCAAGCAAAATAGCACATTATATTTGTAACCAGTACATGTAATGCTCAGGCTTGGGTAATTTTTATTTTGTGGTCAATCACTGATTCAGTCTCCCAATCTGCCCATACCCAAGGCAACGCGGTCAGGCAGGTTGTCAATCCCACAAGCCCATAAGTGTCAGCACTTACCTTGTTTCCAGCAGGTTATTAATTCCCACATGTTTTTTGGGAATCAGTCCTGCATTTTCTGGTCGTGAATCTTTATATCAGCTGCGATCCAAGTTTGCATTTCTGGCAAAAACTTTTTTTTTACCTTTAAAGTATTGCTAATATGCATTCACATATTTCTGAATCTAATACATAAGTGTTAATTCATTATTTTGTTAATTCATGCTTGATCAATGTAATGCAGTGCTAGATGGAATATCTGACCATGCACATTCCAACAAGTTCTAACATGTTCATGTTTGAGTATACATTTCTTGTTTTAGCTTCATTGCACGGGCTTCTTGTAGACTTTAGGAAAAAAAAAAACACAGTATCGCTGCTCACCTTTAATGGCTTGAATGATTTAGGCATGCAGACCTACAGTATATATTGATTATGCTCCTTATACTCTGTTCTTCTTTCAGTTCCCCTTGCAAGGCTTCAAACACTGGAGAAACCCTGGGAGCTGCTGAGACACCCACCTAATATTAAATCCTGCATGTCAGTCAGCATTTTCTTAAAATTCACTTTTACTGCACACTTTTTAAAAATGTTTTTCCTATATACACCTTGTATGTGTCAAAATCCCTCCTCTAAGGGGCACTCCAACCCTTTTGTGTTTTAGTTTCATTATCACGTTCACCTGCCCCTTGTTCTCTTTATTATTTAAACCCAGAAGCTTGGGGCTCTGCATTGGAAGACGGACACCCAGTGGCCCGCCTAGCATCAAATCGTCCTACATCCGCGGCTTGAAGGCTTAGGCTTCAGATCAGCGTCCTGACCAAGCTGAGTCCGAGACTTGGAGCACCTGGCCTTGTCACTCCGTTTTTAACTTCCAAGTCCCAGATCCTGTTCTTGTTTTTACCCTTGTCTTGTCTTGGATGGATCACCTGGTTTTGGATGTTGGACTGGGCCCAGATTTCCCCCTTGTGTGATTTCACTGTGTTTTCCCTGTAGCCGTTCTCCAGTCACTTCCGGATTATACCATCTGCATAGGGTCCTAAATATGCTCTACACGGGAGTCAGGACCAGCTCCCGTGACAGTACGGTATGTGTATAACAGTTCCATTGGTTTATTGTTAAGCTCCCGGTGATAAGGATTTTTTTTTCTAAAATGGCAAAGACCATTTAACCTACTCAAAGTTAAAAAGATTTTTAAAATGTTAAAAAGAGAGCTTTGATTTTCTGCCTGAGAAAAAGTAAAACATACATGTTTTGAAATCAACATGGTGACAATTCAAATTCCCAGTTTTGAATTCCTTCAATGGGATGAGGTAAAAGTACAATTTGTAGAAGGAAAGTATTACCACATATTTTTCAGGAGTGAGCTCTTATCAGAATTTCCCTGCCCAATCATGCTAAGCCTCCAAGCATTAGTTATTGTCTTTATTATTCCATATCTAAGCTCTGTGCTTTTCCACATAGATGAAAATAAATCTATTATCATTTAATTTCAGAAGTACTGGGGATGAAAAGATGACAAAAAACAAACAAAATATTGAATAATGACAGAGGGACACTATTGCATAATTAATCAGGAGTCTCTGGGTGAAAAAAGGAAACTTAACTTATGTTGGGTGACTCATCCATTACATTCAGTTCATCCATTATGTTCAGTACGTACAGTACATAAAGTGACAGTATAATTAAGATTACAGAAAATATTCTGTTATGAAATACCTTCTGGAAAACTTATAGTTATTTCCAGCATTTAAGTCTAACACCTCCTTGCATAAGTTATCCTAGATATGCTTAATATGTGTATAATAATCATAGATATGGTTATGGCTGTGAACTTGAACTGACACTGTAAAGATTGTATACTTCACAAATACAGTAGTTGCTGAAGCAGTGGATGAAAGATGAATTGTTATATCTAATAAAGCCCTTCAGGTATTACAGAAGTCACTGCCTGAAATCATGTCAAGAAGTGTTCAAACTTATGCAACTGGTATTTAATAGTGTTGCATATTTGAATCATAAAGATTAACAAAGATAAGTTTTTCAAACAAGCAGCACATTGTCAGTTGTAGTTCTGTGATTTATTCATGGCTTGGAGCTGCCCTTTACAATTAGAGTAACATAAGGGAAGAACTGGCTCCCAACCAACTGAAGAGAACAATATCTTATGGGGGAGGTTGAGATCATTAATAAAGAGTTTCGTTTAGTTTTTCAAAGATATTAACAACACTAGTGTAATTTGTGAGGCTAAGGATGATATTGTAAATTGAGACAGAACATGAATTAAAATAAATTGAAATAATGCACGGCATTATGTGAGATATTATGATGTTTTGTGAGAATTACCCATCCATGTGAAAGTGCACAAACATGCTTGATAAAATAAGTCTTAAAAGATTGAACAAAAAAAATAGCACAGTAAAGGACACACTTGAAGGAGAATATTACAAATGAACACATGGGAGGTCTTATTGGGTGCCAGAAAAGATAAACTTTTGCTAAATGTGAACTAAATGAGTCTAAAAAATTAGTGTTACCGAAAGACTCTGAAGACAAGGCGAAAAATACAGAAGAAAGGTCTGCTTTTACTACTGCCTCCTTGCAGTAATACCACGACAAAGAAATCATTAATATACAACATATTGCTAATATATCTTGGTCGAAGTCTTGTTTAATTTCACAATAAAACTATAATATTGGCTCAATCTTTGCATCTAATAGGGTATAAAAATAATCATGAGGTCTCTGGCTTTCTTCAGCCTAATTTGAAGTCCAGAAGCAGAAGCAAAATATTTTGATTGTAAAAACTCTCAGAATTGCTCAAATCAGTCATAGCATCATTTGCTTATGTTAATTTTTATAATGACCAGAGCTGTACAAAATAAAGCACCCTTCCTGTTTGTAGCCAAAAAACACTGAATTATGAGTCCTTGCAGGCGGACTCAGACCGTCTGCTTGATTGTAGTTTTCTTTGTGTTCTGTGAACTCTGCTCTGAACAAATAAATACCAGACAATTAGAAGAGCTGATTGCAGCTGCAATGTTTGCCAAGTTGCAATTTCTATTGTTAATAAATAAAAGAAAATATTTATGTCTCTCTAAAATATGACCTACTTTAAATTGTTTTATGTTTAGCAGTAGTGGCCCATGCCCGCACTAGGTATTTTATTATAATTAGCTGGAAAAATATAACTGGGCCAGAGTTATTAAAGTGGAACAATTACAGGAATCTTTGCCATATCATTGTAATTAGTTAACCAACCACAGTGGTTAGACTAGGTAAATACACACTAACTACTGTTGCTCTAAGGTTTAAATGCTTAGTTGACAAATTATTTGAAAAAATATGACCTGAGCCTTCTTTCAGATAAGAAGCCAACGGTAAAACAAAATTTCAAAGTGGACAGAAAATGGAAGGGCCCTCCTGACTGGCTCAACTGGTTAAAGAACTCTCCCAAAAGCAGGTTGAGATTTATGATCCCAGGTGCGAACCTGGGGGATATCACAAGCTGATTGGTACTAGGATTTCCCAAGCAGAGTGAGCAATTGGTTGAGCACCTCCAAGGGTATGGGTGGGTTAGTCAGCCTGGGTTCTTTTGGCAATACAGCGACCCCCTGTGGCCTCCTCTGAACTTGCAGACAGGCAGATCTGTCAGTGAGGGATGCTCCTCTCCTCCAATCAGCACTGATCCCCCAGTATGCCTTTGACATAGCAAGATGAATGGTCAGCTTGGATCCGGGATAACACATAGTTGGATATTCTAAATCAGGATGGCTATAACACAAACAATTGGTGATTGTAAATTTCTACAAAAAGAAAATATGCATGAATCTGAACAATGAGGGGATGGAAAATGGATTTGAGACAAAGAGCTGGTTCAAATTAGGGAGAAGGATGCTGCCAGAAAATAAGACTAAAAGAGAAAGAGATATCAGTCCACAAAAACATACAGTAGGTAATTTATCTTTAATCTTTTCTTCCATGCTTATTTTGATCATTTTTCCAAACAGATTGATGCATGCAGCAAACCTAAAATCTAAAATCTGTCCACCAGCAACACAAAAAGTGTTGTTTCTTCTTTCACTCTTTATGTGAGACAGTAACTCAAATACAATACAAGCATAAGAAAAATTACAAATGAGTGAAGGGCATTCTACTCATTTAGATTGTTTGGTAGGTAGTACAGTATTATATCCAAGGATCTTATCCAGCTGTTTCTTGAAGGAACCCAAAGTATCAGTGTCAAACATGTGTCTGGGTAGCTTGTTCATACTCATCCTCTCTGATGAGGTCTCACAGCATGCTTATCTAGAGTAGTTTGATCATCAACAACCATCTGTTTCTTGGTTCTGTAGTCATCCCTGTGCTGTTCAAAACACATTTATTCTGTTTACTCCAGTGATAAGGAGGCCTACCTCACTTCTTTGACGTCTAAGTAATAATGTCATGTAGCAAATGACAGTTACAAAAAAACAAGTTAAGTAAAGTAGAAGAGGAGAGCCAGTGTGGTGAAACTGTTTTTTTTTGTTATGGCATTAACAAGTTTAGTGATATCACTAAACCAGAAACTAATTCACGTACTGTATGTACAAAAGTGTGTGTAAAGAAAACCCTGCTCTAGTCTCTTTGAGCCCCGATCTTCATATCTTTCAACCAGTTATTCTCAGGATCAAATGTTTCTGGGTAAGTGATCCCAAGAGAGCTGAGCAAAACCCACAAAAGTCCAATGGGAAGTTAAGAGCTCCCTAATTAGCATGAACCCTGTGTGTGGAGATGAACCACCCTCGGTCCATTTGGACTCCAGTAGGGCCTTGTTGTTTTTCATATTGTTTTCTCTACATGTTACAGATTGGCATCCTGACAGGCATGGAATATATATTTTCTCAAAGAGAATCATGGATTTCGATCAATTCCAAGAAATCTCTCATGGAAAACGTTTGTACAGCAATCTATGAATATTTTGTTGGCGCGGTCGGGGCTATTAAATTTCTCCAGTTTTGAAATGTTCCTATTTCTCCAGATACTCAGGAATGTTTGAAAGGTTTACATCAAAACAACGAAGACAGACTGAATGAAAGTTAAAAAATTGTCTAAGCAACTTGCATAATATCACTAAAGGTGTGTGACACACAGACAAGTTAAAAGAACGTCACCTTGGAGCAGAGGAGATTATAGGGAAACCTGATACAAATATTCAAAATCCCCAAAGTTACTGACAAAGTTAATCCAGTTTTGTATTGAGTGTACACATTACGCTAACTAGTATGGATGAGAGCTAGCACAGAGCCTGCGGAGTGCTGCGGGAGACGTGATACAGATCACCACATTTTGCTCTGTGCGTTGTTCGCCATTGTGAGTGCTCTTACTTTTCGTATAAGAAATTTTGTGGTTTAGACTTTATCATTAACCCTAAAGATGTTAAGAAAATTAAAATTGTGAGTGCGTAAATACACAAAAAAGCAAATGAAGTGGTAACTGTACAGTACTCTGCTTAGGTATGGTTAATAATGTCTATCTAGGTAAGCAGTGTTTCTTATAACTAAAAAAACATAGTATGAATATTTCATTATTGTTTCTTCTGTCATTTTCTTGGATAAAAAAGTAAAAGTAGGGGCCAATTACAGATTATAATTTTTCCCTGTAAGAAATAATGGAACTAGGTTTTTCCTTTTATGAATTTTCACTATAGAAATGGGATTCTGGGAAATGATTATGTTTATAAAAAAGAGATACAGGTGCATTTAGTGTATTTCAACAAAACAACTACATTATGGAATATATTTTGCAATATCAAAATATTGGAGAATACCCCAAATTAGAAAATGAATTAGAAAATGAATGTGATCAAAAATATTAAATAATTGTGGATTTCATAGGACATTGTCCGAAATGTTCAGGGAATGTTATTTTCTTAACTTATACCCTTATTGTCTTAATGTAGGCAATAAGAGTATTTGAATGTCTTGATGAATCTAGTTGCACCTGAAGAGCTGCAAAAATTCTATGTTTACAGGTAGTAATACAGTCAATTACTAATTAATACCAAAGGTATTCATTCTCTACTAAAATTAATGGCAATGTTGTGCCGGTCAATACTGGGATCTTCTGATGCTGCAGGTACAGTACTTTAACCTCTAGCTACATGAGAAACTGAAAAGCATGTTGGAATTGTTAAAGAAACCTATTGTAATCCTGCCAGAGAAACATTGTGTGTTCTACATAGGCATAAATGCTCATTGACATAACAATTAATTATATTCATGCTCCTAAGTATTGCATTGTATTGAATGAATGCACTTCATTCATTTCCAAACTATTTTGATGTTTCATAAAACTTGGGTACTCACACTGTGTTACCTCTTTGGAAAACACATTATCACAAAAACAGATTATGACATTATCAACACATTGTGAATTCAGCAGTTTGATCAAGACCAAATTAAGAAAGATTGGAAATGCAATTTGAATTAAGGTAATAGGAGAATGACAATCTGACCATTAAAAGTAGCCTGCCAGAAATCCCCTCATACTTTTTTGTAAGGGATAAGCCAGAGAACTGCAACAGTGGCAAAGCTGTCCCTTAACGATAGAAAAGAGTGACAGTCTCACAGAAATACAGGTGCCCCACTGGAGGCGGATTTACTCACAAATATATGCAAGCAAAATGGTGAAAGAAAAAAATCACAATCTTTTGTTTGTCAAAAACAAAAGACTTAACCTTCAATTAGATTACCACAATACATACAAATATAATAAGTTAAAAAAAAACATGCCAAAAAATATATGGAGGATGAATTTATATACACGAACAAATATAGTAAGAGACCTTGGTTTAACTTTTAATCTTATTAATCAGAGAGAAATTTGGGAGGAAGTCCCTCTCCACACTTGACCTTTTGCAAAATGAATTGTATTAGGGGTTTAAATCCCCTTATCCCCCGTCTGGGAGATACCATCACATCCCACATGGCGGGGCTATGGATCTATGGCAATAACCACTATAACTACATAATTTTTCAATAATAAAAGAACAAAATTAGTCACACATGTGACAGAATACAGAAATTAAACGCACAAGTGGGAAGAAAAATATTATGATCTATAACAGAAAAGAAAAGACATGGGTCATGACACACACCCCTACTTCATGGTATTGTTCTAGCAGTAGCCCCGCTAAAAACCTGCATGTATGTGTGCGCAAAACTTGAAAATAAACCAAAAGGGATTGCTTCAAGGTACACACTGCAAAGTACCAAACACACTGTAAAGTACAAGCACAACCATAATATACATTAACAATAATTATAACAATACATTTACACAAGTAACCAATACGAAGGAAATATGTACTCTCACGCTATAATTATCCATGACGTCATGGGGTGAACATCTGCTCGTCACAGCAAAGTTTAAGATGGGCAAAGAGAAGAAAGCAATATGATATTACGAGTGTAAGCTAGAATTGTAATAAATTCAGATTTTTCTAGGTTTTCAATAAATACTTTTCAGTATGTACACTATGAATATTTGTTTTTTACTTGGTGGTTGTGTGTTATAAAAGTGTAAAGAAAATTCCATCACAGTCGTAAGGCCCTACTTTTAAGGATGCTCTGGCTCTTCCTTGTTTGTCCTGATTTTTTGCACCTGCCTCCTGTCTCAGCCCTTTCCCTACAAAAGCCAGACACTCCCACCATTCCAGGCTCAGCTTTGGAAGACAGATGCCCAGAAGCCAGCCTACCAGCAAGTCCAGGAGTGGCCCGATGGCATAGGCTTCACAACGGTGTCCTGACCATCTGGGTCCGTGGCTTGGAGCGACTGGCCCCGACCCTTCACCGGATCCCGCTCCGGCTTTTAACCTTCGTCATGTCTGTCAGGGATGAATTACCCAGCTCTGGACTTTAGCTCACCCTGGATTACCCTACGGACTCCCTTTCAACTTGTTTGCCTTGGCCACGCCCCCCCAAGGACCAGCACACCGTCGACACGACCCCCTGTTCATCTACCAGCCTGGCTCCTAGTATTCTCTCCCCCGTGTTTGTTTCACTCCCTTCCAGAATCTGCTGTCTGCATAGGGTCCTGAAAAACACTTTATGACAAATACATTTTGTGTTACTTTGGAAAGGGTGTTTAGACCTTCTACAGGCACTGCACATGTTAGGTAGGTGGAAGTGGGTGAGGCTAGGGTTTGACCTCCTCCCAAGCTTTCATTTAAAATGCCATTTTAGAGGTTTGGTCAAAACCTAATCCAGACAAGACATAATAAATTAGGTTGACCTATTGATTTAATTGCCTGGCTGGATGAGACTGTCGATACCCCAAAAAGAAGTGTGACAACATAACACTGATGCAGAATTCTTTACTTACAAAGTTTAAAAGGGATATGAAAGGAAATGGAATATGAATTGTTTATAAAAGAAAAGTTGGTAATATTTCCAAACCCAACAGTGAGAGTACAGAGTTCAAAGCACTATTCTCTGAAAGTGCAATTTTTTGAGTGAGGGTGATGAAAGGCCCACAGGAACCTCTAAAGGTGCATGAGCTGGCACCGGCACTGCATCACTGTGTCCTTATATCCTGATTTTTGTCCTGATGTGGAACTCCAGAAAAGTGCCAATAATGATTTCAACTAGCCAAGTGGGTTAGTTTGAAAAGCAGTGTAATCTAGTTTGGACTGACACAGTACGACTGGTTTGGAAAAAATATTAGCGTTATGAAGAATCCAAAAGATGGATTGGGTTGCAAGCCAGGTAAGTGTCACTTACTGTAAAGAGAGAAGGCTGGAGGGCTCGGGAAAACAGGGAAGGAGACTGAACAATAGTACTAGTCACTGTGTTACCTGGACGAAGAGTGCACATTTCAGAGATGTGGAAGCTAAGAGCTTGACACCAGGTAGAGGCTTTAGGAATTAAAGATGGAGTTCTGGAGAGTGTTGAAATTCAGGAGAAATTTGTTTTCCAAACTGGTCAGTGACTTGCTAAGTTAAGGTGACCACTGGAGCAGTTTTCCTTTAAAAGGTGGAAGAAGAAGGGTGCCACAGAGAGTGCACTCTAAGGTTTGTGTCATGCAAGGGCAGTGCAGAATGAGAACATACAAAGAGGGTAATCTTGAATCATATTTATGGATTCAGTAGATGGGTGGAAGTGGTTGAGGCTTGTATAAGCCTTAACAGAGAAGAGATTCCTCAGATATTTGAATTGTAAAATTTCATAGTAAGGAGACGCATATTAGCAAAACAACAAACTATTTTATAACAATACAACATATTAAAAAAATAGTATATCAATATCACACATTACAATGATAACATTCTATCCCAGTTTAAATATAAATATAAAAAGTATTTTCCAAAATAAATAGCCAGTTTGTCCTCAAAAGGTCTAAAGGACAGAACCTTTGCCATTAAATAACTTTAAACAACTTTAATGGGTGAACCTAAATTCCGTTATGCTCTGGCTCCCAGTGCTCATGAAGGAGCTGTTTTATATCATCCAGACATGTTGAAGGCTTTTAAGTAAGCTGTAAAAACAATACATATCCTCAGTTTAAGGAGTGCTGCAGAGTGAGGCAATATTGATTTCAGAACAAACAGTCTAACATCTTAAACATTTTGGTAATTGCTTTGTATTTAGTGTTAATTACATGCTGGGCCGTCTTATGATAATTTTACATTACGGAAAAGTGACTCAACCTGGACACATTTTATCAAAGTTCTCCTACCTTTCAAGTACACACGGGGACAGTCTGAGAGTTTATAATAACAGTCACTTCCAGTTGCAAAGGAAATCTGCCAAAACCTTTTTTTAAAAGGTACATACAGGATGGGAGCTCGTAAGAAAATACAATAACGGGCAATGTTGTTAAAAATTTGGATTTGTTGGTATTGTCAATACTGCAAAATGAGAGGACGATATACTGTAAGATCTTTTAGCTCTTCACACAAATTACCCTCTTGCATTCATAACTGTAAGATTGTTAGAACATTACCTTAAGTTTAAAGTCAGCAATGCATTTGTCTGATCTGTCTATGTAGGACAATATGTACTGTAACTTTACATAAACAATACTGTAAATTCATCTGAACTGTATCTTGCTTAGTGTCTATACTGTATATATATTTTAATATTGTACCATACAATACTCTGCAAAGATTTCTCTACCAGAAATGATAAAAGTATTGGTCTACAGTTCAAGCAGTTGAGAGCAATGGACTAAATAACTAGATAAACTTAGAATTGACAGTTAATACATACATAATAAAGGAAACTGAAAATGATAACATCAGTTAGAATAATTTACCTTAAGCAACTACTGTTGAGATTTTTAACTGTATGGGAAACCTTTCTTAAACTTTTTCAGGTGCAGTGTTTTATCTTGCAAGCTAAGATGAATCAGCAGGAAGATTTTTTTCACTGGTGTTGTTCAACACTTCAGAAAACAAGGGAAGTGTATCTTTAAGCAGATATAATTTTCTTTTATGACAAAATGTATTTCTTACCATAACTTCAACATCTGACACCATTCAAATTTTGAGGAAACAGTATGCTCTTGCCCCACAAAAACTTTTATTATTGTATACCAGTTCCTGTTCTAGACTGCTAGAATAGGATTGCTTGAGGCAGCACTGTAAAGGTCAGTGAAAAAACTGTTTAACTCATCTAACAACCAGTTGAGTTGTTAACCATCATTTAGACTTGGTCCCAACTCTTTAATTGAGAATGGTGGTTTTGTGAAGCGTTAAACCACTGACTGAAGGATTAACGACTTGGCTGCTATTGTACTCCCTGCTCTTCAGTGCTCATCGCTCAAGGTCAGAAGGTCAGGAGTTATTAAGGGGCCCACAGCCTCCTAGTTCAGACATTACTGATAGAGGAAATCCTATTATTATATGATAAGATGGAAAGCATGTCAGTAGCTTTAAGTGTAAAGGATCTTAATTAACCTCTGAAATAAAGTTTTATGTCTCTAACAATATTGAACATTGGGTGCTTTTCTCCTGAAGAGCTTCCTTTGGTCTCACAATGTTTTACAACATTTTGCTCAGGCCAAGTCTTGGTTCATTTTTATTACTTTTTAATAGATTTTAAACATCTTCTTTGGAATCAAGAGGCATCATGTTGCACACATGGAATTTAGTTGGAAATGAAGGGGAGAACGTTAGTGTAAAAGGGTTTTTAAGCAACCTTATATATCAAGATGTTATGTACAGAATTTCAGATAATATAATATTTTCAGTATAATATTATTTACAACACTAATTCCTAAAAAATATATTTTAAATTAGTTGGAATCATTCCATGGCTTTATGTGTGAAATGCTGGCCTATCATCTCATGTGTTTAAGAATGATTAAATAATCAGAATGCACTGCTTGTGTAGTTTTTGCTTGTCTGTAGTTTTTGCTACTAGGCAAAAGAAAGTGTTTTATTTTTACCTAGTCCAATTACTGATTCATTATCTAAGTTTTACTATGCTTACTTTCAGAGATTGTTCTTATGTTTCTTAGCCTTGAAGATCTACCTGTCTCATCAGAAAGTCAAATATTGTTATTAAGTACAGTACTGTAGACAAAAGCACAACAGCACATGGGATTAAAATATGTAGCTAGGCACTTCCTACACATTAAATATCACATGGCGTATTAATAAAATCTTTATTAGCTACATTTGAACCAGCTCCTTCCCCCTAACTGTATTCTCATTTTATTTTATCATACTGTATTGTGTTTTTTTTATTTGTAGGACATTCCTGCTTCTGCAGAACATGCAGCTCAATTGTAACCAGCTGCCTGCTCCTGTTTGACTCTGCTGCACTTATGTCCTCTGGGATTCCTTGTTTATTTATTTATTTAAAATTATTTCACCAGGATAGCCTCTTTGAGATGTCGCTTCTCATTTTCCAGAAGATCCTGAGAGTTGTTCTTTTACTTTTGCTGTTCACAGAGAAAATAGAGAGGGAAGGTCAATACAAAGGTTATAAAAATGTACTCTGATTTGGCTTCTTAATGGTGTTTTAAATAAAGGCTCTGGAGTAGGGTATTAGGCAGGCAATAGACTGTATTTATGCCTAGGAGAGTAGAAGTGGGTGAAATTAGGAATTTGGCCTCCTTCTGAACTTCTGATTAAAAACACAATTTATTGTGAGATGTTCTATGATAGAACTGCTATCACCAACCAGGTAACAACCTATTTATTTGATTTCTATGGTGAGCACAACTTCACTGAAGATGAGCAATCTCAAAAGTCACACATCTATCCAAAAAAATCTATTATCTCTATAATTCTGCATTGCACAAAAGGGAGCTGATACATTGTATTTTCCATTTACTGTGCTCTTGCACTGCAGCACTGGAATTCATACACTCAGCATAATAGACATAATTTGATTGCTCTGATTAGGGGTTGCAAATATATTTATAACCATTTCAGAAGTGGAAAAGTGACACGTGAATGTGATAACAGCCAACCTCTATTGTGAATTATTTTAAAGTAGTAATAAAACCCTAATCCTGACCAAAAGTTCAACCACACCCAGGTGGTACTGTAGTTTCATCAATAATGCTTTATAAATGTGTTAGCAGTGTGACTTTATAATGTTTTGTCAATCAATTACAAAAATACAATTTGGTCAATTTTAATGATACTGCAGTGATTTATAGTTTGGGAAGGGATCTCAGAAAAGGGTATTGCTAGCTGTCAGGTTACACAGAAAAAGATTATTGTCTTGTATTAGCATAGACATAACCCCGTAATTGTGGGTTTTGGGTCTTTTGTTAAAGTGGTTCAGTATGTTTTCTTGGGTTGTTTTACAGAGCTAAAAAAAAAGCTGCAATGTGCATTAGTTCTGACTATTCAGAACCAGAGGGGCTTTATGATGTCAGTGATTAGTGTTTACAAATAGTTTGCAGTACCACAATTGTAGAGGCTGATGGCATACAAACATATTTATTGGAAACAAAGGAGTGTCCAAGACACAACAGCAGAAGCAAGGACTTGATTCTCCGAGTGTCTATTTTGTAAAGAATAATATAAAAAATTAAGTATTTTCCCAGTTATTGCAAAACAGAATTCTAACTACCATCATAAATAATTCCATTCACTATGCATTACAGAATTTTTAATTAAAGGTTTCAGAATCATCTGTGAAATCGGTGAAGCAGATTGTTTGTTTGCACATACTGTACAGTAGAAGACCGAATCAGGGGGAAAAACAATGCAGAATAAACCAGCACAGAAAATTATGTTGAAGTTTTATCTGCTCTGAAACATGTGCTGTGATGAAAACACACAGGCTGTATTTCTAAACCATGACATTTAAAGTTCAGATACTACATTTTGCACTTTGAGAAACACATTTCCCCTGCTGCTGATGTTCTGTTACGAACCATTCTTATTCCAGAAGATTGCATAATTGAACAAAACATAATGAGAACTCATGCCAGTGTTAAAAATTGCGATGAAAGGCGAAACCATAATGTGTGCAACTGTTTTTCTTAGCAGAAATCATAATTAGGTCCCACGGAATCAAGCTCATTTACATGGTTCACTGAGAAGTGAACTCAGTGTGATATAAAACAGTTTTTCGGGGATTTGACAAGATGAGTTTGCTTTCTTTGAAAGAACAGGGCCATTGGTGGGATCATTAAACAGAATAAACACGACTTGGCAAAATGACATCAATTGAAAATATTGTAGGGGTCATATTCCTTTGTTATACTATCCAAAGCCACTACAGATGCTTGACGACTTTCTCTTTAAACATAATATTTATAAAAAAGCACAGAGAAAATTTAACATAGAAGGGGTAGAGGGCAATTTGCTCAAATGTGATTTAATGATTTAATTATAACATTAATCTTCTTCAAAGGCTTTAACATGTTAAAGGATACCAATAATACAGATTTTTTATTAAAAGTAAAAAAAAACATTTCCGTATTGCTCTCTTATTTTTTAATTATAAAGGCAGTTTTCTAGTTTGAAAAATAAAGTAATGTATTACTTAATTTAAGAAAAATAACTGCAAAAATATTTAGCTCCTAAATAACTGTTATTAAGCTGTTATTAAACTGTTATTATCAGTGGGCATGATGGGTTTTGAAGTGTTTAGTCTACACATGGAGAATGAAGGCACTGAAAAGTTCAGAAAATTGTCTTTCAAAGATAACTATCCCTATTGTTAATGCGCTTTATATATGGATTGCAGCAAGTAGAAATCAGTGTCAGACAAAACTGCCACGATCAGGTCTCATCACATCTGTGATCTCTTTGGCTGCTCATAGACAATGCTATGAGTGACTGCTTGCCTTGCCAAATTTGATTTTCTGCTGCTGTATAATTATTCGTTTTATTCTTGTAGTCAAACTATTCATTGTACAACCTGTCTCACTCTGAACAGGCCCAATTACTACTAATAATAAGGAAACTTCATTTTCGAGTCAGGGATTCTAGTCAAAACTGAGAAATAACAGTCAAAAATAATTACATATACATATACTGAATCACATTAAAAATGTAACTAACTCTTTCACCCTTAAATATTAATTTTGAAGTGCTACCTGATTTGTGTAAGTATTATGATTAAGTACTAAAGATACCTACAGTACATACTGTAATAATAAGTTACTATATTATGACAGACCATGATTTGCCCTGCACAAAATGTTTGAACTCCCTATTTTGCATTCTTCATTATTTTCTGAATATAAAATGGTAAAGGCGTATTCGTCCACATGAGAAGACATTTTTTGGCATGCAATAACATTGTTGACCAGTAGCAGTTTTACGAATTGACTGGGATCCATGCACAAATCTCCTCTCTGCGGTTGTACGTTGTCTCCCATAATGTTGGGCTTCCATGTTTGTGGCCAAGGTCATGGTGGATTCGTGAGATCATTGACAGAAGACCTCCTGACTCAGAGGTACTACATCTCCACCGCATGGGACATTCGAACTTGTCACAGTCAAAAACAACATTACAAACATAATTCTTAGCCCATCTAATGTTGAGCTTGAATAAAGGTTGCTCTATTGGGGTTTCGGTGTGCAGTACATCACCCACTTGGAACTTGGATGGACTTGAAAAGATGCAAGATGTGCTTGCACTGTGGATGTAACACAATATTTCAATAGTTGGGAAGAGAAAAGAATCAGGAACCAAACTAATGCTAAAAAAGTGAAGTAAAAAATATAAGTCAACCTAATGGTTAACATAACTACAAACGTAAAGTCTCATATGCCAAAAAAAGTTCCTCAATGTACAGTACAGTATGTCTCTGCACACTGGCAGAATCCTTGCACGCAATTGCTTTCGCCTGCTGCCACTAATGATGACTGTATACCAGACTTTTCTTATTTAGTCTGCATTGCACAATGATAAAAAGTCAGCTTGCTTTGACTGTTTAGTCATAAGATTTCAGCAGTGAACACTTGGTTAGTATTAGCAGGATGAATTCCCTGTGATGAAGCAGAAATAAAAGAGAGGAGGCTGCCGTTCCAGAGATTCCTTTTACAGAACCCATTTGTCTGCAAATGTTTGACTCCATAGACCAAAACTTGGCCACCTGTAAAAGAAATATAAAAATATGCTTTCATGATTTTTCCATTTTAGGTTTCACCAGGTTTTGCTATAACAATTTTATGGCAGACTACAAAGCTTTAGCAACCACAGTTCAGTAAGTGATTTCTGAAATTTAGCTTCTGTTCCACTCTGTGAGTGAAGGTTGCCAAATTTAATTGGGACTGAAGAAGCCTACTGAACTCGAAATTAGTCTAAGCAGTATTGTGTTATTACAACATGAGAATCATTTATACCATAAATTAAAATAAATGAAAATTAAGAGAATTCAGTTACAGATTTGTGTTGTGTTGTGAAAAAATGATTTCTATCAAACAATGTTAACTAAAGCTGATGTTTTTATTTACTTTCCTTATTGGATTCAATATATAGTTTACAATGGACTGCATAAATACAAATAAATTAGTAGTAGTAGCAGTATTGGTTGTAAAGTTCAATTAAAAAAAACATTGTTGTTTGTTGCAGTTATAGTCAATTCTTAACTTCATCAATAGGTATGTGATATTAACAGTCCAGTTCTAACTGCAAACTAAAATTATCTCCAGCAAATCCTGTTACAGTACTTCAGCCCAGTTAAATTTCAGACCTGAAATAACATATTTTTGCATGATTAAAAAATTGCAGAACTTTTATCCAATGCAATGCACATTTTCTGGGTGAATATATAATGACTGAATGAAAAAAAACCTCTAATTCAAATCAGAATGAAAAAGAACATTTTTTTAATGTTTCTGTTTGGCTGTAAATGTTCAAAATTAGTTATTTCTTGAAGTGAATTTCTATTTTTATTTGAATGCTTAAAAGATTTTTCAGAGAGCAGTTTGTGAAGCACTCCTGAAAACAACTGTCTCTGTAATTTTTTGGTATTTAGCTTAAAAAAATCCAAATCTCTTTTATGTGTTTGTCACTACTGTTATCTTTTTAGTATTGTTTTTTTTTCAAAACAAACATAATGTGCACTATAAAAATAGATATATTTTATTATATCATCATAATACATATATTGGGATTCAGGATAGTACAAGGTTGTAATATAACACAAATCGCAAAATAAAGACATAAATTTGCTTAAGCAAATAAATGATCAATTAATAGAAGCCCCTGTGACTACACTCCTATTCAGCAAAAAAGTTTTTTTTCTTGTTTTATTTTTTTCCAGAGAGTTAAATATCCATGGGAATTCCACACATTAAACTGAGTTGCATTTTTTCACAAACACCTGTACAGACAAGTCATTTATTTTAAAAGCCCATATGTCATAATTACAATGCCCTGTTATTCTAAGGCATGTAATAGTTTGAAAAGTGAGATCTTATCACGAAAGCCTTCATTACTTTTCTCATTAGTACTGTAGCAATTAATGGATGGATTTGAAGTTTACGCAGAATTAAAATAACTTCAATTTTTTTTTTTAATTCTTTGTCTCAGTCTTGGTTGAACCCTAGTTGGTAACACTGCTCCCTTTGAAAATCATGCCGGTAGCATTCCAGAGTATTTAACAAACCTAATGACTTTCAGCTTCCAAACATTTCAGTTCTTCTGTTGCTGTAAAATTTCAGCTTTATTTTTTGTATTCCCTGGGATTGAAAATATTAATTTGACCCTTGTGATGGTACAGTTATTTTCAGACACTTCTGTTCTTCTTTTTAATTCATCAGACAAGGTCATTTGTGACAGAAATAAAGGGAATAACTACATTTTACAGCTCCTGGAAAAGGAATGGAGACAAAAACTGCAAATGGTTTTAGCAGTTTCCTCTTTTCTGAACAGTATAATTTAAATTTATAGCCCTTTAACAGATTTTTATGCTTGTCATCAATTGTTTCAGTTAACGAAAAGAACAGAATTAATTTGAAACAGTGTAATTCAAAATAAAACTAAATGAATTTAGTACTACCTTGAAACTCCACTCTTTAAGACACTTTTTTTATCCAAATTGAAAAGCAGGATGTTCTGGCATAGCGTTTTGACTTTGTTTCATTTAAAATGCCTGGGATTTGCATCACTGTAACACTTGGGATGATTGTGACACTGACGTGTCGATTGAATGTGTTAGAAGTGTGTTGTATATATATTCCCGTTATGGGAATCACATTACCATGCTAAACTAGCAGCAATTTTTCACTTCGAGAGCTGAAGCGGTCTCAGGCTGTGTCAGCTCTCATTAGTCTTGGATGTGGTGTTTTTCATTCTGATTTGTAATACTGTACATTCCACACAGGCTCAGGAAAAGAAAAAAAAAGGTCAACTTCCTGGAATCACAGAGTGCAAGGTGGGACCAGGATGCCTGTACATCCTTGGGCAGACATATTCAATAAAATGATGTCTTTGCACAACAGGAGAAAAGTAGAGAACCTGCAAGAAAAAACACTTGGATACAAGGAGAGCATGCGCACTCTACACTAAAGACACCCAAGACCAAAATTGATCAAAACATTTGTGCCACCCACAGGAGAAAGTTTTGATGTGTTCAGAAAAGCACTATATAAGTGTAAGCAATTATTATTATTATTATTATTATTATTATTATTTTAATAAATAGCATTACTTTGCTGCATTAACGTAAGCAAAGCTTAAACTGATTTTCAGAGATCTGTACTTTTTTTTATTTCTGGCGTACTTTGATTTTTGCTCAAGTATGTTGGTTACAAAAGATACTGCACTACATTTCCCAGAAGCATCTTCTGACCGGGTACAGCAGAGGCACATGTGCAAAGTGTCTGCTTGTTTTTGTGATGGACTATTCTGAAGCCAAACCACAGACCATGTTGTTGTTTTTTTATAAATAAATACATTTTTTAAATAAATAAATTCAACAAACACAATACTTCCAAAAAGGTATATAGGGGGTCTGGGTTCAATGTCCTTAATGAGGACCATAAAACATGGGTGATGATTCCCATAAGAAATAATGGAAATAGGATTAATGAGGAATGTTAATTTTCTATGGAGGCTGAAGCGCAACATATCTCTCCATAAGAATAAATGTATTTTAACAATAATAGGGCCAGAACATAACAACTCAAGTTTACAGAAGCGTCCATTCACATGCTCTTTGTGAACATATAATAATTACTGCAGTGAGCATTTAAGATGAGCACTTAACTGTAATTTAACTTTCTGTGAAATGATTTAGAAACACTTACAATTGGAAAATTAATATAAATGAGAGAGAGGGCTAGTATGCATGTTTTGAGTGATGAGCAACATGTTTAAACATTACATTAATTTAATCATTAAACTTGAAATGTAATAATTTAATATACTGTATAGTACAGTAAAGAATACATGAAGATAAAAGGAACACACTACAATACTTTGTAAATTAAATTTTATTATTAATATTTTAATTAGTACTATAGTGCTAGATAAAGTAGCATTAAATATTATACAAATGATAGATATTAAAATCTAATCTGTGTAAAATTTGTAACAGAATAAAGTTCTGTGAGGGACACCATCAGCCACAAAAGGTACCTTTGCCCAATCCAGTCGGTGCAGGATGCACTAGTAGCTCAAAGGTATGTGCATTTTTTTTTCTTTAGCTAACTGGTTTAATTTAAATAGCTAGATATTTATCAATAGATGCTATTGATTTGAATGTATTTATACCCATTTTGAATTAAAACCACAACCACCTCAGCTAATAGCGCTGATTTCCCAGTATTTGGAGAGTTTATTAAATTGACCCAACCTTTTGTAAGACTGTAAACATGGTCAATGACTACAGGTAATTGGGGTTGGACTCATAGAAAAACAAATCTGAGATAGCACAAAATTCTGTGACACCATTTATGCAAAAGTACTCTTATTTCTTAGGAAACTAACTATTGCAACTAATTTCATGCTTTTGTTAAGTTATTTATTGAAAGTGTTTTTAAATGCTGTCTCACTTGTTGGTTTGGTAACATCAGTACCATTAATTTTAATACTGTAGGTTGGGAAAATAGTGAAAATAAGTAGGAAAATAATTGGGGCATATCAAATCAACTAAAATATGGGTGCTGTACACTGGTAGTGGAAGGGAGTCCCCATTATCGGTAAAGCACTTTAAGTGGAAAGTTCAGAAAAGAGCCACATACCTGTAAGTATATAATTGGTAGTAGTAGTAGTAGTATTTGATTTGTGATTTAAATCAGACTAATTAAACACTGAATATAAAATAGTAACTCCACAAATAAATAGAATTGATGAAAGTCAGTATAACAGCAGAAAAGACAGCTACTTTTTACTCTCCAATATGTGAGTATCACTAACAGACAATACTTTTGTACTTTTACTTGAGTAGTTTTCTGAAAGAGAACTTTAACTTATACTGAGTTTCTTATTTTTGGAAGTAACAGTACTTTCGCGCAAGCAACATACTCCAATACTTTTGGAAAAAAACACCTGAACTCAAGAACATGCAAACTCCACACATTAATAAACATGCCACCTCTTTATGAATGTCATCCATAGTCAATGTCACTAATCAGCATCACTGCAGACTGAAACGGTTACATAGGTTTTGAAAGAACTGGACAGCAGTTCTTACACATCTATTCTCTCATTATTTGTCTCTTATAGAAATTATCTATGTATATATTGGTTACATGCAGTATTGATAATGGATTTTTAGTAATGACAGTGATGATGATTTATCCTATAAGGTCAATAATGACAAATTGTAGTCCAGATGTATGTAAATGGAAATTGAATGTCTCTTTCAATTTAAGATTTGAAGAAACAATCAAACTAAATACAAACTGGTATATTGTATAAAAGCTATAAATGCATATAACAGAATACTTCTACCAGGCTTCACTCCCATGTTCTTTGGTCTCCCTGTGGCTGAAGTCTCCACAGATCTTCGACACCTATTGAAGCATTCTTCACAAGGACATTCTTTCTGTGCCACCCAGGCTTGCTGAAACGGAAATTTACTAATGGAATATTTTGAAAATATTTATGGTCTGATCGACGACCAGATATTTCAATGTTTAAACACAGCCGTATGGTCTGATGTATTCACTACAGTGTATCAGATTAAAAACACGCAAGGGAAAATGTAAACTTTACTTGGTTTCTTTTACTCATGAAGGAAGAGAAGTAGGTTGGTTGATATTTGATTATGCACACAATTGGAAAAGGATGTGTGCAAAACAAGCTTGACCTGAGTGAAGCATAACAGTTTTCTTATTTTGTGGCTTTTGACTCATACTAAATGATTTTAAAACTGGTCATAGCAGAAGTCTTAGCTGAATTCAGTGTGTCATTTGTAATGTGCATGACAATGGACATTATGATCCACCAATAAACTACTGTACGTTCTGGTTGATACTCAGACCTTCACAAAATCAAATAAAAATATTTGACAATAGACTGGCTTTGACCAGATATAGTCCAAAAGGTTAATTGTGCTAACAGGAAAATATTTATGGCTAGATACGAGGGTTCTGAAACAGCTTCTTTGTGATGTAATGAAATAAACAATTGCTGCTCCTTTTGAATCTGAAAATGTGACTAGCTTCAATAACACATAATATATTTCTAACAGGCAGTCAGCCCTAAATGATCATCTGCTGGGAGCCAGCTGTCGGTCATTAGCTTCCCAATCCCGAACACCTGAGCTCCTGGTTATGTAAACATGTGCTCCTTCTTGTCACGTGTGTGAGGGAACTACAGGAAGTTCTGAGCCAAACATAGACAACACTAAACCAGACTATCCGGACGAGTCATCCAAGAACAACGAGCCACAGAAGAGTCCTTATTTTGTAGACATTAAAAAATAATAAAAGAGTACTGTAACTCAATTGCTGTACTCCTTAAGAATGCTGACAGAATATAGTTTTTTCTCCCACCTGTCACAATATTGTTTCTCATAGGGGGATATATAATGCCATCAGTAGGCGTATTTGAAAAAAGACAAATTGGCTTATAGCATGAAGACTCCACGGCCGAAACGTTATGTTTTCTTTCTTCTTTTTTCAGCATGGAATAAACCTATTACTTGTTCCTTATTTTTTATTATGTCATGGGAATGCTCTGTGTTAAAATCAGCTTGAATGCTCTGTAGCTCCTTTCTCTTGATTAATCTCCACAATTTCCATTGTTCTTTTATTTTGGTGGTTTAAACACTGAACAGACTATTTATTTTTAAATTTGTGTTTACCAACAGGGAACCATAAGCCCGGCAAAGCTTGTTCATCACTAGAAACCATAAATTTGCAGCATGATCCTGTTAGAAGTTGCTAAAAGCCTGGTTACATTTTAGATTATATGAAATACAAACAGAGAGGCTGCAGAATTTATGACACTGCCCACAGGGTTCTCACAATTGACAATTGGTCTTCTAGTTTTTTTTTTCTGCTATGCTAAGCTTTATGCAGTGTGAAATGATTGAATTAGTGGTACCACTGTCTGAAATAAAAAACACAGGCCACAGTAATTGTCTAATGAAGGAGTTCAGAAATAGCCTAGCAGCAACAGCCCTGAAATGAGCAAAGCATCCTGCTGTTCTTAAGAAAAACATTGAAGTATCCAGTTACACTGGATATCTGAAGAATTTTCCGTGACAAGTAGAAATATATGCATGTGATATACATTTTTTTACTATTTGTCTTTTGATTTTTTGTCTTTTTTTGCAAAATTGGCTAGATGGGATGAATGGCCTCTTGTTTGCTAATCTAATCTGTTAAATTTTTTAAAATAACTCAAATGTTATGAATGTCAGTGGTCGGTATGTTCTTTTTTTCTCAAAAAGCCTTTGAGTGAAATTAAAATCTTATTTTCATGTTTTGTGATTTCAGAGACTTTAGACCAGACAAAAAGTTTTTACTCATGTAATTTTTTTAGCTACTGTATGTTTATTTCTTTACACAACTTTGCACTCCTCGTAATGAGATTGACCCTAATCTGAAAAACATAGCTGGTGAAATAAAATTGCACATTAATGCAAATAAAATAGAAATAAACTGCCATTTAAACTAAAACAAATTACAAACTGAATTTCTGAAAGTAGATGATTCACATATCATGTATAGAAAAAGTACTGAAAAAAGAAGAGAATTCTCAGACGTTATCTGTCTCAATTTCTCAAATAAGTTCACTATACTTGACATTATTAGGAAAGCCTTCTTTAATAGTCAAAGTATTGCATCAAATGCTCAGTATATAGACATTTTTTTTAAATTTAAAACATAAAATGCCACAACCAGGACAAGCAAACTGAAAATGGATGTACAGTTAAAGAAAAAATACTATTGACAAATCTGAGAGAGGGAGCCGTCTTGAAATACACTATATAGTGTATCATGAACTAGTAAAGTAAATGCCCTTTCGTAAACCAATCTGTTTCAGCCTTTGGGCCATGGTTCATTCTCCTAAGCGTGTCAGATGTAAAATGATCTTTTAAATAGCTTAGGCTTAGTGAGCTGAAACCTGAAGAAACGTAAAATCAGAATCCCTGGGACCTTCCAGAGTAAGCCTCCTTCTCCCTGATTTGCTGTAGGAAGTAAGTGCTTATTTGTCCCCATAATTAACACTCACAAGCTGAGCTGGGTTAGATAAAGTGAAAGGAGGTCACACTTGAGAGCTCCAGGATGGACAGTCTCAAGAGCCAATTGCCCAGACATTTAAGTCATTATAAACAAGATATTTATTTCTAAAAAAAGTGTCTCTGGAGTGCAATAAATGGCCGGTTTTATTGCTAGCAAAGGGATTCCTCTACTCCTGCCTGTCCGTCTTCAGCCCTGTAATGCATTCCAATTTATAGAGTAGGATTTATGGAGCATCTGAGTGTAAGATTTTGTGTACGCGAGAGACCTGATTCATTCATTGTCATGCTGAGGAAAATAAATCAGAACACCATAAAATCCAAAGCAATCAAATGTTTATATGCCTTACAAAGAATAAAAAGCCTATGTGTGTACTATGGCCAAAATAGTTTGTGGTTTGATGGGCGGGGAGGACAGACTTAATTAATTCTAAGTCTCTTGATTTACGTACTGTTCTTCAGAAGACATACTAGTTTATTGTGCCTCTGACATAGATCAATTCTGAAAGCACCACTGACTAGAAGACTGTAATCTTTTAGCTCTTTAGAAAATGATGCCTTAAACATCCAAAATAGCTTTTTCAAATAATCATATTTATTTCCATACAAAATTGAGAAGCAGGAAGTTGCTGCAAACTGATGTGGAGTGACTGTGTCACTGTTAAAAGCTCTCCCCATGCAACTGAATCTCTGAAAACAGTTCATCTTTAATCTATACATGATCACACAAATGTCATATAGGGCACTCAAGATGGTTTGAGCCCAAGAGTTAAGTGCAACAACCTACGTCTCTTTGTTGCATTTAAGGAGGTAATGCTTTGCTGCATACATTCTGTCTTCAGTCAGTGTGTGGAGTGGATAAACCCTGAGGGATGACATGAACATTTTTCTTCTCCCCATGTCTTTGCACATACTGTATACAAACAAGTCTGCATATTTCAGGTAAAACCTTTCAAACTTGGCTTTTCCCTTTAAGAGACTGGTTTGTAAGAACATACTGTACACCTACTTGGCACCAACTCCAAACTGTACAATGTGTGAACTAACAGTGTCAAAAACCCTCTGTGTCTCCAGGTTCCCAGGCAATTGACGGGGTCCCCTGTCATCACTGTATGACTGAGAAGCACCAAAAAGAAACCTCACCTCGAATAAGAACATTCTCTCAGCAGGCTGCTGAGATTGAAGTCCCCTCCTCTCTCCTGACATTTCTGCCATCTAACAAAATCTTTTATCTCAAACACAGCTGTTGACTTGGCTTTTAGCAAGTGCTGTGGGAAGCATGGTTTTAATAAACATTTTGTGTTCATCTAAGGTCCAGGAAATGTAAAAGTTTCAGAAATCTTGCATGCCCATTTTCGTTGAAGGAAACATTTTTTGCTTTTTTGAATTTTTCCATACGTTTGTTTATTACATCCAAGACTAAAAGATATACTGTGGAAGATGGCACTTCATGGAGCTTTTCAGTCTTGTTTCAAAATCTATCCGTGGGATGGGACACACAAGTACTGTTTACTCTTGCTGGCGTTTATTTAGCTTGTTCCAGTAAGAAAGCTTTAGTTTCCAAAACTGTTTAGAGGAAGTTTCTAAACATTTATTGATCTGAGTTTCAAATCTTCATTAACTCTTTCTTCCCTGTAAAAAAGCAGAAAAATAAAAATGTCAGTGTGAGCTGATTTAAATGGCAAATCTCTCTACTCTGGAATGTGTAAAATGTCTAATATTTCCGAGAAAGCTTAATTAAGAGACACAGAAGTAATATGAATGTGTATTTATAGTTTTTATTATTTATGTACAGTACCTAGTAACATTTGTGACAACACAAAGTGTTGTGTCCTTTTCAGTTCCATAGAATTTAACAAATACAATTCTTCTTAAGGCATTTAAATCCATGAGCCCTGTTAGCCCATATTTTATTTAGTCATGAGGGACCTTAAATTGCTTTTGCTAGTATTGTTACTTTGAATATTAATTGCACAAAGAGCAATTTGAATGGTCCGTGAACTAAAATAAACAAATACTGTACATCATTAAATCCCTTGTGTCTTGTGAGCATCTGATTTATTTCGGGAAATGAGACAGATTGTACAACTGTACAACTGCATAAAATATTTGCGATTCCTTGTTTTTTTGTCCTACTGGCATCAAGGTGAAAGATACACTCACCCTTAGACTAGAGCCACACACATCTTGCGCCTGAGGCTCACAAAAATAGAAAAGTTAGGATTGATCAGTTAGAATGATAACATGGTTACAGTTCTTCAGAATTAATGTAAAGTATACTTAAAAGATTTGACTGTGCATCTTGATATAAACAAGAGTTTCCTATTCTCTTGATAATCAGCCCTCTGTTTATCTTTTCAGGCTATCCATTTTAGACTGGTTGCTTATTTGTGAATGTTTGGCTGTTTTGCTTAGCAACAGCCCACATTGAAAAGTCAAGAACTAAGCAACAGTGACCTCTTCATAAGCACCCCACTTATTATCCACTTCAAATCAGGCTGGTAAATGTGCAAACTTTATTCACTTATCCCTCCTAATAATGTTGCTATTTATCCAAACCTTTTGTCAAGGCTTTTAAAGATGGTTATCTTCATATGAAGGTGGAACTGGTTGCTGTTTTTTCCACAACATGAAGCAAGATAATGAATGAAAACTTAATTTTAGTATTATCCTCACTCTCAAGTTTTATCTCCTGGGAAATTTCAGATTTTTCTTTTCGCACTTATGTTGCATCTTTTTCTTACCCATGCTCTATCATTTTAACAAACATTAAATATTTAGATCTTGTACTCCCATGTACTAAATTTGAAAGGTAATTTGCACTGCAAACATTCTATATTTACCATCATATGATCCCTGTGAATGAACTGCTGGATTAAGGCTTTCCCAGGAGTTTCTGCAGGTTGATCTGTTCTTATCCAACTCATTCCATCAGGTTTCTTGTTTTCACATTTCCTGCATTCCCTAGCCGAACTACTATTTTAATATATCTTGTCAAATGACACAGCTTTTAAGGGTAATGCCCATATAACATTGAGCTATCCTGCTTTCTGTGATTGGTTTTCAAAATACCAGACTGAGCCCTGGACTTTAATTAATCTTGACCCACCTTACATTCCCAATTTCAGGAGTGCCACTTTTTGTTGTCCAGTTAATTCCATATATATTTAATACAAATTCATAATAAATTGTCTGACAGTTATTGAAAGTTAGTAAACTAATCCTGACTCTTACAGTTGATTAAATCTGGAGAAGAAGCTTTTATTTTTAACTTCTCAAGCTTGCCTTTATACACAGTTTGTCTAACGAGCAACCCAAATGGTATTTTGATTAATTAGAATATGAAGGAGATCTGAGCCTTTTGAAGAAGACTGAGATCCCCTTCAGACCCTCATTTGCCTTGCAGGTAAAATGAAGTCCAGCATAACCTGGAAACAGTTTACAGTGTTAAATATTTAAAGACAGTATCCAAGGATTCTTTATACAATTGGAATAGATCTACCTACAGTTTTATCATAAAAGGATAACAACACTAACATTCTGGTACTGATTATATGGTGACTGAAGGCCACATCCTATTATTCCTCTATTTATTGAACATTCAACACCATGATGAAGTTACAAATGCTTTTGAGAAAACAACAAAAATGAGGTTGAAAAGCCTCACATAAATCTTTTAGGATGTCTGGTTAAGAGTCAATAAAATGGCAGTTTATTTTTCTAACTTTAGGACTTTCAAATTAGCTAGATGGCCTCCTGTAATTTGTAACATTTATTGTGTTTTAAAGACTATTTTTCTGTGTTTTTCTGTCTACAGTCAAGAGATAACATTGTTTGTCCAAGTAGTGCTATTGCAGACTAAAAAGAACATTAGAAACTCACTAAATGAAAACCAGAGAGCTCCTCCATTAGCGTTTTCTAATACCACAGATCTTTGTTAAATAGTTAAACTCCCTTGGATCAATGCACTTCATTTCAATCTGGAAGTGAACAAAATATAAATATATATAAGGTTACTCTTGCCCTGAGTGAACCTTCAAAAGAGTGAAGTTTAATTAGTAAATAAAAAACAAAGTAAAAAGCCACAGAACTATAGGAATACAGTGTGTATGTACTGTACGTCTCATCCATTTCTTGTTATCATAAATGGTATTTGTAAAGTGCTTAGGAAGTACTATATAAATACAGTTAATGGCAACAGCAGCAAACGTTTTTTAAGCCTTTAATATCAACATTATAATATATGCTGAAAAGAGAAGAAAAAGAAGTGAGACGTTGCCTGAAGAAGGCTCCACAGCCAAAACGTTGTGTTTCTTTTCTTCTCTTTTCAGGATGAAATAAACCATTACTTGTTCCCTTGGAGCCTACGCATGCTGACGCAGCGACCTACTTGAATATTATTCTGTAATACTTAGGGAGTTCTCTAATATGCAATTATCAATGTATTTTACTACTCCGCAATAGAACATTTAAAATAAATTTTACTCTCATAGAAGAAAGTACTGGTCTACATTTGGAAAAAGGGGTAGTCATATTTAGATTAAACTGTTTTTCAGACTACATTCTAGTTTAAAGTATCTCCCTTGACATTAAAAAGATAACAAACAAAATGTTGTACTTGGTTCATATGTGGATAATGGACAATTTATTCTTGTGATCATTAAAGGTTAAAACCTTACTTAAAATTACTTATTTAAAATTAATAGATTCTACTGATTGTGATATATACTGTATCATAAAACATACTGTTGTATTTAAAGTAAAATAATTCCCATGATGTATAATATTCTTACAGATACAGTACAGTCATTTTGAAGATTAAGCTACAGTTTTGCTGGAACACATCCTGGAAATCCAATTTTATCAAACTCCATTAATCAGAACTACACACTCTACACCTATAAACTTAAGAGTTGGTCTTCAGAGAATTTATTCCCAGCTCAGGATGATATTATAAGGCAGAACAAACGTTTAAACAGTATAAAATTGTAGACATTTCTTTGGAGTGTTTACTTAATATCAACTATAAATACTGTGACACAATACTTTAGAACATATCAAGATATGGAGTCTGTACTAATAACATGTACAGTATAAACTTTTCAATCAATTGGTTATGAAATTCATTCATTTTGAAATTAACCAGTTTTTATCAAAAGTTTCACCTACTGTATAAGAGTTTATCCACTTTATTTACCAGCTACATCATTGGGCAGCAGATTAGGTGGAGAAGTGAGAAAGTAATCGACCATTTAAATTGAGGATAGATTTAGTTATCCCGCAATTTGAAAACCCAAGGTTGAAAATAGCCACACCAGGTCTTTTTTTAACAGTGCCATGGGATTTTTAATGATCAAGTACTGTAGTCAGAAATGTGGTTTAATATGTTGTCTGAAGGACAGCACAGTTAGCAGCGCTTTTGGGTTTCTGGGTTTTATTCCAGAATCAAACTCGGGGAGTTTGTGGGATAGTGGACTTTGCATGTTCTTTCCATGTTTGCATATTTCTCTTGGTGCTTTCTCTTGGTTAGACTAATTGTCCTGTGATTTACTGGCATCCCATTCCACCTTGTGCCATAAGCATTCCTTTTCCTGGAATGCAGCCACCCTTACCAGGAATACGTGGCTTTCTGATAATGGATGGATTTTTATGGATCCATTAGGTCCAGAGGGAGGAGCACCACTTACTGGACCACCAATCCTTACAGGAGCTCTCCCATCCTGGCACCTACTGTACCAGCCACCTAACAGGCACCTACAGCTTCGGAGAACTGAGATCAAGGTCTAAGGTGGTGATGCTACTGTCTTGTTTTTCATCATCATCACCTGTATATACTGAACACAGCACAACTCATGTCAAAGTGAATACAAAATGCACTTAAAAAGTGGGAAAATAAGGAAAGCTGAAACCAAGAGTAAACAATTAAAACATAATTTCAGCTAAAATATTTCAGTGGTAAAAACGAATAGCCAATGCAGAAATGTATTCAAAAGGTCTGAAGGAAACCTCTTGAAAAAAATAATTGTATCCTCTGTCTTCAAAACACTTACATGCACTGTATTTGCAAGGTAGGCAGATATAAGCATGTGCTCTGGGCCTCTCGCCAAGTGTATTTACAAATAAAGGGGGGATGTGAATGGCTACAGATTAGCATCTGGTTTGTTTTATGCTCCTGTCCCACATGCTGTTGAAGGGTGCCCTCAACTGGCTGCAAAACAGGGTGAATATAGGCCAGGAAAAGGGCGATGTTGCTCTGTGTGTGAAAAATAAAAGAAAGCATAGAGTAAATTTTTGCTCAAATCATTCCACCATTAATGGTCATTGCTTTCAGGAACTGCCCTCATATCCATTGAAGTGTCAATAGAAAATTAGAAAACCTACATTAATAAATCTGCATGATGGGAAGTACAGAAGTATTAAGAGCATTCTCCCTTGATCATTCTGGCTCAATAAATACGCTCAGGGCAGTTAAACTATTGGAAGTTTATTTGATTTGAAACTCAGAATACTTTGACTGAGTAGAATTTAATCTATGAATCATGAAATGTTCATTTGAATTATGATGGAAAGCATATCAATACTCATTCTGTTGTAAACCAAGGAGAAGTTATCAGTTCACATTTGCATGTTTTTTTCCCATGAAATGGCAGTTATTATAAGGCTGAGAGTTTAATAGACAGGGCTTGTTACTAGAAAGTTCCTAATTCAAGACCATGTTATGAACCTGTTAATCAATCCTGTCAGTGATTCTTGAGCATAAACTACTGAAACGACACCACCTAATTTCAATCAGATATGTAGGACAGAAGTATCTGTTAAACTAGTTCTTCTTATGATAGAATTAGTCTTCTTTATGTAGTGAAATTATGACAGCAGCCTTTCAGCATATTTCTGTCTGTTTTGCTGAGTGTATTTATTACCCCATGATTAATGGACCTTTACTTGTGTCAGTCTTTTATTTCATTGGCACCTAACATGATAATTTAATCTCTTTTTTCTTGGCTGTGATTCTAAGTATTGCCAGTTCTCACTGTAATTTTAAGGCATCATATTAGATGGTCTATAATTATAATTTATTGGTGTAGAAACATGTGTGACATGTAGAAGTCCATATACCTAATGTAAACAAAATGTATTATTTAATATTTGTGCATACAGTACCATATGTAATTAGCAACAATTTTAATCTATAATAACTATGTACAATAATTATGTAATTACACATGCATATAATAAATTACAACAGATTTGCAGAAATAATGCCTGAAAGTTGAAGGGGTATCTAAACATAGTGGAGGTCAAAATGTCAGAATTGTTAGAAATTCATAAAGATATTATCAAGAAAATTACTACTTTTACGTTGGTGTACTGAGATTTTATTGAACAGACATGACATACTGTAGGTATATTCATGTATGCTCATTAGTATTTGTTTTAAACAGGGTTCACCAACATAGTGAAAGTCATATACTCTAGATTTCTAGATTCTCCACTGGAAGTAATACAAACTGTATAATCTATTAAATTTGCAACAGGTTAAAGGTGCCGTCTTTACAGATAACTTTTTAAATAATAAAAAATAAAAACAACATTTTCATTATAACTTTAAAAAATCATTTAATTTTGATTAGGTTGTGATAACAAGAAATGTATTGTGTTCATGAATGAGACATACAGTACACACTGTATTCCTATATATCTGTGGCTATATCACTTGCTTTTTATTTTCTAATTAACTAATGAAGTTCCACTCTTTTGAAGCACCACTAAGGACTAAAATAACATAAAATATATACTGTATTCTTGGTCACTTTCACGTTTAAATGAAGTGTAATAATCCCAGGAATGGTAATCCAGGGAGAGAGCTAGCAAGGGTTAGTTATAGACCTTTTACTGTTCCTTTTAGCACACATATTTAAAATATACTGTATTTTTATATATGCATTTTAATATAGCAAAATGTTTCCTTTGAAGTGCAGTATAAATGAAACAAGTTTGATATATAGTTATCTATTCATTATCACAAACCCACTTACTGTATTTTTAGAAACCAAGAGACTATTAATAGCATCCAATCTAATCTTGCATTGATGTCAGTTGTTCACAAAGTAATGAACTAATTAAAATCCACTCTTAAGATCCACACTTTGAAGCTCCATTCAGGGCTAAAATAATCTGAAATATATATTTCTCAGGAAGTTTAGCAAATTTACAAGGGTCTGTGGTATTAGAAAACTAATGGAACAACTCTCTTTTGTTTTCATTAAGTGAGTTTTCAATGTTCCTTTTAGTGTGCAATAACACTACTTGGACAAACAATGTTATCCTTTGACTGTGTACAGAAAACAAAGAAAAACAGTCTCTTGTAAGTTGTAAGAAAGGTTACAACTTACAAGAGGCTATCTAGCTTATTTGAAAGTCATAATTAACTTTCGATCTTTGCAATGTGTAATTACTCATTGTCTCCCACTTTGTAGTCTATAATTGTATGGACAGCATTTAATTGTAACTTCTTGCCAGATTAAACATAGCTGGCTGTGCCCCAGATGGTGAATGAAAGTGTGTTGACTATTTTCTTGATAGCTGTGGCCTATTGATTCCTCTGTTTCTTAATTTTCACCACGGTTAAACTTCAACAGGTAAAATCACCTCTTCACCTGTGCCCAATTTACTCTCTCACTAACAAGGTTATTTAGTCCTTATGCAGTAGTCAAAGTTACACAGCTGCATCTTGGTCAGTCATAAATGATGAATTAATCAAAAAGATGCCAGTAACAGTCTATCCTTATCCAAAATCCTTTATGTTTAATTATTTAAAAATACTTAGGAACACATTAATAAAATATAATTTCTATTTTAATATAGGAAAAATGTTTATTTTGAAGTGCAGTATAAATAAAACAAGTTTGATGTACTGTACTGTATATATCTATTTATTATTGCAAAGCCACTTATTCTTGATAATGTTCACAGGAACCCAGAGACTATTAATAGGGTGCAAGGAAGGATTACAGCCTGGACTGATGTCAGTTCATTAGAAGGTGCACATGAATACAAGCCAGGACAATTTAGGGACTCCAGGAAAAACTCACATTGAGTTAGGCAAGTATAAACATATGCACAGTCCATAACATTGCCTCAGGAGACCAGAAAATTCCCATGAGGAATCACAATTGTCCTGTGGCTCAGGTGATAAAGTTAGGCCAGCTTTTTGACCAGCTCCTCTACCATTCAGGCACCCAATCACTCATTCATTCTTCAACTCTTTTATCCTGAAGCACCACCGAAGGGTCTCTCCCCGGTCAACCTTAATCTGACAACCAGTTCCTGAACCAACCTGCTACGTACTGTTCAAATTTAGCAGTTTATTGTTGTTCCTTCAGTATCACACTCTGTCACCACATCACCCTGTGGTGACTTCTACAGCTCCATTACTCCACGGCTCACTGGCAGTCAGTCTCCACACCAGTTTAATGGAGGCTTCTACATCTTCACCAGTCAACTATCAGTTGGCAGCACATCTCTGCTACAAATGACTCAGCTCCTCAGTTCCATGGCAAGACTGCAGCCCATCACCACTGAGCGTGCTTTAGCCCAGCCGGATTGAATTATATCGATGACTGATCACAGTCACTTCCAGTCCACTACCACTGTGGTGCCATCTAGCACTTTACAGGTTGACACCTAAGCTTTTGGGCTTATACGGAGAGCTCCAACCCCTCAGTCTTTGGGCTTCTCAGGTAAACTTCAATCCTACAGCTTTCATGCCTACAAGCCTACAAGGCTTTCAAGCCTTCAATCCTACAGCCTGGCTTTTGGAATCCTACCTGAATCCCTTTATCCTTACCTTAGTTGTGCTGTCACAGCATAAGAGCTTCCCATCCAGGGTGTTTCCTGCCTTGAGTCGCTGCATGCTTAGATAGGTTCTGGCTCCCTCCTCAACACTGCTTTAAATTGGGTAAAGCAGTTAAAAAGTAGACACATTTTTGGCTACAAAATCATACTGTATATTAAAGTTCCCAAGGTGTGATCATTCCGTGTTAAAGGAAGATCTACTTTTATAATTGGAATACAAATTCTTTAATAAATAGACCCACCTGGTCATATATGTAACAATTAAGATCAATGTGCCCATGTACTGTAGATGTAAATTAATAACATCACGATTAAATAAATGTAGCCACAAAACATATACATTATTTGGAAGATTAAGATCTTAAAATGTCATATTACAATTAGATACATCTGAGACATATTGCAGCATGTACAGTAGTAGAAGAGCCAAAAGTCAAATTAAAACTAGCAGGGTACTATGCAATTTGTTTCTGCTGAGGAGGAGGCAGTGGGGAGGATGAGACTTCCTCATCTGATCCCATCTTGAGAAACAAGAGATGGACAAGAATCGGGTTATTGACAGCATATTGACAGCAACGTGATATGGTGTTTTTGTGGTATTGAAAGGCACTGTCTTTATGTCATGCAGCAGAAACATTTCCATTGTTATCACAGTCTAATAATTTTCTATACTTTGTTACTATTCTGTATATTATTTTGGATGTTACTCTACACTGCACTTTATTAAATTTAGCATGAAACGTAGCTGTTGGAAATTCAAATCCCACATTCTATTCCTTGTGAAGAAGAGTTGATTGTTCATGGAGCACACATGGAAGCAATTCAAGGCTAATTATTAGTCTATAAGCTCATGTATGCAACTCACATTACAATATACTGTACAGTACATTACATTCATTTTAAGAATGCAGATAGAAGCATAAAAAAGCTATTGGAAATCCAAGCATACCTAAGAACTCACAATAGTATTTGAAGCATCCATAAGTTATGAATTTCAAAAATATTTAATTAAAAAAAGTAGTTCCACCTGATTCTTAAGAGAAAATTCTCACAAATAATAAGTACTCTTTTTGATAAACTAATTTTCTACCATACAAGTATATATTGATACTGTATTATTTACTTAATACTTATCTGACTCTTCTATCTATAGAACATACAATACATTTGTACCCATTTATACAGCTGAAGTAATCTGAGCAAAGCACCTTCCTTGAAGTATAACAACAGGGTTTCCTCCTAGGACTTGGACAACCCCTGCATTTGGTTTACTTTACCAAGTATAACATGACCAGTGAGCACTATGACTTCCGTTCTATTAGATTGTGACATTTTGAGTGGTTCTGTACATCCTCTGAGGTTTTGAAAAGATAGTACTCTAATCCAGTGTGTGTACAAGTTACCCTAGAGGATGACAGCCCAGATGGATATACCAATAAAGCAAATAAAAAGAACACTTAGGTCTATATTTAACAATGTACTGTATAAAAAGATCGAAGGGCCTTAAGAACCAAATACCCTGTTGTTGCCTCTGGGTGAACTCATATTGTTAAATGTTATATTGAATATGTCATTTACCTCTATCTGCATTTGATTAAACCCATGATTTGTGTTTAATCTTAACATTAAACACAAATCATGGGCTAACATGAGCTTTTTAATAGCTGATTAATATTGTTCTTATGTTATGGCTTAATTGTCCATAATTGCCTCACATTCCATCTTGTTTATGTTTCACAATATGCATCTGCAGGGATACTTATATAGCACTTTTTCTGGACACTCCACTCAAAGGCCATGATTGATAAAGGCCAATGGGAAATTTGGCCAGGACGCCGGGGTACACCCCTACTCTTTTCAAGAAACACCCTGGGATTTTTAATGACCACAGAGAGTCAAGACCTTGGTTTTACATCTCATCCGAAGGACGGCGCCTGTTTACAGTATAGTGTCCCCATCACTACACTGGGGCATTAGGACACACAGGAGTCTCAGGGTGAGCACCCCCTGCTGGCCCCACTAACACCTCTTCCAGCAGCAACCTTAGTTTTTCCCAGGAGGTCTCCCATCCAGGTACTGACCAGGCTCACACCTGCTTAGCTTCAGTGGGTTGCCAGTTGTGAGTTGCAGGGTGATATGGCTGCTGGCTGTTATAACTATATACTCTTAATTCTGCTTTGAATTTATCTTAAATCAGACCTGACTTTTTATCGTTCTATCACATCACATTCAATATGCAACTGAGATAGTGCACGTCAAGCCATATATTGGGTGGTTAATGGTTCCTGAATTAAACAAATTTAAAACAAATTTAAAACAAAATATTGTACTATTGATTATAGTATATTTCATACTTTGTTTCTTTGGGTTCGTTAAGTCTGGAATTCCTCAAGGCTTGGTACCTGGGCCCCCTGTTGTTGATCATTTACATGTTCCCACTTGGTCAGATACTAAAATCACATGGTCTCAATTATCATTTTGATGCCAATGACACTCAAATCTATGTCCATAATAAACCTGACACTGAAGTACAGTAGCTATTTGTTTTCATTATATAATTCCATCTCTGATAAAAGAAAACTGGATGATCTAAAATTTATTTCACTTTAATTGCATCGAGACTTAATGCTACTTGGCACCTCAAATCATATACATTAGAAAAGCTGGTGAACACATTTGTCTTTTCTTCAATTGATTACTGCAATGCCTACTTGCTGGGGTATCTAAATCCATACTGAACAAACTCCAGTGTGTTCGAATTTCGACAGCCAGAATCCTGAAAAGGCTGTATGCAAGCAATGACATTATGCTTGTTTTAGAGTCCTTGCAATGGATTCCTATCAGGTTTCGAGGTGATTCCAAAATCCTCATGCTCCCCTATAACATTCTACAAGGCTTTCCACCTCTGTACCTATCTGACTCATTATCTGTCTGCTTTCCAACTCATACCTTTTGTTAGTCTGAGTCTGGTCTTTTATGTGTGCCCCAAGTTTGTTTACATTTTATGGGTGATAGGGCCTTCTCTTACTATGCCCCAAAGCTCTGGAAATCTATCCCCAATGATAACAAAGACTCACCAAACCTGAGAGCATTTAAATCTAGATTCATAACCTTTCTTTTCAAAACAGCTTTTATTTAAACAGTGTCTGTGTCTGTTCCATTTTCTAATGACCATGTGTCTTCTGCTGTACCTCATTTCTCATGTTTCTTATAATTTATGACATTATAAAAAACATAGTCATTTGTTATTCTTAGGACTGTTTTCTACACCTACTTTAAAGAACTTTGAGATGCTACTTTTAGAGGCACTATATAAAATAAAGTAGTTCAAGTAGGTAGCTGCATCAGCATGCGTAGGCTGCAAATGAACAAATAAACGTTTATTCCATGCTGAAAAGAAAATAAAATGTTTCTTGATGGTGGACATTATTTAAAACATTTCTTGTTTTTCTTTAGTTTGCCAGGATGCAGTGTGTATAGACAGAGACACCATCCCCTCCTTCCATTATGTTATGATCGTCATCCCTTCTCTTTAGGGAGCAGCAACCCTTTCATATTTTAGTTTATTACGTGCACCTGCTCACTCAGCATTGGGAGATGGACGCCCAGAAGCCCGCCCACCAGTGACTTCATCACAGCGTCCTGACCACTGAGTCCGGGGCTCGGAGCTCCTGGCCTCGTTACCCTGTTTTTAACTCCTTTTTTTCCTGTTCCGGATCCCATTCAGGATTTTAACTTTGTCTGTCTTGGATGGTTCTCCCGGCACCTGGACCCTGGACTGCGCCCCAGATTTCTCCCTTGGACTGTTTGGACTTGTTTGCCTGAGCCATGCCCCCCAAACACCGGATCACCATCCTCACGCTCCCCTGTCTGTCATCCCATCCTGATCCTCATCGTGTTTTCCCTGTTGTCCTTCTCCACGTACACCGTCTACATAGGGCCCTAAACTACGCTTCACGGGAGCCTGGACTGGCTTCCGTTACACATCATCCCCATGTTTGGTGGAATTAAACAGAACAAATGACACAAGATTTTTAACATACGGGATTGTTTAATACAAATCTAAGACAAAATGTTTGTTATGTAAATACAATTACAGTACGCATATGGCTTTATTGATTTTTCAATTATTATCCACAGAAAAATAATAAAACTGAGCTGCTCTGGAACTGAAAAGTGTTAAACCAATTCAAAATTCTGAATTCATGGAGACTGAGTTAATCATGCTGTTAAAACATCTTCTTCCCTTTTTCTTCACCTTATTCAAAACACAGCTATTTATCCTGTTATATAAAGGATTACAACAAAGTGTCGAGTAACATATTTTTCTGCAGGTCTCCACACTTTGGAATGGGAATCGTTTTAATAGATTTTTTATTTTTATGCTTTCTTGGCTTTTAAGTGTTTATACTTAGCTCTTTATATTTGTGCACAAACAAGAGACTTCAAAGTCCTGAAGAGCTTTGAATATGATATCATATGTACTATTCTGTAAAAAATATAAATAAGTCAAAATTTGCAGATAGGTATTAAATTAGGGGGATTAGCAAACCAAATGGTGAGATACTGCAAATTAGAAGACTAAAGTTTTGCAACAAAAACATACATTAGAAATACAAAATAGGAAACATTAAAAATAAATGGTTACTTATGAAAAAAAATCTAGGTGTTTATTATGACACAGCATTTACAATTTCTAGAGAAAGTGTGGAAACAATGAAAAAGGCAAATTTGGGGATATATATTTAAAAACATAGAATTTAAAATTATGTATGTCAGTAGGACCTGATTTAGGATATTTTGTACAATTGTGGTTACCAAAATTGTTATAGCTTATAAGCAAGAGAGGGTGGCACAGTGGTTAGCAGTTATGTCTCACAGCACTGACGCCCTGGGTTCAATTCTGGACCTGGGATGTTATCTGTGTGAAGTTCATATGTTCTCCTCATGTTTATGTGGGTTTTCTCTGGGTGCTCTGGCATCCTCCCACAGTCCAAAATTGGCCCTGGTGTGAAACCGTGCGTGTTTATGTCTGTGTCTGCCCTGCTATAGAGCAGTTAGATGATGGATGAATGTTATAAATAAAATATCGGTGCTCTATAATCCTTGGAAGTGCATTTAAAACTGAGAACAGGAAGCACTTCTTTACGTAAATGATAGTGGGAGTATGGAACAAGCTATCCAACCATGTGGCAGAAGCTGTGAGCATCCTTCATAAACAACTGGGTGAGATCTTTGGACCAAGACTCAGGCTAGATCAAGAGTGGAATGAAAGAGACCAGGGCCTCTGATTCATGTTATTCAGCAAAGAATCTCTTAGTAATCTAATTATAAATCTAAATGTATAATTTAAAATCTGAATATAATTTATGTCATGTAATGGTCTTAGTGTTGTAGTTACATAACTGTCCAAAACAAGTGTATGTAAGTGGCTACATAAACTAACATAAAATAACTAATTTATGTATTACTATATAGAAGAACCTAAAATGTAAGTACCACTTCAAATTTATGAGTATCAGCTCTTTATGCAATGAAACCACACAAAAAACTTAATACTTCTAACTAATATCATTCATTTCACATTGGCATGTTGTTTATATACACATACAGTTGCAGTCCTAGATTTATGAACAAGTTGCACCTGCTTAGATGTAACTGTGGACTTGTGGGAGTAGCTGTGGATTAATGTGGATTCAGTGAAATAATCCGCTGAAAGATCAAAGGATGACATCACAGAAAATGTCTTAAGTGTCGAGCGATGTTGTAACACCTGGAGCAATATGTTTCAACAAGAGTTCACAAACTCTGTGTGCCTGGGCCCTAGTACAGCATTCACACTAAATGTGCTGTGGCAATGAACTACAGTACAGCTCGTGAGCAAAATCTCCACTAGTACTTAGTTTTTTCAAAGGCACTTAATTTAACCAGTTCAATGATAGTTGATCAAATTGTACAAAAACAATGTCAGACACAATATGAGACTCATGACCAAAAAGTTTTTGTTTTTAATGGGCATTTTTTATGGATAAGAAAATGAGACAGACCACAATCTTTAATTATTCCATCAAAAATGAGCTTTATAAACATCCAATTTGGAGCTTAAAATGTAATTGCAGTAGAGAAGTCGTATGGCTTTAAGTTAAGGTATCTGAGAGGGATGAGGAGCCTGATAGTCTGTGCTTTTGGAGGGGATAACTGAGTTCTTGGTGTTCATTGCAGCAATTTGCATTGTTTTGCTTTGTTTTTTTATTTTGTTTCAATTTCATATTATGTGTCTTCATAGTAATTGCGCTGATATAATTATGTATACATCCTTTTAAGTTCTGTGAATGCTGGAAATGTAATTGTATTCAATGGATGTTCTTCAGTTCGCTTTCATGTCACATTAAAGCAAAGTTCCATATCTTCATTTTCTCTCTTCTTTATTCCTTAGGCAACATCCAACTTCAAGGCATTGTGGTTCATGTTCATTGGGGCTTCTGGAGAGCGGTACTTAATTATAAGTTGCCATTATTTTAGTGGAAGAAGAAGCTTATACTAATACACCCCAGCTTTCCTTCAAAGAGAAAAATGCAGCAGTTTCTATAACTGAAACAGAGGCATTCCTTACTGAGAGAATCCATAAACACAGGCCATACCACACTGTTCCCCTGTGGGGCTTTAAAGTATAATTATTCTCTAAGTTAAGCCACCTGTTTGTTTCCTCCATTGTGGCTATTCAATGACATTGTGACTGAATCTCAAACCCTTTAAAAGGGACCGGTTTGTTTATTCAGCTTCCTCTCATCAGAACAGCTCTTCAGGAAGTTTTTGTTGTAATCAGGATTGTTTCATTTGGATCAGATCTTGAGTGGCACACCACCTACAGTTGCTTTACCTTCATGGCTCTTATCACTTTGCAGCTGAAATCACACTAGGCTCATAACTGATTGTAGCCATGATTTCAGGAAAAATACTTTTTATTCCCCCAGAGATTGGGAATGAGGAAACAGAAATATTTGACTAGATTTTTGCTTTCTTTGAAGTTTGAATTTAGCTTGCTGTTTGGTTTGAAAAGACGTAAATCCCAAAATGATAAGTAGTTTGCATGTTTTTTTAATTAGATCTCATCATCTTTACACAGTTATTTCCAAGCATTCAGTGTTGATTTTCCTTAATTTTTGGACCTGTCATTTGTCATCCTGAAAATTAGTTTAACTCAATGAAGACAAACAAAAAATGCAATACACTGTAGAAGAAAGAAATAATGGCTGAAGTTATAATAGACCACAGTTAGCTTTGATGGATGCATCACTTGCTTAGCATGTCTTTTTTAAATATAGGTAATTGAAGTGTCTATATTTGCTTTTTTCTAGCATGTTCACAGTATACATTAATGGAAAACAGGACTGCCATTGGTCTTGTGTTGCACTGTGGCTAACAGCTGTTTCTAGTTCCTTGTAATTCGTTCAATGTTTGTGTCAGGTCCTGCAAGTTCACCTTCCACAAAATATTTGTTACATTCTTGTTTTCAGAGTAAATACAGTTCTGTCTAATGAGAACAATTTGTGTTTTGGAAGGCAGATGGATTCTTTTGTTGATGTTGAAATCTGTATGGTTGTTTTCATATATGTCTGGAGAACTTGTGTCTTTGGCATTCACTTTTAATTGTTTTCAATTAGAAAATGGTAAACAGGTGGAATGGAAGCCATATATAAACAACACAGCCTCCAATTCATATCATCATGAGTTATGGGAAAGAAAATGACTTCAGACTTTGGAGAGTTTTTATTCTTTTAAAAATCCTTTTTTTTACAGCAGCTTCTATGGAAAATACAGCTCGATTATTTTATCCTATTATTTTTGAGTAATATTAATAAATCGCCTTACAAAACTTAGCTGACAGAATTCCTATGGGGAAAATGTATTTAAAATGTTATGATTAGAGTCTGAATGCTCATTAAGAGTTAAGATCAGATAATCTGAGATTTCCACTCTGCAAGCCAAAATCTGACAGCAATGAAAAACCAGCTCCATCGTGGCCATTACCTACAAACATGCTCTTGAAAATGAATCATACCCTGAGCACGTTTTTACGTAGGCTTCCATTATCCAGCACTTCAGCATATTGTAGCTGCTTGTTGGTATTTTATGATAAAGGATGAAAACAGTTAGAGTGGGAAATTGTGTCAGTATGTAAATTGCAAAGGAAGAAGCAGAGATTAATTCTACTAAGAAAAATTCAAAGAAAGAAGACAGAACCTTCTGGCAGTGGAGCCTCTTCAGGTGTGTGGAACAAATAAGAGAAAAAGCAGGAATAAAAATCAATGAGGTAGGTAAGGAGAACAAAGTAAACACAGTGTAAGAATGTTTAGGGTAAGGTGAAGTGGAGACGAAAGAGATGGATAGTAGTAGCTGATAACAGCTAGAAATGTAGCTGGGCAACAATTAAGGTTGCATGTATATAATCCTGTTCACCAGTGCTAATGGAAGGTGCACTTTTTTTCACACCACAAGACCCAGCTATTGGCAGCAACGGTGTGACAGCTGAATTAATTAGACATTTGTTATATCTGTTACCTTGCTGTATACTATTTAAAGATCAACTGCAAAGGAGAGATGGGCAGGATCTAAAGATGCAGATATAACCAGAATTATTGCAAGCATTTAACATGCTCTGTGATATGAACAAACTGAAATATTGTCAAAACACTTTATTATATCATGTACAGTACATAGGGTACATAGACTAAGCTCCATAGACCAGACCTTGTGGCTTAGATTGTTTGTTGTATCATTAGCCCACTGTAACTGGAGACTGGATATAGTACGACATGCTTAGCTGAGCACCACTGGAGATGGGTGGTTTTTTTTTATGTTACGGCATGGTTGGCTTTCTGTGGAAGAGCAACCCGTGTGACTTCCTGGGTGGCTCTGAGATGGCAATGCTATCAGTGAGACGGTCAGCTGTACAGCTGGCGCTGTGAGGGTTGTCTGCACATTTTGGAGGATGTGTGTGGTCTTCATTGCCTCCTACACTGGTATGAGGGTTGCCGCGGTGAGCCAGGGATATACAAGCAAAACCAAAAAAGAACATTTTCAAATTTTAAGAAAATAAACATTCCTGATTAAATTGCAACTCTTCGTAAGCATGGACTTGGTATGATCAGTGTTAATTAATGATCATGTACCGCAAGCAAATTGGTATCCAAATTTAACATTGATCTGCAACCTGCCACTTGAAACAAATTGACCTAGCCATGCTCACTTGTGTAGGTGGATAGATTCATTTCTCGGGATAAGGACCTTATCACTTTCGACTGCAATACATCAAAATGTATTAATCAATTCTATCTCTGTCAATGTTTATCATGAACATTCTACTGCCGGAAGACCTGAAACACTCTGTGTTCCTAATTTCGAGTCTAATGTGTCATCTTTCAAACTAGAACAATTCTGTAAAAAGTAAAACACTTAAAATGCTCCATCTGTAAAATGTTTGTGACGCATCACAGTTTAGTGCAAATCTGACCACACTCCGGTAGTACAGAAGTGTGATTGTACACAGTACATTGAAAAACTACTCTGAGTTTGACATTGGAACTCAACAAAGTCCAGACTCAGAGTCAGAATAGGCGTCAGTTCTGGTTCACTTGACTGTGAATAAATGACTGTGTGCGTCTGTGTCATATGATTGGCGCTGTTTATTTTTCACGATGTTTAATGTGTGAAATTCTTTAAAAAAACAAAACTGCACACAAATATTATCACTATGTGAATTTTCATGCACATAGTGAAAGGTGTTTTAGTTTTGATGGCTGTAAGTTGCATTTTATTTTGAAAGGAACTTTACTCATTGTGTTGAAATGTAAGCTCTTTTAACCCTGACAGAAAAGTATTATTATTAAATGTATTCCTTTTCCACAAGTAAAATACACTGCTGTCCCACCAAAACTTTAGAGAATGATATGGTTCCTAGGAGTGATCAGGCTTTCCTCTCAATGTGCTAAAAAAGGAACACTGTTTTAATTAATCTCACAACAGAAATGGCTGTTGGTGCACATGCATCTGATGTATCAATAAAGGCAACAGCATATCAGGCTTATGTTAATTCAGATAGCCTCAAGAAGATATAGGGCAGTATAAGGAAAGTTACTGAAACACTGCATACTGTATATATATACTATAAGTATCCATATGTGTCAACTACTGTTGGATGATTGATCACATATCTCTGCATACATCTGTGAATATCTAGTAGAATCCATCATAAGATATGTTGCTGCCATACTGCTGGATGTGGAGCAAATTGCTACTACTGGTATTTTCTAATTATTTGGTAGAGAAGTATATAAATTAAAGGAGAAAATTTCAGGACTTTCCAAATCAGACTGCCTCCCTACTTCTGCTGTCAAAAAAGAACGTGCAGCTTGAAAAATTCACAAGACTTATCTTAAATGAGTGTTAACGATGACACAGTGCTGCTTTTCTTAATATAAAAGCTTACTGAGAAGTATATTCTTCAAACAATTCTATGAGCTTTAAAAAATCCTTGTAAACACTGCCCTCTTGTTTAAATGTCTAATGTGCATTAGCAGAATTGTAGCTTATATACAAAGGAGTTCCCAAAGTCTTTGCCACATTTTTCTTTCTGTGCACAGCTGCTGTGGAGGACTGGTGTGTGTAGAATGCCAAAACATTATCTTTGATGCACTACACCTGCTGTCTGGGATTCTGTTCAGATGCTTTCTAACATTAAACTGAAGTCAGCAAGCTAATGTTCCTGGGAAGGACAATGTAAAAGTGCACTGTCCTTACAAACCTATATTATGAATGGTAGTTACATGTAGTTGCGTGTTGTTTTAAAAACCAATGTTACCTGTTTCTAAGAAACTTGATAGGAAACACATTAAATTAAGGTGCCATAAAATAATATATTCTTCAGGACAACTGAAATGGGCAAACATTTTTACATTTAAAGAGATACTGTACTGGCTAATTACTTCATATGAGATAAAATGCTTGGAGTGTGTAGGTGATGTATGATATGCTGTATTTGATCTATTTTAATATTTTGTGTACTTTAAAAATGTACTGTATTAATCAGATGCATGTTTTTTTTAATACAATATGATTGACTAAATGCTTTTTGTATTTTTCTGCTGCCTAGTAAAAACAAGATTATAGACTGAGGATAGTTTTCTCTTGGTGTCCCCATCATGTAAGTCAGAGGCCTCCAAATATGGTCCTCAAGAGGTGAAGTTCTTAATGATCTAAATCAGCACCTTACGGTCTTCATTTGAGTAGCATCTTTCCCCTGCTCTTTAGGGGCTACTGCCTCAAAGAGACCTGATGTAGCTGGATGTAGGTGCTGTAGCACAGAATGAGGGAGTGGGGAACCTGGCTTTCATTCCATCTTGGAGGTTAATGACATTTCCGAACCAGTTAAGTGGAAAAGAATTCCAGTCAACCTTGTTTTCCATGTCTAAACCAGGTTTTAATTAAGATTTGTAACTAAAATTTGCAGGTACCCAGAACCCCAGGGCCAACGGTTACCTATGTTACAGTGTGTCAAATAGATGGAAAGAGCTGCCCTTGCTGACAAACAGAAGAATCCAAGTGCTTTATTGCTCAGAGCTTGGAGAGCTACTAGAGATAGCTGAGATAACAGAGTAGGATCAGAGCAATGAAGGCAGGTGGAGATTGCCTAATACACTATAGCAGATGGCCTGATCCAAGACTGAAGGTGAGCACAGACATCTGTAACGGACACGGACTGAAATCCGTGTCAGATCTTGTAGAAGACCCTATGCGATGCGGTAAGAGCTGGAGAAAACAGGAGGCGTGGTAAAAAGGAACACACAGGGGTTTAATAGTGCACAAAATAATAGTGACCGTCCGTGAGACAGTGTACGGGGAAGACAAAATGGCATCCAAATCCAAACGGGTCCAAGGGCAGGTCAAAGCACGGAAACTGGAAATCCATCCTGGAACGCGACAAAGTTAAAATCCCCAGGAGGGGGGAGCACACAGACAAACGAAACATGGAGGTCCAAGGGTGACGGGGCGAGATCCTCCAGACCCCAGGCTCAGGAAACGGGAGGTGTCGGGGATGAGGCCTATGCCCTCAGGAGACGGACGTACGGTTTCCTGGTGCTAGGCGGGCCTCGCGACATCTTTCCCTAATGATGAGCCCCGAGGACTGGAGGAGCTGGTCTTTAAATAATAACACTAAAAGAGTACACCTGGAGAGCTAAATGACACGAACAATAATGAGAGCAGTGGAGCACCCTCTAGGGAGGGATGTCGGGCGTGACAACATCAGGGCAGAGCAGTGCATGGCAGCTGCACTGTCTAGAAAAACTGGTTGGGAGGAAGATTTGTACAATGCCTCTGGTCCAGTGCTGAGCTGGACAAATAGGGTGCCGGTTGTCCTACTGGTAGGCAGGTTCACTGTGCTGTGAGCACTTCCCTTGTCAGAAGGAAGCTCAATGACAGAGCACCGGACCAGAGGCAGATAAGGGTTTACATATCCTGGACTAACGGAATTATTACCTGTTAAAATGGGGCAAAAAGTTGAGATAATTGGCTTGAGAGAGTCCTCATTGCCCTGGGAGATTTTCAATTTCTCATGCAAATATGGCCAGTTTCCATGGAGAATGAGGGTTGTGAGCTCTGGTTCACCCTGGTGTAACAACCGAAACCTAAATAATTTAATCACTGAATTGGAACTCCGAAAAAAATATTTTAAAAATAAATCTGTCTAAATAAAACACTAAATAAAAGACTAGCATTGCTGTCTTGCAGTTCTGGGGTTTAATTCTGGACCTAAGGTGCTATTTGCGTGGAGTTTGTATGCTCTCCCCAAGTTGACATGGGTTTTTTATCCCAATGTCAAATTACATATTTTCTTCTAGAAAACTTGGCCCTAGATGGATGGTAAAATATAACACTTTTTAAGTTAGAATATACTAATGTTCTTATATAGCCCTATTCCAAGTCCAGACCTACTACATATAAGACACTTTAACTTCAGTTGTAGTTTTTTTTATAATTGACAAGTACAAAAATTCTGATTCACTCAGATGTGAGAAAGAAAATGAAAATAAACATTTTGGCCAATACAAATAAAGGAAGACAGAGGATTATGAGGCAACAGTAGTTAAACCTCCTTTTTGTACTATAAATTCAACTTTAAATTACAGTTTCAATCTGTTAATTTGGAGAAGAGTATTGCCACTTTAAATTGATGCATTGGGAGGAAAAACAGCTGTGTATTTTTAGTTGACTATTATTATTTTTTTGTTTTTATTCTGTTAAACTAACAATTAATTTGGTCCATTGTCTAGTTTTCACCAAGTAATTGTATAGGACGACAATGCATTGGAACTAATTTTTAGATACTGTATATAACATTTCCCATAGATTTCCACACTCAGGTTGAAATATTTATTTAAAACCACAACAGCGGTATGGTTTTAGATGTGATTGAGCACAAATTCAGATACATCATCCCGTGGATTATGTACTAAACAATAGCCCATTCTCGAACAAACTTTGAAATATAGACTTAACACTTCCTCAGCAAAAAAAAAAGGAGTTCTCAAAAAGTGCAGAAGATGAGAAGATGACAGTAAACAAATATGGTGGGGTCTGATGCATAGTTCAACACTAGGAAACCATGTGTTTTGGTGAGTTGCTATTAATGTTATGAACAGGTTTCAGTGTGTTTACCTTTTGACATTCTCATATGACACATTTCTGCAGGTCTGCACAGCTGAGGGTTCTACAAAAGCAGCTATGTGACATCACACAGGTATTTCAATGCAGATCTGCGCATGTACTTTGAAGACTGGCAGCAGCTGTGACCCATTAGACTGATGCAGTTATCAAGCTTTGCTATTCTATTAAGTGATTTATTCTACCAGTATTATTTTTCTTATACACTTACATCATACTGTATAACCTTTTCAATTGTTCCTGTGAATAATAAAATAATTAATAATGTTTTCACTGAATGTTGTAGTTTGCGTCTCAGCTGCACACTTGGGTTTGGAAAAAGCTGTATTTTTTAATGTATTAGTCAGTCTTGACACTCAGATTCCATGCAATTACAGGATTTTGAACCTTCTAATATGGCAAGTGCCAAATTGCTCTGCTTAATTAAGCCAGGTGCTGTAAATCACTTTAATAATTAAGAATAAGCTAGGGTGCAGACTGGTGGGCGTTTGCACTTGTGTATTAACATCAGCTTTGCTAGATTTTAGTATTTTATTTTATTGGTTCTTAACACTGATGCTGAAGGACCCCTGTAACTTGTAGTTTTCTACTGTGCACTTAATGAATATTGATAATTCACGTTCTGGGTTTCACATCTTCCCTCCTTGAGTGGAGTATGTGGAATTAGACATCTGTAAAACACTTTTGAAAACTTTAATACAGAAAAAATACAGGAAACACATAAACACAGCAGGGCTTTCCAGTTCTGGTTCCTGGAACGCCAATGTGTCTGCAGGTATTATACAGTAGGTGTCTGCAATTCAGCAAGCCAGATCAATATAGTGCTGTACATTCAAGTGGTAATCAATCAATGCAAGTTCAAATCTTGGCTTTACTATTTACAGGCCGATCTGAGATGTGGCACCTATGACACAAATGTATTGTTCTCTGAATAAGCAAGGCATGTTAGTTCCTTTCTTAGTTGTTATTTTCACCAGCTGTGACATTCATCTGGTGAAATCAACTCTTTTATTCATGAGGTGATTTTTAGCTGAGCCTTGGAAAAGAAAATAGAATGGATGGTTTGGTTCAGCCACATACTGACAAACTACCTCCAGAGTGACAGGAGACTTGTGTAAAAGATGCCCAGCTATTAATACTTTATAATACATCTAATGAAGTATTGCATATGCTGTGCTGTAAAATAACAAGAAAGTACTGACAAGACATGGAGTCACAGCTGGATGTGATTATGGGATTGATGAGCTACTAGCAACCAAATGAGCAAAATGGGCTAAAAGGCCCTTTCTCGCTCGTAACCTTTCTGATGTTCGGTGTTTTAATTTGCACAGTAGATGTTAAAATTGTTCCAAAAGTGCAAGCTGCTTCAATAATAAACTATTTTAAATACACTGTGATTTTAGGGTCTCTGCCAATCTCAAGACCTCCTTCAAAGAAGCTGATATAAGATATCAGTGAGCTGATCCAACTAAATAATGTAACGATACATGTGTTCTCCATGGGTGAATATCTAAACACCAAAAAGGAGCTGGGTGCATCTGGTGTGAACAAGCAGCAAAAATTAGGTGGTGTAATTATTTGTTCACTGTTGCATTCAAATGATTTTAAACATTTCTGTTCACTCTGGTGAGATAAACAGCTGACGTATCAACAGATCTCAAAGTCTGCAAGCAATTAAAAAAGCTATTTTTTAATTTTGCAATTATACTGATTTTATTTTTATAAGACGTAAGATTACCATTATCTAAAATAACGCTGAGATGGCCTTAATGCTGTAATATATTTCTTGTCATTTTCAAGCACTGCACATTGTTTCCTTGCAAGCAGCCAAAATAAGAAACATTTGTAGTCAGCAGTGAAGGAGCATGCTGTAGTTGGAATATACTGGGGATTTCAGCCAATAAACCAATGCAAAATTAATTTAATGGATATGTTTCTACACCAACACACTTTCTAAATGCTTTATGGAAATAAAAACAGTACAAATACCCCCTGAGTAAGGTTAAATTGTAATATGGCAACATTAATCTATAGATGCCTACACATGCTGTATCTAAGCAACATTATTCTTAGTAATGTAATTTCCAAAAGAATCTTCGTACCCAATAATTCTTCAAAGCTTTCAAATTAAGTTTTTGGGCTTTTTTATTTTTTCCCTCCAAAAGCACATACACAGTACAGTGAAGCCAGACCTATTTTTTCAGCAAATTAAAATATGGAAAATGACATGTTGTGTAACAAAAGCAAAATACAATAAAATCTTGAAGAGGCTTAAAAAGAAATACTTCACAAAAACATAAAACAAAACAAAATTTGAATTGCTATCAACACTTCTATGCTTACAATTACTTTAAGGGTGCAAATATAATTTTTTACAAGTTTGTATATGAAAGTGAAGTGTAAATTTTACAGTTTACAGTTACTGTATACTGTATATAAAACCATATCAGAGTCTGAGATTTAAATCAACTAAGAGCTAATGATTCTGTACATATTAAACATTAAAACAGTAAATATGTTCATATTTAGCATAACCAAACCTAGTAAAAGCAAAGTAAAATTAGATGTCTGATTAAATGGATTGGTGATTTATAAGAAAAAGGTAATTAACATTTTATTTCCTTGGCCAGCAAATAAACCCTTTTCTATTTGTAATGCAGTTTTGCCAAAAAAAAAAAAATCAAAATGAAAATCATTCAATTTTTTATTTCCATTACCAAACATAATTTTTTATTGTATCCACTCGATTAGAAGCTGTTGATTGTGTGTTCTTCACATCTCGGTTCAGAGTTATGAACCCTGTCACCGCACACAGGGGAGAATGAGGAAGTGTAGGCAGACGTCTTCAACACTTTCATTTTCCATTTGTCTTTTAGCAAGTCATGGGATAAATAGTGCTCACAGGGCTCAGAGACTACACCAAGATTGGGCCAGATGGGACAAAGGGCTGCCTAAACTCCTCTTGTGTGTTACCATTCTTCAGTTCTAACAGGCAAATGCTTGTGCAGAGAGAAAAACAAGAGAACCCTGCAAGACAGAATGTGCAACTTGGTGCAAAGCATGTGTTGTAGATGTGCAGTGTCTTTTGCTTCAAGCAGTGATTCCACATGCTGATAGCCTGTGACTTTCACAGTAGACCCCCTGGTGATCTGGTTTGTTGATGACAAAAGTTAATCAGCATAATAAATTTACTAGATCATGACCTATGTCACATTGGTTTTATAACTTATTTGCACAGCTAATAAAAAAATGCTGATTAATTTTTGAACATGTTGCAGTTATAAATGTTTCTTAACATTATAAGTTTCTTTTGATGCTCATTGCAGAATCACATCATGATAATCCTCAAAAAAACCATGTCACTTATCCATGTCACTTCCCCAAATGTCTACATTTCACCTGCCTACCTTTGTAGAAGGCCCCTCTGCTTTTGAAACAACAAAAGACAAAATGAGACATTTCCTGTTGATCAAATAATTTTGATAATGTTTACTTGGAATGTTCCTCTTATCTAGGCAGCATAACACATTCATACATCTCTACATACACTATCATATCACCTACATACTAACAGAAACGTAACACATGGTATGAACTCTATAGAGACCAATTTGATATTTTTTATCATTTTTATGAATACCTTTGCACCTGTTAAGACTTTTGGAACAAATGCTGGCTATGTAAAACCACATTCAAATTATTGTTTTTTTTTCATTTGGGTTCCAGTTTAGAATTTTTATTGTCCAATGCTGATCAATTCTTCTTACAATGAACTCAGCTTGTCATCACTTATTTCTTTCTCTGTCCAGACATGTAGACATACACCATTGCTTGCCTCATTGTGTTCCTTGAAGCATCATTCTTGTGTCATTCTAGAGATGTTCTTTTACTCAGAGTCCAGGCTTCACATCTGTGTGTGAACACAGGCAACATGTAGTGGTTGAAGACTTTCCTCTTGAAGACCAAAGCTTGTTTTTGCTTTCAGGATTGAATTTAATCTTTCCAAAAGCACTCCAATCCAATTTGACTCTGCTTTGAGTTTCACGCATCTGGTTCACATTTGGTGACACTGTTTGTTCCAAATATACATTACTGGTAACTTCTTCAAGCTTAGTTCCATCAACTCCAGTCTCCACAGATTAAGCATGTTTGTTAAACATAACTTTTGACTTGTTTTGTCTCATATACTTTATTCATATATATAAATCTACTGAACATACTGTATAATTTTTAATGATAAAATTGAAGTACTGCAGAAGTATAGATATGTAAAAGATTAAAGTCTGTATTTTATTTTTTTTTTCGTTTCAGTGCTGTAATAACTGTTTTGGTTTCAGTGATCACAGTAAATAAGGGTGTAAACCGAATACAATGTTTTGCTTTTTGCTCCAGGCACATCACCTAATGACAACAAGGCCTGTTTATTCCATAAAATCTAAGACGGGGTGGAATCAGCATAGTTCCTGGTTAGTTAACACACAGCAGGCCTACAGTAAACAGTAAAGCCTTTAGAATCTGAGCCAGTGGAGAAGCTCTCCTAGGTTTTCTGCACAATGAGTCACACGTTAGGCACATTTTACCAATATGAAACATGTCTTTCCTGTGATCCTGGTTGAAAATCCAATTAACTGACATGTGCCCACAACACTTATTTTGAAACCTTTAAAAAAGAAACACAGGCAGGTGTTTTTTCACACACTCCTCTGAAATTAACATTAGGTTGTCCAAGATGAGTGCTGGTCAAGTTGTGTGAAATATAAAAATAATACCGGCCTAGAAAAATAAAATATGGGCAGATTAAATCTCTCATATCTCTGGAGTAAAACCAAATTTTAGTGATTAAAAGCCTTAAAACATAAATTTAAGGTGGAATAAGGGAAGTGCTCAGCATGCCACAGACTCACAGGTCTAAAGCTACCACAATAATCTCATCTACAGTCGTAAGAAAATTACTATAAAGCCAGTTATTTACAATGCTAAAGAAAGAAGAAAAAGCCTTGTTCCCTATCAGTTGATGAAATCAACAGCAGATTACACCCATGGAGTTCATTAACCAATGAAAAAGTATTGCCCACACTCACTGATATAGCTGCAGTGAGTAAAAGGTTCAAAATTAATATTTTACATGTGGAAGTCAGTTGAATTTATTAAATTTTTCAGGCTCAGGATTTTTCATGGCACTCACAAGAAGCATGCAGTAGTAACATGACAGGTAGTATTAGAATAACTCATTTTATTCAAAGACATAGTAGAAGGATTTATTCAATAATATTGTTAAAGGAGTTTTCTTATCAGTTTTTTAGTCTGGAATTTAACACTGTTTACATTTGGTAAATTGTATCTTCTTAACACTTTATTTCAGAGTTCACAGCAGGGTCAGTTTAATTGTGTTTATCTAGATTCTCTGCCATTCCTGACGGCTAATCACTTCTTCATTACACATTTCTGATGTTACCGAGCAACAAAACCATTTCAAAAGTATTTTTCCAGCCCCTTCCTACACATTAACGTATTCTTATTGCCATAGATTCCAAATGAAGTGTCATCTCTTTTCCTAATCATGTAGCACAGCTGCTCACACAGGCATGAAGACAAATCATTTGATACAGGCATTCAATCTTTCTACAGGAGCTATTTTATATGTCTGATATGTGAATTAAGGAATGAATAATTACCTGTCTGATGGGTAAGTTTGTTCCTATAAAGTCTTTCACAGTGTATAAATGGAAAACATGCTTTCCACAGCAGATGTACAGTTTGTCAAGAACAATTACAATGAAAATGCAAGTCTCTTAAAAGGCCAGGAAAAGAAAATGCACCTTATTTCAATTATTTCCTTTGGGTATTATTTCAATTTTATTCAAAAAGAGACAAGGTGAGCAAAAGCACCAATTTACAGTAATTATTCATAGACTCGAAGTTAGCATTCAGAGAAATGTATGTTTTTCAAACAAGGTATGCAGTGTATACATATCCTCTCATTTGCAAACTTTCTTATGCTCTAGGTTCAAGTGCTTTCCAGCCTTGGTTCTAGAGACTTCCAATCAAATGAAAAGTTCTCTTAATTTAACTTGGTTAATTAATGAATAACTTACAGGTATTCCTAATATTTAGCAACTGATGACCTACAGTATAAGTGTAATTGGGTGAGGGCACTATAAGGCTGGGATTGGAAACCCCTGCAATGGGCAGACACCTCTAGACTTGCTAATAGTATCCAAACTAGGGATATTAGAAAGGACGTCTAAAGGGTGCTCTGGCTCTTCCTTGTTTCTGTTCATTTTTTCTACCTGCCTCCTGTTCCAGCCCCTCCCTATAAAAGCCAGACGTTCCTACCAAACTGGGCTCAGCTTTGGAAGATGGACGCCCGGAAGCCTGCCTACCAGCGAGTCCAGGAGTAGTCCAACGGCTTAGACTTTATCATGGCATCATGATATTTTTAATAGCTTGAAGCGCCTGGCCCCGCCCGTTACCCTTTTTATTCCCCTGATCCTTTGCCGGATCCCGCTCTGGCTTTTAACTTTCATCTTGTCTGTCTTTGATGGATTACCCGGCTCTGGACTTTTGCTTACTCAGGATCTCCCTCCCTCTGGATTGTCGCATGGACCACGTCCCCCCCCGAGCACTAGTGCACCGTCGACACCCCCCCCCGTTCTTCTACCACCCCCATTCCTAGTCTTCTCTCCCCATGTTTGTTACACTGCCTTCCGGATTCTGCTGTCTGCATAGGGTCCTGAAAAACGCTTCGTGATAACGTCCACCTAAAACAATTTCTGCAATTCTGCAATTAAGGTATTTTATATCTGTATACCCCAAAGACATTTTAAAGTGATTTTAATATTCCTTTTGTCATTTTATTAAATTGTATTTTGATAAGTGTTATTTATTTTTAAATGAGCTAATTGTTTACTTTTCAACTGTGAACCAATGGAAGGCTACCACAGGTGTGAGTGACAAGCCCAAAAGAATAAACTACAAGATCATGCGGTGCTTAGAATGGCCTGTGCCAAATATAGTTTCCATCTGGAAATGAGTCAACTACTGTACACTGTTCATTCATGGCTTGTTATGATTTATGATCACGATTTTTAAGATTCTGATCAACATAAATCAAAGATTAACAAAAGAGAATTTTGGTTTCTCACACATCCTAAACTGTAGTTAAAACTAAGTTATTAAAATAGTAGACACACTAATAGCTTAATAGTAGAGACTTTGAATAAGCCATTAACACTCACAACTCACAATTATACTCTACTGTATGCATTGTAGCCATGCTTGCTGGGCACAGAGAAACTAGTCTTCCTGGAGCCCCATGAACTTGGGTCTGTTCACTTATGAGAAATATCTGTCTACACATGCTCTTGATGTGTGCCTGCATGCTGCATGCTGCATGCTTCCACACAAAGAAAAGAATGTCTGTGTGGGCACTTGTGTCAAGGTTTGTATGAATTGCTTTGATGGCCAGTGACACCTTAGTGTTGATTCAGTTTCATGCTCTGATCAAAGTCCCTTGAGCTCCAGGCAATTACAACACTATTCCAGGGTGATGTGATGAGTTGCAAACAGGTTTGACTGGACCTATAATTGAGAGGGGGACCTAAGAACAGGTCAGATGAACAGATGGAATGATGCGTCAGGCACTGCATAATACAGTAAGTCCCAAATGAAGAGGTAAAGGTTTATGCCATGCTTAAAGGAAAAGAAGGAGACATAATGTTTTGGCTGTTGAGTTAAGCCCCAATCACAAAAGAAAGTGAGACACCTTTGGAAGAAGGAAGTTGTGCGGTACAGAATTCGGCATTGGACACACTAGAGGCCTCAGATGCCTGGGGCTGGAAGCAGCAGGTGAAGAACCCAACATCGTCAACCCTCCACCCAAAACTGCACGGACAAACAGAGTAGAGGAGGATCATGAGCGATACATTGTTCAGGACATTGCGACAAAGGAGGATGCCTGGAATTTTATTGTCTGTTCGCTGTTGTGTAAGGAGGCATCTTAGTTTACAAACCAGAACTGAGTTTGAGAATAATGCTGGTGGACTTTTCTCTAGGGATGTTTGTTGGATATCTGTAGTCCAATGGGTGTTTATGGCCAGCCTGGGATGTATTCTTTTTGAGTTTTTTTACATAATATAACATCACTTTATTAGCCATATACTGTACAGTACAATGTCCTGCAGCAGGAATTTTATCTTTTCACATACCCCAGCTTGCTCTCCATGAGACACACAGGCAGGGAGCGAGAAGCTTGGGGTCAGAGTGCAGGGTCAGCCTTTTATATGGCACCTCTAAAGTAGCTAGGGTTAAGGGCCTTGCTCAGTGGCCCAATGGAATAGGATTCCTCTGCCGGCCATGAGATCTGAACTGGCAACCTTTCAGGCACAGGTGCAGATCCTTAGCCACATTGCCACCGCTCCGCCCTGCTTGTCCTGCTTGTCAGGTAAACAGCATCAACTGTTGTATCTTTAGAAAATAAAAAGGACACATGTAATCTATTATTGTTTTGTGCCCTGGTGAGTCTGGGAAATGAATATACCTGTGGCAAGGAAGTAAGGGGCCTAGCACTCTTTATATTTGCTAGGTGGCATAGTCATCACCTTATCTGTGAGATTTAAACTAAGTGTATCGCCATGTCTCCGCTCTCTTGCCTTGGTAGTGGGCAATGTTTCTTTTCAGGATTAGATGTGTTTCACCCTCTTGTGTGACGTGGTAGAGTGGAGTAGTATTTAGGACACTAAAGTCTTAACCATAGATATCAAAATCCCAGATGAAGACTCTGCTGTTGTATTTCTGAACAAAGTAGTCTATCCAAAAGGGCAACCTAGGCTGTGTAAATTAGTGTCAGTAATTGTAACCTCAATAAATAAGTCTGGATAAAAGCACCCATCCTAAAAGATATGTTTTTAAAAAATGCTCTCCCATCAAGACAGTGTAGCTCTGAGTGTAATGGGGTCATTAGTGAGTTACAAGGAAGACAAGTCGGCTGAAAGCTACACTGTATTACAGATTTGCAATCTTGCAAACAAGTGTGTGCACTCTTTAAATAAGACTTTTCATTTACTCTATAGGAAAAACGTAATCTGTATAAATTTCAGACAGGATAACAATGATTTATTAAAGCTAAAATAAAAAATGAAAATGAAAGTAAAATTTATACTCGAATAGGGTCTATAATGTTAACCAATGAGGAGAAAACAGCTGATATTTTTTGTTAAATACTTTTGTGGTGCCATTTTAGTTGAATTATGTAGCATTATTAAAAACAAATGTGCATAAAGAAATCACTTTCAGCACTAAAATATTCAGCTGCAGTGCAAATTTATTAAGTTTGACATTCGGTTACAACACTCCAGAATCAGCTTGTTGTTGTTATTATTAGAAATAGATGCTTTAAATTAAATATAGATGTTCTATAACTATTTAACATGTTTTAATTGGGGAACATGTGGTCAAATGGAAAGAATATCTGTCCTGCTGTTAACAAAGAATTGAAATGTGACAATACTTGAATGTGAATACTTGAAGATATCCCCATGAACAATAGGGGATATCTCAATTAATTCTGATGATAAACAGTCAGGAAATCTAATTACACCAAATTGCCACACTTTGACATCACTTTCAATGATTCAGTGAGGACATTATACTCTTTACTGTTAGAAGAAGATAGATACAATAGATAAACAGGTATGAGAGAGTATAAGGACATGTGAAGCAATCTCCTTCTTGGAAGGTATTTACACCAGGCTTGCCAGATCAAGACCATCAGAGTAAGAAACTGGAATATGTCTAAGATCTGGTGCTTGTCCAATTGGCCCATCAGCAAAGAAAATGGAACTTCCTGAAACCTGATAATAAATACTTTCTGCTTTGGAAGCAGCTACCATCTTTAATTCCTACAGTATATGAATAGTGTTGCATTGTAAATACAACTGGTGCTTTTATCCTTATTTACAAGCCAACTTTTTTCTGTGATATCTGACGACTAGATTGAGTGTTTCTTAAAACTGGTGCTGCCCTTTTCAACCGTCATATGTATATTCAATAATTCAATATAGTATACAATGCAGTGGTTTTGGAAGCCAAGTATCATTTGTTTTTTCTTTAACAGAAGCAGTATTCATATGACAATGTTCCTTTCTATGTGCCCAAATTTAGTCTTGCATGCAAGGTAGCTCCCAGAGAACATCAACATACATATACAGAACATGTAGGGGATTTGGCATCTCCATGTAACTTATCGCTACTCCGGTAAATCTGACCGTCCTGAAATGAATGTTACTACAGAAACTGGTTCAGACTATAATTCTGAAAACATGAGTTCTTTGTTTTCATCTTACTACATGTCACTCAGGGACAAAATATCAGACAATAACATTTCTCTTTCCAATTGGATTTCTTTTGTTCAATTATACTTTTTCTTCAATTGTTAGTGTTTCATGGTTTCTAAATGTGACAATCGGTCATGGGCTCCAATAACTTCAGGCTTGTTGTTGCAACTCTAAAAATTTTAAATGGGGCAAAGAAAATGTACTTTGCTGCTTTATGGAATCTTGTTTTCTTTCTCGAGTATATATGGTAGCCAGCATTCAAATCTATTAGCTCTTTGTCATTTAGCCAACTTACAGGGATGTTGGTAAGCAGAAGTGAAGATCATAGAGCAATAGACTAAAAAGTCAATGAGTAACAGATTAGACTTTCACTTAGTTTCATTGTAAAATTACACAGGCAACCCAAATTCCAGAATATATCAAAAACAGTAGTTGCTATTATTAGTATAGCACATTTATAAGGTTTGTGGGTTTGATCAGAAAATGTTACACAGACATATAGTATATAGTGACAGATCTGCTGCCATGTCACATTGGCAAAAAACAGAGACAGGAAAACTAAAATGACTAGAATTTTGGATCACAAAAATACGTAAAGGATTGGGTGGCCAAACCTAGCAGTTACAAACCTTGAAACAGACTGTATCTTTTTCTAAGAACTTTTTAGATTATCTATGATTTTCTTTTTTTCCTCTTTTTCTGCTATTTACTCTACCAGTTCTGTAATCTGTCATCAACAGATCTGTAGGATCATTTCTTATCCTAAATGATACATTTTTCAGATTTATCATTTAACAACTTTCACAAGTTTTTACTACAGTATTAATGAAACCTTAATAAGAAGAAATATGTTTTTGTGTGTGTGTTAAGGTTCGAGGGAGGGGCAGGTAGAGAAATGTATTCATATTAACAAAACAAGATAAGCACTGCCAAGTTGGTGTCTATGCATCAGAGTTAATGGCTTTGCTCTAGGCCTCTAGTACTGTGTATGTTTTGGGGAGGATACATTGTAATTGTGATAATGATTAGAGTTCTCCCTATGCACCTATTTCTCTGTGAACATCAACATCAACATCAGTTTAAGCAATGGTCTTAACAGCATAGTTTAGCTCCTGGATAACAACTACTACAAAACCATGTTGATGACACTTGCCAGACTTTACTAATGCACACACCAAATTCATTGCTATCCTTTCAAATGGTACTTCAGTTAAAGGTAGTGGAACATAAGAGATTCTAAAGTCTTGAAAAGTTATCTGACATTCATTATTAAATGCAATGTACTCAGAAATTTGGTCAAATACACCACTAGGAGCTCTATAAAAGTCTCTCTGTTTTTCCACACCAAAGTGGCCCCCTTGGAAATGCTGGCTATATTTTGAAAGTTTGGGGGACAGGTAACTGATTAAATGGATCAAGACAACTTTCGTCTACACAACACAATACGTTTTTTCTAGACTTAAAACATAGGTATATTAAGGACTTATCGAGGGTCTCAGTAAAAGCTTCTAAGTTGCCTTGTACCTTGACTGACGCATGAACCTTAATTAAGAAAATCCAAAGTTTTCTGTGTTTACATCCTCAGTTAGAAAGTCTGGGGGGCCCAATGGAATGTCCTAGGGTAGAAACTCCTGGATTTTCTGAATTCATTTCCTAGAGCTGGAAGTATGTTTTTCTTATCCTGAGTGCAGGTCCTTATCCTGAAAGGAAAAGGTGAGTTTCTGAGTTTCAGCATCTGGCATCAGAAATTACACATGGTGGGGCATGAATAAATTCAGGAAACTCCATCCATATTACCACAGGATCAGGAAGGAAAATTGTGACACTCATTTGGTAGTTGAGTTTTAGCACTAGTCTTTATACTCAATAACTTTAGATTCTTCAATGTTAGAAGGTTTCATTAAATTCTTTGACATCAAGGTCACCATATTATTATAGTCCATTAAGGTGTTAACATGGTGTCCTTCACAGTATATAGATGTTTACATTTTTTGTTCACAGTAGTGAACACAGACACTGCACAGTTTGTATATGAGGACTCTTCATTCAGGGACAGTCACTTAACCCTTGTCTTGACACTGAAAACACCTCAGGCTTTCAAATCCACTTTAACATACTGTATTTGTCTAAATTCATGACACTGTACCTGTCATTTCTCTGGAATCTCAACTGACTCTTGCAGATTCTTTGATCTGCCACCAGAACAGTCTTACGGGATCTGTCAGTGATTGGCGTCTTTGTGATGGGAATCCACTCTTGTGTGCCATGCCTTAAATAGTCTTCTGTTGTTATACTGTATATTGCTCGACCAAAGGTACTAGCTCTTCCACATCATCAGACAGATTGGCTTATCCTTATTATTACATCTCAAGGACAAACGTAGGATCCATAGAAACTATTCCAATGCCACCAGACACAAAACCTGCACTGCTGTATTGGTCTCTGGCTAGAGCCACTTCCTTTCCAGGCGAATGAGGTCAAACATTGGAAATGTCCATCCCAAGCTAGGTCAAAAGTACATCCAGGTATTGTGTAGCCAGAATCCAGGTGAGCTGGAATTCCAGATTTCCAGTAGTTAGTAATCTGAACAGGCTCCAGGTCATACTAGGTTTTTGAGCTTTCCCACTTAGCAACTAGGCTAACAACCTAGCTCACTGTGTTAGAAGACTTCCATATCAAACATTCACAAATATGCAGAGAGGGCCAATAAGTAGTCATTAATCTTATCACTCTTAGCGATACACTTCATCTATAAATTTGACCCATGTTGCTTCACTAATTGTAGTGTTTGCTGTTCCCCTATTGAACATTGTGCAGGGAGACACCCTGGGCTGCAGTGGGTGACCCCAGTGCTGGAAGCCCCTTTAATTCCCAGAGGGGAGATGAAAGTAATCTGGGGCAGAACTGCTTGTTTTCCTAGAAACCTCAGGGCATCGTCTCCTAAGTGCGTTCTTAAGCAGAACAACAGTCCCACCAGCATACCTCTAGACTCTAAAAGGTTCAACATGCACTTCAGACCTCAATTCCTTTGAAACCAGCTTCCATATAAATAGTTTCTACATTCAATAGGGGCATTATAGATAGTTCTCTACACACCAGTGTGTTCAAGTCCTTATTACTAACCTGATAATACAATATATTAATAAATCTGGGAGGCATGAAAAAATTAAATCACTGAGGTAGAAATAACGGAAGAAATCAGTTCCTGATATCAGCTTGGCTAGCAAGGTATTAACATTTTATCCTATAATCATGAAAAGTTAAGGCCAGTCTAAGAGTATGAAACTGCTGTATATTCATATTAAGTCACTTAATGCAAAAAGCATACTCTTAAACACACCAAAAAGGTGTTACTTGTAAGATACAGTATATGTATGTATATTCAGCAGATGAATGAGACTATGATCACATACAAATGGAAGCATAGACACTGTGCTTCAATGATCAGTGACAAGGACCAGTGAACAGCTTCACAGAACTGTGCACCCAGTTATCATGAACACAAGTGAGTCAATGAAGCATCCTCTGCTTTGTACAGTCATTGTCATTGTGAACATAACTTCAATCATCCCCCCAAATTTCATTGTTCCAGGGAGTCTAGTTTTTACTTTGTGTGAGACAAAGAAGCATATTGTGTTGACTTCACAATGGTGGCCAAACTACAATTGCTTTTCAGAGGTCAGAGCCAGTGTTACGGTCAGTTTAAGGACTGCTGCAACAAAGAGGTGATTTCGACTGACGTCTTGAATTCCCACATGTATAAATCATCCAAAACTGACCTCCACAACATGGGGAAAAAATACAGTAAAGCACACGATCCTAAATCAAATGAGATACGCTGGTAATGTTGATACGCTAGGAATAATTTTTTACAGTTTCTTGGAGACGTGGCTATATGCCGTTTACAAATTTCCATGAGAGCAAACATACCTGAATTATGAACTGATGTATTCGTGTAGCTAATTCAGTCAAAATCTAAAAGCTGTCAGGAGAGACACATCTGGCACTTGGCTCTTGAACGGATCTTGAAACTTTATCCAGGTCAACCCCTGAAATAACATTAGATTGTCTAAAAACTGAGGATGGGAGGGATATAACTGTAAGAGGCTGCAAAAAAGAAACATATTTACTTGATATTATTGATGCTGCTGCCAGTTTTGTTCTCCATCAATCAGTGTAGCCTTAATATTCATGCCAAGGCAATCTTAATTCTTGGAAATAGCGCAACTGGAGATAGGAGGGCACACAAGCAGTGAAGGTCTCTTGGCAGGGTTTTTCATTTGGACATTCTTGACAATAAACCCATCTGTTTACCAGTGTTGTCAATGTATGTTACTGTATAATAAAAAAGGGGGAAACAGCTATGTGCCCAAAAAATCATATTTTTGCAATATTATAAAATGTTTTCATGCAGTTATTGTTAATGATGTCGAGTACTGTATCTTTCATTTAGATTTTTTGTCATATAATTAATTTTGTTGCTAGAAGATAAATGATCTTGGGTACCTAGTCCAATCATTCTTTGATGAAAGCTTCAATACTGTAACTTGTTCTAGACTCTCAGAAATCTTTGTCTAAAGTGCCTCCCATTCTCAGTACCAAATTCACCTTCTCTTATTTTCCTTTTGTGTCTTCTGTTTCATGTTTAAGCGTTGCTCTTCTATTGGAGACGACCATTTTGGCAGTACTGATGTAGTTTTCAATTTGTTCTAATTCTATGTTTTATACAGACTTGGAATTGTTCATTGTTTCTCTGGGCCACCTTCCCATCTGGTCTTTCATGCCTTGACACAGTGCAAGATTCTCAGCATCTCATATGAGGGTTAATCTGGAGTAGAGTGTTGAATGAATACAGCCTCCCTCACTGATGGCACTGTAAGATGACAGGTGGCCAAGGTGTCTCTGGAGTCACTGTTATACAGAGAAAGCCCTGACTGATTATTCTCCACCCTATATCATTGATTGGTACAGTGATGGGGCTCAGCTGAGACAGTCTATCTAGGGACACAGTTAGCTGTAATTGGAAGATTGTCCTCTGGGTGTCACGATTATAGTCCCTCCTCCTTAAGGGTGCTCCGGCTCTTTCACTTCAGTCCTAATTTTGTGCACCTGCCCCTTGTTCCAGCCTCCTTCCCATCCTCCTTAAAAGCGAGGCGCTGACGTCAGTCCGGGCTCTGCATCTGATCTCTATATCGTGCGAGTCCAGTACCTGGAAGCGCCTGGTCCCGTAAAGGTTTTATTCCTGTGTTTTATCTCCTGTTTCGGATGGATCGCCTGGCCATGGATTTTGCTCGTGTTTGAATTCCCCTTTGGATTTCTACTGGATTGTTTGCCCCGGACTCACCCCCCTGATCACCAGAGCACCAAGGACATGCCCCTATTTTCATCCCCGTATTCCTGCATGACCTTTTTCCTAATGTTTCCTCACTCCCCTGGATTGTGTCGTCCGCATAGGGTCTAGAAAGAACTGTTTCATTACACTGGGACTTTCCAGAGCCATGACATTCTTTGCATAATCCTGGATGTTCCATTATTGATCTGCAGTAGTCTCCCATAATTTCATAATACCCTAGTTACAAGAAAAGCATTTAAGTATTCATGATGTTAATAATTATTTTAATAGCTTATTATCCAAACTCAGACCAGGATTCCCCTACTCTGAAGTTTGCTGCTTACATTTCTCAATAAAGAAAAAAGGTTTCACAAATATGCAGTCATATGTTTATACTGTACATGTATGGTATATACTATGTGGAGTATACTGTATGTATAGTATATACACAGTACAGTACATACATATGCAAAAAGGTCAATAATGGCATAATCATGATGAACAGAGATAAATGAAAGCAAACCAAAGCAAAGTTTCCTTAAACTTTTCAGTTCCCTCATAGATAAACAAGTCAAAACTTTTCAGAGTTGCAGACTAGTTTCAGCTTAATGGCAATGTCAGAATTCGTGAAAGCCATGTCTTGACTGTGCTTGTGTGACTGTTTTGTCTTTTTTTGAGTTGGCTGATTCAGTCACTCCTGGGGACAACATAACTCTTATTAAAGGACAGCCTGTCCTGAGTGCACCCTTCAATAATCTGACATGTTAAAATGAAGCAATTATGAAAAAACAAAATGAAAAACAGAATCAATGTGAAGAAGATTTTGGATAGATGGTCAAGAAAACCTTTACATTGTTTAATTGTTGGTGGAGAAATACAGTAGATATACTCTATCTGGCTGGCAGACTACTTACATCATGCTCCTCTAAGTTAAAAAAATACTGTTTTCTCTACACCCAAATAATTGCTAAGAAACAAACTAATTGGCTTTGCCATTAAGACACGGCTGTAAAACTAAAGACCTGAAGTTAACGTGCAAGCAAGGGTGTGAGAAAAATTTCTGTTCCTTATCTTCCCAGCTTTGTGTTGTGAACAAATTGGACTGACATCCCCATTGAGAATACCCTTTGTGAAATGTTTACAGCTGGTCGACAGTTTAAGGTCTGCCAGTGAAATATCTGGTGTACAGAATTATGTCTATTTTTAATTTCAAATGCAATACACACACTCATGAAGTGATCCGAAGATGAATCATTCATGTCAGACCAACAAATCTGAGAAATACGTATTGCATTTTCTTGATTTTTGTCCTAAGCAGTCATATAATGAATGTACTGTAACATGGTTGACATTTCTGGCACTGCCATATAATTGCAGATTTCAGAATACTTTTTCGAAGAAATTATGTTGTACTATTAAAGACAGAAGAAAAAAAACATACAAAGATACACTCTAACACATTGGTAGCTTTCCAAGGTTAATTTATTTCAATCATAGTTTTTTGAATGCAAGGATTATCTAATCAGCAGCTAGCCTTTAGAGAAACACATTTATCATCCGCTTTAATTCCATTAGTGCTCATGTTTCCATCCCATCTTTCCTCCAGCACCTCCTTAGGTTCAGTCTACAACTTGGCCTGACTTTTTCCTTTTATCATATATCATATTAACATGATGAGGAACCCATGCACTTTCCTTGAACTTGTCCACTTTTCTGAAGAAAAAAAAGTATAATGTGCTGTGCTGTCATTGACATGTCTAAATATAATTCAGAAGTATTAAAACTTCAATAAGATAAAATGACCACTATTTAACATGCCAGTTCCATAGTCTTCTTTTCTTTATTTGAAAATTTGTAGTTACAGTTCATATTTTTATTGAATTCCTGAGCCCAGCTGTGGAACTGATGATTGTCAGACAGCTCAGTTTTTGGCACCAATAAGCACCACTGCATGCTTTCTTGAAACCTGTATTATCATCTGCCATTCTTTCACCCTGTGAGCCCTGCAGTGTTAAAGCAGATTTTTCAGCAGATCATTTGGAGGACTAATGCAGCTGTTGATGGCTGCATTGCAAGCTCATACACATCTCAACAACCCATGGGGATCACCATTGGGATACCACAGTGGACTCTCTCCCAGCCAATTCTAGCAGTGTTCAACTGTAGGGAACGCCAGTCACAGGCAACTAATAACGTATGTCAGACTGTAAATGTCGACATCTGAACTCTAGAGCTTAACCTTTATCCAGTAGTGCACCTTTACTCTGTGAACTGCTATTTTAAGCATTGTACATGTAAATTTAAAAGACCTATAAAAGTGTGTGATGAAATATAGTGTATATAGAGTATACAGTATACGATCTTATGATACAATTGTGCTGTCTCTTAATCCTTTTGTTTGTTTCAGTTTTCAATATATTTAATATATTTTATTTAAAGGCCATGGAAAAACAAAATACTGTAAAACTTAATATATACTGTACATACTGTCCAATATACACTTTACAGTTGTATAAGTGTAATTGTGTAGTGAATTTGTGTAGTATTTTGGCAGACTGTGAGTTGGTGAGTTCATTTCTCTATGTGATATATTCATGGTGGTATGGTGTCGCAGTGGTTAGCATTGCAGCTTTGCAGTGCTGTGGCCATGGCTTCAGTTCCAGACCTTGGGTGCTATCTGTGTGGAGTTTGTATGCTCTCCCTGTGCTCACATGGGTTTCCTCTAGTTGCTCTAGTTTCCTACTACAGTCCAAAAACTGAAACAATGGGTTAATTGGATTCTGAGCAAAATTTGTTGAGGTGTGATTGTGTGTATGTCTGTGTCTGATAGACTGGTATCCAATCCAGGGTGTTTCCCGTCTTACGCCTGTTACTTACCAGAATAAGCTCCAGCTCCCCCACAGCCCTGAACTGGAAGAAGCAGTCAGCAATGGATGGATACATTCATGTCAATGGTATTTTATCAACGTTCGAAATGTTTACGAAGACTAAAATCATAATTGTAGCCTTTGTAATTCTGTTTTCTGTTCTTGCATATCCTCTGCTCAGAACATAAATAGACAAACTCTAGCTTTGACATGGTTTGCACAGTACTGATGGTTTGTTTGCAGTATTGAAGCTGTTTGAACAGAAAACAATTGTTAAAAGCGGACAATAAAATCAAGTAGCAAACAAAAGGATATTGATTAAAGCATGAAATTCTGTAAATACATTTTGGGTTGTTCCTGGACCAGTAAATAAGCTTTTGTATTTCATCATACTATTCTTTAAATTATTGTTAACAACATTTTAAACATTAATATAATAATAATAATAATAATAATAATAATAATAAACTTTATTTTATATAGCACCTTTAAAGGTGGCTTCTCAAAGCGCTTTACAGGATGACAATAACAATAAATAAGAAGAATGCAACAATAAATAAGGAGAATACACAAGATAAGACACAATTACAATATATAGAGGAGACTGTGGATGGTGGTACTAAGAAGAGCAGAGGGGTGAAGAATGGAACCAGTTAAGTAAAGGCTTTTCTGAAGAAGAGGGTTTTGAGTCTGGATTTGAAGGAGTTTAGAGAAGGTGACTCTCTGATATCCTTGGGCAAAGAGTTCCAGAGCTTGGGGACATACAGTAACAGGAGAAGGCCCTGTCACCCATACAATGTAGACGGGCTTGGGGGACAGTAAGGAGGGCAGAATTTGAAGAGCGGAGGCTGCGAGGTGGGGAGTAGAGCAATAATAGTTCAGACAGGTACTGAGGTGCCAAGCCATGCAGAGCCTTATACTGTAGGTGAGCATGAGGATTTTAAAGTATAGACTTAATTAATGATCCGTGTTGCTTTTGTTTATTATTTGCACAGGTAGACAAAGCTAACGGGCTATGACTATCATTCTTAATATGACTAATTGATTTTTGATAGCAGGTTGACCTAAATGCTGCTATTTATAGCAAAGAACCCAAAGAAGGAAGGACTCTTGTACTCCATGAACTTACTGCAGCGTTGTATTCATGAGACTTTCTGTGTTTAAATCTCTTGTGGTTCAGGGAACATCTGTGTCACATCAAAAGTCATATTTTGTCTTTCAGGATCCCCTGAGTCACTGGAAAAACTTACTGTTTGTTGCATTCTGAAATATCAATAGAAACATGTTTGTCTGATTTGCATTTCGTTAATCTGATGAATCAGAGCTAGACACATTCTGCTTTAGTACAGTACAAAAAGCTTAGCAATATAAAGAACAAGATGTTCAACAAGAACAATGTTCTTCTTTGTCTTACACTGTCCCAATCCCTCATCAGGTTAGGTCTGACATCTGCACAAACATCCACATCATTACATTTTATTTATGACTGTCCATTCCAAGCAAAGAAGGACGTTAACCCAAAGTAATGTGGAATAGCAAAAAATGTTAAGTTTCCACTGATTGTAATTTGGAGAATTTGAAGGAAATGTAGAAACTGAGATCTATATAGATAATTCATGGGTGTAATGAACAATGCAAAAAAGATGGTTATCGTTTCAATTTGCATTGTATAAATTTTACATTGTGCTAAGTAATATTTCCTGAAAGTCTTTCATCCAAAAAGACATTCCAAGAAAGTGTGACTAATTGTAAATTTTTGAAAACTGCAACTGTGAGAAATGACTTTTGAAAAAAATATGTTTCACAACACCGCGTGGCAGAGTTGGTCTAGCCAAGACTGTTCATGGTACATTTTCTATAATAGAAGATTAGAAATTAATCTAATTCTGTTTTGTTTTCAAACTCCTTTTTTCCTGAACCACACATAGAATACTCAGTACAGTAATACGTAATGTTAATTTCACAGTGATGATGTTCTCACTCCCTTTTTTTAAATCCGTTCAATTGTTTATTTAAACTCTGGCAATCATTCAGCTCTCACAATATTTAATTCTACTGCTTAAAATGGCTTGACTTTTTGAAGTATAAAGATTTTATGTAAGTATTAAGCTTGGTTTACTGCCAATTAATTTGAAATAATGATTTTTAATTTTAATTATTTGTTTAAAAGCCAGGCAAACAATTTTACTTTTTAACCCAACAATTGTGGACAAATTATTAGCAGCTTATTGTTTATGTACGTGAAACTTAGAATGTTGTTGTTTCTAAAATTATTCGAATGAAAATTCAACAGACAAGCTGGAAAGAACTTAGCTTTCCAGCATGGCATTGTTGCTGTTATACAAGAGAATCTGATTTTTCTTAGAAAAGGCATTCAGAGAAAAAATAAGACTGTGTCTGACCACTGATAAATTCATTGTGTTTGTTTCTCAAAAAAGTAAAACAGTGCAATTTACCGTTCAGTTAAAATGAATGGCCAATTTACTGCTATGGAAAAACCATTTACTGCATAGCAATGAAGTCTTTAATGTCATCCTGAGCAAAATGTTGTTACACAGAATGATTAATGGGAATATGTTTGAAATCAACAAGGTTCTATTTAAAGAAATCATCTAGAGTCTCCCATTTCTATTATGACGGGCATCAGAAGAAGGTTAATTTTGCCTCCACCTGCTTAATTTCATGGCATTGCAGTGGATTTTTCCTAATAGGCAAAGTTTCCATGTGATTTTATAATTGCAGAGTTGGTATAAGGATACAGTTTTTGTGAACTTTTGTTAGGTTCAGAACCCTTTAATTATGAGCTTGTATGCCTTTTGGTCTGACACTCCTAGAATATGAATTGAGATAAAATAGTTTGCATTTCTATCTACTAATTCTACAGAACTTCAGAATCTGATGATGGTGTGCTTGCTGTCAACAAAATTCAGAAATGTAAGTTAACTCTCCTTAGCTTTTTTCGGAGGGCAGTGAATTAGGAAAAAAGACAGGGGAGTGGAGTACATATAAGGGAAGGATAATATAGAAATACAGTAAGTTAGTGATGATGTTTATGTGCTCTGTATAATTCAGGCGCGTGATAGTAGTGTTGTTTCATATGATCAGCACCATGTCCTTGTTAGGCCGAGTCTCTTCTGTCTAACTTCCTCTTTCAGTTAAGATGATGGGGACTGAAGTGAGAAGACAGTTTGATGTATGATTGACCAGTGTGCCACTGATGTCTTGTAATTTTAGTATATGCCCTGTTCTGAGTTTAATGAACATTGTTCACTGATATACTGTATGTATACTGTACATCCATTTATACACCATTCACAAACACCAAAAAAAAAAAAACCTGAGGTACCGAGGGAATTGTAGAAATCAAATCAGAATCTATAACAGAAGAAGAGATATTATTCCATATTTTTCAACCAATATCCTGAAATATTGGAATAATAGGTAAATGCAAAAATTTATGAAACAGTGTTATTGTTTTAAGAGAGCCATGCACCAAGGACAGTTCTTTACTGAGATTACACTGGTTTACAGAGTGTAAGAACAAAGACATGTGACAAATGAGAAGATGTTATCTAGCCATTTCTTGACAGAAGCCAGAATATCAGCTTCAACAACATGGCTGGACAGCTTGTTCCATATTCCCACAACCCTTTGTGTAAAGAAGTGCCTCCTCTCCTGAATTCCAAACTTCCATGTCCTTCAGTGCATCGCAATCAAGAGCCTGTTAGTTGTGTAGGTTGGCCTAGCGTGTTTAATACAGAGCATTCTTCTCCCCTGTTAGTGGTATAAATTTGTAGCAGATGCATTGTCTATAAACAAAGACAATTAAGATTTGGCCCTTTGCCTTGTGGGTTCTGTCTGTGATCAGACATTTATCTGAAAGGAAGAGCCAAAGTAAAAAGATTAATAACTAGGAGAAATGTATGTTTACTGGATATGGCATACTAATGATTAAAACACACAAGCTTATTTTAATGTCACATGTAGACTACTGAATGAGATAGAAAACCTGGATTTACAACCTGTTTTCTGTCTGATTAGCTGATTCCCCTAGACCTAAATGGAAAACAATATATTTGTTAAAACTCAGTACTGTACGTGTCTTTTTCTACTGTAACTCCCAGAACTGGGCAAGCACATAGCCTGGTGATTATTATAAGAACCTTATAGATATATTTTGCAAGGGGCAGAAGAGCTTTAAAAGTAAGTGTTATATTCTTTAAAAAATCTTTTACAACTAATTTTTAATTAAGAACTATTCAGTCATTAAACCAATAATAAACACCAAAACCAACAGAACCAGACTAAACTGACTAAGTACTTTATATACTGATTTTAATATCCTCTGAAGACTTAATATGATAAATCTCTAAATTCAAGATAAATATTTTCTAATTTGCATTAAACATTTATGCCTTTATGCACTTCTTGCTCTCTACAAGAACACATTTTTTCTCATTACATTACACTATTAGTGTGAATTGGATCATAAAATTATAACAAACCATCCATCCAATTTTTAACCACATTATTTATCATTGGGTCGCAGGGGAGCCGGAGCCTATCCCAGCAAACAATGGGTGCAAAGGAGGGTATACTGTACCTTGAATGAGACACCAGTCCATCGGAAGGCACACAGATACAGACACACACCAGGGTTTTCCCAGAAGCTACTTAACCTACCAGTATGGCTTTGGACTGTGGAAGGAAACCAGAGCACTTGGAGGAAACCCATGCAAAGATGGGGAGAACGTAAAAACTTCACGTGGATAGTATCCCAGGGATTGAAACCGGGTCACCAGCTTTATGAGGCTGTAACAGTAAAATCTGCGCTTCCGTGCCAACCAAATTCTTATATTCTTGACCCTATTTTTCATTTGATGTTTCAGTGCTAGAATTTGTGGAAAAATACTTTGTGGCTTCACAATGTGGCTTCACAGGTGTTTGATACATGAAATGAACTGTCTGCATTAGGAATTGTTTGTTTTAGAAACCAATGCAGACCTGCTCTTTGTTCGGGAATAATCACTGGGCTTTGCCATTATCAACAAAGTGTCACTGCTGCTACTTACTTCTACAAGGTTGTGATTAACTGTGCCGTGTTTACCGTCTTTAATCTAATGAGGTACTATTGCCGTATCACAAGAAAAAGCCTTCTGATGGAGCACTCCTGTAAGATGTGTTTAACCCTGTAGGTCTTGACAAGCTGGGAGGGGTGGAGGTGGGGTTTGCTTAATGTTCAGTTGCCAGGTGTCAAAGTCAATTTATCAGATACAAATAATGACATCAAAAGCCTCAATCAGTTCACAGCTTCAGTTGCGATTGCAAAAGACATGCTCCTGCCTCACATCATCCAAACAAGCCATACATAAAAAGCAGAGTGTTTATTAATAAGCTGGAGGAAAGTAGAAGAGGTCAGGTCACGCTCAAGGAACAAAGCAGGTGGTGCTTACAAGGGCGTCACTGAGGTATGGGAAATATCCAGCAGCCAGGAAAGAAGCTTAAGACTTATTTATGAGTCTGAAGCTTTTTTTTTTGAGGTAAGCAATTTACCACGATATTATTTGTGATGTTAATTTAAATGATAGTAAGGAAGATGCTTTGATTGCTTTGAATAAAGACATAAGAGCTATCTAACAAACATAAATCAAACGTCAACTACTATGAAATAATTAATTTAGTTTTAACCTTTTTTTTTTGCAATATGAAAATAATAAACATACAGTATGCTATGCCATTAGACTCTCTGCAGTATTTGGTCATACTGTTACTCATGACACTCATATTTATCTTTGCTTCACTTTAAGGTGCTAATCTTTGTTTATACATATTCATCTGCCTTGTGTGTTTTTGCCCCTTTCATTTTGCTATATTATCATATCATTATTAGATCATGACTTAACTAAGTATATGTGGCTGTTCTACTGAAAATTTCGACCAAACTTTCTTTTATTAATTTGCAATTTTTATTAATGTAATTGGTGCTGCTTCTGCCGTGGGAAAATAATCTCAGAGATGGTGATAACATCAGAACTATTTAAGTGAGTAATTTTAATCCATATAAGCGTCTTCTATAACTACACATTCATGAAAGCCTTATTTATGCAGATTTAATTAGTATTTTATGGGTTCTTCTCGTGCACCTATCACATTCTCTGTTTTCTTGCTAACTTTATACTTACCTAAACCCATTGCTTCTTAAGGATCTTAGGCCATTAGCAATTCTTCTCCATTGTGCTCTGCTCTGGGCAATCTCTGCTCAAGCCCGTTCCACTCTGATCCAGTTCTCCTAGTGTGTGCCTCAAACTCACGCTTCCAAGTCTTTTGTTAGCTCCTCTTTTCTTTTTAGCTTGCAGTTTTCAGGATGGGGCCTGTCTCCTGGAGGGGGGCTTTTGGAGGGTGTGGCTGACCCATCTCCATGTTCTCCTCTGGAATGCTTGCATTTGTTGGTGACTATGTACTAGAAGTGCCAAGTAGTCTGCAAAATCAAGGTTTTCCATTTGTGTCCATATGAACCACTGTCTGCCACTTCTTCTGTCTTCGGTGAGCTACGAAATGAGGCAGTTGATGGCCAACAAGAAGAGAAAGGGTAACAGGAAATACTCCTTTTTCCCTGTGATCAGCACTTTGAAAAGTATGGAGAACATGCTAGAAAGTAAAACATTACATGTTCTGCCATCATAGCTGGTACAGATCATTCTGGCCAGATTCTTTGGTATTTCAATGTTGTCTGAGGAGCATCCATGGGGTTTCCCTGTCCAGATTGTCAAACACTCTCTACAAGAACACTCATAACTCATAGTCCAGGAGTTTGACGTCCAGGGACAAATTCCACCATGGATTGTTCAACTGAGATAACCAATCATGAAAATCTCTGATAAGAGTGGTGATGTGATCCGAGCAAGATCTGTGCAAGGTCTTCTCAGAAGCTGGCTTTCTGGTTTCTAAACTTGGCATCCACAGCTGACTTATTCCTTCAAGGATGGCTCTGTCAAGGACCTTTCCTGGGACAGATGAAAGGGCTGCTCCTCTAAGTTTTGCACTCCTTTACTTGAATTTAATCAGGTCCTGTCTTCCATTTTTCATGCATTTGTTCCTCTAGCCATACCTGACTAAATAATGTGTAATCTTGTCTGGTCCTGCTTACTTAATTACTTAATAATTAATTTCAAGATAGGCATATAACTTTATGATTTATTTTTCAGTAATAAGGTTAGCTATCACAAATACAAGATTCCCATTTTAATGACAGATATTCTCCACACAATAGTTATTGACATACTTGTTTTATGGTGATTGGTTTGTATATCCACTCTAATTTTCAATTTACAGTACATATTTTAACATATCTTAACTACCGGGTTATAAATAGATAAATATACACTGGAGTTTTCTGTGAGGTTTCTTTTGGGTTCTAAAACTGTTCATTTGTTTGATGCAGTGGAATTGCTTACAGTATTGGACATTTCCCATAATATCGTTATCTAAGAAAAAAACATTGTGTCACATTTTATTTGACCAGAACTCATTTAAAGAAAGATAATCAGTGAGAATTAGTAGAAGAATGTATAAGCCTACGATTTACTAAAAACAAACAAACATGGAATCAAAAGGGGTATATTTTGTGTGTTATCCACCTTAGAAGCTTGTGGGATCTTCAAATACATTTTGGATAAGATAATCATGGAAATGCAAAGCTCTAGAAATGAGAAAAAAAATATCCTTGACTGTGTTCTACATAAATATTTATAAATTTGCAGACATCTGTGTGAAGGAAAAATGTTTCTTGAAAGCTGTGTACTTATACTGTACTTAGAGTTTATTTCATCCAGTTTTGAAATGGCCACTGAAACTGTAAAATCCAAAATGAAAGGAACTGTGGCCACCTAGTGGCACAAATAATATTTACACCCTTAAATTTCTATATGTGTAGTTGAGCTGAAAGCAAAATTTTCAAACGTTTCTAATCATAAGAACATAAAGTAAGCTTACAAGCAAAAGGGGGTCATTTGGTCCATATAGCCTGTTTATTAGTAATTAATCAAATATCTACTTCAGCTGTTTCTTGAAAGTAGCCGTATTATTGTCTTCATCAACATGGCTGCGTAGTTTGTTCCACTTCCACAACCCTGAGAGCACTTTAGTACATACAGTATCCAATATCAAAAGGTAACATTACTTGTATATCTTATCTTCTACTGTACCTCTCAAAAATACCATAGTACAATAGTGACCATCATATAATGTATGTACTTAAAACATCTCTGTATTTACACACACAACACAAAGATATTTTCACTAAACAACTGAAAACAGCAAAGCACTGACACAGATACTGTACTTTATCTCTACATTCATACTTTGTAACAACAATGACACTCCCTCTTGACAGACAAACATTAGCAGTCAGTAGCAAAAAAAAAACACTGTATGTATGTGTAATAGAATTTACGTGAGAGAAGGAGGTCTGGTCTGTCATTTTGAGTCTGCACAGGTGTTAATTTGAGGAACAGCAGTTATGAATGGATGAAACCCTGCTACCCCATACTATTCACAATAAACTTATATAACAGGGCTTACTTGATTCATGAATGATGTAACCCCAATGTCGAACCAGTAGCAGTGAATTCTCCACCTAGAGGACCATCTTTTAACATTGTGGAAATCAGGAATTTTGGAGGGGAATTCATGTGTCTCAGGCCTGAGAGAATAGGCCACAGATATGCATCTGCTGTACTGAACAGATGGCTTGATAAATTGTAGGCTGAAGATAAGTGTTGTAGACAGCATTCATCGCAGTGTCCACCAGGTCTCTCGTTCTCCACTGTTTATGTCACACATGACATAAACTAAGGCTTTCAACCCATCCTCTTTATTTTTGCATCACAGTCAAGTGGAGGTTAACTTATACCACACATTCCTACACACTTTCTTTCCAGACTGGCAAAATTCTCCCTTCCCTCAAACATACCAGCTTTAATCTCAAAATGAAACAAGTTAAGATCCCAAGACTCTATCCTCTTACTCTATCCACCAAATTTAATATGATATACCTGTAACCTCTTTGATCCCTCCAGGGTGGTCCTTGGATGTCACTGAAAATGTGCAGGGCTTTTGAAGACAGTCAATGTCTAATGTTTGAAAGAGACATTGATTCTCTCCTTTGACACCATTTTGCTGAATCTAATATTCACAAATATCACCACCAGCCATGCATTTGTTCTCCTTCACCATGAAAGCTGCCTTGTTCTGTCTAGGGAAACATTCACATACAGAATATTACTTCTGTGTGCCAATTAACCTGACTTGATTGATGTAATGGCATAGCCTGCTGATCCACATCTGTACCCAGATCTACCTGCTAAGAAAATAAAGAAATGTGGAAACTGAGATTTCTTCTTCAGCTCAGTGCCAACAAGGCAGTAAGACCAAAGTTTTACTGTAGGATTTCAAATCATTGTTACAGAAAAACCCCACCTTTACTCTCCGGTCTGTATGGATCCTCATACTGTATATTCAAAAGTTTATTGAGCAATGAATATTCCTGTACTAGCAAGATGTTCTGTTTGACCTTGGGCAACAGCTAAGCCTACTTCTTTTTCAATCTTTGTATTTTTTTGTGTTGTACCATCACTTTCTAAAATGCTTCCATAAAAGCTGCAGCAATTTTATCAAGAAGTTTAGGGATTGTGCTGCCAAAAAAAGAGGCAGACATTTTTCCTCATTACACGGGGCTACAGATCAGTGTTACATAACTGGTTTGGCTATGACATTATTGTGAAGCACCCTGGGAACCTTAAATGTGATTAAATAAACTATATAAATTCAATACTCATTGAATCACTCATTAACATGTAAACAATTAAGTAATACCACTAGGTCGTTAATACAAAAAGTAAATGGAGGCCAAAGTATAAAACTGAAATGGCCCCATTTCTTATGTAAAGCGAACCTGTACTTTTCATAGGACTGTATATCATCTATCACATTTACCAAAGCTGAAACAACACTATGTTGTTGACCTTGGAGAGACCACTACCAATGCAATGGCAGGTGTAGTATTACGTACATTTAATTCACACAAGCAAAGCAAATCACTGGTCAGTACATGGTAATCTTTAAGCTACATACAGTACAGTCTAACTGGACAAATTCTAGGCTTTTCATTTTAAGATCTGTATTTTTATCCTTCATGGTCTTGATGCCTTTAATGTCTAGAGGACATGAGTCCACCTCAGAAGTGTGTCGGAGAATCTCTCAGCATTTTTGGCATAGGTCCAGAGGTAAATGGCAGCAGTTAAGTAGTCCTGAAGGTTGGAAGAGCTGAGAAAATAAATTATTAATGGAACCATGCCTGCTGTAGGCTCTGTCAATGTCTCTGCTCACCCATAAGCATTAATTATCCAAATAACACATTATTTTAGGAAAAATAAATGGTCAAATCAGTTAATTACTACTTGTAACAGATGGTGTAAGTGGCAGCATGCCCTCTGAAAATGGTTGTGATTATGAAATTGCTCTAAATTTGTTCTATTTGACCTGTTAAAATATGGAAAGTTGAACTCATTGCCTCTTCGTTGCTTTATTTGTCAAAATAGACACAGACTGCCTAAGTATATAATTAAGTCAATGTAAATATATTAATATGGTATATAATACAGTATATAAACGGATAGCTGATGTGTGGTGAGCGTTCTGGCACACTATGGCTGCCGTCGCATCATCCAGGTGGGGCTGCACATTGGTGGTGGTGGAGGGGATCCCCATTACCTGTAAAGCGCTTTGAGTGGAGTGTCCGGAAAAGCGCTATATAAGTGTAAGCAATCATTATTATTATTATTATTATTATTATTATTATTATTATTATTATTATAAAGAGTGAGAAAAATGGTGAAGGAATCTGTTTTAATACTCTTTTTTACTTCACCTTAGAGGCTAATCTCATAAGGTTCCAGATGCAAAGTAAGACTGGGCCTGGGCAGCGCTGCAATCGGAAAAACCTCTGGGAAAGGTTGCTGCTGTCAGTGGTCCTAAGTGATCCTTGTGGAACAGTAGGTGGCACTCTTCCCTCTGAACCAGAATTAAAAAATCTGTTTCTGTTATATTTGTCCAAGTTAACCAGGTACAATGGGCTATAAGAGCTTCCATCCTTCAGACGAAAGGTTAAACTGAGGTTTGTTAATCAAAGATCCCATTAACCTTTAAGAGTAAAAGTGTCAACACCAAGTGTCCTGTTGCAGGCTGGACTTAAGTTGGTCCTGTCTTATATGGGAAGGTCTTTGGGATAGAAATTGCTACTCAAAGGGATGCAATTATTAGGACTGAGAGTATTTTACAATTGCAATTGCAACTTTGATAGTAGAAATTGAGATCCTCTACTTGGATTCCGAGACCTTCCTAGTATTTAGGCAATACAACACTGTATCAACTCTATCTTCTTACAAGAAACAGCTCAATGAGATCCCTACATCAATTAACTATCAAATATACTAGATGAACCGAATGACTTCCTCACTTCTGTAACATTTCTTATGTTCTTGTATTGCAAACGTATTCAGACCCCTCCTATGGTGTCCTATTTTGTATAATTACCCACAGATTATATATATTGTTAAAACTTAATATCAGAAGATTAAAACTTGGTGATTACATAATTATTCATACCCATTAACTTGTATGTGGTACAAGCATCTTTAGCAGCAATGACAACCTCAAGTCTTTCAGTTCATTGTACCCACTATGCACATACTTGTTTGGAGCAATTTTGCCCAATCGTCTTGGCAGATTTTCTCATGCTCTAACAAGTTGCTTGGGAATTGCTTATGGGTACTGTACATGTTCTCAAGGCTTTTGCATAGATTTTCACAAGTATTCAAGTCATGACTTTGACTGGGCCAATCAAGGACATTGTCCTTTCCAGTGTAGCTTTGGCCTTGTGCTTTGGACCATTCTTCTGCTGAAAGGTGAATTATTGACCCAGTTTTAGGTCTGAACCAGGTTTTCCTTTTAGATTTGCCAGTACTTTGCTACATCTATGTTCCCATCAGTCTTGACAAACTTCCCAGTCCCTGCTGATGAGAAGCAGAACTATAACCTAACGCTGCCACTACCATGCTTGACAGTAGGGATGGTGCTGACGTGAGTGATGTACTGTGTTGGGTTTGCATCAGATGTAGTGCTTTGAATTCAGACTAAAAGTTCCATGTTTGTCTCGTCTGACCACAAAATCTTTCACCACATGTTTGCAGTATCACTTAACTACTTTGTTGCAAACTCCACATGGGATATGAGATGGGTTTTCCACTCTGCCATGCAGGCCAGCTTTATGGAGTGACTCATCTCAACCGCTGAACTCTGTAACTATTTCTAGTTTGAATTTGGCCTCATGGTGCCATCCGTAACCGATTTCCGCTTTGCCTGGCTGCGCAGTTTGGAGGGACAGCCTGATCTTGGCAGTGTCTGGGTGATTCCTCTTTAATGATCCATGTCATCATCCTCAAAGAGATATTAAGAGTCTTTGAAATGTTTTTTTTTTGTCTCTCTTCTGATCTGTGCCTTTATACTACTATATCATTGAGTTGTTTTAAAAGTTCTTTGGTCTTCATGATTGAATCTGCTTGAAATTTACTTCCAAACTGAGGGACCCTTCAGAGACATATTTATTGTGAAATCATGTAAACCCCTATTATTACACAAAGACAAGGGCAACTCAACTAAATGGTTGGCTCATTAAGATAATTATCTATACCTGTCTTAATTCAGGTTTTCCACTGCAAAGGGTTTGAATACCTATACAATCATGTTTTTAATTTTTCTTTCATATTAATTATATTTACTTATTTCTTTCTTAGGTTGTGTATTGAACACATACTGTATGAATCGCTATTTCAGAGCGTCATAGATGCATAGCTTAAAACAACAAAATGTGAAAACTATGTGTTCGAGGAGAACCTATGTGGAAGTCATTTAAAATGAGACCTTTCCTTACCCAAAGGTTTGTTCAGTCTGGAACAAACTACACGGTCATGTTGTTTCATCACTGATGATTCTTTTGGGATGGGCTAGGATCAGAGAGTAATGGTTAACAATTATGCTCCAATTTAACAATAAATTGTGTGATCCCATTAAACGACAGTAAGGTTTTTATTTTAAAATTTGGCATTTAATTTCACTTAGTGCAGGGTCTTGAAAATGAAGAAAATATTCAATATTTTAGAAATTAAAGTTTCATTTACAAAATATAATAATACAATTATGACATGCAGCTGCTTCATTGACATCCACTGCAGATTTAAGTATCTTTGTTGTAATATGTTTAAATATATCCAGCCTAGCCTAGAAAATCTTATTAATTACAATGTGCAAGTTAGCAAAACAGCACATAATATTCCGAATTGAAGACGACTGCAAAAAAAGGCTCGAATAGATTGAAACAAGCAAGATAAATATTTTCTTCGTGATTTACAGTATAACATAAGAACTTAAGAACAAAACAAATATTAACTAGAACACACCATTGAGTTCATTTATCCTGTTTGGTATTTAGTAGATCATTTTTGGAGAGTTATATAAAGAATCTCAAAGAAATAGAGACTGAAGTCTTGGAGAGTCTTGTTCAGCTGCCTGGTGTGAATAGTGAGGGACTACAGGCTCAAATAAGGCTATCGATTTGGTGGTTTGTTTGGTTTTGCTTTTCCTGCATTATAAAAAGCACTAGTTTGTGCCCTATGTCTGTGTATGTGTGTCTGCTTTCCTAGGGAACCACCTATTTCGAAGTTTCCATTATGACACACCCAACTGGAGTGCCACACCTACTATTGAAGAGAGTACTTCTCTTCTGACTTGTGAGATGGAACAACAAGATTAAATCAGCAGGGACGAGTCAAGGTAATATATGTACCATTTCGTCAATATGGTCAGTGATTTGAAAATACACTTGAGGATAAATATTGCATGTCATTAAGTATAAAGTAAAAAAAGCTTAACTCATTTTATCACAGGGTCTCTGTGATATTGTGTATAAAACAGTTTTTGACCATAGTCCTCTATAGTTAATTTCATTGCAAGTGGAGGGTTGTACTGATATAGTTCAGTTGCTTTCAAAGGCATAAATAAATGCTGTATTGTGTACTGTTAATTAAAGAAGCATTTTTATGATTCTACAAGCCTTGAGCACAATCAAAACACAAAATACACTGCTCGACTGATCAGTCAGGATACATTTTCTGGGAGCTGTTCAACACCTTTGGAGACAGTGGCCCCTAACTGGAGGAAAAGAGCTATTGCAATTCCCATACCTCTTCATCAAGGATGCAAGCCATTAATCTCTGAAGCCAGCTTTGCCAAAGCAAGTGACAGACTGAGACTGCTGTGTTCATCTAGACCATACACAACTGTAAGAAAGCTGTTTTGTATTATGATAATGACAGAGTGATTTTTAATTGTTATGTGTTAAATGGTTGGAGACTGTTCAAACCAACAGAGCTAAAAAACAATTAAATGTATTACAATTTACAAATGCCATAAGTTTTATTTTTTAGATTCACTGCTTGTAATGTTGAAATGGAAGAGTTTTAAAACAACATTAAAACAACTTGAATAATAGGTAGAAACGTACATCTAGAGAAGCCCCTCTGCTTAAATTATTCTATAAAACATTTTAAAAAAATACAACAGCACACAGTTTTTCTTTATATTTTATATGTCTCGGGAGTAAATAAATCTGGGTAAATACATTATTATATTCTCAACATCGATCTTTACCAACCAATCTACAGTAGCTGGCCCTTCTCTTGTTTATAATCTGTTTATAATCTTAGGTCATGTTCTATACCGGTCACTTTGCCAGGTGATTCACTTTTGACCAGAAAACAAACTTATAATTAAAAACAACCTTTTCACACTCTACTCAACAGTCAGGCCAAAATCTCTCATTTGTTTTTTAGAAGTGCCAGGATAGAGAGCCCCTTCATCATCTACACGAATACTCCACTTGTGTATAGTTTTTTTGGAGAATAAAATACAAAATTTAAAATGTTATGTAACACTTCCAAGTTATATTTATCTCCTGAAATGTAGTGTATACTGAAGCAAAAATGCCTCTCAGAGTAACAATAGGGAGTGAAATGTACAGTACTGCACATGTGGTATTTTAAACTATATTTTAGACACTATTTTTCAGTTTATGATTTTACAACACTCTTCACTTTGGCAATACTTTAAAACATCACTGTTTAGCACTTAGATTTCTGAAACCATTTAAAAAAAAACATCTGCTAAAAATGATCTGCTGGTAAGTCTTTTTGACCTCTTACAGTACATGTAGATACAGTCTCAGAAAACATACATGTGTCTATTTTTGCAATTTAAAGGTACTATGAAAGCAAATCAGTATCTGTTGAAAGAAAACTTTGCTTACATTTCAAGCAAGTGATCCTCTGGTGATTAAAATAATTACCTCACTGCTGACCTACATTGAAAGACAGAAGCTCTGAGGCACTGGAAAGAAAGAGTGGTGAAAGTAATTTATAATTAACAGCAGAACACAATGCTCTAGTGAGGAACACCTTGTTTTAAAATGACATTACCCATATGTACATTCTGTTGCTACAATTAGGCAGTTGAAAGTGTAATACTGTAATATGTAAATAAAAAGCAGGTATCATTTAATACAGCTGTAGAGCTCATATTCTAAAGTACCACATCATGAAAACCTATTTTTATGGGAAATGACATATCAGCAATGCCCAGAGTACCAACTGTGGAAATGATACTGTGACCAGAGACTATGGATATATTTTACTTGGCTGCAAAGAACCTCTAAGTGCTGCGCTTATTTTTCTAAGGACTTGGAAGCGGAAAACTGAGGAATTGTTTAATAAAACGGAGACTGAAGCACAAAATTTAAAAGAGAGGAACCAAGTCATAGCACTTACAGTTATACAGGATTGCCACCATGCAGATCATGCAAACACATAATATTGAAACTACTGAATAATGGCTGAATCATGTGATTTACCTTTTAAATTAAAATGTGCAGAGCACAGCCTAAGTGTTGTTACTTGTTATTAATTGTCAAAATTATATTCATTGGGTCATTTGGTACTATCAAAATCATGACTTACAATAGGATAATCATAAATTTAAATAACAACTTTTCTCCTGCAAGACACTTTATTGAAAGCTTTTATATGACTTCAGATAATAGAATGAGATTGCAGATCTTCTGACAGTTGCTGAACAAAGGTGTATCTCATATGGTTGATGAATTGCCTCTGGCAGCAGTAGGACAAAGTTTTTGTATTATCTAGTACAGTATTAGTATTGAAAAGGTTGAAGTATTTTGGGATCTCAATGCTGTTTTAGAATTGTACTTAAAGAAAGGAGAGAAGTTATTTAGAAGACATTGACACAACTCTTCCAACAGTTGCTCAAGACAGGGGTAGTACCCACAGACTGGAGAATTTCTAATGTAGTGTTTCATAAGAAGGGTGAGAAAATTGCACCAAGTTATTATAGACAAGTAAGTCTGACTTCTATTACATGTAAGGTTATGGAAACAGTTATTAGAACCGAATTTTAGAATCACTTATATGACAATAAAATCCTAGGGCATAGTCAGTAGGAATTTAGAAAAGGTGGGTCTTGTATAACCAACTTATTACAATTCTATGAACAAGCAACAACAGTAATGGATATGAATATGGAACATACTGTTTCATTTGGCCTTAGATTTTCAGAAGTGGAAGTTCTAAAGAGATGATGAAAAGTCATCTTACATGTAGTATTTGGTTTGAGAGTACAGAGTACAGATAAGGTGTGAATGCTTAAATTGAGGTGATAGAATTAATGGAGTATCACACAGATCTCTACTAAGACCACTACACTTTCTGATTTCTATTAATGATCTACATTATCCTTAGCCATAACCCAGTGTAATAAAACTCCTTGTTTTCTCTAATACTGTATGTCCCACAACCTGATAGAATAATTAGTTTCCTCTTTACTGTATGTCTAAACCTTAATGAGTTTCATTAAGACTGCACCATTTGCTGAAGTGGTTCTGTCTACCAGAGAGTTCACACCTAATTTCTCCCTATCAGAGGGTAGCTAATCCTTTTAACCTGTTTCTGGAGGAATGGAATCTTTTTGGTCTTGTACAGAGAATACTATAGGGGACCATATGCAGTAAATGTATTCAGAATGCTCATAGGAATTGACAAAGTCAATCCAGGTGACTTCATCACAATAAAGAGTGAAACACAAATCAGAAGACACACAAAGAAACATCACTGTTTTCTCTCAGTTTATTATCAGGCCTGCTTTGATGCTGGTGATGTATAAAGTTCCTGGAATTGAAGCTGTAATTGCAGTTCTTTTAGGTTTGGTGCAAATGTAATTACAACCAGTTTTCTCTCAAGACTGTTTGTGAGCACCATTTTGGAAGTCTTGTAGATTACAGGCAGTGAGCTCATCAGGCTGTAATGTCTGAAGTCCTCTTCAACTGCTTTCTTGCTATAGTTTTGCAATGCCAATAATTTTAAAAGACCGTTTCCACCTTCTTTTGATAATATCAACTGACATGCCAACACATCCAGGTGCCTTTCAATTCTCCATGTGCTTGACAGCATGTTTCTCTTCCTCTGGGAGAACGTCTGATACCTTGTGTGTAATCAGAGTTCAGTCTCTGTTTACATTGTCTTTGTTGGCACTGTCATCAATCTATAATTTCTCAGAACATTCTTCAACTCTTTAGACAATCAGTTCTCAGTTTCTGACTGTGGTCCCATCTTTCTGCCTAATTGCAAGAATATGTGTATTTTTCTGATCATTAGTCTTTGTATGGTTTTCTTCATGCTTCACTTGTCTTCAGTTGTATCTCTTACAAATTTACAGCTGAATGATCTAATGTCCTTACTGCTTAGTATTATTGTTTTTAATTTGGGGGTCATTGTACTTTTTAATTTATCCTATTTAACTTGTTCTAAATAAAACAGAAAAGCTTTATTTCTTAGGAAAACAAGATCATTTTCATTCTTTTCACCAGTGTTGCTCCCTCAATCCCTCAAATTCAGTTTACACTGAATAAGCCTGTGATCACTTCATTCAAGACACACAATAAACCAGAATTTAAAGAGCAGAGCTGCTGAGGTAGACCTCAGCAAGCTCAGCAAGTCTCTGAGATACAAGGCTTTCCAATAGTTAAGAACTTTATAGGTCAGGGTGAGGCTTTTGAAATAAATCTTTAGGACACTGTTTTGAACATTTAAAAATCTGGTAAGGTTTCACTTAGAAGTGGTAGAAAACAAACAGCAAACACAAACACAGTAGTCAGTAGTCTAATGTAGAGAAAATGAAGGTGTGTACCACCATCCCAGAATCTAACTGAAACAGAATAGGTTGTCATTAGATCTATGACACAGGAGATAGAAGGACACCCTTGTAATATTTCTGACATGAGTCTAAAATAAACTGCTTGAGAAGAGTACCCAGATTTTTTGACAAAGTACCTGACCGTCCAAAGTGTATCTGATGTCAAATTCTGCACTCCACTAGGGTCACTCCAAGTTGATTCTCTGATTCTCGGGCTTATTCTGGAAGAAAGTAATGCATTAACAACAAGTCTGTGTTCTGTGGAGTCTGTATTTAATTGCAAATGTAATTCTAGTCTCTGCCATCCTTTCTATCTCAATGGCATTACTCTTCATTGCTGTCTTTTTTGTAATGACGTTGATGCCTGTTGTTCACCTCTTGGAGTTTCCTCTCTTAACTTCCAGTAGTCCTGCAATTCACTGAAACCCACAATTTTCTATGCAGTTCTCTCCTTTTTTGTCTCCCAGTTCTTAAAGGTCTTCAATATACTGTACTTTACATCTTTTCTTTCCAAACATACAGTAAGTTATATATCCGGAGACTGTTTAACAAGAACAATAATACTATATAATAATAATTGCTTACACTTATATAGCGCTTTTCTGGACACTCCACTCAAAGCGCTTTACAGGTAATGGGGACTCTCCTCCACCACCACCAATGTGCAGCATCCACCTGGATGATGCAACGGCAGCCATAGTGTGCCAGAACGCTCACCGCACATCAGCTATTAGTGGGGAGGAGAGTAGAGTAATGAAGCCAGTTCAGAGATGGGGATTATTAGGAGGCCATGATTGGTAAGGGCCAATGGGAAATTTGGCCAGGACGTCTGGGTTGCACCCCTACTCTTTTCGAGAAACGCCCTGGGATTTTTAATGACCACAGAGAGTCAGGACCTTGGTTATATGGACTGGCATCCTGTCCAAGGTGTATCCTGCCTTGCGCCCATTGCTTGCTGGGACAGGCTCTGGCTCCCAAGAAACACTGAATTAATTGGAGTGGTTAGAAAATGGATGGGTAATAATAATAAGATATTTCACACATATTACTTGGGATTAAAGTTCAACAGTGGATTCTAGGTAATGACATAATTCTGATGCTCTTAGTGGGAGGTGTAAATTAGGCTACAGCCAGGTTATGGGTTCACGTGTCCAAAGAGAGCAGTGTACTTTCTACTGTATATGGATGATGGTGTCTTGTCTCCCGCTGCCTGTACAATTCTAAGATGGGAAGTGTCAGAGTATAACACTGCCATAGATCAGTCTTATTTCCTTACACCATAAGAGTAACAAGATGGATGGGATTTAAATCTGCTGGTTAATGCTTGTCTTCTGAAGGGAATACTTTTTTACCCCCCAAACGAAGAACTTGCAAAGACTAACAATAAATGAAAAAGAAAACCTCAGCTGCTGAAAAGCCACTATTTGTAATGAAAAACCAAGGTGCTCATTCATCTTCATTAAGATATAAACTCTCCCAAGTGTTTGCAAGCAAGCTGAGAGCCAACACCGTTTGCAAGAATGTCATTGTAAGAATGTTTGACCTACGGCATTCCCAGAGCAGCTACAAACCAGGGGCTCACTAGGAATAACAACAAGAATCAGATGCTTTGTGTATATTTATTAAGTATTTTAACTGTAAGATGGTTTGGCTTAATTTGCCTGGTTAAGAGACAATCCCCTGGCCATAGGACAGAGAAGCTGGGACTCCAAGCTTAAACAAAGGGCAGCTATAGGTAGAGTGTGGTGGAGGAGGGATGCAGGAGCACAGTGTTTAGCATTGCTGCCTCACCGCTGTGTCCCTGGGTCCAATTCTTGACATGGGTGTTATCTGTGTGGAATTTGTATGTTCTCCCCATGTTTGTAAGGGTTTTCTTACAATTCAAATAGGTAGATACATTGGTTCAAAGGTAAAAATTTGTCCCTGTGTGAGTGTGTATGTGTCCGTGTGTGTACTGAGAGGGACTGGTGTCCTGTGCAGGGTGCCAGTTGCCTTGTGCCGGTTGCTTGCTAAGATAGGCTCTGGCTTCCCCACATCCCTGAATTGGATAAAGTGGTTAGAAAATGGATGGATGGATAGTTTGCATATAAATCATTTTTCACTCTGATTTTGGAAATACTTTGTAACTTTAAAACAATATACTATTATATTTTATGTCCAAATATTTGTATTTTTATGAGAAATCAACATAATTCTAATTCAATTAATTCAATTTTTAATGTATAGTTTAATCATGAAGCACTACAGTAGGTTTTATACTTCGTATCTAATTTAGGAGTGACGTTATGTTGGGATCATAGCTTTCAGGATACCTTTCATCGTCGTGGTTTATACAGTACATATGGAGGAAGGTGTTCCACTATACCTATACAGTAAAAAGGTGAAAAAAGTTTTAATGAAGACTTGCATCCTCGCAGCTACAGTATCTGCTGTAACGTGCGGTGGCGAGTTTTTACTGCTGAACTGGCAGAGCGTCTCTGAGGATCATGGGTAACTAGGGGACGCCCTTCTCGGGAATCCTTTCACTTCATTTCCGCGTTATTTGCACTGTATGGTAGCCAGCCGATCTTCTTGTACTTCTCTGTACATTACTGACTGTAAGGCAGTTAAGGCGCAGGCTGCTTCGTGTGATCGTGTGTATTAAAGTTCACTTAATCGCAATTAAGTATGAGCGATATCAAACCCAAAGGCGCTCCAGAGGCCGGAGGAGAGAACAGCGCAGATGACAAAGACTGGGCAGCGGCTAAGGCTTTTTATGATAACTTGAATACGACTTCAAAGAAGCCCAGACCTGTAAGTTAAGCAAAGATGTCTTTGTATTTTGCATTTCTGCACCATCGAGAGTGATATTTAGGCGATGACCCATCACAAAAAATACCCTGCACTGAAACTAAATTGTATTATTTTTGTCATCTGTGTTGTTTGCAGCCCAAACCCCAGCATGCCGTAACCATCGCAGTATCATCACGAACATTATTTAATATGGTGAAAGAAAGGAAAATCTACGAAGAAGAAGGGCTAGAAAAATACGTGGAGCATCAAGAGCAGCACGAAGATGAGCCCCTAACGCCGGGAGCAGCTTTTCCATTTGTGAAGGTATATATTACTATACAGTATCTTGTGTGCTGAGGAAGTGGGCGCAATGGAGAGGTGGGGCTCTGAGCACTTTCTGTACAGGTTGCGCACTCTCGGCTCTCGCTGATGAAAGTCGGAAATAATTTCGAGACATGTCGGCTACTTACGAAAAACTCGTTAACCCAAATCCTACCCAGAAACCTTACTGTCCATAAACCCAGTCCACGACACTAGGTGGAAGATCACGAGAGTTCACTTTTCAGTGTGCGACTTCAGTCTGGAGATATTATAAAGCAATTGTTCACTTTAAATGCTGGTTATCCCACCCTTAATTGTGTTCATTATCATTATGAAGTCAAGACATAGTGTTAGAATTATGTGTATTATAACAAAAAACACAAAGATAAGGTATTAACTACAGGTCAGCCACCTGTTTTGAATAACAAATTAAAGGTGAAAGACACAAAGTGAACATTTCAGAAAGAAGATGTCTCAGATATGTTGGATCATTTGAAATGGCAGATGTTTATGGATTGGTCTAAAAACATTGGCCTTAAAAATGAATGTGAAAAACAAAGAGTGTACCATTTATAAAAACACTGGTGGTTTACATTGAATTAAATGAAAAAAACTGTGGTCCTGTTTGCCGTTCACAAAGTCAGTACACATGGTCAAACCCCTTTAAAACTCGATGCAGTAACCAGTGTCAAAGGAAAACTAAGAAAATTAGGTGTTAAAGACTGAGAGGGGTTACATCTTTTCACAAAGAACTGTGGTTGTATGACAGAAAATGTCAAGCCTTTCCTTAGGATAAGTTTTACTGTGAGACTCCAAAATACAGACTTTATTAAGTAGATACAGTAGTTACATTTTTTATGAGAAAATTATTAAAACTTTTTGTGTTATTTTCCTGTAATGTGTTTTCAGACCAGTGGTTGTACAGTATGCGCCTTGGTATAATTATTAAAAATTTATTGTTATCTGATTTAGAAAATACAGCATTAGAATCTAAATTTAGTAGTCCAGGTTCATATCAGGACATAAAAACTATTACATTCCTGTCTGGTTATAGCATCCTAATACTACAATTACTAGAATTTTACAAACATACCTCCAAGAGCCATTAATACAATACAAAACACAGAAACAATAATAATATGCGTCTTGTTAAACACAAAAGAAAATTTAAAATAATTATTATTACACATTAAAACCACTGCAAATTAGCTGTGTAATAATTGAAGACATACAGTACTTCATTCAGATTTTAAGACTTGATAAGATTTTGTTTTAGTTAGTGCTGGTTTACAAGCAAATCATCTGAGATGACTTATCCTGTCAAGCTCAGAGATATACTTTTAACAAGCTGAGACCGTGTCTTTTCTTTGGACTGTGGTAATGTGCTTGTCAGACAATAGCGGCATCACTGTACCTTTTGAGCTTTGTGTACATGTTGATAATGACTTTTATGTACATCTTTAAATTATGGATGCATTTCTTTCTTTCTTTATACAGGCTTTAATGACTGTTAACTCGCGGTTGCGTGAACTCTACCCTGGTAGCGAAGAGCTGTTTGATATTGTTCTCATGACTAACAACCACGCCCAAGTTGGGGTTCGTCTCATCAACAGCATCAATCATTATGGTATGTACCATCTGCAGGAAAAAAAAGCTCGTAGCTTTTGTGAAAGGAGGAGAAAAGTATTTTCAGTCTTTCAGTGAAATTCTCATATTGTTTGGCTTGAACTTGCATGCCTGAAGATCAGCTCTGTCACAACGCCCCTCACTTAGGAGGAATGAAGCAGGGAGGTGCTGCAAGGGTGAAGGGAGTGGAGCACCTAGAAAAGATACTTGTAGTTAGGAAGTTTTATACTTGGGGGAGCAGAGTACGAGATTATAATTTGACCTTCTTATGTTAAATAACTACATTTTAGTAGGTATGATATTTGATTAGTTATACTTTCTGGACTGGAATCTTGAAAGAACATGATTTACAAGATGCTGAACAAACAATTTAAGGGTGATGCACGTTTCAAAGAGATGGCCTAGACTTCAACAAAAATAACAACCATAGAGGTATTAAACACCAGAGCAGCTGGTCCTGAAATTGATTGTTTTAGAGTATTCTGCTCATCATTGTATATGAGAGTTTGTTTTTGACTTTCCTGGTAAAATAAAGAAATAAAAAGAAGTGTTAAATAAATAGTCATTGTTGATTATTAGTATACATTTTTATTTTTTCTTTCAGATTTAACAATTGAAAGGTTCTGTATGACTGGTGGAAAAAGCCCTATTGGTTACCTGAAGGCTTATCTTACCAACCTTTATCTGTCGAAGGACTCGGAGAAAGTACAAGAGGCGATTGAAGCAGGTACTGAAGTTGATCTCACTTCTTAGAATATTTTTTAGTGTTCTTGGTTACACAAAACCATCTGTAACAAGACACAGCTAACAACCTATACAGTAGTTTATTTCAGATTTAATGAGCCCCATCTCTGGTGCACAGGTAACTCAACAACTATGCCTTTTAAATTTTAATGAAAATATTTTAACTTTTTAAGCTAGACAGTTAATACCTAATGCCTTGAAGAATGTGTCACAGTACATTGTCACCTTCTACATGTAGCTCCTTAGTATCACTGTCCATGTATCCATCTATTTTTTTTAAATAAATTCCAGGGCATTTTTTTAAAAGAGTAGGGGTGTTACCCCAGCATCCTGGCCAAATTTCTCATTGGTCTTTACTATAATAATAATAATTGCTTACACCTATATAGCGCTTTTCTGGACACTCCACTCAAAGCACTTTACAGGTAATGGGGAGTCCCCTCCACCACCACTATTGTGCAGCATCCACCTGGTAATCATGCACTCCTAATCATCCCCTGGCATTAACTGGCTTCATCACTCTGTTCTCCTCCCCACTGAGAGCTGGTGTGTGGGGAGTGTACTCGCGGACTATGGCTGTCGTCGCATCATCCAGGTGGATGCTGCACATTGGGGGTGGTGGGAAATGTCTGTTACCTGTAAGGTACTTTGAGCGGAATGTCCAGAAAAGCCCTATATAAGTGTAAGGAATTTAGACTAAAAATTGAATAAACTACCCTTTTAATATATGTTTCCATATACATCCCCCAGGACGGTATAGGCAGCAGTGTGAAGCAGTGGTTAGTGTTCTGGGCTTGTAACTGGAAGTAAGTGGGTCGAATCCCAGATAAGACATTGCTGTTTTATCCTTGAGAAAGGTACTGAACTTCCACCTGAATTGGTCTGGTAAAATACCCTGTATAGATAGGCCCAAATATAAGTTGGTTTGGATAAAAATAACAGGCAAATAAATTAGTAATAGTAATATCTATTACTAGAAGGACAGGGATTGTTGAAAAGATCCGATGAGGTCTTTAAAACTTTAATTGAAGGGACTGTTTTTTGGGGACAGTATTGAGTGTGCTAATAAAAGATATTTCAGGTTAATTGCTGAATTGTTTTGCACATCAGACTGCAGAGCAGAAGGAATAAACTCAGATGACATGTGAGAAGTCCACGTACTGCTCCTCCTTCCGTTTGGCATACTGTGATTCAGGTTGGAAATGATCGGAGATGAAGTTTACATTCCAGAAGGGATTGAAGGCAGCTGCTGTGAACACTGCATCTCCTGCGAGCCCTCGGGGATTGAAGCTGTCACTGGATGCGCTTTGGTCTGAAAGTGACCGATGACTGTGTTGTGTTTTAGGCATCGCCGCTGCTACAATGTTCACTCCTGAGAAAGAGGTCCAGCTGTGTGACACCCAGCTGCGGGTGGCCTTTGATGGAGACGCAGTTCTGTTCTCTGACGAATCAGAGAAGATTGTAAAGGAGCACGGACTGGACTCTTTCTTTGAGCACGAGAAGGCTTTTGAGAACAAGCCCCTTGCACAGGTGACTCCCTTATTTCAGATGAAGGCCAGGGGGGAGGGGCTCAGATTAATTCTGAATTTAAACCCACTAAGGTCTTAATGCAAAGGAGTGAGAGAATCTGAAACAAGCTGACCAGCCAGAATGTTGAAGCCAAAACTCTAGTTTATTTCCAAAAACAGTGGCTCAAGATCTTATCACCAGTTAGATTAAAGGGCCTCCTCTCATTTGTAAACATTCTGATGTTTACCAATTGCATATTACTGGTAGGACCAATTGGACACTTTGCCAGTTGGAGTCACGGAAATAATTTCTCATTTCCAATTGGCGGTGAATGGAAGTTTGGTGTGCAAAAAAGTATTTTAAGTCACACATCCAGTACTTAATCTCAGGACTGCTAACCTAACAAATGTAGCGTCTCCATTACTTAAATATTCTTCCACCTCTAAGCTGCTGTATAAGTATATTGAGTTATAAACACAGTTGCAGGAACACAAGGTGTGTCACAACAAGGCTGAACTGTTGTTAAGGGAATGTATTTCATTATTTTTTTAGGGTCCTCTGAAATGTTTTCTGGAAGCACTGGGAAAGCTTCAGCGCAAGTTTTACGAGAAGAACGAACGAATGAACTGCCCCATCCGGACCTACCTGGTGACCGCACGGAGCGCGGCCAGCTCGGGGGCCCGGGTACTGAAGACCCTGAGGAGCTGGGGCCTGGAGATCGATGAGGCCCTCTTCCTCGCCGGGGCCCCGAAGGGTCCGCTGCTGCAGAAAATCCGCCCCCACATTTTCTTCGACGACCAGATGTTCCACATCGAGGGCGCCCAGGAGCTGGGGACCATCGCCGCACATGTGCCGTATGGAATAGGACAGAAGTACCAGAAAAGCAAACTTATTGAGGAAACACCCAAAAAATGAATGAACGCTAACAGCATCCTGTGCTTGCTTTAGCAGCAGATTGGTTGATTTTGCATCGCAGTCTCTTGGTCTGTGGTGAGGATGCTGTTCTGTGATGCTTTCCTATTGCCATTACCATAAGGGAATGTGTGGCCCATTAACAGAGGGCATGACGTCTTGATTGGTCAAGATTCAGGACTCTGTTTCTGCTTTCTTCCAAATTTTAAAGATCTTTTCCCCTTTTTATAAGAATCGTAAATCAAGTATGATTTGGGGTCTTGTGCTGCCAGCTTTTATCTGAGTTATCTTAAACAAGTTGGCGTAAACCATCAGTGTCTTTCGTAAGGTGCCTTTCCTTCACAATCAAAGAAAAACCAAAAATGACCACATTCCTAGTAAACATAAGTACATATGGGGCAGTTTTGCCCCCATTCTGTTGTTAACACTGAGAAGATTTCTTCCATTTGCTCATTGTCCCCATTGCCTGCAAGAATGATTTGAGTTTGAGCTGGGTAAGGACCTGAAAGATCTGGCTGCTTGATAGACCAATCTGTGCACACAATAGGAAGGTACTCCTTTTGGAAACCCACAAAGATTGTGCTCACCCCAGTATTCAGCAAGTGTCACACCGAAAATACCCAAATACCCTGTAAGATTTAAGTCAAGGAGTGCATGTCAGAATTCTACTAATTGAACAACTCTCATTAAACTCATATTCACCAGGACCTACTAAGGGTCAAGTGGATGGGTGAGTAAACCAGTATCTCATGATATTCAATATATCCATCCATTTTCTAACGGCTTCTTCTAATTTAGGGTTGCAGGAGAGCTGTAGTCTCGGCAAGCAGCCTGCTCAAGGCAGAGTACACCCCAGATGAGACACCAGTCCGTCGCCGGACAGACACGGACACGAACACACCACTCACAAATAAGGCCAATTCTCTCTGAAGCCAGTTCATCTACCAGAATGTCTTTGGACTGTTTAACATATGAAATACTTCATATTTACATTATTTATAGGGCAAATAAACTCTCCCATTATTTTCCCGGTGCAATTCAGAAATATTCATGTTAAATGCATTGATTCAACCTGTTTTAAAATATATAAGGTTTAAAACAAAATAAAACTTCCCCATTTGAAAACATACTGATTGTATTCTTATATTTTATAGTTCTAATATATCATATTCTATATATAATAGAACAGCGATATTTTCCTCTAGACATTTACAGTACACTTCCTTGAAAGTGACTTAAAATTAAAACGATGAGGCATATGTATTTAATGAAAAATCTGCATAATGAAAACGTTTTTTTGGCTTATTACATACTGTAAAGCAGTAAGATACTGGGAAATTAATAACTGAATTAGGATTAACAGCAAACCCAAGTTTATGAAAATACAGTAACCCTTTTGTGAATAGTAGTTTAAACAGGTGACAATCATGACCTTCCCATTGACCAGATAGAACATATTTACTTTAGTGTCGTCATCTATCACCCTAGTCATGTTATACAATATCAGCTATCCAGCAGTGTGTAAAGCTGTACTGTGTGAAATTGTTCCTTAAGTGCTAAATTAGTAGGATAATGACTGTTAAACTGTAACTTTTCAAGGGCTGGTTTCACTAAACCTTCTCAGCTCTAACTGTGGATTACCCTAATGACAATTTAGGTGCGTTGGACTAGGGTTGGGGCTAATCGAAGTCTGAGAAACCAGGCAGAAATGATTTAAGATGCTTGAAAATTTAAGACGTCCTTATTTTGTTCGCCTTGAGATGCACTGACAACAAGAAAAAAAAGCAGAGTGGCACTGTTGTGTGCCGACATCATGTTTGATTGGAAAATAATACTTTGATAACCTTCCCATTTTTTTTTCAATTATGATCATTTTAGTTGTGCGCTTCTTTTAAAAGTATGTAGTACGGAGTATTTTATCGGTTTCATGGAGACTTCTCAGAAACCTCATGTTAACTGAAAGATTTCTGCTTTTTTACAGGGTTGTATACCGGTGAATGAAAACAGATGGAATTGTATTACAGATTGACTGTTTTCTACTGTTTGTTCATAATTTGTGCAGTACTTGCAAAGCTGTGTAAAGCACTGGTCTCAATTTAGGCTATTATTGTTTATGGACACTTTACCCTAATATTCAGATTCATCAGCAGAATGATGTATAGTAGAAGTATTAAAGAAGATTGCTATATTTTTGTCTTTCCTCCCTGAAAAACACTTTGTCTTTATCTTGTGATAAATCTGTAATGCTGGTATTTTTCTACTTTTCTGATGTTTACGTCAGTAAAGCATATTGCACACAACATACTGTAATTTCAGGTTACTAATATAAAAGATTCTAAGGCACTAGAATAAGTGAACATGAACTGACCTACAGATGTGTGTTTTAGTTCAGCATATTGTACTTTCAATACTGTCTGCTTAACCTATGTAGAGGGATATGGGTTTCAGCAATGTAAGCACAGTATAAAATGGTTAACTTGCATTACGTTGTATAACATTTCTTAGACATATTTCATTAAACACGATTTTGTCAAGTGTTCTATTCTATTTTGTTTGTGGTGCATATTTATTATAGCATTGCAGGTAATTGAGGTTAAAGAGCTCTGCAAAATATTTTGTGGTGTGATAAATCCTTACTCTATCTTTTTTATATTTTATACTGCAATAAAGCTGAGCTTAAAAGGTATTTGTGTGTCGCTGATTTCTTATTAAAATTATATATACATAAATAAGATATAACAGTTTAGCCTTTTACACATTTCGTCTTGTAAAACCTTGTATTTAGCTTATACTGATCCATCCATTTTCAAACTGCTTCTATCATTGCAGGGACATGGGGGAGAGCTGGAACATACTGGCAAGCAGTGGGCGGCAAGGCAGGGTAAACCCTGCACTCCAGTCCATTGCAGGCCAAACACACAGCACAGACATGCACACACACACACCGCGGCCACTTTTCCCAGAAGGCAATTAACCTACAAGTGTGTCCTTGGAGAGAACGTACAGACTCAACGCGGATAGAACTCCAGGTCCAGAGTTAAACACAGGACCCCAGTGGTGAAAGGCAGCAATGCTAACCACTGCCACTAGCTACTGTGCTGCCCTACCTGTATACATTTTCGTGTAAACGTTTTCAATCCCTATCAATAGTGATAATTTACAGATATTTAAACTACACCAAATAACTCAAACCAACTATAAATATTGAGAAGCATATAAATTGAAATGTCCTCATTGTTAAGTACAGATAACCCAAAGTCAGTACTGAGTTAAAGCAGTTTTGGCAGTAATTACTGCTGTGACCCTTGTTAGATCGGGTTCTCTCTGTTCTTCACAGTGGGATGGTGTTATGCCTTGTCATCCCTACATTTGTATCCCAGTTTTTGCTCTTCGGAAAAAAGGCCTGCCCATTAATAAACTCATTTCAAAACTTCAGTGAGCTCTGCTGTGGTTTCTTGCATTTCTATATTTAAGTATTGTATACAGCTAACAATAATTCGATCCAGAAATTCATAAATCGCCGAGTCAAAAATCAGTTCATTTTCAGGTGATAGTTAACTGAACAATTATGTGTTGTATTTCTTCATTTATTGTAATCCATCCATTTTCTAACTGCTTTATCCAATTCAGGGTCACGAGCTGGAGCCTATCCCAAGTACCAATGGGTGCAAGGGAGGGTACACCATGAATGGACATCACAGGGCAAACACACTCAAACCAGGTCTATATTTGTTCAAAAGTCAAATAACATACCAATATGTCGTTGCACTGTGGAGGAAACCAGAGCACCCAGAAAAAACCCCACGTGAACAGGGGGACGATATACAAACTCCACACAGATATCACCTCATGTCCAGAATAAAACCCGGGGACACAGAGCTGTCAGGCAACAATGCTAAACAATGCGCCACCGTGACGCTCAGTTATTGTAAAAGTTATTTTTTAACTTATGTCCGTTAAAAATCTAATTAACTTTGTGATCGCATATGTAGAACTTTTTTAAGACCATTTGAAGGTTGCCGGTTCAAATCCCATGGTCGGCAGAGGAATCGTACTCCGTTGGGCCCCTGAGCAAGGCCCTTAACCCTAACTGCTCCAGGGGCGCTGTACAATGGCAGACCCTGCGCTCTGACCCCAAGCTTCTCTCCCTGTCTGTGTGTCTGTGTCTCCATGGAGAAAAGCTGGGGTATGCGAAAAGACGAATTCCTAATGCAAGAAATTGTATAGGGCTAATAAAGAAGCATTATTATTATTTAATCAGAAGGCAAAGAATAAATACGATAAAACTTTGCTATGCATTTCCTTCAATAAACTACAACTCCCGCAGTTAACTGGCTCGATCACAAAGGGTTATGGGAGCTGTAGTCAGCTTGGCTTCTGTTTTGATTCATAGAGCGCTATGGTGGTATATCTTTGCTACTGATGTCTACAGCGGTGATTTTGGCCGCTGTATTGGGCGGTGGAGTACTGCTCGTCGCTCGTCGAGTATTTTCAAGGCGATCGTCTGTCCAAGTATTGCGTTTCTGCTCCAGCATGATGCGCGGGAAAACGGTTATAGTGACAGGGGCGAACAGCGGGATCGGTAAGGCCACGGCAGCGGAGCTAGTGAGGCTGCAGGCCCGAGTGATCATGGCCTGCAGAGACCGGCAAAGGGCCGAGGAGGCGGCGCAGGAGATCCGGCAGGAGGCCGGGCAAGAGCAAGGCGAAGTTGTAATCAAACACTTGGATCTCGCTTCATTAAAGTCTGTTCATAACTTCTGTGAGGAAATTATCAAGGTACAATTTTAACATATTGTGAAAATAAAGCGTCACACTCGAAATCTCTTGCAAATATTATGTTAATAAGTATTAAGAAAAATATGAAAGGCTTATTAAGCGCACATTTAAGATGACCGAGACAAAGGTGGGTTAAATATTGCTTTTATTTCTTAGATGAGTTGCTTAAGCTTGTGACTCTTTAAGTAAAAGACCAATGTTTCTGTTACAAAAAATGACTTACAGTACATGAACTTGTGACAGTTCTTAAAAACCGTAGTTCTGAAGTACATTAAAAGTCCGTTACGTATGGACATAAGAACGGTTATTAAAGAGAGGAGACATCTACAGTAGTTTGTTGCTGGTTAGAGAAAATCCTTGAAAATCCTTTCACCCGTGATTTATTGACTGAAAAGATCCGAGTATTAGCATCAGCATGTTAGGTTAGATTGTTGTGGAATTCCACAAATCCTTGTGTGAAGAAATGAATCACTGAGTTTATAATGTACATTATTAATTAAAATTATAATGACGTTTATAAAAAATGGGCCAGTTCTTAGCCTCTCAGGCAAACAGTGTTAAGACACACAGTTAAAAAACTGATTTTCTGGAACATGTTAAAAAAAAAAGATACACCACCAAGCTCCAAGACATGCCATGCTCATATTTTTTTTATTTATTTACCACAGTGTTTAAAAAAATGTAATTGATGTATCCACATAAGCTTGGCCTGTGGCTTTCTTATAAGTAGCCTCTTCAAGATTTTTTTAATGTTGTCCTTTTATATTTGTACTTGTAGTTTTTGCTACCTGCATACAACAATCTACTTGTTATTTTACTTCTAAAAAATAGACCTGGTTTGAGTGTGTTTGCCCTGTGATGTCCTTCAGAGTGTACCCTCCCTTGCACCCATTGCTACATTTTGGTTTCATGTCACACCTCTCTTTACCTATACTGACTTCAGCTTTTGTTCCCTTATTCTACATTACCTTTGCTTACTAACCTGTCTTTCTCACACCTGAAGAAGGCTTCATGGACGAAACGTTGTGTTTTCTTTCTTCTCTTTTCAGCATGGAATAAACCTATTGTTCATTTACGATCTGTACTTGTCTGCATTAAAAAGTCATCTGCCAGGTGTTGAATTTTGTGTACATTTTTATTGTGCTCTGCGAAGATGAAGACCCACTGCAGTAAATAAAACATTAAACAGTCATACTATGTGACAAAACATTTTTATTAATATGTATATATAGAAATGAACCTTGGCAGCAATTCATTCTAGTTGTTTCTGTCAGTATGGCCAAAAATAAGTGGGATATAAGTGGGTGTATATCCCACAAGTGGGTGTGAAAGATGTATCCAGGTTTGACCCATTTCAGAAGTGGTGAGATGAAGGTTCTTTTATTTACATTTTTGAGTAAAGATCTGGGGATTAATACATATTGGGGTTTTGTGTTTAAAGTGTGCTAAAGACATTATCAGGTACCATAGTAGAGACTGTTTATTAAGGAAAACTATTCAAAAGCTATGCCTACTGTATGTTGTACTTGTTGCTCACTAGAAACAAGGCCATGTCCCTGTTTGTAATTTGTGGAAAAATAATTTAATGAACAATTATTCAGAAATTGCTGTAGGAAACTGATGTTTCTTTGGATAAAAATATTTTGCATGTAAGAAGCACCCTATCGTTTTTTAAAAGAAGACACAGCACTCCTATGGTACAATTTTCCTAGAAAAGGGAGGGCACGTGGATCTGTCACTGGATTTAAACCTTAGTTACACAAACAGTTTTTGGTGACAACAACAAGAGGGAGACATTTGTTGTTTATTAAGATCTGGGGCCACATGAGAAACAAGACCGTTGTCATTAAGTTAGAAGCACTTGGGCAGCAAAGTAACTCAGACTGATGATAATTCTCATTTTTGTTTTTGGATTGAAATCACATGTTTTGCAAGTTGTGGGGGTATTGTCTGAGTGTTGACCAAGTTTGTCACAAGAGGCAGCAATCCCACACCAGATCAAGAAAATTTTCTTCTGTGACCTGACATGCTTGAAATATTTTTCTTTTCTCTCATTTGTTTTTATAGGTCATTGTCTTTGCCACCTGCATATAATATTCCACACTTGTCTACATTAAACATCATGCTACCAGGAATTCCTGGTAACATTGACCAGAAGTTTCTTCTCACCCACTGGAAGTTTTTGTTCTCCTCTGTACCCACATGGTCAACTGTTGTCATATAACAGCTTAGGAAATCTGTAAAGTGTTCTGTGACAAGTGTCGCAGTGGGCTCCATATAGTACCAAATAAATTGATTGACAGTCTGCTAAACTTGTGATGCCAGGGCAGTAGGACTTAGCCTGCGCTCCTATTGAGTGCCTTTACTAATGGATGTATGGTGCTGTCCGTCCAGTTGTTTGCATTTACTGATGTTGTATCCCAATGTAATTAGAGCGTCTCTCGATGGGTTGGTAATTCCACAAGGTAACTAGTAACCTTGTAAATTAGTACAGCCAGTTCAAAAATGTAATTTCTGTTCAGGATGATTAAAACTACCAAGGCTATTCTTTTAATAGTATGCATTGCATACCAATCTCTAATTAAGAAAAGCAAATATAGCTTTGTTTGAACATTCAGAAATGTTTTTTTTATGTCTGTTTAATTTGGTATTACCACAAAATCATTGCACATAAGAAGAAATTAGTACAGTTTGAAGCTTGCTGTTACACTGCTGAAAAGTGTTTTGTGGACAATAACACATACAGTATGAACATCATGTAATGCAGACCAAGTTCCAGATTTTTCACAAATCTAACCAAAACCATTGATCTCTACTTATTTATAATATAAACTTTTTTTTGTTAATGGATTTATCCAGTGTTCTTACAGATCAGTTTGCTACTAGTCCTGGACTACCTAGTTAAGCAAGTCTGGGACTATCGCTAGTCCATGTCTGTGAAAATATCATTCAATCTTGAATGCCTGCTGAATACAGTATATTTCTCTTATTTTTAAAGGAGGAGCCGAGGTTAGATGTACTCATCAACAATGCTGGGATTTATCAGTGCCCGTACACAAAGACAGAGGATGGCTTTGAAATGCAGTTTGGAGTTAACCACCTGGGACATTTCCTGCTAACCAACCTCCTCCTAGATCTGCTGACGAAGTCTGCCCCCAGCAGGATCATTGTGGTGTCTTCCAAGCTTTACAAATATGGGGAAATCAACTTTGATGACTTGAGCAGCGAGCAGAGTTATAATAAAAGCTTTGCCTACAGCAGGAGTAAGCTTGCCAACTTACTTTTCACCCATGAACTGGCTAAACGCTTGGAAGAAACAGGAGTAACTGTAAATGCTTTAACCCCAGGAATAGTTCGAACAAATCTGGGGAGACACATTAATATTCCTTTCCTTGCCAAGCCTCTATTCAATCTAGTGTCTTGGGCTTTTTTTAAAAGCCCCTTGGAAGGTGCACAGTCCTCCATTTATTTAGCCTGTTCTCCAGATGTAGAGGGGGTTTCTGGGAAGTGTTTTGCCAACTGCAAGGAAGAGGAATTACTGCCTAAAGCATCTGATGATGCTGTTGCAAGAAAATTGTGGGACATTAGTGAAATTATGGTGGGGCTGACAAAATGAAAATATTTTTTTAGTCTTATTTCTGTTGTTCCAAAAATAAATGAGAAAATAAAAGTGGTGGTTGAGTAAATTAGCCATGCCTTACACATAATGCTAATTATGCCTGTACCGTGAAGAATATGCAGAATTCACCATGAAGTCTAGTTACCGGTGTTCCAAAGTTTTAAATGATCGGGTTTCCTTAAGTTGTACTTTATGTGCTTGAACAAAATTTTCTTTTTTTACTTTTGCCAGTTTGCTAAAATTAATTTACAATATTTAACTGAATGAGTTTGATGGGCTGAATAGTCTCTTGCAACCTTTTCGTTATGTTCTCACGTAGCAAGGCTGTTCAGAGAATGGCTGTTCAGATAGACGATAGATCTCTCACTAGGTGTATGTTCATCAAGATAAACGTGGTCTATGATTTTGACTTTGGGCATGTTCTCTCAGTTGGCTTTTCTTGTGCAAAAATACTTTTAAGTGACTGCATGCACATTGGGCTTTGTATAAATTAAGACATTAGAGGATCTGTAAGTTAAATGGATTTATTTGCATTTAAATCTTACATGTTTTATTTTGTGCCATTGGCAAAATGCTACAACTGAAGTGCTAGCAATAGATAAAACGCATAACGTGTAGCTTGCCTTTAAAGGTATTATGCAATATCAAGAATTGAAATGTCTGTGTTCAAATTATTTTATTAATCTGTGGTGTTGTGCACTACCTTGTTCTATACATTGTGGAAATACAGTATGCACTTTGACTAAAGAGAAATTAAACAATTCTGAAAATCAAAAAATCATCTCACATTTCTTTTTATGTTTTTGTAGAAGGGGAGTAACAACACAGTACACTGAAGTTTTTATTTTGTCTTGATTATTAACCCTTCCCTGCCACTTTAATGTTCAGTAGAGTAGTAATTGAACAAATGCATGCACAGAGGAACACAGCTTTTTAAAGACAATGTATCCTGTTTGTTCGAAACTTTTTTTTTGTCACTTAGACCTTGGTGACCAGATTACTCAAGTGAATGCCCTACAGTTACTGCAATTAAAACAGCTGTTAGCAAAATCCATTCCTACACTGTGCATGCAGGATAATCACCTGGAACTACCAAATTCAGTAAGCCATACTCTTTGTTAGAAACAAATGCAAAATATTTCTGTAATTCCAAAGTTAAACAGGTTTTATTTTTATTCTGTATAAATTTAGGATGGTACTCATTTTTATTTGGGGGCAGCTTTTGTGAGAACTGATTAATGCAGGTTAGTACTGTAGGTGGCCTCGTTTACAGACACGTGCCAGTTTAAATTCCTAATAAGCTAGTGTATTTTTAGAGTTCAGTTAGAAGCAAATCATCCATGCTATTTCTTGACTCTGTTGCGTTTTGGCCAGACTGGGGATATTTCCTGTACAGTACGTGAATGGAAGAAGAACCAACCTTTTTCGACCAGTAGACGTGTCTTGAAAAACATGGACTTCTCACCCTGCTTTTCTGGATCATTGCACTGGATCAGTGGATCAGTGCATTTTCTGGATCATTTCAAGAGCGCTAACAAGCAAACATCCATGCAATCCAAGAACGGCTAAATTAATCTGATCTTGGTCTCCTAAAATGGGAGGTCTTGGAGCATAAGTAGTTTAACTTATTTGTTTTACATTTAAGGAGCGCTGCCCCCAAAATAATGTTTTTAATTATACATTCTACATACTATTAATGCTGATCCTGAGGACTGCCAAATGCTACTGACGTCTGGTCTGAAATGTTGCCATTTCTTCCGTGTCACATCCGGTTTGCTTATAAGGAAAAGAAAAATCAGGTAGTGTATTTAAACTTTCCAACAAAGACCTTCTGTTTTAGTGAAGGGGTGATTCTGGACATTGTGGTAAACCAATAATATTTCATGTACTGTGTTCTTGACGTTATTTTTTATTTTAATGCTCAGAATTATGTTTTGGAACTACAGCAGGTGTTTTCCTATGAATGGTAAATGATAAATTCCTATCAGATCTTTAGATTTCTTTTATTTTAGTAGCAGCACAAAAGATGTTTACTGGTCAGCGCTTTACAAGTGTTTTTTAGGAATGTCATAATGACACAACCCAACATTTTTTTTTACTAGATTTCTTTGTTTCTTTGGTGTATAAAAGATAAGCAATATGGGGTTAGGTTCTGCAAAACATTTAGTGGTTAAAACAATTGGAACGGGTATTCATTTTTTAACAGAATTACAAAGTTTTGATTTGGTGTCAGCATTTTTCATAGTTACTACTAATTCTTCTACATCAAGTCATTTGTTTGTACTGGATACTTTCACTGTGAGCCTTCATCTTTTGTTGTCCAGTCCATTTGTTCTTTATGAGCAGAAAAATTAAAGATTTTAAAGTAAGCCAGGCTATAGGGAATGTATTCTGGATCAGGTTTTATTGACCTGTGATGAGTGTGTGCCAGGACACCAGCGGTCGCCTCATATCTTCTTTGAAAGGACCAAGATCTCTCAGGCTGAAATGGTTTATTTTTCCAAGACGTCTGACAGGAAGGTGTAGAGTGTATTGACATTTTGCAAAGTGCAGTAAAATAGGAACTGGGATCTGAAGAAAAACAATGACAGCTGTAGGACAGCAGAAATGCAAGAGGAATAAAGCCAAGCAGTGAAGTCCTGTGCAGTTGCAAGTTGATAAGGGCTCAAGAAGACAGAACAATTAACTAAAAAAAACATCCCCAAAGGAGGAGGTTCGCATTACTTAAATCTATGACTTTAAAAGCGATTGGATTTTTCTCAGGCTTTAAAAAATACTTGGAAACGTTACATGCATGTACTTTAACTCTGAGAATGTTTTTATGATTATTATTTAATTTTATCCAGCATTCACACATGGTAACAGTTAGAAGAGTATAAATCTTTTCATGGGAAGTGTGTAGAATTTCCAAAGTATGAAAATCTAGCGTTCCCAAAGTCGAGTTGATTAGATTTGATTTAGTTGCGCAAAGCACAAAGCGCATTGAAATGCGGTGGTGGTCTGTAGAGTCTCATTGATCATAGGCCACAGTTTGAACCCTGGCCAATTCTTACTTAACGTGCTTGAAATATGGTGGCTCAAAAACGAGGGGTTAAGAATCCTTTTATTAATCAGCCTGTACTTTAGCCAGATTGGTTGTTCATTTGCTCTAACAGTGCAGTTTAGATCTTCTGAACCTTTCACCAGTAGCAAAGTTAGCTGTATTTGCTTTCCCTAGGAGATATAATAAAAGAAAAGAAGGACTTTTGTTCACACAGCACAATCTTAACAGCTGAAGAATATATAATCTTGTGGGTATGGGTTTTTTTAACAGTTTGCACATAACATAAGCATTATTGTTGACTATTACAGCTGCCGAAAACAGTCCTCATATTTTACAAGACCCCACCTCCTTAAATTAGACTCCACAAATTCCTTTCCTCCAGCAAAAATATGTTCTTACACTTTTAAACTGCTTTTAAATTGATTTTTTTCTCTGTGTTTTGTTGTATCATCTACAAGCTGATCCTTGTCTTATTAATGACAAGTGCCCACAAAGTGACTAATAATAAAACTGTTTAGGAATAATACACTTATAATTGTTGTTAAATATTAGTTCAAATTAATTTGACATCAATTTAGTAACTCTATGTACTGTGCCACCGCTTGTCTATTTTAGTATTAGTTGGTTTCAAATTCCCTATTAAAAATTGTTTTTGGTGCCAAATATAATAAACCTAGACTTATAATCTGATACCTTTCAATAAAAGTTAGGTTAAACATAATTGAAAACATTTAAAAGCACAGTCATGAAACCTGAATAAATCTAAAATGTTAGTACTTTGGGTTTTGTCTATTTTAACCCCTTGTAAATTATAAGACAAAACACTTATTGTATCATTTGTATTTTATAGTACAGCCTTTAGAAATTTAAGACATTGAACACGGCTTCCCATGTCTCAGAGGTAAAAAGCAACTTAAGTTTCCAAACAAAAAACTTATTAGACTTCACTTAATGAAAGAGGAAAACTCTAAAGTAATTTTAAAAATCCCCGTGGTAAAAATATATGAGTAATTAATATATGAAGACATTAATGTCTTCTGAATGTATTGTAGTGACATTTGTTATTGAATTTGTCAGTGAAAGATGAATAATGCATAAACAGATTTTATATGAATTGTTTTTTGAGCACTAGAGCTTTGCTAAATGTTTAATTATTTATTTGTTGTGTAAATCATAAGGGAACATGTTGAAATCTTATTGTGACAGGAAATCTCTTTTGCATGGCCTTGTATGCCAAGGGCAGCGCATGTGCTCTAGAAACTCCTAGCACCTGTGATTGAGACTACATATATATTCAGCCCACCAGAGTACTAAAGACACTAGACACTTCAATTCAGTGAAAATACACAGTAAAAAAATGCTACAGACCGTTCAAGGAAGCAAAATACCTCTATTTTGACTGCTGTCCCGCGGCATCTCTCGGCTAGCGGTTGCCCTGGTAAACCGTCACATTCTAACGAGGGCTCACGGTTTACCAGGCCTTTCTGCTTTGACAGGATATCATTTTGGTGATCTGTCTTAATTAGTAATTATCGAATTTGTTATCTAATTCTTCTTTCTGTATTTAATGCTGAGGCACCGCTTTGATGGTGTTTTGTCATTATTCATTACACCCTGTCCCATTTGCACCATGGTTCCCTGATCTCCTGTTCATCATGCAGTTGCCTCAGTGGCTTTTCTGGGTGGTCATCTCACCCTGGAATGCTAAGCCCCTTTGCTCCCATTTCCTTGGTTCTCGAAATCAGGATTCAGCTCCGAAGTCGAAAACCCGTTCTCCCCTGGGGGCTCCTCAATGGGATTCTGTTCCAAGGCCGATATACCTGAGTGTCATCCTTTTTTCTGGGATCTTGGCACAAGATTCCGCTCCAAAGACGAGGCTGCCCAATTCCTGCCGATGGGCTGATTCACTGTGGTTCAGATCTCTGGGCTTGTCGCCAACCACCCTTGTTTCTCGCTCCGTTCCAGATTGCCTTGTGTCCTGCCCAGGATTTCACTTCATTCTGCACTGCAGTACTCTGTAACAGTTTGCCCTTTCTTCAGACCTTCACTCTGCACTGTGGAACTTGTTTCCAGTTTGCCCTTTTTCCAGGACTCACTCTGCACATCAGCTCCTATTCCAATCTGCATAGCAGCTCCTGCCCTCTGGCCTGGAACCCTGGACTCCTTTCCGCTGGGCTCGCTCCTTCTCCTGTGGTTCCATCCTACTTTCAGGAGGCAGCTTCTATTGCCCAGAACCCCATGCAGCCATTTTTCCCTTTGCCTAGCATGCCTGTTTTAGTTCTGTAGACTCCTGATCTGGTACTTTAGTTTTTTCTCTGACTGCCATCTTTTCTGTCACCTTTTCCAGCTTATCTTTGAGGCGGCTTATTCTCTAGACTCAGGGCTCTTCTTCTCACTTCTTTCTCTTGGTCTGTCTGGGAAACTTTTCTCTTCCACGACTCCTTCCAGTGTCCTAGCAGAGCCTTCTGTTTCTTTCTAGTTAGCCAGGCATCTTGTTTCCTCTCTGATGCCTGGAGGGCATCACTCCATTAGCCTGAGCTCCCTGAGGATTCCTAGCTCTTGGGCTCTGACTGGGACCGCCCGTGCAGCCGTGCTGACCCAGGGCTCTGAGAATTAAGAGGGGACTGAGGACAGGTCCATTGCCTCCAATCCGTCACAGATGTGTTTCCCAATCGGTCCAGAGGACGCCTGGGTATCCGATTCCATCTGTATCCGGGCGCCTCCATCAGAGAGTTGAACCTGAGAGAATGAGTCTGGCCTGATCTCGGAAGAGACCCCCCCCATGAGGGTGTGTGCCTTGAATCTGACTCCTGGGCCCTCTCTAGCACTTGGGTTCTGACAAATCACCTCTCTTGCGGCTGGATCCGACCGCATCGTAACAACTGCTATAAGGACTTAGGAATTCTTATATTTTGCAAAATTATATATAAATATATTTGATTAGTCATTATTACAACTTAACAGAGTTATTTTATTTTGGTGCCTTTCCCTATGAATGTACCCTGAAATCAATGGAATATGCTCCTCAGCCAAAATGTTGTTTTTGTCCTTTCAGCATTTAATAAACCTTTTCCTGTTCCTTCGCAGTCTACGCAGGCTGACACAGCTACTGTATCTTCTTGAACCTCTTGAATGAATGCAATTTTTGGTACATATGCAATTTGATACATATTTGGACACCCATCCTTGCACTAACATCAAGAGGATGCTGACATCAAGGTGTCCACCATAAGGCATACAGTGTATTGCCATGGTGTGAACTCACCAACATGGAGGTGACTGCTGATTCAGCACCCTCTGGTGTATACCTTCATTATCCATGTGTAGCGGCGAGGCTTAATAATAAGGCAGAATTAAGTGTTTCTGGGCTTTCCCAAATTAGGCCTCATTTCTCTGTTCATCTCTGTGGTGCAGCCACAGAGAAACCATTCATGCAAGGTGATTTAAGGTCCAAGGACAGCTCCCAAAGGGGGATGCACTTAGCTAAGCCCGGCTATCATGATCAATGGTCATCCATTGGTGCCTATCTGTCTAGGGAGTGCGAGTTGGACATCTGGATTGCATTCCTAAGTGTCAGGACTAAGTGACTCATATCTCACCTTGATCAACCAATCAGGGACTGGTAGGGCCGAGTAACCCACATGGGACTCTGATGCCCATGGAACTTTCAGCCAATCAATGAGCTGAAGTTCCTCCAGGTAAAAACAGGCAACACAGAGAGCCTGTGAGATTCAGATTCAGATTCAGATTCAGATTCAGATTCAGATTCAGATTCAACAATTCTAAAGGGAATTCAAAGGAGAATCCCAAGGGCAGGACATTCTCGCAGCGCGCCTCCTGACCATCCTGAGACTCAGCCCGGACAACCACGGAACGGCCAGTGTGTCCGAGTGCCAGAACTTTCCTTTGTTCTAAGAGTCTAGAGTGGAGGTTGCCAGAGAGTAACCAGCAGCAGGCCTCGTGAACAGGTCGGAACTGTGGAAAGCTGAATCACTATTCAGAACTAGCTCTTCATCATAAACGAACTGGTCCTCTTCCTGACTTGCTGGGACCCACAGTCATCTTTTCTCCTGTGCACAAACTTTGCTAGTTAAAGCCAACAGTGAGCATCAGCAGCACACCGTCGCAAGCCGCACAGCACAGCCTGGCACCGAGCCAGAGAGCGCGGATTGGACAGCAACAGCCTGCAACTGTTTCTTTGTGCCCGCAGGAGATCTGAATCCCCAGAGATTGGATGAGTATTCAACTTCAATGCATTACAGCTCGAGAATTCAATTGTTATCCAAACCAGTTGATATCAATTTAATTCCTAAGAGTTATGTACTTGTTTGAGTATCTAATGTAGAAGTTGTAACCAAGTTCACTTTACGAAACGGTCTTAATGAATGATATACTGAACGTATGTCCTCTTGATGTGTAACTCTTTGTAACTGATTGAATATATATATTTTGTATTCTGATAACCCTCTCGCTAAGATCTGTTAGGTTTATATGCATATTCTACGTATTAATAAATGTATCCCCGTGTATTAGTACCTGTGTGTGCGCGTTGTTTGAGTTATGTCGCATGGTTGGATTCTAAAGCCATCAAAAGAATCAACTTTGTGATTTACTGCTACAATTAATAATTGTCTCAGTAAATGCCCAAACCCTACAGAACTGGTGCCTCCAGAGAGCCACTATGATTACATATTTGGCGTCCCTGAACCGGTTTTCCCTACACATGCGACAATGTCCAAGTGCCATGGTCTATGTGGTACCTTTTGTATCTGTACAAAATGTCATATTTTCAAAACATACTATCTTTCATGACACAGGTGTCTAAGAGTGGGCTTACTACCTTTTTAAGTACCCTACAATATATTTTGAAGAATGCAGTGATCTTCCATGTCCCGTAATGGGGGTTTGTATAGACATATGGATTTAATGATTTAGTGATTTTGCAGTGTTTTAGGAGCATTCTTTTTTCTTGGAACCAAGCAGATTCCACTTAACAAGATATGCTTGTGATCCACTAAGTTATTAATTTCACTTCTTATTATCATTTTGTCTTCACATGTGCCTCACAAAGAAATTACAGTTTAACTTCAGGTTGGGCCCTGTTTATTGAAAGCTATGAAAAGATAGCTTTATGGCATCATAATCTATATTACATCCAGGGTCACAACAGTTATAGACGTGTTGCAGCATGGATATTTAATCTGTCAACAATAAAAGCCAAATAACCTTTCTCTTGGCAGCCATAGCTCCAGTGCAGTAAGTGCCTTTTGAACCCTTACATGATTATTTCAGGCTTAATTAGCTACTGAAACCTACTTGAGTATTACGAGGGTATAAAATGACATGTTGTTTAAATTGCAGTCTAAAGAGCCATTCATTGCTTTTAAGAAAATATATGGATCTAAAAGACACTCCAATCTGGAAACGATGGTTGTTTAATTTGCTTGAGCCATTTCAGTCATCATTCAGTGGTGTTTACTCGCTTGCAGACATTCTTCTCTATCAGTGGTACTGTCTTTGGTTTTGTTCTTATCTGACTGGCAGGCAGCATTTTGTCTCCCTTGATTCTCATAAACCCCTCATGGCCCCAGTCAGTCATGGTGTGCCTCAGGGTTCAGTCTTGGGCCCTTTACTTTTTATTATTTATATGCCACCTCTTGGCCAAATTGTACACAAACATCATCTTCAGTTTCACTGCTATGCGGATGATACTCAGATTTATTGTAAAACTTCTTCCCGCTCTGGTCTCCCCTCTCTGTCACTTATCTCTTTTTTGTGTGACATCTAACTCTGGTTGACATCAAATTCCTTGAAGCTAAATAGTGTCAAACCAGAAATTCTTCTGGTTAGCAGCAAATCTCAGTTGATTTCACAGTAACGGTGGATGGTTTCCCCATTCACACATCAGCCATAGTTAGGAATCTGGGAGTCACACTTGATCCTCTCCTTTTTTGTCTTTTGAGCCTCATTTGATTAAGACATCTTTCTTTCACCTGAGAAATATTGCCTGCCTTAGGCAATTTTTATTAATGTTCGATGCTGGGTACCTGATCCATGCATTTATATTGATTTCTCCAACCCTTTATTGTATGGGCTCTCTAACTCTCTTCTCAACAAGTTGCAATAATTCAAAACTCTGCAGCTAGACTACCTTCTCACACCAGACCCTGGCAGCATCTCACTCCTTCACTTAGAGTAATTTCCTTCACTGGTTGCCTATAAAGTCACATATTCAATGACTTTCTGACTTTCAAGGGTCTGAACAATCTGACTCTGGAAGTCCTCCATGTTTACACTCTCCCCCGTGTTCCGTTCAGCTGAGGCCAGTCCTCTTCTCACTGTCCCCAGGACTAAATAACAGACTTACTGTAGTTCATGGTGACCATGCAATCTCTGTTGCTGCTCCAGTGTTGCAGAATGACCTTCCTCAGACTTTAAGAGAGACAACTTCTGTAACTCTCTTCAAATCTAAACTTAAAATGGACCTTTTACCAAGGTCTACATCTGATTGCCTACAGTCAATCTGTAAAAACCTATATATTTTTGTTTTTTGTTCCATTTACTTTTACTGTATTTTTTTGTTTTTTCTTTATTCAAGATGTACAGATGCTGATGATGATGGTGGTGATTATGATGATGATGTTGAAGAAAAAGAAGAAGAGCCTCTTCCCTAGCAAATTGTCCAAGCTAAAGCTACCACTTACAGTAATTCTTCAGACTGGGTGAGTTTATTGCTGTTGTTTCTCCTCTTCTTATAATCTCACATAGATATGAGACAAAAGATTGACATCATGCAAAATGCTGAAAATATGTTTCTCCCTAGCAATTGTTAAAAATGATTTAAAAGAAATACGCAGGCATGGAAAGTAAATGATGGAATTCTAAGAGGATGTACTGTATGTAATATTCAAACAACTTTTGTTTAACAGTGACATTGAAGTATCTTAGGCCTGTCATTTGATGGTTTTGACACTTTACAACACATAAAAAAATAAATCAGCTTTTCTCTTTTCCAAATCTATCTGTTGCAAAACCAAATAAAACCTTAAAACAGCATGAAAACTTTGAACATCAAATTTCACCGAGTCACTTTTTTCCCTAGATGGAATAATATGATAAAATAATAAAGGCTCCATCTGCCACACTTCTAAAATCTCTAATAGATTTTGAAGATGTGCATCCTTTTTCTGTATTCAAACTACATTGTTGATAAATGGAATATCTTTCAAACTCTACGCTCTCACTTCCACTTTCCTTCATATAAATCTGTGTAGAACTCTGCATGCATCTTTCTAGCTCCCTTTCCTCTACCCCATCATCACCCTTGCAGCATCTCCCTGGTTCATTCCTTCTAAGTGAGGAGGGCTGTGACAGTACTGATATCCGAATAGTGCTGTCATTTCTTCCACCAAGTGAGTTGACACCAAAATATTAAGCATGCTATTTCTTTGTATTTGTCGACGCATTTGATCTTAGAATTGGACTGAACTCCTGGAATTGTTTTGTGGTGCATCAAAGTCTTCTGTAAAAGTACCCCTGCACCGATTGAACACTACAGCCCACGGCACAAATCTGTGTCTGGTCGTGTCTCTAGCAGAGATAGTGTGATAGGATTTCCCATGTGGCAGCACTTGGCAGTGCACCAGTGCACCAAGCAGTTTCTCAGTAGGAAAACAACTCCGAAGTATGTTAAAAGGCTGAAAGGGTGGACAGATCAGAGGAACAAACTGTATCTGCTCCCTTCCTCGTTCTTCCTGCACAGCAAAGGAGTTGCAGCTGTGAGCCAAAATGTAAAGAAAATGCTGGCAATTTCAAACTAGGTAGGTACCTGTACCAGGTGAAAACAAAAAATGTTCAAAAAAAATCTTCAATTTAATTAGAAGGTACAGTACTTTGTCTGTCCTGATACTTTAACAATGAAATCTGGTAGTTTCTTTTGAGATGTACACCTTTGAGATGTATTATATATGAACAGTATATACTGTATACAGATGGGACATTGTAGTACAACCTCAGAGTTTCCATTAAAACTGCAAATGTAAACAAGTTGTATTTATTTCTGGAAATATCAAATGCTTAATCTGTGTGTTGATACATATCAGCTTCTGAGGTTACCAGCTCTGTGTTGCAGTTTTCAAATAAAATCCAGCTGTTAAAAACTGTTTAACGGTAATTGCCATTGAAACACAAGGTACATTTTAAAAAGTTCTTAAAAAGACTATTTTGCCATTAGGGCAGCCTTTATTAGAAAAACAATATGTTCTGTAAATTGCAGTTGCTTATTTTTTCATAAATATTCCTTTTTTCAACATGGCAAAGTAAGAGCTATATACTTTGTATTAGAAAAAACATTTAAGTGATGCAACTGCTTTCCATGTTCTCATACTATGAGTAATCTTACCCTTTCATGACTTGCAATTTGTTGTCTCTTAACATTTGATCCATAATATTAATGCTCAAATCAAAATCATGACAGCAGTCTTGTGATATATTTTGATTCCACTATTTATTATGTTGAATGTGCATAAATATTTGGAAGGTTTTCCATGCACCTTCCATGATAACTAGCTTTGATAGTTTAGAAACATTAGAAAGTCTTTCTCCATGACCTTGTATCGTGGGTAGAAAGTATATGGATGGGTGGAAGAAAGTTTGTAAATGAGAGAACATCAAACTATAATGTTCTGTTGCTAGTACAATGCATTGTCCTTTAATTATTTTAGTGTTTATTTTTTAATGCTCTGTTTAAAGAAAAGTAAATACTATTGTATTTTAATTCCCTTCAGAAAGCATACAAAACCTTAATGCAAACCTCACGAAAACTGTCTCAGAACACCATAATACACACTGCAAGAATTCATAATGCATCTCTTTTCCAACCCATCTCCATCTTTGCAGCTTCACTCCTTCTCTGTATGGGGTCCCAGCCTGCTTGTCCTATGGCCAGGGGGATGGTTCTCAGCAAACCATGTTAAGCTAGATCATACCTTCATAACATCCTCAAGCACATCTAATTCCTGGATGTCATTATTCCTTGTGATGTTTTTAAATCGTAGTGTGAATATGAAGGGGAGCTCAGCAGTTCTGTTGGTCATGCTAATGGAGCCTGTATCAGTTCAATTTTTACAAATTGCAAGATTAATGTATAGCGTTATTCATCTCTTTCTTTTGCCATCACTCTTAATACCATCTGGGTAAGATCTAGTCTTATATTCAGCAGAAAGAAAATACACAGTATTTTGCTTGGACAAATGGATTATATTCATCCAAAAATTAAAAAAACAGTTAGGATTCATCTGAGCTTTTTAACGTTCATAACAAATAAATATTAACCTTGTATTATTTTCATGGCTGCTAATGTTAAGTAACATTTTTTACACAAAAGGTTGTGGGAGTCTGGAATAAGCTACAGTATCACGCCATGTTGTCAAAGCTGACACCCTGGCTTCTTTTAAATAAATGCAGGATTACAGCCATGGATCAATAATCTACTATCATCCAAGAGGGCTAGATGGGCCAAATTGCCACTCAATTACAATGTTTCTTACCTCTTAATACAAATTAAGAGAATCAGAACACTGGAAAGGGCATGATACCTTTTCGTGTTTGGAAATGTTTCTACCTGATCTGCTCTTTCATTCATTTCTTACTGTTCATATGAGAATGGTGCAACATTGTCTGAAACACAGAAAATCAAAATGAAAAGTCTCTTTTTAAAACAACCTTAGAACAAGAAAATCTATGGCAAGAACATCTATTGTAGTTTAGGCTTTTTAGTAAAGCACAGGAAAAACAAAGATGTAAAACAAATATGTGCTATGATTTTAGCATTTTGGAACGGTGTGTCAGTTTGAACACAGAGTAGCAACAGCTCTTTAAATTGTCATGGTATTTAAAAGCCTTAAACAAAGCCTCCTGTCAAACACCATGATTTCTCCAGAAAAAGAACCATCTGGTTATTTTCTGTGATCCAGATGAGATTGAAAAAAGAAGGTTAAATATTTGAAAGCTGTACTACTTGACTGCAGAGAATAACTGAGGAACTGGGGAAGGGACTTCATAACAGAGCCACACACAAGTAAAAGTTTCTTGTGTTTCTTATTTATTTGCTCATAAGTAAAAAGGGATTTCAGTTTATCCTATGGGGAGAGTTAAACATGATGGTGGTCCAGTTGCTATAGTGGTGTACATTCTGTGCTGAAGAGATTCTCTGTGAGAAGAGCAAGTCAAACTGCAGCTGTAACACACACAAATCATCTGGAACAGTTTACTGTAAAGTAGCAGAACAATTCTGCAGAGCAAGAAAGGAGTCAGGGCCCCTCTTGCTATTTGGCTGAAGGAATTTGTTTGGTTTAACCAACCCAAACAACCTTGTGAAAGAGGCACTCCCATTAATACCTTATCTTTAGTAGTTTTACTATTCAAATACCAAGTATGTAATATTTCCCTTACTGTAATTCATGCTCATAATACAGTACAATAAGCACATTCTTCTGTGTGTCATGTGTTAAAATCTAACTGAAAATTTGTTTGTATCAGTTTGTATACATCTTTTTTATTTGTGATTCTGATACTGCAGGCCTTGGTAGAGTTTTGTTTGCATTGGAAAGGTGAAGTGTGGCACCTCCATAAAAAATGCTTCTGCCCTCTTTGCTGAAAAGACCACTAGCAAAGATAAGCTTGAGTCGCACCCTGAGGATATACATGGAGCAGAAGACACAGCTCCCTCAAAGATGACCAACAATAAAATAAATCTGACCGAAGACCATGAAATCCCTAGGTTTGATGACTAGATGTAGATAACATAGACTGAATCTGAAACAATCTGTGTGAGTGTGCAGTATTCATCTGATTCTGTAGCATCAGAATCCCACTAACCCTTCTTAACACGAAGCCCTCATGTGGAACATCCAGAAGTAAAGAGCTGTAGCACTGCAAGTCAGAATCGCTAATCTTAATTCCGCAAAGTGTGATTTTGTGCACAAGGCGAATGACTACACTAGCTTTCTAAGGAATCTAACTTTCCTCCCGAATGTCTGTTCTAAGCTTTATGCGGATGTAATTTGCTATTGTTAAAACATCTTAAAATTTGCCTTTGGGAAATGTGTACATGGGGTATTCATGAAAAGAGAAAGCAGAAACTGGGGGCAACATCTTAAAAGAAATCACAGAATATTCAAGTTCATAGTATGAAATATCCCCAGATATGTGAAAACACTGCATAACTGTACCCTTGTTATATTAAAACATTGTAATCTAAAATAAGTATTACCTCACGCAGTTGTAACTAATAACCTTTTCATTAATTTCATGTTTCTAATAAAATAATTGCACTGGTCAGTTATCCATTGTACTAAAAAAAGGCTATGTTTCTACCCTTCCTAGTTGTTAAACTGGCCAAAACAGCTATAAACAGACCAGGAAACCAACAGCTTTCATTTCAGCGTTAAGGAAAGAAAAGAGACAAAAAGAGAGAGTGTAAAATATCTCGCTCCTTCGGAGGAGACGTAAAACCAAGTTCCTGACTCTCTGTGGTCATTAAAAATCCCAGGGCGTTTCTTGAAAAGAGTAGGGGTGTAACCCAGGCGTCCTGGCCAAATTTCACATTGGCCCTTACCAATCATGGCCTCCTAATAATCCCCCTCTATGAATTGGCTACATTACTCTGCTCTCCTCCCCACTGATAGCTGATGTGTGGTGAGTGTTCTGGCGCACTATGGCTGCCGTCGCATCATCCAGGTGGATGCTGCACATTGGTGGTGGTGGTGGAGTGGAGTCCCCATTACCTGTAAAGCGCTTTGAGTGGAGTGTCCAGAAAAGCGCAATACAAGTGTAAGCAATTATTATAATTATTATTATTAAAATGAATTCAAAATATAAAAATCTGACACAGCAAGAACCTGTTTAAAGTTTGCACAACTAGCTACACCTCTGGGAACAGACACAACTAACTGATTAAACCTAACTAAACAGTATTTATTGTCAATGTATTTATGGCAGTTTATTCTGTCATTTGCATTCCAATTCTAAAACACCCATAAACTGTCAACATTTTTTGTGCCTGAACTAAAGGTTAGCATAATCAAAGTTGTGATTGAGTTTAAACGCTTTATGTGAGCACACATTATTTGAATTAACAAATTGATACTGTATATTAAGAGCAAAAGTACACATACAGTGCCTTGCGAAAGTATTCGGCCCCCTTGAACTTTTCAACCTTTTGCCACATTTCAGGCTTCAAACATAAAGATATAAATTTTTTATTTTATGTGAAGAATTACCAACAAGTGGGACACAATTGTGAAGTGGAACGAAATCTATTGGATTTTTGAAACTGTTTTAACTAATAAAAAAATGAAAAGTGGGGCGTGCAAAATTATTCGGCCCCTTTACTTTCAGTGCAGCAAACTCACTCCAGAAGTTCAGCGAGGATCTCTGAATGATCCAATGTTGTCCTAAATGACTGATGGTGATAAATAGAATCCACCTGTGTGTAATCAAGTCTCTGTATAAATGCACCTGCTCTGTGATAGTCTCAAGGTTCTGTTGAAAGCGCAGAGAGCATCATGAAGACCAAGGAACACACCAGGCAGGTCCGTAATACTGTTGTGGAGAAGTTTAAAGCCGGATTTGGATACAAAAAGATTTCCCAAGCTTCAAACATCCCAAGGAGCACTGTGCAAGCGATCATCTTGAAATGGAAGGAGTATCAGACCACTGCAAATCTACCAAGACCTGGCCGTCCCTCTAAACTTTCAGCTCAGACAAGGAGAAGACTGATCAGAGATGCAGCCAAGAGGCCCATGATCACTCTGGATGAACTGCAGGGAACTACAGCTGAGGTGGGAGAGTCTGTCCATAGGACAACAATCAGTCTTACACTGCACAAATCTGGCCTTTATGGAAGAGTGGCAAGAAGAAAGCCATTTCTCAAAGATATCCATAAAAAGTCTCGTCTAAAGTTTGCCACAAGCCACCTGGGAGACACCCCAAACATGTGGAAGAAGGTGCTCTGGTCAGATGAAACCAAAATCGAACTTTTTGGCCACAATGCAAAACGATATGTTTGGCGTAAAAGCAACACAGCTCATCACCCTCAACACACCATCCCCACTGTCAAACATGGTGGTGGCAGCATCATGGTTTGGGCCTGCTTTTCTTCAGCAGGGACAGGGAAGATGGTTAAAATTGAGGGGAAGATGGATGCAGCCAAATACAGGACCATTCTGGATGAAAACCTGTTGGAGTCTGCAAAAGACCTGAAACTGGGACGGAGATTTATCTTCCAACAAGACAATGATCCCAAACATACAGCAAAATCTACAAAGGAATGGTTCACAAATAAACGTATCCAGGTGTTTGAATGGCCAAGTCAAAGTCCAGACCTGAATCCAATCGAGAATCTGTGGAAAGAGCTGAAAACTGCTGTTCACAAACGCTCTCCATCCAACCTCACTGAGCTCGAGCTGTTTTGCAAGGAAGAATGGGCAAGAATTTCAGTCTCTCGATGTGCAAAACTGATAGAGACATACCCCAAGCGACTTGCAGCTGTAATCGCAGCAAAAGGTGGCTCTACAAAGTATTAACGCAAGGGGGCCGAATAATTTTGCACGCCCCACTTTTCATTTTTTTATTAGTTAAAAAAGTTTCAAAAATCCAATAGATTTCGTTCCACTTCACAATTGTGTCCCACTTGTTGGTGATTCTTCACATAAAATAAAAAATTTATATCTTTATGTTTGAAGCCTGAAATGTGGCAAAAGGTTGAAAAGTTCAAGGGGGCCGAATACTTTCGCAAGGCACTGTATATACTGAATATATAAACTCATTGTGCAATTCATCGAGCATTACCACAGTTATGTTAAAAATATAATAAATAAATTATACAAATAATATGCAAAAATAAAAATATTAATCATAATTTTGAACATACAAATAAATAACAGGTATGCCACTGTCTTTATGAAGTGCCAACACGGTCAAGAGCAACCTCTACTACTTCTAATTCTGCTTGCATCTGCAATGTACATCTGCAATGTACATCTGTCATTAGGAAAATTATCACAATAGTTACTGCCATTACCCACCATCTCATATTTCCTTTAATTTAATTGACACACCTTTCATTAAAAAAAAAATACAAGCCTATGCTAGAGTTTAGGCAGATCATCATGGATGACACACCTACAAAATTTGCAGGATATTTAATAACCAACTGGTTTGGACTTCAATCTAGCATTTAGCTAACCTAAAGGTGTAGTGCACCATTTACAGTAGCAGCAATTTCCTTACAGCTGGCACATCTACAGAGAGCTCATATTCTTTTGTGCAGATTGTTAAAATTAAGTATCATAAAACATTGTCCTCAAACCTTAACTGCAGTTCCAGGTGTATTGGTGTATTTTATAACTCTCAATTTTGTACACAGACTAAACAAAAAGAAAAGCCTTTTGTCCTGACTGGAGGATCTCATCATACAACAACAGTGTGACTCTTATTTAGGGTCCTATAAGATATTTGATTTTCTAAGAATTCAGCTAACTGCAAAACAAACTGGAAATTGCTTCTGTCACAGAGTGAGAAAATAGGTGTGAGACAATAGGGGTCAGAGGCTGTGTTGCTTAGGATAGCCAATGTCTCCCTAAGGATTGAGGCCTTTCCCTGCTTGTCCTTTGAGCTCCCCATTGATTAAAGGTCCTTCTTCCACAGACACTCGTTAATTACCACACAGTTCAGAGGTGACGTGGGCTGTTTTACAGGCTTCAATGGGCCGCAGACTGCGTGGATGACTCTAGAACAGAGTTTGAATACACAATGCATCCTTACACCTGGTCATCTGTACAGTATATACAGTATCCAGTTGATCGATGAGCCCTGAGCATTTAGCTCTGCCCACACTCAAGATGCCAAAGGGACACTTCCAACCCCCTGATTACGGGACCTGAGTCATGGTTAGGGGGCTTCAAAAACCCCAGTGATGAGGGCTCACAGAGACAGAAGAAACTGGAGGAAATGCAGTTTCACTCCTGGGACTCTGCAGAGTAGTGGAAGAGGCCTCAGCATCATCTTCTACTACCCAAAAACTGGACTTAAAGACAAATGGGAGGTGATGGGGGGGGTTGAGTGTGAGGTTCGACATTGTTGAGGATGTCTTCAACTACACAGAGTTTCTTCACAGCAGCGGAGAGAGGCGAGCCAGGTCACAGAAGTAATCTACAGTATGCAAAGAAGCAATACGGCTGGGCTGCTTCTTTGGGACATTAGAGTCCTGTTTACTGGGGACCATGGGGTTCTTGTGCTGGTTTGTGAGTGTGCGTCTCTGGTGGATAATTTGTCTGTGTTTTGGGTGGCAGCTCTAGAAAATGTTGTGTTAAGGGGATACTTTATGTGATAGGTAGATTGATATATATATAAAATGGGATATTATGTAGGATTACTGTCTTGCCTTGTCTGTGTGTGCACTCGTGCACCCTTAAAATTCCTAGCTGGCATAGTCAGCTACAAAAGCAAAAGCAGTTCCTATGTTAGAGAATTCCATCTGTGACACTTTAAAGTTTCATGATATGATATCCCAGGTTTTTTCAACAATGAAGAAATTGGAGAAAACATCTTTCTTTTCTTTCTTTTATCTTTATACTGTACCAGATAAAAGATTATTTCCATATGTGGAGGACCTTTAGTTCCCATTTACCTCCCCCCATGTACCTTGGAGCATAAATGTTTTGAGGTACAGTTTGCTAATGTAAAAATTAATGATAAATTAAAATGTTCACTTTGTTGTTTTTTTTTCCATCATTCTTATCATCAGGGATACTGAGGGACTGTAGCTAAAACAGCAGCAGTGTCACCGGTTATAGAGGTTGTATTACAATTGGACTTTATACTTAATAATGTTGATGTACTAAGATGTGCTAAACTAATTTAAGAAACTAAAAGAGTTTATATGGAAAAATGTCAGAATACAATCATTACACTGCTTTCCATTTTGTGCCTTCATCGAACCTGGATCTTTGGTTCCCTCTACAGGAGATAATATGTTTTCTTTTTAATCATATAGCAAAGATTTACTGCTAGTACTGAAGAATTGCAGTTGCATAGATAAGATATGTTTTTATATATAATAACATTTGTGTCTTGTAATTTATTGCTTTTAAGCAATAAAATATTAAAATTAAGCTGTTCAAGTGGGGGGCTGTGTCAGCTTGTATTGGCTCCAAATGGAAATTTAAAGGTTAAATGCACTTTGTGGAGTAACAAGTAGAAACAACACTGGGGCTGTTGAGCCTTCTCCAGGTGTGAGGCACCTAACCTTGAAGAAAAAAACAACTCAAAAGCCACACTTTTTAGTGTCTTTTTTCTGCTTTTCAGTGTGAAATTAACTTCTGCAAGTTAAGTCTGCAAGTGTGTGACTTTTAGTTGGATCTCTGGATGACTTAGGACCGCAAGTATTATAGTTAGGATTGAAAAAAACACCTTTGTTTCAAATCTCTAATAATTGTAAATTATTTCCAAGCTTTATGTGTATAGCACATAGAACCTAAAGAAGAGTGGGAGATGACAAAGACCAAAAAACTTACACAATTTATATTTTCAAAATATTGTAAGAACTCAGTATTTTTAAAAGCTAGTTAAAAAACTGGAAAAAATACATTTCTAGATCCAAATAAAGCTGGCAGAGGATGCTTGGCTATAATGAGGACACAAGTTTTCTTTTACATGGACTCCTTGACCTTAAAAGTATGTTGGTCTGTCAACATGACTGGACTGTTTCACTTCAAAGTTTAAAGTAAATGCTCTTACTGTACCAAGAATTCTGCTACTACCTGGAAGATGGATGTCTCTGCTTTTTACATCTGTTTTACACTCATATGCCATTAACAAGAGCTCGCATGTCCCATAAAGAATAATGTAATGTGCCCTTTCTGGGAGTGACACTCTATCACCTACTAATGGGACTGTAGTTTAAAAGAACAGGTTGCATTTGCTATTAATACCTATTAGGAAGTACATTCAATATACACAGCCTGTCACAGTATTCTGTAAACACAGCTAAATAATACCATGAGGAGAGGACTGTTTATGTTCCAGTAGTGCTGCGTTCATATGCTGTGTGGGCGCAGTGAAGAGAGTTTTTTCCATAACAGAGATTTTCCTATAAAGAGATAATTAGATTGTTCTTTTTGTAGGGATGCATAATCTAAAACTGCTGTTGAGAGCCTTTTGTTTTACAATTTTTTAGAAGGGTGTGATGGAGATTTGTTAATTCAAAGTGTGTAGAATATTTAAATCCCCTCACATCTATTATTTGCTTCTTTATTATATTTATTCACACTCTGCAGAAGTAATGTGACCTTTCTGTTACTTAGATATTTTCAGTTAATCTTCTTTAAATGGCAAAGAACCCTACAGAGAGTCTAGCATGTGTCCTCCATGTCTAGTAAATGTGTTAGGAGTGCATTGTTAATTACTAAAGAAATAGGGTTCATGGGTCAGTTTGGATTTTTTCCTATCTTGTCTATTCCAAAAGATGTGATGTGAAAGTAATCAGAAAGGGCTAGGCTTGAGCATATGTAAAAGAACACGAGTGCACTGAGCATATTATAGAAACTATGCCCTTTTTTCGGTATGCCATGTTGAAACCTAGATGGTGCAGAATTTTGCAGTAACAGGAGTTCTAAGGGGTCTTCAGGCACTTTGTGTGCTCTGAGCCCACGAGCAACTGTGATCAAATCCATGCAGATGTCAGAGCAGAGACATTTGCCATGGCATTTCGAAATAGTGAGTGAAAAATGTATCCTCATGCGTCTGCGACAAATATTTAAAATCATGAAAGGCACTGACAATGTCAACACAGAGGATTTCTTCAGAAACACAAACCAGAGGGCACAAGTGTAAAATAATAATAATAATAATAATAATAATTCCTTACACTTATTTAGTCCTTTTCTGAACACTCCACTCAAAGTAATTTATAGGTAATGGGGACTCCCCTCCACCACCACCAATGTGCAGCCCCACCTCGACAATGCGACTGCTGGCATAGTGTGCCAGAATGCTACCACACACCAGCTATCAGTGGGGAGGAGAAGACAGTTCAGGGCGTTGGGGTAAATACCTCTATACTTTTTGAGAAACACCCTGGGACTTTTAATGACCATAGAGAGTCAGGACCTTGTTATTACATCTCATCCGAAGGAAGGCGCCTTTTTACACTATAGTGTCCCTATCACTATACTGGGGCATTAGGACCAAGGAGGTCTCACATCCAGGTACTGACCAGGCTCACACCTGCTGAGCTTCAGTTGAGTTGCCAGTTGTGAGTTGCAGTCTGATATGGCTGCTGGAAACTGTGTGAAAGTGGCTTTAAAAGAACAGGACACACTTTTTTACTCAAAAAGGAGTATCTAACTGTGAAACAAGCTGACCAGCATGTTGTCAAAGGTGATTTCCTGGCTTCTTTCAAGAAACAGCTGGTTGAGATCCTTGGATCCCAACACTTTTAGCTACTAAATGGGCTATATGGGTTGAGTGGCCTCTTACCATTTGTAACCTTTCTTATCTTCTCATAGTTGGTTAAAAAATGTCCATACATACACTATAACAATACATTACACTCATGCCTGTAATCATTTCTTGACATTTTGTTAATGTGTCAAACTAATTGCCTTCCTTGGTGAATAATTTAACCACCCGTCTCTGCTCAAAGATTCAGTGCTTCTTGCCATTTTCACTGGGAGTCCAATGCCCTGTAATGAGTTAAACAGACATTACACTAGCATTTCTTTTCCACTGACCAAAGCCAATCTGCCAGGTAGTTTCTGACTAGATATTTCCTTTTATGTAATAACAATCCAGATACTTTCCAAATCTCAATATTTTCCAAAAATCACTTTGTATTTTTCCAAACACTTTAAACAAATAAACTTTGTTGGATTTTCACTGTGACTTCAGACCATATGATAGTTTCAAACAGATGACATATTAATCAGTGAAATACAATCTGTTCTTTTGTGTCACAAATAATCAACGAAGCCCCTTCATGAGGCACAGACATTGTCTTATTTTCATAAAAGGTACTGAAGCAGGGAGCTGCTGCTTGATCCCAGATGACTTCACGGAGGTTTAGTAAGGGAAAAAATCACATATACAGAAAGATCCAAAGGGATTCACAGGGAACTACCCATGTTTTGATAAAGCTCCCAAAAGGACCTCCCTGTTTTGCTTCTAAAACAAACGTTTTAAAGAGCTGTTCAATGAGCTTCACAAAACCTGAGCCAACCACCCTCAACAGAGAAACACTGAACAAGATTGTCCATTTAGTTTTTGTGCTATCATTGGCAACATATGGAAGAAAAATGGAACTTGAACTTATTTTATTTATTGATTCTAACATCTTCCCACTGTTTACTGTGGTCACAGCTTGGTAGGTCCAACTGTATAGGGTCTGGGTTTCATGTTTCAGGGCTGTTTTTAGTTTGTTTTGTTTGTTTTTTTATTAAAAATGTAATTATTGTACATGTAGTGGAAGATGGTGCTTCTTTCATTTTTATATCCATGTTAATGCTGTTGGGAAATCTCAGTGGCATTTCTGCTGAAGTGAGCCAAACAATAATAAACTCTATTGACTTAAACTTTCTGAAGCATCTTAACTGTCACACTGAGCTAGCCTAATGTTTTAAATGCCTATATTAATTTGGAGTATTCTATTCCCAATTACAGAGAGCATTTGAAAGGAGGTAGACACGGTTTTTACTCATATTTTCAATGCCATGAATCATAAAAACATGAGAGAAATCAATTTATTTTTCTTTAGTACTTCCAATATAGATAAGGAAAGTATATTTGCAATATCATATTACCAAAAAATAACACATTCTTTGAGAGTTTTAACAAAGTTTTATTCTATGTAAATTCACGTTTTAGGACAATTTATTTTCCATTTCAATGTATATAAAGCTAATAATTGTGATTCCATTTAGTGTATACAAATATGATGTTGTGCGTGTTGTCTTACAGTATAACAAACAGGAAATGTTGTCCCACCCTGTTAGTAAAAGGTGATAGTGATTTTTTTTTGCATTTTTGTTTGAAATCAGCACGGCACAGAACATTTTTATTTGTCCCACAGTCTTTGAAACATAGATTATTCTGTCATTAAAGTAGAATAAGTCTATAATTAATGTTTCAAAAAGCACTTCTAAAAGCATGTTAGTTGGCAGGAGAAAAATATACCCTTCTAATTATTTGCCTGAGTTTACTGTTTTTTAATGAGGGGTTCTTGGTCCTGAATGCAAATATAAACAGTGAATCATGTCAATGAATCATGTACCTCACGACAAATGGATATTTTTGAGGAGAAAAAGCAGACTCCCTACAGGGCAAATCTTAGAAGTAAAAGATTACAACACCTCTTTAGTGAAAACGTCATAGTTTATACGAACCTCTTCACCAAGGGAAAGCGTATAGTGTTTACAAAGTGCAGAATACATGTTAATCATAAAGTTATGCTATGTTTGTATGATTTTATTTTAGAAACCAAATCTTAGCTTTAACATTAACGAACAAGGAATAAAAACTGGTTGCCTTTCTTTTACATGCTGTTTTACATGATGATACATTTCAATAGCAACAATACAAAAGAAGACTATTTCTTAGACCTGTCTCTTTGTCTGTCCACCATCTGTTAAAAAAAAACATAAAATAGAATACAGAGAAAAATTGTCTAAACTTTTCCATTTAATAATTTTTGTATGGACATCTAAGAGATGTTTTTCGTTTTTGAAGTGTAAGTGCATTTGGAAATGTCTTGTCTCCTTAGCAAGGAGATCCAAAATATTATTCAATCAGAAATTATGGATTTTGTTTGCATAACAAACATTTTTTTCATAATGAAAGAGAACTTATGTTTCAGAAAAAAAGTGTGACAGAGGTATCTTGAGAGAAAGCCATTAAATGTTATTAATCTTGGAAAATCACTTTCTTGTATGAAGGGTCATAGGTGTGGGGTACAGGGACATAAAACATAAGCTAACTAACCATGATACAAAACTGTAAACTCACCAAGCTCTGTGCACTTCATGTTTTGAGCTTTGTTCATTTCCCAGCTTTGTCAAGCTCTTAGCAAGCACATAAAACAGCACAGGAAATGCGAGACATCTGTAACAAAACCAGTGAACATGCTATTAATTTGTTTCTCTTGCTGGTGTGGTCCTGGCATTTGTATATTTCTCTAGAGAGTGATGTCAAAGAAACAAGCCCTCTACAAAATGGGAATTTTAACTTCTATTCATCTTCCCTGTTTTCCTTGTTTGCCTAGTCCCACATTCTGCAAATCCCTTGCTGGGGGGCTATTGGACACGCTGTGGAATACTTTGCTTCTTTCAGAGAAGGCCTGGATTCAGAGCTGGCCAGCAGCATAAGTGGAAACTGATGACAGAAGCTGACATTAATCAGCTCCACATTATTTTCTACCCACCAGGGTTCCTTCTAATAAATCAAATCACTAGAAGTCTAAAGGGGACTCAACCAGAAGAGCACAGGCAGTTCAGTCCTGTACTGTTAAATATGATGAATTCATTATTTAATTGTTTTTTACACATACTATGGGAATATGTGAACTGGTGATATTATGCCACTCATGGTAACCTGAATCTGGTTTAAGTCATATGGTGAAGAACATTACCACATCAGATTGTTTTAGGGACTTAAGGTATGGTATAACAATGGGAGAGCGTATCGGATTTTCCCTTTAATGTTTTTAAAGCAGGTGTGTGTTTAGAACTTGAGGTAATTCAGGTTTTTGGCTGGTGCTTCAAAATGAAAGTTAGTGATTCTGTACTCTAATGAAAGTCACATCTAACATGATTTACTACTTCACACTACATTGAACCAGTGATGAATTTCTTGTCCACATGTTAAATCCATGTGCCAAAATCTATTTTTTCACTTATCTCTCAAACAAACTCAAGAGACCAATTTATGAGATTAGCTTGATTATTGTTTTTCCATCTTTTGTTTACTAAAAGGGTCTCAAAAGATGATGGTTGAGTGCTATACATTAAATATGATGACACAATATGGTCATAGCTTCCGGTGAAGGAACTGTACCACCTGGTAAATCATACAACTGAAGGATGGATGACTGCTGGTGTGTGCCAGTTGTATTGTTTCCACAGTGGGCAAAATGCTTGTCTATACAGTGAAATATAGAGATTATAAGATTCTTAATTTACATGTTCTTTTTCTCTTTTGGTCATACACTAATTCACTAGTTCCATGTGAGGACCTGTTAATCACAGATTTATATACATGCCAATCTATTTAAGATAACTTGCACTAAAGAAGTGACAGTTTTATGTTTAATATGAGGGTTATGGCAATTATGTATAGGGAACATAGACCAAACCAAAGTAATAGAAAACATCTCTTCTGCTTTGTTTAACATGCCTTTTCAAGAACTGTTACAGAAAGGAGAGTTTCTATGTGCAAGCGATCTTTACATCTTGAAACAGGCATGTTTATGTTTAGATGTACAATTATAAATCATTCTTAACTGGTATCGACAGAGAAGCATTGACCAGAGATGACAAGTGTTAACTAAGCAGAAGAGCATTTAAGACAGAGAACAAGAGGCATTACAATAGGGTCAAAATCTATTTAATGCAATCAACAAATATAAAGTCAACACATATAAAAGGATAATGTATTTAATATTTTAGTGTTTTGCTTTAACTTGCCTGGTTGAGGAAATGACAGGTTTGACTGTAAGGCCAAGAATAAAAAAATCCTAAAAAAGAATTAAAAGAACCCAAAACACAAATACAGATTTCTACAATGATGGAGCTCTTACTGTGAGCTTTGTTGGATCAAGTCATTTGGATATGGAAAGTTTTTGAGGAACACCTGTTGAAGATTGAGCTGCAACTAAGTGAATGAAAACCACAGCTAAGTGGTAGTAGAGCCAAGACACTCTATATGGGTTAAGACTAGAATGTTGTGGTGGGAAAAGGAAGATGCTGCTCTGAACCAGAAGGTCTAGTTTGAGGTCATCTACAATGACGTGGATGCAGAGTGGAAACTGCTAGTGAGTTACCACTGGCTGAACTTTGCTACAGCTGAATGGATGATGATGAATTCCATGGCAGGACACACCAATGGGAAAAAATATCAGTTATAACAATGTTCCTCAGGGCAAAAAGGAGTTTGGTGTAGTTGAGCGGCTATGGGTGGAAGATTGTGGAAGGGGTGGAGAGCTGAGGTCTGGCACTGCACTAGTTGGACGCCAGTGGAAATGGGGGGAGGGAGGTTGCCAGGCTGCCTGGGCCGTGACCTTGGTGTAGGCACCAGGGATGACATGGGGTGTGAACAAGAGCCTGGATCCAGCACTTGCTGATGCCATGCTCTTGAACCCTCAATGTAATGTGTGCATCAGCAAGAGGGGAGAGAACTCCCATGGGAACAGCAACTAGGAGGGCTGGGGAAAAGAGGGAGACAAAACAACAAAGACAGGCTGGCTTCATACTGTAGGTGCAGTTGGTTAGGAATTTTGACCACAAACAGTGAGACTGGAGGGAAGGGGGCATTAGAGGGAGAGAATGGAGTCAGTGGGGATAGCAAAAGAAATAATGTTTTTTAGTCCTGGCTTGGAGGAGGCAAATGGTTGGATCACCAAGTTTAAAGACTGACAAACATAAGGAGATGAACGGGAGGAAGAGGTGCAAGAACAACAAGTTAAGGTCTAGCAATGCCAAGTGCAAGAGATCTCTGTATCTGATGCAACTGAATTGCAGAGTGCTAGAAAAGATGCACAGAAAATGGTGCACAGTATGTGAGTATTTATACAGTCCATATGAGAGCGCAATATTACAATTAGACCTCCTCTGAAACTTTGTTTAACATCTCCATGTCTTTACACAAAAGCCAGTCTGAAACACCAAAGGTCTGGAAAAGGTATTACTAGCAATTCAATTGTAGCTTTTTGGATGTGAAAAGCATTCTAGAAATCTTAAAAGGAAACAAATAATTTAAAAAGTTTTAACCCAGCCACCTTTTAATTAAATCATTTTAAAACTCAGCCTATTGCAACTGTTTTCAGATTGAAGGATTTTGTTAATGTTTATAAAGTGATGATGTTTTTCAGTGATACACAGCAGTCCTAGCATAATGCATTACTCATTATTTGAATGCTATTGTGAATTAAGAGTTGTGCTTTTTCACTGTAGCTATGTCTAACAATTTATTTTTATACTTTATATTCATGGTCACCACATGTATGGCTTTTTTTACAGGATGCAGATGGAATGAACATTGTGAGGACCAAAGGTGTTACTTTTCTTTCTGGTTTCTTTTTTGGGAGGATTTTCTTACAAAGCAGCCATACAGCGTACAAATGGCTCTGCAGGAATGTTACTGCCACCCTCCAGTTAAGGAAATATCGCTTCAATATAATGGTACATAGAGTGAAAGGAAAGGATCTGTAATCATTTCTCTTCTTAGAGTGTGTCCATAATTTAATGTTTTGTTTTTCTCATGTGTATATACAAATTCATTATAAAGTATATATATTTTAAATTCTGTAGGTCTAACCTGCCAGCATTTTTTACTTTAACATTCTGACTTCATGTTAAAACAAACTTAACTACAGGGCTTTCATGATGGGTTTGGTCTGTGCCTGTAAAATGAATCACATCAGGAACTTCAAATGACACAACAAGAAAAGTATATAATAAATCCAAGGCTCTCAAAGTAAACAGTCTACTGCATAAACCTCACAGCTGGATCCAGCAATAATGAGATATTTTTATGGTGGTCCCAATCAGATTTTTCCATTCTTTTTTTTTCTTAAAAAAAACCTGAGACCTTGCTTTCTAGGAACTTAAAAAGTTTGTGCTTTGGGGATACAGTGTTGTTTTAAAAAAGAACAAAAGATCTTGAAGCCATCAGTTCAGCTGTGATCTATATTAAAGATATTAGTAATATTAAAGTATTACAGTACCTCATTAAATGACCTTGTTTGAACATGATTAGCAAAGAAAGTACAGAATTTCTATTTTTTGTGACAGTGGAGTTTGAAAAATGTACCTACAGTAGACTGTATATATATATAATTTAAAACTGTAAGAGAAGATGGTCTATACCAGGGACTAACTAGGTTTACTTTTGCTGACAAGCCGAAAATATTCACAGTAGCAATTGACTGCTTCTAGTATTTTTGGATCTGTGTGAGATGCCATGCATATATTTTGGAATTATATTCTCCATATTGTTTATATGCATACATCTGTGCATTAATCACTATATAAAGTCATTTTTGTTAATTGCATTTGATATAGGTATGAAATATGCATCTGTAGCATCTGCTATAATACTATTCATTTGCCATATAGAAATGTTTATTTATTTTTCAATATTTGTTAATGAAAAAAGTGTGCTTTTTGAATACAATTGTTCTCTAAATTTTGGATTGCAAATACCTGAAAAGTTTTACAGCAAAAGTACAAGGCTAAAGAAAAATGATGCGAATAAAAACATTAACACATCACAGCAAGCTGTAGTGTTGTCAAGGATGATCACCAAACATTGCATTCTACTCAAAACACAGCAGTGGTGAAACCCTTGTAAGCATTGCTTCTACAGTTGTTGAATAATAACCCTGCACTGCCTGCATTTACTGTAGTACTTTGGAACTTGTTACTCTTATACTCTTCTAAAGGGCAGTCTTGTATTTTCACACCTCTCCTTCTGACTCCATATAGCGTGTAACGTAGCTTGCCAGTTCTGTTCTTATTTATTAACCAGATGGAAACATGGGAAAAAAGATCCCTGTTCTATTTATAGAACCATAAAACTTAAATTTACAGATAATCTTTACTCATATAAACTGGTAAAATCTCCAACGGGAAGCTGTTTTTATTGCGTATTTACTTTTTGACCTTATTGGGTGCCTAGGGCAAAAGAATCTTTCCTCTGAGCAGGGTAATTTATTTTCTGTCTACTGAACCAGAAAATCTGGACCATCAGTTGTTACATCCTCTGTCTGCCAAACACTTAAACTACTAACATATGGTTTGCAACACATTTCTTCATGGTTTTCACCAGTCACATTGTTTTTACTGCCTGAGCGAGATCATTTGCTATGAAGAGTTCTGTAGAAGGGATTTCAGTCATCCTAATTACAGTACATTACTGGCAGACCGAAACTGTCTAAATCTAGGACTACTGTAACTGCTACGTACAGTACACCACAGTAACACAGAGTTGTTTTCTTGAATGAATATTTACTATAAATCAATGCATACCAAATTAAGCAATCTGTAATGCATATCTAAGAAAGCTTATTTTAAAATGGGGTGGAGTAGAAAACCATTTGTTTGCATTTTTAAAATGACTTTATATACTGTATTTTAAAGCAAATCACGTGCTTTAATAGCTAATAGCTATGTTACTGTGGATGATTGCTCTGATTAGTTAGTTCTCTCGAATAATAAATAGAATAAAAACATCAGAAAACAACATTTTAAGAGTTTTACCATTTTTAGACCAAAAACCATCACTTTTATCATACATTTCTAGATTTCCCTTGGTTTTGGGATTTATTACTCAGTTCCAGCAATGACATTTTGCCATTTCTGAGAGTTATGTAGGATGTTTACTCAAATTGCCCCCAGCACCTTTGGAATGTCTTGGCTATTTTGTATTTAATTAAGGCCTCCATGTGACTTTATAAATATAAAAAGGGTAATATTACTTCCAAAGCATTAGTAACATATTCCCTGCTCTTTTATTATAACATTGCTGAGCTAGAATTCATCCATTATAATGTACTCTCATTCTTAAACAGTTAATTAATTAGTTAATTTACTCCAGGCATCATATTGTATACTGTAATGTAAATTATAGTACACATAATATGGTGATTTTTAGTGAATTCAAAATAAATATCAGAGGCTATTGAGATGGTTTAAGTATCACTCTCCATATAAGATGAACTGCTTAACTAAATATCTCCTGTAATGCCTGCTCTCTTTGCTTGCAAAGAGCCATTCATTCTCTCCTGGTATGTGTGGTAGCATTGACATTTATTTTCACAGATAATTATTAAAAATGTACAGTATTGGCCTACATATATGTATTTAACAAGTATTTAAATTTTACTTTCATTATGTTTTAAAATGTTTTATTTACACTGTATATTTTGCATGTGTAGATTTACCATTTGATATATAAACCATAATATCTTTTAACTAATTTGAAAAGTCTACAGTGAAAAGTGTATATAAATTCTGACACTGTGTTGAAAATAGATGTACTGATCTATTTACAAAGCAGTACTCATTTAAATTGGAGGAAAATCCTTTCTGTATCATTTTACCTTGTTTTGAAAACGAATGCATAGTGTATATATACTTTATAGTGCACTATAATATGCAATATTAGAGTTATCCTTCCACATTAAAGATAATGTTTATGTCATTTAATGTAAATTAATTTTAAATCCATCCATTTGAAATAATCTCTAATTTCTATGCACAGGGATGCAGTGAGGGTTGCTTTGACACTAACCTGGCAGACAATACTGTAGGTGCACGTCAGGATACTGTACATTCTCGATGGGACGTTAGCAGTTCATTTTAAATATCGAATACTTAGAATATTTAGAATATTAAAAAGCCTAAAGGACAACACAATACTACCCATAAACAATTTTTTCAAAACTAGGAGACCAAATCCTTACACCAGGGCACAAAATGATAATTTGTCTCATATTACCCACACAGAGTACTATGACTAAGTTATAATGTGTTTTTACAAAGGGGGTCTTTAAAAAGGTCAATATAAATTTAAATCAACCTATTGATTTTCATCTGGTTTGCATTAGTTGTTTGCCTTTTTCTGCAGCAGTCACACCAATTTATCAATACACAACTTGCTTTTTTTCTGGTCAGGAGAGTACAGCTAAATAAACTGCAGATGTATTGGACTGTGAGAAGTGCTCGTGGAAAACCATGCTCAAGTTCACTATTCACAAAACATCTTTGGAACAAACAACCTAACAAAATAAATCCAGGAACATATTATTTTTTAAAAGGCAAGTTTAGGTATACTCTTGTCCAAGGTGCATCCTTCTTTGTCAGGAAAGGCTCAGGCTCTCCCATCACTCTGAACTGGATAAAGTAGTTAGAAAATAGATAAAACGATGGAGAATTCTGGCACTGATAGATGAGCAATACAGTACTGTATGAATGTTACGACATAAGCTTTTAGTAAAGTCTTTAGATTAAATGCCCATATTTGAGCTCCATACAGCTAGACGTAAACAATATTTAATTTGGAATTCATCATATCTACAAGATATTTTTCCTTGAATTAACCATTAGAATATTTGCAACACTATATTTCACAATTACATTCCAAAATGAATTTTGCTGCTTTTATACAATGTGCTTGCAATGTGGCCATTTTCAGTAACATAATGTTCCTTAATCTTAGCAAATAGAATTTGATCTCAGGAAATGCTATAGTTCCACCCTGTGTCAACATAATTACCTTTCTCCTAAGTAAGACATCAGAGAAGGATTAACATAGGAGACAAATGCACTGTTTAAATACTTCTGTTACAATATCTTTTCCAAACTTTGTGCTCGGGAAAACTCCAGATCACTGTATGTCACTTCTTTGTATTAAATGTGATTCTTTTTTTGCACCATTTTTTTAGAAAGGTAGAAAGGTTTAATTTTTAGTCCAGACCTTCATTGCAAATATGAACTTGTTTTAAATTGACTTAAATGGTTAGATAAAGTTATTTTTATATAAACTGCTGCATCGTGGAAGTACTTGTGACTGATAAAAACATCATACTCATCTCATTGATTTTCATGTCTGCCATCACAGTCTTTTATGAAACTGCTATAAGGTGTAGGACAGAATCACTGAGTCTGAAATAGCCGTCTTAAAAATTTACAGTCCTGACCAAGGGCTAGAGCAATGGAAATGATCTCTTAATAAATACATTCAGAAGACATACAGTAAATGATCAATGTTTAATTAAAAATGGTCATAATTTACTGCATTGGTTTTATCTCCTTAGTTCAGACCAGGTTCAGTGCTTCCCAGCAAGTATTTGCAAGTGAATTCTCAAAGGTTATTAGACTGTTAAGTCTTTTGATCTTCAGATCATTACTAAATCATTATCTTAACTGTGACTTCATTTAAAGTAGACTGGAAATGTAAATCACAAAAGCTAAAATATATTTGAGCACAACTGCATTTTCATTTTAGAAATAACACTTATGGTTTTGCAGAAGCGGATCAAATGTAATGGCACTGACTGTTCATTTTATTTTTCAAATCAGCCTTCATAAGTAAAAGCCATTTTTTTAAAATATCAGCATTATTTTAAGTTTACTGTGCTTGCTTAGTTCTTTCATTTTGCATTACTGAGGGTTTTGCAAAGCTCATGCATTCATACTGTACCTCTGTGTACTGTAATTTGGGAATGATATAGGCCTCAGGAGTAATGGGGCACCTTCGAAACAGGGAGCACAGTAAAAAACACCATCCATCACAGAGGGACGGGCACAATGAATTTGCAAACTGACCTCAAAGGTTGTTCAAAGACTAACTGTCCAGCCTTCTGGCTGCGCAGCAATGTTCCTGGAAAAACACTAATACAACTGTATACTCTTTCACTGCAAAGGATGTGAGGTTAAAACACTGGTCCAAATCTTACATTTCCATGTAAAATGGAGGAAACACACAGGGGAACATATCTGGCTTTCACCCTATTAGAGCTTAATGAAAATGTTAAGACTAGGTCGGGAGAGCATACCCAAAGGCCAGTGTAAAAGATACAGGCCTATGCAGGAATCAGCCAAGGGACTTCCTAATCGAGGCTGGATATTTCTGGATTTCATCACTTGAACACATGACAGATAGTGTGCAATGTCCAGACTTTTGAGTAGTTCCTAGTTTTTTTCTATTGCCTAGGTTGCAGTGTCATTTCATCTGTATACAGTATATATATTAGCTTTGCAAAGAAAAATACATCATTTAAAATATTTATTGAATTTTAAATCACCATAAATGTTGATGTTCATTGTATATACTGTATAAATATATATATACTCATGGAAAAAGAAACACAACACTTTCTGGAAAGAGAATACTATAGTTATAGCTAATGTACTGTACTTTCACAAAAAGTCCTCTGACCAGCAATACAGCTTGTGCAGTGAGGCATTGCAACTTGCCATTCACACGAAAGCTCATTAGGTGCGCTTTTACCAACAAGGTCCAGGTGGAAAAATGCCTGATCAGGTCACCTTTAAAAAGGCCTTAATTCAAAGCTTAGGTCACTGCAAGAAAAAGACCACACTTAGTTTTCTTTGCATTCCATTATGCCTCGAATGTCACCAGAAGCAAGGGAGAGGGCCATTGGCATGCTGCAGGCAGGCATGTCATGTGCCAGCATTGCCAGACAGTATGGAGTAAGCTGCTCCACTGTGTCCCGACTGCAGAGAAGGTTTCAGCAGACCGGCAGGACAGATGACCATCCAAGATTCGGTAGCCCTCGAGTAACCAAACCAAAGCAGGACTGACACATCAGACTGGTCCATCTGAGAGTCTGTTTCAGATCTGCCACCCATACTGCTGCTTAAACTGCCAGCAGACACAATGCCCACATCAGTGACAGGACAGTGAGGCTCCATGCTACTGGCCTTAGAGCAAGGCGACCTATCAGAGGTCCTCTGCTCATACCTCCTAGACGTCACACCTGACTGACTTGGGCCAGAAAGAGGCTGCGATGGACTCATCAGTAGTGGCATCAGGTCCTCTTCATGGATGAGTCACTCTTCAGCCTGCTCCACACAGACGGGAGGGCCAGAGTGTGGAGGAGGAGGTGTTGCATTTCTTTTTTCCATCAGTATATATTGCCAGCTTCAAAGTGTGGTATCTACAATTTAAAAAGGAGCAGCCAATAAAAAAAAAATGCAAGAAAGGTTACAAATGAGAGAGAAAGCCATTCAGTCTATACAGCCCAGCCCATTTGGTAATTAGTATCTAATTTATCATTGGATCTCATCCTGCTGTTTCTTGAAACAAACTAGGCTATCAGTTTAAAAAACATGGCTAGTTATCTTATTGCATACTCCAACATCTCTCTCGGTAAGAAATGTGCCTCATTTTCTTCTTAGTTTTAACTGCATTTTCAAACAGTCCCCACTTATGCCCTCTGATTCATGTTTCTGTGTTGATTTTAAAGAAGTGCCCTGCAGTGATTTGCGTATGCTATAGTACATCTGGAAATTAACACCTCAGTCTCTTGTTTTTCTCTCAATCTTAAAAATTGGAAAAAATTGTGCATTCTTTGTGCCTTCAAAAGGAATAAACTCACATCTTCTCACAAATGCCTTGCCAAAGCAGCAAACACAGCAATAACAACAGCACACTCTTTTACTCTTTCCTATGTTCTAATAAGGTAAGGAATTCTAGGGCCAAAAATGGCCTCAGCAGTTTAATAGATCATCCGTGAAGAATGGCAGGAAAAAGAGGGTAATGCTGAAGGAATTACAAGAAAAAAATGAAAGCCCACTATATGTAGAATTGCTAGAAGAAGTCATCACCCAGTTCAACATATCAGTAACACCGAGAGGGATGTCGGAAGAGACATCACAAAACAGGTTGAGAATAATCCACCCAAAAGCTATTTTAAGTATTGGAATAGAAAAAGAACAGAAGAAAGAAATATTAAAATATAAAAAAAGATGTCTAAAAGAACTATAACATTTATTTTGTAAAAAATATTTAAAAAATGAAAAAGAAACAACGAATCTATAAAAACTAAAAATGAAAAACTGAAATATTCTGGAATATACTTTTTTTGTGGGGATTTTGACTTAGAGGCATTATCCCACAGATGGTAGTTTTGCACCATTGGTTCCTGAGCCAAGCAAAGGCATTCAGTGTCTGAACCTGCAGTTCCTCTCATACTGAGCAGGATTACTATAAACTCAGTGTTTGGTAGAAACACCTTTGGCAGTAATTACAGTAATTTGGCAAGTCATTTTGGGTATCTACTGTACCAGCATTGCACACTAGCTTGGTGCAGTTTTTCTCTATTCTTCTTGTAAGTTTTGCTCAAGCTGTTTTAAATTGCTTGGGGGTCACTTATCAACAGCATTTTCCAGGTCTATTCACAAATTCTCAAAGGAATTTACAGTACATCAGAACTTTGACTGGACTACTCAAGGACATCCAGTAAACCACTGCAGTGTAGCTGTGGCCTGGTGCTTTTTTGGATTATCGTCCTGCTGAAATGTGAATTTTTGTCACGTTTTAGATCTGAAGCATATTTCCCTTTGAAGTTAGACCACAAAGTTCCAATTTTGTCTTGTCTGACAATAAACATTTTGCCACATGTTTGCAGTATCACTTAGGTGCTTTGTTGAAAACCCAGCGGAGGATTTGGTCTGTTTTATTTTCAGTTCCATACAAGCCCCCTTTATGGAGCGACAGGAATATTGCTCACCTACTCTATGCAGAGTTTCTCCCATATCAGCCACTGGGCTCTCTAACTCATTCAAACTCTGTAAAGTCAAAGTTGGCCTCACAGTGGTGTCCCTCACCCGCTCCTTCCTTGATCAACACAACCATGTTCAAAGAGATATTATTGACCTTTTAAATATTTTATACCCTTGTTCTGATCTATGTTTTTCTACTACTTCATCACTGATCTGTGAAAGCCCTGTGGTCTTCATGGTTGCATTTTTGCTTGAAACTCACTGCCTGATTGAAAGATCTTACAGAGACAGGTGTATTTATTCAGAAATCATGTGCACAAAGACAGCAGAGCAGGGGTGGGCAAACGTTTTTGTCCCAGGGGCCACATACAAGTTTGAAACTATATAGTGGGCCACTTCAGCTAGCCTATGCCGTATATAAGTTTAGAATCCAACAAAGGCTTATTAGTTCAAGGTTAACAAGAATTAAGTATAAAAAAATAAAAATTGAATAAAACTTGACGTTCAACTCACAAGCCAAGTCTTCACTGATTACCTCGACCCGACGGGTAACTGTTCTGCGCGATAAACTTATTTTCTCAAATTTGTTCTTGCTCTCTGGACTAAAAAAATACTGTATCTACAGTACAATTACAATCATACATTCCTTCAAAAGCTCCCCTTCAGAGAGCGGCTTGCTTTTTTTAGCAATTTTATATGCAGGCAGGTAGCTTGCCTTTGTGCTGGCCTCTGGATAGTAGAAGAGCATAGAAATACATTTTGTTGAGCCTGTAAACTAGCGTCTAGTTTGGAAGCTCTATTAGCCTGCTCCTCGCATGCCAGACTGCAAGCAAAGTTAGCATGTTTGGTAGACAAATGCCAACTGAGGTTGTATTCTTTGAACAGCATGACACTTTCCTTACAAATTAAACATATAGCCTTTGTGAAAAAGTATTTTGCGGTCCATTCTTTGTTGAACTCTGCATTCACTGTCAACTTTCTGCTTCTTCAATCCACTCATTTTGGCGCAGGTTCCCTCACAGTAAGATGGACCCACTCTGATTGGTGAGTCAAACTGGTAAAGCAGGGGTTCCCAAACTTTTTGGGTCCATGCCTCCCTTGACCTGTCAAATTTTACTCATGCTTTCCCTGAGTCAAGAATAAGTTTTATGGCAGTGCGATATTTTACAAAAGATTATAGATGTGAAAAGGAAATCATGGGTTAAAATAAAAACAAAGTTGATCCAATTTTTAGTATTTTTAATCATTTTCAAAATCAATAGACTTGATCAAAAAAGCAAAAATACTCGACAACACATTTTATTGAAATTATTTGAATTTGAAAAAAATTGAAAATAGTCAAGATCTTTGTGAAATGCAAATAAAATGACTAAAAATGTAAAAATCTAACATCAATGTTTTATAAAAAGGGGGAAAATTACAAAATTTTCTTGTTTGTGCCTCTTAATGGGTAGGTGGGCTTGTTTAATACTGGGTTGTATTTTTGAAATGGCAACGTGCATCTCCTTCTCAATATTGACTCTTGATCTGAACTTCGATTTGATAACCACAAGTGCTGAAAACCCAGCTTCACAAAGGCAGGATATTGCAAAGGGAAGCAGAATTCAGAGCTTATTCCTTGGTACAGTACTCCAATAGTATGAGGTTTTTTTAATTGTGCTACTTGGTATGGTACTTTGTATGATGAAAAAATAACTTAGCTGGGGACTGTAGTTTGGTTAGAAAAAGCAGCTTTCTGTAAACTTAGCTGGAGACTGTAGTTTGGTTAGAAAAAGCAGCTTTCTGTACATTCATTTAACTTGCGCGAAAAAATACTCACAAGTGTTACTTATTAAAGTACACTTTAAACAGTTACAGTACAGTTTGAACAGTTACCAAATGACGTTTCAATTTTATTGGGGAGCGAGCATGCTCTAAGCAGCCAACACTTTAAGGCAGACAACACACTGAGGACATTCTTCAGTGTCCACATTGTGCACGTGAAACCGAAATTCAAGAAACTGTCGTCATACTTTCTGTATTTGCGTTTAGATGAGCATTTCTTTAGAACTAGGCTCCATGTCTTTCACGTTTTTTACTCATATTTAAAAACCTCTCAATTGCGATCGTGTAACAAAAATCTCACAAAATGACCACTCATAGAAACATGAAACACAGAAGCTGCGGTCAACTGGTGTGACACAATCTAGCTAGGTAGCGCGCGACTCGTATATTCTGTGTGCATGAACAGCGGGTTTTGCTCGTAATAAAATTTATCTGGCGATACCCAAAACGCTCCTGACCGACAATGGAGCCTCCTCTAGGTGGCGCGATGCCCAGTTTGGAATCACTACGGTAAAATAGTGGTTCTCAAACTTTTTGGACCAAGTACCACCCCTTATCCAACCAAAGCATCCAAGTACCACCTACAAGTCATCATCTCATAGGAACCCCAGAAATTCTCAATGACCAACATGAGCATGCGTGCACACACACTCACGCATTTGATATAGCGCCTTTAAAGGTGGCTTCCAAAAGTGTTTTACAGAAAAAAACAGTAACAACAACTAATAAAAAAGCACCATTTCAGTGAGAGGGGTGAGCCTGTTTAGTCGAGCAAAGCAGATGTGAATTAATTTTTCGAGCCTTGATACAATTCACAACAGAGTGTAACAGATTTTAAATCATCAGGCATTTTCTTGACGACAAAGGTCTCGCGGTGGATGTTGCAATGCATCCATTAATTTCTGGAGCAACCTCTCTAATTTGTGCAACTACACCGTTATGTCAGCTTGTCATTGCTCTAGCACTGTCTGTGCAAACTCCGACACATTTTATACAGTCTATGCCATTCTCTTCAATAAATTCAATCAGAAGCTGAAATATGTGCTCCCCTGTAGTTCCTGTTGGTAGCAGTTTACAGAACATAACGTCCTCATGGGACGTACCCTCAAACTCGTATCTTACGTAAACGAGCAAATTGGCTAAATCGACTACAGACTCATCTAATTGCAGTGAAAAACATCTGCTCATCTTAATGCTCTCTATCAGTGTACTTTTGATACAATCCTTCATTTCAATAATTCTATGAATGACTGTGTCTTTCGGGGGGGGGCAGCAGGTTGAGCTGTTTAGCAGCTTTTTCCCCACACATAATACGTGTCAGCTCTTTTGCCAACAGCAAATAAGGTTCTTCAAAAATAGTGTGGCTTACCTGCTTTAGCAATCCGCAAGCTTGCATTTTTCCGCATTTCCATTTTTATTTCTGTATTTATTTAAAGTTTTTATTTCATGCGCATGGGAGCGAAACACAGAGACGCTCTGTGTATTTTTCTCAAATTAACTTAGAACAGTTCTTAAATATTTTTCTGTTATCTATCACGCTTTCCTGTGCTCACAAGATTACCAGCGTTCGTAGCACGTATTTCTATGCATTCCTGTGTTTACAACATTGGCATTATTCCTAAATCACGCACATTCTCCTTCCTACCTATTTGCTGGAGATACAGTACTGTAGCTTTTTTTAAATACAATTGGTCACTTGCGTCCGTAGCACGCATTCCTATAGAGTGGTATAGAATTACAGAGTATCTCTTGTGTCCACAGAAGTATTATCACGCACTGTATCGTAGTACGTAGGCTGCGTATTCGACACGTATTAAAATCCAAAATATGAAAACCCGTCCAGATTTTACAGCGCACACTACACAGTTCCAGGGTCATTTGGCGTACCACCTGGCGGCACTCCGCGTACCCATGCCGGTACGCGTACCACAGTTTGAGAACCACTGCGGTAAAACGTTCGTGCGCCATCTAATGGCACGAATAATTAAATGTAAGAAAAAATGGCACCAAACAAAGTGGAATATGGCGAATATTGACTAATTTATTTTTTACCTCAAGGGCCGGTTAAAACTGGCTACTTAGAGGCTACTTAACGAATTGTGTAACTTCTTATAGTAAATGTTATCTGAATTTAATTTGTGGAGTTGGTTGTGTATTTAATAAATATTTATTGAATCCAAGCTTTAAAGTACCAAATTTTAAGAACTGTGTGAATAATTTTAAAGCCACTGTACATCTTCACATTCAGGCTATTCTGAAATAGTTTAGAGACTAGGTGTCTTTAAACTAATATATACATCTTGAGATTGATGGTATATTTTCCCAGTATGACTGGGAAAATAACTTTATGTGGGGTTAAATAGTCATGTCATTTTGATTGAGAAAAAAAACATTTTGGTATTGCTTATTAAAATGTAAAGGTTGCGTCAGGGAGCGAGCAAATGACATTTGTAATTGCTCAGGAAGAGGAATCTGACACTGGTAATTAGAGACCAATTAGGCTCACATATACTGCTTGCCAAGTTAAGGAATCAATACTCAGAGCTAACTTGCATTTGTTTTATATGTGTGTTTTGAAATGGAAGATCCTGTTTCACCATCAAGCAAAAATATCTTTAAAGGTTATTATTGTTCAAATGAGTATGTGGGGATGCAAGAAGTTTCAGCATAGTTCAGCATATTTTTAAAACAAGCTTATTACAGGTGGCCAACCAGAGAGCAAGCAGAGAGACACCATGTTCTCTCATTCCCTAGTTCTAAAAGCAGAGGGCATGTCTGTGCTTTTATAGACAGAAGAACAGACTAAATTGTACCATGAATGTTGTTTTAAGAAAAAAGGACATATTTTGAGAGAATATATATATATTTAATATTTAATCATAAGCATGGAAAGTATATTTCCTGACCTCCAGAAATGCCAGCTTTGCAGTAGCTACTGTAGTTGTCTCACATCTCTCATAGTTCCAGTCAGTTTAACCACAGACTTCTTCAATACTGAGCCGCACAACAGGTTGTTCTTCTTTTGTATCAAGAAACGGAAGCAACATCATTCAGGTACTCAGGGGGATTGCCACAGTGATCAGTTTTAGCACTGCTGTTTTTTCTTCTAGGTCAAATGACCTATAATCTTAGGTGATTAGAAATCTTTCTTCAATTACATTTTAGTAAGAAAAATGCTTTTAACATTTTTCTCATCTCATCCCATCTTGATTTTTTTTTAAAAGTCTCGAATTCTTATTGGAAAAAGAAATCACTTTCTTCTGACGCTAATGCCATTAAATATGACTGAAAGTATGGATCTTTATTACTGTACATTCATGAAACTATACAAATATTATTAGTAGTCTGAATAAAAAAAAAGCTAACTGAGAATGCTAATGGTTTAGACTGGTAACCTCCTTATCCATGATTCAAATCCTAATTTATAGATACTGTAAGATGAGTGCTAAAACTGGCTGGGCATTGTGTCATTGTCACCGCGGAGGCATCATTTGTAATAAAAACTGTTTTGTGTTCATGTAAAAAACAAAAGTGATGGGTGACTTCACAAAACATAGAAAGTTGCACAAAAGACAGTGTGGCTGCTTCCTTTGCATTTTTTATACTGAATTTTACGGACAGTTCATTGTCTCTTGTACTTTGAAAGTGTCTTTTACTTCATTTATTCGGCAAAACCACATAATGAGAGGCTGCCATAAAGGAAGAAAACCATAGCAGAGTCTGTGGTTTATTGGAATGCTGTTGTTCAGTCTTCTACAGTAATTGAGTACCTGTAATAAAGCACAAGTTTCAAAATCCTCTTAAGAATTTATTTAGAAAATCTACATAGTTCTAGTCTTACATCCTTGACACCATCAGCGATACAATCTCTGGCCAACAAAAGAACCTCACAATCCCTGTATAATTGAACTATTTCAGGTAGGCTAAGATGAGTCAGTAAAAGCAGATGAGACTTTTTTTCAGATTGATTTAAATGGACTGCTGACTCTGCAGTCACCCTCAATGTCCTTCACTTCTCTCTTTTTCAGCATAATCATAATCATTATCTTGGTCAGGCGATGTGCTACCAGGGACAATTCTGAGTGTGATTTATCTCTCTGCTTTCAAGGATAAAGTCTATAAATGGTTTTATAAATGAAACAAAAAACACTCTATACAGCATATTGTGAAATAAACACAGAAAAATAATGCTAGAAAGCAATTAAAAAGTAGAAATGCAAATTTCCTCAGATCTTTAATTTTGAATAAAACATTCTTTACATATCTTTTTTAACTTTTTTATTTGAAGTCCCTTTGCTATTGCAAGTTTTTTTTTCACAAATTCTGTACATTCAATGGCGCACTGAGGTTACAGATACGAAGATGTTATTTTAACACAGTGTGCATAAAAAATACTACAATCTAATTTTCATGGAATTTTCCTTCTGTTTGTGTGTAATTTTGTTTATTGACTTTCAGAATGGACTTAACATAAGAACAGTTTTCACAGAGTGACAAAAGTTTGCGTAGAGCAGTAGCTTGGGGGCTATATGGACTTTAAGTTTGGTATAATGGCCCGTATTTTTGTCAGATTGGTATGTTCCTTTTCTTTTTTTCTGTCTGCTTGCTTTCTCTGCTAAACAAGGTTTCCAAGCCCTCTTGATGCAAACTGTAGGGCAGCTGGCAAACAACAAAGATTAAACAACCTAGAAACCCTATAATTACCACATAATTCAGTAAAAATACCTTTGATTGTAGAACAACTTTAATTGGATCTGAGACAGAGTGGAAGCTCCAGGACAATGGAGTAGGGGATTATGTATTTTTACACTTGGTCAACTGCGTACAGTCAGTTAGTTAATCAGCCCCCATTCACTGGGTTTGCCTAACCCTCCAACCCCAACACCAGAACCTTCAACCATTTCACCTGCTATTTGCAGTCCTTAGCTCTACCCAGAAATGGGCTATACAGGCCTCAGCTAGGAGGTGACAGGAGGAGGATTTGCACCACAGGACACGTGAAAGAACTCAGAGACCAAAGGGCAATCAACACAGAGCAGCAGAGGAAGGCACCAGAGCTTTTTCCCCTTATCCTGTATTTGTTGCTGAGGGACAGGGTAGGGGGAAGCATAATGGAACATATTGTTTGGGACTGTTGAAACTGAAGGACTACACAGAGGCCCGGCTTAGGTGTGGCAGAAGAAGGCTTCCCAGGATACTAGATGGAGCTTATTTGTAAGAGTGGTGCAGCTGGATTTTCTTTTCTTTTTTGGGACTATTGCTTTGGGTTCTAAGGAGTTTGCTGTTCATATGGTTTCTTTATCTTAGATGTGTGTAAGTCCAATGTGCAAAATATTTTTTCCACAATGTATTGTGGAAACAAATGTATTTAAACAAAGGAACACAATGTTTCAGGCTGTGGAGCCTTCTTTGGGTGTCAAGAAGAAGCTGAAGAATGCTCCACAGCCGAAATGTTGTGTTTTCTTTCTTCTCTTTTCAGCGTGGAATAAACCTATTACTTGGTCCTTTGCAGCCTACACATGCTGACGCAGCTACCAACTTGAAGTATTTAAACATAGTATTGTTTAATGGTTAGATAGTGATGTATTGTAATTGCTACAGTAATAAAAATACAATTGTTTAGTATTACTGTCTTGTGCTGGTCTATGGATGAACTGGTGGTCTATGGTCTATAGACCTATGGTCTATGGTCTATGGATGAACCTGTTGCCAGGGCAAAATGTACAATTTAATGGAACCTCTAACAAAAGTTCAGGAGAGATGACAACATCCAAGTTCAAACAGACTCAGTTGTCAGTAATGTTCAATCAATCACATAATTTCCTGTCCTAAAACACTAAAACTACTGTAAGTGATCCCCTTCTCTCCTAGCCCATATCTTTTTGCACCATACCGCCACCCATCATCACCTCTGCAGCTTCCCCTTGGTCACTCCTCACTCTGCATGGGGGTCCACTGGCCAGGAGGTTAGCCCTCAGCCAAGTGGGTTGGGTCTAAACACTCCATAACTCTTTCGGTACACTTAATTCCTGAGTGTTGTTATTCCTAGTAAAATTGTTAGGAGATAAAGTCAGCTACATAGATACCAATTATTGTGTTGGTTGCTATATATCTGTGACACCTCTATTAGCCAGCCATAGTTACAAATGAGATAAGGCCATTTTGCCCATCGATTTAGAAATTACAGTAAGTAGCTATGTGATCCAAGGAAGCTTAAATAACAAGAAGCTTAAATAACAAGATGGGTAACTTGTTCCATGCTCCCACCTTCCTTTGTGTAAAGAAGTACTTCCTGCCTGTTGTCATTTTATAAATGAGGCTCTTGTGCCTTCTTATCCTTGTTTCACTGTTGATTCAGAAATCCATTGGGTTGACTTTATCAGTGCTTTTTAGAGTTTTAAATACTTCACTCAGGACCTCTTCTTTGTTTTAACTGAAAGGTTTTAGCTCTTTCAGCTTGCCAATGTAGGACATTTCTAAAAGCCAGTGAATGTATCTAGTTTCCCTGTATTAATTCCAGAGCAGCAGTATATTTTTTGTAAAGTGGTGACCACAATTATACACAATATTGAAAATGGAGTCTCAGATTTTCCACTATTTCCATGTGATGTTCTCCTTGGTGGCATTGGCCATATGTTCTGTGTCATTGTCAAGCTGCATGATGAAGGACCGTCCAATAAGTATTTCTTGAAATTTACAGAAATGTTTTGTCTGCTTATGTAGAAGAAAATGCTTTCATACATATTTGGCAGTGATTCACCAAGCAGCATGATAATGAACCAAAACATAAAGAAAAAGCAAACTATGGAGTTCATCAAGAGAAAAAAGGTTAAAAAAAATCTTACACTGGCCAAGTCAATCTGCAGATTTAAATCTAACTGATCATGCCTTTTAAATGCTAAAGAAATAAACAGAAGTCAGAACACCCAAGAATAGGCAAGAACTCAAAGTAAGCTGTAATAAAGTGAATTCAATGGGTCTTTATGTAGTTATAACCTTAAAGTTATATAAAACCAAATACTGAGTTTTACACTCTGAAATGTAAGTTCATGTAACTGAATGGGACATAATTCCCAATACTTACTTGAAAAAACTGAATAGTGCACAAAATCGGATTTTGTTCTAATATGAAAATGAAAATGTATATTGAATTTAAAAACAAACATTCTTCTATGTTTAGGGCATAAATGTGTTTGCAGTGCAAAAGAGCACTTTTAGGTAGAAATTCATGCCAAATTGTGAATAGCACTTTTTTAAGCAAACATACTGATGTGAATACCTGATCTGTGAGACCTCACTTATAAGTCATAAATAAATATCTCTGATCACACCTTCTGTAACAGATTTTGAAAACAATGTAAGAAAACAGTGCAACTATAAAACTGAGGTACACAACTGAGACTAAACAAACAGGACATAATATACAAACTGTATTACATACAGCATTTATATCTAAAATCTAAAGGGTAGAAATATATGAAGGGATTTTTGAATAATTAAGCATAATTTAAGCTCTACTTTATGACGCAGAATATAAATTTGCTAATGTTGTGATTTTCCACCATAAGAATTCAAAACAAGCTCGACATACAGTATTTTCATCAGGTATACTGTACATCTGAACAATTCTGCCTTTTTATGTGTCCCTATTTTGTATTATAAGAACCTGGGTATTCACAATTTAAGCCTCATATTTTCTCTCTCACATGTGCGTAACATACGTTATATGTAGTTCAGGTGCGTAGCTGTGTCAGCATGCGTAGGCTGCAAAGGAAAAAGTAATAGGTTTATTCCATGCTGAAAAAAGAAGAAAGAAAACACAACATTTCGTCCGTGGGGCCTTCTTCAGTCTTATATATTTAGATGTATATTATATATACAGTAGATTTATTGACATTGACTTCAGAACAATGTGGATACACTCATGTACATATTTGATATATTATAAGAAACAATTTTCAGTGCAAAACTTTTTACATTTCAGTTAGTGAAAGCAACAGCAGACATTATCCTGAAAAGAAAAACAAACATTTGGAACCCTGTAGAACAGTATTAATGCCTTTGTAATGCACATCCATTTCACAGAATCCACAGACTAAATATTTACAGCAAATCTGTTTTCCACCTTTTTGTAATATTAGAATTGGTCTATATTTATTTCCACGATTCCACAGCTCTCAATCCACAAGTTATTTTATTGTGAAACACTTCCATCTAGTGGCTATTGTGTTTCAGTCCTAGCTTTTCTAACCTACTACACAATATAAGTATTAACAGCTGAAGAAATAATTTCTTTATGTACAGTAGCACATTGCAATTGCAGTAATTGCAGTTGAGATTGTATTAAAAAAATCAGCAAATCCTTTAAAGAATAAAACTAATGTTAAATAATATTAAATGTTGTTTTTCTGATTAAAGAAGTTAAGTTGTATTGTTACTTCATGGGACATGTAAGAAGTCTCTCAAGTACTTACACATTCCGTAAGTTAAAATATTCTTTCAAATTTTGTGAGATTAAAATGACACTGTGTTATGCAGTGGCACACTATTAAGCTACTGCAGCTTTAATCACTTTAAACAACATCTGCAGATTCTGACGAGAGATAAATGCATGCAATGGATTTGCCCTTTAAGTCATAAATCAAGAATACATTTTAGCATAGTCAAACACTGGGAATCAAGACTGAAAGAAGTGAACATAGTTGAACAAACTGATTTTGTTCAGCTATTGTGCAGTTGTAATCTATGTAAATGTGTTACAGACTCAAGAGCTGGGGAGTCACAGTTCAGGGGGAGCGGCAGGCTCACTGTACCTCGGCGCAAGACGGGCTAGTACATACAGTTGCCAGCCTGAAGTGAGCCTGTCCAGGAAATCCATGGCTAAGATAGAAGAGCAGGGGTCACCTCAGGGTGTCAGACTCTCTACAGGTTAGGTCCACCGGTCACCAGGAGAATTGTAAATGACTGTCCGCCAGGATCGCCCGGGATGCTGGCAGGGGGCTTAGGGAACGGCAAGACAGGGAAGGAGTTCAGGGGAAGTAGGTGCATGACAGCGAGAGGCACCAGGGCCCAGAGCTGTGCTTCCTTCCAGGGCCCAGTACAGAGCTGAGGGGTCCGGCTCTGAGGCCTGGCAAGAGGCTCCCAGTCAGGGAGGTCATCCTCAAGGCACGTCAATTGCCAGGCTGATCGAGGCGTACGTTCATCAGGTGGTGCTCTCCAGAGACCAAGCCGGTGCACGTCATTAGGTCGGACCCAGGCAAACTTTATAAGAATACTAATAATAATCTACATCCGCTCATGCAAAGCTGCTCTTTTTTAAAATACTTTGCCTGGCAAGACAGCTTGTATTTTGGAAAACAGTAATTTAGAAGATGCAACCCACTAAATGAAAGAATCTACAAAATCTATGTCTAATAGATTTCGACAGATAAATAAATTATCCATTTTAAATAAAATTATAAATCCATATCTTAACAAAGGATAATAAAAAATGTTTCTGTTTAAAATGTGTAAAAAAACAAAAACATAACAAAGTTAGTATCAGGCATGTCCCTCTGCATTACCACAATCCTAGAAGTGTTGACACGCAGACCTGATCAGGTGCCTTCAATGGCGTCTGTGGACACCAGTTGGTTTTCAGGCCTAGTTACTGATAAAGTTCTGCAAATTAAGGAAAAACAAAAGAATAAATGTGGTCAACATACACAGGTTATCAGCTACATCCAGATGACATACACACTTTTCACATGTAAAATGCTGTAACCTAATAATTTTAAGGAAAAAGTTTCAATCAGACACTTCAAAACCCTGCTAACTGTACAATATCCTATTTCTAATTCAGTATCATTGATCTACACTATTTTTGTGAAAGTAAATCTTATGCTGCTGTCAGCTTTAAGACCAAGAGGAATAGACCATAAAGACCTGTAAGATTCATACATCCAAGAGCATTAATAATTGACACTAAGTATTTGTCTGTGACAGAAGAAAAAAATACCCAGATACTGGTGCAGATAAAGGTGATATTAATTAAGTCACGCCCTTGTGTGTGACTTTTTCCATGTGGAATAAATGTTCAATGAAAAGAGGCATCTGCTCATGTCCTAAAATAAACAGAAGCTCATCAATAGGATCAACTGTTGAATTATTATGCATCAAGATGATTTCTGAAGGTGACTAGGAGAGGAAATTGACAAAATAATTGAACATAAAGCATTATTTCTATTTCTACATGCAATATTTAACACCTTTATATCCCATTATGCAGCAATGAAATGTGGAGTGAACTTTTATTCTGTCACCTGCTGATTCCCAGATGATGATGGATCCTCCTTGTTTTTGGTAAATGTAACTTATTACCCTAGAGATACACGACCATGTGCTTTGAGTTTTAAAATGACCAACTTCATTCGGCATATAAATCAGACAGTGGTGAGACATTTTGAGGGTTTTGAGGTGATTAATAGACTCTTAATGCTTTAACACTGCAGGAAGTAATTATGCTCTAGTGCTCAGCAAGACACAATGTAGCTGATAGAGCGCTGGACTGTCATCATGTCCCTCATGGGGAGGCATTGACACGTGACTAACTGTCAGATTCATGGATTTTGACAACATAGGCGCCCTGTAAAAATTAATTAAAGTGTTGAGTAGTGGGAAAGGTGACACTCTCATTTAAAGGTCACTGTCCTTCACAGCATTGGTGCCAGATTGACAGCAGAGCTTCGATGTCACCTTCTGCTTCTTGTAATCTGTGGCCAGATCTAAAATCATATATAAGATATATGGAATTCAATCAGTCAGAGGTCCCTTTTTGGATGTTCAGCTCCAGTTACTACTTTAATTTATAGTTAATTGCTAAAAGAAAGTCTATCCATCTTGCATCAGTGGAAAAAAAAGTATTACATCAATTTAGGAAGATCAACAACTACAGAAGCACATGAGGTAGGTGGAAGCCTTTTCACATTTTCTTTCACCAGTTACTTTTCTGGAAAGCCTTTATTCTTGATCAAAAATCTTGTTTAAATTTTTTTCTTCATCAGGAATAATTTGTTCTCTGTCACAAGTGCTTAAAACTGATTACAATATTTCAGTAGTCTGGTCAAACCCTAAAAAACATGAAAAAAATGTTTTGGCTCATAAGTCTTTTTCAGGTGTAATAGCTGAAACATTGTTTTTCCGTTCTTTATTTCACCCTGGAATCAAGTGCTGCTTGGTCTTTTGCTGCCATACTGACATACAGTAGCTTCCCACTCAAAGTCCTATTCCACTGCTTCCTGACTCACACTGTCATATCACATTGGACTTTTTCGGGTGTGACCCAAAGAAGTCTCCACAGCCGAAACATTGTGTTTCCTTTCTTCTCTTTTCAGCATGAAATAAACCTTTACTTGTTCCTTTGCAACCTACGCATGCTGACACAGCTACCTACTTGAACTACAGCCTACTGTTGCTGCAACCCACTATGCCTTTCTCTAAAGCTTTTTCTAGATCTCTTCATCATTCCTTCTCCTCTTCCCTAGGCTTCTTGCACCCCTCTCTTACTAGACCAGCATTCTGTCTCTTCACAGCGACCTGAAAAAGAAGTCTACACAATCAGTAAACTGCCAATCCTCCTTCCTTATGGTTCCTGGCAATGTTGGTTTAAAATTGTTTCTTACCATGAAGAGAATCAAACTTAAAGCAAATAGCTGATCACTGTACAGAAAATATGTAATAAGAAATTAACAGGGGATTTCCATACTTTGGCTAAGCCCTAATTAAGATTGAGTAGAACCCTGATTTAAAATAATGGGGTTCAGGAGAAAGGTTAAATTCCATTTGCAAAAACAAAGAATATGCAACAAAAAATAAGAAAGGTCTTCATTTGTATTAAAAAATACTAAAAATAACTACTTCTAATCAAAGGTATTCCGTATATGAACTAGCATGCAACACTGTTCCATCAGGAGCTCTTACCTTTCCTCTACTGCAATAAGCAAAAAAGCCGTCTGTATTTATTGATGCAATTTCAGCTCCCAAGGTCAAGGACAGTTCTTTACAGGCAGCTGATCAATCATAGGCTCCCTTTTTTTTCCTATTTAATTTGAACTGATAATACATAATTTGTTGCAATAAATTTATACTTACTAGGCTAGCATTGCAATATATCACAAAAAGGCAGATGTTATTGCATCATGATACTTATGCTAGGATTACTTTTTTATTTTTGCTCATTCACATTAAGAAAGATATTATATATATATACAGTAAGTGTTAATTACAGTATGTGGCTCCAATTCTTAATTGTATTGATGTCCAATAAGTCAAAATGTATACCAAAATAAAACACCTGACAGAGGTCCTAGTTATTTGCTGCTGTTTATTTTGAATTTATTTTGATATTTATTTCTATCAATTGACAAAATATGGTTTGTAAGACAGTTAAAAAGCAAAAATATTTACTTACTGTAAGGTCACTCTGGGACTGTGTATTAGTGCAGAAGTGTCTGAGTCTGAGTATACCCAAGAAAGGTAAAGTACATACAGTAATTAAGGTAAAAAGTCTTTTTTACCTACAGTACAGTATGCATACTGTACATAGTAACACTGTAATGAGCATTTACAATCATAGCTAGAGCTAATTCACAGGCTCACAGGCTTAAGGATTTGGCAGTGTTGCCATTACAGACTTCTACCAGTGGTTTCATGGTTGAACAATTCAACACTAAGATTAATTTTAAAATACTGAAAAATCTGCTCCCAATATATTGTAAAAGATGTAAAAGAACAATTGGAGTAAAGTATGAAATACTGTGATTTCCTGGTAACGATCTTATAATATTCTTTCCAGCACTTTAAATCATTTTTTCCTATCAGGTTTGTACCAAGTGACAAAAATCAAGTTTTTTTTAATGATCGAGCTCTTCCACACACAGTTCTAAAGCTAGCCGGATGAAATCTGAACCCAGGGATCACTATATCCAGACATAATATCGGACATTGATTATGCAGTTTTTTTGTTAACTTTGATTATATAGTTATTTGTGTTAACTTTCTATAAATTTCAATATTGCATAACAGTCATTTTAGAGCTTTAGAAATTATTTTAAAACTGATCAGCATCAATGCCAAATTATGTGTTTCCTACTTTTTCTCTTACTTTTGTATTTAAAAGTTTGATCCCATAAGACAAAGGCTATGACATGAAACTGCTATTCAACTTTTAATCTATTAGTTTTGTTTCCCAATCAGTCCACTAAATCCATCTGTACATATAAACATATAAAAAAGGCATTTGATTTAGTGGGGCTTTTTCCTCATAGTGTGGGATTAAGACCCTCAAACAAAAATGTGGTTGATGCCAAACATGATTTTTGATTTTGCACAATCAACAGTCCCTCTTCCAAATGATAACAGAGCTGTTTGGATCTCCTGAAAGAAAGGGAATTAAATGAGAATTTAATTTCACCAAACAATGTTTTGAATAGGCTTAGTTTGAATAGGAGATTTCCTATAAGGGCTGTACAATTTAGGATTAATTGCTTTGATGTTCTAAATGCACAACCTGTGAAAAAAGCCTTCACTTCAAATGAAACATCTGTTGTTCAACATAATATTCCCTTTCAGGGAATTTATTTGAAAAGAAAAAACATTAGTGTTTGGGCAAAGAAAAATCAATTATGTACATTTGGAAAAAATAATTGCTTCCTGAATAGGGTTTTAAAAATATGGTTAAAGGCTTAAAAAATAACATTTCTGAAGCACCAGTCTACAGTATGTCTCTGGGGATTGTAAATCTTGTACTTGAAAAAATTAAATCCTAGGTTTATTGAATCACAAGGCTTAAGTTGGTATCAATGAGCATTATGTTCAGAAATGTTTCAGCCCTGGAATTGGAAATTGCAATAAGATGTCTTTTTCAAAAGTAGACAATTATAATCCATTAAACTGGTTTAATACTGAATTCCTTTTTTCTGTAACTATAGTATATTATGATGTTTTTTTTAACTTTAAGAAATGGTTTATTTTTTATATGTTGCTGCAGATAAATAAATGTATTTGTCAGACTTGCTGGGTAAGAATCTTGGCAGCAGGTACAATGAGATGCTCAACCTGTTCACGCTAATACAATTCCAATACAACTGAATTGCTAAGCAAGGCTTCACATGACACTTTAAACCACAAGCATTACAGCATGTTAGGACTAACCTCCACTGGGCATACTGTGAGCAAGGGACATGCGGTTTTTACAACAGCAGAAAATACGCATTGATTACAGGCAGTTCTGATCATTTCATGATTACCATAACACACCAGCCATCTGATGCTGTAATGCTGATTCACTGAACTCTGAACATCCCTACAGGGACTCATTGTTATGTAGTTTATCTTATAAAGCACTTTGGTGTCGTGTGTCAACAGCTGAGCTGATGTGCTTCATCTCAAAATGCTGAAGTTCTAAAAAAAATATGCCCATTATTAGTATCAACAGCTAGTTTCTTATCCAAAAGTTCTTAAAATCTAGAAGGCATCCTGGTATGAATTACATTTCTGGAAAGCCTTCCTATTATCTTCTGACATTTCATATCCTAAAGCCAACAGACAAAAGTTGGTGAATTAAGGCAAACAGAAATATATTACAAAACAGGGCATCTGGTACTGATTTAATCCTATTTGGACGTCATGCCTAATTTAGGCTCACAATTGTCTATCACATAAAAGAAAAGGGTTGAAAGCAAGTGAGTATGAATGCAGATGTACAGTATTTTAAGTTGAGCTCACTACAAATGACCAGACTGCAGTTCAGTACTTGTTATCACTGTATAATGTGGAGATATTGAGGAACTTTTATAGTAATAATTAATTACACTAACTGAAACCCAGTACCTACCTGGGTGACATGTGTCAGCAGCCCCAATAAACAGCAGATAAAATTGGAAATCACTCAGTTCAAACCAACCCATAATTGTCTTTGTTTTTGTTAGAACAACTTGGTTTATTTAATTGTTAAGTTCCATTCATAGTCTTTTGTATTGGAATAACAATAACATGTCAATAATATGTCTCAACCAATTAATAAGTAATATTATTTGAACTTTGATTTAGTGTTTGGAATCCATCATCAGTTAAAGAACAGACTGACAGAAATCTAAACTTCATGTAAATGTAATATTGTCTTTTAAAATCATTCCGGGAACATTTTAAAATTAAACATAGCTCTTTAAAAATTGTGAGCAATAATAATGTTCATATAAAATGTTTTTTATACATCCGTTGGCTGCTGTTCATGTAATATTTGTAGTTTTGTCCATATATCATATCTACTCAGAATTGATTTTCCTGACCAAAAGGATAGATTCAGCAGATAGTGATGATTAAAATGCCAACTGTACATTTTTAGTGTTCTGAGCAGTTGCTCCAAGCATAACACTTGTCAAACATGACAGAAATAAATTTGAAGAGAAAGGATCTTCAGCTATTTTATGCCTGTCTAAAATGACATCCTGCTACTGCTTCATTTTTATCAATTTTATTACTTGTATCAATTTAATAGATCCTCCACAAGACATGACTTTTTTATAGGAGGAAGGGAGATCTTACTGAAGTACGTACTGTATGTACACAGCAGCAAAGGCCTCTTTTTCATTGTTCATTAAAGAGTGAATTATATTTGAGAATTTGTCTGCTTTCTTACTTCACAGATTTTCACAAAATTGTCAAATAAACAATTACCATTTTGAACAGTAAGTGCTAAAAATCTACCCCCTCTACACACCATCTTCTCCCTTGTAGCAGCCTCCCTAGTTCATTCCTCAAAGCTAGGAGGGAAAGAGGGTTGTCAGTCCTGACCTTATGACCAGGGATGTCATGTCTTCATTTCCTAATGCCAAACATTAAAATATTAAGTACATTATCCCTTTATATTTGTCATCTTGTCTCATCATGGAGACTAAGAAAGAACTCTTTCATAAAATGTCTTCTTTGAAATGAAGCTCCCTTTGAACAACTTACCACTAATTTTGAGCCATGACCAAAGTTGAGATCATTCCATGTGTAAAAAGAAAGATAATATACATACTGTTTTCCCATTCTCGCTCTTGCATTCATCTTTTGCATCCCTCCATCTTTTTTTTGCATCCCTTTGCAACCCTTGTTCACCCTATCACCACCTTTGCAGCAGCCTTTTGGTCTCTCCTCACTCTGCATGTGGGTCCCAACCTTGCTGCCCTCAGCCAGACAAGATAAGCCAAATTTACTATGATTAAAACACTCAATACACTTAATTTCCATGTGTTGTTATTCCTAGTGAGTTCTAGATTGCTAGATAGACTGTGTAACTTTATTGTTCTGTTCCTTTAATTTCATGCAATTTCTAAAACTACGGAACTACAGACATTATATTTTTTTAAAAGTAATTAAATCTTCACAGCCCTGACGTGTTCTCTGAAGCTGTCTCCGAGTCTCCTCCCTGTTTCTCCAATGTAGATGGCTGGGCATTTACTGCAAGAGATACAGTAAATAAGGTTGCTGGAAGTACAAGATGCCATCTGGGTGATCCGGAATTGTCCTGAGGGGCCTTGAATGAGTGTGGTGGTGGATGTGTACTTGCAGGTGATACAGCGAGCTCTGTTGCAAAGGAAAGTGCTTGGTGTGGATGGTTGCTAAGGGCGGTCAAGGGATCTGTGAACAAGAAGGTTGTGCAGATTAGGTGATCGGCGATATGAGATGATGGGGCAGTCAGAAAAGAGGACCCCAATGGAGGGATCATCCTGTAGGATGGAAAAGTTGTCATTAATAGTCCTGGGGATAGGACTATTTACTCATTTACTGTACCTCTTGCAGTAAATGCCCAGCCATCTACATTGGAGAAACAGGAAGGAGACTCGGAGAACACGTCAGGGCTGTGAAGATTAAAGATCTCTCCAAGCCTATTGTGTCTCATTTCACCTCTGACGGCCATGACCACTCTAATCTCTCCGTCTGTGTTCTCAAAGACGGTTTTCCGAACTCATACATCAGAATGACTACAGAAACCAAAATTATCCTGCAGCTAGGATCACACCTTCCCCTTTCTCAATGACAGATTACTCTTCTTCTAAATTTTCTCCATTCATTGGAAGTTTCATTTCACACCTCTCTATACCTATTCTTACTTCACACCTCTTGATTGGCCCCTCTTTCTGTCCCCTGCTCCCGCCTCTCACTCCTCCTCTCTCCCAGCCTTTGTTCTCCCGCTACATTACTTTTGCCTACTGTCTTGTCTTTCTCACACCTGAAGAAGACTCCACGGCCAAAAACGTTGTGTTTTCTTTCTTCTTTTTTTCAGCATGGAATAAACCTATTACTTGTTCCTTTGCAGCCTACGCATGCTGACGCAGCTACCCACCTGAACTACTACTGTATAACATGTTGTGGTCTACTCATTGGTTCTATTAGTCTCATATAGTTAAGTCATATTTATTCTGAGACACAAATAATTATGCATTTACTATCATGAAATAAACATCAAACATGCATTTGTAATGTTAGTTAAACTCCCGAGAATGATAATGTAAATAAAGGAGTTTATACTTAAGATCCATTTGTATGACATCTTTGATGAGTCAAATTTCCAGCTGGTAAAATGGAGCTGGGCTGATTGGTCTGTGCTTCAACTTTGGCAGCAGTTCTATGCTGGGAGGGTCCCAATGCAGACAGAGGACAAAGGTGAATCTTTGTCTTGCATTGGGGCTCAGTCAAAGTTAGTGAATTGCTGAACTTCAGTCTTTTAAAACAGTCTGTGCACAGATTGTCATCTTGGGGTCCAGCCACAAGGTAGATGGGTGAGCAGAGCTCTGTTCATCCTGGATATAGCTTTTCTCTGAATATACTTGGATATTCAGAATGCCAACATAAAAAGAGTCCAAATGCCTAATTTCACTGATCAGGTGAAAATAACTGTGGGTTTGCAAACACAGGAGTTCTGTGTATCAGAGAGAAGATCTTGGACAGAATTACTGTATGCACTTTACTGACTCTCTCTAGACCAGGTTCCTTGGAGAAAAGTCTAAGCTCTGACTTGAACTGCTTGCAGTCATGTGATTGAATAAGTCAGATTACCAGTTCAGTTGGAAAGATGAGGAGACAGTAGGCTAACCAACCAAAATGAGTTATGTGCTTGCTTTTAAGGTATGACATCACAAGTTGGTGATCAGCTGAGATGCTGTCAGGTTTCGTTCTGGTACCCACCCTACAAATCTGGCATTAGTGGACCTTCCTTTGGATGATCAACCATGCCCTGTGACTTTAAGATCATGTCCAGATGTGCCTAGGGCTCTCTGTTAGACATCTAGGCGCCAGCAAAGTACATC